>NC_086173.1:0-1250000 GCF_023053635.1 Elgaria multicarinata webbii
CCCTAACCCTAACCCTAACCCTAACCCTAACCCTAACCCTAACCCTAACCCTAACCCTAACCCTAACCCTAACCCTAACCCTAACCCTAACCCTAACCCTAACCCTAACCCTAACCCTAACCCTAACCCTAACCCTAACCCTAACCCTAACCCTAACCCTAACCCTAACCCTAACCCTAACCCTAACCCTAACCCTAACCCTAACCCTAACCCTAACCCTAACCCTAACCCTAACCCTAACCCTAACCCTAACCCTAACCCTAACCCTAACCCTAACCCTAACCCTAACCCTAACCCTAACCCTAACCCTAACCCTAACGGATTTCAAAGTGCTAAACGTTCAAAGAGCAAACGCTAAAGACTGAAAGATTTCAAAGTGCTAAACGTTCAAAGAGCAAACTTTAAAGTCTAAAAGATTTCAAAGTGCTAAACGCTGAAAATAACCTGAAGTCATGGGGCTAAACGTTCAAAGAGCAAACGCTAAAGACTGAAAGATTTCAAAGTGCTAAACGTTCAAAGAGCAAACGCTAAAGACTGAAAGATTTCAAAGTGCTAAACGTTCAAAGAGCAAACGCTAAAG
This sequence comes from Elgaria multicarinata webbii, assembly GCF_023053635.1. Classification (NCBI taxonomy): domain Eukaryota; kingdom Metazoa; phylum Chordata; class Lepidosauria; order Squamata; family Anguidae; genus Elgaria; species Elgaria multicarinata. The sequence continues at coordinate 581 of NC_086173.1, forward strand.
TCTAAAGGATTTCAAAGTGCTAAACGTTCAAAGAGCAAACGCTAAAGTCTAAAGGATTTCAAAGTGCTAAACGTTCAAAGAGCAAACGCTAAAGTCTAAAGGATTTCAAAGTGCTAAACGTTCAAAGAGCAAACGCTAAAGTCTAAAGGATTTCAAAGTGCTAAACGTTCAAAGAGCAAACGCTAAAGACTGAAAGATTTCAAAGTGCTAAACGCTGAAAATAACCTGAAGTCAAGGGGCTAAACGTTCAAAGAGCAAACGCTAAAGTCTAAAGGATTTCAAAGTGCTAAACGTTCAAAGAGCAAACGCTAAAGTTTAAAGGATTTCAAAGTGCTAAACGTTCAGAGAGCAAACGCTAAAGACTGAAAGATTTCAAAGTGCTAAACGTTCAGAGAGCAAACGCTAAAGACTGAAAGATTTCAAAGTGCTAAACGTTCAAAGAGCAAACGCTAAAGTCTAAAAGATTTCAAAGTGCTAAATGCTGAAAATAACCTGAAGTCAAGGGGCTAAACGTTCAAAGAGCAAACGCTAAAGTCTAAAAGATTTCAAAGTGCTAAACGTTCAAAGAGCAAACGCTAAAGACTGAAAGATTTCAAAGTGCTAAACGTTCAAAGAGCAAACGCTAAAGACTGAAAGATTTCAAAGTGCTAAACGCTGAAAATAACCTGAAGTCAAGGGGCTAAACGTTCAAAGAGCAAACGCTAAAGACTGAAAGATTTCAAAGTGCTAAACGTTCAAAGAGCAAACGCTAAAGTCTAAAAGATTTCAAAGTGCTAAACGCTGAAAATAACCTGAAGTCATGGGGCTAAACGTTCAAAGAGCAAACGCTAAAGACTGAAAGATTTCAAAGTGCTAAACGCTGAAAATAACCTGAAGTCAAGGGGCTAAACGTTCAAAGAGCAAACGCTAAAGACTGAAAGATTTCAAAGTGCTAAACTGTTCAAAGAGCAAACGCTAAAGACTGAAAGATTTCAAAGTGCTAAACGCTGAAAATAACCTGAAGTCATGGGGCTAAACGTTCAAAGAGCAAACGCTAAAGACTGAAAGATTTCAAAGTGCTAAACGCTGAAAATAACCTGAAGTCAAGGGGCTAAACGTTCAAAGAGCAAACGCTAAAGTCTAAAAGATTTCAAAGTGCTAAACTGTTCAAAGAGCAAACGCTAAAGACTGAAAGATTTCAAAGTGCTAAACGTTCAAAGAGCAAACGCTAAAGTCTAAAAGATTTCAAAGTGCTAAACGTTCAAAGAGCAAACTTTAAAGTCTAAAAGATTTCAAAGTGCTAAACGCTGAAAATAACCTGAAGTCATGGGGCTAAACGTTCAAAGAGCAAACGCTAAAGACTGAAAGATTTCAAAGTGCTAAACGTTCAAAGAGCAAACGCTAAAGTCTAAAAGATTTCAAAGTGCTAAACGTTCAAAGAGCAAACGCTAAAGTCTAAAGGATTTCAAAGTGCTAAACGTTCAAAGAGCAAACGCTAATGTCTAAGAGATTTCAAAGTGCTAAACGTTCAAAGAGCAAACGCTAAAGACTGAAAGATTTCAAAGTGCTAAACGTTCAAAGAGCAAACGCTAATGTCTAAGAGATTTCAAAGTGCTAAACGTTCAAAGAGCAAACGCTAAAGACTGAAAGATTTCAAAGTGCTAAACGTTCAAAGAGCAAACGCTAAAGACTGAAAGATTTCAAAGTGCTAAACGTTCAAAGAGCAAACTTTAAAGTCTAAAAGATTTCAAAGTGCTAAACGCTGAAAATAACCTGAAGTCAAAGGGCTAAACGTTCAAAGAGCAAACGCTAAAGTCTAAAAGATTTCAAAGTGCTAAACGTTCAAAGAGCAAACGCTAAAGACTGAAAGATTTCAAAGTGCTAAACGTTCAAAGAGCAAACTTTAAAGTCTAAAAGATTTCAAAGTGCTAAACGCTGAAAATAACCTGAAGTCATGGGGCTAAACGTTCAAAGAGCAAACGCTAAAGACTGAAAGATTTCAAAGTGCTAAACGTTCAAAGAGCAAACGCTAAAGTCTAAAAGATTTCAAAGTGCTAAACGTTCAAAGAGCAAACGCTAAAGACTGAAAGATTTCAAAGTGCTAAACGTTCAAAGAGCAAACGCTAAAGACTGAAAGATTTCAAAGTGCTAAACGCTGAAAATAACCTGAAGTCAAGGGGCTAAACGTTCAAAGAGCAAACGCTAAAGTCTAAAAGATTTCAAAGTGCTAAACGTTCAAAGAGCAAACGCTAAAGACTGAAAGATTTCAAAATGCTAAACGTTCAGAGAGCAAACGCTAAAGACTGAAAGATTTCAAAGTGCTAAACGTTCAAAGAGCAAACGCTAAAGACTGAAAGATTTCAAAGTGCTAAACGCTGAAAATAACCTGAAGTCAAGGGGCTAAACGTTCAAAGAGCAAACGCTAAAGTCTAAAGGATTTCAAAGTGCTAAACGTTCAAAGAGCAAACGCTAAAGTCTAAAGGATTTCAAAGTGCTAAACGTTCAAAGAGCAAACGCTAAAGTCTAAAGGATTTCAAAGTGCTAAACGTTCAAAGAGCAAACGCTAAAGTCTAAAGGATTTCAAAGTGCTAAACGTTCAAAGAGCAAACGCTAAAGTCTAAAGGATTTCAAAGTGCTAAACGTTCAAAGAGCAAACGCTAAAGACTGAAAGATTTCAAAGTGCTAAACGCTGAAAATAAACTGAAGTCAAGGGGCTAAACGTTCAAAGAGCAAACGCTAAAGACTGAAAGATTTCAAAGTGCTAAACGTTCAAAGAGCAAACGCTAAAGTCTAAAGGATTTCAAAGTGCTAAACGTTCAAAGAGCAAACGCTAAAGTCTAAAGGATTTCAAAGTGCTAAACGTTCAAAGAGCAAACGCTAAAGTCTAAAAGATTTCAAAGTGCTAAACGTTCAAAGAGCAAACGCTAAAGACTGAAAGATTTCAAACTGCTAAACGTTCAAAGAGCAAACGCTAAAGTCTAAAGGATTTCAAAGTGCTAAACGTTCAAAGAGCAAACGCTAAAGTCTAAAGGATTTCAAAGTGCTAAACGTTCAAAGAGCAAACGCTAAAGTCTAAAGGATTTCAAAGTGCTAAACGTTCAAAGAGCAAACGCTAAAGTCTAAAGGATTTCAAAGTGCTAAACGTTCAAAGAGCAAACGCTAAAGACTGAAAGATTTCAAAGTGCTAAACGCTGAAAATAAACTGAAGTCAAGGGGCTAAACGTTCAAAGAGCAAACGCTAAAGACTGAAAGATTTCAAAGTGCTAAACGCTGAAAATAACCTGAAGTCAAGGGGCTAAACGTTCAAAGAGCAAACGCTAAAGTCTAAAAGATTTCAAAGTGCTAAACGTTCAAAGAGCAAACGCTAAAGACTGAAAGATTTCAAATTGCTAAACGTTCAAAGAGCAAACGCTAAAGTCTAAAGGATTTCAAAGTGCTAAACGTTCAAAGAGCAAACGCTAAAGTCTAAAGGATTTCAAAGTGCTAAACGTTCAAAGAGCAAACGCTAAAGTCTAAAGGATTTCAAAGTGCTAAACGTTCAAAGAGCAAACGCTAAAGTCTAAAGGATTTCAAAGTGCTAAACGTTCAAAGAGCAAACGCTAAAGTCTAAAGGATTTCAAAGTGCTAAACGTTCAAAGAGCAAACGCTAAAGTCTAAAGGATTTCAAAGTGCTAAACGTTCAAAGAGCAAACGCTAAAGTCTAAAGGATTTCAAATTGCTAAACGTTCAAAGAGCAAACGCTAAAGTCTAAAGGATTTCAAAGTGCTAAACGTTCAAAGAGCAAACGCTAAAGTCTAAAGGATTTCAAAGTGCTAAACGTTCAAAGAGCAAACGCTAAAGACTGAAAGATTTCAAAGTGCTAAACGCTGAAAATAACCTGAAGTCAAGGGGCTAAACGTTCAAAGAGCAAACGCTAAAGACTGAAAGATTTCAAAGTGCTAAACGCTGAAAATAACCTGAAGTCAAGGGGCTAAACGTTCAAAGAGCAAACGCTAAAGTCTAAAAGATTTCAAAGTGCTAAACGTTCAAAGAGCAAACGCTAAAGACTGAAAGATTTCAAACTGCTAAACGTTCAAAGAGCAAACGCTAAAGTCTAAAGGATTTCAAACTGCTAAACGTTCAAAGAGCAAACGCTAAAGTCTAAAGGATTTCAAAGTGCTAAACGTTCAAAGAGCAAACGCTAAAGTCTAAGAGATTTCAAAGTGCTAAACGTTCAAAGAGCAAACGCTAAAGTCTAAAGGATTTCAAAGTGCTAAACGTTCAAAGAGCAAACGCTAAAGACTGAAAGATTTCAAAGTGCAAAACGTTCAAAGAGCAAACGCTAAAGTCTAAAGGATTTCAAAGTGCTAAACGTTCAAAGAGCAAACGCTAATGTCTAAGAGATTTCAAAGTGCTAAACGTTCAAAGAGCAAACGCTAAAGTCTAAAAGATTTCAAAGTGCTAAACGTTCAAAGAGCAAACGCTAAAGACTGAAAGATTTCAAAGTGCTAAACGCTGAAAATAACCTGAAGTCAAGGGGCTAAACGTTCAAAGAGCAAACGCTAAAGTCTAAAGGATTTCAAAGTGCTAAACGTTCAAAGAGCAAACGCTAAAGTCTAAAGGATTTCAAAGTGCTAAACGTTCAAAGAGCAAACGCTAATGTCTAAGAGATTTCAAAGTGCTAAACGTTCAAAGAGCAAACGCTAAAGTCTAAAAGATTTCAAAGTGCTAAACGTTCAAAGAGCAAACGCTAAAGTCTAAAAGATTTCAAAGTGCTAAACGCTGAAAATAACCTGAAGTCAAGGGGCTAAACGTTCAAAGAGCAAACGCTAAAGACTGAAAGATTTCAAAGTGCTAAACGCTGAAAATAACCTGAAGTCAAGGGGCTAAACGTTCAAAGAGCAAACGCTAAAGTCTAAAAGATTTCAAAGTGCTAAACGTTCAAAGAGCAAACGCTAAAGTCTAAAGGATTTCAAAGTGCTAAACGTTCAAAGAGCAAACGCTAAAGACTGAAAGATTTCAAAGTGCTAAACGCTGAAAATAACCTGAAGTCAAGGGGCTAAACGTTCAAAGAGCAAACGCAAAAGTCTAAAAGATTTCAAAGTGCTAAACGTTCAAAGAGCAAACGCTAAAGACTGAAAGATTTCAAAATGCTAAACGTTCAGAGAGCAAACGCTAAAGACTGAAAGATTTCAAAGTGCTAAACGCTGAAAATAACCTGAAGTCAAGGGGCTAAACGTTCAAAGAGCAAACGCTAAAGACTGAAAGATTTCAAAGTGCTAAACGTTCAAAGAGCAAACGCTAAAGTCTAAAGGATTTCAAAGTGCTAAACGTTCAAAGAGCAAACGCTAAAGTCTAAGAGATTTCAAAGTGCTAAACGTTCAAAGAGCAAACGCTAAAGTCTAAAGGATTTCAAAGTGCTAAACGTTCAAAGAGCAAACGCTAAAGACTGAAAGATTTCAAAGTGCAAAACGTTCAAAGAGCAAACGCTAAAGTCTAAAGGATTTCAAAGTGCTAAACGTTCAAAGAGCAAACGCTAATGTCTAAGAGATTTCAAAGTGCTAAACGTTCAAAGAGCAAACGCTAAAGACTGAAAGATTTCAAAATGCTAAACGTTCAGAGAGCAAACGCTAAAGACTGAAAGATTTCAAAGTGCTAAACGCTGAAAATAACCTGAAGTCAAGGGGCTAAACGTTCAAATAGCAAACGCTAAAGACTGAAAGATTTCAAAGTGCTAAACGTTCAAAGAGCAAACGCTAAAGTCTAAAGGATTTCAAAGTGCTAAACGTTCAAAGAGCAAACGCTAAAGTCTAAAGGATTTCAAAGTGCTAAACGTTCAAAGAGCAAACGCTAAAGACTGAAAGATTTCAAAGTGCAAAACGTTCAAAGAGCAAACGCTAAAGTCTAAAGGATTTCAAAGTGCTAAACGTTCAAAGAGCAAACGCTAAAGTCTAAAAGATTTCAAAGTGCTAAACGTTCAAAGAGCAAACGCTAAAGACTGAAAGATTTCAAAATGCTAAACGTTCAGAGAGCAAACGCTAAAGACTGAAAGATTTCAAAGTGCTAAACGCTGAAAATAACCTGAAGTCAAGGGGCTAAACGTTCAAATAGCAAACGCTAAAGACTGAAAGATTTCAAACTGCTAAACGTTCAAAGAGCAAACGCTAAAGTCTAAAGGATTTCAAAGTGCTAAACGTTCAAAGAGCAAACGCTAAAGTCTAAGAGATTTCAAAGTGCTAAACGTTCAAAGAGCAAACGCTAAAGTCTAAAGGATTTCAAAGTGCTAAACGTTCAAAGAGCAAACGCTAAAGACTGAAAGATTTCAAAGTGCAAAACGTTCAAAGAGCAAACGCTAAAGTCTAAAGGATTTCAAAGTGCTAAACGTTCAAAGAGCAAACGCTAATGTCTAAGAGATTTCAAAGTGCTAAACGTTCAAAGAGCAAACGCTAAAGTCTAAAAGATTTCAAAGTGCTAAACGTTCAAAGAGCAAACGCTAAAGACTGAAAGATTTCAAAGTGCTAAACGCTGAAAATAACCTGAAGTCAAGGGGCTAAACGTTCAAAGAGCAAACGCTAAAGTCTAAAGGATTTCAAAGTGCTAAACGTTCAAAGAGCAAACGCTAAAGTCTAAAGGATTTCAAAGTGCTAAACGTTCAAAGAGCAAACGCTAATGTCTAAGAGATTTCAAAGTGCTAAACGTTCAAAGAGCAAACGCTAAAGTCTAAAAGATTTCAAAGTGCTAAACGTTCAAAGAGCAAACGCTAAAGACTGAAAGATTTCAAAGTGCTAAACGCTGAAAATAACCTGAAGTCAAGGGGCTAAACGTTCAAAGAGCAAACGCTAAAGACTGAAAGATTTCAAAGTGCTAAACGCTGAAAATAACCTGAAGTCAAGGGGCTAAACGTTCAAAGAGCAAACGCTAAAGTCTAAAAGATTTCAAAGTGCTAAACGTTCAAAGAGCAAACGCTAAAGTCTAAAGGATTTCAAAGTGCTAAACGTTCAAAGAGCAAACGCTAAAGACTGAAAGATTTCAAAGTGCTAAACGCTGAAAATAACCTGAAGTCAAGGGGCTAAACGTTCAAAGAGCAAACGCTAAAGTCTAAAAGATTTCAAAGTGCTAAACGTTCAAAGAGCAAACGCTAAAGACTGAAAGATTTCAAAATGCTAAACGTTCAGAGAGCAAACGCTAAAGACTGAAAGATTTCAAAGTGCTAAACGCTGAAAATAACCTGAAGTCAAGGGGCTAAACGTTCAAATAGCAAACGCTAAAGACTGAAAGATTTCAAAGTGCTAAACGTTCAAAGAGCAAACGCTAAAGTCTAAAGGATTTCAAAGTGCTAAACGTTCAAAGAGCAAACGCTAAAGTCTAAAGGATTTCAAAGTGCTAAACGTTCAAAAAGCAAACGCTAAAGTCTAAAGGATTTCAAAGTGCTAAACGTTCAAAGAGCAAACGCTAAAGTCTAAAGGATTTCAAAGTGCTAAACGTTCAAAGAGCAAACGCTAAAGACTGAAAGATTTCAAAGTACTAAACGCTTAAAATAACCTGAAGTCAAGGGGCTAAACGTTCAAAGAGCAAACGCTAAAGACTGAAAGATTTCAAAGTGCTAAACGCTGAAAATAACCTGAAGTCAAGGGGCGAAACGTTCAAAGAGCAAACGCTAAAGTCTGAAAGATTTCAAAGTGCTAAACGTTCAAAGAGCAAACGCTAAAGACTGAAAGATTTCAAACTGCTAAACGTTCAAAGAGCAAACGCTAAAGTCTAAAGGATTTCAAAGTGCTAAACGTTCAAAGAGCAAACGCTAAAGTCTAAAGGATTTCAAAGTGCTAAACGTTCAAAGAGCAAACGCTAAAGTCTAAAGGATTTCAAAGTGCTAAACGTTCAAAGAGCAAACGCTAAAGTCTAAAGGATTTCAAAGTGCTAAACGTTCAAAGAGCAAACGCTAAAGACTGAAAGATTTCAAACTGCTAAACGTTCAAAGAGCAAACGCTAAAGTCTAAAGGATTTCAAACTGCTAAACGTTCAAAGAGCAAACGCTAAAGTCTAAAGGATTTCAAAGTGCTAAACGTTCAAAGAGCAAACGCTAAAGTCTAAAGGATTTCAAAGTGCTAAACGTTCAAAGAGCAAACGCTAAAGTCTAAAGGATTTCAAAGTGCTAAACGTTCAAAGAGCAAACGCTAAAGACTGAAAGATTTCAAAGTGCTAAACGTTCAAAGAGCAAACGCTAAAGTCTAAAGGATTTCAAAGTGCTAAACGTTCAAAGAGCAAACGCTAAAGTCTAAAGGATTTCAAAGTGCTAAACGTTCAAAGAGCAAACGCTAAAGTCTAAGAGATTTCAAAGTGCTAAACGTTCAAAGAGCAAACGCTAAAGTCTAAAGGATTTCAAAGTGCTAAACGTTCAAAGAGCAAACGCTAAAGACTGAAAGATTTCAAAGTGCTAAACGTTCAAAGAGCAAACGCTAAAGTCTAAGAGATTTCAAAGTGCTAAACGTTCAAAGAGCAAACGCTAAAGTCTAAAGGATTTCAAAGTGCTAAACGTTCAAAGAGCAAACGCTAAAGACTGAAAGATTTCAAAGTGCTAAACGCTGAAAATAACCTGAAGTCAAGGGGCTAAACGTTCAAAGAGCAAACGCTAAAGTCTAAAAGATTTCAAAGTGCTAAACGCTGAAAATAACCTGAAGTCAAGGGGCTAAACGTTCAAAGAGCAAACGCTAAAGACTGAAAGATTTCAAAGTGCTAAACGCTGAAAATAACCTGAAGTCAAGGGGCTAAACGTTCAAAGAGCAAACGCTAAAGTCTAAAAGATTTCAAAGTGCTAAACGTTCAAAGAGCAAACGCTAAAGACTGAAATATTTCAAAGTGCTAAACGTTCAAAGAGCAAACGCTAAAGTCTAAAAGATTTCAAAGTGCTAAACGCTGAAAATAACCTGAAGTCAAGGGGCTAAACGTTCAAATAGCAAACGCTAAAGACTGAAAGATTTCAAAGTGCTAAACGTTCAAAGAGCAAACGCTAATGTCTAAGAGATTTCAAAGTGCTAAACGTTCAAAGAGCAAACGCTAAAGTCTAAAGGATTTCAAAGTGCTAAACGTTCAAAGAGCAAACGCTAAAGACTGAAAGATTTCAAAGTGCTAAACGCTGAAAATAACCTGAAGTCAAGGGGCTAAACGTTCAAAGAGCAAACGCTAAAGTCTAAAGGATTTCAAAGTGCTAAACGTTCAAAGAGCAAACGCTAAAGTCTAAAAGATTTCAAAGTGCTAAACGTTCAAAGAGCAAACGCTAAAGTCTAAAGGATTTCAAAGTGCTAAACGTTCAAAGAGCAAACGCTAATGTCTAAGAGATTTCAAAGTGCTAAACGTTCAAAGAGCAAACGCTAAAGACTGAAAGATTTCAAAGTGCTAAACGTTCAAAGAGCAAACGCTAAAGACTGAAAGATTTCAAAGTGCTAAACGCTGAAAATAACCTGAAGTCAAGGGGCTAAACGTTCAAAGAGCAAACGCTAAAGTCTAAAAGATTTCAAAGTGCTAAACGCTGAAAATAACCTGAAGTCAAGGGGCTAAACGTTCAAAGAGCAAACGCTAAAGTCTAAAAGATTTCAAAGTGCTAAACGTTCAAAGAGCAAACGCTAAAGACTGAAAGATTTCAAAGTGCTAAACGCTGAAAATAACCTGAAGTCAAGGGGCTAAACGTTCAAAGAGCAAACGCTAAAGACTGAAAGATTTCAAAGTGCTAAACGTTCAAAGAGCAAACGCTAAAGACTGAAAGATTTCAAAGTGCTAAACGTTCAAAGAGCAAACGCTAAAGTCTAAAGGATTTCAAAGTGCTAAACGTTCAAAGAGCAAACGCTAAAGACTGAAAGATTTCAAAGTGCTAAACGCTGAAAATAACCTGAAGTCAAGGGGCTAAACGTTCAAAGAGCAAACGCTAAAGTCTAAAGGATTTCAAAGTGCTAAACGTTCAAAGAGCAAACGCTAATGTCTAAGAGATTTCAAAGTGCTAAACGTTCAAAGAGCAAACGCTAAAGACTGAAAGATTTCAAAGTGCTAAACGCTGAAAATAACCTGAAGTCAAGGGGCTAAACGTTCAAATAGCAAACGCTAAAGACTGAAAGATTTCAAAGTGCTAAACGTTCAAAGAGCAAACGCTAAAGACTGAAAGATTTCAAAGTGCTAAACGTTCAAAGAGCAAACGCTAAAGACTGAAAGATTTCAAAGTGCTAAACGCTGAAAATAACCTGAAGTCAAGGGGCTAAACGTTCAAAGAGCAAACGCTAAAGTCTAAAAGATTTCAAAGTGCTAAACGCTGAAAATAACCTGAAGTCAAGGGGCTAAACGTTCAAAGAGCAAACGCTAAAGTCTAAAAGATTTCAAAGTGCTAAACGCTGAAAATAACCTGAAGTCAAGGGGCTAAACGTTCAAAGAGCAAACGCTAAAGTCTAAAAGATTTCAAAGTGCTAAACGTTCAAAGAGCAAACGCTAAAGACTGAAAGATTTCAAAGTGCTAAACGCTGAAAATAACCTGAAGTCAAGGGGCTAAACGTTCAAAGAGCAAACGCTAAAGACTGAAAGATTTCAAAGTGCTAAACGTTCAAAGAGCAAACGCTAAAGACTGAAAGATTTCAAAGTGCTAAACGTTCAAAGAGCAAACGCTAAAGTCTAAAGGATTTCAAAGTGCTAAACGTTCAAAGAGCAAACGCTAAAGACTGAAAGATTTCAAAGTGCTAAACGCTGAAAATAACCTGAAGTCAAGGGGCTAAACGTTCAAAGAGCAAACGCTAAAGTCTAAAGGATTTCAAAGTGCTAAACGTTCAAAGAGCAAACGCTAATGTCTAAGAGATTTCAAAGTGCTAAACGTTCAAAGAGCAAACGCTAAAGACTGAAAGATTTCAAAGTGCTAAACGCTGAAAATAACCTGAAGTCAAGGGGCTAAACGTTCAAATAGCAAACGCTAAAGTCTAAAAGATTTCAAAGTGCTAAACGCTGAAAATAACCTGAAGTCAAGGGGCTAAACGTTCAAAGAGCAAACGCTAAAGACTGAAAGATTTCAAAGTGCTAAACGCTGAAAATAACCTGAAGTCAAGGGGCTAAACGTTCAAAGAGCAAACGCTAAAGTCTAAAAGATTTCAAAGTGCTAAACGTTCAAAGAGCAAACGCTAAAGACTGAAAGATTTCAAAATGCTAAACGTTCAGAGAGCAAACGCTAAAGACTGAAAGATTTCAAAGTGCTAAACGCTGAAAATAACCTGAAGTCAAGGGGCTAAACGTTCAAAGAGCAAACGCTAAAGTCTAAAAGATTTCAAAGTGCTAAACGCTGAAAATAACCTGAAGTCAAGGGGCTAAACGTTCAAAGAGCAAACGCTAAAGACTGAAAGATTTCAAAGTGCTAAACGTTCAAAGAGCAAACGCTAAAGACTGAAAGATTTCAAAATGCTAAACGTTCAGAGAGCAAACGCTAAAGACTGAAAGATTTCAAAGAGCTAAACGCTGAAAATAACCTGAAGTCAAGGGGCTAAACGTTCAAAGAGCAAACGCTAAAGTCTAAAAGATTTCAAAGTGCTAAACGTTCAAAGAGCAAACGCTAAAGACTGAAAGATTTCAAAATGCTAAACGTTCAGAGAGCAAACGCTAAAGACTGAAAGATTTCAAAGTGCTAAACGTTCAAAGAGCAAACGCTAAAGACTGAAAGATTTCAAAGTGCTAAACGCTGAAAATAACCTGAAGTCAAGGGGCTAAACGTTCAAAGAGCAAACGCTAAAGTCTAAAGGATTTCAAAGTGCTAAACGTTCAAAGAGCAAACGCTAAAGTCTAAAGGATTTCAAAGTGCTAAACGTTCAAAGAGCAAACGCTAAAGTCTAAAGGATTTCAAAGTGATAAACGTTCAAAGAGCAAACGCTAAAGTCTAAAGGATTTCAAAGTGCTAAACGTTCAAAGAGCAAACGCTAAAGTCTAAAGGATTTCAAAGTGCTAAACGTTCAAAGAGCAAACGCTAAAGTCTAAAGGATTTCAAAGTGCTAAACGTTCAAAGAGCAAACGCTAAAGACTGAAAGATTTCAAAGTGCTAAACGTTCAAAGAGCAAACGCTAAAGACTGAAAGATTTCAAAGTGCTAAACGTTCAAAGAGCAAACGCTAAAGACTGAAAGATTTCAAAGTGCTAAACGCTGAAAATAACCTGAAGTCAAGGGGCTAAACGTTCAAAGAGCAAACGCTAAAGTCTAAAGGATTTCAAAGTGCTAAACGTTCAAAGAGCAAACGCTAAAGTCTAAAAGATTTCAAAGTGCTAAACGTTCAAAGAGCAAACGCTAAAGTCTAAAGGATTTCAAAGTGCTAAACGTTCAAAGAGCAAACGCTAAAGTCTAAAGGATTTCAAAGTGCTAAACGTTCAAAGAGCAAACGCTAAAGTCTAAAGGATTTCAAAGTGCTAAACGTTCAAAGAGCAAACGCTAAAGTCTAAAAGATTTCAAAGTGCTAAACGCTGAAAATAACCTGAAGTCAAGGGGCTAAACGTTCAAAGAGCAAACGCTAAAGACTGAAAGATTTCAAAGTGCTAAACGCTGAAAATAACCTGAAGTCAAGGGGCTAAACGTTCAAAGAGCAAACGCTAAAGTCTAAAGGATTTCAAAGTGCTAAACGTTCAAAGAGCAAACGCTAAAGTCTAAAGGATTTCAAAGTGCTAAACGTTCAAAGAGCAAACGCTAAAGTCTAAAAGATTTCAAAGTGCTAAACGCTGAAAATAACCTGAAGTCAAGGGGCTAAACGTTCAAAGAGCAAACGCTAAAGTCTAAAAGATTTCAAAGTGCTAAACGTTCAAAGAGCAAACGCTAAAGTCTAAAAGATTTCAAAGTGCTAAACGCTGAAAATAACCTGAAGTCAAGGGGCTAAACGTTCAAATAGCAAACGCTAAAGACTGAAAGATTTCAAAGTGCTAAACGTTCAAAGAGCAAACGCTAAAGACTGAAAGATTTCAAAGTGCTAAACGCTGAAAATAACCTGAAGTCAAGGGGCTAAACGTTCAAAGAGCAAACGCTAAAGTCTAAAGGATTTCAAAGTGCTAAACGTTCAAAGAGCAAACGCTAAAGTCTAAAAGATTTCAAAGTGCTAAACGCTGAAAATAACCTGAAGTCAAGGGGCTAAACGTTCAAATAGCAAACGCTAAAGACTAAAGGATTTCAAAGTGCTAAACGTTCAAAGAGCAAACGCTAAAGTCTAAAGGATTTCAAAGTGCTAAACGTTCAAAGAGCAAACGCTAAAGTCTAAAAGATTTCAAAGTGCTAAACGCTGAAAATAACCTGAAGTCAAGGGGCTAAACGTTCAAAGAGCAAACGCTAAAGTCTAAAAGATTTCAAAGTGCTAAACGTTCAAAGAGCAAACGCTAAAGTCTAAAAGATTTCAAAGTGCTAAACGCTGAAAATAACCTGAAGTCAAGGGGCTAAACGTTCAAATAGCAAACGCTAAAGACTGAAAGATTTCAAAGTGCTAAACGTTCAAAGAGCAAACGCTAAAGACTGAAAGATTTCAAAGTGCTAAACGCTGAAAATAACCTGAAGTCAAGGGGCTAAACGTTCAAAGAGCAAACGCTAAAGTCTAAAGGATTTCAAAGTGCTAAACGTTCAAAGAGCAAACGCTAAAGTCTAAAAGATTTCAAAGTGCTAAACGCTGAAAATAACCTGAAGTCAAGGGGCTAAACGTTCAAATAGCAAACGCTAAAGACTGAAAGATTTCAAAGTGCTAAACGTTCAAAGAGCAAACGCTAAAGACTGAAAGATTTCAAAGTGCTAAACGTTCAAAGAGCAAACGCTAAAGACTGAAAGATTTCAAAGTGCTAAACGCTGAAAATAACCTGAAGTCAAGGGGCTAAACGTTCAAAGAGCAAACGCTAAAGTCTAAAGGATTTCAAAGTGCTAAACGTTCAAAGAGCAAACGCTAAAGTCTAAAGGATTTCAAAGTGCTAAATGTTCAAAGAGCAAACGCTAAAGTCTAAAGGATTTCAAAGTGCTAAACGTTCAAAGAGCAAACGCTAAAGACTGAAAGATTTCAAAGTGCTAAACGTTCAAAGAGCAAACGCTAAAGACTGAAAGATTTCAAAGTGCTAAACGCTGAAAATAACCTGAAGTCAAGGGGCTAAACGTTCAAAGAGCAAACGCTAAAGTCTAAAGGATTTCAAAGTGCTAAACGTTCAAAGAGCAAACGCTAAAGTCTAAAGGATTTCAAAGTGCTAAACGTTCAAAGAGCAAACGCTAAAGTCTAAAAGATTTCAAAGTGCTAAACGCTGAAAATAACCTGAAGTCAAGGGGCTAAACGTTCAAAGAGCAAACGCTAAAGTCTAAAAGATTTCAAAGTGCTAAACGTTCAAAGAGCAAACGCTAAAGTCTAAAAGATTTCAAAGTGCTAAACGCTGAAAATAACCTGAAGTCAAGGGGCTAAACGTTCAAATAGCAAACGCTAAAGACTGAAAGATTTCAAAGTGCTAAACGTTCAAAGAGCAAACGCTAAAGACTGAAAGATTTCAAAGTGCTAAACGTTCAAAGAGCAAACGCTAAAGACTGAAAGATTTCAAAGTGCTAAACGCTGAAAATAACCTGAAGTCAAGGGGCTAAACGTTCAAAGAGCAAACGCTAAAGTCTAAAGGATTTCAAAGTGCTAAACGTTCAAAGAGCAAACGCTAAAGTCTAAAGGATTTCAAAGTGCTAAACGTTCAAAGAGCAAACGCTAAAGTCTAAAGGATTTCAAAGTGCTAAACGTTCAAAGAGCAAACGCTAAAGACTGAAAGATTTCAAAGTGCTAAACGTTCAAAGAGCAAACGCTAAAGACTGAAAGATTTCAAAGTGCTAAACGCTGAAAATAACCTGAAGTCAAGGGGCTAAACGTTCAAAGAGCAAACGCTAAAGTCTAAAGGATTTCAAAGTGCTAAACGTTCAAAGAGCAAACGCTAAAGTCTAAAGGATTTCAAAGTGCTAAACGTTCAAAGAGCAAACGCTAAAGTCTAAAGGATTTCAAAGTGCTAAACGTTCAAAGAGCAAACGCTAAAGTCTAAAGGATTTCAAAGTGCTAAACGTTCAAAGAGCAAACGCTAAAGTCTAAAGGATTTCAAAGTGCTAAACGTTCAAAGAGCAAACGCTAAAGTCTAAAAGATTTCAAAGTGCTAAACGCTGAAAATAACCTGAAGTCAAGGGGCTAAACGTTCAAAGAGCAAACGCTAAAGACTGAAAGATTTCAAAGTGCTAAACGCTGAAAATAACCTGAAGTCAAGGGGCTAAACGTTCAAAGAGCAAACGCTAAAGTCTAAAAGATTTCAAAGTGCTAAACGCTGAAAATAACCTGAAGTCAAGGGGCTAAACGTTCAAAGAGCAAACGCTAAAGACTGAAAGATTTCAAAGTGCTAAACGTTCAAAGAGCAAACGCTAAAGACTGAAATATTTCAAAGT
This sequence comes from Elgaria multicarinata webbii, assembly GCF_023053635.1. NCBI lineage: Eukaryota > Metazoa > Chordata > Lepidosauria > Squamata > Anguidae > Elgaria > Elgaria multicarinata. Next base: position 15,956 of record NC_086173.1, read on the forward strand.
GCTAAACGTTCAAAGAGCAAACGCTAAAGTCTAAAAGATTTCAAAGTGCTAAACGCTGAAAATAACCTGAAGTCAAGGGGCTAAACGTTCAAATAGCAAACGCTAAAGACTGAAAGATTTCAAAGTGCTAAACGTTCAAAGAGCAAACGCTAAAGTCTAAAGGATTTCAAAGTGCTAAACGTTCAAAGAGCAAACGCTAAAGACTGAAAGATTTCAAAGTGCTAAACGCTGAAAATAACCTGAAGTCAAGGGGCTAAACGTTCAAAGAGCAAACGCTAAAGTCTAAAAGATTTCAAAGTGCTAAACGTTCAAAGAGCAAACGCTAAAGTCTAAAGGATTTCAAAGTGCTAAACGTTCAAAGAGCAAACGCTAAAGTCTAAAAGATTTCAAAGTGCTAAACGTTCAAAGAGCAAACGCTAATGTCTAAGAGATTTCAAAGTGCTAAACGTTCAAAGAGCAAACGCTAAAGTCTAAGAGATTTCAAAGTGCTAAACGTTCAAAGAGCAAACGCTAAAGTCTAAAAGATTTCAAAGTGCTAAACGTTCAAAGAGCAAACGCTAAAGTCTAAAGGATTTCAAAGTGCTAAACGTTCAAAGAGCAAACGCTAATGTCTAAGAGATTTCAAAGTGCTAAACGTTCAAAGAGCAAACGCTAAAGTCTAAGAGATTTCAAAGTGCTAAACGTTCAAAGAGCAAACGCTAAAGACTGAAAGATTTCAAAGTGCTAAACGTTCAAAGAGCAAACGCTAAAGACTGAAAGATTTCAAAATGCTAAACGTTCAGAGAGCAAACGCTAAAGACTGAAAGATTTCAAAGTGCTAAACGCTGAAAATAACCTGAAGTCAAGGGGCTAAACGTTCAAATAGCAAACGCTAAAGACTGAAAGATTTCAAAGTGCTAAACGTTCAAAGAGCAAACGCTAAAGACTGAAAGATTTCAAAGTGCTAAACGCTGAAAATAACCTGAAGTCAAGGGGCTAAACGTTCAAAGAGCAAACGCTAAAGTCTAAAGGATTTCAAAGTGCTAAACGTTCAAAGAGCAAACGCTAAAGTCTAAAGGATTTCAAAGTGCTAAACGTTCAAAGAGCAAACGCTAAAGTCTAAAGGATTTCAAAGTGCTAAACGTTCAAAGAGCAAACGCTAAAGTCTAAAGGATTTCAAAGTGCTAAACGTTCAAAGAGCAAACGCTAAAGTCTAAAGGATTTCAAAGTGCTAAACGTTCAAAGAGCAAACGCTAAAGTCTAAAGGATTTCAAAGTGCTAAACGTTCAAAGAGCAAACGCTAAAGTCTAAAGGATTTCAAAGTGCTAAACGTTCAAAGAGCAAACGCTAAAGACTGAAAGATTTCAAAGTGCTAAACGCTGAAAATAACCTGAAGTCAAGGGGCTAAACGTTCAAAGAGCAAACGCTAAAGTCTAAGAGATTTCAAAGTGCTAAACGTTCAAAGAGCAAACGCTAAAGTCTAAAAGATTTCAAAGTGCTAAACGTTCAAAGAGCAAACGCTAAAGTCTAAAGGATTTCAAAGTGCTAAACGTTCAAAGAGCAAACGCTAAAGACTGAAAGATTTCAAAGTGCTAAACGTTCAAAGAGCAAACGCTAAAGACTGAAAGATTTCAAAGTGCTAAACGCTGAAAATAACCTGAAGTCAAGGGGCTAAACGTTCAAATAGCAAACGCTAAAGACTGAAAGATTTCAAAGTGCTAAACGTTCAAAGAGCAAACGCTAAAGTCTAAAAGATTTCAAAGTGCTAAACGTTCAAAGAGCAAACGCTAAAGTCTAAAGGATTTCAAAGTGCTAAACGTTCAAAGAGCAAACGCTAAAGTCTAAAGGATTTCAAAGTGCTAAACGTTCAAAGAGCAAACGCTAAAGACTGAAAGATTTCAAAGTGCTAAACGCTGAAAATAACCTGAAGTCAAGGGGCTAAACGTTCAAAGAGCAAACGCTAAAGTCTAAAAGATTTCAAAGTGCTAAACGTTCAAAGAGCAAACGCTAAAGTCTAAAAGATTTCAAAGTGCTAAACGTTCAAAGAGCAAACGCTAATGTCTAAGAGATTTCAAAGTGCTAAACGTTCAAAGAGCAAACGCTAAAGTCTAAGAGATTTCAAAGTGCTAAACGTTCAAAGAGCAAACGCTAAAGTCTAAAAGATTTCAAAGTGCTAAACGTTCAAAGAGCAAACGCTAAAGTCTAAAGGATTTCAAAGTGCTAAACGTTCAAAGAGCAAACGCTAATGTCTAAGAGATTTCAAAGTGCTAAACGTTCAAAGAGCAAACGCTAAAGTCTAAGAGATTTCAAAGTGCTAAACGTTCAAAGAGCAAACGCTAAAGACTGAAAGATTTCAAAGTGCTAAACGTTCAAAGAGCAAACGCTAAAGACTGAAAGATTTCAAAATGCTAAACGTTCAGAGAGCAAACGCTAAAGACTGAAAGATTTCAAAGTGCTAAACGCTGAAAATAACCTGAAGTCAAGGGGCTAAACGTTCAAATAGCAAACGCTAAAGACTGAAAGATTTCAAAGTGCTAAACGTTCAAAGAGCAAACGCTAAAGACTGAAAGATTTCAAAGTGCTAAACGCTGAAAATAACCTGAAGTCAAGGGGCTAAACGTTCAAAGAGCAAACGCTAAAGTCTAAAGGATTTCAAAGTGCTAAACGTTCAAAGAGCAAACGCTAAAGTCTAAAGGATTTCAAAGTGCTAAACGTTCAAAGAGCAAACGCTAAAGTCTAAAGGATTTCAAAGTGCTAAACGTTCAAAGAGCAAACGCTAAAGTCTAAAGGATTTCAAAGTGCTAAACGTTCAAAGAGCAAACGCTAAAGTCTAAAGGATTTCAAAGTGCTAAACGTTCAAAGAGCAAACGCTAAAGTCTAAAGGATTTCAAAGTGCTAAACGTTCAAAGAGCAAACGCTAAAGTCTAAAGGATTTCAAAGTGCTAAACGTTCAAAGAGCAAACGCTAAAGACTGAAAGATTTCAAAGTGCTAAACGCTGAAAATAACCTGAAGTCAAGGGGCTAAACGTTCAAAGAGCAAACGCTAAAGTCTAAGAGATTTCAAAGTGCTAAACGTTCAAAGAGCAAACGCTAAAGTCTAAAAGATTTCAAAGTGCTAAACGTTCAAAGAGCAAACGCTAAAGTCTAAAGGATTTCAAAGTGCTAAACGTTCAAAGAGCAAACGCTAAAGACTGAAAGATTTCAAAGTGCTAAACGTTCAAAGAGCAAACGCTAAAGACTGAAAGATTTCAAAGTGCTAAACGCTGAAAATAACCTGAAGTCAAGGGGCTAAACGTTCAAATAGCAAACGCTAAAGACTGAAAGATTTCAAAGTGCTAAACGTTCAAAGAGCAAACGCTAAAGTCTAAAAGATTTCAAAGTGCTAAACGTTCAAAGAGCAAACGCTAAAGTCTAAAGGATTTCAAAGTGCTAAACGTTCAAAGAGCAAACGCTAAAGTCTAAAGGATTTCAAAGTGCTAAACGTTCAAAGAGCAAACGCTAAAGACTGAAAGATTTCAAAGTGCTAAACGCTGAAAATAACCTGAAGTCAAGGGGCTAAACGTTCAAAGAGCAAACGCTAAAGTCTAAAAGATTTCAAAGTGCTAAACGTTCAAAGAGCAAACGCTAAAGACTGAAAGATTTCAAAGTGCTAAACGTTCAAAGAGCAAACGCTAAAGTCTAAAAGATTTCAAAGTGCTAAACGTTCAAAGAGCAAACGCTAAAGTCTAAAGGATTTCAAAGTGCTAAACGTTCAAAGAGCAAACGCTAAAGACTGAAAGATTTCAAAGTGCTAAACGTTCAAAGAGCAAACGCTAAAGACTGAAAGATTTCAAAGTGCTAAACGCTGAAAATAACCTGAAGTCAAGGGGCTAAACGTTCAAAGAGCAAACGCTAAAGTCTAAAAGATTTCAAAGTGCTAAACGCTGAAAATAACCTGAAGTCAAGGGGCTAAACGTTCAAAGAGCAAACGCTAAAGTCTAAAAGATTTCAAAGTGCTAAACGTTCAAAGAGCAAACGCTAAAGTCTAAAAGATTTCAAAGTGCTAAACGTTCAAAGAGCAAACGCTAAAGACTGAAAGATTTCAAAGTGCTAAACGCTGAAAATAACCTGAAGTCAAGGGGCTAAACGTTCAAAGAGCAAACGCTAAAGTCTAAAAGATTTCAAAGTGCTAAACGTTCAAAGAGCAAACGCTAATGTCTAAGAGATTTCAAAGTGCTAAACGTTCAAAGAGCAAACGCTAAAGTCTAAGAGATTTCAAAGTGCTAAACGTTCAAAGAGCAAACGCTAAAGTCTAAAAGATTTCAAAGTGCTAAACGTTCAAAGAGCAAACGCTAAAGTCTAAAGGATTTCAAAGTGCTAAACGTTCAAAGAGCAAACGCTAATGTCTAAGAGATTTCAAAGTGCTAAACGTTCAAAGAGCAAACGCTAAAGTCTAAGAGATTTCAAAGTGCTAAACGTTCAAAGAGCAAACGCTAAAGACTGAAAGATTTCAAAGTGCTAAACGTTCAAAGAGCAAACGCTAAAGACTGAAAGATTTCAAAATGCTAAACGTTCAGAGAGCAAACGCTAAAGACTGAAAGATTTCAAAGTGCTAAACGCTGAAAATAACCTGAAGTCAAGGGGCTAAACGTTCAAATAGCAAACGCTAAAGACTGAAAGATTTCAAAGTGCTAAACGTTCAAAGAGCAAACGCTAAAGACTGAAAGATTTCAAAGTGCTAAACGCTGAAAATAACCTGAAGTCAAGGGGCTAAACGTTCAAAGAGCAAACGCTAAAGTCTAAAGGATTTCAAAGTGCTAAACGTTCAAAGAGCAAACGCTAAAGTCTAAAGGATTTCAAAGTGCTAAACGTTCAAAGAGCAAACGCTAAAGTCTAAAGGATTTCAAAGTGCTAAACGTTCAAAGAGCAAACGCTAAAGTCTAAAGGATTTCAAAGTGCTAAACGTTCAAAGAGCAAACGCTAAAGTCTAAAGGATTTCAAAGTGCTAAACGTTCAAAGAGCAAACGCTAAAGTCTAAAGGATTTCAAAGTGCTAAACGTTCAAAGAGCAAACGCTAAAGTCTAAAGGATTTCAAAGTGCTAAACGTTCAAAGAGCAAACGCTAAAGACTGAAAGATTTCAAAGTGCTAAACGTTCAAATAGCAAACGCTAAAGACTGAAATATTTCAAAGTGCTAAACGTTCAAAGAGCAAACGCTAAAGACTGAAAGATTTCAAAGTGCTAAACGCTGAAAATAACCTGAAGTCAAGGGGCTAAACGTTCAAATAGCAAACGCTAAAGACTGAAAGATTTCAAAGTGCTAAACGTTCAAAGAGCAAACGCTAAAGTCTAAAAGATTTCAAAGTGCTAAACGTTCAAAGAGCAAACGCTAAAGTCTAAAGGATTTCAAAGTGCTAAACGTTCAAAGAGCAAACGCTAAAGTCTAAAGGATTTCAAAGTGCTAAACGTTCAAAGAGCAAACGCTAAAGACTGAAAGATTTCAAAGTGCTAAACGCTGAAAATAACCTGAAGTCAAGGGGCTAAACGTTCAAAGAGCAAACGCTAAAGTCTAAAAGATTTCAAAGTGCTAAACGTTCAAAGAGCAAACGCTAAAGACTGAAAGATTTCAAAGTGCTAAACGTTCAAAGAGCAAACGCTAAAGTCTAAAAGATTTCAAAGTGCTAAACGTTCAAAGAGCAAACGCTAAAGTCTAAAGGATTTCAAAGTGCTAAACGTTCAAAGAGCAAACGCTAAAGACTGAAAGATTTCAAAGTGCTAAACGTTCAAAGAGCAAACGCTAAAGACTGAAAGATTTCAAAGTGCTAAACGCTGAAAATAACCTGAAGTCAAGGGGCTAAACGTTCAAAGAGCAAACGCTAAAGTCTAAAAGATTTCAAAGTGCTAAACGCTGAAAATAACCTGAAGTCAAGGGGCTAAACGTTCAAAGAGCAAACGCTAAAGTCTAAAAGATTTCAAAGTGCTAAACGTTCAAAGAGCAAACGCTAAAGTCTAAAAGATTTCAAAGTGCTAAACGTTCAAAGAGCAAACGCTAAAGACTGAAAGATTTCAAAGTGCTAAACGCTGAAAATAACCTGAAGTCAAGGGGCTAAACGTTCAAAGAGCAAACGCTAAAGTCTAAAAGATTTCAAAGTGCTAAACGCTGAAAATAACCTGAAGTCAAGGGGCTAAACGTTCAAAGAGCAAACGCTAAAGTCTAAAAGATTTCAAAGTGCTAAACGTTCAAAGAGCAAACGCTAAAGTCTAAAGGATTTCAAAGTGCTAAACGTTCAAAGAGCAAACGCTAAAGTCTAAAAGATTTCGAAGTGCTAAACGTTCAAAGAGCAAACGCTAAAGTCTAAAAGATTTCAAAGTGCTAAACGTTCAAAGAGCAAACGCTAAAGTCTAAAGGATTTCAAAGTGCTAAACGTTCAAAGAGCAAACGCTAAAGTCTAAAGGATTTCAAAGTGCTAAACGCTGAAAATAACCTGAAGTCAAGGGGCTAAACGTTCAAAGAGCAAACGCTAAAGTCTAAAAGATTTCAAAGTGCTAAACGCTGAAAATAACCTGAAGACAAGGGGCTAAACGTTCAAAGAGCAAACGCTAAAGTCTAAAAGATTTCAAAGTGCTAAACGCTGAAAATAACCTGAAGTCAAGGGGCTAAACGTTCAAAGAGCAAACGCTAAAGTCTAAAGGATTTCAAAGTGCTAAACTTTCAAAGAGCAAACGCTAAAGTCTAAAGGATTTCAAAGTGCTAAACGTTCAAAGAGCAAACGCTAAAGTCTAAAGGATTTCAAAGTGCTAAACGTTCAAAGAGCAAACGCTAATGTCTAAGAGATTTCAAAGTGCTAAACGTTCAAAGAGCAAACGCTAAAGTCTAAAGGATTTCAAAGTGCTAAACGTTCAAAGAGCAAACGCTAAAGTCTAAAAGATTTCAAAGTGCTAAACGCTGAAAATAACCTGAAGTCAAGGGGCTAAACGTTCAAAGAGCAAACGCTAAAGTCTAAAAGATTTCAAAGTGCTAAACGCTGAAAATAACCTGAAGACAAGGGGCTAAACGTTCAAAGAGCAAACGCTAAAGTCTAAAAGATTTCAAAGTGCTAAACGCTGAAAATAACCTGAAGTCAAGGGGCTAAACGTTCAAATAGCAAACGCTAAAGACTGAAAGATTTCAAAGTGCTAAACGTTCAAAGAGCAAACGCTAATGTCTAAGAGATTTCAAAGTGCTAAACGTTCAAAGAGCAAACGCTAAAGTCTAAAGGATTTCAAAGTGCTAAACGTTCAAAGAGCAAACGCTAAAGACTGAAAGATTTCAAAGTGCTAAACGCTGAAAATAACCTGAAGTCAAGGGGCTAAACGTTCAAAGAGCAAACGCTAAAGTCTAAAGGATTTCAAAGTGCTAAACGTTCAAAGAGCAAACGCTAAAGTCTAAAAGATTTCAAAGTGCTAAACGTTCAAAGAGCAAACGCTAAAGTCTAAAGGATTTCAAAGTGCTAAACGTTCAAAGAGCAAACGCTAATGTCTAAGAGATTTCAAAGTGCTAAACGTTCAAAGAGCAAACGCTAAAGACTGAAAGATTTCAAAGTGCTAAACGTTCAAAGAGCAAACGCTAAAGTCTAAAAGATTTCAAAGTGCTAAACGCTGAAAATAACCTGAAGTCAAGGGGCTAAACGTTCAAAGAGCAAACGCTAAAGTCTAAAAGATTTCAAAGTGCTAAACGTTCAAAGAGCAAACGCTAAAGACTGAAAGATTTCAAAGTGCTAAACGCTGAAAATAACCTGAAGTCAAGGGGCTAAACGTTCAAAGAGCAAACGCTAAAGTCTAAAAGATTTCAAAGTGCTAAACGTTCAAAGAGCAAACGCTAAAGACTGAAATATTTCAAAGTGCTAAACGTTCAAAGAGCAAACGCTAAAGTCTAAAAGATTTCAAAGTGCTAAACGCTGAAAATAACCTGAAGTCAAGGGGCTAAACGTTCAAATAGCAAACGCTAAAGACTGAAAGATTTCAAAGTGCTAAACGTTCAAAGAGCAAACGCTAATGTCTAAGAGATTTCAAAGTGCTAAACGTTCAAAGAGCAAACGCTAAAGTCTAAAGGATTTCAAAGTGCTAAACGTTCAAAGAGCAAACGCTAAAGACTGAAAGATTTCAAAGTGCTAAACGCTGAAAATAACCTGAAGTCAAGGGGCTAAACGTTCAAAGAGCAAACGCTAAAGTCTAAAGGATTTCAAAGTGCTAAACGTTCAAAGAGCAAACGCTAAAGTCTAAAAGATTTCAAAGTGCTAAACGTTCAAAGAGCAAACGCTAAAGTCTAAAGGATTTCAAAGTGCTAAACGTTCAAAGAGCAAACGCTAATGTCTAAGAGATTTCAAAGTGCTAAACGTTCAAAGAGCAAACGCTAAAGACTGAAAGATTTCAAAGTGCTAAACGTTCAAAGAGCAAACGCTAAAGACTGAAAGATTTCAAAGTGCTAAACGCTGAAAATAACCTGAAGTCAAGGGGCTAAACGTTCAAAGAGCAAACGCTAAAGTCTAAAAGATTTCAAAGTGCTAAACGCTGAAAATAACCTGAAGTCAAGGGGCTAAACGTTCAAAGAGCAAACGCTAAAGTCTAAAAGATTTCAAAGTGCTAAACGTTCAAAGAGCAAACGCTAAAGACTGAAAGATTTCAAAGTGCTAAACGCTGAAAATAACCTGAAGTCAAGGGGCTAAACGTTCAAAGAGCAAACGCTAAAGACTGAAAGATTTCAAAGTGCTAAACGTTCAAAGAGCAAACGCTAAAGACTGAAAGATTTCAAAGTGCTAAACGTTCAAAGAGCAAACGCTAAAGTCTAAAGGATTTCAAAGTGCTAAACGTTCAAAGAGCAAACGCTAAAGACTGAAAGATTTCAAAGTGCTAAACGCTGAAAATAACCTGAAGTCAAGGGGCTAAACGTTCAAAGAGCAAACGCTAAAGTCTAAAGGATTTCAAAGTGCTAAACGTTCAAAGAGCAAACGCTAATGTCTAAGAGATTTCAAAGTGCTAAACGTTCAAAGAGCAAACGCTAAAGACTGAAAGATTTCAAAGTGCTAAACGCTGAAAATAACCTGAAGTCAAGGGGCTAAACGTTCAAATAGCAAACGCTAAAGACTGAAAGATTTCAAAGTGCTAAACGTTCAAAGAGCAAACGCTAAAGACTGAAAGATTTCAAAGTGCTAAACGTTCAAAGAGCAAACGCTAAAGACTGAAAGATTTCAAAGTGCTAAACGCTGAAAATAACCTGAAGTCAAGGGGCTAAACGTTCAAAGAGCAAACGCTAAAGTCTAAAAGATTTCAAAGTGCTAAACGCTGAAAATAACCTGAAGTCAAGGGGCTAAACGTTCAAAGAGCAAACGCTAAAGTCTAAAAGATTTCAAAGTGCTAAACGCTGAAAATAACCTGAAGTCAAGGGGCTAAACGTTCAAAGAGCAAACGCTAAAGTCTAAAAGATTTCAAAGTGCTAAACGTTCAAAGAGCAAACGCTAAAGACTGAAAGATTTCAAAGTGCTAAACGCTGAAAATAACCTGAAGTCAAGGGGCTAAACGTTCAAAGAGCAAACGCTAAAGACTGAAAGATTTCAAAGTGCTAAACGTTCAAAGAGCAAACGCTAAAGACTGAAAGATTTCAAAGTGCTAAACGTTCAAAGAGCAAACGCTAAAGTCTAAAGGATTTCAAAGTGCTAAACGTTCAAAGAGCAAACGCTAAAGACTGAAAGATTTCAAAGTGCTAAACGCTGAAAATAACCTGAAGTCAAGGGGCTAAACGTTCAAAGAGCAAACGCTAAAGTCTAAAGGATTTCAAAGTGCTAAACGTTCAAAGAGCAAACGCTAATGTCTAAGAGATTTCAAAGTGCTAAACGTTCAAAGAGCAAACGCTAAAGACTGAAAGATTTCAAAGTGCTAAACGCTGAAAATAACCTGAAGTCAAGGGGCTAAACGTTCAAATAGCAAACGCTAAAGACTGAAAGATTTCAAAGTGCTAAACGTTCAAAGAGCAAACGCTAAAGACTGAAAGATTTCAAAGTGCTAAACGTTCAAAGAGCAAACGCTAAAGACTGAAAGATTTCAAAGTGCTAAACGCTGAAAATAACCTGAAGTCAAGGGGCTAAACGTTCAAAGAGCAAACGCTAAAGTCTAAAAGATTTCAAAGTGCTAAACGCTGAAAATAACCTGAAGTCAAGGGGCTAAACGTTCAAAGAGCAAACGCTAAAGACTGAAAGATTTCAAAGTGCTAAACGCTGAAAATAACCTGAAGTCAAGGGGCTAAACGTTCAAAGAGCAAACGCTAAAGTCTAAAAGATTTCAAAGTGCTAAACGTTCAAAGAGCAAACGCTAAAGACTGAAAGATTTCAAAATGCTAAACGTTCAGAGAGCAAACGCTAAAGACTGAAAGATTTCAAAGTGCTAAACGCTGAAAATAACCTGAAGTCAAGGGGCTAAACGTTCAAAGAGCAAACGCTAAAGTCTAAAAGATTTCAAAGTGCTAAACGCTGAAAATAACCTGAAGTCAAGGGGCTAAACGTTCAAAGAGCAAACGCTAAAGACTGAAAGATTTCAAAGTGCTAAACGTTCAAAGAGCAAACGCTAAAGACTGAAAGATTTCAAAATGCTAAACGTTCAGAGAGCAAACGCTAAAGACTGAAAGATTTCAAAGAGCTAAACGCTGAAAATAACCTGAAGTCAAGGGGCTAAACGTTCAAAGAGCAAACGCTAAAGTCTAAAAGATTTCAAAGTGCTAAACGTTCAAAGAGCAAACGCTAAAGACTGAAAGATTTCAAAATGCTAAACGTTCAGAGAGCAAACGCTAAAGACTGAAAGATTTCAAAGTGCTAAACGCTGAAAATAACCTGAAGTCAAGGGGCTAAACGTTCAAATAGCAAACGCTAAAGACTGAAAGATTTCAAAGTGCTAAACGTTCAAAGAGCAAACGCTAAAGACTGAAAGATTTCAAAGTGCTAAACGCTGAAAATAACCTGAAGTCAAGGGGCTAAACGTTCAAAGAGCAAACGCTAAAGTCTAAAGGATTTCAAAGTGCTAAACGTTCAAAGAGCAAACGCTAAAGTCTAAAGGATTTCAAAGTGCTAAACGTTCAAAGAGCAAACGCTAAAGTCTAAAGGATTTCAAAGTGCTAAACGTTCAAAGAGCAAACGCTAAAGTCTAAAGGATTTCAAAGTGCTAAACGTTCAAAGAGCAAACGCTAAAGTCTAAAGGATTTCAAAGTGCTAAACGTTCAAAGAGCAAACGCTAAAGACTGAAAGATTTCAAAGTGCTAAACGTTCAAAGAGCAAACGCTAAAGACTGAAAGATTTCAAAGTGCTAAACGTTCAAAGAGCAAACGCTAAAGACTGAAAGATTTCAAAGTGCTAAACGCTGAAAATAACCTGAAGTCAAGGGGCTAAACGTTCAAAGAGCAAACGCTAAAGTCTAAAGGATTTCAAAGTGCTAAACGTTCAAAGAGCAAACGCTAAAGTCTAAAAGATTTCAAAGTGCTAAACGCTGAAAATAACCTGAAGTCAAGGGGCTAAACGTTCAAATAGCAAACGCTAAAGACTGAAAGATTTCAAAGTGCTAAACGTTCAAAGAGCAAACGCTAAAGACTGAAAGATTTCAAAGTGCTAAACGTTCAAAGAGCAAACGCTAAAGACTGAAAGATTTCAAAGTGCTAAACGCTGAAAATAACCTGAAGTCAAGGGGCTAAACGTTCAAAGAGCAAACGCTAAAGTCTAAAGGATTTCAAAGTGCTAAACGTTCAAAGAGCAAACGCTAAAGTCTAAAGGATTTCAAAGTGCTAAACGTTCAAAGAGCAAACGCTAAAGTCTAAAGGATTTCAAAGTGCTAAACGTTCAAAGAGCAAACGCTAAAGTCTAAAGGATTTCAAAGTGCTAAACGTTCAAAGAGCAAACGCTAAAGTCTAAAGGATTTCAAAGTGCTAAACGTTCAAAGAGCAAACGCTAAAGTCTAAAAGATTTCAAAGTGCTAAACGCTGAAAATAACCTGAAGTCAAGGGGCTAAACGTTCAAAGAGCAAACGCTAAAGACTGAAAGATTTCAAAGTGCTAAACGCTGAAAATAACCTGAAGTCAAGGGGCTAAACGTTCAAAGAGCAAACGCTAAAGTCTAAAGGATTTCAAAGTGCTAAACGTTCAAAGAGCAAACGCTAAAGTCTAAAGGATTTCAAAGTGCTAAACGTTCAAAGAGCAAACGCTAAAGTCTAAAAGATTTCAAAGTGCTAAACGCTGAAAATAACCTGAAGTCAAGGGGCTAAACGTTCAAAGAGCAAACGCTAAAGTCTAAAAGATTTCAAAGTGCTAAAAGTTCAAAGAGCAAACGCTAAAGTCTAAAAGATTTCAAAGTGCTAAACGCTGAAAATAACCTGAAGTCAAGGGGCTAAACGTTCAAATAGCAAACGCTAAAGACTGAAAGATTTCAAAGTGCTAAACGTTCAAAGAGCAAACGCTAAAGACTGAAAGATTTCAAAGTGCTAAACGCTGAAAATAACCTGAAGTCAAGGGGCTAAACGTTCAAAGAGCAAACGCTAAAGTCTAAAGGATTTCAAAGTGCTAAACGTTCAAAGAGCAAACGCTAAAGTCTAAAAGATTTCAAAGTGCTAAACGCTGAAAATAACCTGAAGTCAAGGGGCTAAACGTTCAAATAGCAAACGCTAAAGACTAAAGGATTTCAAAGTGCTAAACGTTCAAAGAGCAAACGCTAAAGTCTAAAGGATTTCAAAGTGCTAAACGTTCAAAGAGCAAACGCTAAAGTCTAAAAGATTTCAAAGTGCTAAACGCTGAAAATAACCTGAAGTCAAGGGGCTAAACGTTCAAAGAGCAAACGCTAAAGTCTAAAAGATTTCAAAGTGCTAAACGTTCAAAGAGCAAACGCTAAAGTCTAAAAGATTTCAAAGTGCTAAACGCTGAAAATAACCTGAAGTCAAGGGGCTAAACGTTCAAATAGCAAACGCTAAAGACTGAAAGATTTCAAAGTGCTAAACGTTCAAAGAGCAAACGCTAAAGACTGAAAGATTTCAAAGTGCTAAACGCTGAAAATAACCTGAAGTCAAGGGGCTAAACGTTCAAAGAGCAAACGCTAAAGTCTAAAGGATTTCAAAGTGCTAAACGTTCAAAGAGCAAACGCTAAAGTCTAAAAGATTTCAAAGTGCTAAACGCTGAAAATAACCTGAAGTCAAGGGGCTAAACGTTCAAATAGCAAACGCTAAAGACTGAAAGATTTCAAAGTGCTAAACGTTCAAAGAGCAAACGCTAAAGACTGAAAGATTTCAAAGTGCTAAACGTTCAAAGAGCAAACGCTAAAGACTGAAAGATTTCAAAGTGCTAAACGCTGAAAATAACCTGAAGTCAAGGGGCTAAACGTTCAAAGAGCAAACGCTAAAGTCTAAAGGATTTCAAAGTGCTAAACGTTCAAAGAGCAAACGCTAAAGTCTAAAGGATTTCAAAGTGCTAAATGTTCAAAGAGCAAACGCTAAAGTCTAAAGGATTTCAAAGTGCTAAACGTTCAAAGAGCAAACGCTAAAGACTGAAAGATTTCAAAGTGCTAAACGTTCAAAGAGCAAACGCTAAAGACTGAAAGATTTCAAAGTGCTAAACGCTGAAAATAACCTGAAGTCAAGGGGCTAAACGTTCAAAGAGCAAACGCTAAAGTCTAAAGGATTTCAAAGTGCTAAACGTTCAAAGAGCAAACGCTAAAGTCTAAAGGATTTCAAAGTGCTAAACGTTCAAAGAGCAAACGCTAAAGTCTAAAAGATTTCAAAGTGCTAAACGCTGAAAATAACCTGAAGTCAAGGGGCTAAACGTTCAAAGAGCAAACGCTAAAGTCTAAAAGATTTCAAAGTGCTAAACGTTCAAAGAGCAAACGCTAAAGTCTAAAAGATTTCAAAGTGCTAAACGCTGAAAATAACCTGAAGTCAAGGGGCTAAACGTTCAAATAGCAAACGCTAAAGACTGAAAGATTTCAAAGTGCTAAACGTTCAAAGAGCAAACGCTAAAGACTGAAAGATTTCAAAGTGCTAAACGTTCAAAGAGCAAACGCTAAAGACTGAAAGATTTCAAAGTGCTAAACGCTGAAAATAACCTGAAGTCAAGGGGCTAAACGTTCAAAGAGCAAACGCTAAAGTCTAAAGGATTTCAAAGTGCTAAACGTTCAAAGAGCAAACGCTAAAGTCTAAAGGATTTCAAAGTGCTAAACGTTCAAAGAGCAAACGCTAAAGTCTAAAGGATTTCAAAGTGCTAAACGTTCAAAGAGCAAACGCTAAAGACTGAAAGATTTCAAAGTGCTAAACGTTCAAAGAGCAAACGCTAAAGACTGAAAGATTTCAAAGTGCTAAACGCTGAAAATAACCTGAAGTCAAGGGGCTAAACGTTCAAAGAGCAAACGCTAAAGTCTAAAGGATTTCAAAGTGCTAAACGTTCAAAGAGCAAACGCTAAAGTCTAAAGGATTTCAAAGTGCTAAACGTTCAAAGAGCAAACGCTAAAGTCTAAAGGATTTCAAAGTGCTAAACGTTCAAAGAGCAAACGCTAAAGTCTAAAGGATTTCAAAGTGCTAAACGTTCAAAGAGCAAACGCTAAAGTCTAAAGGATTTCAAAGTGCTAAACGTTCAAAGAGCAAACGCTAAAGTCTAAAAGATTTCAAAGTGCTAAACGCTGAAAATAACCTGAAGTCAAGGGGCTAAACGTTCAAAGAGCAAACGCTAAAGACTGAAAGATTTCAAAGTGCTAAACGCTGAAAATAACCTGAAGTCAAGGGGCTAAACGTTCAAAGAGCAAACGCTAAAGTCTAAAAGATTTCAAAGTGCTAAACGCTGAAAATAACCTGAAGTCAAGGGGCTAAACGTTCAAAGAGCAAACGCTAAAGACTGAAAGATTTCAAAGTGCTAAACGTTCAAAGAGCAAACGCTAAAGACTGAAATATTTCAAAGTGCTAAACGTTCAAAGAGCAAACGCTAAAGTCTAAAAGATTTCAAAGTGCTAAACGCTGAAAATAACCTGAAGTCAAGGGGCTAAACGTTCAAATAGCAAACGCTAAAGACTGAAAGATTTCAAAGTGCTAAACGTTCAAAGAGCAAACGCTAAAGTCTAAAGGATTTCAAAGTGCTAAACGTTCAAAGAGCAAACGCTAAAGACTGAAAGATTTCAAAGTGCTAAACGCTGAAAATAACCTGAAGTCAAGGGGCTAAACGTTCAAAGAGCAAACGCTAAAGTCTAAAAGATTTCAAAGTGCTAAACGTTCAAAGAGCAAACGCTAAAGTCTAAAGGATTTCAAAGTGCTAAACGTTCAAAGAGCAAACGCTAAAGTCTAAAAGATTTCAAAGTGCTAAACGTTCAAAGAGCAAACGCTAATGTCTAAGAGATTTCAAAGTGCTAAACGTTCAAAGAGCAAACGCTAAAGTCTAAGAGATTTCAAAGTGCTAAACGTTCAAAGAGCAAACGCTAAAGTCTAAAAGATTTCAAAGTGCTAAACGTTCAAAGAGCAAACGCTAAAGTCTAAAGGATTTCAAAGTGCTAAACGTTCAAAGAGCAAACGCTAATGTCTAAGAGATTTCAAAGTGCTAAACGTTCAAAGAGCAAACGCTAAAGTCTAAGAGATTTCAAAGTGCTAAACGTTCAAAGAGCAAACGCTAAAGACTGAAAGATTTCAAAGTGCTAAACGTTCAAAGAGCAAACGCTAAAGACTGAAAGATTTCAAAATGCTAAACGTTCAGAGAGCAAACGCTAAAGACTGAAAGATTTCAAAGTGCTAAACGCTGAAAATAACCTGAAGTCAAGGGGCTAAACGTTCAAATAGCAAACGCTAAAGACTGAAAGATTTCAAAGTGCTAAACGTTCAAAGAGCAAACGCTAAAGACTGAAAGATTTCAAAGTGCTAAACGCTGAAAATAACCTGAAGTCAAGGGGCTAAACGTTCAAAGAGCAAACGCTAAAGTCTAAAGGATTTCAAAGTGCTAAACGTTCAAAGAGCAAACGCTAAAGTCTAAAGGATTTCAAAGTGCTAAACGTTCAAAGAGCAAACGCTAAAGTCTAAAGGATTTCAAAGTGCTAAACGTTCAAAGAGCAAACGCTAAAGTCTAAAGGATTTCAAAGTGCTAAACGTTCAAAGAGCAAACGCTAAAGTCTAAAGGATTTCAAAGTGCTAAACGTTCAAAGAGCAAACGCTAAAGTCTAAAGGATTTCAAAGTGCTAAACGTTCAAAGAGCAAACGCTAAAGTCTAAAGGATTTCAAAGTGCTAAACGTTCAAAGAGCAAACGCTAAAGACTGAAAGATTTCAAAGTGCTAAACGCTGAAAATAACCTGAAGTCAAGGGGCTAAACGTTCAAAGAGCAAACGCTAAAGTCTAAGAGATTTCAAAGTGCTAAACGTTCAAAGAGCAAACGCTAAAGTCTAAAAGATTTCAAAGTGCTAAACGTTCAAAGAGCAAACGCTAAAGTCTAAAGGATTTCAAAGTGCTAAACGTTCAAAGAGCAAACGCTAAAGACTGAAAGATTTCAAAGTGCTAAACGTTCAAAGAGCAAACGCTAAAGACTGAAAGATTTCAAAGTGCTAAACGCTGAAAATAACCTGAAGTCAAGGGGCTAAACGTTCAAATAGCAAACGCTAAAGACTGAAAGATTTCAAAGTGCTAAACGTTCAAAGAGCAAACGCTAAAGTCTAAAAGATTTCAAAGTGCTAAACGTTCAAAGAGCAAACGCTAAAGTCTAAAGGATTTCAAAGTGCTAAACGTTCAAAGAGCAAACGCTAAAGTCTAAAGGATTTCAAAGTGCTAAACGTTCAAAGAGCAAACGCTAAAGACTGAAAGATTTCAAAGTGCTAAACGCTGAAAATAACCTGAAGTCAAGGGGCTAAACGTTCAAAGAGCAAACGCTAAAGTCTAAAAGATTTCAAAGTGCTAAACGTTCAAAGAGCAAACGCTAAAGACTGAAAGATTTCAAAGTGCTAAACGTTCAAAGAGCAAACGCTAAAGTCTAAAAGATTTCAAAGTGCTAAACGTTCAAAGAGCAAACGCTAAAGTCTAAAGGATTTCAAAGTGCTAAACGTTCAAAGAGCAAACGCTAAAGACTGAAAGATTTCAAAGTGCTAAACGTTCAAAGAGCAAACGCTAAAGACTGAAAGATTTCAAAGTGCTAAACGCTGAAAATAACCTGAAGTCAAGGGGCTAAACGTTCAAAGAGCAAACGCTAAAGTCTAAAAGATTTCAAAGTGCTAAACGCTGAAAATAACCTGAAGTCAAGGGGCTAAACGTTCAAAGAGCAAACGCTAAAGTCTAAAAGATTTCAAAGTGCTAAACGTTCAAAGAGCAAACGCTAAAGTCTAAAAGATTTCAAAGTGCTAAACGTTCAAAGAGCAAACGCTAAAGACTGAAAGATTTCAAAGTGCTAAACGCTGAAAATAACCTGAAGTCAAGGGGCTAAACGTTCAAAGAGCAAACGCTAAAGTCTAAAAGATTTCAAAGTGCTAAACGTTCAAAGAGCAAACGCTAATGTCTAAGAGATTTCAAAGTGCTAAACGTTCAAAGAGCAAACGCTAAAGTCTAAGAGATTTCAAAGTGCTAAACGTTCAAAGAGCAAACGCTAAAGTCTAAAAGATTTCAAAGTGCTAAACGTTCAAAGAGCAAACGCTAAAGTCTAAAGGATTTCAAAGTGCTAAACGTTCAAAGAGCAAACGCTAATGTCTAAGAGATTTCAAAGTGCTAAACGTTCAAAGAGCAAACGCTAAAGTCTAAGAGATTTCAAAGTGCTAAACGTTCAAAGAGCAAACGCTAAAGACTGAAAGATTTCAAAGTGCTAAACGTTCAAAGAGCAAACGCTAAAGACTGAAAGATTTCAAAATGCTAAACGTTCAGAGAGCAAACGCTAAAGACTGAAAGATTTCAAAGTGCTAAACGCTGAAAATAACCTGAAGTCAAGGGGCTAAACGTTCAAATAGCAAACGCTAAAGACTGAAAGATTTCAAAGTGCTAAACGTTCAAAGAGCAAACGCTAAAGACTGAAAGATTTCAAAGTGCTAAACGCTGAAAATAACCTGAAGTCAAGGGGCTAAACGTTCAAAGAGCAAACGCTAAAGTCTAAAGGATTTCAAAGTGCTAAACGTTCAAAGAGCAAACGCTAAAGTCTAAAGGATTTCAAAGTGCTAAACGTTCAAAGAGCAAACGCTAAAGTCTAAAGGATTTCAAAGTGCTAAACGTTCAAAGAGCAAACGCTAAAGTCTAAAGGATTTCAAAGTGCTAAACGTTCAAAGAGCAAACGCTAAAGTCTAAAGGATTTCAAAGTGCTAAACGTTCAAAGAGCAAACGCTAAAGTCTAAAGGATTTCAAAGTGCTAAACGTTCAAAGAGCAAACGCTAAAGTCTAAAGGATTTCAAAGTGCTAAACGTTCAAAGAGCAAACGCTAAAGACTGAAAGATTTCAAAGTGCTAAACGCTGAAAATAACCTGAAGTCAAGGGGCTAAACGTTCAAAGAGCAAACGCTAAAGTCTAAGAGATTTCAAAGTGCTAAACGTTCAAAGAGCAAACGCTAAAGTCTAAAAGATTTCAAAGTGCTAAACGTTCAAAGAGCAAACGCTAAAGTCTAAAGGATTTCAAAGTGCTAAACGTTCAAAGAGCAAACGCTAAAGACTGAAAGATTTCAAAGTGCTAAACGTTCAAAGAGCAAACGCTAAAGACTGAAAGATTTCAAAGTGCTAAACGCTGAAAATAACCTGAAGTCAAGGGGCTAAACGTTCAAATAGCAAACGCTAAAGACTGAAAGATTTCAAAGTGCTAAACGTTCAAAGAGCAAACGCTAAAGTCTAAAAGATTTCAAAGTGCTAAACGTTCAAAGAGCAAACGCTAAAGTCTAAAGGATTTCAAAGTGCTAAACGTTCAAAGAGCAAACGCTAAAGTCTAAAGGATTTCAAAGTGCTAAACGTTCAAAGAGCAAACGCTAAAGACTGAAAGATTTCAAAGTGCTAAACGCTGAAAATAACCTGAAGTCAAGGGGCTAAACGTTCAAAGAGCAAACGCTAAAGTCTAAAAGATTTCAAAGTGCTAAACGTTCAAAGAGCAAACGCTAATGTCTAAGAGATTTCAAAGTGCTAAACGTTCAAAGAGCAAACGCTAAAGTCTAAGAGATTTCAAAGTGCTAAACGTTCAAAGAGCAAACGCTAAAGTCTAAAAGATTTCAAAGTGCTAAACGTTCAAAGAGCAAACGCTAAAGTCTAAAGGATTTCAAAGTGCTAAACGTTCAAAGAGCAAACGCTAATGTCTAAGAGATTTCAAAGTGCTAAACGTTCAAAGAGCAAACGCTAAAGTCTAAGAGATTTCAAAGTGCTAAACGTTCAAAGAGCAAACGCTAAAGACTGAAAGATTTCAAAGTGCTAAACGTTCAAAGAGCAAACGCTAAAGACTGAAAGATTTCAAAATGCTAAACGTTCAGAGAGCAAACGCTAAAGACTGAAAGATTTCAAAGTGCTAAACGCTGAAAATAACCTGAAGTCAAGGGGCTAAACGTTCAAATAGCAAACGCTAAAGACTGAAAGATTTCAAAGTGCTAAACGTTCAAAGAGCAAACGCTAAAGACTGAAAGATTTCAAAGTGCTAAACGCTGAAAATAACCTGAAGTCAAGGGGCTAAACGTTCAAAGAGCAAACGCTAAAGTCTAAAGGATTTCAAAGTGCTAAACGTTCAAAGAGCAAACGCTAAAGTCTAAAGGATTTCAAAGTGCTAAACGTTCAAAGAGCAAACGCTAAAGTCTAAAGGATTTCAAAGTGCTAAACGTTCAAAGAGCAAACGCTAAAGTCTAAAGGATTTCAAAGTGCTAAACGTTCAAAGAGCAAACGCTAAAGTCTAAAGGATTTCAAAGTGCTAAACGTTCAAAGAGCAAACGCTAAAGTCTAAAGGATTTCAAAGTGCTAAACGTTCAAAGAGCAAACGCTAAAGTCTAAAGGATTTCAAAGTGCTAAACGTTCAAAGAGCAAACGCTAAAGACTGAAAGATTTCAAAGTGCTAAACGTTCAAATAGCAAACGCTAAAGACTGAAATATTTCAAAGTGCTAAACGTTCAAAGAGCAAACGCTAAAGACTGAAAGATTTCAAAGTGCTAAACGCTGAAAATAACCTGAAGTCAAGGGGCTAAACGTTCAAATAGCAAACGCTAAAGACTGAAAGATTTCAAAGTGCTAAACGTTCAAAGAGCAAACGCTAAAGTCTAAAAGATTTCAAAGTGCTAAACGTTCAAAGAGCAAACGCTAAAGTCTAAAGGATTTCAAAGTGCTAAACGTTCAAAGAGCAAACGCTAAAGTCTAAAGGATTTCAAAGTGCTAAACGTTCAAAGAGCAAACGCTAAAGACTGAAAGATTTCAAAGTGCTAAACGCTGAAAATAACCTGAAGTCAAGGGGCTAAACGTTCAAAGAGCAAACGCTAAAGTCTAAAAGATTTCAAAGTGCTAAACGTTCAAAGAGCAAACGCTAAAGACTGAAAGATTTCAAAGTGCTAAACGTTCAAAGAGCAAACGCTAAAGTCTAAAAGATTTCAAAGTGCTAAACGTTCAAAGAGCAAACGCTAAAGTCTAAAGGATTTCAAAGTGCTAAACGTTCAAAGAGCAAACGCTAAAGACTGAAAGATTTCAAAGTGCTAAACGTTCAAAGAGCAAACGCTAAAGACTGAAAGATTTCAAAGTGCTAAACGCTGAAAATAACCTGAAGTCAAGGGGCTAAACGTTCAAAGAGCAAACGCTAAAGTCTAAAAGATTTCAAAGTGCTAAACGCTGAAAATAACCTGAAGTCAAGGGGCTAAACGTTCAAAGAGCAAACGCTAAAGTCTAAAAGATTTCAAAGTGCTAAACGTTCAAAGAGCAAACGCTAAAGTCTAAAAGATTTCAAAGTGCTAAACGTTCAAAGAGCAAACGCTAAAGACTGAAAGATTTCAAAGTGCTAAACGCTGAAAATAACCTGAAGTCAAGGGGCTAAACGTTCAAAGAGCAAACGCTAAAGTCTAAAAGATTTCAAAGTGCTAAACGCTGAAAATAACCTGAAGTCAAGGGGCTAAACGTTCAAAGAGCAAACGCTAAAGTCTAAAAGATTTCAAAGTGCTAAACGTTCAAAGAGCAAACGCTAAAGTCTAAAGGATTTCAAAGTGCTAAACGTTCAAAGAGCAAACGCTAAAGTCTAAAAGATTTCGAAGTGCTAAACGTTCAAAGAGCAAACGCTAAAGTCTAAAAGATTTCAAAGTGCTAAACGTTCAAAGAGCAAACGCTAAAGTCTAAAGGATTTCAAAGTGCTAAACGTTCAAAGAGCAAACGCTAAAGTCTAAAGGATTTCAAAGTGCTAAACGCTGAAAATAACCTGAAGTCAAGGGGCTAAACGTTCAAAGAGCAAACGCTAAAGTCTAAAAGATTTCAAAGTGCTAAACGCTGAAAATAACCTGAAGACAAGGGGCTAAACGTTCAAAGAGCAAACGCTAAAGTCTAAAAGATTTCAAAGTGCTAAACGCTGAAAATAACCTGAAGTCAAGGGGCTAAACGTTCAAAGAGCAAACGCTAAAGTCTAAAGGATTTCAAAGTGCTAAACTTTCAAAGAGCAAACGCTAAAGTCTAAAGGATTTCAAAGTGCTAAACGTTCAAAGAGCAAACGCTAAAGTCTAAAGGATTTCAAAGTGCTAAACGTTCAAAGAGCAAACGCTAATGTCTAAGAGATTTCAAAGTGCTAAACGTTCAAAGAGCAAACGCTAAAGTCTAAAGGATTTCAAAGTGCTAAACGTTCAAAGAGCAAACGCTAAAGTCTAAAAGATTTCAAAGTGCTAAACGCTGAAAATAACCTGAAGTCAAGGGGCTAAACGTTCAAAGAGCAAACGCTAAAGACTGAAAGATTTCAAAGTGCTAAACGCTGAAAATAACCTGAAGTCAAGGGGCTAAACGTTCAAAGAGCAAACGCTAAAGTCTAAAAGATTTCAAAGTGCTAAACGTTCAAAGAGCAAACGCTAAAGACTGAAAGATTTCAAACTGCTAAACGTTCAAAGAGCAAACGCTAAAGTCTAAAAGATTTCAAAGTGCTAAACGCTGAAAATAACCTGAAGTCAAGGGGGTAAACGTTCAAAGAGCAAACGCTAAAGACTGAAAGATTTCAAAGTGCTAAACGTTCAAAGAGCAAACGCTAAAGACTGAAAGATTTCAAAGTGCTAAACGCTGAAAATAACCTGAAGTCAAGGGGCTAAACGTTCAAAGAGCAAACGCTAAAGACTGAAAGATTTCAAAGTGCTAAACGTTCAAAGAGCAAACGCTAAAGACTGAAAGATTTCAAAGTGCTAAACGTTCAAAGAGCAAACGCTAAAGTCTAAAGGATTTCAAAGTGCTAAACGTTCAAAGAGCAAACGCTAAAGACTGAAAGATTTCAAACTGCTAAACGTTCAAAGAGCAAACGCTAAAGTCTAAAAGATTTCAAAGTGCTAAACGCTGAAAATAACCTGAAGTCAAGGGGCTAAACGTTCAAAGAGCAAACGCTAAAGACTGAAAGATTTCAAAGTGCTAAACGTTCAAAGAGCAAACGCTAAAGACTGAAAGATTTCAAAGTGCTAAACGTTCAAAGAGCAAACGCTAAAGTCTAAAGGATTTCAAAGTGCTAAACGTTCAAAGAGCAAACGCTAAAGTCTAAAGGTTTTCAAAGTGCTAAACGTTCAGAGAGCAAACGCTAAAGACTGAAAGATTTCAAAGTGCTAAACGTTCAAAGAGCAAACGCTAAAGTCTAAAGGATTTCAAAGTGCTAAACGTTCAAAGAGCAAACGCTAAAGTCTAAAAGATTTCAAAGTGCTAAACGTTCAAAGAGCAAACGCTAAAGTCTAAAGGATTTCAAAGTGCTAAACGTTCAAAGAGCAAACGCTAAAGTCTAAAAGATTTCAAAGTGCTAAACGCTGAAAATAACCTGAAGTCAATGGGCTAAATGTTCAAAGAGCAAACGCTAAAGTCTAAAGGATTTCAAAGTGCTAAACGTTCAAAGAGCAAACGCTAAAGACTGAAAGACTTCAAAGTGCTAAACGTTCAAAGAGCAAACGCTAAAGACTGAAAGATTTCAAAGTGCTAAACGTTCAAAGAGCAAACGCTAAAGACTGAAAGATTTCAAACTGCTAAACGTTCAAAGAGCAAACGCTAAAGTCTAAAAGATTTCAAAGTGCTAAACGCTGAAAATAACCTGAAGTCAAGGGGCTAAACGTTCAAAGAGCAAACGCTAAAGACTGAAAGATTTCAAAGTGCTAAACGTTCAAAGAGCAAACGCTAAAGACTGAAAGATTTCAAAGTGCTAAACGTTCAAAGAGCAAACGCTAAAGTCTAAAGGATTTCAAAGTGCTAAACGTTCAAAGAGCAAACGCTAAAGTCTAAAGGTTTTCAAAGTGCTAAACGTTCAGAGAGCAAACGCTAAAGACTGAAAGATTTCAAAGTGCTAAACGTTCAAAGAGCAAACGCTAAAGTCTAAAGGATTTCAAAGTGCTAAACGTTCAAAGAGCAAACGCTAAAGTCTAAAGGTTTTCAAAGTGCTAAACGTTCAGAGAGCAAACGCTAAAGTCTAAAGGATTTCAAAGTGCTAAACGTTCAAAGAGCAAACGCTAAAGTCTAAAGGATTTCAAAGTGCTAAACGTTCAAAGAGCAAACGCTAAAGTCTAAAGGTTTTCAAAGTGCTAAACGTTCAGAGAGCAAACGCTAAAGACTGAAAGATTTCAAAGTGCTAAACGTTCAAAGAGCAAACGCTAAAGTCTAAAGGATTTCAAAGTGCTAAACGTTCAAAGAGCAAACGCTAAAGTCTAAAGGTTTTCAAAGTGCTAAACGTTCAGAGAGCGAACGCTAAAGACTGAAAGATTTCAGAGTGCTAAACGCTGAAAATAACCTGAAGTCAAGGGGCTAAACGTTCAAAGAGCAAACGCTAAAGTCTAAAAGATTTCAAAGTGCTAAACGTTCAAAGAGCAAACGCTAAAGTCTAAAGGATTTCAAAGTGCTAAACGTTCAAAGAGCAAACGCTAAAGTCTAAAAGATTTCAAAGTGCTAAACGCTGAAAATAACCTGAAGTCAATGGGCTAAATGTTCAAAGAGCAAACGCTAAAGACTGAAAGACTTCAAAGTGCTAAACGTTCAAAGAGCAAACGCTAAAGTCTAAAGGATTTCAAAGTGCTAAACGTTCAAAGAGCAAACGCTGAAGTCTAAAGGATTTCAAAGTGCTAAACGTTCAAAGAGCAAACGCTAAAGTCTAAAGGATTTCAAAGTGCTAAACGTTCAAAGAGCAAACGCTAAAGTCTAAAGGATTTCAAAGTGCTAAACGTTCAAAGAGCGAACGCTAAAGTCTAAAAGATTTCAAAGTGCTAAACGCTGAAAATAACCTGAAGTCATGGGGCTAAACGTTCAAAGAGCAAACGCTAAAGTCTAAAGGATTTCAAAGTGCTAAACGTTCAAAGAGAAAACGCTAAAGTCTAAAGGATTTCAAAGTGCTAAACGTTCAAAGAGCAAACGCTAAAGTCTAAAGGATTTCAAAGTGCTAAACGTTCAAAGAGCAAACGCTAAAGTCTAAAGGATTTCAAAGTGCTAAACGTTCAAAGAGCGAACGCTAAAGTCTAAAAGATTTCAAAGTGCTAAACGCTGAAAATAACCTGAAGTCATGGGGCTAAACGTTCAAAGAGCAAACGCTAAAGTCTAAAGGATTTCAAAGTGCTAAACGTTCAAAGAGAAAACGCTAAAGTCTAAAGGATTTCAAAGTGCTAAACGTTCAAAGAGCAAACGCTAAAGTCTAAAGGATTTCAAAGTGCTAAACGTTCAAAGAGCAAACGCTAAAGTCTAAAGGATTTCAAAGTGCTAAACGTTCAAAGAGCAAACGCTAAAGACTGAAAGATTTCAAAGTGCTAAACGCTGAAAATAACCTGAAGTCAAGGGGCTAAACGTTCAAAGAGCAAACGCTAAAGTCTAAAAGATTTCAAAGTGCTAAACGCTGAAAATAACCTGAAGACAAGGGGCTAAACGTTCAAAGAGCAAACGCTAAAGTCTGAAAGATTTCAAAGTGCTAAACGCTGAAAATAACCTGAAGTCAAGGGGCTAAACGTTCAAAGAGCAAACGCTAAAGTCTAAAAGATTTCAAAGTGCTAAACGTTCAAAGAGCAAACGCTAAAGACTGAAAGATTTCAAAGTGCTAAACGCTGAAAATAACCTGAAGTCAAGGGGCTAAACGTTCAAAGAGCAAACGCTAAAGTCTAAAGGATTTCAAAGTGCTAAACGTTCAAAGAGCAAACGCTAAAGTCTAAAGGATTTCAAAGTGCTAAACGTTCAAAGAGCAAACGCTAATGTCTAAGAGATTTCAAAGTGCTAAACGTTCAAAGAGCAAACGCTAAAGTCTAAAGGATTTCAAAGTGCTAAACGTTCAAAGAGCAAACGCTAAAGACTGAAAGATTTCAAAGTGCTAAACGCTGAAAATAACCTGAAGTCAAGGGGCTAAACGTTCAAAGAGCAAACGCTAAAGTCTAAAAGATTTCAAAGTGCTAAACGCTGAAAATAACCTGAAGACAAGGGGCTAAACGTTCAAAGAGCAAACGCTAAAGTCTGAAAGATTTCAAAGTGCTAAACGCTGAAAATAACCTGAAGTCAAGGGGCTAAACGTTCAAAGAGCAAACGCTAAAGTCTAAAGGATTTCAAAGTGCTAAACGTTCAAAGAGCAAACGCTAAAGACTGAAAGATTTCAAAGTGCTAAACGCTGAAAATAACCTGAAGTCAAGGGGCTAAACGTTCAAAGAGCAAACGCTAAAGTCTAAAGGATTTCAAAGTGCTAAACGTTCAAAGAGCAAACGCTAAAGTCTAAAGGATTTCAAAGTGCTAAACGTTCAAAGAGCAAACGCTAAAGTCTAAAGGATTTCAAAGTGCTAAACGTTCAAAGAGCAAACGCTAAAGTCTAAAGGATTTCAAAGTGCTAAACGTTCAAAGAGCAAACGCTAAAGTCTAAAGGATTTCAAAGTGCTAAACGTTCAAAGAGCGAACGCTAAAGTCTAAAAGATTTCAAAGTGCTAAACGCTGAAAATAACCTGAAGTCATGGGGCTAAACGTTCAAAGAGCAAACGCTAAAGTCTAAAGGATTTCAAAGTGCTAAACGTTCAAAGAGAAAACGCTAAAGTCTAAAGGATTTCAAAGTGCTAAACGTTCAAAGAGCAAACGCTAAAGTCTAAAGGATTTCAAAGTGCTAAAC
This sequence comes from Elgaria multicarinata webbii, assembly GCF_023053635.1. Taxonomy (NCBI): domain Eukaryota; kingdom Metazoa; phylum Chordata; class Lepidosauria; order Squamata; family Anguidae; genus Elgaria; species Elgaria multicarinata. The sequence goes on from NC_086173.1 coordinate 42,113, forward strand.
GTTCAAAGAGCAAACGCTAAAGTCTAAAGGTTTTCAAAGTGCTAAACGTTCAGAGAGCAAACGCTAAAGACTGAAAGATTTCAAAGTGCTAAACGTTCAAAGAGCAAACGCTAAAGTCTAAAGGATTTCAAAGTGCTAAACGTTCAAAGAGCAAACGCTAAAGTCTAAAGGTTTTCAAAGTGCTAAACGTTCAGAGAGCGAACGCTAAAGACTGAAAGATTTCAGAGTGCTAAACGCTGAAAATAACCTGAAGTCAAGGGGCTAAACGTTCAAAGAGCAAACGCTAAAGTCTAAAAGATTTCAAAGTGCTAAACGTTCAAAGAGCAAACGCTAAAGTCTAAAGGATTTCAAAGTGCTAAACGTTCAAAGAGCAAACGCTAAAGTCTAAAAGATTTCAAAGTGCTAAACGCTGAAAATAACCTGAAGTCAAGGGGCTAAATGTTCAAAGAGCAAACGCTAAAGACTGAAAGACTTCAAAGTGCTAAACGTTCAAAGAGCAAACGCTAAAGTCTAAAGGATTTCAAAGTGCTAAACGTTCAAAGAGCAAACGCTGAAGTCTAAAGGATTTCAAAGTGCTAAACGTTCAAAGAGCAAACGCTAAAGTCTAAAGGATTTCAAAGTGCTAAACGTTCAAAGAGCAAACGCTAAAGTCTAAAGGATTTCAAAGTGCTAAACGTTCAAAGAGCGAACGCTAAAGTCTAAAAGATTTCAAAGTGCTAAACGCTGAAAATAACCTGAAGTCATGGGGCTAAACGTTCAAAGAGCAAACGCTAAAGTCTAAAGGATTTCAAAGTGCTAAACGTTCAAAGAGAAAACGCTAAAGTCTAAAGGATTTCAAAGTGCTAAACGTTCAAAGAGCAAACGCTAAAGTCTAAAGGATTTCAAAGTGCTAAACGTTCAAAGAGCAAACGCTAAAGTCTAAAGGATTTCAAAGTGCTAAACGTTCAAAGAGCGAACGCTAAAGTCTAAAAGATTTCAAAGTGCTAAACGCTGAAAATAACCTGAAGTCATGGGGCTAAACGTTCAAAGAGCAAACGCTAAAGTCTAAAGGATTTCAAAGTGCTAAACGTTCAAAGAGAAAACGCTAAAGTCTAAAGGATTTCAAAGTGCTAAACGTTCAAAGAGCAAACGCTAAAGTCTAAAGGATTTCAAAGTGCTAAACGTTCAAAGAGCAAACGCTAAAGTCTAAAGGATTTCAAAGTGCTAAACGTTCAAAGAGCAAATGCTAAAGACTGAAAGATTTCAAAGTGCTAAACGCTGAAAATAACCTGAAGTCAAGGGGCTAAACGTTCAAAGAGCAAACGCTAAAGTCTAAAGGATTTCAAAGTGCTAAACGTTCAAAGAGAAAACGCTAAAGTCTAAAGGATTTCAAAGTGCTAAACGTTCAAAGAGCAAACGCTAAAGACTGAAAGATTTCAAAGTGCTAAACGTTCAAAGAGCAAACGCTAAAGACTGAAAGATTTCAGAGTGCTAAACGCTGAAAATAACCTGAAGTCAAGGGGCTAAACGTTCAAAGAGCAAACGCTAAAGTCTAAAAGATTTCAAAGTGCTAAACGTTCAAAGAGCAAACGCTAAAGTCTAAAAGATTTCAAAGTGCTAAACGCTGAAAATAACCTGAAGTCAAGGGGCTAAACGTTCAAAGAGCAAACGCTAAAGTCTAAAAGATTTCAAAGTGCTAAACGTTCAAAGAGCAAACGCTAAAGTCTAAAGGATTTCAAAGTGCTAAACGTTCAAAGAGCAAACGCTAAAGTCTAAAGGATTTCAAAGTGCTAAACGTTCAAAGAGCAAACGCTAAAGTCTAAAAGATTTCAAAGTGCTAAACGCTGAAAATAACCTGAAGTCATGGGGCTAAACGTTCAAAGAGCAAACGCTAAAGTCTAAAGGATTTCAAAGTGCTAAACGTTCAAAGAGAAAACGCTAAAGTCTAAAGGATTTCAAAGTGCTAAACGTTCAAAGAGCAAACGCTAAAGTCTAAAGGATTTCAAAGTGCTAAACGTTCAAAGAGCAAACGCTAAAGTCTAAAGGATTTCAAAGTGCTAAACGTTCAAAGAGCAAACGCTAAAGTCTAAAGGATTTCAAAGTGCTAAACGTTCAAAGAGCGAACGCTAAAGTCTAAAAGATTTCAAAGTGCTAAACGCTGAAAATAACCTGAAGTCATGGGGCTAAACGTTCAAAGAGCAAACGCTAAAGTCTAAAGGATTTCAAAGTGCTAAACGTTCAAAGAGAAAACGCTAAAGTCTAAAGGATTTCAAAGTGCTAAACGTTCAAAGAGCAAACGCTAAAGACTGAAAGATTTCAAAGTGCTAAACGTTCAAAGAGCAAACGCTAAAGACTGAAAGATTTCAGAGTGCTAAACGCTGAAAATAACCTGAAGTCAAGGGGCTAAACGTTCAAAGAGCAAACGCTAAAGTCTAAAAGATTTCAAAGTGCTAAACGTTCAAAGAGCAAACGCTAAAGTCTAAAAGATTTCAAAGTGCTAAACGCTGAAAATAACCTGAAGTCAAGGGGCTAAACGTTCAAAGAGCAAACGCTAAAGTCTAAAAGATTTCAAAGTGCTAAACGTTCAAAGAGCAAACGCTAAAGTCTAAAGGATTTCAAAGTGCTAAACGTTCAAAGAGCAAACGCTAAAGTCTAAAGGATTTCAAAGTGCTAAACGTTCAAAGAGCAAACGCTAAAGTCTAAAAGATTTCAAAGTGCTAAACGTTCAAAGAGCAAACGCTAAAGTCTAAAAGATTTCAAAGTGCTAAACGCTGAAAATAACCTGAAGTCAATGGGCTAAACGTTCAAAGAGCAAACGCTAAAGTCTAAAAGATTTCAAAGTGCTAAACGCTGAAAATAACCTGAAGTCAAGGGGCTAAACGTTCAAAGAGCAAACGCTAAAGTCTAAAAGATTTCAAAGTGCTAAACGTTCAAAGAGCAAACGCTAAAGTCTAAAGGATTTCAAAGTGCTAAACGTTCAAAGAGCAAACGCTAAAGTCTAAAGGATTTCAAAGTGCTAAACGTTCAAAGAGCAAACGCTAAAGTCTAAAAGATTTCAAAGTGCTAAACGTTCAAAGAGCAAACGCTAAAGTCTAAAGGATTTCAAAGTGCTAAACGTTCAAAGAGCAAACGCTAAAGTCTAAAAGATTTCAAAGTGCTAAACGCTGAAAATAACCTGAAGTCAATGGGCTAAACGTTCAAAGAGCAAACGCTAAAGTCTAAAAGATTTCAAAGTGCTAAACGTTCAAAGAGCAAACGCTAAAGTCTAAAGGATTTCAAAGTGCTAAACGTTCAAAGAGCAAACGCTAAAGTCTAAAAGATTTCAAAGTGCTAAACGTTCAAAGAGCAAACGCTAAAGTCTAAAGGATTTCAAAGTGCTAAACGTTCAAAGAGCAAACGCTAAAGTCTAAAAGATTTCAAAGTGCTAAACGTTCAAAGAGCAAACGCTAAAGTCTAAAGGATTTCAAAGTGCTAAACGTTCAAAGAGCAAACGCTAAAGTCTAAAGGATTTCAAAGTGCTAAACGTTCAAAGAGCAAACGCTAAAGTCTAAAAGATTTCAAAGTGATAAACGTTCAAAGAGCAAACGCTAAAGACTGAAAGATTTCAAAGTGCTAAACGCTGAAAATAACCTGAAGTCAAGGGGCTAAACGTTCAAAGAGCAAACGCTAAAGTCTAAAGGATTTCAAAGTGATAAACGTTCAAAGAGCAAACGCTAAAGACTGAAAGATTTCAAAGTGCTAAACGCTGAAAATAACCTGAAGTCAAGGGGCTAAACGTTCAAAGAGCAAACGCTAATGTCTAAGAGATTTCAAAGTGCTAAACGTTCAAAGAGCAAACGCTAAAGTCTAAAGGATTTCAAAGTGCTAAACGTTCAAAGAGCAAACGCTAAAGTCTAAAGGATTTCAAAGTGCTAAACGTTCAAAGAGCAAACGCTAAAGTCTAAAAGATTTCAAAGTGCTAAACGTTCAAAGAGCAAACGCTAAAGTCTAAAGGATTTCAAAGTGCTAAACGTTCAAAGAGCAAACGCTAAAGTCTAAAAGATTTCAAAGTGCTAAACGCTGAAAATAACCTGAAGTCAATGGGCTAAACGTTCAAAGAGCAAACGCTAAAGTCTAAAAGATTTCAAAGTGCTAAACGTTCAAAGAGCAAACGCTAAAGTCTAAAGGATTTCAAAGTGCTAAACGTTCAAAGAGCAAACGCTAAAGTCTAAAAGATTTCAAAGTGCTAAACGTTCAAAGAGCAAACGCTAAAGTCTAAAGGATTTCAAAGTGCTAAACGTTCAAAGAGCAAACGCTAAAGTCTAAAAGATTTCAAAGTGCTAAACGTTCAAAGAGCAAACGCTAAAGTCTAAAGGATTTCAAAGTGCTAAACGTTCAAAGAGCAAACGCTAAAGTCTAAAGGATTTCAAAGTGCTAAACGTTCAAAGAGCAAACGCTAAAGTCTAAAAGATTTCAAAGTGCTAAACGCTGAAAATAACCTGAAGTCAATGGGCTAAACGTTCAAAGAGCAAACGCTAAAGTCTAAAGGATTTCAAAGTGATAAACGTTCAAAGAGCAAACGCTAAAGACTGAAAGATTTCAAAGTGCTAAACGCTGAAAATAACCTGAAGTCAAGGGGCTAAACGTTCAAAGAGCAAACGCTAATGTCTAAGAGATTTCAAAGTGCTAAACGTTCAAAGAGCAAACGCTAAAGTCTAAAGGATTTCAAAGTGCTAAACGTTCAAAGAGCAAACGCTAAAGACTGAAAGATTTCAAAGTGCTAAACGTTCAAAGAGCAAACGCTAAAGTCTAAAGGATTTCAAAGTGCTAAACGTTCAAAGAGCAAACGCTAAAGTCTAAAGGATTTCAAAGTGCTAAACGTTCAAAGAGCAAACGCTAAAGTCTAAAGGATTTCAAAGTGCTAAACGTTCAAAGAGCGAACGCTAAAGTCTAAAAGATTTCAAAGTGCTAAACGCTGAATATAACCTGAAGTCATGGGCTAAACGTTCAAAGAGCAAACGCTAAAGTCTAAAGGATTTCAAAGTGCTAAACGTTCAAAGAGCAAACGCTAAAGTCTAAAAGATTTCAAAGTGCTAAACGTTCAAAGAGCAAACGCTAAAGTCTAAAGGATTTCAAAGTGCTAAACGTTCAAAGAGCAAACGCTAAAGTCTAAAAGATTTCAAAGTGCTAAACGCTGAAAATAACCTGAAGTCAATGGGCTAAACGTTCAAAGAGCAAACGCTAAAGTCTAAAAGATTTCAAAGTGCTAAACGTTCAAAGAGCAAACGCTAAAGTCTAAAGGATTTCAAAGTGCTAAACGTTCAAAGAGCAAACGCTAAAGTCTAAAAGATTTCAAAGTGCTAAACGTTCAAAGAGCAAACGCTAAAGTCTAAAGGATTTCAAAGTGCTAAACGTTCAAAGAGCAAACGCTAAAGTCTAAAAGATTTCAAAGTGCTAAACGCTGAAAATAACCTGAAGTCAATGGGCTAAACGTTCAAAGAGCAAACGCTAAAGTCTAAAGGATTTCAAAGTGATAAACGTTCAAAGAGCAAACGCTAAAGACTGAAAGATTTCAAAGTGCTAAACGCTGAAAATAACCTGAAGTCAAGGGGCTAAACGTTCAAAGAGCAAACGCTAATGTCTAAGAGATTTCAAAGTGCTAAACGTTCAAAGAGCAAACGCTAAAGTCTAAAGGATTTCAAAGTGCTAAACGTTCAAATAGCAAACGCTAAAGACTGAAAGATTTCAAAGTGCTAAACGTTCAAAGAGCAAACGCTAAAGTCTAAAGGATTTCAAAGTGCTAAACGTTCAAAGAGCAAACGCTAAAGTCTAAAGGATTTCAAAGTGCTAAACGTTCAAAGAGCGAACGCTAAAGTCTAAAAGATTTCAAAGTGCTAAACGCTGAATATAACCTGAAGTCATGGGCTAAACGTTCAAAGAGCAAACGCTAAAGTCTAAAGGATTTCAAAGTGATAAACGTTCAAAGAGCAAACGCTAAAGACTGAAAGATTTCAAAGTGCTAAACGTTCAAAGAGCAAACGCTAAAGTCTAAAAGATTTCAAAGTGCTAAACGCTGAAAATAACCTGAAGTCAAGGGGCTAAACGTTCAAAGAGCAAACGCTATAAACTTTGAGAAGTCAGAGAGCTAACGTTAAAAATTTCTACTTTTTCAACTATTTTATCGTTTTCTACAAAGAACAAAGCACAGAAAAAGAGAGGAAAACCAAAGAAAAGGGAATATTACAAAACATCACATACTTAATAGTAGTATACACTACATCTAATAAAAACACATATACAAAATATATGTGGCCATTTTCCATTTGAGGCAATCTTCATGTCGGAAGTATCGGCTGTCAATTACTTCCCTTTACCCAGCCCACCGGTTATAAACACCACAAAGAGATACGTCATTCTTTTGCAACTCTTATATATACTCTATCAGGTTTCCAGTCCAGTACAAATGAGGTTGTTGATTTTTTCTTACTAACGCCGTAAGTTTCGCCATCTCCGCCAACTCCAAAACCTTGAGCAGCCATTCCTCCGTTGATATTTGTGTATTTTTCCAGTATTGCGCGTATAGTAGTCTGGCAGCTGTTATATACAGAAACAAAAGTCCTCCTTTTTCAAAAAATTGATCATCCATAAGTCCCAGCAGAAATGCTTCTGGTTTCATTTGTGTATTTATCTTTTTTTTAAATTGCATTTATAAGTGCATCAGAGTCCAGAAGGATTTTGCCTGTTTACATGACCACTTCTGGTAAAAGGTTCATTCTTCTTCTTCACATTTCCGACAGTCTCCCAGACAGCCCCTGTACATTTTTGCTATTTTTGAGCGAGACATATACCGTCTATACATCATCTTATAAAAATTCTCCTTAAGTCTAGTACTTAACATATATTTTAAACCTTTTAGCCACATATTTTTCCAAAGTTTTGATCCCACTTTATCATACATTCCCTTGTTTGTTCATTCGCTGTCTGAAGCTTCAACAATAGCTTATATACCATGGAGGTAACACATTCATCATTAGTACTTAGTGCTTCCTCAAACATTGATTTTGTATCCTCAAATCCACGTTTTTATGTCTTTCTCAAACTGCTCCATAATCTGTGGGTAAGAAAACCACTGACCTATCTGGCCCTCCTTTAACAGCTGTTCTCTTGCTTTTATTTTTAATTCCCCTTTAGACATCTCCAATATGTTGCTATACTTTAGCCATTTGTGCCCACTAGATAGTTCTCTTCTATGAACGGCCTCCTGAGCTGATACCCACATTGGTGTGTTCTGACAAATTCTCAACGTTTATTCCATACTCTTAAAATTGAACGCCTGACAAAGTGATTATTGAAATCAACGTTGACCTTATCTTTCTCATACCACAGGTACCCATGCCACCCAAACCTTTATTCATGGCCTTCAAACTCCAATAGCCGTCTATTCTCCAACAGAACCCACTCTTTCATCCAAACCAAGCAACAAGCAAAGAAATACAATTTCAGATCCGGTAATCTCAGATCTCCTCTTTCTTTGGCATCCTGCAGTATTTTAAGTTTAACCCTAGGCTTTTCCCCTTGCTGTATGAATCTAGATATCTCTCTCTGCCATTGCTTGAACGGTACATCCCTATTACAATAGGTACTGTCTGAAATAAAAATAACCTTCTTGGCAGTACATTCACTTTTATTTATTTTTTATTTTTTAATTTTTTTATTTTAAAACACACAAAATAAACATCTTACAGAAAAGAAACAACACAACATACTACATACATTTTGAATAAATGTTGAATACATATAAAAGATAAATATTAACCATAACCTATCCTATCATTACATATATAATCATACTAAACATACTCACCAATGATCTTCTTACTGCCAAGTCTAAAGGCCATTATTCCGTTCTTATTCTCCTTGATTTAACTGCAGCCTTTGACACGGTTGATCACGATCTTCTCTTAGATTCCCTCCATGACCTTGGACTCTGTGGCTCTGTCTATAACTGGTTCGCCTCCTATCTAGAGGGTCGCTCTTTCAGCGTGTCGGCTAACGGCACCTCGTCCTCCTCTTTTCCCCTTTCAGTAGGGGTTCCGCAAGGCTCGGTGCTTGGCCCGTTGTTGTTTTCTTTATACATGCTGCCCTTGGGTAAGGTTATTCAATCTCATGGCCTCCAATATCACCTGTATGCCGATGATACACAATTATATCTCTCATCTCCGGAACTTTCTCCTGATGTTCACGATCGTATCTCGGCATGTCTTTCAGATATCTCAGCCTGGCTGCTTCATCGTCGTTTGCAACTTAATATGGGAAAAACTGAACTGCTTGTTTTTCCTCCTAAACCTTCTCCTCACCTCTCATTCTCTCTTACTGTCAACGATGTCACGCTTACTCCGGTCAAGGAAGCTCGTAGTCTTGGCTTTATATTTGATTCCTCGCTCTCCTTTATTCCTCATATCGAGGCAGTAGCGAAATCCTGTCGTTTCTTCCTGTATAATATTGCCAGGATTCGACCATTTTTGTCTGTCTCTTCTGCCAAGACTCTCGTTCACGCACTGGTTATCTATCGGTTGGACTACCGCAACCTTCTTCTCTCTGGCCTTCCTTCGCCTCACATCAGTCCGCTGGTCTCTGTCCACCACTCTGCCGCTAAGATCATCTTCTTGGCCCGCCGCTCTGACCATGTCACTCCACTTCTGAAATCTCTTCATTGGCTTCCAATTCACTCCAGAATCCAATATAAACTTCTCCTGTTGACCTTCAAAGCTTTTCACGGTCTAGCTCCTGCCTATCTCTCCTCTCTCATCTCACACTATTGCCCCGCTCGTGCTCTCCGCTCCTCTGATGCCATGCTTCTCGCCTGCCCAAGAACCTCTACTTGCCTTACTCGGCTTCGTCCTTTTTCTTCTGCTGCCCCTTACGCCTGGAATGCTCTTCCAAAACACTTGAGAACTACAAACTCAATCACAGCTTTTAAAACTCAGCTAAAAACTTTTCTGTTCCCTATAGCTTTTAAATATTGAGTTTGTTCTGACTCTATACTGTTTAGCTTCACCAGTGCCTGTTTACACTTCCCTGTGCCTGTTTGCATTCTCTTTCCCTCCTTATTGTTTACTACAACTCTATTAGATTGTAAGCCTATGCGGCAGGGTCTTGCTATTTACTGTGTAATCTGTACAGCACCATGTATATTGATGGTGCTATATAAATTAATAATAATAATAATAATAATAATAATAATAATAATAATATAAGTGCACCCTCCACCTCGGGATCTATTCCTGCTTCCAAAATCTCATACTTTCTTCCGCTGGCAGTTTCCCACTTCCCTTAGTAAACACAAATATTAGGAACTGTTTCCAGATTCCTTCAAACTCATTTATTTTAGTTATGCCTTTCCTCCACTTAATATTACAAGTCAATTTATCATTAATAGCTATATCCCAAACTTCTCTATACCACTCTTCAATAGAATATTCCCCCTGAATCTTCCAGTTCCTAGCTATCATTAATCGTGCTGCAGTCAGCAAACTCGATATCAATTCTTTAATTTCTTTTCCACATTTTAAATCTTCAAATAGTGACAGTAATGCAATCTTTGGTGTTTGTTCTATTTTCATTCCCACTATTTCTTCAATTTCCAAAAACACCATCTTCCATAATCTTTGTACATATTTGCATTCCCATCACATATGTAAATACGTTCCTTTTTCCCCACAACCTCTCCAACAATTTGCTGAATGCTGCTCATTTATCTTATTCAATCTAATCGGGGTTAGGTGCCACCTCCACAAAATTTTGAAGTAATTCTCTTTTATTCTCACTGACATACTTCTCAACACTCTGTGTTTCCACAGTCCCTCCCAGCTCTGTCGCCCTATTTGTATCTTCAAATCTGTCTCCCATACCATTTTCCCTGAGCTATCCCTTAACTCCTTTTCTAACAGTATTTTATATATTTCGCTCATTAACCCTTTTAAGACTATACTTCCTCCTTTTCCTTTTTCCTTATTTACTATTAACTCTTCAAACCGTCATTTCTCTACAAACTCTATTATCTTTAATCCACTTTTTATTCCATTGTTCTAATTGCCCATACTCTAACCAAGATAATTTTTTCTCCTTTAACAAATCTTCCATATCTTCTCTTGTATTTATATCTCTTAACCAATCCTTTAATTTCAATTTATTTTTCTCTTTTAATATTTTGCTTAATCTACCCTTCAGTTCCTCTGGGAAATTTTTAAACATTATTACCGGTGATAAGGGAGAGTTGCTCGGGAGCAACTTCCCTTTAAATTTACTCCAAATTTTCCATTGAGACCTCAGGAGTGGATTATCTCTACTTTCAACCCACTTTCTCCCTCCTTCCTTAAAAAAGACATTTTCCAAACTCATCTCTACATTACTTGTAGTTTTATCCTCCATCCAATCTAAATCTCCTACTCCTATAATTGCTTCTACAATATGTCTTAATCTATTTGCTACATAGTATAATTTTATATTTGGGAGACCCAATCCTCCTTTTTTTTGGCTTAAATACCATTTATTCTTATTTACCCTTGCTTTCTTTTCTCCGTTACAATATTTATTAATAATATTTTGCCAACTTTTTATCTCAATTTCTGAAATTTTTATAGGTAACATCCTAAACACAAAATTAATTTTAGCTAAGATCTTCATTTTTATTTATGCTATTCTTCCAAACCAAGATAGATTTAATCTTTTATATTTTTCCAATTTTTCTAATACCACTTTCTTTAACCTCATTAAGTTTTCCTTTTCTAAATTATCTAGGTTTTTCGTAATTTTAATTCCCAAATATTTAATCTCCTCCTTAACTCTCATTTCTATTCCCTTATACTCCCATTCCTTTTCTTCCTTCTTAGTATAATTAAACAAAATCATCTCTGATTTGGACCAATTTATTCTTAACCCTGTAGCTTCTTCAAATTCTCTCAATTGAGATTTAATTCTATCCATTTTTCTTATTGGGTTCTTAATACTCAATAGGGTATCATCCGCAAACATATTCAATTTTATTCCCCTTACCTCTCCAATTCCTTCTATCTCTCCATCATCTCTTAATGCATTCGCCAATACTTCCATAACCATTACAAACAGGACCTGCGAGAGTGGACATCCTTCTCTTGTACTTCTGGCTAGTCGTATCTTTTCAGTGAGTCCATCGTTTACCACCACTACAGCTGTATTTTGGGAATATAACTGTTCTATTATAGTTTTAAATTTATTTCCAAGACCCATTTTATCTACAATATTCTTTAATGCCTGCCAGCTCACACAATCAAAAGCCTTAAAAATATCCAATGCCAAAATTCCTGCCTTGATATTTGATTTTTTTCATTGCATGTATTGCGTTTAAAACTCTTCCCACTAAACTATGCATCTGCCTTCCTGCCACAAATCCACATTGATCTTCTCCTATATATTCTGATATAAATTTATTTAACCGTTTAGCCAAAATAGATGAAAATTTTTTAGCATCCTGATTTATTAATGAAATAGGTCTATATGAATCAGGGATAGTCAAATCTTTATCTGGTTTGGGAATTAATATTATCAATGAATGTTCCCATGATTCTGGTATCTTCTCTCCTATTAATATAGCGTTCTAAAGTTTCACTAATTTCGGAACTAAAAACTCCTTAAAAACTTTATAATATTCTGATCCTAGACCATCTGCTCCCAGTGATTTACCCACTTTCAAATTATCAATTACATCTTCAACTTCTCTTTGAGTTATTACCTTCTCCATTTGCTCTTTATGTATTATTTTTATTCCCTTCTTTATATACCTTCCAATATATTCCTCCAACTTTTCTTTTTGAGTTTCTTTACCCTCATATAATTCCTGATAAAATTTCTGAAATTTTTTTATTTTATCCTTCATTGTATAACAATAATTCCCTTGATTATCCTTCAATGCTTCTATCCCGTTTCTCCCTTTTTCCTTTTGTGTGAGTCTGGCAAGCAATCTAGAATTCCTATTGCTATTTTCAAAATACTCCCTTTTCATATATATTAAATTTTTTTGGACCTCCTCTAAATTTAAATTTTCGAATTGTTTCTTCTTAGCTTGTATTTCTACTAATTTATATTTATTTTTGGCCGTGCCAATGTTCTTCCTCCAAACTTCTAATTTCTGTCTCAAACTTCTCCTGCTCTGCATGTTGTCTTTTTAAACTGCACATTTCCCCAAACAAATTCCTCTTACTACAGCCTTCATGGTGTCCCAAACGACTGACCCAGCTGTTCCTCCCTTTTCATTAATTTCCCATGACTCTGACAATTCCTTCTGAATTTTTTCTACCACTTTATTATATTTCAATATTTTTGTGTTCAATTTCCATCTATATGCCTCTGTATAATTCTTCTCAATTGCAAATTCTAAACTTAACAATGCGTGATCAGTTACCTTTATTACCCCCATTTCCATTTTACAAATCTTAGTTGCAAAATCTTTTGAGACAAATATATGATCTATCCTGGAGTATGTATGATGAACTGGGGAATAATATGAAAACCCAGGCTTAACCCCATTAAGTAAACGCCAAGAATCCACATAATCATTCTCTTTTACTAATTTATTCAATATAGTGATATCATTTCTCTTTTCAACATTAGTGGGGTTTGACCTATCCCATCTATTATCCATAACCATATTAAAATCCCCAGCTAAGATAACATACCCCTCCTTAAATTCTTCTATTTCTTTAAATAATTTTATAAAAAACTCTCTATGTCTCTCATTTGGGGCATAAACATTAATCAATGTTATACCTTTCCTTCAATTTTACCTTTTATCATAAGCTATCTACCACTATCATCCTTTTTTGTAGCTTCTAATATAAAACCACTTTTTTTAAAATCAAAGTGGCCACTCCATTTTTTTTGAAGTCCCCAATGACTTTTCATAATAAACTAGCCACTTTAATTTAATCATATTTGCGTTCTCAAACCCTTGATGTGTTTCTTGCATCATTATTATGTCAGATCCTTCTTTATTAAACATTTGTTCTATTCTCCTCCTTTTCACGACTGCCCCCAAACCTTTAACATTGAGTGTTGATACTTTTATTTTTTTATCCATATTCACCCTTTTGGAGTCTCTTCCGATCCCTTGTGCTCTGAAACTCAAATTCACATACATAAAAACACAAACACCATAACATAACCCTCAACCCCCTTACTCTAACCCCTCCCATCCCCCCTTCCCCCTCCCCTCCCCCCACCTCTTCCCCCCCCCAAATCCCCGTAAGTCTAATATTCCAGCCATCTACTTTAGGGGGGAGGGGGGGAGGCAGTGCTGCGCCTGGCCGGCAAGGTCTCTATGCTTAACCTTTCTATCTACAATTATCTCATAGTACAGTTAACAATTCTATTACGCCCCAGCCTCATCTCCCCCCCCCCACCTGTTCCAATCACGCTTGCTTCCTCATACAGACCCAAGCTCTTCAATAACTCCTGATCCAGAGAGGTTACTCTGTGCTCCCCCTTTCCATATGTAAATCTTAGAAAAACAGGATAACCCCACAAATATGTGATTTTTTTCTTCACTAATATTTCAGTTATTGGCTCAACACTGCGCCTCCAATTCAATGTATGTTGACAAAGATCATTATAAATTTGCACTGATTTGCCTTTATACTGTAACTGGGCCATAGATCTCAGTTTCTTCATGATTTGCTCTTTTTTATAATAATTACCAAATTTCACCAAGATATCTCTAGTAGCCCCTTTGTAGTTTCAGGCATCAACTCTTTAAACCAATTCAAAATTATTTCTCTTAAGTTTTCTCCTTGTGTTTGAATTAAATGTTTTATGTGAAGTGATGAACGACGATTTTGATCTTCTAAGGCTATCAGCCGTAATTCGTGGGCTTGGAACTGCACATTAGTCGATTTTTCAAAAGCCTCTTGTTTCTTCTGGGTCAGGTCTGCTCCCGCCTCCAAATCCTTTATAGCTTTATCGTTCTGCGAAATTTTATCAGCTAACACATGCATCTGTTGTTTAAAGTTTTCCGTTTGCTGATCCATTTTTTTTTAAAATGATTGTGTTGTTTTCTGCAATAACAGTTTTGATTTCAGCTAAGGTGGCTGGCTGACTGCCAGCTGCTTTTCCACCTTCAGCCATTTTTCCTCAGTTGCTGAGTCTGTGCTTCCCTGTTCTTCTTCGGAAACTAACTCTTCCAGATGGGGGAGGTTATGGTTACTGGGTCGTTTTTTTGACCACTTAACTTTTGCAATTTCTTTTTTAATCCTTCTTTTTATATTCGACAGAGGTCATAAATCTCCTGCTTAACTCCCGGCTTCCCTTCTTAGCAGTTTATTATATCTTCTGTGTGTTTTCCACTACTTAATCACTCTTTCTTCTCTGGGGGGGAGGCATTACACCACATGTCAAAACAGCATTCACTGGGGGAGACCGAAACAAGCCATAAACACAGTCCCGAAAGTCCCGGCAACACCAAACTTCGTCTCCCCACCGAACGCTGCAATCGCTCCCCTCCCCCCCTTAATCACAATTTAGCACACCATCCATCGATCAAACTGCGCCTGAGTTGCTTTTCTCTTTATAGAGCCAGTTTTTACAGCTCTTCTCCGCTTTCAATAAAAAGTGAGATGTGCCATAAATCAAGTCCTCGTCTCTAACAAAAACAAACCATTAACTGCTATAACTAGCAGTCGGTTTCGATTTCCACAGAGACGCTCCACAGAAACGTTCCAACAATCTCACTTAAAATCCTTTCAACTTTACTCCATTATCAGCAACTTAAACACTTAATATTTATAGTCCTTTTCCATCATGTTGCTTTGAGATTTATGCCCTTTTAAAAAGAGATAATTGATTTTCCCGGCAAGGCCGGTTGGAGAATTAAAAAATCCTTACCAGCTTCATGGCTGCCAAGCTCCGCCCCCAGTACATTCACTTTTATCGTGGCAATTCTTCCCAAAAGCGACAGTCGAACCTTATCCCATTTTGCCAGGTCATTTTTAACATCATTCCAAACTTTAACATAATTATTGTGGAATAACATAGTTCATATTTGTCAAAACAACTCCCAAATATTTTACCTTCTCCATTTTGAAACCTGTCTTCTCTGTCAATTTTCTTTGTTCTTGTGTTTCCATGTCAAAGCCCTAATGCTTAAAACTTCTAGAAATCAAACACTGTGACACCACAGTGCACGTGTGTAAAGAGAGGTCAGTGTTCACGCCAGACCCATCTCAACAATCACTCCCTTTTTACTTTGCCCTCTCCTTTTTTTTTTAAGGTGGATACATTGTAACTATTCCAGCAGTGGGAGGAACACGGCATTTATGACTTGACAGATTTGTTCATCCGAAAACACTTGAAACCTCAATTACCAAATTAAAAAATACAAAATTTAATTGCTAATGTACCAATTGCAAAACCAAACGTAAGTACATCCTAATATGCAATTTTAAAACTTTATACAACACAATAGAATTGACACAGAAGGTTTTACTTCAGCCGTATATAGATTATTAATGTACATACAATTTTGTACAATGGAGAGAATTCTTCAGATATGGCAAAAAGGCGCAGAAACCACAATTGACTAAGGGAAAGGGGCGAAATTGCACCTAGG
Source organism: Elgaria multicarinata webbii (assembly GCF_023053635.1). NCBI lineage: Eukaryota > Metazoa > Chordata > Lepidosauria > Squamata > Anguidae > Elgaria > Elgaria multicarinata. The sequence goes on from NC_086173.1 coordinate 57,708, forward strand.
AGCCCCCAATGAAATGCAGCTCTGTAGAGAGTAAGGAAAATGCAATTAAGGTGCTTCATAGGTGGTATCTTGCTCCAAGGAAACTGTTCTGATTTTCTAAAATTTCTGCAGGAAGTGTAACCAATAGGCCCTTTTTTCCACACGTGATGTTTGTGTGTGACAATCGAATTTGGCATAAGGTGTTCAAGAAGGCTGCTTTAATCACGGATCACATGATCCCTCTCTCCCCGATGGGGGGCTTACAACTGTGACAATGGAATCTTAAACACACAACGGGCACACAAAGATGTACAGAAAGGAGGCAACTGCAGAACCGCTCAGTGGGCTTATCGCATATCACGGTGAATCAACCACCACAGTCACATCGTCTTTTATGGAAAGGTTTATTGGGTTAACAGAGTCTAAACTGATAAAGAGATCTGACAACCAACACAAACGTATGTAAGGAGGATCAAGGTGCACAGATGTTCTTACTCTTTTCACACATTGCTAAGTTAGTGAAAGTATCCTTAAACTTGAAAAGCTAAAAAAAATATTTATTTCAAAACTAAAACCAGAGAAAGCAACAAAAAGAATAAGCAAACTCTTGAAATTGACCAAATGCAGCCTTCCCTAATCTTCAGTGCAATTCTTATGAAATTGGAAATAAGTGAACGAAGCTACTTGCTTGGACACACGCACACACCCCAACAAAGGAAGGCTTCAGCAAGATTCCCAGCAATTCAGATAAACACTGTCCATAACAACAAATCCTAAGCTAAAGAGCAAAACCTTTCTGGAGTTCTGTGATAAGGAGACCTGTTGGAATGCGGAGAACCAGTGCAATAGGGTCATCTCTAGAAATAAACCCTATAGGAAGGTCAGGGGAGGGGTGTACCGGGGGGTGGGCGTTGTTGTTCTGTACATCACAATGTCAGACGCGCCATGCTGGATCAGACCAAGGGTCCAGCTGATCCAGTTAATCATGGGGTAATTTGTAGTCACCCATTATTGTAACACTCCCTCATTTGGAGGCCTCTCTGATTTTGTTTTCCATCTCAAGGTCACTCTGAGCCTTCTGGTCTGGGAGATGACAGCATCTTCCAACCACTAGCTTGGATTGGAGACTGATATTGTCACCCACCACACTTCTGGGGAAGAATCTGCCAGTTTTAAGTGTTGTAATCTGCTTGACGCTACGCCCTCTTTGATGCCGAGGAGAGCAAAATGCCAACCCAATATGAGACTGCTGTAAAATAGCAAAATCCATTTTAAGCATTATTAGGGGAGGAATCAAAAATAAGAATGCCAGTGTCATACTGTGCTTATACAAATCTATGGTGCAATCACACTTAGAATACTGTGTACAGTTGTCGTCACCACACCTAAAGATAAATATTGTAGAGCTGAAAAAAAATACAGAAACGACAACTAAAATGATCAAATTGCTGAAGCATCTCTCCTATGAGGGAAGGATGCAACAGCTGGGACTCTTCAACTTAGGAAAAAAGAAGAAAGGTGAGGGGAGACAAGCTACCTACCCGGCTTTCTTCAGCACAGGCATTGGGAGAGCTTTCCAAACATTCATAGTGTCCAATTACATACAGTAGATATTGGAAACAGTTGCCACGACACAGGCTCTGAACACCAGACCTCCCGTCTGCCACCACTTCTTATGGGGCGACACAGGCTCTGAACACCAGACCCGGCCGAGGCTACTCCCTGCTCAAGCCAAGCACCACCACTTGGTACGCCTGAGGCAAGGGATAAAGCCCACCTTCCTCCACACTATGTGGAGAAAGGGGTTTAAAATGGAGAAGGATTTTAATATATATAATATAATGCGCTGTGAGTTATATCTGCTTAGGTGAATGATTGTCAGAGTGGGTATTAAATGTGTAAACTTAAGATGATAAACGCCAAACAGACACGTGGGATTTTTGTGGTAGTTTTAAAACAAACAATCAAAATTTATTTTTAAAATTCATAAGCTTTGTTTCAAATAACAACATTTAAAAAACTTTTTGAAACCTTCCATACAATCCTGTCACTCTCACATTCACGCTTTCCTTTTTCTCACACAATCACTCTTGAACTTTCTTTATTATCAATATTGATTAATATACTTCCACTACGTGCACACCACACTCTAAAGACACCACTCACTACACTGACTCTCAAATTTCCCAGAATTTAAGTACCATAAACACAGAGAGCACTACAGACTCTAAGAGTACCTAATAAGTCTCCCTGAAAAGGTTTCCTGAAAAGAACAAGAACAAGAACTCTCCATCCCCTCAGTCCTTCCCTTATATATCGCTCCTCCCCCCTCCCAAGACATTCTAACTCCGCCCACTCAGGCCAACATTCTACAAACCACAGACTTACAAACTGCAGACATACATTTGGAATTGACTTGTGGGGTGTAACGCCACAGCAGTGCTCTTTCGAATACCTTCACCCAAGCCACTCAAGCTTTACAAGATTCAAATCAGCACTTTGAATTGACCCCATCCATCCACCAGCAGCCAGCTTCAGTGTGATCGCATTGGCCGGGGCTACTTACTGACCTAGCTGCCCTGTTGAGACCAGATAAACTTCTCTCTCCTGTGGAAATGCAGCCCTGGGTTTAGTCACCCAATGGGTCTCCCTGTGCCAGGTGAAGGATGGGTTCGTGTGACCCTGTGGACTCTCTTGGACCTCTGATGCTATCCTTCTGGGAAGGCTGTCTTGAAGTTGCGTATTGCAACGGTTCCACTCCTGCCTAGAATGCCTCTTAGACAAAGTCACAGCATGGGTCACAGCACGGAGACTGCCCTTGCCGCAGTCTTTAACGATCTTCTTTTAGCAATGGACAAAGGTCATCTGTCCATCCTGCTGTTATTGGACCTTTCAGCGGCTTTCGACACAGTGGATCATGAATTGTTGATTAGATGGTTGAACATCCAGGTGGGACTGGAGGGCCTGCCTCTTGCCTGGTTCCAGTCCTACTTGGATGGAAGGGCTCAGGTGGTTACCGTGGGCACCTGTACATCTACCCCCACAGCCCTCCCCTGTGGAGTTCCACAGGGTTCCATCCTCTCACCTTTCATGTTCAATGTATATGTGAGGCCGCTGGCGCCCATGGGCTGAAGTACCATATGGATGCTGATGATACACCCAGCTTTACATCTCGGTGGGGTCTGACCTCGGCGAGGCAGTTGCTACTCTGTCTTGGTGCCTGGCTGACATCTGTAACTGGATGTCTAGGAGTAAACTAAAGCTTAACCCAGAGAAGACTGAGTTGATGGTGATTGGCCGAGGTCAGCGGCTGGCAGATTTGAGGCAGGAGCTCATAGATCTGCCTATTTCAGGAATCCGACCAAGGATTGTGACTGAGGTGTGGGACCTGCGTGTTATTCTTGACCAATTCCAAACTATGTCTTCCCAGATGGGGGCCGTGGTTTGGACTTGATTTTATCATCTACATGTGCTCCGCCAAGTTTGCCCCTTTCTGTCAGGGGCTGATCTTACCACCACAGTCCAGGCCCTGGTTCTTTCCAGACTGGACTATTGCAACCCGTTGTATACAGCAAATCCAACACCTACAAAATGCAGCAGCCAAGTTGGTCAAGGGGCTCCCAAAGTGGTCTTCTATCACTTTGGTGCTTCAAGAGCTCCGGTGGCTGCTAGGGTGCGGTACAAGGTCTTGTTGACCATGTATAAAGCCCTTCATTGCTTGGGTCCTGGATGCCTGAGCCTCGTCTTTCTCCTGTGTCTCACCATTGGCAGACTCGCTCCCAGGAGCAGGGTGTCCTGACGGTCCCCCGCTACAAATTGGAATGTGCGGGGGCCAGGGCTTTTTCAGTGGCTGGCCCCCAGTTATGGAATAATGTGCCACTGGAGATTAGACAGGGTCCCACTCTCAATTGCTTCAAATGCCTTTGTAAGGCGTTTTTATTTTCACAAGAGCTTGGGGACGGGGTGGTTTAAATTGATGTTGAGGGCTTTTAATGGTTTGAGGGTGAGGGTTTTAATAGAATTGTTGTATATGTTATTGTAAAGTGCCTCGATGCCAGAAATGGTGAGGCGGCACTATAAAAATGCTTTAAATAAATAAATAAAATAAATACAAAGTGGGCGTAGGGGAGAATGGATCTCTCCTAGGGCACTATTTGACCCCCACTTTTCAACAGCTACATGAAACCTCCGGGAGACGTACTCCAGGGGAGCAGGCTGAGGCAGCAACCAGGACACCTCGCTTCGCCTCTCCTTCTCAGCTCAAAGAGCTGAGGCCGTGGAAGCTCTGAGCCACCGCCTGGGCAGGAGAGTGGGCTGGATGAGGGCCCAGAAACCAAGAGTCAAGCCAGACGAGAAACAAGTGCTATTTGTGGGTGGTTCATGGATCCAGTTAAGTGACAGTCACCCTGTTCTGGAAGTGGGGTGACAGGCTTCCTTAAGGGTGAAGTCTGCCATGTGGAGATGACAGCGGATCCGTCCTCGTCTGCAGAGGCACAGGCTCCCTTGGGGGCTGAGAGCACCACCTGATCAAGGAATCCTTTTTACTTAGTAGTTATTTTAATTATTATTAGACACTTAGTGATTTTCTCTCCTGCAGCTTTTAGTTTAGTATGTTTAGTTCAAATGTTTGAATCTTGGCTGGTTTTATTCTGCCTTACTTTTATTCTGTTTTAATGTCTATTTAAAATGTTTTGTACAGCACCTGAGGAACTTTGGGATGGGGGATTAAAAGTGCCATAAAAAGAAAGGAAAAAAACTAAAAATGAAATGCAAAGGGAAATCAAAGAAACTGTGACCCCCGTTGAAACCCACATGATGAAAAGCTACTCTGAGCCACTGAGGGAGCCTCTGCCTCTATAGACGACTGTGGAACCGTGACCATCCCCACCACAGACGACACCCTGTAGGAAGTGTGTAACTCTTCCCCCCCACCCCAGAAAAGTGTGAATGTCACTAAGCCCGAATGATGACCCACCTGCAAACAGTACGTCTGTTCTGTCTGGATTGAATCTGAGTTCCTTGGCCCTCATCCAGTCCATTCTCCTGCCCGTGTGCCGGTTCAGAACTTCCACTGCCTCAACCCTATGAGCTGAGAAGGAGAGGCACTGGTGAGGCCTCAGCCCATGGCCCCGGTTAACGTCTCCTAGCGGTTTGATGTAGATGTTAGGAAGAATTGGGTTCAAATACAGCCCTAAAGCACCCTGTAGAAAGACCGCCATAGGTCAGAGACATCATCCCCTAACAACAACACCTTCAGTATTCTAGGCAAGAGCAGAAGCCTCGCAACACACGACTTCCCACCCCCACTCAAGACAGCCTTCCTAGACTGATAGCATAAGAGGACCAAGAGAGTCCACGGGGTTGCAGGTCCCCTATCCTTGAGACGGGGACACCAGCAGGGTTGCACGCCCCCCCATCCCTCTCTTGGCACAGATCAACCCAAGAATGACCCCCCTTCTCTAAAACAGGAACAGATGTCTCATGCCTATAACCCCCATGGAGCTGGCTCCCATAAAGCTGGAAAGATTAAGGCATTTCTAATTCTCAATCGTTTTCTACAATTACACATGTCCGTACAGGCAATAATCCCATATGACGAGCTGTCTGCTTCCTGCAGTTTCCGCCGGAAAGAGAGACCGTCGTCTTACTGGTGGTGAAACGGTGCCATCCATGAGAAAGGCGAGTTGTTGCAGCTTCTCGTAGATCTGGGGTGGAGGACATCAGGCCTGCAGGATCTGCTTTTCTTCCTAGAAGAACACTGAGAACCACCAACCAGGACAAGTTGTTCAAAGTCCCAACACTAAAAACTTCTCGAAGTCAAAGTCCTAACCCTGAGGCCCCTGCACCTTGCTCAGACGAAGCATTAAAAATTATAAAGCCGTTCCAAATTCTCGGGATTTTTCTACAATCACATGCACACACTAATCCATTCACAAATTCAGTAAAAGGTTGAACTAACCTATCGACCAATAGTAGACTCACACGGATGTGTGGCGTTGAAACAACATTACTCTTCACAATCCGGAACGTTAACACCACGACAGTCCCCAGCGACGCAAAGTGCCCTTGGCCAGCCATGATCCTTCTGGACTTTGCCTTCCAACAAAATGAGGGAAGGTATTGAACGGCACTTCAAGACACACAAGGATAGTATTTTGTCATTTCCATTCTGAAACGAATGCATGCCAGACACTATCTGACTTCTGAAACCATCCACTCCACTGGACTCTCTAAGATGGAACCTTCTGCCCACCACGGCATGCCCTCAAAGTTAGCGGAGCTTGTGGAAGAATAGAAGCAATCCCAGTCACCAGTGGCGAAGGGCAAGAGAGCACAGGAGGTGAAAGAACAGAGGCCAAAGAGTGTGGAAGTGCAGGAGAAGCTAGAGCAACTTTAAGGGCATGTCATTGACATGGCAGGCTACTGAAAGGGGGACATGTGCGAATTCCTGGGGGGTGGTCAATAGATGCTTGAATTCATGGGAGCTGGATTATCAACACTTGTTTCTTTTTCTGCATGGCCCTTGGTAACCTGAAATCGCTCCACACACACACACTGCCGGATGTTCTAGAACACCTCCCCCAAAAGTCATGACTTAGCTTTTGCAGGCGCTCTGAGAAGCCCTCGGCTTCCTGCAATCCTGGCCGAAAAGGGAGACAATGTCATCCATGAGAAAGACAAGGTGTTGCAGCATCTCGTAGATCTGGGGTGGAGGATATCAGGCTTGCAGGATCTGCTTTCCTTTCTAGAACAAACCTGTGAAACACCACCCAGGACGAGTTGCAAAACAGAAGTGCAGGAAATTAACACTAACCCTAAAAACTTCTAGAAGTCAAAGTGCTAGATGTTTAAACTCCTAAAGCTTAAAATGTCTTGAAGTCGAAGTCCAAATGCTTAACTTCCAGAAGTCCAAGAGCTACAGCAAAAAACTTCCAGAAGACATAGTGCTAAATGTTCAAAGTCTTAACACTACAACTTCTAGAAGTCAAAGTCCTAACCCTGTGGCCCCTGCACCTTGCACAGACCAAGCATCAGATATTATGAAGGCATTTCAATTTCTTGAGCTTTTAATACAATCACATGCATACACTAATCCATTCACAAATTCAGTAAAAAGTTTAACAAACCTATTGGCCAAATTTAGACTCACCCAGATGGGTGGTGTTGACACAGCATTCCTCAAAACGATCCGGAAAATTGTCGCCAAGACAATCCTCAGCGACGCAAAGTGCCCTGGGCCAAGCATGATCCTTCTGGACTTCGCCTTCCAACAAAACAAGGTGAAAGTATTGAACGGCACTGCAAGATACACAAGGATACTATTTTGTCATTTCCATTCTGAAACAAATGCATGCCAGACAGTATCTGACTTCTGAAACCATCCAGTCCACTGGCCTCTCTACGACGGAACCCTCTGTCCCCCACAGCATGCCCTCAAAGTTAGCGGAGCTTGTGGAAGCGTGGCACCAATCTCAGTCACCAATAGCAAAGAGGAAGAACCCCCATGGGTGCAAGAACAGAACGCAAGGAGTGTGGAAGTGCAGGAGAAGCGAAAGCAACTTTACGGGCATGTCATTGACACGGCAGGCTATGGAAAGGGGGACATGAGTGAGTTCATTCATTACCTTTCATGCATGTCCTTCAGTAGACCAAAAGGCCTACACACACACACACACACAGCCGGATGTTCTAGAGCACCTCCCTAAAATGTCATCACTTAGCTTTTATAGTTCTTCTGAGGAGCTGCCCACGTCCTGCAGCCTCGGCCAGGAAAAGAGGCCTTAGATTCATCGCTGGTTGAAAAGCGCCGCCCAGAAGAAAGAGGAGTTGTTGAAACATCTCGTAGATCTCGGGTCGGTGGACTTCATGACAGCAGAAACAGCTTCTTTTCCTGGAAGAAACCTGGGACCCCCCACTCAGAGGCAGGAGCAAAGTACACGTACACTAAGGAAAGGGGAGCAGGGCTTCCCCGAGCACATCCTCTGCCCAGGAACCAGTTGAGATCGACATCACAACTGAGCCCATCCATCCACCAGCAGCCAGCTTCATTGGCCAATGGCTGGCAGAGTGTGATGGCATCGGCCAGGGCTACTTACTGACCTAGCTGCCCTGTTGAGGGCAGCTTCTCTATCATGTGGAAACGCAGCCGTGGGTTTACTCACCCGATGGGTCGCCCTGTGCCAGAAGAAGGATGGGTTTGTGTGACCCTGTGGACTCTCTTGGCCCTCTTGGCAGTTTTCAAGCTACCCTTCTGGGAAGGCTGTCTGAAGTTGGGATGTGAAGTGGCATTTTGCAACGCTTCCACTGCTGCCTAGAATGCCCCTTAGACCAAGAGGGGGTAGGGGAGAAGGGATCTGCCTTACAGCGGTATTTGGCCCCCATTGCTATTCAACATCTACATGAAACCACCAGGAGAGGATCTGCAGAGGCACGGGATGAGGCATCACCCATGACACCTAGCTTCACCTCTCCTCCTCAGCTCATAGCGATGAGCCAGTAGAAGAGTGGGCTGGATGAGGGCCAATAACCCAGGAATCAAGCCAGACGAGATGCAAGCGTTGTTTGTGGGTGGTTCACTTGCCCTGTTCTGGAAGGGGGGATGACAGGCTTCCTAAAGGATGAGGTCTGCCGTTTGGGGATGAGGATGGATCCATCCTCATCTGCAGAGGCACAGGCTCCCTCGGGGGCTGAGAGCACCACCTGTTCAAGGAATCCTTTTTACTTCTTAGAAGTAGTAAATTTAACTCTTATTAAACACTTTGCGATTTTCTCTCCTGCTGCTTTTACTTTAGTATATTTAGTTCAATTGTTTTAATCTTGGCCAGCTTTATTCTGCCTTACTTTATTCTGTTTTAATGTCTATTTAAAATGTTTGGTACACCATCTGGGGGGATTAGAAGTGCCGGAAAACAAAAGAAAAAGAAAAAACAGAACTAAAACAAATACAACTAAAATACAAAGGGAAATAAAAAAAACTGTGACCCCCGTTGAAACCCACATGATGAAAAGCCACTCTGAGCCACTGAGGGAGCCTGTGCCTCTACGGACGACGGTGGAACCGTGACCATCCCCACCAGAGACGTCACCCTTTAGGAAGTGTGTAAACCCGCCCCCACCAGAACAGGGTGAACGTCACTAAGCCGGAATGATGACCCACCAGCAAACACTACCTCTATTCTGTCTGATTTGAATCTGAGTTTATTGGCCCTCATCCAGTCCATTCTCCTCCCCCTGTGCTGGTTCAGAGCTCCGACTGCCTCACCTCTATGAGCTGAGAAGAAGAGGCATTTGTGAGGGCTCAGCCCGCGCCCCCAGTTAACGTCTCCTGGCGGTTTGATGTAGTTGTTGAGAAGAATGGGAGTCAAATACAATGCTGCAGCACCCTGTAGCAAAACTTCCCTAGGACAGAGCCATCATCCCCTAACACCTCAGTATTCTAGGCGAGAGCAGAAGCCTCGCAACACACGACTTCCCACCCCCACTCAAGACAGCCTTCCCAGATGGAGAGCATAAGAGGACCAAGGGAGTCCACGGGGTTGTAGGTCCCCTATCCTTCTGCCGGCAAAGAGACGGGGACAGCAGCAGGGTTGCACGCCACCCCCCAACCTTCTCTTCGCACCGGTCGACCCAAGAGTGACCCCCTCCTCTAAAACAGAAACAGATGTCTCATGCTTATGACCCCCGTGGAGCTGGATCAGATAACGCTTCAAAGATTATTAGGGCATTTCTAATTCTCAGTTGTTCACTGCAATTACAGGGGTCCATACAGGCAATAATCCATTCACACATACAGTTTAAGGTGAACCAATCTTCTGGCCAAAAGTAGACTCATACAGAGAGACGACACTGAAATGACGTTTGCCGTCATGATCTAGAACACGAACACCAGGACCGTCCCCAGCAACATGTAGGGGCGTGGCCAGTCGTTCTCCTTCTAGAACTTCCCCCTGGGGACGGAAAAGGCAGGAACTTATTTAACGATCCATCACAGCGAGACACGCAAGAATAACTTTTTGTCTGTTACATATCCAAACAAAACACCTGACAAACAGTACTTGCCTGACTAAAGACATCCCCCCCCTTCCCCCGTGCCTGCCTGAACCAGCTTCTCAGAGATAAAATCCTCCCCACCCCATGGCATGCCTTTAAAGTTAGCGGAGGTAGCGGCAGCAATCCCAGTCACCGGTGGCAAAAGGGAAGAGAGCCGAAGGGGTGCAAGAACAGAACCCAAGGAGTGTGGAAGTGCAGGCGAAGCTAGAGCAACTTTACGGACATGTCATTGACACGGCAGGCTACCAAAAGAGAGGCTGTGTGAATTCACAGGCGTACCATGTGCAAATTCATGAATGTGTGTAACCTACCCTCCTTAACTGTTTTGCCTAGCCATCTGCTGCCTAAAAATCCCTGCACCCAAGCTTATCTTGACCTTGTATGGCACCACAAACCAGAAAAAGTAACTTAGCTTTTTACTCGATCTGACGACCTGTCCGCCTCCTGCTGTGTCAGCTAGAAAGACAGACCGTAGCCTTACTGCTGGTTAAGCACTGCCGTCCATGAGAAAGCTGAGTTGTTGCAGCTTCTCATAGATCTGGGTTGGAGAACATCAGGCCTGCAGGATCCGCTTTACTTCCGAGAAGAATCCTGAAAACCACCACCCAGGACAAGTTGCAAAACAGAAGTGCAGGAAATTCACACTAACCCTAAAAAGTTCTAGACACCAAAGCCCTAATACTTAAAACTTCTAGAAGTCAAGGTGCTAAAGATTCAAAGTCCTGAAGCTTAAAACTTCTGGAAGAGAATGGGATAAATGTTCAACATCATAATGCTTAAAACTTCTCGAAGTCAAAGTCCTAACCCTGTGGCCCCTGCACCTTGCACAGACCAAGCATCAAATATTATGAAGCCATTTCAATTTTTTGGGCTTTTAATACAATCACATGCACACACTAATCCATGCACAAGTTCAGTAAAAAGTTTAACAAACCTATTGGCCAAATTTAGACTCACCTGGATGGGTGGTGTTGACACAGCATTCCTCATTATGATCCGGAACATTGACGCCAAGACAATCCTCAGCGATGCAAAGTGCCCTGGGCCAGCCATGATCCTTCTGGATTTCGCCTTCCAACAAAATGAGGGAAGGTATTGAACGGCACTGCAAGACACACAAGGATACTATTTTGTCATTTCCATTCCAAAATGAATGCATGCCAGACAGTATCTGACTTCTGAAACCATCCAGTCCACTAGCCTCTCTACGACAGAACCCTCTGTCCCCCACGGCATGCCCTCAAAGTTAGCAGAGCTTGTGGAAGAGTGGAAGCAATCCCAGTCACCTGTGGTGAAGGGCAAGAGAGCACAGGAGGTGAAAGAACTGAACCCAAAGACTATGGAAGTGCAGGAGCAACTTTAAGGGCATGTCATTGACATGGCAGGCTACCAAAAGGAGGACATGTGCGAATTCTTGGGGGGGTTGACACTTGAATTCAAGAGAGCTGGATTATCAACCCTCGTTACTTTTTCTGCATGGCTCTTGGTAACCTGAAATCGCTCCACACACACACTGCTGGATGTTCTAGAGCACCTCCCCCAAAAGTCATGACTTAGCTTTTGCAGGCGCTCTGAGAAGTCCTCGGCTTCCTACAATCCTGGCCGAAAAGGGAGACAATGTCGTACATGAGAAAGACAAGGGGTTGCAGCTTCTCGTAGATCTGGGGTGGAGGATATCAGGCTTGCAGGATCTCCTTTCCTTTCTAGAACAAACCTGTGGAACACCACCCAGGATGAGTTGCAAAACAGAAGTGCAGGAAATTCACACTGACCCTAAAAACTTCTAGTAGTCAAAGCCCTACGTTTAAAACTTCTAGAAGTCAAAGTGCTAAATGTTTGACGACCTAATGCTTAAAACTTCTAGAAGTCAAAGTGCTAAATGTTTGACGACCTAATGCTTAAAACATCTAGAAGTCAAAGGGCTCAATATTCAAAGCCCTAACACTTAAAACTTCTAGAAGTCAAGGTGCTTAAGGTTCGAAGTCCTGACGTTTAAAACTTCTTGAAGTCAAAGTGCTAAATGTTGAAAGCCCCAACACTTAGAAGTGAAAGTGCTAAATGTTAAAAGCCCCAACACTTAAAACTTCTGGAAGTCAAAGCCATAACACTTAAACCTCTGGAAGAGAATGGGATAAATGTTCAAACTCCTAATGCTTAAAACTTCTCGAAGTCAAAGTCCTAACCCTGAGGCCCCTGCACCTTGCTCAGACCAAGCATTAAAGATTATAAAGCCGTTCCTAATTCTCGGGCTTTTTCTACAATCACATGCACACACTAATCCATTCACAAATTCAGTAAAACGTTTAACTAACCTATCGACCAATAGTAGACTCACACGGATGGGTGGCGTTGAGACAACATTCCCCTTCACAATCCGGAACGTTAACGCCAGGACAGTCCTCAGCGACTCAAAGTGCTCTGGGCCAGCCATGATCCTTCTGAACTTTGCCTTCCAACAAAATGAGGGAAGGTATTGAATGGCAATTCAAGACACACAAGGATAGTATTTTGTTATTTCCATTCTGAAACAAATGCATGCCAGACACTATCTGACTTCTGAAACCATCCACTCCACTGGACTCTCTAAGATGGAACCTTCTGCCCACCACGGCATGCCCTCAAAGTTAGCGGAGCTTGTGGAAGAGCGGAAGCAATCCCAGTTACCGTTGCGAAGGGCAAGAGAGCACAGGAGGTGAAAGAACAGAACCCAAAGAGTGTGGAAGTGCAGGACAAGCTAGAGCAACTTTAAGGGCATGTCATTGACATGGCAGGCTACCGAAAGGGGGACATGTGCGAATTCTTGGGGGGGGGGTCGATACTTGAATTCATGGGAGCTGGATTACCAAAACTTGTTACATTTTCTGCATGGCTCTTGGTAACCTGAAATCGCTCCACACACACACTGCCGGATGTTCTAGAGCACCTCCCCCAAAAGTCATGACTTAGCTTTTGCAGGCGCTCTGAGAAGCCCTTGGCTTCCTGCCATCCTGGCCAAGAAGGGAGACCGTAGTCTTACTGCTGGTTAAACAATGCCATTCATGCGAAAGACGAGGTGTTGCAGCTTCTCCATCTCGGGTGGAGGATATCAGGCTTGTAGGATCTGCTTTCCTTTCTAGAACAAACCTGGAAACACCACCCAGGACGAGTTGCAAAACAGAAGTGCAGGAAATTCACACTAACCCTAAAAACTACTAGAAGTCAAAGCCCTACGTTTAAAACTTCTAGATGTCAAACTGCTAAATGTTCAAAGCCCTAACTCGTAAAATTTCTAGAAGTCAAAGTGCTAAATGTTTGACGACCTGACGCTTAAAACTTCTAGAAGTCAAAAACGTAATGCTTAAAACACCTAGACAACAAAGCCCTAATGCTTAAAACTTCTATAAATCAAAGGGCTGAACATTCAATGCCCTAATGCTTAAAACATCTGGAAGTCAAAGGGCTAAATATTCAAAGTCCTAATGCTAAAGACTTCTAGTAGTGATAGTGCTAATGTCCAAAGTCCTAAAGCTTAAAATTCTACAAGTCAGAGTGCAAGAAGTTCAAAGCCCTTAAACTTAAAACTTCTTGAAGTCAAGGTGCTAAAGGGTCAAAGTCCTAACGTTTAAAACTTTAGAAGTCAAAGTGCTAAATGTTAAAAGCCCCAACACTTAAAAGTTCTAGAAGTGAAAGGGCTTAATGTCCAAAGTCCTGAAGCTTAAAACTTCTGGAAGAAGAGCAGTCCTCTGCTTCCTGCAATCCTGGCCAAAAAGGGAGACCATAGTCTTACTGCTGGTGAAACAATGCCATTCATGCGAAAGACAAGGTGTAGCAGCTTCTCGTAGATCTGGGGTGGAGGATATCAGGCTCGCAGGATCTGCTTTCCTTTCTAGTTTTACGAGTTAGGGCTTTGAACATTTAGCAGTTTGACATCTAGAAGTTTTAAACATAGGGCTTTGACTTCTAGAATTTTTTAGGGTTAGTATGAATTTCCTGCACTTCTGTTTTGCAACTCGTCCTGGGTGGTGTTTCACAGGTTTGTTCTAGAAAGGAAGCAGAGGACTTCTCAGAGCGCCTGCAAAAGCTAAGTCATGACTTTTGGGGGAGGTGCTCTAGAACATTCGGCAGTGTGTGTGTGGAGCGATTTCAGGTAGACTCACACGGATGGGTGGCGTTGAGACAACATTCCTCTTCACAATCCGGAACGTTAATGCCACGACAGTCCTCAGCGACGCAAAGTGCCCTGGGCCAGCCATGATCCTTCTGGACTTTGCCTTCCAACAAAATGAGGGAACGTATTGAATGGCACTGCAAGACACACAAGGATACTATTTTGTCATTTCCATTCTGAAACAAATGCATGCCAGACAGTATCTGATTTCTGAAACCATCCACTCCACTGGACTCTGTAACCCTAACCCTAACCCTAACCCTGTGGCCCCTGCACCTTGCACAGACCAAGCATCAGATATTATGAAGGCATTTCAATTTCTTGGGCTTTTAATACAATCACATGCATACACTAATCCATTCACAAATTCAGTAAAAAGTTTAACAAACCTATTGGCCAAATTTAGACTCAGTATCTGACTTCTGAAACCATCCAGTCCACTGGCCTCTCTACAACGGAACCCTCTGTCCCCCACGGCATGCCCTCAAAGTTAGCGGAGCTTGTGGAAGCGTGGCACCAATCTCAGTCACCGATAGGAAAGGGGAGGAAACCCCCACGGGTGCAAGAACAGAACCCAAGAAGTGTGGAAGGGCAGGAGAAGCTAAAGCAACTTTACGGGCATGTCATTGACACGGCAGGCTATGGAAAGGGGGACATGAGTGAATTCACTCATTACCTTTCATGCATGTCCCTCAGTAGTCCAAAAGCCCTACACACACAGCGCCTGATGTTCTACAGCACCTCCCCAAAATGTCATGACTTAGCTCTTGTAGTCGTTCTGAGAAGCTGCCCGCCTCCTGCACCTTGTCCGGGAAGGGAGGCCTTAGATTTATCCCTGGTTGAAAAGTGCCGCCCAGAAGAAAGAGGAGTTGTTGAAACATCTCGTAGATCTCGGGTCGGTGGACTTCATGACAGCAGAAACAGCTTCTTTTCCTGGAAGAAACCTGGGACCCCCCACTCAGAGGCAGGCGCAAAGTACACGTACACTAAGGAAAGGGGAGCAGGGCTTCCCCGAGCACATCCTCTGCCCAGGAACCAGTTGAGATCGACATCACAACTGAGCCCATCCATCCACCAGCAGCCAGCTTCATTGGCCAATGGCTGGCAGAGTGTGATGGCATCGGCCAGGGCTACTTACTGACCTAGCTGCCCTGTTGAGGGCAGCTTCTCTATCATGTGGAAACGCAGCCGTGGGTTTACTCACCCGATGGGTCGCCCTGTGCCAGAAGAAGGATGGGTTTGTGTGACCCTGTGGACTCTCTTGGCCCTCTTGGCAGTTTTCAAGCTATCCTTCTGGGAAGGCTGTCTGAAGTTGGGATGTGAAGTGGCATTTTGCAACGCTTCTACGCCTGCCTAGAATGCCCCTTAGACCAAGAGGGGGTAGGGGAGAAGGGATCTGCCTTACAGCGGTATTTGACCCCCATTGCTATTCAACATCTACATGCAACCACCAGGAGAGGTTCTCCAGAGGCACGGGATGAGGCATCACCCATGACACCTAGCTTCACCTCTCCTTCTCAGCTCATAGCGATGAGCCAGTAGAAGAGTGGGCTGGATGAGGGCCAATAACCCAGGAATCAAGCCAGACGAGATGCAAGCGTTGTTTGTGGGTGGTTCATGGGTCCGGTTAAGTGACACTTGCCCTGTTCTGGAAGGGGGGATGACAGGCTTCCTAAAGGATGAGGTCTGCCGTTTGGGGATGAGGATGGATCCATCCTCATCTGCAGAGGCACAGGCTCCCTCGGGGGCTGAGAGCACCACCTGTTCAAGGAATCCTTTTTACTTCTTAGAAGTAGTAAGTTTAACTCTTATTAAACACTTTGCGATTTTCTCTCCTGCTGCTTTTAGTTTAATATATTTAGTTCTAGTGTTTGAATCTTGGCCAGTTTTATTCTGCCTTACTTTTATTCTGTTTTAATGTCTATTTAAAATGTTTGGTACACCATCTGGGGGGATTAGAAGTGCCGGAAAACAAAAGAAAAAGAAAAAACAGAACCAAAAAAAATACAACTAAAATACAAAGGGAAATAAAAAAAACTGTGACCCCCGTTGAAACCCACATGATGAAAAGCCACTCTGAGCCACTGAGGGAGCCTGTGCCTCTACGGACGACGGTGGAACCGTGACCATCCCCACCAGAGACGTCACCCTTTAGGAAGTGTGTAAACCCGCCCCCACCAGAACAGGGTGAACGTCACTAAGCCGGAATGATGACCCACCAGCAAACACTACCTCTATTCTGTCTGATTTGAATCTGAGTTTATTGGCCTTCATCCAGTCCATTTTCCTCCCCCTGTGCTGGTTCAGAGCTCCGACTGCCTCACCTCTATGAGCTGTGAAGGAGAGGCATTTGTGAGGGCTCAGCGCGCGCCCCCAGTTAACGTCTCCTGGCGGTTTGATGTAGATGTTAAGAAGAATGGGAGTCAAATACAATGCTGCAGCACCCTGCAGCAAGACTTCCGTAGGACAGAGCCATCATCCCCTAACACCTCAGTATTCTAGGCGAGAGCAGAAGCCTCGCAACACACGACTTCCCACCCCCACTCAAGACAGCCTTCCCAGATGGAGAGCATAAGAGGACCAAGGGAGTCCACGGGGTTGTAGGTCCCCTATCCTTCTGCAGGCAAAGAGAGGGGACGTCACCCCCCAACCTTCTCTTCATGCCGGTTGACCCAGGAGTGACCCCCCTCCTCTAAAACAGGAACAGATGTCTCATGCTTATGACCCCCGTGGAGCTGAATCAGATAACGCTTCAAAGATTTTTAGGGCATTTCTAATTCTCAGTTGTTCACTACAATTACAGGGGTCCATACAGGCAATAATCCATTCACACATACAGTTTAAGGTGAACCAATCTTCTGGCCAAAAGTAGACTCGAGAGACGACATTAGAAATGACGTTTGCCGTCATGATCTAGAACACGAACACCAGGACCGTCCCCAGCAACATGTAGGGGCAGGGCCAGTCGTGTTCCTTCTAGAACTTCCCCCTGGGGGCGGAAAAGGCAGGAACTTATTTAACGATCCATCACAGCGAGACACGCAAGAATAACTTTTTGTCTGTTACATATCCAAACAAAACACCTGACAAACAGTACTTGCCTGACTAAAGACATCCCCCCCATCCCCCGTGCCTGCCTGAACCAGCTTCTCAGAAATAAAATCCTCCTCACCCCATGGTATGCCTTTAAAGTTAGCGGAGGTAGTGGCAGCAATCCCAGGCACCGGTGGCGAAGGGGAAGAGAGCCCAAGGGGTGCAAGAACAGAACACAAGGAGTGTGGAAGTGCAGAAGATAGAGGCACTTTAAGGGCATGTCGTTGACACAGCAGGCTACCGAAAGGGGGACCTGAGTGAATTCACAGGGGGTATGATACTTGAATTCATGAGTTTGATATCTACACTCGTTACCCTTGGTAACCTGAAATCCCTCTACACACACGCACACACTGCCAGACGTTCTAGAGCACCTCCCCCAAAAGTCATGACTTAGCTTTTGTAGGCGCTCTGAGAAGCCCTCTGCTTCCTGCAATCCTGGCCGAAAAGGGAGACAATGTCGTCCATGAGAAAGACAAGGTGTGCAGCATCTCGTAGATCTCAGCCCCTGGAGTTCAGCTTCTCCAGGATTGGCTTTGAATCCTACAAAAACCCTGTGACCCACCACTCAGAGCCCAGGGCTAAATACGAATCATAGAATCATAGAATAGCAGAGTTGGAAGGGGCCTACAAGGCTATCGAGTCCAACCCCCTGCTCAATGCAGGAATCCACCCTAAAGCATCCACTAGATCTACACTCAGGCGTCCCCAGGCACATCCTCCACCCAGGAACAAGTTATGATTCCTATCAGAACTGAGCTCACATAAAGGTTTATCCTAGAACCTACTTCTGATATTTCCCCTCACAACCCAAAAGACGGGGAAAAATGCTTTTCCTGATAGCTAGGGCACTTGGGACTCAGGACCCCTTGCTGATCCACAGCAAATCCCCCGGAGAGCTCCCTTCCCCCCAGCCCCTGGAATGGATGACTAACAGACACGAGCCCCCTGAAGCCAGCTCAGATCAAGCATCGAAGCTCATGAATGCAAGTTAATTACTCAGCCTTTGGCTACAACTAGAGGTGTCACCCAATACAGTAACTGACAAATCCAATATGTGTTTTAAAAAAACCTTTTGGCTGGAACCAAACTCACAGGGATGAGTGGTGTTGAAAAGTCATTGCCTTCCGTGATCGCGAACGCAAACACCTCTACGGTCCTCAGCAAGGCATTGGGGCGTGGGCCAGTCGGGATCCTTCTGGAACTTCCCCTCCAAAAGAAGTGGGAAGAAGTTGCTGAACGACACATCACAGCAAGCATTCAAAGCTTGTGATGTTCCTGAACCCAGGCCGGAGAGTATTTCCCTTCGTAAAGCCAACCAACCAACCACCCCTTACTGAACCAGCCTCATTCTCCCCGCCCCACGGCAGGCCTTTGAAATTAGCGGAGCTTGTGGAAGAGATTCCAGTCACCAGCGGAGAAGGGTAAAAGAGCCCAAGGGGTGCAAGAAAACAATCCATGGAGTGCGGGAGAAGCGAGAGCCACTTTCAGGGCCTGCCATTGACACAGCAGGCTACTGAAAAAGGTGCCGTGTGAATTTGATCTTCCAGTTCATGAGCTAACAAGATCAATGCCCAGTACATTTTCATGCATAGCCTACGGTTGCCTAACATCCCTGCTCACCCATCAACTGATGTGGTCTAGCACCCACACACACAAAAACACAGAACTTAGCTGTTGCTGTCACTCAGAGGCTGCCCACCTCCTGCAGCCTCAGCTGGAAAGGGAGGCCTTAGATTTATCGCTTATCGCTGATCGAACAGGGCCATCCAGGAGAAAGGGGAGTTGTTGAAACATCATGTAGATCTTGGGTCAGTGGACTTCAGGATGGCAGAATTGGCTTCCTTTCCTGGAAGAAACCTGGGACACTCAGAGCAAGGGGCAAACTAGACATACACTAAGGAAAGGGGAGCAGGGCTTCCCCGAGCACATCCTCAGCCCAGGAACCAATTGAGACCCACATCACAACCAAGCCCATCCATCCACCAGCAGCCAGCTTCATTGGCCAATGGCTGGCAGAGTGTGATGGCATCAGCCAGGGCTACTTACTGACCTAGCTGCCCTGTTGAGGGCAGCTTCTCTATCATGTGGAAACGCAGCCGTGGGTTTACTCACCCGATGGGTCGCCCTGTGCCAGAAGAAGGATGGGTTTGTGTGACCCTGTGGACTCTCTTGGCAGTTTTCAAGCTACCCTTCTGGGAAGACTGTCTGAAGTTGGGATGTGAAGTGGCATTTTGCAACCCTTCCACTGCTGCCTAGAATGCCCCTTAGACCAAGAGGGGGTAGGGGAGAAGGGATCTGCCTTACAGCGGTATTTGGCCCCCTTGCTATTCAACATCTACATGCAACCACCAGGACAGGTTCTCCAGAGGCACGGGATGCGGCATCACCCATGACACCTAGCTTCACCTCTCCTCCTCAGCTCATAGCGATGAGCCAGTAGAAGAGTGGGCTGGATGAGGGCCAATAAACCAGGAATCAAGCCAGACGAGATGCAAGCGTTGTTTGTGGGTGGTTCATGGATCCGGTTAAGTGACACTTGCCCTGTTCTGGAAGGGGGGATGACAGGCTTCCTAAAGGATGAGGTCTGCCGTTTGGGGATGAGGATGGATCCATCCTCATCTGCAGAGGCACAGGCTCCCTCGGGGGCTGAGAGCACCACCTGTTCAAGGAATCCTTTTACTTCTTAGAAGTAGTAAGTTTAACTCTTATTAAACACTTTGCGATTTTCTCTCCTGCTGCTTTTAGTTTAGTATATTTAGTTCAAGTGTTTGAATCTTGGCCAGCTTTATTCTGCCTTACTTTTATTCTGTTTTAATGTCTATTTAAAATGTTTGGTACACCATCTGGGGGGATCAGAAGTGCCGGAAAACAAAAGAAAAAGAAAAAACAGAACTAAAACAAATACAACTAAAATACAAAGGGAAATAAAAAAAAACTGTGACCCCCGTTGAAACCCACATGATGAAAAGCCACTCTGAGTCACTGAGGGAGCCTGTGCCTCTACGGACGACGGTGGAACCGTGACCATCCCCACCAGAGACGTCACCCTTTAGGAAGTGTGTAAACCCTCCCCCACCAGAACAGGGTGAACGTCACTAAGCCGGAATGATGACCCACCAGCAAACACTACCTCTATTCTGTCTGATTTGAACCTGAGTTTATTGGCCCTCGGTTAACGTCTCCTGGCGGTTTGATGAAGATGTTGAGAAGAATGGGAGTCAAATACAATGCTGCAGCACCCTGCAGCAAGACTTCCGTAGGACAGAGCCATCATCCCCTAACACCTCAGTATTCTAGGCGAGAGCAGAAGCCTCGCAACACACGACTTCCCACCCCCACTCAAGACAGCCTTCCCAGATGGAGAGCATAAGAGGACCAAGGGAGTCCACGGGGTTGCAGGTCCCCTATCCTTCTGCAGGCAAAGAGAGGGGACGTCACCCCCCAACCTTCTCTTCATGCCGGTTGACCCAGGAGTGACCCCCCTCCTCTAAAACAGGAACAGATGTCTCATGCTTATGACCCCCGTGGAGCTGAATCAGATAACGCTTCAAAGATTATTAGGGCATTTCTAATTCTCAGTTGTTCACTACAATTACAGGGGTCCATACAGGCAATAATCCATTCACACATACAGTTTAAGGTGAACCAATCTTCTGGCCAAAAGTAGACTCATACAGAGAGACGACATTGAAACGACGTTTGCCGTCATGATCTAGAACACGAACACCAGGACCGTCCCCAGCAACATGTAGGGGCGTGGCCAGTTGTGTTCCTTCTAGAACGTCCCCCTGGGGGCGGAAAAGGCAGGAACTTATTTAACGATCCATCACAGCAGGACACGCAAGAATAACTTTTTGTCTGTTACATATCCAAACAAAACACCTGACAAACAGTACTTGCCTGACTAAAGACATCCCCCCCTTCCCCCGTGCCTGCCTGAACCAGCTTCTCAGAGATAAAATCCTCCCCACCCCATGGCATGCCTTTAAAGTTAGCGGAGGTAGCGGCAGCAATCCCAGTCACCCGTGGCGAAGGGGAAGAGAACAGAAGGGGTGCAAGAACAGAACCCAAGGAGTGTGGAAGTGCAGGAGAAGCTAGAGCAACTTTACGGGCATGTCATTGACACGGCAGGCTACCAAAAGAGAGGCTGTGTGAATTCACAGGCGTGCCATGTGCAAATTCATGAATGTGTGTAACCTACCCTCCTTAACTGTTTTGCCTAGCCCTCTGCTGCCTAAAAATCCCTGCACCCAAGCTTATTTTGACCTTGTATGGCACCACAAACCAGAAAAAGTAACTTAGCTTTGTACTCGATCTGACGACCTGTCCGCCTCCTGCTGTGTCAGCTAGAAAGTTAGACCGTAGCCTTACTGCTGGTTAAACACTGCCGTCCATGAGAAAGCTGAGTTGTTGCAGCTTCTCATAGATCTGGGTTGGAGAACATCAGGCCTGCAGGATCCGCTTTCCTTCCGAGAAGAATCCTGAAAACCACCACCCAGGACAAGTTGCAAAACAGAAGTGCAGGGAATTCACACTAACCCTAAAAAGTTCTAGACACCAAAGCCCTAACACTTAAAACTTCTAGAAGTCAAGGTGCTTAAGGTTCGAAGTCCTGACGTTTAAAACTTCTTGAAGTCAAAGTGCTAAATGTTGAAAGCCCCAACACTTAAAAGTTCTAGAAGTGAAAGCCATAACACTTAAACCTCTGGAAGAGAATGGGATAAATGTTCAAACTCCTAATGCTTAAAACTTCTCGAAGTCAAAGTCCTAACCCTGAGGCCCCTGCACCTTGCTCAGACCAAGCATTAAAGATTATAAAGCCGTTCCTAATTCTCGGGATTTTTCTACAATCACATGCACACACTAATCCATTCACAAATTCAGTGAAAGGTTGAACTAACCTATCGACCAATAGTAGACTCACACGGATGGGTGGCGTTGAAACAATATTCCTCTTCACAATCAGGAACATTAATGCCACGACAGTCCTCAGCGACGCAAAGTGCCCTGGGCCAGCCATGATACTTCTGGACTTTGCCTTCCAACAACATGAGGGAAGGTATTGAATGGCAGTTCAAGACACACAAGGATAGTATTTTGTCATTTCCATTCTGAAACGAATGCATGCCAGACACTATCTGACTTCTGAAACCATCCACTCCACTGGAACCTCTGTCCACCATGGCATGCCCTCAAAGTTAGCGGAGCTTGTGGAAGCGTGGAAGCAATCCCAGTCACCGGTGGCGAAAGGCAAGAGAGCACAGGTGGTGAAAGAACAGAACCCAAAGAGTGTGGAAGTGCAGGAGAAGATAGAGCAACTTTAAGGGCATGTCATTGACATGGCAGGCTACCGAAAGGGGGACATGTGCGAATTCTTGGGGAGGGTCGATACTTGAATTCATGAGAGCTGGATTATCAACACTCGTTACTTTTTCTGCATGGCTCTTGGTAACCTGAAATCGCTCCACACACACACTGCCGGATGTTCTAGAGCACCTCCCCCAAAAGTCATGACTTAGCTTTTGCAGGCGCTCTGAGAAGTCCTCGGCTTCCTGCAATCCTGGCCGAAAAGGGAGACTGTAGTCTTACTGCTGGTGAAACAATGCCATTCATGCAAAAGACGAGGTGTTGCAGCTTCTCAGAGATCTGGGGTGGAGGATATCAGGCCTGCAGGATCTGCTTTCCTTTCTAGAACAAACCTGGAAACACCACCCAGGACGAATTACAAAACAGAAGTGCAGGAAATTCACACTAAGCCTAAAAACTTCTAGAAGTCAAAGCCCTACGTTTAAAACTGCTAGATGTCAAAGTGCTAAATGTTCAAAGCCCTAACACATAAAACTTCTAGAAGTCAAAGTGCTAAATGTTGGGCAACCTAACACTTAAAACCTCTAGAAGTCAAAATCGTAGAGCCTAAAACTTCTAGACTTCAAAGCCCTAAAGCTTAAAACTTCTAGAAGTAAAAGTGCTAAACGTTCAATGCCCTAATGCTTAACATCTAGAAGTCAAAGGGCTAACAATTCAAAGTCCTAATACTTAAAACTTCTAGAAGTCAAGGTGCTTAAGGTTCGAAGTCCTGACGTTTAAAACTTCTTGAAGTCAAAGTGCTAAATGTTGAAAGCCCCAACACTGAAAACTTCTGGAAGTCAAAGCCATAACACTTAAACCTCTGGAAGAGAATGGGATAAATGTTCAAACTCCTAATGCTTAAAACTTCTCGAAGTCAAAGTCCTAACCCTGAGGCCCCTGCACCTTGCTCAGACCAAGCATTAAAGATTATAAAGCCGTTCCTAATTCTCGGGCTTTTTCTACAATCACATGCACACACTAATCCATTCACAAATTCAGTAAAACGTTGAACTAACCTCTCGACCAATAGTAGACTCACACATATGATTGGCGTTGAGACAACATTCCTCTTCACAATCCGGAACATTAATGCCATGACAGTCCTCAGCGACTCAAAGTGCCCTGGGCCAGCCATGATCCTTCTGGACTTTGCCTTCCAACAAAATGAGGGAAGGTATTGAATGGCACTTCAAGACACACAAGGATAGTATTTTGTTATTTCCATTCTGAAACGAATGCATGCCAGACAGTATCTGACTTCTGAAACCATCCACTCCACTGGACTCTGTAAGATGGAACCTTCTGCCCACCACGGCATGCCCTCAAAGTTAGCGGAGCTTGTGGAAGAGCGGAAGCAATCCCAGTCACAGTTGCGAAGGGCAAGAGAGCACAGGAGGTGAAAGAACAGAACCCAAAGAGTGTGGAAGTGCAGGACAAGCTAGAGCAACTTTAAGGGCATGTCATTGACATGGCAGGCTACCGAAAGGGGGACATGTGCGAATTCTTGGGGGGGGGGTGATACTTGAATTCATGGGAGCTGGATTATCAACACTCATTACATTTTCTGCATGGCTCTTGGTAACCTGAAATCGCTCCACACAAACACTGCCGGATGTTCTAGAGCACCTCCCCCAAAAGTCATGACTTAGCTTTTGCAGGCGCTCTGAGAAGCCCTTGGCTTCCTGCCATCCTGGCCGAAAAGGGAGACCGTAGTCTTACTGCTGGTGAAACAATGCCATTCATGCGAAAGACAAGGTGTAGCAGCTTCTCGTAGATCTGGGGTGGAGGATATCAGGCTCGCAGGATCTGCTTTCCTTTCTAGTTTTACGAGTTAGGGCTTTGAACATTTAGCAGTTTGACATCTAGAAGTTTTAAACATAGGGCTTTGACTTCTAGAATTTTTTAGGGTTAGTATGAATTTCCTGCACTTCTGTTTTGCAACTCGTCCTGGGTGGTGTTTCACAGGTTTGTTCTAGAAAGGAAGCAGAGGACTTCTCAGAGCGCCTGCAAAAGCTAAGTCATGACTTTTGGGGGAGGTGCTCTAGAACATTCGGCAGTGTGTGTGTGGAGCGATTTCAGGTAGACTCACACGGATGGGTGGCGTTGAGACAACATTCCTCTTCACAATCCGGAACGTTAATGCCACGACAGTCCTCAGCGACGCAAAGTGCCCTGGGCCAGCCATGATCCTTCTGGACTTTGCCTTCCAACAAAATGAGGGAACGTATTGAATGGCACTGCAAGACACACAAGGATACTATTTTGTCATTTCCATTCTGAAACAAATGCATGCCAGACAGTATCTGATTTCTGAAACCATCCACTCCACTGGACTCTGTAACCCTAACCCTAACCCTGTGGCCCCTGCACCTTGCACAGACCAAGCATCAGATATTATGAAGGCATTTCAATTTCTTGGGCTTTTAATACAATCACATGCATACACTAATCCATTCACAAATTCAGTAAAAAGTTTAACAAACCTATTGGCCAAATTTAGACTCAGTATCTGACTTCTGAAACCATCCAGTCCACTGGCCTCTCTACAACGGAACCCTCTGTCCACCACGGCACGCCCTCAAAGTTAGCAGAGCTTGTGGAAGCGTGGCACCAATCTCAGTCACCGATAGGAAAGGGGAGGAAACCCCCACGGGTGCAAGAACAGAACCCAAGGAGTGTGGAAGGGCAGGAGAAGCTAAAGCAACTTTACGGGCATGTCATTGACACGGCAGGCTATGGAAAGGGGGACATGAGTGAATTCACTCATTACCTTTCATGCATGTCCCTCAGTAGTCCAAAAGCCCTACACACACAGCGCCTGATGTTCTACAGCACCTCCCCAAAATGTCATGACTTAGCTCTTGTAGTCGTTCTGAGAAGCTGCCCGCCTCCTGCACCTTGTCCGGGAAGGGAGGCCTTAGATTTATCCCTGGTTGAAAAGCGCCGCCCAGAAGAAAGAGGAGTTGTTGAAACATCTCGTAGATCTCGGGTCGGTAGACTTCATGACAGCAGAAACAGCTTCTTTTCCTGGAAGAAACCTGGGACCCCCCACTCAGAGGGAGGCGCAAAGTACACGTACACTAAGGAAAGGGGAGCAGGGCTTCCCCGAGCACATCCTCTGCCCAGGAACCAGTTGAGATCGACATCACAACTGAGCCCATCCATCCACCAGCAGCCAGCTTCATTGGCCAATGGCTGGCAGAGTGTGATGGCATCGGCCAGGGCTACTTACTGACCTAGCTGCCCTGTTGAGGGCAGCTTCTCTATCATGTGGAAACGCAGCCGTGGGTTTACTCACCCGATGGGTCGCCCTGTGCCAGAAGAAGGATGGGTTTGTGTGACCCTGTGGACTCTCTTGGCCCTCTTGGCAGTTTTCAAGCTATCCTTCTGGGAAGGCTGTCTGAAGTTGGGATGTGAAGTGGCATTTTGCAACGCTTCCACTGCTGCCTAGAATGCCCCTTAGACCAAGAGGGGGTAGGGGAGAAGGGATCTGCCTTACAGTGGTATTTGACCCCCCTTGCTATTCAACATCTACATGAAACCACCAGGAGAGGATCTGCAGAGGCACGGGATGAGGCATCACCCATGACACCTAGCTTCACCTCTCCTCCTCAGCTCATAGAGGTGAGCCAGTAGAAGAGTGGGCTGGATGAGGGCCAATAAACCAGGAATCAAGCCAGACGAGATGCAAGTGTTGTTTGTGGGTGGTTCATGGGTCCGGTTAAGTGACACTTGCCCTGTTCTGGAAGGGGGGATGACAGGCTTCCTAAAGGATGAGGTCTGCCGTTTGGGGATGAGGATGGATCCATCCTCATCTGCAGAGGCACAGGCTCCCTCGGGGGCTGAGAGCACCACCTGTTCAAGCAATCCTTTTTACTTCTTAGAAGTAGTAAGTTTAACTCTTATTAAACACTTTGAGATTTTCTCTCCTGCTGCTTTTAGTTTAGTATATTTAGTTCTAGTGTTTGAATCTTGGCCAGTTTTATTCTGCCTTACTTTTATTCTGTTTTAATGTCTATTTAAAATGTTTGGTACACCATCTGGGGGGATTAGAAGTGCCGGAAAACAAAAGAAAAAGAAAAAACAGAACCAAAAAAAAATACAACTAAAATACAAAGGGAAATAAAAAAAACTATGACCCCCGTTGAAACCCACATGATGAAAAGCCACTCTGAGTCACTGAGGGAGCCTGTGCCTCTACGGACGACGGTGGAACCGTGACCATCCCCACCAGAGACGTCACCCTTTAGGAAGTGTGTAAACCCGCCCCCACCAGAACAGGGTGAACGTCACTAAGCCGGAATGATGACCCACCAGCAAACACTACCTCTATTCTGTCTGATTTGAACCTGAGTTTATTGGCCCTCGGTTAACGTCTCCTGGCGGTTTGATAAAGATGTTGAGAAGAATGGGAGTCAAATACAATGCTGCAGCACCCTGTAGCAAGACTTCCCTAGGACAGAGCCATCATCCCCTAACACCTCAGTATTCTAGGCGAGAGCAGAAGCCTCGCAACACACCACTTCCCACCCCCACTCAAGACAGCCTTCCCAGATGGAGAGCATAAGAGGACCAAGGGAGTCCACGGGGTTGTAGGTCCCCTATCCTTCTGCCGGCAAAGAGACGGGGACAGCAGCAGGGTTGCACGCCACCCCCCAACCTTCTCTTCGCACCGGTCGACCCAAGAGTGACCCCCTCCTCTAAAACAGAAACAGATGTCTCATGCTTATGACCCCCGTGGAGCTGGATCAGATAACGCTTCAAAGATTATTAGGGCATTTCTAATTCTCAGTTGTTCACTACAATTACAGGGGTCCATACAGGCAATAATCCATTCACACATACAGTTTAAGGTGAACCAATCTTCTGGCCAAAAGTAGACTCATACAGAGAGACAACATTGAAAAGACGTTTGCCGTCATGATCTAGAACACGAACACCAGGACCGTCCCCAGCAACATGTAGGGGCGTGGCCAGTCGTGTTCCTTCTAGAACTTCCCCCTGGGGGCAGAAAGGGCAGGAACTTATTTAACGATCCATCACAGCAGGACACGCAAGAATAACTTTTTGTCTGTTACATATCCAAACAAAACACCTGACAAACAGTACTTGCCTGACTAAAGACATCCCCCCCTTCCCCCGTGCCTGCCTGAACCAGCTTCTCAGAGATAAAATCCTCCCCACCCCATGGCATGCCTTTAAAGTTAGCGGAGGTAGCGGCAGCAATCCCAGTCACCGGTGGCGAAGGGGAAGAGAACAGAAGGGGTGCAAGAACAGAACCCAAGGAGTGTAGAAGTGCAGGAGAAGCTAGAGCAACTTTACGGGCATGTCATTGACACGGCAGGCTACCAAAAGAGAGGCTGTGTGAATTCACAGGCATACCATGTGCAAATTCATGAATGTGTGTAACCTACCCTCCTTAACTTTTTTGCCTAGCCCTCGATGGTTTCAAAATCCCTCCGCCCACACTGAGCTCAACCTTGCATGGCACCGCACTCCAGAAAAAACGACTTAGCTGATTTAATAGATTGATGACCTGTCCGCCTCCTGCAGTCCCAGCAGGAAAGGGAGACCGTCGTCTTACTGCTGGTGAAACGCTGCCATCCATGAGAAAGACAAGGTGTTGCAGCTACTCGTAGATCTGGGGTGGAGGACATCAGGTCTGCAGGATCCGCTTTCCTTCCGAGAAGAACCCTGTGAACCACCACCCAGGACAAGTTGCAAAATAGACATGCAGGGAAGTCACACTACGAATATAACATCCCTGCAGTTGGCTCAGACCAAGCATCACAGGTTATAAAGGCGTTTCTATTTCTCAGGCTTTTTCTACAATCACATGCATACAATAATCCATTCACGAATTCAGTAAAACAAACCTTTTCACCAAAAATGGACTCGCACGGATGGGTGGTGTGGAGACGGCATTCCTCATCATGATCGGCAACATAAACGCCAGGACAATTCTCAGCAACGCAGACCTGGGCCAGCCATGATCTTTCTGGATTTTGCCTTCCAACAAAACAAGAGGAAGGTATTGAATGGCACTGCAAACCACACAAGGATACTATTTTGTTATTTCCATGCTCAAACGAATGCATGCCAAACAGTATTTCACTTCTGAAACCATCCACCCATCTCGCAGTCCACTGGCCTAAGGTGGAACCCTCTGCCCCCCACGGCACGCCCTTAAAGTTAGTGGAGCTGGTGGAATCACGGCAGCAATCCCAGTCACCGGTGGCTAATGAGAAGAGAGCCCAAGGGGTGCAAGAACAGAACACAAGGAGTGTGGAAGTGCAGAAGATAGAGGCACTTTAAGGGCATGTTGTTGACACAGCAGGCTACCGAAAGGGGGACCTGAGTGAATTCACAGGGGGTATGATACTTGAATTCATGAAGTTGATATCTACACTCGTTACCCTTGGTAACCTGAAATCCCTCTACACACACACACACAGCCAGAAGTTCCAGAGCACCTCCCCCAAAAGTCATGACTTAGCTTTTGTAGGCGCTCTGAGAAGCCCTCTGCTTCCTGCAATCCTGGCCGAAAAGGGAGACAATGTCGTCCATGAGAAAGACAAGGTGTGCAGCATCTCGCAGATCTCAGCCCCTGGAGTTCAGCTTCTCCAGGATTGGCTTTGAATCCTACAAGAACCCAGCTCAGATCAAGCATTGAAGCTCATGAATGCAAGTTAATTACTCAGCCTTCGGCTACAACTAGAGGTGTCACCCAATACAGTAACTGACAAATCCAATATGTGTTTTAAAAAAACCTTTTGGCTGGAGCCAAACTCACAGGGATGAGTGGTGTTGAAAAGTCATTGCCTTCCGTGATCGCGAACGCAAACACCTCTACGGTCCTCAGCAAGGCATTGGGGCGTGGGCCAGTCGGGATCCTTCTGGAACTTCCCCTCCAAAAGAAGTGGGAAGAAGTTGCTGAACGACACATCACAGCAAGCATTCAAAGCTTGTGATGTTCCTGAACCCAGGCCGGAGAGTATTTCCCTTCGTAAAGCCAACCAACCAACCACCCCTTACTGAACCAGCCTCATTCTCCCCGCCCCACGGCAGGCCTTTGAAATTAGCGGAGCTTGTGGAAGAGATTCCAGTCACCAGCGGAGAAGGGTAAAAGAGCCCAAGGGGTGCAAGAAAACAATCCATGGAGTGCGGGAGAAGCGAGAGCCACTTTCAGGGCCTGCCATTGACACAGCAGGCTACTGAAAAAGGTGCCGTGTGAATTTGATCTTCCAGTTCATGAGCTAACAAGATCAATGCCCAGTACATTTTCATGCATAGCCTACGGTTGCCTAACATCCCTGCTCACCCATCAACTGATGTGGTCTAGCACCCACACACACAAAAACACAGAACTTAGCTGTTGCTGTCACTCTGAGAGGCTGCCCACCTCCTGCAGCCTCAGCTGGAAAGGGAGGCCTTAGATTTATCGTTTATCGCTGATCGAACAGGGCCATCCAGGAGAAAGGGGAGTTGTTGAAACATCATGTAGATCTTGGGTCAGTGGACTTCAGGATGGCAGAATTGGCTTCCTTTCCTGGAAGAAACCTGGGACACTCAGAGCAAGGGGCAAACTAGACATACACTAAGGAAAGGGGAGCAGGGCTTCCCCGAGCACATCCTCAGCCCAGGAACCAGTTGAGATCGACATCACAACCAAGCCCATCCATCCACCAGCAGCCAGCTTCATTGGCCAACGGCTGGCAGAGTGTGATGGCATTGGCCAGGGCTACTTACTGACCTAGCTGCCCTGTTGAGACCAGATAGACTTCTCTATCACGTGGAAATGCAGCCGTGGGTTTACTCACCCGATGTGCCCGGAGAAGGATGGGTTCGTGTGACCCTGTGGACTCTCTTGGACCTCTTGGCAGCTTTCAAGCTATCCTTCTGGGAAGGCTGTCTTCAGTTGGGCTGTGAAGTTGCGTGTTGCAACACTTCCACTCCTGCCTAGAATGCCTCTTAGAGAAAGTGGGGGTGGGAGAGAAGAGATCTGTCCTACAGCGGTATTTAACACACAACCCCCGTGCTTTTCAACATCTACATGAAACCACCGGGAGAGCGTCTTCAGGGGCGTGGGCTGAGGCATCACCCATGACACCTCGCTTCACCTCTCCTTCTCAGCTCATAGAGAAGAGCCAGTGGAAGCTCTGAACCAGCGCTGGATGAGGGCCCATAAACCGAGATTCAATCCAAACAGCGTAGAAATACTGTTTGTGGGCAGTTCACGGTTAAGTGACAGTCGCCCTGATCTGGAAGGGGGGTTACAGGCTTCCTAAAGGGTGAGGTCAGCCGTGTGGGGATGATGATGGATCCATCCTCGTCTGCAGAGGCACAGGCTGTCTCGGCGGCTGAGAGCACCACCTGTTAAAGGAATCCTTTTTACTTATTAGTAGTTATTTTAATTATTATTTAACACTTAATGATTTTACTGTTTTTCTCTACCGCTGCTTTTAGTTTAGTGTATTTAGTTCAATTGTTTGAATCTTGGCCTGTTTTATTCTGTTTTAATATCTTCTTATTGTTTAAAGTATTTTGTACACTACCTGAAGAACATTCGGATGGGGGGTGATTAAAAGTGCAGTAAAACAAAAAAGAAAAGACAAAACTAAAACAAAATACAATTAAAATACAAACGAAAACAAAAAAACTGTGACCTCTGTTGAAACGCACGTGATAAAAACCCACTCTGGGCCGCTGAGGGAGCCTGTGCCTCTATGGACAATGATGAAACCATGACCATCCCCACTATAGATGTCACCTTTTAGGAAGTTTGTAGGCCGCCACCCCACCAGAACACAGTGAATGTCACTAAGGCGGAATGATGAACCACCCGCAAACAGTATGTCTGCTTTGTCTGGATTGAATCTGAGTTTACTGGCCCTCATCCAGTCCATTCTCCTGCCCGTGTGCTGGTTCAGTGGTTCAACTGCCTCACCTCTGGAAGCTGAGAAGGAGAGGCATTGGTGAGGGGTCAGCCCCTTGCCTCTGGTTAACATCTCCCAGCAGTTTGATGTCGATGTTGAGAAAAATGGGGTCAAATACATCCCTGAGGCCCCCCTGTAGCAAGACCGGCGTAGGACAGAGCCATCATCCCCAAACACCACCACCTGCAGAATTCTAGTCAGGAGCAGAAGCCTTGCAACACACAACTTCACACCCCAACTCAAGGCAGCCTTCCCAGTCGGACAGCATAACTGCCACCAGTGTAAGCTCCCAAGTGGTCCAAGAGAGGCCACAGCATTGCCGGTCCTGTCTCCTTCTCCCGGCAAAGAAACAGGGACAAAAGGAGGGTTGTGAGCCCCCATCCCTCACCTGCCACAGGCCGACCCAACAGCAACCCACCCTTCACTCAAACAGGAATTTTCAAATGCATCAACTCCTTATTAGATGCACGTGTCTCGGCTAGGGATGTGCATTGCCAGGAAATCTGGTCCTTTTAGGGCGCACGGGACGTCTGAGTTGCACCCAACTCAGCTTGCTTCCATAAATCGAGCCGTGTGGTTTTATCAGGTTCAAGGGGCAGAGGGTTGGTCTTGGTCATAATTTGTACAAGTTGGAAGTTGCACACATTACACCTGCAATTTGCACATACTTGCATAATTACAGCCTCGATTCATGAAAATTGCAGAAATTACAGCTGAAATGGACATGATTTCCAGATTACAACCATCGCACTCGCAGATTCAGAAAAACTGGAAATCTGCTCGCTGGCCCGACTTGCTGAAGGCCACGTTAGTCTAGTTCGCCTAAGGAGGAGTGGAGTCTGGGGGGAGGGGTGGGGAAGCCAATGAACGTTTGTCAAACTCCACCCCCCACCCCCCTACATGTAAGTGACCGGTTGCCTATAACCAAGCACTGAATCTACATCTCCAGCACAGCTGCACCAGGTGGAGTTCCCAACACCTTCACTGTTCATTTATTTATTTATTACATTTCTATACTGCCCAATAGCCAGAGCTCTCTGGGCGGTTCACAAAAATTAAAAACATTCAAAGTATAGAACAACAGTATAAAACCATAGTACAAAATACAATATAAAAGCTCAACCAGATAAAAACAGCAGCAATGCAAAACTACAAATTTAAAACACCAAGTTAAAATTTATTTATAGACTGTTAAAATGCTGGGAGAATAAAAAGGGTTATTGCTGGAGTTGAGCCCACTCACGCAGCTGTGGCAGATGAAAACCACTTTGCTTTCAAAGGGTCTTGCACCCATTCCCCAGAGCACCCGTAAAGTCACAACTCACCCTCTCGCTGGGATCAATTGCAACAGGCTCTTCGCCACCCAGGAAAGCTCCAGCAGCCGGCACAGGGGAGGAGCAAAGGAAAAGGTGTCCCTCTTTACCACTCTCCGCCCCAGTGGACGGACTCTAACCCTCCTCCGGACTGGTGCCAAACACGAAACCCTGGTCTCACGGACTGCTGTTTGGAGAGACAAGAGCCCTCTACTGAACAGCAGGCGGGGAGCCTCTCAGCCTCAAAAGGACCCGGAAGGCACCCGGTGGGACACCCCTGCTCTAAACCGTGTCAGCCCTCAGTTACAGACCAGGGTGGAGCATTCCTGACTCAGTGTCCCCAAAATGTAAGCTTGCTCGATCTACATACGTGAGGAATTAGATTTGGAAAGGGAGCAGGAGTGACACCGGCTGAAGATGAAGCCAGAGAGGGAGCCCTCGCTGGGCAGCGCTGAAGGCACAAAGCAGCAAAGCTGCCCCAGGAAGGCTCCGCTGCCGCTTAGGGCAGGGCAGAGGCTTCTTGGCACCTCCGAAACATTCTCCGCCTACAAGCCTCCTTTATATCCCAGCCTGCCACTGTACCCAAAAGCACAGAGCTGAAGGCGAATAAAAAGTGACACCCCCACCCTAAACTTAAGAGAAGGCAGAAAGAAACACTGAAAAAGAGCAGGCTGGCAAACGCACAGCACCCGCCTTTCCCTTGGAAGCAGCTGCAGGGAGAACGCCGCAGCAGCAGCAGCAGCCCCCGCCCAGAGAGAAGCCCCAGCCTTCCCATCCCCCCTCCAGCCCTGTTGCTTTTGGGCTCCCCCCAACCACATGATAGGGAAGAGGCTACTAAGGGGGTCACTTTGAAAAAGAGGAAATAAACAACAGCAGAACGAGACCTCCGGAGGGGAGGAGAGTGTTCCAACTAAGCCCCATTACAAGCTGTGAAAGACAGCGAGCTGCTACAGCCCTCGTGACTCACCTCCGGAGGCAGCTCACCTTCAGCATCTTCTGAGGCCAGCAACCACCTGCCAGCCCCAATTCCCTTTTTAAAGCCCTGAGCCAGCCAATCACAGAACCCTGCGCACACACAGAGCGGGACCCGAGTCCCTACACACAGCCCTCCGTTTGCAAAGGGGAGCTGACCGCAGCCTGCCTTTATATCTCTCCGCTGCCCTGTGATTTGGGGCGGACACACCCTCTCATCACCACCTGTTATTGCCACTCCCTAATTATTCAATGAAACTTTGGCCACGCCTCCAATTCACGGCTGGAGATGGAAGGGTTGGCATTAGCTGCCCTTCATTTTCAGCTGGGAATTGGAGGCGTGGCTTAAGTTTCATTGAATGATTGGGGGAGGAGTAACAGGTGGAGATGGGAGGGCGAGGCCAACCCAAGGAACCTATAAAGAGCAGATTCGCCTGCAGCGATAGTTTTGTTGGGTGTTTTTGTGAAGTAGAATGCGAAAGCAGAGCCGGGCTGCCTCCGTGCCTGTCATGCATGCAAACAACAGTGAGTAGCTTCGTAGCCCCCTTAGCAGGATGGTTGTGTGGGTGGTGTCAGTGTTGTGCTTTTCTGGGCATTAGTAGAATGAAATGTATGGGCTGTTCCTTCTTGCTTTGACAGCACTTTTGTTACAGGGTTGCTCATGCTGTAAGATTGCTTGAGAGTAAGTAACCCTGATTGCAGTTACCTTATTTCAGGATAATACACTGAAAGGCATTTATCATAGACATTCCTACCCAGGATTAATTCCCCCGATGTAAAATCTAGAGTGTCCGTTTCCCCGGACAAGCAGACACACATTAACACTCGGGTGTCCACACACTTGGGTCTGGTTCTTGCACCCCTTGGGCTCTCTTCCCTTTGCCAGCGGTGACTGGGATTGCTGCCACTAGCTCCGGTAACTTTAAAGGCATGCCGTGAGGCGCGGAGAATTTTGTCTCTGAGGAGCCGGTGCAGGCTGGGACGTGGAGGGGGGTTGGGGATATCTTTAGGGACGCAACTACTGTTTGTCAGGTGTTTCGTTTGGATATGAAACTGACAACGCTGTGATGGATTGTTAAATAAGTTCCTGCCTTCCCCCCCCCCCCACCAACAGAGAAATTCTAGGAGGAACATGACTGGCTCGCATTCCTATGTGTTGCTGAGGATGGTCCTGGTCTTTCTGTTCTAGATAATGATGAGGAACGTCATTTCAACGCCACCCGTCACTTTTGCCAGAAGATTGGTTCACCTTGAACTGCATGTGTGAATGGATTATTGCCTGCATGCACATCTGGACCGCCCAGACAGATTCGGCTATTTGGTGGTATAACAATTTAATAAATAAATAAATAAAATCTGTAACTGCAGAGAACAACTGAGAAGTAGAAATGCCTTAATAATCTTTGAAGCTTTATGGGAGGCAGCTCCAAGGGGGTCACAGGCATGAGTCATCTGCTCCTGCTTTAGAGAAGGGGGGTCGCTCTTGGGTCGACCTGTGCCAAGAGAGGGATGGGAGGTGCTCGGGGACGCCCAGCTCCCATTTTCTTAGGGTATGTCTAGTTTGCACCTGGCTCCGAGTGTTGGGTCCCAGGTTTCTTCCAGGAAAGAAAGCCGATTCTGCAAGCCCGAAGTCCGCCGACCTGACATATGCGAGATGCTACAACAGCTCCGCTTCCTCCTGGATGGCACTGCTCCACCAGAGATAAATCCGTGGTCTCCCTTTCCGGCCCAGGCTGCAGGAGGCCGGCAGCTCCTCAGATGGACTACAAAAGCTAAGTCATGACTTCTGGGGGAGGTGCTCTAGAACATCTGGCTCCGTGTGTGCGGGGAGGGGGGGCTTTTGGACTACCGAGGGCCACGCATGAAAGGTGACGAGTGTAGATACCAAAAAGTATCATGCCCCTCATGAATTCGGTCAGGTCCCTTTCGGTAGCCTGCCGTGTCAAGGACACGCCCTCAAAGTTGCTCTAGCTTCTCCTGCACCTCCACACTCCTTGGGTTCTGTCCTTGCACCCGTGGGGGCTTCTTCCCCTTCGCCCCCGGTGACTGGGATTGCCGCCACGCTTCCACAAGCTCCGCTAACTTTGAGGGCGTGCCGCGGGGGACGGAGGGTTCCATCTCAGAGAAGCCAGTGGAGTGGATGGTTTCAGAAGACAAATACTGTGTGGCGTGCATTCGTTTGAGCATGGAAACAGTATCCTTGTGTGTCTTGCAGTGCCGTTCAAAACCTTCCCCTCGTTTTGTTGGAAGGCGAAATCCAGAAGGATCATGGCTGGCCCAGGTCTCTCTGCGTCGCTGAGGATTGTCCTGGCGTCAATGTTCCAGATCCTGATGAGGAATGCCGTCTCCACACCACCCATCCGTGGAAGTCTACTTTCGGCCAATCGGTTTGTTAAACATTGTACTGAATTTGTGAACGGACTATTGCACGCATGCGATTGTAGAAAAAGCCCGAAAAATAGAAACGCCTTCATAACCTCTGATGCTTGGTCCGAGCCAGCTGCAGAGGCCTCATATTCTTAGTTTCCTGCACTCCTATTTTGCAACTCGTCCTGGGTGGTGGTTCGCAGGTTTTTCTCAGAAGGAGAGCGGATCCTGCAGGCCTGATGTTCTCTAACCCAGATCTACGAGAAGCTGCAACAACTCGGCTTTCTCACGGACGGCACCCTTTCACCAGCAGTAAGACGACGGTTTCCCTTTCCAGCTGACACAGCAGGAGGCGGACAGGTCGTCAGATCGAGTAAAACAGCTAAGTTACTTTTTCTGGTGTCTGGTGCCATACAAGGTCAAGCTAAGCGTGGGTGGAAGGATTTTTAGGCAGCAGAGGGCTACGCAAAAAAGTTAAGGAGGGTAGGTTACATACGCTCTTGAATTCGCACATGGTACGCCTGTGAATTCGCCTAGTAGCGAATTCGCCTAGTAGCGAATTCTTTCGGTAGCCTACCGTGTCAACGGCACGCCCTTAAAGTTGCTCTGGCTTCTCCTGCACTTCCTCACTCCTTGGGTTCTGTTCTTGCCCCACTTCGGCTCTCTTCCCCTTTGCCAGCGGTGACTGGGATTGTTGCCACGCTGCCACTAGCTCAGCTAACTTTAAAGGCATGCCGTGAGGTGGGCAGAATTTTATTTCTGAGAAGCCGGTTCAGGCAGCCAGGGGGGGATATTTTTAGGGAGGCAACTTCTGTTTGTCAGGTGTTTATTTGGCTATGTAACGGACAAAAAGGTATTCTTGCCTGTCTCGCTGTGATGGATTGTTAAATAAGTTCCTGCCTTTTTTCCCCTGAGGGAGAAGTTCCAGGAGGAACAAGACTGCTCGCGCCCCTACGTGTTGCTGAGGACGGTCCTGGCCTTCGTGTTCTGGATCATGACAAGGAACGTCATTTCAACGCCACTCGTCCGCACCCATCCGTGTGAGTCTACTTTTGGCCAGAAGATTGGTTCACCTTGAACTGCACATGCGAATGGATTATTGCGTGCATGCACATTTGAACTGCCCTGAGAACTTCAGCTATTGGGCGGTATAAAACTTTAATAAATAAATGAATAAAATCTATAACTGCAGAGAACAACTGAGAATTAGAAATACCTTAATAATCTTTGAAGCTTTATGGGAGGCAGCTCCAAGGGGGCCACAGTCATGAGTCATCTGTTCCTGTTTTAGAGAAGGGGGGTCATTCTTGGGTCGACCTGTGCCAAGAGAGGGATGGGGGGGTGCAACCCTGCTGCTGTCCCTGTCTCTTTGCCGGCAGGATAGGGGACCTGCAACCCGTGGACTCTCTTGGTCCTCTTATGCTCTCCACCTGGGACGGCTGTCTTGAGTGGGGGTGGGAAGTCGTGTGTTGCGAGGCTTCTGCTCTTGCCTAGAATACTGAAGGTGGCGGTGTTAGGAGATGATGGCTCTGTCCTACGCCAGTCTTGCTACAGGGGGCCTCAAGGATCTTTTTGACCCCCATTCTTCCCAACATCTACATCAAACTGCCAGGAGACTTTAACCGGGGCCGCGGCCTGAGGCCTCACCAGTGCCTCTTCTTCTCAGCTCATAGGGTTGAGGCAGTGGAAGCTCTGAACCAGCTCAGGGGCAGGAGAATGGACTGGATGAGGGCCAAGAAACTCAGATTCTATCCAGACAGAACAGACGTACTGTTTGCAGGTGGGTCATCGTTCCGGCTTAGTGACATTCACCCTATTCTGGAAAGGGAGGATTTACACACTTCCTAAAGGGTGACGTCTGTGGTAGGGATGGTCACGGTTCCGCCGTTGTCCGTACAGGCACAGGCTCCCTCAGTGGCTCAGAGTGGCTTTTCATCATGTGGGTTTCAGCAGGGGTCACAGTTTTTTTTTTATTTCCCTTTGTATTTTAGTTGTAGCTTATTTTAATTTAGTTCTATTTTTTCTTTTTATTTACTGCACTTTAACTCCCCCCAAGCCCAAAGTTGGTGTACAAAATATTTAAAAGAATAAGAAATTAAAAGAGAATACAGCTAATACAGAATAAAACCGGCCAAGACAATGGAAATAAATTCACTAAACTAAAAGCAACAGGAGAGAAAATCACTAAGTGTCTAATAATAATTAAAATAACTACTAATCAGAAGTAAAAAAGGATTCCTTGAACAGGTGGTGCTCTGAGCCCCCGAGGGAGCCTGTGCCTCTGCAGGCGAGGACGGATCCGCCATCATCTCCGCACGGCTTACCTCACTCTTTAGAAGGCCTGTAACCCCCCTTCCAGAGCAGGGCGACTGTCCCTTAACCGGATCGATGAACCGCCCACAAATAGCACTTACATCTGGCTTGAGTCTCGGTTCACGGGCCCTCATCCAGCCCACTCTCCTGCCCAGGCGCTGGTTCAGAGCTTCCACGGCCTCAGCTCTCTTGAGCTGAGAAGGAGAGGCGAAGCGAGGTGTCCTGGTTGCTGCCTCAGCCCGCTCCCCTGGAGAACCTCTCCCGGCGGTTTCATGTAGCTGTCGAAAAGCATGGGGTGAAATGGTGCCCTAGGAGAGATCCATTCTCCCCTACGCCCACTTTGTCTAAGAGGCATTCTAGGCGGGAGTGGAACCGTTGTAATACGCAACTTCAAGGCAGCCTTCCCAGAAGGACAGCGTCAGAGGTCCAAGGGAGTCCACGGGGTGGCACGCCACGCCCCCATCCTTCTGCTGGCCCTGGTTGACCTATCGGGTGACAAAGCCCAGGGCTGCGTTTCCACATGATACAGAAGTTCATCTGGTCTCAACGGGGCAGCTAGATCAGTAAGTAGGCCCGGCCAATGCCATCGCACTCTGCCAGCCGTTGGCCAATGAAGCTGACGGGCTCGGTTGTGATAGGGATCTCCACTGGGTCCGGGCCCGAGGAGCTGCTCGGGGACGCCCTGCTCCCATTTTCTTAGGGTATGTCTAGTTTGCACCTGGCTCTGAGTGTTGGGTCCCAGGTTTCTTCCAGGAAAGAAAGCCGATTCTACAAGCCCGAAGTCCGCCGACCTGACGTATGCGAGATGTTACAACAGCTCCGCTTCCTCCTGGATGGCACTGCTCCACCAGAGATAAATCCGTGGTCTCCCTTTCCGGCCCAGGCTGCAGGAGGCCGGTAGCTCCTCAGATGGACTACAAAAGCTAAGTCATGACTTCTGGGGGAGGTGCTCTAGAACATCTGGCTCCGTGTGTGCGGGGGGGGGGGGGGCTTTTGGATTACCGAGGGCCATGCATGAAAGGTGACGAGTGTAGATACCAAAAAGTATCATGCCCCTCGTGAATTCGCTCAGGTCCCTTTCAGTGGCCTGCCGTGTCAAGGACACGCCCTCAAAGTTGCTCTAGCTTCTCCTGCACCTCCACACTCCTTGGGTTCTGTCCTTGCACCCGTGGGGGCTTCTTCCCCTTCGCCCCCGGTGACTGGGATTGCCGCCACGCTTCCACAAGCTCCGCTAACTTTGAGGGCGTGCCGCGGGGGACGGAGGGTTCCATCTCAGAGAAGCCAGTGGAGTGGATGGTTTCAGAAGACAAATACTGTGTGGCGTGCATTCGTTTGAGCATGGAAACAGTATCCTTGTGTGTCTTGCAGTGCCGTTCAAAACCTTCCCCTCGTTTTGTTGGAAGGCGAAATCCAGAAGGATCATGGCTGGCCCAGGACTCTCTGCGTCGCTGAGGATTGTCCTGGCGTCAATGTTCCGGATCCTGATGAGGAATGCCGTCTCCACACCACCCATCCGTGGAAGTCTACTTTCGGCCAATCGGTTTGTTAAACATTGTACTGAATTTGTGAACGGACTATTGCACACATGCGATTGTAGAAAAAGCCCGAGAAATAGAAACGCCTTCATAACCTCTGATGCTTGGTCCGAGCCAGCTGCAGAGGCCTCATATTCTTAGTTTCCTGCACTCCTATTTTGCAACTCGTCCTGGGTGGTGGTTCGCAGGTTTTTCTCAGAAGGAGAGCGGATCCTGCAGGCCTGATGTTCTCTAACCCAGATCTACGAGAAGCTGCAACAACTCGGCTTTCTCACGGACGGCACCCTTTCACCAGCAGTAAGACGACGGTTTCCCTTTCCAGCTGACACAGCAGGAGGCGGACAGGTCGTCAGATCGAGTAAAACAGCTAAGTTACTTTTTCTGGTGTCTGGTGCCATACAAGGTCAAGCTAAGCGTGGGTGGAAGGATTTTTAGGCAGCAGAGGGCTACGCAAAAAAGTTAAGGAGGGTAGGTTACATACGCTCTTGAATTCGCACATGGTACGCCTGTGAATTCGCACAGCCTCTCTTTCGGTAGCCCGCCGTGTCAACGGCACGCCCTTAAAGTTGCTCTGGCTTCTCCTGCACTTCCTCACTCCTTGGGTTCTGTTCTTGCCCCACTTCGGCTCTCTTCCCCTTTGCCAGCGGTGACTGGGATTGTTGCCACGCTGCCACTAGCTCAGCTAACTTTAAAGGCATGCCGTGAGGTGGGCAGAATTTTATTTCTGAGAAGCCGGTTCAGACAGCCACGGGGGGATAGCTTTAGGGAGGCAACTACTGTTTGTCAGGTGTTTATTTGGCTATGTAACGGACAAAAAGGTATTCTTGCGTGTTTCACTGTGATGGATTGTTAAATAAGTTCCTGCCTTTCCCCCCCCCCCCCATGTGTAAGTTCTAGGAGGAACAAGACTGCTCGCGCCCCTACGTGTTGCTGAGGACGGTCCTGGCCTTCGTGTTCTGGATCATGACAAGGAACGTCATTTCAACGCCACTCGTCCGCACCCATCCGTGTGAGTCTACTTTTGGCCAGAAGATTGGTTCACCTTGAACTGCACATGCGAATGGATTATTGCGTGCATGCACATTTGAACTGCCCTGAGAACTTCAGCTATTGGGCGGTATAAAACTTTAATAAATAAATGAATAAAATCTATAACTGCAGAGAACAACTGAGAATTAGAAATACCTTAATAATCTTTGAAGCTTTATGGGAGGCAGCTCCAAGGGGGCCACAGTCATGAGTCATCTGTTCCTGTTTTAGAGAAGGGGGGTCATTCTTGGGTCGACCTGTGCCAAGAGAGGGATGGGGGGGTGCAACCCTGCTGCTGTCCCTGTCTCTTTGCCGGCAGGATAGGGGACCTGCAACCCGTGGACTCTCTTGGTCCTCTTATGCTCTCCACCTGGGACGGCTGTCTTGAGTGGGGGTGGGAAGTCGTGTGTTGCGAGGCTTCTGCTCTTGCCTAGAATACTGAAGGTGGCGGTGTTAGGAGATGATGGCTCTGTCCTACGCCAGTCTTGCTACAGGGGGCCTCAAGGATCTTTTTGACCCCCATTCTTCCCAACATCTACATCAAACTGCCAGGAGACTTTAACCGGGGCCGCGGCCTGAGGCCTCACCAGTGCCTCTTCTTCTCAGCTCATAGGGTTGAGGCAGTGGAAGCTCTGAACCAGCTCAGGGGCAGGAGAATGGACTGGATGAGGGCCAAGAAACTCAGATTCTATCCAGACAGAACAGACGTACTGTTTGCAGGTGGGTCATCGTTCCGGCTTAGTGACATTCACCCTATTCTGGAAAGGGAGGATTTACACACTTCCTAAAGGGTGACGTCTGTGGTAGGGATGGTCACGGTTCCGCCGTTG
Source organism: Elgaria multicarinata webbii (assembly GCF_023053635.1). Classification (NCBI taxonomy): domain Eukaryota; kingdom Metazoa; phylum Chordata; class Lepidosauria; order Squamata; family Anguidae; genus Elgaria; species Elgaria multicarinata. The sequence continues at coordinate 99,624 of NC_086173.1, forward strand.
TCCGTACAGGCACAGGCTCCCTCAGTGGCTCAGAGTGGCTTTTCATCATGTGGGTTTCAGCAGGGGTCACAGTTTTTTTTTTATTTCCCTTTGTATTTTAGTTGTAGCTTATTTTAATTTAGTTCTATTTTTTCTTTTTATTTACTGCACTTTAACTCCCCCCAAGCCCAAAGTTGGTGTACAAAATATTTAAAAGAATAAGAAATTAAAAGAGAATACAGCTAATACAGAATAAAACCGGCCAAGACAATGGAAATAAATTCACTAAACTAAAAGCAACAGGAGAGAAAATCACTAAGTGTCTAATAATAATTAAAATAACTACTAATCAGAAGTAAAAAAGGATTCCTTGAACAGGTGGTGCTCTGAGCCCCCGAGGGAGCCTGTGCCTCTGCAGGCGAGGACGGATCCGCCATCATCTCCGCACGGCTTACCTCACTCTTTAGAAGGCCTGTAACCCCCCTTCCAGAGCAGGGCGACTGTCCCTTAACCGGATCGATGAACCGCCCACAAATAGCACTTACATCTGGCTTGAGTCTCGGTTCACGGGCCCTCATCCAGCCCACTCTCCTGCCCAGGCGCTGGTTCAGAGCTTCCACGGCCTCAGCTCTCTTGAGCTGAGAAGGAGAGGCGAAGCGAGGTGTCCTGGTTGCTGCCTCAGCCCGCTCCCCTGGAGAACCTCTCCCGGCGGTTTCATGTAGCTGTCGAAAAGCATGGGGTGAAATGGTGCCCTAGGAGAGATCCATTCTCCCCTACGCCCACTTTGTCTAAGAGGCATTCTAGGCGGGAGTGGAACCGTTGTAATACGCAACTTCAAGGCAGCCTTCCCAGAAGGACAGCGTCAGAGGTCCAAGGGAGTCCACGGGGTGGCACGCCACGCCCCCATCCTTCTGCTGGCCCTGGTTGACCTATCGGGTGACAAAGCCCAGGGCTGCGTTTCCACATGATACAGAAGTTCATCTGGTCTCAACGGGGCAGCTAGATCAGTAAGTAGGCCCGGCCAATGCCATCGCACTCTGCCAGCCGTTGGCCAATGAAGCTGACGGGCTCGGTTGTGATAGGGATCTCCACTGGGTCCGGGCCCGAGGAGCTGCTCGGGGACGCCCTGCTCCCATTTTCTTAGGGTATGTCTAGTTTGCACCTGGCTCTGAGTGTTGGGTCCCAGGTTTCTTCCAGGAAAGAAAGCCGATTCTACAAGCCCGAAGTCCGCCGACCTGACGTATGCGAGATGTTACAACAGCTCCGCTTCCTCCTGGATGGCACTGCTCCACCAGAGATAAATCCGTGGTCTCCCTTTCCGGCCCAGGCTGCAGGAGGCCGGTAGCTCCTCAGATGGACTACAAAAGCTAAGTCATGACTTCTGGGGGAGGTGCTCTAGAACATCTGGCTCCGTGTGTGCGGGGGGGGGGCTTTTGGATTACCGAGGGCCATGCATGAAAGGTGACGAGTGTAGATACCAAAAAGTATCATGCCCCTCGTGAATTCGCTCAGGTCCCTTTCAGTGGCCTGCCGTGTCAAGGACACGCCCTCAAAGTTGCTCTAGCTTCTCCTGCACCTCCACACTCCTTGGGTTCTGTCCTTGCACCCGTGGGGGCTTCTTCCCCTTCGCCCCCGGTGACTGGGATTGCCGCCACGCTTCCACAAGCTCCGCTAACTTTGAGGGCGTGCCGCGGGGGACGGAGGGTTCCATCTCAGAGAAGCCAGTGGAGTGGATGGTTTCAGAAGACAAATACTGTGTGGCGTGCATTCGTTTGAGCATGGAAACAGTATCCTTGTGTGTCTTGCAGTGCCGTTCAAAACCTTCCCCTCGTTTTGTTGGAAGGCGAAATCCAGAAGGATCATGGCTGGCCCAGGTCTCTCTGCGTCGCTGAGGATTGTCCTGGCGTCAATGTTCCGGATCCTGATGAGGAATGCCGTCTCCACACCACCCATCCGTGGAAGTCTACTTTCGGCCAATCGGTTTGTTAAACATTGTACTGAATTTGTGAACGGACTATTGCACGCATGCGATTGTAGAAAAAGCCCGAGAAATAGAAACGCCTTCATAACCTCTGATGCTTGGTCCGAGCCAGCTGCAGAGGCCTCATATTCTTAGTTTCCTGCACTCCTATTTTGCAACTCGTCCTGGGTGGTGGTTCGCAGGTTTTTCTCAGAAGGAGAGCGGATCCTGCAGGCCTGATGTTCTCTAACCCAGATCTACGAGAAGCTGCAACAACTCGGCTTTCTCACGGACGGCACCCTTTCACCAGCAGTAAGACGACGGTTTCCCTTTCCAGCTGACACAGCAGGAGGCGGACAGGTCGTCAGATCGAGTAAAACAGCTAAGTTACTTTTTCTGGTGTCTGGTGCCATACAAGGTCAAGCTAAGCGTGGGTGGAAGGATTTTTAGGCAGCAGAGGGCTACGCAAAAAAGTTAAGGAGGGTAGGTTACATACGCTCTTGAATTCGCACATGGTACGCCTGTGAATTCGCACAGCCTCTCTTTCGGTAGCCCGCCGTGTCAACGGCACGCCCTTAAAGTTGCTCTGGCTTCTCCTGCACTTCCTCACTCCTTGGGTTCTGTTCTTGCCCCACTTCGGCTCTCTTCCCCTTTGCCAGCGGTGACTGGGATTGTTGCCACGCTGCCACTAGCTCAGCTAACTTTAAAGGCATGCCGTGAGGTGGGCAGAATTTTATTTCTGAGAAGCCGGTTCAGACAGCCACGGGGGGATAGCTTTAGGGAGGCAACTACTGTTTGTCAGGTGTTTATTTGGCTATGTAACGGACAAAAAGGTATTCTTGCGTGTTTCACTGTGATGGATTGTTAAATAAGTTCCTGCCTTTCCCCCCCCCCTCCCCATGTGTAAGTTCTAGGAGGAACAAGACTGCTCGCGCCCCTACGTGTTGCTGAGGATTGTCCTGGCCTTCGTGTTATACATCAAGACGAGGAACGTCATTTCAAAGCCACCCGTCTGTGAGAGTCTACGTTTGGCCAGAAGATTGGTTCAACTTAAACTGGATGTGCGACAGGATTATTGCCTGTACGGACACCTGTAATTGCAGAAAACAACTGAGAAGTAGAAATGCCTTAATAATTGATCCAGCTCCACGGGGGTCATAGGCATGAGTCATCTGTTCCTGTTTTAGAGAAGGGGGGGTCACTCTTGGGTCGACCTGTGCCAAGAGAGGGATGGGGGGGGGCGTGCAACTCTGCCGGTGTCCCCGTCCCTTTGCCGGCAGAAGGATAGGGGACCTGCAACCCCGTGGACTCTCTTGGTCCTCTTATGCTCCCCATCTGGGAAGGCTGTCTTGAGTGGGGGTGGGAAGTCGTGTGTTGCGAGGCTTCTGCTCTCGTCTAGAATACTGAGGTGTTAGGGGATGATGGCTCTGTCCTACGGAAGACTTGCTACAGGGTGCTGCAGCATTGTATTTGACTCCCATTCTTCTCAACATCTACATCAAACCGCCAGGAGACGTTAACCGGGGCCACGGCCTGAGGCCTCACCAGTGCTTCTCCTTCTCAGCTCATAGGGTTGAGGCAGTGGAAGCTCTGAACAGGCTCACGGGCAGGAGAATGGACTGGATGAGGGCCAAGAAACTCAGATTCTATCCAGACAGAACAGACGTACTGTTTGCAGGTGGGTCATCGTTCCGGCTTAGTGACATTCACCCTATTCTGGAAAGGGAGGAGTTACACACTTCCTAAAGGGTGACGTCTGTGGTGGGGATGGTCACGGTTCCACCGTTGTCCGTAGAAGCACAGGCTCCCACAGTGGCTCAGAGCAGCTTTCAATGGGGGTCACAGTTTTTTTTATTTCCCTTTGTATTTCAGTTGTAGCTTATTTTAATTTAGTTCTAATTTTTTATTTACTGCACTTTACCTCCCCACAAAGCCCAAAGTTGGTGTACAAAAATATTTAAAAGAATAAGAAATTAAAAGAGAATACAGCTAATACAGAATAAAACCGGCCAAGACAATGGAAATAAATTCACTAAACTAAAAGCAACAGGAGAGAAAATCACTAAGTGTCTAATAATAATTAAAATAACTACTAATCAGAAGTAAAAAAGGATTCCTTGAACAGGTGGTGCTCTGAGCCCCCGAGGGAGCCTGTGCCTCTGCAGGCGAGGACGGATCCGCCATCATCTCCGCACGGCTTACCTCACTCTTTAGAAGGCCTGTAACCCCCCTTCCAGAGCAGGGCGACTGTCCCTTAACCGGATCGATGAACCGCCCACAAATAGCACTTACATCTGGCTTGAGTCTCGGTTCACGGGCCCTCATCCAGCCCACTCTCCTGCCCAGGCGCTGGTTCAGAGCTTCCACGGCCTCAGCTCTCTTGAGCTGAGAAGGAGAGGCGAAGCGAGGTGTCCTGGTTGCTGCCTCAGCCCGCTCCCCTGGAGAACCTCTCCCGGCGGTTTCATGTAGCTGTCGAAAAGCATGGGGTGAAATGGTGCCCTAGGAGAGATCCATTCTCCCCTACGCCCACTTTGTCTAAGAGGCATTCTAGGCGGGAGTGGAACCGTTGTAATACGCAACTTCAAGGCAGCCTTCCCAGAAGGACAGCGTCAGAGGTCCAAGGGAGTCCACGGGGTGGCACGCCACGCCCCCATCCTTCTGCTGGCCCTGGTTGACCTATCGGGTGACAAAGCCCAGGGCTGCGTTTCCACATGATACAGAAGTTCATCTGGTCTCAACGGGGCAGCTAGATCAGTAAGTAGGCCCGGCCAATGCCATCGCACTCTGCCAGCCGTTGGCCAATGAAGCTGACGGGCTCGGTTGTGATAGGGATCTCCACTGGGTCCGGGCCCGAGGAGCTGCTCGGGGACGCCCTGCTCCCATTTTCTTAGGGTATGTCTAGTTTGCACCTGGCTCTGAGTGTTGGGTCCCAGGTTTCTTCCAGGAAAGAAAGCCGATTCTACAAGCCCGAAGTCCGCCGACCTGACGTATGCGAGATGTTACAACAGCTCCGCTTCCTCCTGGATGGCACTGCTCCACCAGAGATAAATCCGTGGTCTCCCTTTCCGGCCCAGGCTGCAGGAGGCCGGTAGCTCCTCAGATGGACTACAAAAGCTAAGTCATGACTTCTGGGGGAGGTGCTCTAGAACATCTGGCTCCGTGTGTGCGGGGGGGGGGGCTTTTGGATTACCGAGGGCCATGCATGAAAGGTGACGAGTGTAGATACCAAAAAGTATCATGCCCCTCGTGAATTCGCTCAGGTCCCTTTCAGTGGCCTGCCGTGTCAAGGACACGCCCTCAAAGTTGCTCTAGCTTCTCCTGCACCTCCACACTCCTTGGGTTCTGTCCTTGCACCCGTGGGGGCTTCTTCCCCTTCGCCCCCGGTGACTGGGATTGCCGCCACGCTTCCACAAGCTCCGCTAACTTTGAGGGCGTGCCGCGGGGGACGGAGGGTTCCATCTCAGAGAAGCCAGTGGAGTGGATGGTTTCAGAAGACAAATACTGTGTGGCGTGCATTCGTTTGAGCATGGAAACAGTATCCTTGTGTGTCTTGCAGTGCCGTTCAAAACCTTCCCCTCGTTTTGTTGGAAGGCGAAATCCAGAAGGATCATGGCTGGCCCAGGTCTCTCTGCGTCGCTGAGGATTGTCCTGGCGTCAATGTTCCGGATCCTGATGAGGAATGCCGTCTCCACACCACCCATCCGTGGAAGTCTACTTTCGGCCAATCGGTTTGTTAAACATTGTACTGAATTTGTGAACGGACTATTGCACGCATGCGATTGTAGAAAAAGCCCGAGAAATAGAAACGCCTTCATAACCTCTGATGCTTGGTCCGAGCCAGCTGCAGAGGCCTCATATTCTTAGTTTCCTGCACTCCTATTTTGCAACTCGTCCTGGGTGGTGGTTCGCAGGTTTTTCTCAGAAGGAGAGCGGATCCTGCAGGCCTGATGTTCTCTAACCCAGATCTACGAGAAGCTGCAACAACTCGGCTTTCTCACGGACGGCACCCTTTCACCAGCAGTAAGACGACGGTTTCCCTTTCCAGCTGACACAGCAGGAGGCGGACAGGTCGTCAGATCGAGTAAAACAGCTAAGTTACTTTTTCTGGTGTCTGGTGCCATACAAGGTCAAGCTAAGCGTGGGTGGAAGGATTTTTAGGCAGCAGAGGGCTACGCAAAAAAGTTAAGGAGGGTAGGTTACATACGCTCTTGAATTCGCACATGGTACGCCTGTGAATTCGCACAGCCTCTCTTTCGGTAGCCTACCGTGTCAACGGCACGCCCTTAAAGTTGCTCTGGCTTCTCCTGCACTTCCTCACTCCTTGGGTTCTGTTCTTGCCCCACTTCGGCTCTCTTCCCCTTTGCCAGCGGTGACTGGGATTGTTGCCACGCTGCCACTAGCTCAGCTAACTTTAAAGGCATGCCGTGAGGTGGGCAGAATTTTATTTCTGAGAAGCCGGTTCAGACAGCCACGGGGGGATAGCTTTAGGGAGGCAACTACTGTTTGTCAGGTGTTTATTTGGCTATGTAACGGACAAAAAGGTATTCTTGCGTGTTTCACTGTGATGGATTGTTAAATAAGTTCCTGCCTTTCCCCCCCCCCCCCATGTGTAAGTTCTAGGAGGAACAAGACTGCTCGCGCCCCTACGTGTTGCTGAGGACGGTCCTGGCCTTCGTGTTCTGGATCATGACAAGGAACGTCATTTCAACGCCACTCGTCCGCACCCATCCGTGTGAGTCTACTTTTGGCCAGAAGATTGGTTCACCTTGAACTGCACATGCGAATGGATTATTGCGTGCATGCACATTTGAACTGCCCTGAGAACTTCAGCTATTGGGCGGTATAAAACTTTAATAAATAAATGAATAAAATCTATAACTGCAGAGAACAACTGAGAATTAGAAATACCTTAATAATCTTTGAAGCTTTATGGGAGGCAGCTCCAAGGGGGCCACAGTCATGAGTCATCTGTTCCTGTTTTAGAGAAGGGGGGTCATTCTTGGGTCGACCTGTGCCAAGAGAGGGATGGGGGGGTGCAACCCTGCTGCTGTCCCTGTCTCTTTGCCGGCAGGATAGGGGACCTGCAACCCGTGGACTCTCTTGGTCCTCTTATGCTCTCCACCTGGGACGGCTGTCTTGAGTGGGGGTGGGAAGTCGTGTGTTGCGAGGCTTCTGCTCTTGCCTAGAATACTGAAGGTGGCGGTGTTAGGAGATGATGGCTCTGTCCTACGCCAGTCTTGCTACAGGGGGCCTCAAGGATCTTTTTGACCCCCATTCTTCCCAACATCTACATCAAACTGCCAGGAGACTTTAACCGGGGCCGCGGCCTGAGGCCTCACCAGTGCCTCTTCTTCTCAGCTCATAGGGTTGAGGCAGTGGAAGCTCTGAACCAGCTCAGGGGCAGGAGAATGGACTGGATGAGGGCCAAGAAACTCAGATTCTATCCAGACAGAACAGACGTACTGTTTGCAGGTGGGTCATCGTTCCGGCTTAGTGACATTCACCCTATTCTGGAAAGGGAGGATTTACACACTTCCTAAAGGGTGACGTCTGTGGTAGGGATGGTCACGGTTCCGCCGTTGTCCGTACAGGCACAGGCTCCCTCAGTGGCTCAGAGTGGCTTTTCATCATGTGGGTTTCAGCAGGGGTCACAGTTTTTTTTTTATTTCCCTTTGTATTTTAGTTGTAGCTTATTTTAATTTAGTTCTATTTTTTCTTTTTATTTACTGCACTTTAACTCCCCCCAAGCCCAAAGTTGGTGTACAAAATATTTAAAAGAATAAGAAATTAAAAGAGAATACAGCTAATACAGAATAAAACCGGCCAAGACAATGGAAATAAATTCACTAAACTAAAAGCAACAGGAGAGAAAATCACTAAGTGTCTAATAATAATTAAAATAACTACTAATCAGAAGTAAAAAAGGATTCCTTGAACAGGTGGTGCTCTGAGCCCCCGAGGGAGCCTGTGCCTCTGCAGGCGAGGACGGATCCGCCATCATCTCCGCACGGCTTACCTCACTCTTTAGAAGGCCTGTAACCCCCCTTCCAGAGCAGGGCGACTGTCCCTTAACCGGATCGATGAACCGCCCACAAATAGCACTTACATCTGGCTTGAGTCTCGGTTCACGGGCCCTCATCCAGCCCACTCTCCTGCCCAGGCGCTGGTTCAGAGCTTCCACGGCCTCAGCTCTCTTGAGCTGAGAAGGAGAGGCGAAGCGAGGTGTCCTGGTTGCTGCCTCAGCCCGCTCCCCTGGAGAACCTCTCCCGGCGGTTTCATGTAGCTGTCGAAAAGCATGGGGTGAAATGGTGCCCTAGGAGAGATCCATTCTCCCCTACGCCCACTTTGTCTAAGAGGCATTCTAGGCGGGAGTGGAACCGTTGTAATACGCAACTTCAAGGCAGCCTTCCCAGAAGGACAGCGTCAGAGGTCCAAGGGAGTCCACGGGGTGGCACGCCACGCCCCCATCCTTCTGCTGGCCCTGGTTGACCTATCGGGTGACAAAGCCCAGGGCTGCGTTTCCACATGATACAGAAGTTCATCTGGTCTCAACGGGGCAGCTAGATCAGTAAGTAGGCCCGGCCAATGCCATCGCACTCTGCCAGCCGTTGGCCAATGAAGCTGACGGGCTCGGTTGTGATAGGGATCTCCACTGGGTCCGGGCCCGAGGAGCTGCTCGGGGACGCCCTGCTCCCATTTTCTTAGGGTATGTCTAGTTTGCACCTGGCTCTGAGTGTTGGGTCCCAGGTTTCTTCCAGGAAAGAAAGCCGATTCTACAAGCCCGAAGTCCGCCGACCTGACGTATGCGAGATGTTACAACAGCTCCGCTTCCTCCTGGATGGCACTGCTCCACCAGAGATAAATCCGTGGTCTCCCTTTCCGGCCCAGGCTGCAGGAGGCCGGTAGCTCCTCAGATGGACTACAAAAGCTAAGTCATGACTTCTGGGGGAGGTGCTCTAGAACATCTGGCTCCGTGTGTGCGGGGGGGGGGGGGCTTTTGGATTACCGAGGGCCATGCATGAAAGGTGACGAGTGTAGATACCAAAAAGTATCATGCCCCTCGTGAATTCGCTCAGGTCCCTTTCAGTGGCCTGCCGTGTCAAGGACACGCCCTCAAAGTTGCTCTAGCTTCTCCTGCACCTCCACACTCCTTGGGTTCTGTCCTTGCACCCGTGGGGGCTTCTTCCCCTTCGCCCCCGGTGACTGGGATTGCCGCCACGCTTCCACAAGCTCCGCTAACTTTGAGGGCGTGCCGCGGGGGACGGAGGGTTCCATCTCAGAGAAGCCAGTGGAGTGGATGGTTTCAGAAGACAAATACTGTGTGGCGTGCATTCGTTTGAGCATGGAAACAGTATCCTTGTGTGTCTTGCAGTGCCGTTCAAAACCTTCCCCTCGTTTTGTTGGAAGGCGAAATCCAGAAGGATCATGGCTGGCCCAGGACTCTCTGCGTCGCTGAGGATTGTCCTGGCGTCAATGTTCCGGATCCTGATGAGGAATGCCGTCTCCACACCACCCATCCGTGGAAGTCTACTTTCGGCCAATCGGTTTGTTAAACATTGTACTGAATTTGTGAACGGACTATTGCACACATGCGATTGTAGAAAAAGCCCGAGAAATAGAAACGCCTTCATAACCTCTGATGCTTGGTCCGAGCCAGCTGCAGAGGCCTCATATTCTTAGTTTCCTGCACTCCTATTTTGCAACTCGTCCTGGGTGGTGGTTCGCAGGTTTTTCTCAGAAGGAGAGCGGATCCTGCAGGCCTGATGTTCTCTAACCCAGATCTACGAGAAGCTGCAACAACTCGGCTTTCTCACGGACGGCACCCTTTCACCAGCAGTAAGACGACGGTTTCCCTTTCCAGCTGACACAGCAGGAGGCGGACAGGTCGTCAGATCGAGTAAAACAGCTAAGTTACTTTTTCTGGTGTCTGGTGCCATACAAGGTCAAGCTAAGCGTGGGTGGAAGGATTTTTAGGAAGCAGAGGGCTACGCAAAAAAGTTAAGGAGGGTAGGTTACATACGCTCTTGAATTCGCACATGGTACGCCTGTGAATTCGCACAGCCTCTCTTTCGGTAGCCCGCCGTGTCAACGGCACGCCCTTAAAGTTGCTCTGGCTTCTCCTGCACTTCCTCACTCCTTGGGTTCTGTTCTTGCCCCACTTCGGCTCTCTTCCCCTTTGCCAGCGGTGACTGGGATTGTTGCCACGCTGCCACTAGCTCAGCTAACTTTAAAGGCATGCCGTGAGGTGGGCAGAATTTTATTTCTGAGAAGCCGGTTCAGACAGCCACGGGGGGATAGCTTTAGGGAGGCAACTACTGTTTGTCAGGTGTTTATTTGGCTATGTAACGGACAAAAAGGTATTCTTGCGTGTTTCACTGTGATGGACCGTTAAATAAGTTCCTGCCTTCCCCCCCCCCTCCCCATGTGTAAGTTCTAGGAGGAACAAGACTGCTCGCGCCCCTACGTGTTGCTGAGGATTGTCCTGGCCTTCGTGTTATACATCAAGACGAGGAACGTCATTTCAAAGCCACCCGTCTGTGAGAGTCTACGTTTGGCCAGAAGATTGGTTCAACTTAAACTGGATGTGCGACAGGATTATTGCCTGTACGGACACCTGTAATTGCAGAAAACAACTGAGAAGTAGAAATGCCTTAATAATTGATCCAGCTCCACGGGGGTCATAGGCATGAGTCATCTGTTCCTGTTTTAGAGAAGGGGGGGTCACTCTTGGGTCGACCTGTGCCAAGAGAGGGATGGGGGGGGGCGTGCAACTCTGCCGGTGTCCCCGTCCCTTTGCCGGCAGAAGGATAGGGGACCTGCAACCCCGTGGACTCTCTTGGTCCTCTTATGCTCCCCATCTGGGAAGGCTGTCTTGAGTGGGGGTGGGAAGTCGTGTGTTGCGAGGCTTCTGCTCTCGTCTAGAATACTGAGGTGTTAGGGGATGATGGCTCTGTCCTACGGAAGACTTGCTACAGGGTGCTGCAGCATTGTATTTGACTCCCATTCTTCTCAACATCTACATCAAACCGCCAGGAGACGTTAACCGGGGCCACGGCCTGAGGCCTCACCAGTGCTTCTCCTTCTCAGCTCATAGGGTTGAGGCAGTGGAAGCTCTGAACAGGCTCACGGGCAGGAGAATGGACTGGATGAGGGCCAAGAAACTCAGATTCTATCCAGACAGAACAGACGTACTGTTTGCAGGTGGGTCATCGTTCCGGCTTAGTGACATTCACCCTATTCTGGAAAGGGAGGAGTTACACACTTCCTAAAGGGTGACGTCTGTGGTGGGGATGGTCACGGTTCCACCGTTGTCCGTAGAAGCACAGGCTCCCACAGTGGCTCAGAGCAGCTTTCAATGGGGGTCACAGTTTTTTTTATTTCCCTTTGTATTTCAGTTGTAGCTTATTTTAATTTAGTTCTAATTTTTTATTTACTGCACTTTACCTCCCCACAAAGCCCAAAGTTGGTGTACAAAAATATTTAAAAGAATAAGAAATTAAAAGAGAATACAGCTAATACAGAATAAAACCGGCCAAGACAATGGAAATAAATTCACTAAACTAAAAGCAACAGGAGAGAAAATCACTAAGTGTCTAATAATAATTAAAATAACTACTAATCAGAAGTAAAAAAGGATTCCTTGAACAGGTGGTGCTCTGAGCCCCCGAGGGAGCCTGTGCCTCTGCAGGCGAGGACGGATCCGCCATCATCTCCGCACGGCTTACCTCACTCTTTAGAAGGCCTGTAACCCCCCTTCCAGAGCAGGGCGACTGTCCCTTAACCGGATCGATGAACCGCCCACAAATAGCACTTACATCTGGCTTGAGTCTCGGTTCACGGGCCCTCATCCAGCCCACTCTCCTGCCCAGGCGCTGGTTCAGAGCTTCCACGGCCTCAGCTCTCTTGAGCTGAGAAGGAGAGGCGAAGCGAGGTGTCCTGGTTGCTGCCTCAGCCCGCTCCCTTGGAGAACCTCTCCCGGCGGTTTCATGTAGCTGTCGAAAAGCATGGGGTGAAATGGTGCCCTAGGAGAGATCCATTCTCCCCTACGCCCACTTTGTCTAAGAGGCATTCTAGGCGGGAGTGGAACCGTTGTAATACGCAACTTCAAGGCAGCCTTCCCAGAAGGACAGCGTCAGAGGTCCAAGGGAGTCCACGGGGTGGTACGCCCCCCATCCTTCTCCTGGCCCTGGTTGACCTATCGGGTGACAAAGCCCAGGGCTGCGTTTCCACATGATACAGAATGTCATTTCTATGCCACCTGTCCGCACCCATCTATGTGAGTCTACTTTTGGCCAGAAGACTGGTTCAACTTAAACTGGATATGCTTAGGGATTATTGCCTGTATGGACATCTGTAATTGTAATGTATAATTAGCTATAATTATGTGTAACCGATGTATCCTATTGACTATTTTAAGGATAAGAGGGTACCGTTTAAGTTATGGGATTTGAGTTGGAGTTTATACCATCAAGTGTATAATCTACAAGGGACGAGACCGTGGCTGGCTGAGTCGGCACAAACCTGCCCAAGGCTACAATGTCAAAGAACAGCTATTGTAAAAGGGACAGTGCAACACTTTGTCAAAGACTGCCCTGCATCACTTGCGACATGGAAAGCGATATCCACAGCCCTGGACTGGGCTGATCTTGCTTCTCAAGATTGGGAAACGATCACATCAGGCAATGAGCCCCCGCCTCCTTTGAATGGACCCAGGAAACAAGTACCTCGGAAAAGAAGATGGGAAGAGGATAAAAAGGTGGTGCGATCCTTTTTTACAGTACCGTGGACTACAATACTCCGCTTCTGAAATCTCTTCATTGGCTTCCAATTCACTTCAGAATCCAATATAAACTTCTCCTGTTAACCTTCAAAGCTTTTCAGGGTCTAGCTCCTTCCTATCTCTCCTCTCTCATCTCACACTATTGCCCCGCTCGTGCTCTTCGCTCCTCTGATGCCATGTTTCTCGCCTGCCCAAGGGCCTCTACTTCCCTTGCTCGGCTCCGTCCATTTTCTTCTGCTGCCCCTTACGCCTGGAACGCTCTTCCAGAACATTTGAGAACTACAAGTTCAATCACAGCTTTTAAAGCTCAACTAAAAACTTTTCTTTTTCCTAAAGCTTTTAAAACTTGATGTTGTGCAGACTTTATACTGTTAGTTTTACCCTACCCTGTGCCTGCTTACCCTACCCTGTGCCTGTTTGCATTCTCTTCCCCTCCTCATTGTTTTACTATGATTTTATTAGATTGTAAGCCTATGCGGCAGAGTCTTTCTATTTACTGTTTTACTCTGTACAGCACCATGTACATTGATGGTGCTATATAAATAAATAATAATAATAATAAGGTTGATTAACCTGTTTATAATTACGGCATTAGTTTACCAAAGACAAAGGGAGATTAAGGAAAAGTATTTGGTGAATGAAGTAAGTGCTGTAACTTTTGTTCAGACAAAAATTAAAAACATTAGTAGAGAAGAGAAAGGAAGGATTTCCCCAGTTCAATGGAGGAAACTTTGGCCTTGTTTATCCAATGCCGATGCACTGATTACTTAAGGTTATACAGAAATGTCATTAGTGAATATAACTTGAATGATATATTAGTGGTAACTTTAGGGACTGAGCAAGTGTATGAGTAAAACCAAAAGTCAAGAGAGAGTATCATGTTTGTGATGGTATCTTGAATGTAGTTGTAAAATTATATGTAGAAAGATTTTAATTTAATAAAAAAATTCAACCTAAAAAAATATTCAACCTAACTCTTCCTCTAACCTCTATAAGCAAGAAGAAGGGAAAAAACAACAAAAACAGTCTTCGTCGCTTTATCTAAAAAAGCCACAATACCCTCTCCTGACTTTTATTGATAAAAGGGTGCCGTACCATTTGTGGGAAAGCAGATGGAGAGCGTATCATCAGGTTTTAAACGTAAACGCAGCTAACCCGTGGTTTAAAGAAATTGAACAACTTTGTCCAAGGCTTGAATGCAGGAAACGAGTCACTTTTGCTGACTGTCCCTGTAAAGAAACAGTAGAGCATTTTGTAAAACAATGTCCGTCAGCTAGGAGAACATGGGAACAATTATCGGTGGTGCTACAATGGCCTTCTCTAAAGGACCAACATTGGGAGACTATGGTGTCTGGCCTCCCCCCTCCAAATGCAATCAAGGGCCCTATAAAACTCAGCTCAAAAAAGAAAGGGGTAGAATGGAGGAATGTACCATAGACGACAATAAGATTAATTAAACTTATGGTTATCCTCGCCTTATCTGTACAAAGAACAAAAAAGTCAGAACAAAATATACAACACACAGTAGGATTTATTATAAATAAAATAGATACTTTAGCCATGGTAGAACGAGAAAGAATGAGTAGCGCACAGTGGCAAAAATTCTGGCCCTGGAAAAAAAGGACAACACCAGGGATCGCATGATTCAATAAAAGTGAAAATAGCCAATAAAAGGAAATTAAAGTTAATAAAGGTTGGTTTTCAGTTTAACACATTGTAGTTTGTATACATAACGTAAAAGTTAAACAAATGCTTTATGCGTAATTTTTTAGAAATTATTGCATGTGAAATGTATATGCTTTGTACGTGTTTTTGTATAATTTTTGTAATATGATCTGGTAGTATATTTTTAAATAAAAAAAATTATCTTTCCCCCCCCCCACCCCCCAAAATATATCTTAACCCCTAACCCTGGCCTTGCCTGTTTTTGGTCCCAAACATCACGGATCATGAAGTTCTACCCACCACCAACACAGGCATGGGCCTAGCTGGGGCCCCATGTCATTACATCAAATCAGAAGAAATCAGAAAGGCCTTGAACCTGACCCTTGGTTTCAGGGTACAGCCATCATCAGCCCACTGCCCTGACAAGCACCTGGCAGATGCCACTTGCGATTGCAGACCGTGCAAGGCGCTCGCCCTGCAGGTTCTCCAAGCCCTGCTTGGCTGGGCCAGCTGAGTGCTTGGCAAAATACACTGGTTTTATTCTGCACCCACCTGTACTCCTGAAAAGCCTTTCTGGAGGGTGGGGACTCCTGAAAAAAATGTGGGAGGCTGCCTGAAGCAGAGGGGACTTAGCCGTATCACTGATACTTGTGTGACGCCCCCCTGTACCATATCCAACAATTTTGGGGAGAGCTTTTTGTTAGGGGCACAGATGGCTGCGGGGGGGGGGAGAGAGCAAAGGACTGTTAACTCCATAAGTGATCTTTAGGATCCAAGCCATTGAGCCAGTTCGCACGATCACCATCCCTTCAACAAGCCATGGTGGGTGCTTTGTTTATGCAGCGGCTCATGCTGGGTACCGGTTGCCTAATCCCCCATCCTGCGCTTGTCGTGTGGTCGGAGCCCAGGCGGTCTTGGCTTGTTGGATGGGGAAAAAATCCTCCAATAATTTATTTGTTACATTTATATGCCGCCCCATACCTGAAGTTCTCTGGGCGGTTTACAAAGGTTTAAAACAGCAAACATTAAAAAAAGCGTACAAAATTCAAAAATCATCAGAAACATAAAAACAACAATAACCCATGGGTTGTTGGGTCTCTGGAATTTCATCTCCCTCTCTAACAACCTTGCCACCTGGATTCAGATGACAAAACAAGCCCTGCCCACACGGATGATGAGGCATGAGCTGCAGCTTGCGATCATGCCAACCTGGTCATAGTGGGCTGATTCAGCGATTGCAGTATCAGTGTTCTTTTTGAAAGCCACTGAGGGTTGCTGGCGCTATTGCGCTTCTCTTGTACGTTGGGATGGTACTCAACTTTGCTTGTGTTTTTCCTAGACAGCAACTAGGTTTTTTTTGCCAGTCTCTTCTAGACTCTTTTTTGCCTTAAGCAAGTTCGGCCACAGCATGAAGAACTTCATCAGGAGGGCTTTAAACTGAATCTTGCGGGGGTGGGAGACGTAAATTTTGAGGCAACAATGGATGAAGGCCAATGCACCACAGTACAGAGAACAGCTCCAACAGAGTCCCAAAATAGTGTCTGCAACAAGGTAGGAACAAAGCCAGACTATAAAACACATGGTCTTCGATGTCTATATACTAATGCCCAGAGCATGGGAAACAAACAGAATGAACTTGAACTCTTATTACATGAAGGCAAATACGACTTGATAGGTATAACTGAAACTTGGTGGGATGACTCCCATGACTGGAATATAGCAATTGAAGGATATAACTTGTTCAAAAAGAACAGAAGAAATAGAAAGGGAGGTGGAGTTGCACTATATGTTAAAAATACCTATCCCTGCACAGAAATACAGGCGGATGAGATTGGGAGCCCCGTCGAGAGCGTCTGGATTAAAATAAATGGGGCTAGGAATAAAAAGAATATGATAATCGGAGTCTACTACCGACCACCCAATCAAGGAGAAGACGAGGACGAAACTTTTGAGAAACAAATTGCCAGTGTTTCAAGGAAGTGTGATGTAGTAGTGATGGGGGACTTCAATTACCCTGATATCTGTTGGGAGACCATTACTGCCAAAAGCGGCCCTTCCAAGAAATTCCTGACATGTATGGGT
Source organism: Elgaria multicarinata webbii (assembly GCF_023053635.1). Taxonomy (NCBI): domain Eukaryota; kingdom Metazoa; phylum Chordata; class Lepidosauria; order Squamata; family Anguidae; genus Elgaria; species Elgaria multicarinata. The sequence goes on from NC_086173.1 coordinate 116,090, forward strand.
GATAACTTTCTCCTACAGAAAGTGGTGGAAGAAACTAGAGGGTCAGCAATCCTTGACTTGTTATTGACCAACAGGGATGACTTAGTGGATAAAGTGGCAGTTACGGGAACTCTGGGGGAAAGTGACCACGTCATACTTGAATTCTTGATTATGAAGGAGACAAAAGTCGAGCGTAGCCATACACGTACTCTGGATTTTAGGAAAGCTGATTTTAATAAACTCAGAACTATAATAAGTAAGGTCCCGTGGCAAGGGAGCCTAAAAAGAAAAGGAGTGCAGGATGGGTCGGAGTATCTAAAAAATGAAATTTTAAAGACACAGTTACAAACAATTCCAACAAGGAGAAAAGATAGAAGACAACAGAGGAAACCAATGTGGCTCCACAAAAAGCTTATTGATGAACTGAAAACAAAAAGGGATACATATTGGAAGTGGAAGGAAGGCCAGGCTACAAAAGAAGAGTACAGACAAGTGGCGCAGAAGTGCCGAAATGGCGTCAGGAAGGCTAAAGCTGTGAATGAGCTGAGATTAGCGAGGGATGCTAAAAGCAATAAAAAGGCTTTCTTCATATACGTGAGTAGTAAAAGACAGAGGAAAGAAATGGTGGTTCAACTGCTTAATGAGGATGGCAAATTGATAACAGACAACAAACAAAAGGCTGAAGTGCTCAATTCCTACTTTGCCTCAGTCTTCTCCCAAAAGCGGGTCTATGACCCCCCTGGAAAAAGTGAAGCAGAAGTTGAGGGGGCAGGATTGCAGTTTGAGATTGATAAACAAATGGTCAAAGAACACCTAATTTCCTTGAATGAGTTCAAATCCCCAGGGCCCGATGAACTGCATCCAAGAGTAATGAAGGAGCTAGCGGAAGAACTCTCAGAACCTTTGTCTATTATCTTTGCAAAATCATGGAAGACGGGTGAGGTGCCGGACGACTGGAGGAGGGCTAACGTTGTCCCTATCTTCAAAAAGGGCAAAAAGGAGGACCTGGTGTTAGATCAATGTTCTTTTCACCCAAGGACGAGATCCAAACAGCCCTTAAGCACGACTCCACCATTCCAACGACAGAGGGTTCAAAAGCGCTTTATTGATTAGTAATCAAGGCCTGGTCTCTTCAAAGGGAGCAATCAGACAAAAGACATAGGGAATATGGTACAGTATTAAAGCTTTCAAGGGGCAGGGCCCAGTAGCAGCATTAACCAATCAGAACATAACACTGAGGCATAGCTAATTATGCTAAACAGTCCTGTAAACAATACCTTTGGCCTGACAGTAAGTTACAGAGAGTTAACTTCAACACAGACAGCTGGAGCCAGGACTCTTGTTTATATTAGTAATCAAGGATGCAAGGACGCACACAAGGAGACATTCTCATACAGGGCATTTTGACATTTTGCTTGGAGTGCAATGGAGATTTTACAGTTTCCTGTTAAAAATGGAGGTGGTTCTGCTAACACTGGGAACTACAGACCAGTCAGCCTGACATCCATCCCTGGGAAAATTCTGGAGCAGATTATAAAGAAGTCAATCTGTAAACACCTTGAAATCAATGCAGTGATTACTAGAAGCCAACATGGATTTGTCAGGAACAAATCCTGTCAGACTAATTTGATCTCATTTTTTGATAGGATAACCTCCCTTGTGGACTGTGGGAATGCTGTGGATGTCATATATCTTGACTTCAGCAAAGCCTTTGACAAAGTACCACATGACATTCTGATTAACAAACTAGCTAAAAGTGGGCTAGATGGAACAACTATTAGGTGGATCCACAGTTGGCTACAGAATCGGACTCAAAGAGAACTTATCAATGGAACCTTTTCAAACTGGGGAGGGGCAACGAGTGGGGTGCCGCAGGGCTCAGTCCTGGGCCCAGTGCTCTTCAACATTTTTATTAATGATTTGGACGAGGAGGTGCAGGGAACGCTGATCAAATTTGCAGATGACACAAAATTGGGTGGGATAGCTAATACCCTGGAAGACAGAAACAAACTTCAAAGTGATCTTGATAGGCTGGAGCACTGGGCTGAAAACAACAGAATGAAATTTAATAGGGATAAATGCCAAGTTCTACATTTAGGGAATAGAAACCAAAGGCACAGTTACAAGATGGGGGACACTTGGCTCAGCAATACTACAAATGAGAAAGATCTTGGAATTGTTGTAGATCACAAGCTGAATATGAGCCAACAGTGCGATATGGCTGCAGGAAAGGCCAATGCTATTTTGGGCTGCATTAATAGAAGTATAGCGTCCAAATCGCGTGAGGTACTGGTTCCTCTCTATTCGGCCCTGGTTAGGCCTCATCTAGAGTATTGCGTCCAGTTCTGGGCTCCACAATTCAAGAAGGACGCAGACAAGCTGGAGCGTGTTCAGAGGAGGGCAACGAGGATGATCAGAGGTCTAGAAACAAAGCCCTATGAAGAGAGACTGAAAGAACTGGGCATGTTTAGCCTGGAGAAGAGAAGATTGAGGGGAGACATGAGAGCACTCTTCAAATACTTGAAAGGTTGTCACACAGAGGAGGGCCAGGATCTCTTCTCAATTCTCCCAGAGTGCAGGACACGGAATAACGGGCTCAAGTTAAAGGAAGCCAGATTCCGGCTGGACATCAGGAAAAACTTCCTGACTGTTAGAGCAGTACGACAATGGAATCAGCTACCTAGGGAGGTTGTGGGCTCTCCCACACTAGAGGCCTTCAAGAGGCAGCTGGACAAGCATCTGTCAGGGATGCTTTAGGGTGGATTCCTGCATTGAGCAGGGGGTTGGACTCGATGGCCTTGTAGGCCCCTTCCAACTCTGCTATTCTATGATTCTAATAAATGAGGAAGAGAAGATTGTAATCTGAATTTCTACTTGTTTGAAGTGGCATTTCTCTTTTGGCTCATTCTACGCTGAAAATTTTGAGTATCAAGGAATAGGAAGCTGTGGTCTAGAAACCGGTATATTTGTCTATAATCGTAGGTTTAGATCAGCCTGCCCCAACCTGGTGCCCTCCAGATGTTTTGGAGTTCAGCACCCATCAATTCCAGCCTGAAGGGCCAATGGAAAGCTGGGGATTGTGGTCCAAAATCTTGGAAGAGCACCAATTTGGGGAAGGCTGGCTTAAATATTAAAGCTGCACGGATCACATCTTATCCCTTAACATCGGGATCCACTTTTTGCCTAGCTAACGGTGTATTTTTCCATAATTCTTGTCTTGCAGCCACGTAATCCCCAGCTGCCTCGCTTGTCAGCCCAGGCGAAACGCTGCTGAGGATTACAGGGGAGCCGTGTGAATGGTGCCGGCATGGGGAGCAGCCATTCACCAACCCACCTCTTACCACAGAGGTCAAACCCACCCCCTGCCCCGCAGCTCCCGTCCCTCCTTCATCCATCATGATTTGCCCCTCGACACACCTTGTCAGCAAAGGCCATGAGGCCATAGTCGGTCTTGCCCTGGATCACCTGGCCCATGCCCTGCGCTGCGTGCCACATGGCATCAAAGGCCAGGAAGTTGTTCTCATGGATTTGGAACTGGTCCCTCTGGTGCTCCAGCCAGGCCTGGGGATAGAAGAGAACAAGAGCTCTGCCGTGTGGGTCTTCCTACCCATGTGTGTGTGTGCGTGTGGGGGTCTTCTTCCTGCTCTTCCTCTCCCCCCCCCCCCCCCGCCAAACGACTCTTTAAAAAAGTAGTTCAAGTGCATTTTCATACAGAACACTGTTCACACAGCGGCCACCCAGCTGTCAGCCAGGGACCAACAAAGCAGGACACGGTGCAACAGCACCTTCCCACCCATGTTCCCCAGCAACTGGTAGCACATAGCCAGCAGGGCTAGTAGCCATGGCTAGCCTTCTCCGAAGGGACATTTGTCCCTTGGGTTGGAAGGGGCCCAGCAGCCACTGTTTACATCCAGAAGTCCCTGGCTACCCCACGCGCGCGCGCCCTGCGAGAGCGCAGAGGGGGGAGGCGGCGGCGGCGGCGGCTCCCACACTGCCGAGCCAGGCCAGAGAGGTCAGGCGCTGCTCCTCCGCGCGGCCTCAGCGGTTTCTACCACGGCCAGCTTCCTTTGCCTGCCTAAAGGGGGGGGGCGGGGGGCTGTCGCCTCCCCTGCCCTGAAAGAACACAGGGCGTCTTGCTGCCTCAGCCCAGGAAATAAAGAGTGCCAAGCGGCTTTCGTAGGGGCCTGTGGGGTCCATCCTCACACCCAACATTGGCGCGGTCGGGCGACGTCCCGCCTTTTCCTTTCCTTCCTGCCCGGAAGTACCGCCTTCGCCCTCACACCCAACATGGCCGCCTTCAGTGGACGCTCCGCCTTTTCCTTCCCTTACTGCCAGGAAATACCGCCTTCGCCCTCACACCCAACATGGCCGCCTTCAGTGGACGCTCCGCCTTTTCCTTCCCTCCCTGCCCGGAAGTACCGCCTTTCCCCTCACACCCAACATGGCCGCCTTCAGTGGACGCTCCGCCTTTTCCTTCCCTTACTGCCGGGAAATACCGCCTTCGCCCTCACACCCAACATGGCCGCCTTCAGTGGACGCTCCGCCTTTTCCTTCCCTCCCTGCCCGGAAGTACCGCCTTTCCCCTCACACCCAACATGGCCGCGGTCGGGCGACGCTCCGCCTTTTCCTTCCTTTCCTGCCCGGAAGTACCGCCTTCGCCCTCACACCCAACATGGCCGCCTTCAGTGGACGCTCCGCTTTTTTCTTCCCTTCCTGCCCGGAAGTTCCGCCTTCCCCCCAACCCGCGAGGACTGTGGCCGGAGCGCAGGGGGCAGAGGCTCCTCCTGAGCACTGCGGCGGAGCCTCTTCCCTCCCCGGAGGCCGGGCTGCGTGAAAGAGGAGCTCTGCCCTGCGGGAGAGGGGGTCGGGTTCCACCCCCCCTCCCAATCCAGCTGGAAGGTCTTCCTGCCAGGAGGGACCGTTTGGACCCTTTGGAGGCCTGAGGGGGGCGGCCTGTGGTTCTCTGCCTGGCTTCCGCCAGCGCCGCTAGCTTTAAAGACCCGCCGCGGAGGCAACGAGGGCAGCCGGGTGAAGGGTGGTTGGGCGCCTTCAGAGAGGGAGCCGCCCCCCTCGGGCTTCTGCCCCTTGCCAGCCGCGAGCCCTCGCCGTGGGATAGAGAGGAGGTTGCCCGCCCGCCGGTAAGAGGCCAGCTCCGGCGGGAGGGTGGAGGGGAGCTGGCAAGCGACGCCTGTTTGTACGTTAAGGACGAAACGGTGCTCTTGCTGATCGTGCTGTTATGTATCGTTCAATAACTTCCTTTCTATTATTATTAAGAGAAAGTACCGCCTTCCTCCTCACACCCAACATGGCCGCAGTAGGACGACGTCCCGCCTTTTCCTTCCCTTCCTGCCCGGAAGTTTCGTCTTCCCTCCTCACACCCAACATGGCCGCCTTCAGTGGACGCTCCGCCTTTTCCTTCCCTTCCTGCCCGGAAGTACCGTCTTCCCTCCTCACTCCCAACATGGCCGCCTTCAGTGGACGCTCCGCCTTTTCCTTCCCTTCCTGCCCGGAAGTACCGTCTTCCCTCCTCACACCCAACATGGCCGCAGTCGGACGACGTCCCGCCTTTTCCTTCCCTTCCTGCCCGGAAGTACCGTCTTCCTTCCTCACACCCAACATGGCCGCAGTAGGACGACGTCCCGCCTTTTCCTTCCCTTCCTGCCCGGAAGTTTCGTCTTCCCTCCTCACACCCAACATGGCCGCCTTCAGTGGACGCTCCGCCTTTTCCTTCCCTTCCTGCCCGGAAGTACCGTCTTCCCTCCTCACTCCCAACATGGCCGCCTTCAGTGGACGCTCCGCCTTTTCCTTCCCTTCCTGCCCGGAAGTACCGTCTTCCCTCCTCACACCCAACATGGCCGCAGTCGGACGACGTCCCGCCTTTTCCTTCCCTTCCTGCCCGGAAGTACCGCCTCTCCCCTCACACCCAACATGGCCGCGGTCGGGCGACGCTCCGCCTTTTCCTTCCCTTCCACTGGGCTTGCGCCGGAGCGGGTTCGGTCCTGCCTGCGTCTGGTTTCGGCGCTCGAGGAGCATGCCGCTGCCGCTGGGCTCGCTGTTGGGCTCCGTGGTTTCCTCGGACTTGCGCGACCTCGAAGACCTCGCTTGCTGCCCCGCTGGTCCTGGATGAGCCGAGAGAGCTCTTGCTGCCAGTAATTGAGTCTTAGAAGAGGCGTTTCAAAGGGTTAGAATGGGGGAAAATGTGAAACTATCAAGTGGTTGGCCGTCAGGGAGAAATGGGCTTGACTTCCTGTGGCACCTTGGAGGGCCACAGTGCGACCCCATGGATGGCCCGTACCTCAGCAAGGGCCCACTAACGAGAACCCACAGGCCTGGCTCCTTGTCTTCATCATTGCAATCTGTCTCACAGTGGGGTGGTGAGAAGGAGCATCCGGAGATACCACTGCTTATCTGCTCACTGGCTCCCTGCCTGTCAAGCAAGCAAGCGACGTCAATCATCGAAAGAAGAATATTTTCAAAATTGCATATAGAGATATAAATTATCTTATGCAGTTTTTATGCATACTGTGTCCTATAGTCTTGGATTCTCTGTGCCACTATTGTCATCACCAAAACATCATATTCTAGTATTTCCCCTGTTGCTATAGTGTGTTTTCTCAGGCCTGGCTTGCTGTTTGTTTGTATTGTTATTTTGTTTTTATACTGCCCTTCCAGGTATTTGGTGCTCAAAGCAGTTCACATTTTTTTAAATAGCAAAAAGATCAACACATAAGGGAAATAAATCAACAATAATGTGCAACAACTCACAAATCACAGCATAAAATGGTTCATAACAAGCTCATCTCCAGGTACCAATAAATAACAACAGCACTAATTTCTATGTACTATCTTAGCTGTGTACATTGCTGGGTCCCAGTGGAGTCCACTGAAATATTTAAGATACACTTTGGTATATTTAAGATATACCAAAGATATACCTAGGCACATCGGGAGGAAGAGTCTTAAAATTTGTATAGCAACTAAAACTAAATGTTAATTTCTGATACATTGACTGTCTCACTTGTTCTTTGTTTCAGTGATTTTAATATTAACATATTATATAGAACAGATATGCCCTAATTGTGAGGTGTAGAATTAGACATGTGACCAAGGCCATGCCCCCTTGGAGGCAGTCTTGTCAAGATGGGCCCAACTTTGGGGCTGGGCATGTTGGGGTGGGCATGCCTCCTTGAGTCTATGAATGTCTATGAATGTCTATGAGTGGATGTGTATGCATATGTTTTGGGGTATGTGTGTGGAGAAGGCTGTAGTTTTGTGTGTGAGAGTTGGGGGGAATGACTTGGAAGTGATATTCCTATTTATAGAAAATAAATTTGAGCAAATTAATTTTCTAAGAATTCATTTTGAGATGATTTGAAGAAATTGGCTTAGCTTTCTGGAAACCAGGGGGTTTGCTTGAACAGAAAACTGGCTTCAGAGAAGGATTTGCAGTCAAAAAAGATCTTTCAGGGAAGGGCGGACTGTATCACACAGAGTATAGCAAAAGCTTCAAAGGTAAGAAGAAGTGGAGTTAATTTCAGATATGTTGAATGTCTCACTTTTTCTTTATTTTAAAATTAAGATGTTATGTAGAACAGGTTTGTCTTAATTGTGTGCTGTGAAATCAGACATGTGACCAACGCCATGTTTGGGTGGACACGACCCCTTCGGGGTGGCCATGTTGTCCTCCTTTTTGGTTTCCAAAATATGGTCACCCTACAAGGCTCTGATACCTCTTTCCAAAACTAAGAGAGGCTCTTGACAAAGGTTCAAGCTTTCTGGCACCTGTGGCTTTAAAGACATTCTAGAAACTGATTAACCTGGCAGCTTCAGTCTTTGAAAGGTAATGTTCCTCCACCAGTTAAACATTCACCCAACTGATGAAGTGACATAAAGAACAAAAAGTTCAGTAAGGTACTTCCCTGTTTGAAATGAATTCTCATCACTAAAAAGTAAAAATCATTCTATAATCAGACTATTGTTTGCCTCACTCACTCCCACTGAACGTGCTGGCGCATAACTGCCTTCAAGTTTGGGTCGGAGGTCAACTCCCCTAGCTCACAAGGCCAAAGTACTCTGGGAAGGAATACCAAGTGCTGCATTCCAAGCTGTCAGCTCTTTGTAGCTTCAGGGGAACCAGTGCATGCAAATGGTAGCACACACTTGAGGATTTATGGGAATTCTTTAGTTGCTGTGTACTTACCAAATTTGCATTTAATGCTTTTTTAGGACCAGTGATTATGCCAAGTATCACTCAGTATACGCTCCCTTAACAGTGAAAGAACTGGGCATATTTAGCCTGGAGAAGATAAGACTGAGGAGAGACATGATAGTACTCTTCAAATACTTGAAAGGTTGTCACACAGAAGAGGGCCAGGACCTCTTCTCGATCATCCCAGAGTGCAGGGCACGGAATAATGGACTCACATTACAGGAAATGAGATTCTGTCTGGACATCAGGAAAAACTTCCTAGCTGTTAGAGCAGTACCACAATGGAACCAATTACCTAGGGAGGTCATGGGCTCACCCACACAAGAGGCATCCAAGATGCAGCTCTACAGCTATCTTTCAGGTATGCTTTAAGGTAGATTCCTGCATTGAGCAGGGGGGTTGGATTGATGGCCTTACAGGCCCCTTCCATCTCTACTATTCTATGATTATGTAGAATCATAGAATAGTAGAGTTGGAAGGGGCCTATAAGGCCATCAAATCCTGGAATAAACTGAGGTTCATCCTGCACTAAGGCTGTCATGCTAGTAATCCATGACTGACCTTTCTATTGACCAAAGCCCGCTTTTGTTCTGCCCCCCCCCCCTCACATTTGTTAATGTGTGTGAAATCTCCATAGCTCTGGAAAGAATGCATGGGTGATGACAGACTGTTTTTCGTCTGAGTGTTACGGAATTTTTGCTGCACTTGTAAATGCTATTAACTTCCACAGATAACAGGCAACAGAAGTAGAAAGTATTCAATGAAGCCTCCTAATACAGCAAACCAACTCAGTGGCTACAAACTCTGCCTTTGTACACAGAGTACTGTTACTGTTGAATCTTAAATTTTAAAGATATTTCCTTTATTTTCAAACCAATATTGCCAAAAGAGCCAGACTTGCAGCATGCTTTCCTTCATGCCCTCAGCCATCGTACCAACTTGTCATCATCAGTCATAGGGTACATGAGTTCAGTTACAGATTTTCTACCAAATAAGGCAACTGCAACATATTCCACCTATCCAAATCCATTTTATGATATTCCTCATTGAGGTGTACTTATTTCTTTTACTGACTGCAGTGCAGCCTATCAGCAACTACAGGTAGGCTAAGAACTTGCAGATCATGAGGAGATCATAGTGGTGGCAAGACAAGTATGAATAAGACTCCTTTGGCTTGGGTTTTGTCACTCCAGCTGCCTTTTGAATCATGTGGGCACAAATGATACTGCCAAGCGGAGCTACGAAGAAATCTCATCAGACTTTGAAGCTTTCTGAAGGAAACATAAGAACTTTGGGGCCCAGATGATTTTCTCATCCATCCCCCCAGTTCTTGGAAGAGGAATAAAATGATAAAGAAAAAATGGTCTTCAATGTCTATATACTAATGGGAAACAAACAGAACCAACTTGAACTCTTAATACATGAAGGCAAATATGACTTCATAGGTATAACTGAAATTTGGTGGGATGACTTGCATGAGTGGAATACAGCAATTGAAGGGTATAAGTTGTTCAAAAAGAACAGAAGAAATAGGAATAGAGGTGGAGTTGCACTATATGTTTAAAATACTTATTCCTGCATAGGATGATGAGCCTGGGAGCCCCATCGAGAGCATCTGGATTAAAATAAATGGGGCAAGGAATAAAAGGAACATGATAGTCAGAGTCTACTACTGACCACCCAATCAAGGAGAAGACGAGGATGAAACTTTTGGAAAGCAAATTACTAGTGTTTCAAGGAAGTGTGATGTAGTAGTAGTGATGGGGGACTTCAATTACCCTATCTGTTGAGAGACATATGTCAGGAATTCTCCAACAGAAAGTGGAGGAAGGAACTAGAGGATTGGCTATTAATGACATGATACTGACCAATAGGGTCAGTATGGAATGAACTGTGGAATGAGCTCCCTAAGGAGGTTCACTTGGCACCTACATTATATGCTTTTAGACGCCAGGTGGAGACCTTTTTATTCTCCCAGCATTTTAACAGTCTATAAATAAATTTTAACTTGGTGTTTTAAATTTGTAATTTTGCATTGCTGCTGTTTTTATCTGGTTGAGCTTTTATATTGTATTTTGTACTATGGTTTTATACTGTTGTTTTATACTTTGAATGTTTTTAATTTTTGTGAACCGCCCAGAGAGCTCCGGCTGTTGGGCGGCATGGAAATGTAATAAAAAAATAGGGATGACTTAGTGGATAAAGTGGCAGTGACAGGAACTCTGGGGGAAAGTAACCACATCATACTTGCGTTCTTGATTTTAAAGGAGCAGAAGCTTAGTGTAACCATACACATACTCTAGATTTTAGGAAAGCTGATTTTAATGAACTCAGACCTATGATAAGTAAGGTCCCACTGGACTGAATGGGGCTAATTACTTTCTGTTTTCAGGAAGCGATGTCAGAGCGGCAACAGAGAAGCAACAGGAGCTGCACGTTTGACTTAGATGTGATGGGACCTTAAGTCTTCATCCATTGTTGCCTCTAAGTATATGTCTCCCTCCCCCATAGGATTTAGTTTAAAGCCCTCCTGATGAAGTTCTTCGTGCTGTGGCCAGGCACCACCGTCACCATGCCTGCCCACCCGAGCACTCATGAGGCTGGTCTGGGGGCACTTGGGAGCATCCGTGTGCCCTCTTCTATGGTTAGTGGGGGTTTTAAGGGGGAATATTTTTTTTGTTTTTGTTTTTTGTTTTGTTAAGCTGTAAATGTGAAGGATCGCATTTACAGCTAACTGGGGGGAAACAAGGGGTGAGGAATGGGGTGCTCCCTCCCTGGTGGGATTTCCACCACCCCCTTTAAAATTTATTTATTTGTTCTAAACAAGGCTCCACAGAGGCACAGAGCCTTGCTCCAATCTAAAAAAGTTGGGGTAAGTACCCAACTTCTTCAGTGCGGAGCTTTGGGGCTTTGCTACTTGATTGATTCAGAGTGGCACCTGCGTCATCTAGATCACTCCGAAGCGATCCAGGGGCAAAGTGCCCATGTGGATGAGCCCCCTATTAGTGTATATATGAAGTGGGGGGGGGGAAATTTGCCCCACTTTAATTTCCTTACCAAGTTTGTCATTTTATTGCCCATTCTCAAAGTTCAGAGAAATCATTGTGAAAGATCAATAAAAGGTTCTGTTCTCTTATTCCATGACTGCTCAGGAGCCTTTGATTAAGGACTTTGTCAAAAGTTTTTTGAAAATCCAAGAACTCTCCTTTTTTTTTTTTAGTAGGGTAGACACACGAGCAACAAACATGTCTGCTCTATCTAATCTACTTTGTCTTTAAAGAAAGAGGTAATTTGAGCCTGGGCGTCACTTGTCCAAAGGCAACATCCATGGGTCAGTGCACCTCACTGGCTCTTAGACCTTGAACTCAAGTTCCCCAGTTTAATATTCAGCACAGGAATTGCTGGAGAAGAACATACAGAGTTAATGGACCAATGCGTGCAAATTTGCAATTCTCCAAATTGTTTTGTTTTACATGTGGTCAGTAGTGTCCAGAGCACAGTCCAGGGGGTTTTTTTTAAGCAAATTTTCCAACTGCACAAATGCCCTGTCTGACACACACACACCGCTGCCCCCACCCAAGCCAAACACATTATTTCTCTTTCACAACTGGACAGATGATCACCAACACTAGTTGCACTTTAAATTTAAAGACAGATTGACAGGGCCCAGGAAGGACAGCTGACCAAGAGAAGAACACCACTGGTGGTCATCTACAGCCCCCAATTGAAACCATGGCAACGGATCATCTGTGAACTCCAGCCCATCATCATCACAGATGCTTCTCTCTCACAAGCCTTGGGAGGCAGAGCAGTCCTGGCCTACAGACCACCTCCCAACTTGAAGCAGATGCTGACCAGTAATCGTGCACAGGACAGAGACACAGACCATGCAATAAACCCAAGTGCCAACTCTGCCCCCACATCTATTCAAGCAACACGGTCACAGGACCCAACAACCTCAGTCACATCATCAAGGGCTCTTTCGCCTGCATCCTTATATAATGTGTGTTATGTGCCACCCCTGACTTTGTCTATTAAGTTCTTAATAAGCATATATACATAACACATGTCATTTCCCCCAGCACTTTATCAGATTTCCAACTGCACATTCCCCCCACCCCACCCAACTGCACATTTTGTGTCCAACTGCACACTAAAAAAAAACCCGGCACAGTCCTCTGGAACTCCTCTGAATGAAAAAAAAAATCTAAGTGCAAGTATTAATAGAGAGGCTTAATTGCTCATTATCTCCTTAGTATTTGTTCATCAGCTGACCAAGAGGTGAGGCAGAGAGTTTCCTGGATGATGAGAGAAGAAACCTTGTTTGCTCTGATCAGTATTTCTTTGCTGTGGGACTGTTTGTACTTTTCCATTCTTTATGCCTGATTGAGTAACCAGATTAGACTCTCATAAAGCCAACGACTGGGAAAGCCAAATGAATATGCTTCTGGGTATAGAGCAATTTTCTTATCAGAAAGTACGTTACTAAAGGTTTATGAGGAACAAGGGCCACCTTTGGCTTTTCAAGGCTCCCCCCCCCCCCTTAATTTGTGTTGCAGGCTGGAAAGTTGCTGACAAGGGAAAGCAAGGATGAGATGTGGGGAATATCCATACCTAAAGTATTTGGGCAGCTTCCTTTGCTTGGGGAGGAATCCTACCCCTGCTAAATTGAGAGTCTCACAATTGGTTCTTCTTCAGAGTAAAGCATTGGCAGGAAGTTGGCCATGAAGACTATTGATGCTGTGGCAGCACAGGCAATCTCCAGGGCCATCTCGCCTAGTAGGCTTCACTCTGAGGCGGTTCCCCATCTAAGGAAGGTAAGGCAAATGCCACAGCAAGGAAGCAGCCCAGGGTGTGTGTGTCTTAGAGACTCTTCTATCTGATGCCAGTCAACACTTTTACCTGTTGCCCCCCTCTCAGGGCAGCACTCTGAAAGGGCTGTGCCAGCCACTCTGTTCCTACGGCATTTTCTACAGCAGGAAAATGCTTCTATAGATATAGATATGCAGACACATGCAAATTTCTGTCATGAGCTTATGCCCTGGATCTTTTAAGTACCTAGCAATGCCCCTGGATGTTGTTCTACTTTACGGTGCAAGCTAAGGAATGCTTTCAGTGCCATTAAAGGAGATAACTGTATATATTATTCTATCAATGTTAGTAGTATCTTTCATGCCTTGTCTATGATGTGGTCATTATAAAAGCAAATCTCTCACTCAGCAGTTATGCAACCTAATATGTTGCTTCTCTTTGGGGTAGTTTAGACCAGGCCTTGGGTTGCCCTGCAATCATATCTACCCATTCCTAGCTGTATTGCACACTTCCAAGGACAATTGTGACTGGGTATAACAGTCAATCTGTATAACAGTCTGAGCATTTATGGACATAGTCTGTGACTTCTTAGTTTTGGCTGGGGTTTAAAAATGGCAGGTTAGCTGGGGATTTGTTTGTGGCAGTGTGTGTGTTTAGAGAGTTTTTGTGTGTATGTTATATAGTTTATTATTAGAGTTTATTTATAATATTTTTAATGGTTTTTTGAATGCATTTATGCTTTTCAGTCATTCCAGTGCTCCAAAAATGATACATGTACTCAAAGCTATCACCATATGCCAATTTAAAAGAAAAATGCAAGTATATGCAGAGGCCAGTGAATAAGTGCCAATAAACAAGTCCCCCCCCCTAATTGCTTATGCTCTTGCCTCTAATAATTGCCACAACTCATTTGAAAAAGGATTTTTGGACGTTTTGGTAATGTATCTAAGAAATAAGCAAAAGAAAAAGGCAGTAAATCAATATATATGAGAATGATTCTGTCGTAGTATTCAACTGTCCGTAGTATTCAAAGGAACATGTTTGTACCTTAACCCTAACTTTGAACCCTTTCTAAAGACACTTTCATCCAGCAAGAGCATATACCTTCTGACAATATTCAGCGTCCTGTCTTCATTGCTGAGGTTTTGCAATGGTTTTGCATGGAACTTGGCACCTGATACAGATTCTTTGAAGCATGCAATTTGCAAGTTATCCATGAACCATATATTCTTTTGAGCAGAGGTGGGCAGAAGGGAGATCTCTAGCCAGGCCAATTGTCAGGAATACTGGAAGTTGAAGCCCAAAACTTCTGAAGATCTACTTTCTTCCCACCCCCTACCTTACAGAACCATGAACTGGTTTTGGAAGACTTTCAGGGTATGCTTACAGACAGTGATTTTATTATGCAATCGCTTTCCCTCATACACAGAATTTTACCAGGCGGGGGACCCCGCTGCATACATCAAAAAAATCTAAGATGCTGTCAGGGCCAGATAGGTGTGGGGGAGGGGAGGAAGAGAATAGCGAGGGTGGAAATTTGTCAGAATTAGTCCCAATTCTTTAAATCTCCATAAGTTGTGGCGATGACCACTGGCTTAGGCAGCTTCAAAAGGCTAGACAAATTCATGCAGGATCGCCTATCTTTGCTATAGAGCAGAAGTGGGCAGCTTGTGGCCTTCCAGATGCTTTTGCCTACAACTTCCCTCAGACCTAGCCAGCTCAGCCAATGGGCATTGTAGGCCAAAAATTTGGAGAGATTCTGCCCGGATGTATAGGAATCACACCAGCAGGGGGCAGACGGCTTATTGAACACGGGAGTCTAAGCTCACATTCTACAATCAAAGGAGATTCACTTCTGTATAAATTGATCTTGATTTTGGGGACAGACATTGCAGGGTTATTATAGGCCAGACTTCTCCAACTTGGTGCACTCCAGATATGTTAGACTTCAACTCCCACCATTCCTCATCATTAGGGCTGATAGGAGTTGAAGTCCAAAAACATCTGAAGAACATCAGGTTGCGGAAAGCTGTCGTTGGCAATCTGGAATCATAGAAAAATTGAGTTGGAAGGGGCCTATGAATCCACCTCAAAGCATACCTGACAGATGGTTGTCCAGCTGCTTCTTGAATGTGGGAGAGCCCACGACCTCCCTAGGCAATGGGTTCCATTGTCATACTGCTCTGTGAGGAAGTTTTTCCTGATATCCAGCCGGAATCTGGCTTCCTGTAACTTCAGCCCATTATTCCATATCCTGCACTCTGAGATGATCGAGAAGAGATCCTGGCCCTCCTCTGTATGACAACCTTATAAGTATTTGAAGAGTGCTATCATGTCTCCCCTCAATCTTCTCTTCTCCAGACTAAACATGCCCAGTTCTTTCAGTCTCTCCTCATAGAGCTTTGTTTCCAGATCCCTGATCATCCTAGTTGCCCTCCTCTGAACACGCTCTGAAAGAGAGAGAGACAGAGACAGAGACAGAGAACTGAATTCCAAGGAAGGGTTTTAGGCTTTGGGGCTCAGATCCCACTTCTGCCATGTACTCAGGTTCTTAGGTAAATTACTTGTATTTTAGTAGTTTGCCTTTGTGCAAAATGGGTGGGGTGTTGTTGTTTTTGGACTGGCTATACCTGTAATGACAGCCATTCTATGAATGGGCACCCTATAGCAGCCATCCATGACACTTCCTCAAAATTCCAGTGGTGCCCACCAGCCCCAAAATGTTGGAGACAGAATAGCATCTCTCTCTTGCATGGCTATACATTATTTCCTTTAATCACCGTCCTGTAGAACATATTGCAGAACCCTTATTCGCATTTCACACTTCTATAAATGATGTCTCAGTTGCAAAATTCTTCCTGATCTTGAAATACACAGCTGGCTGTGTCCCTCATAAGCCACTTGTGAAGCTCTCTGATAGCCAATTCCAGGATCACTCTCTTGTCTTTAATGAAGACAATGGTAAACTCCTAATGGATTCATAGGCCCCGCAGACTGAAGACTTCACTAAATTATTTGCCTTTCTTTAGGTTGAAGCAGACTATTTGTCTGCTGAGATTCGAAAGAAACTCAATATGGAAGTAAAACAGACCTTTTCCTTTGCTTGGATTAACATGTTATAAGGGCTTGACACACAATACACTGAAAGGGAATCTGGTATCACCTCAACATTCGCCACCTGCCTCTGGTTGCTTGCAATACGGAGCAGGCAGTAGCCTGCTCCATGATAACAAGAAAAGATAGGTTTTGGCTTTGTGTTCCTCTGCGGAGGTCAGTCACCGTAGCTGTTACTTGCCAGCTTAGCACATAGCCTGAGCAGTGTGTCCGCGTTGGGAGGGAAGGAGATGTGGAACTGGAGGCCAAGATATCTGATCCATAGTTGATTTATCTTTCTAAAATGTACTCTTACGGCATGTCAGTGAACAGCTTGATCGAGGTAAGGAAAGAACAGAGCTCTTTGTCTAACCAGTGGGAACAAAGGCCTGCCTGTGAGCATGTGGGCAACAGTGACACAGCAGAGTTCAGCTGGCCTGGTCCCCTGTGTTGCAATTATACAAGGCATAGTTACTAGCAGGCAAAAGAATTTAAGGATTCCAAAGGTTTATGAGATGGTGGCTCAGGGTCACTGAGGAGCTCGATTCATATATCAAATATGTTCTCCTTGTCAAGAGGAATGCAAAGCAGCAGAGAAGAGGGTTGGATCAGATGTAATGGAAGCCAATACATATGGTACTTTTTGAAAAGTGGGTACGAAACTGTTTGTGATTTCAATTAAGAGAATACATGCTGTCAGTGGTGAGTGGCACCCATACATTTAAATGGTCAGGGTCCCCTGCAACATGTAGATTTCTCGATTAAGCACACCTTGAAAATGTCAGTACTGTTTTTTAAAGAAGTTTCTCATTTTTCAAGGACAGACTTGAAAATATCTGGACAAATGTCTTTTGAAACCTGATAGAGGAGCTCATTAGGATGTCCAATGGTCTTTAGCGTCTTTTATTTGTTTGTTTATTACATTTATATACCGCCCCGTAGCCAAAGCTCTCTGGGCAATTTACAAATGAAGTCTTGCATAATTAACTACTTGATCTTTTCCAAAAAGAGCAGAAACGGAATGTATTATACAAAATAAGCAAACCCAAAATGTGCAAACCCATTTAATTTGCATAATTTATTCATGCCAGAATTCAGCTTTCCTTGGTGCCAAATGTTAATTTAGATGTTTTTAAAAGCACTATCTTTCTTTCATTTACAACATTTCTATACTGCTCCAGAGCAGTGAGCAACAAGAGATAAAATGAATAAAAGATAAAAAGAAGGAACATATTAAAATTATTCTTGAAAAAAACAGTGCCAATAAAACCAAGCTGGTCAACCAAGGAGGTCATGAAAAATAGCTGTTTTCAGGAGACACCAAAAACAAAGCAGTGTTGGTGCCAGCCTGACCTCCAGGGGCAAAGAGTTCCAGAGGAAGGGAGTCACCACACTGAAGGCCCTTCCCCTGTCGGGCACTAGGTCCATGTTGAACCACCAGGACCATGTCCTTAGGGACCAGACAGGTTGGTAAGGGAGAAGTTGCTTTGTACCTTAAAACCTTAAACCTGGCAGCCAGTGCAGTTCCCTCAGCAAAGGAGTTGCATTCTGAAACGGGGCGTTCCCAGTAACAGCACCAACTGTACTAACTCCAGCTTCTGGAGCAGCTTTTAAAGCAGCCCCACACAGAGCACATTGCAGGAATCAAGTCTTGAGGTTACTAGCACCTGTACCACTGCGACCAAGAAAAGGCTGTAGCTAGTGAACCAACTAAAGCTGGTAAAAAGCACTCTGAGCTGCCATGGTCACTTGGATAATCAGCAACAGTGATGGATCCATGAGTACCCCCAGGCTACAAACCTAATCTTTCAGAGGGAGTGCAACCCCATCCAGAATAAACAATGATCCTCTCTCCTGGACTTGAGAACCACTCACCCACAGGGCTTCCATCTTGCCAGCTTCAGTTTATTTGCTCTCATCCAGCCCATTACTGCATTTAGGCAGTGATCCAGAACTTGCACAGCCTCATCTGATTCAGAGACACAGTGAGCTGGAGGTGTGTGTTATCAGCATACTGATGGCATTGGCTCCAAATCCCCTAACGACTCCTTCCAGCGGCTTCATGTAGATGTTAAACAACATTGTGTAACCCCATAGCTCAATTGTCAAGGGGCTGAGGAATGGTCATCCAGTGTTACTTTCTGAAATTGGCCCTGAAGGTAGCAGCAGAACCACTATAACTTTTGTAAACCGCCCGGAGAGCTTGGGCTATGGGGCGGTATATAAATGTAATAAATAAATAAATAAATAAATAAATAAATAAATAAATAAATCAGTGTCTCCTATGCCCATCCCATGGAGTTGATACAGGAGAATAACTTGGTTGATGGTATCAAAAGCTGATGAGAGATTGAGCAGAATTAGCAGGGTTGCACTCCCTATATTCCTCCCTCAATAAGGATTATCCATCAGGGCAACCAAAGTTGATCAGTCCTGGAACCAGGTTGAAACCCAGATTTGAATGAGTCCAGATAATCAGTATCATCCAAGAGTCACTGTGGTTGTTCCTTCCCTATTTTTGCAACTTGGGCAGTAGTTGTCTAAAATCATTGGGTCGAGAGTGGGCTTCTTCAGTAGTGGTCACACTACTGCCTCACACTACAGCAGGAACCACCCCTTCATGTAGAAGGTATCCCCCACACCCTGGATTTACCCAGTGATACTCCCTCAGCTAGCTTTTATTAGCCAGGAAGGACAAATATCGAGAAGGTACATGGTCAGTTGCATTGCTGCAAGCACTTTGCCCACATCATCAGGCCACAGCAACAAAAACTGATCCCATAAAATCAGGCAGATGGTGGTGCACTGTGGAGATGAGCAATTTTGCTCAAGTACAATGAAAAAAAAGGTCACAGCACATCCTTGAGGAGACTAAAGTCCCATTTGTTAACAGCCCCCAGACCACCTGAAAGAGCTCCAGTGGACAGCTACTTGAGGATGCAATGGAGGCAGCAAAGTAACTTCAGTATCTGTTCCAGAGGACTAGAAAGTAATTGATGTAGCTTTAGTCTATATACAATAGGCAAACAATAAACTGGCCAAATTAAATGCTAGTAGTAGCAAACTGGCTAAATCTTGCAGCCCTGTGCTATCCATTTTTACTCCAAAGTAAAAATTGTGTTCAAAGTAAGTGTACATAGAATTGTGGCCTTATAGTAAGTCGTGTAAAATTATTACAATTTCAAAGGGTTTACTACTAAACTTGTAAAGTTGCACCTCACCAAGAATGTGGATGAAAAGAAATGATAAACTTATCTTATGGACAACAAATACTAAGCCAGAGACTACCTAAATAAGTTAGCCTGAGTTAGTCTGTTGCAGCAAAAAGATCAAATAATCTTTTGCCACCTTAAAGTAATGAATTTATTATGGGGTAAACTTTCATGGATTACACATCACTTCATCAGATGCATAATTAGCATGGCAAGGTTTGGAAGGGAGCAGGATCTGTAAACTGGCAGGTTCAGAGGGAACTGAAATGTTGAGAGTACAGACAATGATAATTATCTTATTTACAGTGGCCATTCACAAAACAGTTGAGTTGCATTGGTGAGCTGATTGACAAAATTAATCATTTTAAAACCCTTTGTCCGTATTTAAACTACAAGAGATAACCTCCTGATCAATTGTAGCTCAGCTGTTTTGTATTAAAACCTGTCTTGAAGTTTCTTCAAGAATGGCCACCTCAAAGTGATTTTTATATTGTATTCTGTGCTTTTTATATTGTATTCTGTATTCATGTTTTTAAATTGTTGGTTGTTTTTATGCTTTTCATGGTTTTAATTTTTGTGAACCGCCCAGAGAGCTATTGGGAGGTATAAAAATGTAATAAAAAAATAAATAAAGTCAGTGGAGGTCGAAGTATTCATACACCTGCTATTTTCCACTGGGATAATCACATTAGCCAGCAATGCCCTACTTCATACTACAAAGGACACACAGGCCAGTCTCTATGCAGAAGAATAAATGGACACAAATCTGATATCAGAAATGGCAGCATTCAAAAACCAGTAAAGGAACACTGCTGCCTCCCAAGACACTCTGTCGCTGAAGTGGCTGTAGCAAACAGGTCCTTTGACTACTTTAAGCCATTTTTCAACTCCCATGTTGAGGATTTGCAAAGCTTGGCAATATGGTGGCTTGTGCTCATGAGATCTTAGTTGATGTGAGGACGGATCCCCACAAACAGAGAAAGAAAAATACTCGGTGGTTGTGCAGAACTGACTTCTGTGTTTGTGAAAAAAACTTCTCTGTTTTATCCAGAGGGCCATTTCTAAACTTGGTATGGCAGGAGGAAGGGGTTGCAACATCAGCGTAGAACGGGTTTCAGGTGTCTTCACACTGTTCCTCTTCTACCCTCCTCCTCTAGTTCTCATGTACCTGGTAGCTCATCCACTGAGCCCTCCTTCCTTGTGGTGCTACACTTTAATGCCAGGTCGGTCCGCAATAAGACCTCTCTTATTCATGATTTAATCCTGGATGAGAGGGCTGACCTGGCGTGCATTACTGAGACTTGGGTGGGTGAGCTGGGTGGGGTTGATCTGACTCAGCTCTGCCCATCTGGGTACTCAGTGCAGCACCAACATAGATTGAAGGGACGGGGTGGGGGAGTCGCCATGATTCATAGATCTTCCATCTCTATCACCAGGAAACCACTCCATCTTGGAGCGGGCCTTGAGGGTTTGCACCTGGTGTTGGGCCAGAGAGACAGATTGGGGATGCTTCTGGTATACCGCCCACCCTGCTGCCCGGCATCCTCCCTGACCGAGCTGGCGGAGGCAGTCTCGAGTGTGGTGTTGGAGGAACCCAGGACGGTGGTTCTGGGCAACTTCAACTTTCATGCTGAGGTTGTCTCTGGGGCTCCGGCTCGGGACTTTATGACCTCCATGACAACCATTGGGCTGTCTCAGTTTGTCATTGGCCCAACACATAAAGCAGGGCATACCCTTGATTTGGTTTTTGCTCCAAGCTGTGAGATGGGGGGGGGGGTCCAAGTAACCCCATTGTCATGGTCAGACCATTTCTTGGTGAGATTTGAACTCACGGCGTTACTACCCTCCTGCAAGGGTGAGGGACCCATTCGGATGGTCCGCCCCAGGAGACTGATGGAATCCAATGGATTTCTGAATGCTCTTGGGGATTTTCCAGTGGAGAGAGCTAGTGATCCAGCTGAGGCCCTAGCCTCACTGTGGAATGGTGAGATGCGGAGGGCCATCGACTTGATTGCACCCGAGTGTCCTTTCCGGTCCTGTAGAGCCCGCTCTGCTCCTTGGTATACTAAGGAGTTGTGGTCAGTGAAACAGGCCGGACGTTGGCTGGAGCGCAAATGGCGCAAGACTTGAAGCGAAGATGACCGAGCACGCTGTAGAGCGCATAATCGTGCCTAGTGCGGGCAGCAAAGAAGGCTTATTTTGCTGCCTCCATTGTGTCCTCGAGTAGCCGCCCAGCGGAGCTCTTCCGGGTGGTCCGGGGGCTGCTAACATCCTCCCCAGCAAATGGGGCCCTGGCTCCGTCAAGGACCCGCTGTGACCTTTTTGCATCACACTTTGAGGACAAGATCGCTTCTCTCCGCAGCGAGCTTGACGTTTAGTGCAGCTCCAGTTGAGGTGTCCGATGCCACCATCTGCCCAATTTTGTGGGATCAGTTCCAGTTATTGCTGCCTGATGATGTGGACAAGGTGCTTGCAGCAGTGCGACCGACCACTTGCCCTCTCAATCCCTGTCCCTCCTGGCTTATAAAAGCAAGCTGAGGGGGTCTGACTGGGTGGGTCCAGGGGGTGATAAATGCTTCCCTCTGGGAAGGGGTGGTCCCTGCTGTCCTTAAGGAGGCAGTAGTGCGACCACTCCTGAAGAAGCCCACCCTGGACCCGATGGTATTAGACAACTACCTCCCAGTTGCTAACACTCCTTTTTTAGGGAAGGTACTTGAGAGGGTTGTGGCGGAGCAACTGCAGGCACTCTTGGAGGATACTGATTATCTAGATCCATTCCAGTCTGGGTTCCGATCTGGTTACGGGACTGAATCAGCCTTGGTCGCCCTGATGGATGACCTTTATCGAGAGAGGGACAGGGGGAATGCAACCCTGTTAATCCTGCTTGATCTCTTGGCGGCTTTTGATACCATTGACCATGGTATCCTCCTGGATCGACTCTGTGGGATGGGCATCGGAGGCAGTGTTTTACAGTGGTTCCAGTCCTACCTACGGGGTCGTTTTCAGAGAGTAGCATTGGGTGACCAGTCCTTGGCCTCCTGGCAATTGAGCTATGGAGTGCCGCAGGGCACCATCTTGTCCCCAATGTTATTTAACATCTATATGAAGCCGTTGGGAGCGGTCATTAGGGGATTTGGAGCTAAACGCCATCAATACGCTGATGACATGCAGCTCTATCTCCCTGTGACAACTGAATCAGGTGAGGCTGTGCAAGTCCTGGACCAGTGCCTAGACTCAGTAATGGGCTGGATGAGGGCCAATAAACTGAGACTAAATCCTGGCAAGACGGAAGCCCTGTGGGTGAGTGGTTCCCGAGTCCGGGAAACAGGCTCATTGCCTGTTCTGGATGGGGTTGCTCTGCCTCTGAAAGAACAGGTTCGTAGTTTCGGGGTACTCTTAGACCCATTTCTGTAGTTGGAGGCTCAAGTAGCCACCACAGCTCGGAGTGCCTTTTACCATCTTCGGTTGGTTCGCCAACTACGGCCTCTTCTGGACAGGGATAGCTTGACCACGGTGGTACAGGCATTGGTAACCTCAAGATTGGATTACTGCAACGGGCTCTATGTGGGGCTGCCCTTGAAGCTGCTCCGGAAGCTGGAGCTAGTGCAGAATGCTGCAGCTCGGCTGTTGTCTGGAGCTGCCCCTTTCCAGCATGGAACTCCTCTGCTGAGGGAACTACACTGGCTGCCTATTCGCTACCGGGCCAGGTTTAAGGTTCTTGGACTTGTGTACAAAGCCTTAAACAACTTGGGACCAGGATACCTGAGAAAGCGCCTTCTCCCTTACCAACCTGCCCGGTCACTGAGGTCATCCGAGGGCCTGCTCCTGGTGGTTCCACCTAGATCCATCCTCCGATTGGAATCCACCAGGGGAAGAGCCTTCAGCGTGGTGGCCCCCCTCCTATGGAATTCCCTGCCTCTGGAGGTCAGACAGGCTCCAACCTTGTACTCCTTTTGGCACCTCCTGAAAACATCTTTATTCCAAGAAGACTTTCTTTAATATGCAGCCTTGGATTTCTGTGTTGTTGTTGTTTGCTTCTTTTTAAATTTTGTTTTAACTGTTTTATTCTGTTTTTATTTTCATTTTACCTTGTACACCGCTCCGAATTTTTTTTTCAATGAGGAGCGGTATATAAATATTCTAAATAAATAAATAAATAAAATAAATAAATAAACTTGTGAAAGAGAGCTCAGGACTGCTTGGAAATCCAAAGTCTCCAATTCCACAACAGAGCTCAGATTCCAAGAAGGGTGAGTTCTGCAGACTGTTAGCATCCAACAGGATAGAGAAGAGCTTGCATTTAACCTTAAATGGGTAGCACTTGCTTGCTAGGTGCCCCCTCACCTAAAGTGTCTGTCTGCGATCAGGAGAAGGTGGACTTAAATTAACAGGTAAACAGGTGACTTTGAGCTCAGGATTACTAGTTGCTGATCCCTTTTGTATTACATATATGCTGTCATGGAATAGGGTTTGGAAGCTTCAGCTGACGCAGAATGGAGCTCACCTCTTGGTGGAAATGAGTTACTAGGAACAGAATTCATGACATAGTTAAAGAGTTGTTCCTGCATAAACCCCAAACCACTTGAACCCTTCATACATTTACTGCCCACTCCCCTTGTGTCCACTGCAATTTATTAAATTCTAAAGCACTGCAGGTGAAAGAAGAAAAAGGGGCAACTACGGGGCATTGCCCAAACATATGAGTTAAAGAAGCATTAGATGCATTCCATCTCCAACAATTGTGCAAGTTAGACAAACCTTTATTGAAAAGATGTTTTTTTTAACTGAATAAAACATAACCTGAGATCCATAGAAGCGTCAGATACAGATGCTAGGGCAACCGTTCATTGGTTAGGCAAGATAGGGCACTCCAATTCTCTATTCCATTCCAATCTTAAACTATGGCTATCATATTTACTTACGGCTACTAAATACTTATATATGTGTGTGTCATGGAACGACGTGTCAGTTCATCTGTTATAAGTTTTTCTAACAGTGCTAGAGACTCCAAAGCTGTAAAAGTGCAGGACACGGAATAACGGCCTCAAGTTAAAGGAAGCCAGATTCCGGCTGGACATCAGGAAAAACTTCCTGACTGTTAGAGCAGTGCGACGGTGGAATCAGCTACCTAGGGAGGTTGTGGGCTCTCCCACACTAGAGGCATTCAAGAGGCAGCTGGACAACCATCTGTCAGGGATGCTTTAGGGTGGATTCCTGCATTGAGCAGGGGGTTGGACTCGATGGCCTTGTAGGCCCCTTCCAACTCTGCTATTCTATGATTCTATGAAAAGCAGCTGGACCGAAGCTAGATTCCAGCAGGTGTTGCAATTGCAAGTATTGCCACTGAGCAGTAGCAGGTAAATTAAATTTAACACATGAGTCTGAAAAGGGCAAAAACTCACCGTATGAGCCTATTTGATCCAAAGTAAAAATAATCTAATCCGTCCATGTCCTCCACAGAAATGGTTTCCTTCCAATTCTTAAATCTGGGTTTCCCCACATAGTCAATTTTGCATGAGAGAATGGATCAAACTGTAATTGATGTGATATTATACGCCATATCTCTCTAGCAGCCAAAATTGTAAGAGGGGGGTTACTTATTCTGATATGATGAGAACCGAGTGCTATCCATTTGGGAAGAAGTTCTAACCATAAGGCTTCCAGAACCGACCACAGTGACAGTTCTGAAGGAGCAGAAGACCAAAACTTAGCACAAGCCAATAGGTAAGCCCGATGGTGCAAAGCTAGGTCTGATAAAACCAAACCTTCTTTAATTGGAAGCTGCATCTGTTTCAAAGATATTCGGGGTGGGGAAGAACCTCAGAAGAATTTACAAAACAAAACATTAAGTTGCTGAAAGTATTTGCCAGGTATAAGTAAAGAAATCTCATGCATAACAAAGAATTCAAAGTATAAGGTCCATTTTAAGTGATTTGACTTTACCCCACAAACTCAACTTGAACAGTGCCCATCTGTCTATATCTCATGTAATCTCAATAAGTTTATTTAAGTTTATTTTGATCAATTGAGATATATCCCAGATAGATGTTAAAATCAGGGCACCACCAAAATTGGCCATTAGCCAACACACTAGGAAATATACTATCTCTAATCGGCATCAACTCTGACTTTGACCAATTAATTGAGTAACCAGAAAGATCACTGGAGGTATTAATCAATTCCATCAAAGCAGGAATAGATGCATGGAGTTTAGAAATAAACAATAAAAGATAATCAGCATACAGAATAAATTTAAATTCTAGGTCAGCATGTACAAACCTGTGAACAAACCTATTGTATCTAATTGCACAGGCAAGGGGTTCCAAGGGAAAGGAAAGGAAGGAACCTCTCATGCAAGCACTCGAGTCATTGCTGACTCCTAGAGGGACGCCTGCTTTTGCTGACATTTTCTTGGCGACTTTGTAGTGGGGTGGTTTGCCATTGCCTATCCCAGTTGCAGTTACCTTTCCCCCAGCTAGCTGGGTACTCATTTTACCAACCTCAGAAGGATGGAAGGCTGAGTCGACCTGAGCCGGCTGCCTGAGAGCAAGCTTCTGCTGTGATCGAACTCAGGCTGTGGAGTTTCGGCTGCAGTATCTGCCACTTACCACTCTGCGCCACACAAGGCTCTAAGGGGTTCCAAACATAGATCAAATATCAATGGGGAAAGCAGACATTGCCGACAACCAACCGTTGGTCATTACTCTTGTGCTTGGAGTCGAATATAAAATTCTAACCCAGTTAAAAAATTCCATTGGAAAGCCAAAATGACTCAGTGAAGCAAGCATAAACTTCCAATGTATTTTGTCGAAGGCCTTCTCAGCATCCAAAGAGACAATGGCCGCCTGGTCCGTTCTTTCTCTATTTAAAGCTATCAAATCCACAACTAATCCCAAATTATCAGCCCCTGCTTGTTTTTAATAAATACCACTTAATCTGGACCAACCAATGTTCTAATAACCTGTTGCAATCTATAAGCGAAAATTACCATGACTATTTTAATATCAACATTTATTAGTGAAATTGGTCCACAATTACCAGTTAGTGTGGTCCTTAAAAGTCAATATATTTCTGTATACCTATGGTGCCTCCCAAATCTGTAAAACCATCTGTATTCTTTTTTGGTGATCCCATTTAACTTCCAAAGTGATATGCCCTACTAGGGAGACTTCACTCCTTGTCCTTTGAGAGTCTCAGGCTTTGGGGCAGCTTTCCTGGACATCTTTCTGAGATGGCATTCCAGCTCATTCTGGAATCATCTGAAGCTTTTATGTTAGACCACAAAAACAGCAGGACTCCCAACTGGCCCACAGTATCTATATGCCACAGGGGGTTCAAAAAACTTTCACTTAGGGGAAGGGATGTTCGAATGGATTGCAAGGTGCCCCTTTTGAATTAAACTTCCAAATGTATTGCAAACGAGCTGTTTGCAACATTAACCCAAAGGCCAATTCTCTGTATTAGAGGATCAGTAGGAGGGATCACTTTATACTGGAGGAGTGGAAGATAGGAGCACACACTGCCCAAACTTGACACTTGGAAAACACATGACAGCACTCTTCAATTATTGCAGATTAGGGGAAGGCTTTGTCAAGGGAGAGAATTCCACGTTGACCCTGCCGCTGAAGTTAAGCAGTCAACTGTCACTGATCTCCATTTCAGCATGTAAGTGAATCTCAGACCAATGGGCCAACTTGAGCTCTCCTATCTATTTCTATTCCTACCCCTCCAATTTTTATCTGTCCATGTCTCCATAGGCTCGGTCAGTAAAAGAAATGTGATTTTATCCAAGATGGTAGGGCTTCACTACAATTTTCAGGAGCTCCCTTGGCTCAAGCAGCACCTCCTGCCCAGAAGAAAGGCTAAAATAGTAGGGGCATGCACCAACCACTAGATTGGTTTGGACCTGTTTGGCAATTTGAAAAACAGCTCATTTTGGCTCAGAACAATTTGGAGAATGCCTGCTTGGGCTTTTGTTCCAAATCTTGATTTGGAAATCCAAATCTTCATGCCACCTGTTGACTACCATTGAAAATCAACAAAAAATAACTTTTCTGTTTATCAGATTTGGATTAAAATTGCAGGCATAGTTGCCCCTTAGGAGGAGATTATATCTACCATGTTTCAGACAAATAGTGCACGTTTGTGCTATGTATCATTAAATTTTGATTTCTGTTTGTTGAAAAGGGAATATGAAGCACCCAACTAAATAGGCAACCAAGGGTATAATCCTATGACTTACATCCTCGGTGCTCGTAAACCTCTCAACTCAGGGGCTTACGAATATACCGTGCAGAGCACTGCATTTCACTAGCTGTTCTTTTTTGCCGGTCTAGCTGGGGCACATCAGAGGTGGAGGGAAGGAGGCCTCAGGATAGCTCATGTCTAAGCCTCTCCCGTCCCTGCCCACCAGAACACCCCATTTACCTCTTTCTTGAGGTCAAGTTCCTGACGTTGGAGAGGCAACTGGTGTGGGTTTTCTCCCCTGCTCTGGCTGTGAAGGGGAGACATAGCATGGATTTCTGGATATGAGGTCAGAGCACTGTCCCTAACCTTGGATCTAAGAATAAAGATATATTATGTCCACAGCATTCCCACAATACATAAGGGAGGTTCTTCAGCAAAGCTTTTGACAAAGTGCCCCATGACATTCTGATTAGCAAACTAGCTAAAAGTGGGCTAAATGGAAGAACTATTAGGTGGATCCACAGTTGGTACAGAATTGGACTCAAAGAGTGCTTATCAGGGGAGGTAACTAGCGGGGTACTGCAGAGCTCAGTCCTGGTACCGGTGCTCTTCAACATTTTTATTAATATTTGGACGAGGAGGTGCAGGGAACACTTATCAAATTTGCAGATGACACAAAATTGGGTAGGATAGCTAATACCCTGGAGGACAGAAACAAACTTCAAAGTGATCTTGATAGGCTGGAGTGCTGGGCTGAAAACAAAATGAAATTTAATAGAGATAAATGCCAAGTTCTACATGTAGGAAAAAGAAACCAAATACACGGTTAGAAGATGGGGATACTTGGCTCAGCAATACTACAAGTGAGAAGGATCTTGGAGTTGTTGTAGACGAAAAGTTGAAAATGAGCCAACAGGGTGATGTGGCTATAAAAAAAACAAATGCTATTTGGGGCTGCATTAATAGAAGTATAGCTTCCAAATCGGACGAGGTACTGGTTCCCCTCTTTTCAGCACTAGTTAGGCCTCACGTTGAGTACTGCATCCAGTTCTGGGCACAACACTTCAAGGAGGATGCAGACAAGCTGGGGCATGTTCAGAGGAGGCCAATGAGGTTGATCAGGGAGGGGGGGGGGTCTGGAAACAAGGCCCTATGAAGAGAGACTGAAACAACTGGGCATGTTTAGCCTGGAGAAGTTTGAGGGGAGGCATGATAGCACTCTTCAAATACTTGAAAGGTTGTCAGACAGATGAGGGCTAGGATCTCTTCTCGATCATCTCAGAGTGCAGGACATGAAATAATGGGCTCAAGTTACAGGAAGCCAGATTCTGGCTGGACATCAGGAAAAACTTCCTGTTGGTTCCATTGTCATACTGCTCTAATTACCTAGGGAGGTGGTGGGCTCTCCCACACTAGAGACCTTCAAGAGGCAGCTGGAAAGCCATCAGTCAGGGATGTGTTAAGGTGGATTCCTGCACTGACCAGGGTGTTGGACTCAAATGGCCTTATAGGTCCCTTCCAACTCTACTATTCTATGAATCTGAAGTATCCAGTGGACCCCCAAACACTGTCTAGGGGAGATAGGATTTATTCCTAATATACTGTTATTTGAAGGGCCATCAAGCTTAATACACTTGCTTTTCAAATGCTTGTACTCTTGCACACAAAATGACACCAAAACAGGCCATGCACAGGAAGCCACAGAGGCTTCCTGTGGACTCCACCAATGGAAGAAACCTTAGTGACTCCCACCTTACTGAAGCTTCCTCTACAGAAGATTCCTGCAATATGCTCCTCCATGGGCACACTCCCTCTCTCTCTCTCTCTCTCTCTCTCTCTCTCTCACACACACACACACACACACACACACACACACAAAATCCATGAGCAAGACAAACAAAGTCCTCTTGATGTTTCACCTTTATTTGTAAAAGTCCAGATATAAAATCTTATTGTTTCGTTAACCGCCCCCCACAGAGGCACATTAAAAACTACGCCATCTTCCACCCTCATCATTGACTATGTTTGACATTCCCCCCCACCTTCAACTCCACGTTATTCTAGCTTTTTCCACTTGCTTCCATGTTACAAGGATGGGATCTTCCTGCTTTCCAGAAACTCATGCAGGGGAGAATACAACCAGATCTGGTCCAGCAGTACTTTAATAATAGCTTTCCTTTTCCACCCAGCCTACATAAGGAATGGAGAGAGAAGAAAGATGATATATATATATATATATATATATATATATATATATATATATATTAAGTTGTTTTTCCTATTTCTTAAGTCAGATTCAAGCCCTCAATATCAGAAGCAGAGGGGTTAAGTAACTGCATGTGTTGAAGAAAATAGCAATATCCATGAGTTACACAAGTACAGATTATGCACAATATATTTCTCCATCTAACAGTGTTCATATTTATCATCTATTATGACTAATACCCAGGCCATAGACCTTGAGGGTTCTTCTCCATTTTAGTAGCAGGATCCATGGCAATCCAAAAAACATTTCCAAATGCAAGATGCCACCAGCACCCATGGCCCTGCCATTACATTACATTACAGGTTATGTTAGATTATACTTGTGCTTCACGGAATGGAGACCTTGACAACTAGGCGGCCTCCAGACCACTACAACATATTTATTTATTTATTAAGACCTTTGTATCCCGCCCTATGTCACAGCTTCCAAGAATGCTATGAACAGTAGATTCTTACCCCCTGGGCTGCGTCTCAGGATGAGTTTTCTTACTTCATCATACACAAAGATGAGGAGAGAGTAGGGGAAAGCACAGAACCACCATGTTGGCCTGCAAGGGAAGAAATTCAATTGTACAACATAGTTGCATGGCACAATTGTGGTTTAGCAAGAGCCCAGTGTCTTCAAAAGCAATTTAGGGGAAGCCTACATCCACACTTTGAAGAGGAATTTAAGCGTGGTAGAGATTATGCCAAGCCCAGCCATAGCAGCAGAGGGAAAGTTGAGAGAATTTTCAGTTTCAGGATCACCAAAAGGTCAACTGTATTTAATACTTACTTGAGAGGATACATCCTCAGGGCAACATCCATTCCTGGGCAGTAGGACAGGAAGGCAGCTAGAGCCGTCTCTTCAAAGAGACCAAATATTAGGATCTTGTTCCTGCAGAAGTATTAATGAAAGTCAGCTCCAAGAGGAAACTACCTTCTTTCTCAACCCTGGATCCTGGGTGGAAGCTAGCACAACCTTTTGGGACTGTAAGCATCCCCCCCCCAAAAAAAAAATTGTTGGCTACGTGGCCCCATTTCACATGAAGCCTAATACATATTGCTTCTAGCATCTAAAGCACCCATCCATTTTCATTTCCAGCTGCTTGATTCCTTTGGGGAGCATCAATGGCAATTTAAGAGTGGAATGACAACTTGCTACTCACTTCATTCCTTGCTGGAAGACAGAGTTCCTTCTGGTCTTACAGATAACCAAATCTGCCCACTGAACCACCACAATACTGACAAAGAAGGATGTGTGACAAGTGAACTCCACAATTTTCCTTTGTTCATAAGTCTGGAAAAAAAGTGCAGTAGAAAGAGTTTTCATGCTTGCATCTTTTTGCTCATGGAATGGGGCTAACATGCCTTTTAACAGTTATGTTAGGTCACTAGGAAACTCACCCACTGCTGTCCATAGCTGTCTTCTACATCATTGATCCATCGGTCATCCCATGACACTCTAATCCCTAACAAGGATGATGGCAAAAAGCCATTTTCTGCAAGGATCACAAAATAGGTGAAGAAGCCTCCCAGTGCTTGAATCATTCCTAAACAAAATGGGAAAAACTTTACTTCACCTTGAGCAGATGCTAGAAGTCATTTTATGAATAATACACATGCGTCTATATTCATTCAAGAGGTCTCTTTTTTGTTTTAACTGACTTCAAAAAGGTAAGAGGCTGAAGCCATGTCTGTCTCAGTTCACCACCTCCTTGCTGACAAAAGCAGTTTTGTAGCAAGCTTTCTCTATGGTAATTTATTGCACAAAAGCACATCAAGGACACACTACCAGCTATTCCCAATGCTCTGCTCTGCTCTGGCTTTGCTGTGCTCCTTCCAGCATCAGCCTACACACTTTCTGAATTCCGGCCAAGCCTACTATTGTCCTCTGCACTTGCAGAGAAACAAACTGCTCCTAAATTAGTACTCCTCAACTATATGATAAACGGAGATTATCAGGCAGTTGGAAGCACTATAGTTTTACTAAGCGACTGGAAAGTAACTGGTACAAGACGCTGTATACAAGATGACCCCTCTAAGTCCCAGCTACTAGAGACCTACCCTGCCAAAGCCATTTGCCTGTGCCTGTCCGCTCCTTCCCCACGAACAGCTCACAGGCCTCTCATTCCCGAGGTCCTGCAGCCAGCTTGGCTCCTGCTTGGCTCGTCTCCTTAAGAATGCACTTCTGTATCCCCTTTAGGCCTTCGCTTACTCCACTCTTAAGTCTCAGGTCAGTGCAGGAAATGCCACAGAAAATGCATTCCAAGCTCTATATTCTAACATGCCAAGGGGGGACTCCACACACTTTTCTTATGTAGAAACACCTTACACCTTATCCAGGAAATCATATTATTTATTATTATTTATTTATATAGCACCATCAATGTACATGGTGCTGTACAGATAACACAGTAAATAACAAGACCCTGCCGCATAGGCTTACAATCTAATAAGTTGTAGTAAACAATAAAGAGGGAAGGAGAATGCAAACAGGCACAGGGAAGTGTAAACAGGCACAGGGTAGGGCAAAACCAACAGTGTAAAGTCAGAACAAACTCAATATTTGAAGGCTATAGGGAAAAGAAAAGTTTTGAGCTGAGTCTGCCTCAATTATGGGGTTTTTTTTTTTGCTGCTTTCTTTAAAAATAGTAAGAACCTTTGGTCCAATGACTACTCTGCCCCCTCCCTCATGGGTCTTACTTCAGCCATTTTGTGTTGGTCTCCATGTCCCTCAAGTTCCACTTGTGGTTTATACTCACAGACTTCAGGCCTGAAACCACTGGCATTTGTTACATGGTTCTTCAAAATGACAATGTTTCAGGGACAGCATTGACAACAACACAGGGAGCTCTGATTCCACAGTATACAGGCTGTGACCACTCAGACTCTAAACTAGCCCGGGTTCCACTACAGATTTGTCAGCTTGCCAACTTTGAGAACCCGAGGAAGGACAGGGGCTCTACCCAGTATTGCACTAAGTGTCAGCAACACATCATACTACTGTCTAAGGGTTTCTGAAGTTCAGCACCACAGGGATTCCCCACCCCCAAACTAGGGAGAAGAAGAGGGCCTTGTACTTCCAGCTGTGCTGGGCCTCAAAGACTCTGGGAATGCCTCCAAAATGCCATGTAAAGTCTCCTCCATTCCACTGCACAAAGAGGCACAGGGCTGGCGATGAGCAAATGTTTGGGATGGACCCAATCAATATGTGGGAAGAAAGAAAACTGTCTGATACCTACTTAGTTCAGAATTGTCTGCACTGACTGGCAGCAGCTCTTCACATTGCTCAGCCCTATTTGGAAATGCCGGGGATAGAGCCCAAGACCTTCTGTGTCAAGGGAGGGGAATTCCAACCCTCCCTGTGCATTGCCAGCCCCATGGAAATCGCAAGGCAATAAGGCTTAGGGGGAAATTCCTAAAATTCTACTGAAAGGGTGTGTGGGAGGAAGGAAAGTGAAGGAGGAGGTTTAAATGACTGTTTGACATGGAGAGTACATGGATATATGTGAACTGGGGGGGGGGGTTAATGAGTGAATGGGTAGCCCACTTTCCCCTCAAAGGAATGCAGCCCACAATTTTAAAAAGATGGCACATCCCTGTTCTACAGGCAAATTTCCCCTCCTGCTCATAGTCCTAAAACGCCCACATCTGTTCATTAAAAAGAGGTGTGTGCACTTACCAATCTGACCATAAGCCATGCTGATCAGCCTTTCATTTACTAGTTTGTCTGTCTTAGGGTTTCTGGGTTGTCTCTTCATAATATCACTTTCTGCTTGCTCATATGCCAGAGAGATCGCAGGAACCTTTAAAGTAGGAGAGCGATGTAGAAAGATTAGATACCACTTCACTGGTTACATTTCTTGCATTAACCTATATAGTCTACACCCTTTGCCCTCTCAACAAAAGAGAAACATTTGGTTTCCATAGCAAGCATTTTAGGACACCCAGTCTATGCATGGGTGGGAGATTTATTTATGGTAGAAATAAAGTCTGCTAGATTGTTTTACTAACCATGTCAGTGCCCAAATCAATGCATAAGATGGTAACTGTCCCCAGTGGTAGGGGGATGTTGGCTATTATGAAGATGAGGAAAGGTGTAATCTCAGGGATGTTACTGGTCAAGGTGTAAGCAATTGATTTCTTCAGGTTATCAAAAATCAGGCGACCTAAGAGAAAAGAGCACTGTTTTTAAATAAAGCAACCATGTTGGCTGTGACATGAAGATAGACTACCAAGTACTCCTGAGTAAGTTCCATACAGAACAGTTTTAAGTTCATACGGATGTGGAAAGGCAACAAGAGGTAGGGCATCATTTAACTAAAGCAGGAGGACATTCAAATTATTTAAACTGGGGAAAGGGGGCTAGCTACAGTTTTATGGTTCTCTAGTAGACAACATTAATTTCCAAGGACTAAACAAGGAAGCTTTCCATGCACACAGATGTGCATGCATGTGTATCATAGAAACATAGAATAGTAGAGTTGGAAGGGGCCTACAAGGCCATCGAATCCAACCCACTACTCAATGCAGGAATCCACCCTAAAGCATACTTGACAGATGGTTGTCCAGCTGCCTCTTCAATGCCTCTAGTGTGGGAGAGCCCACAACCTCCCTAGGTAACTGGTTCCATTGTCGTACTGCTCTAACAGTTAGGAAGTTTTTCCTGATGTCCAGCCGGAATCTGGCTTCCTTTAACTTGAGCCCGTTATTCCGTGTCCTGCACTCTGGGAGGATCGAGAAGAGATCCTGGACCTCCTCTGTGTGACAACCTTTTAAGTATTTGAAGAGTGCTATCATGTCTCCCCTCTTCTCTTCTCCAGGCTAAACATGCCCAGTTCTTTCAGTCTCTCTTCACACACACACAGAACATTCTTCGACACTTGGGATTTGTTATGGGAGGAAATAGAAGTGTTCTTTTTGTAATATTGGCAACACAAAAGTGGCCGAGATGAATCAGGAACTCACCCTCTTCAACCCCAGTAACAATAGAGGCAAAGTTGTCATCCAACAGAATCATGTCAGCTGCCTGTTTGGAGACATCTGAACCAGCAATACCCATTGCAACACCAATGTCTGCCTTCTTCAAAGCAGGAGAATCGTTCACACCATCACCTGTGACAGCAACAATAGCACCCTGGAAGGAAAAAGGAGCTTTGGTTTATGAAAGTCATTTCAAGCAGTCTGAAATAACTCCTTCCTTTCCCAGACGAGTTCAGTTTCTGACAGCTTTAAGTCTGCCCCAGTAC
Source organism: Elgaria multicarinata webbii (assembly GCF_023053635.1). Classification (NCBI taxonomy): domain Eukaryota; kingdom Metazoa; phylum Chordata; class Lepidosauria; order Squamata; family Anguidae; genus Elgaria; species Elgaria multicarinata. Next base: position 151,078 of record NC_086173.1, read on the forward strand.
CTGGAGAGCAACTACAAACTCCTAAATATGTAGGTTGCTTACCTATAACCATAGTTCTTCGAGTGGTCGTCTGTGCATTCACTCATACGGGCTCTGCGCCTGTGTGGAGCTTGTTTCGGAAACTTCTATAGCTGAGGCAAATGGTTTTGGCGGGAACCCCTCCCCCACTATCCACTGACTCTGGGTCCCCACCCTTCTCCTCAGTTCCTTGAGACCGAATTGCTGGCCTCTTAACCAGGAGAGAAACCACCTGGTATCAACGGCACATTGATATTGACACCAAAGTGGGGACGGTGGGTGGGTTGTGTGAATGCACAGATGACCACACGAAGAACTATGGCTACAGGTAAGCAACCTGCATTTTTTCTTCATGGTCTCTGTGCATCACACATATGGGCGATTAACAAGCTTACTCCCTGGTGGAGGGTAGGTGCAGTTCAATGTGCCATCTCAAGATGGAAGACAGAACTGCTTGCCCGAAATTTCAGTTTGTCGTGGTACAAACTGCCATATATTTTGCAAATATTTGGGGGGCTGTGCTTAGGTCCAATGGAAGGACCCAAATTGGAACATATCGGTACCTATGATAAACCCAAGGTACCTCTGGTGAGTGTTCTGAATGGCTACAGGGAAGTATGGATACTTTAAGTGTATGGAGGCAAAACATACTCCCTTCTGAGAAGCAGCATTAAGAAGGACAGTGTGTCATCTGTAATTTGCTGGTTCTGATGCAGGAAACGAGATGAGCGATGGGATTGAACAACTCTTCGCCGTCGAATGGCAGGTCCTCAATCTAGCTTACAGAGTGAGACCTGCTAATCATAGGTATGTATGCAAAGCGCCAGAACGTCCACCACTGCTCTCGACTCACAGTCGGTGAGGTGATGGATCATGTTAAGTTGCTGACGAGAGGAAAAGTTGTTATCTGGACATCGTAACTAGATAGTGTATGACTCTGGGGCCCAAAGCAGATGAATATGTTTGGTGGCCTGGTAGGTCCAACATATATGTTCTAAAAACTCCCCATGGGAATAACTGGACTAATATAGAATTGGGACATGGGTGCGTAAAGAAAAAACCCAGTGTCCATTAATGGACCTTATATAAAGATTCTGCCCTTTCCAATGTCAGAGCCATCAAAGAAGGGGCCTTCCAAGAATTTTTAACTGTCAGAAGCAGTGTTGGGAGAAAAAATATCGGCACTGGAGTCGGCTTCTTAGTACATGCAGCGTGAGATACAAAATCCTGCATTTTATTTACAGGGTTATGTGTCTTGATACCGAGCCTGGTCATCCTCAATGACCGGGAAGTGGTATAAGTCCTCCGAAGGAGGTTCTGCCCTGTGGAAGCACTACATCATGAAGTGACGCAGAACAGAGCAATGTTGAGACAGATTGATAGTCCTCAAAGGACTGAGGGGAATCAGGTCTATTCTTATGCTCCAACTCATCTTCCCCAAGTTGATCTCCTGATGCCCCATGGAATGGGGGTGGAATGGGGAAGAGCTAAGTAACTGTACTGATGCATTGTGGCTGTAACAGCGATCTCGGTTGTATGTGTCCCCATCACAGTACTGATGCCAGTATCCGTGCTTGTATGGTATTCTCAGACACATGGCCCATTTGACATTGTGTCCCCTCCTTTCACGGGGGGGGGGGGGGGGGGGGCAAAAATGATGACATCAGACATCATGGTAATAAAACTCTTTCCACTGAAAGCAGAGCACTGCGTAGAGACTCTGGAGGGAGACCCTGAAATTGGTGGTTAGCCTGCAAGGGATATACTGCCTGACGTGGTGGACAGATGTCCATTGGCTTTGGAGGGGAGATATATCACATCTCACCCTCTGACATTGAAGCTGCATGCGAGATGCCACTCTTGGTATCAAGAGTTCCAGCCTCTGTACCTAAGAAGCTTGTTATGTTATTGCCACTCTTGGTATCAAGGATTCCAGCCTCTGTACCAAAGTTAGTTAGTTATATTATTGCCACTCTTGGTATCAGGAGTTCCAGCCTCTGTACCAAAGAAGCTATTTATGTTATTGCCAGTCTTGGTATCAAGGGTTCCAGCCTTGGTACTGAAAAAGCCAGTTATGTTATTGCTACCGAGGAGGCCACCCGTGGGGACTCTAACAGTAGTGGTTAGATCTGGCTTCGATACAGTAGCCTTGGCATGAGGCTTTTGTTGTTGTTGTATATCCCAAAGGCTTAAGGATCTGGCCTTCCTAGATATCTCTTTTGCTGCAGCTAGAGAGAGTCCAGATTTCTGCAAGATTGGAACGACACATGGATAAAGCACTTCGGAGAATCCATGGCTTCTAGAGTTTTTCTCTGCAGAAACGCCCCAAACAATCAGTCCCAGAAGGCTTAAGTGATCCGGCCTTCTTAGATATCTCTTTTGCTGCGGATACAGCTAGAGCACGTCCAGTATTTGAAGATCGGAATGACCCATGGTTAGAGTCAGGGTCCGATGACGCTGAGGGGACATAGGTTGAGGAGCCTCCGCCATAAGTGGCTATATTGATTGCTTTGGAGAATCCGTGGCTTCTAGAGCATTTCGCCTCAGAATCGCCATTACGTGTTTAGCCCTCAGAAGGCTTAAGCAACAGGTCTCGATGATGCGAGCCTCTCCCAAACAAATCAGAGAGAATATCTGTCTGTTGGGGAAGCTTGCTGACACCTTCAGAAAAAAAGGCCTTAATAGCCATGCGAGCCCTCCCTGATGCGATCCCAGATCGCTGGAGGGTAAAATAGCGAAAAATACTAACAATAATCAATTAAGACTTAACAAAAACTGAAAACAAACTAAAAACAACGAAAAACCTCAGCACGCTAAAGAATGATTTCTCCTCATGAGAAAGACAGAAGTTCCCAATGAGACATCCTTTGCTTGTTGAAAGAAAACTGAGAAGGGCAGGGACCCAGAGTCAGTGGATGGTGGGGGAGGGGTTCCTGCCAAAACCGTTTGCCTCAGCTACAGAAGTTTCCAAAACGGGCTCCAAGCAGGCGCAGAGCCCATACGTGTGACGCACAGAGACCACGAAGAAGAAGTGCCAGTGCCTCCCATTACACTCTATAGAATCAGGACCCAAGTTCAATGTGATAGCATATCATTTGCATTCAGAAGTCCCACTAAAATGATCTCATAGATCAGGGTGGGAAAGGTCTTCTATCAGAGTAGACTGTACTGGGCTAGATAGTATAAGACTTGATATGTAACTACAGATCAATGCAGGAACAAACTGCATGTGGCAGGGAAGCAGATCTTGGCTAAATATTAGGAGAAACATCCTAATGGCAAGAACTGTTGCACAGTGGAACAGTCCTGAAGGAATTTGAGTAGAGACTGGACAGTCATTTCTCAGGGATGCTGAGGATGCACTGTAGACCCTACATTGGAGCAGTGGGTTGGACTAGGTGTCCTACAAAACACCTTCTATGACACAGCTCACTGAACCACACTGCAGGGGATCTCCTCTTCTTACCTGCCGTTGGCAGCCTTCCACAATGATAAGCTTCTGTTGAGGAGAAGTTCTGGCAAAGACTATTTCCGTATGGTATCTCAGAATATCATCTAGCTCCTCACCGCTCATGTCCTTCAAGTCTGAGCCATGAATCACACAGGCTTTGGCATCTCTGCAATTTGAGAGAAGGTGAGTTGAGAACTTCAGAATATTGCTCCAACTCTTTTTAACTCGATGGAGTAAACCTTTCCCTCTGATGGGGCAACGAAGATGGAATGGCTGCTCTCACTACAGCCAGAGAATGCTGATGAAAAAGCTTTGGAATTTGTTCTTGGTAAGCTGTCAACTTGAAAATAAGCAAGCAAAATGGATGCATCCAGTTCAAGTGTGGGATCAAGCAGAAGCACTGTTTAAACAAACTTGGCCCCAATCTTGTTTATCTGTTTCCTCCAAATCTTGCTAGCATAGATATTTTCTGTTAAACACTAGCATTTAGAAGACAAGTAGCTGGTCCTCCCCACCCTCCTCCAGACAAGCTACACAGTCTGTTTCTAACCATGCTCCTGTTCAGTACCTGGGGTTCACCTGGCTGACAGGAATGTTGAGGCGAACAGCAATATCTTCCACGGTCTCATTGCCTTCAGAGATGATGCCAACTCCCTTGGCGATGGCCTTAGCCGTGATTGGATGGTCTCCTGTCACCATGATAACCTACAAGGCAAAAAAGGCAACATCAGTCAGGAGCCCTTAAGCAGTGTCAAAGGGGCTGGTTATTCCTGTGGATTATCCAAGAGAGACAGAAGCATCAACAGCAACTTCCGGAGATGGAAAAGCAGTTTACAGTTTTGTCTAGTCTGTACCACCACCACCACCACCACTCCCTTTGCATGGAACCCTCTCAAATATTGCTGCTTTTCTGTATTCTTTGGTGCTGTGTTTACAGAGGACTCAGGTTAAATATTTGGAGGGGTGGGTCGAAGAGCTATTTTACCTTTATGCCAGCACTTCTGCATTTGCCAACAGCGTCAGGAACAGCAGCGCGAGGAGGGTCAATCATAGAAATCAACCCAACAAAACAGAGTTTGTCTACTGGGAAGTTCACTTCATCTGTATCAAACTGGAAGTCTTCGGGGAACTGCTCATCAGGCAGAGCCAAGTGGCAAAAGCCTGCAACACATCCAAGAGATTCCACACATTAGGGAGGAGATGCTCAATGGGGCTACTGGGATTGCCAAATTGCCCGGCTACATTTGAGAAGCACTTGGAGAATTTGGCACCTGAGAAGCCAATGGAAAATATGCTTCTTCTAGATCCAGACTCTCTACCCTGCATAAGGCTGCAGCAAGCACTTGAAGCTTGTAATAAAGCCTTATTAATATTTTGTCTATGAAAATCGACAGATCTCAGCATGCACTGCTCCACTCAACTCAAACACGTTGCAAGCACTTCCAGTGATTTCTTGGCTGTAGTAAGGCTTGATTAAGCATTGGCATTAATGTAAGGCAAGACTAATTCAACAGACCACCTTACCCAATACTCTCTCCCCCAGGCCTCCTAATTCAAGGTAGGCATTCTGAAATGCATCTTTGGCTTCTTCATCTAAGGACTGTTCTTTTCCATGGATCAGGATGGTGCTGCAGCGGTCCAGGATTCTTTCTGGGGCTCCTTTCATCACAAGCAGGTAGCGTGATTCCGATGGGTTTGCGTTCTTGTGGATCGATAGCTGCATTTTTGGAATAGTGTTAGAAAATGTCCTTTTGGACAGCGTTTTATCTACAAAACTGGTGTGGAATGCACTCTGAAGATTTGCATTCAGCCTCCACCATGCTCAAAGCTCTGACACACAAAACAGCAATCTGACTGGCAAGTAATACAAATCCGCCAGGGTTAAACCAAAACTGACCTAGCCCAGTATGAAAGATGCAGTTTTTGTTAATGCAAAACCGAGCTCATATTTCTTACTTGGTATTTGTTGGTAGAGTTGAATGGTATCTCCACCACTTTGGGGTTCTTCTCCCTCAGCGCCTTGACAGACCCACAGCAGAGTTCAATGCATTTTAGGAGTGCAGATTCAGAGGCATCTCCTGCCACCGCCCTCTGGCAAATAAAAGTGGTTCACAGTGAGTATCTGAAGTCCTTTAAAGATGATCCAACTTAAATATCACTTCTTTACAGGTAAGATACATATCCCATTCTATGCAGAAACCCAATGATTGACAGCAGGTTTCTCTTAAAAACAGAACAAGAATTTTTTTTATGAAAAACCACAGAAATTGTTTAACAAGCCTGCATAATTTCCAACCCACCAACTTAATGCAGACCAGCAGCCAAGTATGACATTGCTGCTTGCCTCAGACAGTTTATCCAGGGCCTTACTAACCACATGAACATGGCCGGAGTGTTGTGTTCAGTTTAGGAGGCACAAATTGTGCAGACCTGCTCGTATCACATTGGGCTAGTTTTACTATTGAAACCAGCAGTTTTGTACCTTTGATAGGATTTCTACTATAATTTGTTTGGGGAGGGGGGCAAGAGTGTGTTGCTACAGCTCTTCTTCTGTTTGCTTGTGTAATAGAAAAACCTGGTTACACCAAGCTGTACTTGAAGAACCAACAAAACTATTCATTGAAAATATATGAATAAGATCTGCTCACTGGTATTAGAGAGTATGCTGCACGACCTTTTCCAGCAGCAAAACCCTGTTCTTCCTCAAGTTGCTTTCTCCTCTTCATGCTTCACATTGAATGTAAAGCCAAGACATGCTAGGCCAATGAAAAGCTACGGTAACTAAGCCAGGGGAATTACTCACCTTCAAAATGGGAACACTTTCCTGGCTAGCCTGAAACACTGCCCGGTTGCAGAGTCCCGCAACCCTGGCTAAAGAATTCCATGTTTGAGATGTCTTGTCAAAAGACGCACCTTGGGAAGAGCAAGAATAAGGTGCATTTTAGTTCCAGATTCATTTGCTTTGCTCCACTTTTCATTTTTATATTTTCAAAGGGACCATGACCTTTGATTCACGTCCCAGTATGTAACGAGATCACCCAAAATCATGTAGAGTGCAATCCTATCTGGATGTCTACTGATGGGCATCTAATGCAGAGGGCGGGAGAAGTCCAGAGGTGACCATGGCCTCTGCTCTTGCCCTGCATTTTCATTAGTCAGGCTGGGGCTCTGCAGAGTGGGGGAGGGGGCAGCTGGAGGATTCTCGGTAAGCCACCTGCCCCAGTCTCCTCCACTCCTGGCCCCTTTCCTTCTTCCCCAAGCTTGCGTTTATGAACTCATAAATGCAGCTGGTGTGGTTCTCTCTGTGCTGGCTGGGAGGGGGGCAGGGAGCTCGAACCCCTGAGTCTGAGGCTGGAGCACCGTTTCCGGCCTTGGATCCAGGAACCTGAAGTACCCTATGGCCAGGCAGAGGGCCAGGCATTTGCATGTTTCTTTCAGACCAAACGGTGCCTGGCAGCGCATGCCAGGCACCACTTACCTAATCACCCACCAACGTGGTTTGTCATGTCGTCTGGACCCGGGCAAACATGGCTTGTTGAAGGGGGAAATAACCCTCAAACTAACTACACCCTCCAAGTTTGGACAACATGACAAGCCACACATGGATATCTGGGTGCTATTTAGGCCAATAGCACCTGGCCACTGGGGCTTGTGTTTAAGCCACAATGATTGTGCGAACCGGGTCCGTGAGTGTTTCTTTCAGACCAAATGGTAGGTAAATTCTTAATGCATTTCTGAGAGGGTACGGAACGGGGTGGGCGAGAACCAGAAAAAGAGCAGCTGGCTATTCCCACCCCCTCTGTATAACAAAGAATATAGGATTCTCCATAACACATGGTGGGAGTGGGGAGAAAAATGCCTCCGCTGCAAGTCCTAAAAAGTGGGCAGGAGTGACACAGAGCTCCTGGAGCACAAGGAGCCAAAGGTGGGAGGCATCGCCATCCAAAGTAGTGCAGGTGCATTCCCAGCTCTTCAGCCCTTCATTATGCCCCCCCCCCCCCCGCCCACTTAGCTGCCACCTCCGACCTTGAGAAGCAGAGGTAACTATCATGACTGCTTCTGCTGGCAGGAATAAATGAGCTTTTCAGATACCTTCCTTGCAAATATACAGCCATCAATGCCTCTTCAAGAGTTGGCCCACTTTTCTAAAATATATTTTGATTTATTATCTTTCCTATCCTGCTCTTGCACTGGGCTCCCAGGGGGCTTCCACCTAAGGAGATGACCAGCTCCAGACTTGCTTAGGCTCCACTTCAGATGTTCCCAGACCATTTATCAGGCCAAGATGGCCCACATCAGCCAGGGTTAGAAGTACTATGAATGCTTTTTCCTTTGTCACCCTGGGGACAGAGGAATGAGCTTATGCACCATGGGCAGGGGGTCATGTTGGTTTACATATTCTGCCCATGAGCAGAAGGCAGCTTCTACTGATCTGACCAGAAGATCAGCCAGCTTACCACTCTGGTTTTCTGTAGTATCAGCCTCATGGATCTGATTATCAAACCACATATGAGCGACTGTCATGCGGTTCTGAGTCAAGGTGCCTGTTTTGTCAGAGCAGATTGTAGATGTGGAGCCCAGAGTTTCCACTGCTTCCAAATTCTTCACAAGACAATTCTTACGAGCCATGCGCTTAGCTGTTAGTGTCAGACATACCTAGAGAATGACAAAAAGAGAGGGATGCTTCTATTCACGGCAATCCTGTCTTCCACGCCTCTTGTTAAAAAGAGCAAGAAAATCTGTGGGCCAGCAGTCACTGCAGCTCCTCTTCGAACACGTGGTATTTGCACCCAACTTACTGTGACAGTAGCAAGCAGACCCTCGGGGACATTGGCCACAATGATGCCAATAAGAAAGATGACAGCCTCCAGCCAAGTGTACTCAAGGATCAGTGAAAGGATGAAGAAGGAAACACCAAGGAACACAGCCACACCCGTAATTATGTGGATAAAGTGCTCGATCTCTCTAGAAATGGGTGTCTGTCCCCCTTCCAGTCCAGAGGCCAATGAGGCAATTCGTCCCATTACAGTACGGTCACCAGTGTTAATGACTACACCACGGGCAGTACCTGGAAACAGTTAAAGACGATGGTTAAAAACAACATTTATCTGCACAACTAAGATCTATCTGTAAGATTATTTTGTACATATTTCAGTATATGCAGATAAGTCCTTTAGCTGCCTTCCAGTCAAGCCATTCTAAGGTACTGCAACTCTCATTAAGACTGGTGGCACACTAATTCCCATCCTACTCTTAGTAAGAACGTTTTCTGTCTGCGCACAACACAATGGTTGTTCATTCTTTCCTCTGGGGCTGCACAATGTATTGTGGTAGAAGTACCACTGCCCTTTCCTTTAGCAAACAGAGAGCTTCAGCTATTGGGCAGTATAAAAATGTAATAAATAAATAAATAAATAAATAAATAAATAAATAAACAAACAGCTGGCAGATACCCATGCCTGCTTCTCCACCTGCTCCCCCCTGCAAAGGCTGCTTTCTAGTACAAGAATACCCTGTCTGTGTAGCAAATCTCAACGGCAAGTTTCTGGACCTTCTTGGCAAGCTCATCACAAAACAAGTGTGCCTACACAAAATAATAGGGGGCTGTTGTAATTTGGGCTCAGCCATGACTGGAATTAAGCTCCCCAAACCATGTTTAGCTCCAACAACAACAACAGCAACAACAACAACAATAATTTGTTACCCGCCTCTCGCTCCGGATCGAGGCAGGGTACAACACAAATACAAACGCCATAAAATACATATAATTAAAACATTCAAAACTAATATATCATTAAAAGCAGCACATTATTAAAAGGCATCTTAAAATTTAACTGGGTAGGCCTGCCGGAAGAGATCAGTCTTCATCTGGAAGACTGGTTAAGCAGGTCATTCCATAATCTGGGAGCAGCAGAGGAAAAGGTCCTCTGGGTACTAGTTGTCAGCCTTGTTTTTGTTGACTGGAGTAAATTCTCCCCAGAGGACCTGAGTGCGTGGGGCGGATTGTATAGGAGAAGGTGATGCTGCAGGTAGCCTGGGCCCAAACCATGTAGGGCTTTAAAGGTGATAACCAACACTTTACACTTTGCCTGAAACTAATTTGCAATCAGTGAAGAGATTTTTAAACTGGTGTAATGTGGTCACTCCTAGGTGTACCGGTGACCAGCCTGACTGCCATATTTTGAACTAGTTGAAGTTTCTGGACTAGGCACAAAGATAGCCCTATGTAGAGCGCATTGCAGAAGTCGAGCCTTGAAGTTACCAGCGCGTGCACTACCATCTTTAAGTCTTCCGACTCTAGGAAGGGGTGCAGCTCACGTATCAGCCGAAGCTGATAGTAGGCCCTCCTGGCCGTCGTATCTATCTGGGCTGTCATTTGGAGCGACAGATCCAGAAGCACCTCCAAGCTGTGAACGCAGTCTTTCAGAGGGAGTATAACCCCATCCAGAACTGGTTGACACACCTCCAAACCCAGGTTATGGCCTTTGACAGCAAGCACCTCCGTCTTGTCTGGATTCAGCTTCAGTTTGTTTTTCTTCATACAGCCCATTAAGCATTCATTCAGAGGAGACACACTATCCTTAGCTGACGCTGTTGTCAAATGCAAACATAAGCAACTACATGCTGGTTTTGTCATGCAAAGCTCCACTGTCCTGATAGAGAAGGTCACTTACCCAGAGCTTCTCTTATTTCTCCTTGCTTTGAATTATCCAACACTTGAGATCTGAGCACTTCAGTGTTTTATGGACTCATTTGATTAAATATCGTAAGCGGTTTTTACCTTCCACACAATTGGTAGAGAAGAAAGCAATATTTCTTGTCTCCAGTGGGTTCTCATTCGTGAAGTCTGGAGATCTTGTCTGAGGTTCTGATTCGCCCGTGAGAGAAGAGTTGTCCACCTGTGTAAGCGATCGCGTTAGAGGAAGAGCCCAGAAGGTTTCAAGGAGGCTGTGGCAAGCTTGGTTACTTTGCAGGTGCACTTTGGCCCCTTCAGTCTTACTGCTGGCACATACATACCTTACAGCCATGGGCCGAAATAATCCTCAGATCTGCTGGGATTCTGTCTCCGCCCTTCACCTCCACGAGATCGCCAGCAACGACCCCTTCAGCATTGATGCTCAATTTCTCGCCATTTCGGATCACCAGAGCTTGCTGCAAGAGAAAGGAGCATCTTTCAAATATGATACCTTGGAACTCTTGAGCAAACCCTTCACTTGCTTGTGCCTGTAGATAGCTACCAGTAACAGCAGTACCCACCAACCACCTGCACAAAAAGCTGAACATGCTGCACTTACATACCTGAGGCACCATATTTTTGAAGGACTCCATGATCTTTGAACTCTTCGCTTCTTGGTAGTAAGAGAAGCAACCAGTTATGATGACAACAGCAGACAGCACAACACCGAGATACAACTACAAGTAGAAACATATATTTGATCAGTTTAAGTGAGAATCTTTTGAACGACAATGGTTCCAAACAGTGGGTCTGGTGTTATAAAATTAGTTGTAAGCAGTGCAACAATGGTCACAATTTGATCCAGATTGCCCCAGAGTAAAAGAGTTTGAAACAACTCATTATGGGATTGTAAAATGAAGACCTTGGTAGTGAAATCGGCCCATCCTGAAGATCACAGCCGGAGTGCACTAAAAGCATTACAAGCAGGCTACAACACAGACTAAGATGTTAGATAATTTCCAACAACCTATATATGAAAATAGTGAAACTACGGCACATTATCGCCACCTTGTCTTGTAGTTAACAGAGGCCCAGTTCAGATATTATGGGGAACTATGATTAGTGAGAACAAACCAAGATCAAACCATGGTTTCAGTTCCTGTTTGCTCTCACTAAGCAGAGTTTAAACAAATCACTATTCTGAATTTGGACATTACAGGGAAGCAAGATCTTCCAATCTCCTCCTCTGGCATGTGAAACAGGAGAGGGAAAGGAGGGAGCATATATGTCTGAGGCTTATAGAACCACAGAGTTGGAAGGGACCTTGCAGACCATCTAGTTCAACCACTTCCTCAATGCAGGTTGTGTACATGCAGCCTCAATGCAGGCTGTGCAGCTCTGTTGTTGTTGATAGATGGCCATCAAGCCTCTGCTTAAATAACTCCAGTGAAGGAGAACTCACCACCTCCCAAGGCAAACTGTTCCACTGCTGAACAGCTGTCACTGTTAGGATATTTCTCCAATATTTAGTCAAAATTCCCTGCAAGTTCCGCCCATTGGTTCTAGACTGTGCCTCTGCAGCAAGAGAACAAGTCTGCTCCTTCTTTCTGCATTACAATTTTAGGTATTTTAAGATTGTTACCATGTCTTCCTTTAATCCTCTCTTCTCCAGGCTAAACATATCCAGCTCTTTCAACCATTCCATATAGGACTTGGTTTACAGATCTCTCCCCCTCACCATATCTATGTTGTTCTTCTCTGGATGTGTTTCAACTGGTCAGTATCCTTCTTAAAATGGGGCACCCAGAACTGGACACAGAACTCCAAACGTGGCCTGACTAATGCAGAGTAGAGTGGAACTATTATTTTCCACGATCTCGACACGATGCTCCACTACGATAGCTAGGTCCTTTTCACATGTACTGCTGCCAAGTCAGGTCTCCCCCATCCTATACTTGTGTTTTATATTTTTGTATCTAAATACAGCTTTACATTTGTCTCTATTGAATCTCATCTTGTTAGATTTAGGTCAGTGATCCAGCCTGTTGAGATCCTTTTGTATCCTGATCCTGTCTTCTATTGTGTTGGCTATGCCTCCAAGATTTGTGTCTTCTCCAAATTTGATAAGCAACTCCTCTACACACTCATCCAAGTCATTTATAAAAAATGTTGAATATCATAGGTATCTGAGACCTCCTTCCAAGAGGAGGCTGAACCATTAATTATCACTTGTTGAGTATGGTTGCTCAAACAGCTGTGGATGCACCTAACTGTAGTATTGTCCAACCCACATTTTGAGAAGCACTGTCAAATCCTTTGCTAAAATCAAGATATACTATATCCACAGCATTCCCATGTAACTAGTAACTCTGTCAAAAAAGGAGATGTTGATCTGGCAAGATCTATTCCTAACAAGTGCAAAAGAGAGGGAAAACAGCACCACCAAATCAAGGGGGGGAAAGAGAGTCAAGCTCTGGAGCTATAAAACGATCTTTTTCTTTATTCTTTAATGAGCTTTTCAATCTGCTCTATGAGTTTCAGAAAATATCCTTCATCAGGAGCTGAGGAAAAAAGCACTTGACTGTGATTTTACAAACCTTAGCAAAATAGTCAAAACAATAAAACCTTAATGCAAAAGAAAGTTGTCCTTGGCTTGCTGGGCATCCCCACCAATCACCTGTTGTATCTCAAAGAAGAAGACTGAAGCAAAATAGTTGAGTAGCGGTCACCTGTTAATAATTTACCATTTTCCCTAAGAAGAGGACCTACCCGTTCCTTGATCATTTTCTTGCTCCTAACATAATCAAACCACCCCCACCCCCATTTTAGCAGCTCCAACTCATTCAAGTTTGCCATGGCTTGTTCACCTAGTGGGAGATCATGGTTTACTGGTATGTCTGAACTGGACCATACAATTTAGACAAGTAAAAAGTGCTGTGCAGCTTAACACCACAACAAAGTCTCCTCATTCCCTCACCCACATACATTTACTTACATTGTCATTATTTGGCTCCTCCTCTGTTGCAGCTTGAATACCATATGCCAGAAAACACAGAATGGCTCCAATCCACAGCAGAAGGGAGAACCCCCCAAAGAGCTGCCTGCAGAATTTAACCCATTCTGGGGTTGTGGGAGGCGGGGTGAGCGTGTTGGGGCCATCACGAGCCAAGATCTCTGCAGCCCTTGAAGGAGTCAGACCCTAAATGCAGAGATGGGAAAAAGAGAAATCAGGCACAACACTGTGCTTAAGGTATATCATAGCTTTGCCTCACTCAGGAATACAAATGTGAAGGTTTGGGGAAAAACTGGGGAAAAAACATTTTCTGTAGCCTTTCTTTGTTTTTCCAAAAATTTGAAAAAAAAATGAAGAAAAGATGGATTATGGAACGTTTTTAGTATGATGAATAAAATGTTTAAGACAAGTTGTTCATATATTTCCTTTTCCAAATAATTTCTAAAAACTATGTAGTTTCTGTGCACCAAGGACAAGCAAGTCCTAGGTTGCAAACTGAGACTACCACTCTCAAATTCAAGAGCAAGACACATTTTTTTCATTGTTTTTTGCCTGTTCCTCATAAACTGGAAAAACCAAAGAGGTTCCTTACAGTTCAGGTGTTTCTGACAGTTCAGGAGCTTCTAGCTCCATTTATTACCAAAAGAAGTAAAAATTTAACAAAGTAAATTCTATTTGTAATAATTGTTTGAATATACTGTACTTGAATACACTGTACTTTTAATATGCCAAATGTGATAATTTTATGCCAAACCAACTTGTACATAGTGACTTTCAATCTGTAAAAAGTGCTAATATTGCATTTTTCAATTTCTCCCCACCCAAAATTGTTTTTTCAAAAAAAGGCCAAAAAACCCAGAACAAAAATCCAGAAATTTTACATCTCTACTAGACTGTCCTCAAATATGTAGCTGTGTTGTTTTTTAAGCAATGCAAAAATGTCAGTTTTTCTTCAATCTAGTTTTTTCTGAAATACATTTTACATTAATTCACTCCCTTATTAGTGATCAAGTAGTTGTCACCTAATAATTATTTGAATCTGCATAAATCTGCATATTACTAAAATTTCATATACTTTGTTTTTAGATGATGCACGTATATGTTGCAGTAGGTGCTTTCTTAGAAGAGGCATTCCTGCCTCTCAGACTGTTCACACAACATGCTAATCCACACTCAGTGCTTGAGTGTGGGTTGTTTTGAACCTTGGCTCTGTTCAGACTAACCTATGATTCAACAAACAACCCACAGTTCAAACAACCCCCACCCAATCATTGAATGTGGATTAGAGTGTTATATAATAGTGAGTGAAAGGCTCCAAGGAGGTATAGGTCACCTACAGTTGTTATAGCCAATTATTTTTTTAAAAAAAAATTACTGATTTAAAAATGTTGCTCAATTAATCAATGACCTCTTTGTCTATTAAAATATATATTTAAAGCTATTAAAGTTTGCAATCTTTTAATCAATCCTCCATTATATTATCTGCTATAAGTATGCAATAGCCCTCACCCCTGTATGATCTTCCAGCATCATTTAAAGGGGCCCATGCTTATACACTGAATTACAGCAATGCCCACAGCTCTGCTAAAACTCAGAAGGGAATGGCAACTTTTGAGTGGAAGAGTGCAGTGGGGTACAAACAAGGTGCATTGGCACCTTCCCCAATGTGGGTTAATATTAAGCACAAAGGGACTTCTTATTCACCATAGGTTCTCCACTCTTGCAAACCACAACAGAAAGTTGGCCAGCTTACCCGGCTGAGGTCCGTTCCATATTTCCGATGAAGTTCATCAAGGCTGAGTTTGTGGTCATCCTGCAAAGCCAAGAAAATTAATGAGACTTGATCCAGGCACCTGAGAATATTGTCAATACGATGATGATGTTCATGACTGTAGCTGAACAGGGTTCCAGACAGAGCAAGTTAAATTTTCCAGAACTTTCTGCTACTAGATCGTAGATCCCAGCCAAATAACAGCTTCATTAGTTGCACCCTTCTACACTTACAAAACCCACAGGGAAGTGCATCTTTCTCAGATTTCTACCAGCAAATCAGTGTTATCCAGTGGTGGATTGAGACTGGATATTAAAATCCTTGTTATGCAGCAAGAAACTATTTCTGTAGCCTAAGCAACCTCAATCTGTATGGACTCACTCTCCTCTATCCCTCATGTCATGATTGACAATTTCAGAAGGTTGCTGCAAGGATAAAGAACAAAAAATGGCTGCTTCGAGTAGGGCATGTAGCTTCTACATCAGGGATGTACAATCATCTGGCCCTCCAGATGTTTTGGCCTACAACTTCCATCAGTCCTATGTAGCGGAGTGATGATGATTGACCACAAGTTGCCCAACCCTGTTCAACATACAGGGGCAAGAATTGGGTTCACGTGCCCTTTCCCCCAAAGCTACAGAGGGAATTATTTATTTATTTAAAATATTTATATCCCACCCTATATCACTAAGCTCTCAGGGTGGCGTACAGGTAAAAACATACAATATAAAACTATAAATATACAGTTAAACACAAACAGTTAAAAACCAATTAAACCATGATCCAAGTTAAAACAATATATAATTTAAAAGCAATAGATACAGTTAAAACAATGTGCCAGTGAGTTTAACCATCAAAGGCTTTGTTAAAAAGCCATGTTTTTACTTGGCGTCGAAATGCAATCAGCGTTGGCGCCAGTCGGGCCTCCAAGGGGAGGGCATTCCACAGCTGGGGTGCCACCGCAGAGAAAGCCCTCTCCCTTGTCCCATCATAACATGTATGTTGCATTGGTGGGATGCGGAGAAAGGCTCCTCCAACAGATCTAAGGAACTATAACGTACTTCTACTAAAATTGATGATTAAATAGAATTTCTCAGTACAGATTTAAAATTAAATCCTTCAGAAAAGTGATTTAAACCCTGATTTAAATCAACTTTATTTAAATCAAATCAACCCTGCCATTTTGTTTATTCATTCACTACATTTATATTCCAGATTTTTTCTTCTTGTAAGGAACTCAAAGCAGCTTACATAGTTCTCCCCCCTCCACACTTTATCCTCACCACAAGCCTGTGAGGTAGGTTAGGCTGGGAGTCAATGCTTGGCCCAAAGACACCCAGTGAGCTTCATGGCCAAGTGGGGGCTAGAACCCGGGTCTCTGGAGTCCCAGTGCAACAACGACACTACACTGGGTGGGGGGAGGGCTTGGTGTAAAGGCGCTTTTTCATGCTCTGGACACCATTTTAAAAAATTATTTATTTATTCTCTCCGGGGGAGGGGGGAATGAGCTGTGGCCTCTGAGGGAAAGTTAAGAGGTGACAAAAATGGCCCCCTGACCTCTTGAAGTGTCCCCCCTGCTCTAAAAGCACTATAACAGTTAGCATTAATATTATTATATTCAAGGTAGCTTCCTTGTTATCCATTTTAGGCTACGATCAACAATAAAAACTTCACTCTGTCCTCCCCATCCCAGGGTTAACACATAGATAAAACAAAATGCCATCTAGCATTATCATCAAGTCACACAAACACACACCCTCCAAAACGGAGAGGTGGGAGGAAGAGAAAGTTAGGAGTGCAATTGCCAGAGCATAATGAGAGGCAGAAATTTAGGTTTATGGCACAGAGACAGCTAAATTGGAACACACACCGTTTTTGTTGCAAAAGCAGGAGTTTTTAGCAGCAACTTATTCCCAGTAATGTAAGCAGTCTTAAAAAGAGGACAGACTGTCATTAGAGTTTAGGAGCTTAAATAGATCTTCTAGATCAGACTTTCCCATCCTGGTGCTCTTCAAATGTATTGAATTACAATTCCCATCCAGGCCATACTGGCTGGGGTGATGGGGTTGTAGTTCAGCACAACTGGCCCCGTGGATTCTCCAGTATAAGGCTCTGCAGGAGTCAGTCTTGTCCCCCATGCTGTTTAACATGTACATGGAACCATTGGGTGTGGTCATCCGGAGTTTTGGAGCGCGTTGTCATCAGTACGCTGATGACACACAGCTCTACTTCTCCTTTTCATCTTCATCAGGTGAGGCTGTGGATGTGCTGAACTGGTGCCTGGCTGTGACAATGGACTGGATGAGGGCTAATAAACTGAAATTCAATCCAGACAAGACTGAGCTGCTGCTGGTGGGTGGTTCTTCTGGCTGAATTGTGGGTGTTCAACCTGTTCTGGATGGAGTTGCACTCTCTTAGAACCATCTCTGTCACTTGAGGCTCAGATGGCCCCAGCGGTACAGAGTGCCTTCCAACTCCGTTTGGTGGCCCACCTACGCCCCTATCTGGACAGGGATAATCTAGCTTCAGTCGTCCATGCTCTGGTAACCTCCAAATTAGATTTCTGCAATGCCCTCTACATGGGGCAGCCTTTGAAGAGGGTTCGGAAGCTGCAGCTTGTGCAAAATGCAGCGGCCAGATTGATAACTGGAACCAGAAGGTTTGAACATATAACACTGATTCTGGCCTGCTTGCATTGGCTGCCTATACGCTTCCGAACCCAATTCAAGGTGCTGGTTTTAACCTATAAAGCCTTACACGGCTTGGGACCACAATACCTGACGGAACACCTCTCCCGTCCTGAACCTACCTGTACACTGTGCTCAACATCTAAGGTCCTCCTCCGAGTGCCTACTCCGAGGGAAGTTCAGAGGATGGCAACAAGGGAGAGGGCCTTTTCAGTGGTGGCCCCCCAATTATGGAATGATCTCCCCAATGAGGCTTGCCTGGCACCAATATTGTTATCTTTTCAGCGCCAGGTCAAGACTTTTCTCTTCTCCCAGGCATTTAACAACATATGCGAAGTTTGATTGTTTTTTAATGGACCCCAGAACTGTTGTTTAAATGGATAGTGTTGTTTTATACTGTTGTTTTTATGTTTTTGATGGTTTTAAATTTTGTGTACTTTTTAATGTTCACTATTTTTAACTTTTGTAAACTGCCCAGAGAGCTTTGGCTATGGGGTGGTATATAAATTCAATAAACAAATAATAAATAATAATAATCAAGCTGGACAAGGCTGTTGCAGATCAACATCATCCACTGGACTTGAGGCTCCATTCGCAGAAGAGGAGGGTAAGAATCTTTGAGAAGTCTGAAACAAAAAGACTGGATAGCTACACCCACAACCTTATTTCATGTGCTGAACTTCTCCCACATGTCAGAAGTTGTTCTTACCAGTGAAACTTCCTTTTTCAGTTCGTCCATATCCTTCTCTTTCTTCCCCTTCTTCTTCTTGGCTCCATGCTCAGAAGTAGCTGCAGGCTCATACTTGTCACGTCCGGTCTACAAGAAAAATGGAGACATGAGGATTCAGCCCTGCACTGAATCAGGCTATTGGCCTACCTAATTCAGTATTGTCAGAACTGACCGGAAGCAGTTCTTCAGGGTCTTGGGCAGAAGGCCCCCCACCCTGCTACCAGGCACCCTTTAACTGAAGGGTTTGTCCTTGGAACCTTCCAGAGACAACGCATGTTCTCTACTTGTTTGCTATCATTCTTTCCATCAAACAGCTATAGTTGATCCTCTATATACCCTAGAAGCAACCTGAATCCTTGAGGAGCACGAAGGCTTATTGACTAGGGTGGGACTTACTTTTGAGTAAATATGCACAAAATTTCACTACAAATCACAGGACCAAGAATGCAATTTTTTTAAAAAAAGTTTTAAAATGTTTTCATCCGCCATTCATGCTGGTCCACAGCAAAACTTGAGCAGTTTACAGCAAAGCACAACACAATGCAATTTATAGCTTAACAAGCCAAACACAACCAGACCCACTCAACAAGGGCTAAACACCTAATTCACTTCTTAAAAGGTGCAGGGCAAGTCTCTTTGGGCAGATTTAATAAAAATATTTTTATTTAAAGTGATACAAAAATAAGGAATGAATACAAACAATCCCCTAACAATTAACATCAAGCCAACAGTTATGTGAATATGTATAACATGCAAAAAGGAAAAAAAAGTTGATTGATACAACTTCTAGGGGAAGGAAGCATAATCTTGAGAGAGAGAGAAAAATATAAAGAAAGAAAGGAGACAATATCCTTGGGGAGACATTGTTAACCTGAAGGAGGAAAGTTTTTTGTGAACCGCCCAGAGAACTCAGGCTATTGGGCAGTGTAGAAATGTAATTAATTAATAAATAATAAAATAAATAAAGCCCACCCAAATCCATAGTCAACGATTTGTTGGACTGCCCTCATATGTTGTCACACTGCAAACCCAAACAACTACTCCTTATGAACTTCTGGGGGTTTAATAGAAGCTCAATTGTGTAATTTTAACTATGGTTTAGCATGATGTCTGAACTGATAACCTATGGTTTACAATCAACTAGCAATGAATAAACTACACTTTAATTAGATGGTTTAAAGTGGATACATACTAACTATGATTTGGTGCGGTATCTGAATTGACAAGCCACAGTTATAGCTATCACTCTGTGCGGAAGGGTGCTGCACCATGGATTTGGAAGTCGACTCATCAAGTTAGGAAAACATAAACATTCAGAACAATGACTTGTATTTACTGAAGTAGGTGGTTTGGTGTAAAAGGCATCTGTTATTCTGTTTGTAGAGTTCTATCCCCAACTGAGAAGTTAAATAAAGCTGTAACATTAAAACATAATTGTGTGAGGTAGGAAAACAAAAGCAGAGAAGCAGCCCTAATTTTGTTTTTGTTTTTTTGCTGAAGTTAAAACCATGGTTTAGGTTCAGAATACAGTTAAAGGTTATGCCTGAATTGAGCTGACGTGAGCGCATAATTACTCTATTTAATATTTTGCACTGGAGGAAGCTCCCCTACAGACATTTGCACTTGCTCTGTCAATTACTCTAGCTACAGCCAAAGAACCTACTTAGATTTATAAAAGGGGATTGTGTATACATACAATGGTTCCATTAGAAAAAAAAATCCACACACCTAATTTTGGTGGTTTCTAAGAATGTTTTGTACAAGTCTTATCACATGATTAGCACAACCCATCCATTACATGTTGCTACATCACGGAACAATTATTATAGGGTTGTTTCAAAATGTTTCAGACTTTATGAAATGGACTACAGGGGAAGACACCCCCCACCCCCACTCATTCAATTTAACTTATGGAACTCGGCTCCTCTTCTACACTTATTCTACTTTGAGGAGCTCATTCCTCACTCCAGGCAGCTATAAGAAGAGGACTGAGCCAAGACTGTTGCCTGCATTCTACCACATGAGAGGGCGAATTAAAAAGATGTTAGCAGGAGTGCTCTGCACCTTCACTGTATTCCCTTTCTCACAGTCTGGCAACATTTCTAGGCACTGCCTGAGAGAAAAGAACTTAGGGGCTCCTTCCTTCAGCTCCTGCTTGCTAAGTTTTCACTTAGCCCCAAAGTGAGAATTCTGCAAGAAGCAGCTGAAGATGATGCTAAGCATTTTAGCATTTCCCAGCATTTTAGTGTTCTAGATTAAACTCTGTGGCTATAACTCTGCAGTTTTAAATATCTACATTGCTGCTAGTTTTATTCTGGTTGTACTTTTATATTTTTTTTTATTTTTATTTTTTTATATTGTTTTATGCTGTACCTTGAGGTTTTAATTTTTGTGACTTGCTCAGCACAGAATTGGGACAGTCTAAAAATGTAATTTAAAAAACCCCACATAAAACACAAATAAGTAGATTCATAAGAGAGGAAACTGACCATCAGCTAATCACTTCCAGAACTTCTGACCTACATGTTCTGGAGGTGGGAAGAAGTACACCTTTTCATGTATTTGGGTATGGTATCAGAGCTTTCAACACAACAAAAGGATTACAGCCAGTCATGACAGATCAAATGCCTTCAAGAATGCATTTTACCCCCACACCTCAAGAATCCACTGGACAACTTTTGGTTCTTGTCCATCTCTTTCCCACCCACACCGACTTGCATAATAATCTTATTTGAACACAAGCTACTTTATGATCTGATAAAGGTGAAAAATTAATGCTGTGATTAGTGATGACTGGGGGGGAAGGAGGGACAAGAGGGACCCATGAAAGATGGGTCTTTATGCCTTTGCCCCCTCCTCCCTTCCTGCAACAAATCAAGTGGGTGAAGGCATAGAAAACTTGGTCTACGCCCATTCTACCCACACTCAGGGCACAACTCCCTTCATGTCCCAAACAGCCATGGGCTGGTCACTTCTTGGCAGATTAAGTGGGGAGCCAAAACAGTTCCGCCACCCCACTATGAACCTAAGGCAGGAAAAAAAGCATAGTAGTAAAATAAAGTTCTATGTTGTACTTGGTGCCTGAGCGGACTAACTAGACCAAACCAATAACAATGAACAATAGTCGCATTAACTGTGGAATATCTGGGGGATTTAAAGCTTTGGAGTTCATACAACTGGTGGAAAACAGAGGTAACAGTGTGCTTTGGGCTGTACAACATTTGGAAGAACAGCACAGGCTGTTTTTAGGATTTGGAATGAAGCTTTTGTTCTTTCTGCCTCTTATCTGCGCAGAAGCTGGACAGAAAAAATACTCAACATTCTTCATGTACTCTTCACTGTACTGTTTCCACCTCCCTTTTTTTTTTTTTTTTTAAAAAAGAAGAAGTCAGGTTAGTAGAGAAAACAAAAATCTAGCACAAAAATTCAGAAAAGCCCCACTTCAGCTTTGCCAGACTCTTGGTTTTAATACAACTGAAATGCTAGAAATCTTAGATTAACCCCAGATAAGTACACTAAAGACTGTTTGTTCAAGGGCGTTTTTCATTACGCCTTCTTTTTCAAGCTAAAAGGAAGTACAATTTACAAATCGTGATGAGGGCAGAGAACAATAAAACTGCTTTATTCTTTCCATATCAGTTAGGTTCTTCTCTCACTCACTCTTAAAAAGTGCTTTGCACATTTCAGTGATCTCCCTTCCCCAGCAATCTAGTTCATTCACATGCTTGGAAAATTCTGGAATTCCACCCTCCCACCCCCAATTTCTTTGTCAATTATTGAAATGTACTTAAGTGTTCTGCTTACACATCCTGGTCTGCCTCTGCTGCTGTCTCCACAGATCAGAGTTGCAGCTGGACACATACTTCCTGTTTTTAGTGTAGGTTTTCATGTATGTTGGGAAACATTAACCCGCTTCCTTACCACCTACTCCAATCCATAATAAGTCAGAGTACTTGAAACAATTCTACAAGAATAACTTAGAGATATACAAGAAACTTCAATTAAGAGCAAACCTGAGCAGGAACAGGAGTCAGGCTGGGAAATGGGCTGTATATTCCCATAAGCTTTTAAAAAAGGCAAGAACAGTTAACTATGATTGCGGGTGAGAAAGGGAGGATGAGTCAATGTCATAAACGACAAGTATCCATCGAAATTATCCAGATACTTGCCCAAGAGAAACATTGCTACATATTAAAACTATCAGTGTTTCTACTTAAGATGCCATACATGCTTTTTTCTAAACACTTGTGATCAAGCAACCAAGCAATGACATGGAATTGCCAGTCCCTGAGCACAACTGTTAATTGAGTAAGGAAAACTCAAGCCTTCAAATATTAAGGGATGTACTTAGCCATGTTGATCTGTGAACCAAAAGGGCAAGTTCTACCACATGCACAATTCTCAAGTTCTGCGCAAAGTAAACAGTTACCGATGTCAAACATTTTGTCAATAACTCATGTAATGCTAAACAATGCTAAAGTAAGCACATTTATTTTAACTGTTAGCACTTCTAAAAAGCTAGTACTGTTGCAATACACAACATTCTGAAGCTCTGTTAAGACTACAACTCTACCTGAGTATAAGCTCCATCAAACTCAATGGGATTACTTTTGACCAGACATGTAGGATTGAGCTATGAGTAATGGGTGAATGGACAGGCAGATGAAAGAGCATTATGCTTAGTTAAGAAGAGCACTGAAGATTAATACGCCTCACACGAAACACTCTCAATTTCAGCCCTCACTTGCAGCTTACAGAGTTGGTGTAAGCATTATTAAGAATCTTAGTGAAAAATAAAGTTGTGATGATGTTTTATAAAAGTGACACTTCTCTTCCCCACCCTCCTTCTGGTTTCTGGACTGCCTCCTGTAAAATTGCCAAGAGCTTCTCCATATATTGGGGCCTTGGACAACTAGCACTGCTTGTGCCATATTCCAAACACAAGAGAAAGCTGAGGGTTGGACAAGTAGGAGTGCTGTTCTTTCAATCTGGACAAGATAAAACAAGAGTACATAAAACAAAGTCCCTGGGAATCTGTTCTGCTATTATAGTGACCTCATTAAAAGAGCATTTCAAGGAGAGCTAGAGCTGCTAACAGTTCTGTGGTTTCAGCAACAGATGCAGAACAACAATTACCTTCATGGGCAGGCAAGTCCTGGGCAATGAACTGTTCCCCTGCCAAGTCTGGAAAAATGCCCCAACCCTTTACTATCTGGCACGATCAATATGCAAGCAGGACGCTGCTTGCTCTAGAAGCCAAACCTTGATGTTTGAATACCCAGCCAGCTGCCACCCCAGTTTCTAAACTATTATTTGGGAAGGGGCAAGGTTGCATGCTGAGAATTTGGGGGGGGGGAGAGATCCTTTGTTCAGTTCAGTCAATCACTAGCCATCTCCTTCTTTGGACTTGTCTTTGAGATCAACATTAAACATACCTTAGATCAGGAGTAAGCAAGCTGATGCCCTCCAGATTTTTGGACTACCATTCTCATCTACCTCAGACAGCATGGGTAATGGTCAGAAAATGTAGGAGTTATCCAAAACAACTGGACAGTACCAAATTGGCACTACCCCTGCCTTAAGGTCATTTTGCAAACATTATACCATCTTTTGCTACTCACCCCCAAGCCCTTAGGCAAACATGGCCTAGATATTTCAAGGATAAATAAAGAGTGCACATTTCTTACAGCACAGGGAACCACACTTACTGTCATGAGCTCCAAGGCTACCTATCTTTACAGTCTAGAAAGCAGTGGCTGTCCCATTTCTGGACAGATGTGAGCTTACTGCACCACCACTCCAGAATCTGCACTGGCTCCTTTGGCCTTCCATTACAAGCACAATTCAAGGCACTGGCTTTGTACTACAAATTATTAATTATTATTTATATCCTCCCTTTTCCCCAGTACTGGGACTCAAGGTGGTTTACAAGAGTAAAACATGTACAATTAAAACATATAAATATAAATTACAGAAGTTAAAATAGAATTAAACCTACAGTAAAATTAAAAACATGTTAATTTTTTTAAAAAAAACCAGTAACAGATTAAAAGGGGGGAATCTAATACATTAACAAAGCCCTTTACAACTTGCAATGATACCATTTTGAACTAAATGTAGTTCAATGGCTACCCCACGATGACAATCCCAAAGGCCAAGCAACTTTTGAGTTACCATTTGGTTATCAGTATTTAGCCATCATGGAGGGAAGGAAGGGCATGTTTTAATGCTAGAGCCAATATTTCTTTAACTTCTCAATTGGGGTTACAACTCTATGAAACTTCTGCAACAAACCACCTACTTGTGTATATGCAAGTTATCGTTTTGAATGTTTTAGTCATCCAGAAAGGAAATACTTGAACTGGATGAAGACCTACCACTTAACAATGGAACTTCATCCATGCAAGAAAGAGTGTGTCTTCCAACCACTAGGCAAGCTTCTCAATGTGGCTACAGTCTCTATATCTAGTGCATACTTAGAATTGAACTTCAACTTAACTAAAATAAGGCTTACCACATTTTGCTTTTAAGTTTAAGTTCCTACCCGCTTTGAAGATGTATAGCCTGCTTCGGTTCAAATACATTTGATACTGCAAGCATGTTACTTAGGAAGACAGGGCCAAGGCGAAGATCATTGTTCACAACTGCTCCTCCCCATTCCTGTACAAGACAACTTCTGTGTGCCTGTAAACTCACTCAATTAATTCCAGAACTGGGACTGCAAAGCCAGGCAGGCAGCAACTGCCTTTGTTACTTGACAATTTCAGAGAAAGTCTGGCTACTTTGACAAGCTTCTCTCTCTCATCAAGCCTTTCACTCGTGATATGGGGCCACAGGACCTTTTCCCATGAACTTGGTATAAATCCAAACCAAGCTGCTATCACTTTTCCAAGAACAGAGTGGGCATCCCCAAGAAGGCACTTTTCCTTAGAAGATACTGTCTGAATTGATGGGCAGGAGCATGCTTGCGTAGGTCAACATGAACAGCCATACTACTCCCCCATTTTGCTGCTTGTTCCCTCCCTTAGAAAGTGTGAAGGCAACCCATATTGATATGCCATAATCATAATCTTTTCCTTGTGATCTGCCATCCCAAGCCCAGGAAAACTCATCAGCCAAGCCCTTGGTTTTGTATGTTTTAAGTAACATTGGGAGTGGATCTGAACTTCCTCCCACCCCCAAAGAGGTGGGGGAGAGCCTGCCACCAACTGGGAAGCTCGTTGTGACAAGTTTAATGCAGGCAGACGACCACCTCTGCTACTTGAATGTATTGCATACACACCACTTTTTGTGTACCAGTTGCGTCCTTCATTCCCACTGGAAGTTTTCACATGGCAGCCTTCCACAAATCTCCTTACAACCTCACCAGGGACAATGCATTTGAGGGTGCCTCTCACAAGCACAACTTTAAAAGCTCCTTCCCTCTCTCTAGTCATTTTGCCTTGGAGCACAAAGAAGCCGTGAAAGAGTCTCACTGCTTTTGCCTACTCAAAACCACAGCATGATGAGCGATACAGTCTCCTATTCCCCTGACAAAAGTGTTCCCTCGGCACATAGCCATTGGCCACAAGCTTCTATGCAGAGAAATACTTAGTTACAACTGGTGGCACAAACATCCTGACAATGGTTTTATTTATTACTTCATACTTGCATGTTGCTAACCAAGGGAACAATTAGGTTAGATTAAGAATAAAATGGCATGAATGATATAATACTTTCT
The DNA here is from genome assembly GCF_023053635.1 of Elgaria multicarinata webbii. NCBI lineage: Eukaryota > Metazoa > Chordata > Lepidosauria > Squamata > Anguidae > Elgaria > Elgaria multicarinata. The sequence continues at coordinate 177,144 of NC_086173.1, forward strand.
TTACCCCTGTGGAGGGACTGTAGCTCAAGGATAGAGCACTTGCCTTGCATGTAGAAAGTCCCAGGTTTGATATTTCGCATCTCCAGGTAGGGCAGGAAAAACTCCTGTCTGAAGTCCTAGAGTGCTTGCTGCCAGCCAGCATCAACAAAAATGGGCTGGATGGACCAAGTATAGAAGACTGCTTCCTAAGTGTAATCTCTACCTACAAAGCGGGAAGTATGTGTGTGTCACGTATGTCCTGAAATGTTTACCCACTTCTACATATGGTACTGCCTTAATACTGTTCACCCAGAAAGGTCTTCGTGTACATGGATCAGAAAAAAATATATAAAAACATGAATTTTGAGTTTTAAGTATTTTTTAAAAAGAATAAAAACCTAGGTTATGCCTACAACTCCCAGCATGCCTTGGATGGAACTCCCAGCATAGCTTGGGTGGGAGGCCAGACTTACTGGCCTTTCACAGCCATTGTGATTCCTAAGGTCAGTCTCAAGCAGTCAACCCAATTCCACATAAAAGGAAACAACCCATATAAATGGGCTGCATCCATTTGCGGTTCTTTCCTCCCACCTGCCATGTGTGGTTTTAAAATCATAACTAGATACAACAGTGTGTATTTGAGAAGCTAAACTCTGGACATGCTCAAAAGCACCCCGTCCTGATATCGCTATTTTCTCAGAAACTGAGGGAAGTACACATGCACAGCCTTCACCCTTAAGCAGGAGGAAGGGGAGGCACTCTGCGCATGGCCAGAAACAGACCTGACAAAGGGGGGCGAAGTGCCTGGCCCATCCCTTCAGTGCAGGCTCCTAATGGAGCACTTGGTGGTTGAGAAGTGCAGGCCAGGGCAGTCCCCGCAGGATTGGTGAGAGCTGGGCGCATCCACCCCTCCTTGGCGATGGTACTCCTGGATGCTCTGTCAATGAGCAGCATTGACAACAAGAAGAGATCTCAGAGGACGTGGGCACCAACGGGCCACCAAAGGCATGCTGGGAGGTGTATTACTGGCATGTAGAGTGGCTGCTTTAAAATAAAGCATGGGTGAGCAAACGATGTCACTATCTCAGTCCCAACTCAGCCCCCACTTTCCTGACCTCTTTCTGTCTTTGTTCTCCTTCTAACTGACTTTCCCCAACCGCCACTCACCTCGCCCACCATTCCATTCTAGCCTCAGCTGTCAGTCATTCCTCCATCCACTCTTCTGTTTCAATAGTAAAGTCAGGCTTTTACATAAAAATCATAAACTTTATTCAGTAATTCATGTATTTCTCTCTTGGAATGTTGTGGTTTAGTTATAACAGAGAGAAAAAACACAGCATAAAAAAACCCATCAAGTTAAAAGGTCTTAGAAAATATTTTTTTAAAAAAATTCACTTGGCACTTAAAAGTCATTAGTGCAGTGACTAGGCAAGCCTGCCTGGGAAAAAGAAATCCATAAGCAGAGTGCCACAACTAAGATGGCCTGCTCTCCAGTTGCCTTCCACCATACCTCAGAAGGTGTTCAAAGAATAACACATTATCCAGGGACCTAGGCTTATGCCTACAACTCCCAGCATGCCTTTGGCGGGAGGGAAGATTTATCAGGCTTTGACAGCCATCTGGAAGTGGCTTGCCATCCTGGGCCTGAAGGGAGAGTGCCTGGGTTGGCTGCCTCGGTTACTAGGCACCATCGGGTGCAGAAGGGAAAGACGTCACAGCTCTGGGCAAAAGGCATGCTGGGAGCTGTAGTTTTGGTTTTCTGTGGGAATAAGGAAAATCATGACGACAGCTTCAAGGTGGCCCTGGCCAGGTGTTGAGGGGGGGGGGGGGAAGAGAGAAGAAGCTAATTTAATTTGTTTTAAAGTTATCTCACAGGCCTAAGATTGGCCTACCTTGCAAGGTTGTCAAGAGGGTAAGAGGGGGGAAAATGAAATGAATTTAATTTGTTTAAAGGTTAACTCACAGGCCTAGCACCAGCCTGCTACTTTAAGATGATTACCCCGCAGACATGTATCTTAAGGGGCCTGAGCAACACTGGATAGAAACTTGAAATTTGGCACACTGATAGGTCTGGCTGTACAATGTACCAGAAAAATCTGAAAACATGAAATTTTGGATTTTAAATATTTTTGAATAAAAATCCTACATTTCCCAGCATGCCTTGGGTGCCACCAAACTATGCCTCATGGTCATGAACAGTACAAATTGTTATTATTCCATTCCATAAATAAAATTTCTTCAGCAGGAGATATTGAAAATTGCTTTATCCTCTATGTGGCTCCATAGCAGTGGCATAATTTACTAACACAACCAAACTAAAAAAAACCAACCAACCGAAAGATGAATATGTTGCAGAAAAATGTATTATTTATCAAATAAACGTTATAAACATTATTCATGGACGTGACTTTCTCCCTCTCTCCTTCCCTGGAGCCTTCTGTGCAGCCAAAAAATCTGCTTGGAGGGATTCCCACCCTCAGAGCACATTTTGAAAGCTGTGGAGAAGCAGATCACCCCTCCCTGTTCTTCTGATGGAACTGTTCCCATTAGTGTAATGACCCCAATGGATGAAACCCAGTTTATTTAAAACAAAGAGTTTAGAGTTGTAAAACACACACACACACACACACACACACACACACACTGTGCTCCTACCAATTCAGACCCCGGAGGAACACACACATAGTGGACCAAGGTCACAAACTTCGATTCTAATTAACTGGGATCACTTGTTCTGGGTCCTCAAAAAATCTTATATCTTTACTTGCTATCCCACTTCTAGCTGGAGGTACACCAACTAGGTCACACATGGGAACCCAACAAAGGGAGTGTGGATCAGTACTGTTTCCGAAGTTCAGCATTGGAAAGTGAAAACAATTTTGAGAGTTCCCTTTAAGTGTGGAAGAAGAAAGGTAATTGAAGGGTAGTTTTATACACTTACATATATATCTATTATCTATTTCACTTAGTACACAAAATTTTAAAAAAGTCCTATACCACAAACTCCATTTGTAACAATGTAATAATTTATAGGCCACAAGCAAAATAAAAACATTAATGTAATCCCTGCAATGATAAAAGTAACCATCCCGCTAATACACAACTGAGCATATGGAAACAGTCAAAATACCATTGGTAAATCCCACTTTTAGATACCTTGGTGTACATGTACCTAGAAATATACACAAGCTTCAGAAAGTTAATTATGGAGTTTTATGGAGGGGGGGAAATGTTAAGACATTCATGGCTGATATTCAAGGTAAACATTGGTCAACTATCGAAATGGCTTTATTAAATCAGGAAGATGCTCATTGTATTCTATTCGTTAAAAAGGAACTCAAAAAAACTTTAATGAATCAAAACTCTGGCATGCTTCCAATTTTTAGGATCTGGAAATGTGATAAAGAATAATTAATGCTGGTAACTTCACCTCTGATTCCAATTTATATCCTTCCTGAGTTTAAAAATAAAGATAGGAGAATCAAGGTAAAATCACTTCAAGAACAGAATTTATGTAGATAAGGGATTATGAAAATCCGCAGCCAATAGCATGATAGACCTGCAGGCTTCAATTATGCCCATTTAATGTAACTTGGTTAATGTGGTACCACTTGGGTACCTTTATAAGGCAACCCAATATCAAAAAGCAAAGAACCCTTACTCAGTTTGAAAGGTTGGTAGCAGACTCTACCGATATGGGAAAGGGAGTAATTTCCATGGATGACATTTTATCAAGTACAGAAACGTGCTCTACGCATTATTTAAAAAGTTTTGGAAAGGGACTGGAATATTGGACGCAATTCCCTTATATGTCCATGTCAGTCATGTTGCAAGAAACACTGATAAAAATAGCTCAGATGTGGTATCTCACTCCTTTGAGGATTTCTTGTATGTCCAGGACCAGTTCTTCTAAATGCTGGTGAGGATGTGCTATGGTGGGGTCTTTCCCACATATGTGGTGAGATTGTTAAAAGGCCTCAGATTTTTGGGACCAAATCTTTTTGGAAACTGCAAACATAATGAGAACAACTATAACCAGTTCTCCAGAACTGGGACTTTTAAACATGGACAGCATAAAGACCTATTACATAAGAAACTGGTGGGATATCTTTTAATAGCAGCACAAGCACTTATTTCCAGATATTGAAAAGATTTACAAGGAATTTCGGTAACTAAGTGGTATGGTATGGTAAAAAGTGCTAATAGAAAAAAATTGACTAAACTGCTATGTATAGGAAAACGACAAAGGAAAAATAGATACTTTTATGGCCGAGTGGTAAAATTGTATATATAAATAAAGGTAGTAATACACGTTTAGTCCAAAAGGCTTCAGTATTTCCTTTAAATACAATGTCTATGGTTATACTTGCATTTGTCTATGGTTATACTTGCGTTCGTAATATCCCCCAAGATTTTTATTCATCTTTTATGATTATATTTTGTATTAAATCTCCATATGCTCTTTGAATTACTGTGGAAAATTTCCCCCTCCCTCTTTTTCTTCTTTTATCTTTCCTTGCATATTAGCATTTTCCCCCCATATGATAGATTTGTTGGCCACTTTTGTTGTATTTCATGTATATTGTTAAAAGTAAATAAATTTAATTCCCTTATTCTGGATATTCAAATTATGAGTTTTTAAATATCAAATAAAGATAATAAAACTACTGGTAAAAAAAACTCTCATGGAAATAAAGCTTTTTTTAAAAAAACTGACTACATGTGAGATACGCACAAGAAACACTGGGCATATCTAGACCTCCTGGCTTTCCGGGAGGGAGGGAGGGGGGAGGATCTCGCAGTATTATGCTTGCGAGATCCTCCCCCTCAGTCTATACGCAGCGCACGATGTCTCCGGAGGACAGAGGACGTCACACCCACCATCTTTTAATTTTTTTTTATGAAGATGAGTGCTCGAGTGCAAGAACAAAAAATTGAGTTGTTTTTTAAAAAAATATTCCCGCTCCCACCACTCCACCCCACCCCTGACGGGCATGGAGCTTTTGAAGAGCTCTGTGCCCCCACGGTTATTCGTAAAGAGCCAGGATGAAACTGCAACGGCGGGCCACACCTCCCGAGACTGCGGGAAAAAACGTGATTAAAGGATAGGGCGATCCCCCAGGGAAAGGGAGGGTTCATCCCTCCCTGATCCCAGGATCCCCTGTGCATCATGTGGACACACAGGGATGATCCAGGGGCGATCCCCGGGATATTGCCCCATGTAGACATGCCCACTCAGACCATTTTGATTTCTCAGATGGAAGTCAGCGGCTCTAGCAGGGCGATGGAAAAGTACACCTTCCTGACAGAACCTGCCCATGTGGCTTGGATAATATAGAAGGCCTTGGATCATTATTTATGGAAATGTTCTCCTTTGTACCTATGTTAAGAAAATAACCCTGAAATCCTTAAAAGCCAATTAAAGGAAAATAAACAGTATGGCTATTGCAAAATTATTTACCAGTATTGTACAACATTGTTGCTACACAAGGACAAATCTGAAGGTTTTAAATGGGATTTTAAAATGTAGTTCCTATCAAAAGCTCTTTAAGATGCACCATGCATACATTGGCTACTGTTTTGGGGTTTTTTTTTACAAAGGGATTTTAGTTACATCACTACAGGGCTGTTCATTTTTACCAAGCAGTGAAGATGGAATAGCCATTCCAACTTCATATAATTCTTAAAACTGAAAATGGCAAGATAAGGCCAATTAGAAAAGGTAAGGCCAATTAAACTGGAAGCGTTCTGCTGGCATTCATAGTAATAATCTGGTGTGAGCAGGTTATGCCTTGCAGCTACACTGGAATCGCTAGTTACGTAAGCACCAAACCCAAAGGTCTAAATCACTCAGAGCAATAAAACAGATCCAAGTAATTTTCCATTTTTCTGATGTTGAAATACATTCATTGGAACCACTGTATTCAGTGCAACATGGTGGTTTCGGGGTGTGTGTTTTTTTTACTTGAAATTCAAAATGACTTCTGAATATGAAATCCCTCTGTGGTTTGCTCGATGAAGCCAGTGCCCACAAGGAGAATTCCCAGACTGCAGATTCTCAGCTTTGTTTGTTTTAACATAGCCAAGGCAATAACAGTGTACAATCAAAGCTCTTACATTGTTACAATTCAGGTTACAGCTCCATGAGTGCAAATAGCAATGAATTAACAAAATACCTAGTTGTTACTGGTAAAAGCCAGTTCAAACTGATTCACACCATGAGCTCCTCATTCTAACTCGTTTATCCTGGGAAACTGCCAACTGCACCTATACATCCAGAACTGTGCAGTTGGAAGTATAGCACAGCATATGAATATGCTAAAAATCTTACAGGCCAGCCTCTCCATTGTGATCTCTCCAGGCATTTATCCTCCGATATCTTGCTACAAGGAGCTAACCAAGTGCCATCAGGCTGTTAACGTACTTCAAGACAGCATGACTGTTGTGGGCTGCAAGGTACACAATAAGGCTGCAGCCTAAGAAGACAGTTGAGGCAGTAAATCCCACTGAACTCACTAAGGCTTATTTCTAAGTTAAACATGTTTAGGATTTGACTAGGAAGGGCAAGAGAGCTGAAGCACCAAACAAGCAACTTAGTTTTAAAACTTAATATAGAGGATCTCCTGTTGCTAAAAGTTGCAGTTGTATGAAAAGCAAGCAGAACTATTCCCAAAAAAGTCACCACAAACAACTTAGTTTTAAAACTAAGTGATGTGTTCATGATTTACATTTGTCAAGAAAAAGGAAGACACCCAGGATGGGTTCAGATTCATGAGAATGGGAGAACTGGACTGTCTTCTGGCCTGAAACTACAACCAAAAAGACACCAGAATGTCAGCATACCCTCTGATAATCACACACCATGCTGAAAACTATGCAAACTATTGCATCAAACTGCAGGATCTTACGGATACAGAAGTTTCCTCAATTAGGCAACAGCCTCTCCTGTTTCCACCTGTCCTGCTTAATAAGCAACTGTAATTAGCAATCATCATGCAGAACTTGGCCCCTAAGGCCTCTAGAGATTGAGAATTAAGGAAAACTGCTCTGCATTTAAATTCAACGTTTGAAGGATATTTCAACATCATATACCAAAAGGATTACTCACTTCTCTGTGCCAATCATCCTTCTCAGCCTAACCTCACAGGTTGTTGCATGAATAAAATGAGAGGGGAAGAGAAGGGAAGTTTCACTAGATAAAACAGGATCACACTCCTAGGAAGTTAAACATTTAACACCTAGTCAGTGGAGCATAACACAGAACTGATATGCTGGAAGGAATAGAAAGCAACAAATCAGATGCACAAATAATTTGCACGTTCAGTCTAAAGCCATCGTTGGACATCAAGGACAAAAGTTGTTACCTAACTTTTTAAAACAAACAAACAACCTCTATCCATTTGTAGTATCCACAATTTTTAAAATTCATACAGGCAATTCTTTTCCTTTTCTACTATCTAGACTCTAAGCTGGTTTAGAAATAACAATAGGAAAGCATAGGATAATATTTCCAAACTAGCCCTTATATTATTTATTTTCACTTTTTAAATCCACAATATCCCCCATTTTGTTAGTTTCTTTATTATTAAGAAGATGGCAACCTTATTCTAAACCAGGAGTGGGCAAAGTATGGCCTTCTGGATGTTTTGGCCTACAACTACCATCAGCCTACGTATCCAACAGTGAGGGATTTGGGGAGCTGTAGCCCTCCAGAGGGTTGTGGGGGTTTGATTTGTTTTTTGGCCTACAAGTCCCCCATCCCTGTCCTAAAGGCAATACATGGAAATAAATAGAATTTATTCTTTCTCATCCGTGAAGTTCCCCATTGGAAAGCAGATGACCAAGTTTACACGCATCTGAGTGCAACAGTTCGAGTGCAACTTGAACGGAAATGAAAGGGCTTTGTGCCATAGAAAGGAAGCTAAACCACAGTCCAGTAAACGAAGGTGAGGATTATTCCATCTCCTGGCGAGAACACTGCAGAGCCCTACTGCAGCCCCCCCCCCTCACCGAGATGCCAAAACACCACCAATCCACCCATTACAGTACCAATCTACACATCAGATGGCAGAATTCTGGATTGTACCACCACAGATTGGAGTGGAAGAGTCCTATTTTGAAGAGATTGGGGTAAAGCAGTCTTCCCCAACCTGGCGCCCTCGAGATGTTTGCCCAATTCCCAGCATTCCTAACCACTGACCATAACGGCTGGGCCAGTGGGAGTTTCAGTCGAAAATATCTGGAGGTTCCCAGGTCGGGGGCGGCTGCGGTTAGAGCTACATCTAAACCTGTATGTTTAGTACTTTTAAACGTAGGGTGACCTTCAAAAAGTGGCTCCCATCCGCGGTCCTAGTACTGAGCAGAGCCGCCGCCGTGCTCTGGGAAGGGCGAGCGAAGCCTCCACGTGCCGCTCCGACTCACACCCTCGTGGGCACCCGGGTTAAAGCCCAGCAGCGGCGATCTCAACGCGGAATTTCCCACGCACCGCCCGCCCCGTCCCCTCCCCCGGCACAAGGAAGCCGCCTCACCTTCCCCTCCCGCGGTCTCACCCTTCTCCCGTGGAGGGAAGGTCCCGGTCCAAATTCCACCCCCTCGCTCCCGAGGCCCCGCTTGCTTGCTTGCTTGCCTGCCTCCCTCCTCCTCCAGGCCAGGTCTACACCCAGCAGGCTCGGAAGCAGCCGCGCAGCTCCTGCCCAGGCAGCCCCCGACGGCCCGCCGCGCCCTCGCGCTTCTCAGCCAGCCAGCCAGGCGGCCGGGAGCGGGAGCCACGAAGACTCCGGCGGACTCCGCGCGGGAGGGAGCGAGCGGAGGAGGCGGCGCTGCCTCGCTTGCTCGCTCGCCCGCCCGCCCGCCCGCGCTGGGCGGGATCCAGCCGTCTTAAGGCACCGGCAGGCGGAGCCGCCTAGGCGCGGAGAAGGCGCCGGGGAGGCGCGCCATGCGCCTTCTTCCCCCGCAGCAGCCTGGCGCGCCCGGGCCCCGCGCCCCCACCCGTCCGTCCGCCCACCCGCCGTCCGTCGCTCACCCCCTTGCCCATGGCGCCGACGGTCCTTCTTTCTGGCGCTGCCCTCGGTCTCTGTGGAGGCGGCGGCGGCGGCGGCGGCGGCAACGAAGCGAAGAGCAAGTGCCACGAAGAAGCCGGCTGGGCGACGCTTGACGGGCCGCCCTGTTCCTCGTCCTGTTGCACGAACGCGAGCGGAGCTCAGTCGAAGTGGCCGCGCAGCTTCCTCTTGGCGCCGTATAAAGCCCCGCCCGGGGAGCCCGCCCCCGACTCCCGCGCTGGCGCCGCCCAGCGGATCGAGGGCGGGGAAGAGAAAAGGCGCCCGGCGCCGTTCCCCCGGGGGCGGCTGTGCTCGCGCTTTGCCGGGAGCCCTTTCACGCGCATAGCGCGCGCTAGGGGTGGGGGTGGGGTCAGGTTTCACGTGCACAGCGAGCGCTAGGTTGGGGCAGAAAGAGCCGGAGCAAGAAAACCCTTGCCTGGGGCCCAAATGCGGCGTGGGCCGGCCCTGCGCAATAGTCAGGCAACGGATAGGGCGTGAGGGAGAGAAAGGTACGTGAAGTTCTCGTCCACTTTACCCTCTAATTTTGGCTTTTGCTAGATGACTGGAATAGATTTTTCAAAAAACTCCCAAGTGAGTAACTCAGGGTCCTAGAATGCAATAAATGAGACATGAAAATAGCTGGCCATTACCAGTAGAACAGCTGATGTATGCTCCGATTTCATCTGTATAGACTGATTCCCTCCTCTGTATGAAATCTTTAAAAATATACTAACGTCAAGGTTCTACCGAACTGTGCAGAAACTTGAATGAAACTGAATCCTTAAATTCTTGAATAAGTCACAGCGAACAGCATATGCTCACTAGAAAGTTGCTTTTGAACAACCAAGCGTGCTTGTTTACATCAGGCAAAAGATATAACAACAATAATAATAATAATAATAATAATAATTTTATTTATTTCTTACCCACCTCTCCCTTTGGATCGAGGCGGGGAACAACATTAGAACAGGAATCAACACATCTTAAAAATTCTTGATTTTACATTGATCTGGATAGGCCTGCCGGAAAAGGCTAGTCTTTAAAGCTGCCTTAAAATAACACAGAGAGTTAATTTTACAAATCTCCTCCGGCAGGCCATTCCGCAATCTGGGGACGACAGAAGAAAAGGTCCTCTGGGAAACTGATGTCAGCCTAGTTTTAGCTAACTGAAGTAAGTTCAACTCAGAGGACCTTAGTGTGCGGGGGGGGGGGGACTATATGGGAGAAGGCGACCCCGCAGGTAAGCTGGACCCAAACCATGTAGGGCTTTAAAGGTAATGACCAACACTTTCTACTTTGCCCGGAAACTAATTGGCAGCCAGTGGAGTGGTTTTAATGTTGGGGTAATAGATGTACCGGTGACCAACCTGGCTGCCATATTTTGAACTAGTTGAAGTTTCCGAACTGGGTACAATGGTAGCCCTATGTAGAGCGCATTGCAGAAGTCAAGCCTTGAAGTTACCAGCGCATGCACTACTGTCTTTAGGTCTTCTGACTCTACGAAGGGGCGCAGCTGGCTTATCAACTGAAGCTGATAGTAGGCACTCCTGGCTGTCGCATCTATCTGGGCTGTCATTTGGAGCGATGGATCCAGGAGCACCCCTAAAGTGCAAACACAGTCTTTCAGGGGAGTGTACCCCCATCCAGAACTGGTTGACACACCTCCAAACCTAGGTCAGAGCCCTTGACAGTAAGCACTTCTATTTTGTCTGGATTCAGCTTCAGTTTGTTTTTCCTCATCCAGCCCATTACCGCCTCCAAGCATTCACTCAGAGGAGACACACTATCCTTAGCTGATGCTGTTATTGAAGGCATAGAGAAATATATTTGAGTGTCATCAGCATATTGATAGCACCCCGCCCCATGCCTCTGGATGATCTCTCCCAGTGTAGATATTAAACAGCATTGGGGATAGGATGGCACCATACAACAGCTCCTTTTTTGAGGAGCAACTATCTCCAAGCATCACCATCTGGAATCTACCTGAGAGGTAGGACCTGGACCACCAGAGCACAATGCCCCCGATTCCCAAACCCCTTAGGCGTTCCAGAAGGATACCATGGTCAATGGTATCGAAAGCTGCTGAAAGATCCAAAAGTACCAGCAGGGATACACTCCCCCTGTCAATACTCATGCAGAGATCGTCCACTAAGGTGACCATAGCTGTCTCAACTCCGTATCCTGCCCTAAAGCCAGTTTGAAATGGGTCTAGAAAATCTGTATCATCCAAGACTGCTTGGAGTTGGAAGGCAACTGCCCTCTCAATCACCTTGCCCAAAAATGGAAAATTTGATGCTGGTCTGTAATTATTAAGGTCCAGGGGGTCCAGGGAGGGCTTTTTTAGAAGCGGCCGTACCACTGCTTTTTTCAACAAAGATGAGTTTGTTCATGAGAACATAAAGCGGGAGCTATTCCCAGTTTCCTGAACATGTACAGGAGGGATGTAAAATATATGGCCCTTTAGATATTGTTGGACTGCAATTTCCATCAGCCCTAGCTGGCCAACATCAGGAGGGACAAATGGTCTCGATCCCTGATTACAACATGTAAACATTTGATTCAACATAAAATCAAGGTAGTTTGTCTTATATGTATTAAACTTAGCTTGGAGTATATACCTAGTGAAGGTCCTGTCCAATTAAAAAAACCCAATGTAGAATGGCAGAGTTATAGCAGTTGCAGTATTTTGTTTTGAATGACAGATGTCTGCTATATTTAACAATTTTTATGCCCATCAAAAAATAGGCCATGTCTATATAACTTTCACTCATGTGGGTTCTATGTTGCTTAATTAGAATAAACTTACAAAAAAATATATATAATTTGAACAAAATATGTCTTTAGTAAACATCAGTTTACAAAAATATGCCACAAATTGTCCTTCTGTGTGCAAACCAAAACATATATGGATCTCTTGCTTGTAACCCAGTCCCATGTGGTTCTGTATCTCCAGGCGCTGAGTATTTCGGAAATCCCTTTTGTAGATTTTTCTTAACTTGAATTTCACAGGGCAATCCCCAATCAGTAACTCAACATTGTAGTGCAAAGTATTAGCCCTGCAATAATATAATTAGGACAAATATCAAGGATGCAAAAAAAAAAGAAAAAATGATTCCCCATCTCCTTGAAATTCAGCTGTACACAATTAACAGTTCAATTTACCTTATACAAGGTGATAAGAACCTATGATTAAACAGAAATTCTTCTAATATTCAGCTTTCAGCAGAACAACTGATTCTCTTTCCCCGCCAGTTGTTTCTTCTCTGGCCCTCCCTCTCAGTGAGAGCCCTGCCCAAGGGACTAAACCATCTACTCCGTAGGGGTTACGTCAACACCCGCTGTTTATTCAGGGGTTATATCAAAGTCATCCCTACCGGGCCACAGCTGATCCCATTCGGTGATTCAGGAATACCACTGACTAGATTTGTAGCGGGTTTTTCCCTTCTCTTGCTACAATCCCAAAGTCCGAAGTTGTTGCTGTTCGGTGCCCAGCTGGGAGAACAGCCAACGCACTGTCGGGCACATCCAGCGGTTTCAGTCATGTGCGGGAGTGGGCGGCCGCCATTTTCGGCACAATTTTGGCGCCAACCCTGTGTATTATTTTTTTTACACAAATGTATCGATGCGCAGGAGCACATCTTCAGCCAAGTTCCTATTCCCCACACACACACTGCTGTGTGTCTGTGCTGCTGTGCATCTTGGGGGATTTATTAAAAAGTAAATCCGTGCCCCGTAGCCATCTGCCTAGTCCCACCCACTTTGCTGATACCCATTCGGAGCCGTCACACAGGGCGCACGTCCTTCAGCAATGTCTCTCCTTTACTTGCGGGAAACGTCCCTCACGTGTGCCCCCCGTGAACAACGATCACAGAAGCAGGAAACCTTGCAATTATCCCTCCTCCCTTGAGAAAGGGCTGCAGGTGTAGATTAGGCCATAGCCTCCCATTTTTTCTATATATGTCATTATATTATTATTATTGAAGGATATTTGCTGTTCTGGAAAAAAAAGTACATTCCTAAAGATATGAGGATTTAAACTTATAGTTATAAAGCTCCCATTTAAAAAAGGAAATGGTTGAAGAGGAAAGTTATACAATGGATATCAAGTGGGCATTCTGAGAGCAGCAGTGAGAAGTGCAAATGCAGCACATGGACTGGCTACCCCCAGATATGTTGGATTGCAGCTTCCATAATCCCCAGCCAGTATACCCAGTGGCCATCTTTCCCATGTGGAAACCTCAGCCAATCACCAGGCTGGCTGGGAATTATGAGAGCTCTAGGTCAACGCATCTGGAGGGGCTACCAAGACAGGGAAGGGCTGTTCTACTGTCTCACACATTGTACTTGCTTGCAACTCAAACTCTATTGACCTAAACTTTCCCCTTTCTGTTTCAGACCTAATCCTCCAGAGGAGAGGGAGTGTGACAATTGGGAGACAGGAATCTTCCTAAAGAAGGGGGAGATGATCTGATTGGTGAGGAGAGGATGGAGCTAAGGAGTCAAGCGATTAGGAAATATTTCCTGGGGGTGGGGGTGGGGACTCAGGAAGGGAACAATATTTAATCTAAATTCTAAGCTTTTAATTCTGATATCCAACTCCTTGCAAAGTTTATCTTAAGCTTCAGAGCTAGGCCGGGGAGCATGTGGTGGTGCATTTTGATGAAGTGAAGTCTAGGTCTGATCAGTGCCTGGACGAGAGGTTGTCTGGGAGTCCTGTTTGCGCTGCCCTGAGGTCTGTGATGAAAGAAAGTCATAGTATTAATGTAATAAAGTAAATAAATAGAAGCAAAACCAGCAAATCAATCATTATCAAACTTGTTCTGTTTATAAATTCTAAAGATTTTTAATTAATTTAGAAAAGAGCAAAACTTTGGCTCAGGCTTATCCTATAAATGTTTGCATTTACAAATATAAATGTGATACTTGTGTTTCTTCCCCCCTTTTTTTGCTGGCTAATATGTTGCTTGCTTCAATGCACATCTCCTCTCAGTTTTGTATCCCTCTGTACATCCTTCATCTTCAGACTCCTCCCATTGTCAGTAATCCAAATAAAAGCATAGACTTTCTTTTATGGAATATGGATCAGGATGGAAAATATGATGCAGTGAAGGTTGAGTAATGACACCATACTCAATCATTGAATCAGAGTTCTTAGATTGTGCTAACCACCTCCCCACACTGCTGTCCTAGTCTTGCACCCCGATGGCTTTATAATCTGGTGCTTCCACTACCCCTCACTAGATCAGAGATTTTCCATCATGAGATGCGGAGGGAGGTGAAAACATGGGATCAGAAAAATCTTGGAAAGCAAGGTAAGGAGCAGTGATAGATGCACACATTCACACATGCCACAAGACCTCTGAGATGAAGCAAAAACATCTCCCATTACTATAACTAGAGGCTTTTAATTTTGGACCAGGTCTGGAACCTACAGAAAAATAATAGATCTGCGCCCCACTCCAGAAATGCTTTTACCTGTAATAGTTCCAGTTTGGATTGGGGGGGGGATGAGAAAAATTTTTCCTTTTCATAAACATACTCCAACCCTAAGCGTTTCTTTATTTTCACTGTCTAAGGACCAGTTTGTACAATCATTGAGGGTTAAAGAAGCCATGGTGCCTAATGGACTGCTGATGGGTTATTTGAAGGTAGTTTCCTCCTCCAACAAAGCAATGCCATTTCGGTTTGGATAATGTGACAAGCTGCATGTGGACAGGTGATTAGGCAAATAGTGTCTGGCATACGACATGGCTTAAACAAGCCACTGTGGCTTGTTTAGCAAAGAGATCATGTGAACCAGGTCTATGTATAACAATTCAGCCTGACTTTTTGTTTCCATATAACTAGCATGCATAGAAGAAAATCTAGAATCCCTGTTATCTATATATTCTTCCATGTGAAAACAGTTGCTCAAGATAGCAGCCAGAGTTTTAAAGGAATAAAAAGACATTTCATAGTTACCTGCTCTGTTTTAAAAGCTACTGCTTTATTTTAATTAAATTTACTAAATTTAATTAAAACTAAATTTAATTAAAATTAATTAAAACTAAATGGATCAGTACAACCAGAGATATGTCGGTATACCATCGGAATATGGGACCCCCAGGTCGGAAGATGGTCAAAATGCTACTGGGGAGGAACAGAGGATAAGTTCAACTAGCCCCAGATGTGATGATGCAGCTAGCTCAAAGCCGAAAGGACGGCTAGCAGCCGACAGTGCTGGTGGTGAACGACGAATCCGATGTTCTAAAGATCAACACACCATAGGAACCTGGAATGTAAGATCTATGAGCCAGGACAAATTGGATGTGGTTATTGGTGAGATGTCAAGATTAAATATAGATATATTGGGTGTCAGTGAACTGAAATGGACTGGAATGGGCCACTTCACATCAGATCACCACCAGATCTACTACTGTGGACAAGAGGATCACAGAAGAAATGGAGTAGCCTTCATAATTAATAATAAAGTGGCTAAAGCAGTGCTTGGATACAATCCAAAAAATGATAGAATGATCTCAATTCGAATTCAGGGTAAGCCATTTAACATCACAGTGATCCAAATATATGCCCCAACCACAGATGCTGAAGAAGCAGAAGTAGATCACTTCTATGAGGATCTGCAGCACCTACTGGATAATACACCAAAAAGAGATGTTATTTTCGTTACAGGAGACTGGAATGCTAAGGTGGGCAGTCAAATGACATCTGGAATTACAGGTAAGCATGGTCTAGGAGAACAAAATGAAGCGGGGCATAGGCTGATAGAATTCTGCCAGGACAACTCACTGTGCATAACAAACACTCTCTTCCAACAACCGAAAAGACAGCTTTATACATGGACTTCACCAGATGGCCGACACCGAAATCAGATTGACTACATCCTTTGCAGCCAAAGGTGGCGGACATCTATACAGACAGTAAAAACAAGACCTGGAGCTGACTGTAGTTCAGATCACAAACTTCTTATTGCACAATTTAGAATCAAACTAAAGAGAATAGGGAAGACCCACAGATCAGTTAGATATGAGCTCACTAATATTCCTAATGAACATGCAGTGGAAGTGAAGAATAGATTTAAGGGACTAGATTTAGTAGATAGGGTCCCGGAAGAACTATGGATAGAAGTTCGCAACATTGTCCAATGTTCCAACTATCGTACAGTGGCACTTATTTCTCATGCCAGCAAGGTAATGCTCAAGATCCTGCAAGGTAGACTTCAGCAATACATGGAGCGAGAATTGCCAGATGTACAAGCTGGGTTTAGAAAAGGCAGAGGAACTAGAGATCAAATTGCCAATATCCGCTGGATAATGGAGAAAGCCAGGGAGTTCCAGAAAAACATCTATTTCTGTTTTATTGACTATTCTAAAGCCTTTGACTGTGTGGATCATAACAAACTGTGGCAAGTTCTTGGTGGTATGGGGATACCAAGTCATCTTGTCTGCCTCCTGAGGAATCTGTATAACGAACAAGTAGCAACGGTAAGAACAGACCACGAAACAACGAACTGGTTTAAGATGGGGAAAGGAGTACGGCAGGGCTGTATACTCTCACCTTAACTATTCAACTTGTATGCAGAACACATCATGCGACGTGCTGGGCTTGACGAATCCAAGGCTGGTGTTAAAATCGCAGGAAGAAACATTAACAATCTCAGATATGCAGATGACACCACTTTGATGGCTGAAAGCGAGGAGGAGCTGAGGAGAAAACGTGGAGGCAGTGACAGACTTTGTATTTCTGGGCGCAAAGATTACTGCAGACGCTGACTGCAGCCAGGAAATCAGAAGACGTTTACTTCTTGGGAGGAGAGCAATGACAAATCTTGATAAAATAGTTAAGAGCAGAGACACCACACTGACAACAAAGGTCCGCATAGTTAAAGCAATGGTATTCCCCGTAGTAACCTATGGCTGCGAGAGCTGGACCATAAGGAAAGCTGAGCGAAGGAAGATAGATGCTTTTGAACTGTGGTGTTGGAGGAAAATTCTGAGAGTGCCTTGGACTGCAAGAAGATCAAACCAGTCCATACTCCAGGAAATAAAGCCAGACTGCTCACTTGAGGGAATGGTATTAAAGGCAAAACTGAAGTACTTTGACCACATAGGCCATAGCTAGACCTAAGGTTTATCCCTGGATCATCCAGGGGTCAAACCTGTTCATCTAGGTGACACAAAGGGGATCCAGTGCTCAGGCAGGGGTGAACCCTGGATGATCCCAGGATAAACCTTAGGTCTAGCTGTGGCCATAATGAGAAGACAGGATACCCTGGAGAAGAGGCTGATGCTAGGGAAAGTGGAAGGAAAAAGGAAGAGGGGCCGACCAAGGGCAAGATGGATGGATGATATTCTGGAGGTGACAGACTTGACCTTGGGGGAGCTGTGGGTGACGACGGCCGACAGAAAGCTCTGGCGTGGGCTGGTCCATGAAGTCACGAAGAGTTGGAAGCGACTGAACGAATAAACAACAACAAAGTTACCTACTGTTTTAAAAGCTACTGCTTTATTTTAATTTAATTTACTGCAGTAATATTTAACTCCTTCGAATCATAGTATTTGCAAGCCTCTCCTCTGAAAAGGCTTTATGTGGTTTCTGGATAGAAACATATCAACTTTCTTAGACTGCAATTCCATGCCATCTTGAAGAATGGCTTCTTTTGCATGTGAGCGAAGTGCAGGGTAAAAGTACCACCGAAATCTAAGTGCCGCCCAACTTCCAGCATAGGCAAAGGAAGCATTCTCTACTTCAGAGGCCCTTCTTCTGGTGCCCCCACTGGGCAGCAACCATGGAGAGGCCTGCTTCTGTTGCATGGCCCTCGTCGTGGAGTGACCTCAGAGAGACTTACCTGATGCCTACAGGGTAGTTTTTTTCAGCACCAGGTGAAGTTATTTTCTCATATGTTTTTAGTCTTTTAGTTTCTGTTTTAAAATCTGTAGGAGAACAATCCTATTTTCCCTTTGCGAGTATCCCAGGTATCATAGGATTGTTCAGATTCCTCGTTCAAAGTTGGAGACAGTGCTCTGATTTCAGAAGGGGGAGTCAAAAATCTGATCCTCCTCTCCTGCCTCCTTGCCACTAGTGTGGCCTTCCAAGGTCAGAAAAGCTACTTTGGATGAGGAGGATTATGGATTATGGGGTTCAAAGTAAAGAGAAATCTATTATGCCTCTAGGATCTGCAAGAAAGCTGGAGATGTTTGATCCCTGCAGTCTTCATCTATAGGTAAACCTTTGTTTAGTTAAAGATCCTCAAGTCGTTAGAAAACCCTGCAATAGTTATCCCATGAGTTGTCTTTATTAAAAATTCAGTGAGGTTTGTCTGCAATCTCTTTGTTTGTCTGTTATAGCAAAAACAACTAAGAGTCTTGTAGCACCTTAAAGACTCTTGTGACATCTTGAAAATCCCATTTCTTTCATGGCAGTGAAGGCCCTTCAACACTTGACAATTTCTACTTCAGATTTTAAAATTAAATCATGTTATATGTTCATAATATACATTCAATAATGCATTAATAACATATCTTCAAATGTGCTCTATATAAATCAGTAAAAACCTTACTGGGAACAACGTAATTGCTAAGGTAACTTTCATCCCCGCTAAGCAGTAACCTCTGCACCACCTGGCCTACGCACACAAACACTAATAGATTTACTGTCATAAAGAAAGGCAAGTAGTACAGGAGGCCTGCAACATTCCTATGCAAAGCTCAAATTATACTAAGTAAGAACAGTGACCAATCGCATCAGTTATTTGTTGATACACAATCTTCTAGCTTTGCAATGTTAATGTAATAACTAGAGAAAAGAATCCCTGATTATTGTTAAAACTGGCTGGGTAGCTTTGTTGTATTTCAGGTTCTCCAGGTTATAAAGGACTAAAATGTAATCCAAGAGGCATTGCCTGAGGAGGAACAGTGAACTGAACATCAAAGTGTCTTTATCATTTGGGCCACCCTCTCCTTTTAGCCATGTAATTAAGGGGCTCCTGCTCCACACTGCTAAGACCCCGTGGAGCTGGACCTAGACACTTGCCGCCTAGACAGCATCTCCCACCTGTGTATGTCAAAACTTTACTCTCACAATTATTCATTACCGTCACATGCATGCTTGTTCTATGGACGTTGTTATTGCTGTTATGTTATGTTAATAAAAAAAAGTCCTACAACTCCCAGGATTACCCAGCCAGCCATTCTGGGAGTTTAAGGACTTTTTTCTGTCTTAAACATGCATTGGATTTCTGTCTAAACATGCATACCCTTAAATGATTTAGGGGTGTGTGTTTTATAGATTAATCCTCTGAAAAGGCAACGGTGGAGCATAGAACCATAGAGTTGACCATAAAGGTCATTTACTCTGACCTGCATCAATGCTGAAAATCCACTACTATAGCACCCTACCTCCGCTTGAAAACCTCCAGCCAAGGAGAATGCACGGGGCTCTGAGGCAATCTGTTCCACTGCCATCAATTCTTCCTAATGTTGATTTTAAATCCCCCTTCCTGTAATTCAAACTTCTTAAGTTTGGGGACTACCCTCTGAAGCAATAAAGAGCAAATTTTGTTTGTTTGAAAGGTTTATAAACCAGATGGTTCATAAGCCGCCTTGTTATACACTGCCACAAGGCAGTGTATAAAAAGATTTAAAACCATAAAACATAACAAAACATTAATAAGATCAATGGCTACTCTCTCCAAGCTGTGCTCTCCTGGACATTCAATGCAGCACCAACACCGACTCAAGGGTTGGAGGGAGGTGGTTTTTTTTTACTGAGATCTGTAGGAATATGATCTCCCTCTCTTGGCTTCCTGTTCATTGAAATGCAGGTCTTGAGTGTCTGTACATTGTGTTGGGTACACAGGACAGATTAGGGATTCTGGAAAATGTGTGTGTGGGGGGGCAAACCAGGGTCCAGGGGAAAATTCCAACCTTTATTTGTAATGTCCAGGAAAGTTGCACCCTCCTCTCACATGGCCATCTGGGCCTTTTTGTGGCTGTTGTCATAGCGATAGCTACGAAGAAGCCTGAATGGCCACATGGCGGGGGGGCTTGGAGGGCGCATTGCTACATTTCTGGAAACGCATTGTCCCAGTCCCTCCCATTGCCCATCCAGGCTGCTTCTTGGCCAGTGCAATTGCATCAGGCAAGAAAAGGCCCGGATTGCTGTGTGGGAGGGGCTCGGAGGACTCTTTTCTGTGTTTCCGGAAAGTGCTCTTCCAGCACCTCCCATCACCGTGTCGCTGTACTTTCTTAGGGTCCCACAATATCTTCAGTATTGTACGTACATATACAGTTCATCTGATGACTCGATTGTGTGCTTTCCTCCTTGTGGCTGAGGCTTATGTCACTATCAGAAGAGAGCACTTCGTTGGACATCCCAGTCACTCCAAAATACCAAGCGCAGCAAATAATCTTACAAAATGATTGTCTGGAACAATCCCAGTCAAGATTGCATTTTCCTCTTTCTTTGTTCATTTATAGCTCTGCTCTTACAATTATTATTTATTATTATTTATTTAAATAGCACCATCAATGTACATGGTGCTGTACAGAGTAAAACAATAAATAGCAGGACCCTGCCGCATAGGCTTACATTCTAATAAAGTCATAATAAAACAATAAGGAGGGGAAGAGAATGCACCAAACAGGCAGTATAAAAGTCAGAACAAAATCAAGTTTTAAAAGCTTTAGGAAAAAGAAAAGTTTTTAGCTGAGCTTTAAAAGCTGCGATTGAACTTGTAGTTCTCAAATGTTCTGGAAGAGCGTTCCAGGCGTAAGGGGCAGCCGAAGAAAATGGACGAAGCCGAGCAAGGGAAGGAGAGACCCTTGGGCAGGCGAGAAACATGGCATCAGAGGAGCGAAGAGCACGAGCGGGGCAATAGTGTGAGATGAGAGAGGAAAAATAGGAAGGAGCTAGACAGTGAAAAGCTTTGTAGGTCAACAGGAGAAGTTTATATTGGATTCTGAAGTGAATTGGAAGCCAATGAAGAGATTTCAGAAGTGGAGCAACATGGTCAGAGCGGCGAGCCAAGAAGATGATCTTAGCAGCAGAGTGGTGAACAGAAACCAATGGACTGATGTGAGAAGAAGGAAGGCCAGTGAGAAGAAGGTTGCAGTAGTCCAACCGAGAAATAACCAATACATGGTTATTTGCCGAGAAATAACCAATGCATGGTTAAAGAATAACCAATTTTTTAAACATACTTGCATGGCTGGCTAGAATAAAGAAAACTAAAGCAATTTTGCATTGAATCCAAGGTTTGCATTGAATCCAAGTTTGCATTGAATCCAAGGGCGGACAGAGTTTCCTTGGAGCTGTAAATCAGCTTTAAAAATAGTTACCCCCCTTCCCACTTTCCAAGGCTAACACATTTCATACACAGAGCCACATTTGTATTTGCGATCCGATCTGATAATTAGCATCACTTACAAGGTGAAGTAGTTGCATTTGTAAAGGGCAGAGCAGCTGTACATCAGGCTGTTTCTCACAGAGAAGTGTTTTCTTTCCTGGCCTTTAGGTCACAAAGCTCTGGAATAAATTAGCAATGCAATTAAAACGTGTGTGTGTGTGTGTGTGTGTGTGTATATATATATATATATATATATATATATAATATCACCCAGTGCATCTATCCTATGTACTTTTCCAGTGTACTTTGACACTGGCTTTTTGTAGATGAGTTTCTGTGAAATATGCCTAGGAATCAACACAGCTTCTTGGCTACACATCTGCAGTGCAAAAGAAATATGTGCTGAAGAATCTGAGTTCCAGGCTCCTAAATGGTTTTTGGGAGGCCATAATAATGGTAAAAAATAAACAAGTAGATGACAGAGGGGGAAAGTATACACTAGAGATTTATCTGGGGGAATGATAAGAATATTTCAGAAGCTTATTGAAAGATTCTGCTCTAGAGGCAGAGCTGGACCTGGAATGGTTCTGACTCTATACTCATTTTCAGACTACATTTGAGACACAGTCATCAAACTCCTTCCTCTGCTGCGTATTTAAGTCCAGTCATGTCTGCATTTTGGTTTGGGCACATACACGTGCACAAAATAAGTCTGCTATAAGTATTTTTTAATGCACTTATGTAATGGGGGCATTAATTAGCTTGTAGACAGTGGCTTGCCATTGTTTATTAAGGTCATCGAGTTTTCATTTGAAAGCTTTGTAAGCCTTCTAATATGTAATATATGCACACACATAAAATATAATGTACACTAAAAATACAGTATATGTGTCTTTTTATTATTATTTTTTATTAATTTCACATCTTAAAATACAACAACATAATACTAATTAAAACACATAAATCAAAACATAAATTGCTTACAATTCCACATTTATAATTATCATTTTTACATAATCACATAACATAACATAAGTGCTCCCCTCCACCCTTCGGGATCTACTCCTACTTCCAAAATCTCATTGTTTCTTCTGGTGGTGGTTTTCCGCCCCTCTTAGAGAATACATATTCTAGGAACTGTTTCCAAATTCCCTCAAATTCATTTACATTTGTTATACCTTTTCTTAACTTTATATTGCATGTCAGTTTATCATTAATAGCTATATCCCAAATTTCCTTATACCACTCTTCAATATGATAGTCTCCTTGAACCTTCCAGTTCCTAGATATGATTAACCTTGCTGCAGTCAACAAATCAATTTTTTAGTCTCTTTATTACACTTTAAATTTCCATATAATGATAGTAATACCACTGTAGGTGTCTCTTCAATCTCTATTCCAACATTTTTTTTTATCTCAATAAACACCATTTTCCACAATTTTTGCACAAATTCGCATTCCCACCACATATGCAAATATGTTCCTTTCCCCCCACATCCTCTCCAACAATTTGCTGAATTCATCTTATTTATTCTATTTAATCTCACCGGGGTCAGATACCACCTCCATACAATTTTATAATAATTTTCTTTTATTCTCACAGACATATTCTCAACACTCTTTGTCTCCATATTCCCTCCCAACTCTGCTGCCCTATCTGCACCCTCAAATCAGTTTCCCAAACCATCTTCCCCATTTTTTCTATCTCCCTCTTTTCAACCAAAATTCTATATATTTCACTTGTTAAACCTTTTATCCTTTTATTTTCTCCTTTCTCAATTTCTTTCTTTAAAATCAACTCTTCAAACTTCGTCATTTTACTGCATTCTCCATTATCTCTTACCCATTTTTTCGACCATTGCTCCAATTGGCAATAATTTAACCAAGTTAAGTTCTCCCCCTTAAACACCTCTTCTAATTTCCCACCTGTTTTCGTCTCTCTCAACCAATCTTTTAACCTCATTATTTTTTTCTCTATTAAAATTTTACTCAATCTTTCTTTTAAATTCCAAGGGAAATTCCTTAACACTATCACAGGTGTTAATGGAGATATTCTCGAAAATAACTCCTTTTTATGCGATCGCACAGGCAATAGGGCAGGTCTATGGTGGGCTCCTCTATGTGATGCTAAGTGTGCTGCTTTTGGCAGCCTTGCCCTTTAGTACCTGCAAGAGGAAGATAGAGCAGCTGGTCAGCTGATGCTGCACAGGTAGGGGGTGGAACAGCAGAGAGAAGGCCTCTACAACTGCAACTCTTCTTCTCCCTCACCCCAACCCCTCCCCAACCTAGTTGGGTGAAATCACCCATCTAGCAGAAATGCAGGGCAGCTGGAGCGCCAAGGCCAAGATCTCCTCTGCTGTATTCCCACCCCACATCGGATACTTGACAGCCTTCACGTTTGGAGGCTGCCGGCAGTCCCCACAGGATGACACTCTTATTTGGTGTAAAAAAAAGTAGGCTCGGCCTAGTAGGCTTTGATGCTCAATTAGGTATCCTATTGGTTCCTCCCTCCTACAAATCCTGTGGACATTATTGCCCTAACTTTGAACAACAGCTGGAGGAGGTGGGGGAGACATCTCACTTTTCAATTTTGAGGCTGTTCCCTAAACAACTGGCATGCCACCTGCCCCAATTATTCCCTTTCATTCCGACCAATTAAATTAATATATCCTGAGGTGATTAGGGACCTCTAATCCTTTACTGATCTGGACTGGAAAGGTTCTCTCAGAATAAGGGCAATGGGCCAGGTTCTAACTTGGGAAGGGAATGGTACTGTAAGCACACAGACACATGGAGAGGCTTGGGTTCACACATGACAGCAACTCAGGTTTTTTTTGTCTTTCTTCTTTTTTTTAAGTTAATGTGAAGTAGCACATGCAGAACGAAACTCCATTTTAAAAAATCCTATTGTATCAATGAGTGTCTGATGGAATAAAAGATGTGTGACTATGTGGGAAACACATATGGAACAGATTTAACAAAATCATATATCCTTCCTACAGAATTTGTTTATTGCCATTGTGCTGGCTGACAGCAGGCTGACAATGGCTTAATTGTACAAATTGTACAATTGTACAAATGCTTTCTTGTACAAGGGGGCATGCCCACCAACATGCATAGCCCCCAAAGGGACATGCCCACCAACATGACCAGCCCCCAAAGGGGCATGCCCACCAACATGACCAGCCATGCCCACCAACATGCACAGCCCCCAAGGGGGCGTTCCCACCCAAACATGGCCTTGGTCACATGTCTGATTTCACAGCATACAATTAAGACAAACCTGTTCTACATAACATAATGTTAAAATTACTGGAATAAAGAACAAGTGAGACATTCAATATATCTGAAATTAACTTCACTCATTCCTACTTTCGTAGGTTTTGCAACAAATGAAGCAGATGACAAGTACAGAAAAATCTAGTACAACAAACAAGCAAACAAGTATTCAGAAAGAGTATAAACTGCTTTTACCCTGCAATCATTAGCCATGGAACAAAATGGACTAAAGGCTAGCACCTTTTAGCTTGTTTCAACTTCAACTAGACATAACAGTAAAAAAAACACATACCTATCTAATTGACATAGCAATACCTAATGACAAAAATGTTGCAGAAAAGGAAGACGACAAGAGAGAAAATATACACCACTGGCTATAGAAGTTAAAGAACTATGGCAACAGGAAAAATAACAATTATTCCATTAGTCACATCAGTCACCAGCATAACAACATCATTATTATTATTATTATTATTATTATTATTATTATTATTATTATCAGAAAACCTTCAGAAATTAGGTCTACTAAAATACATGCATGCCAAAATCCAGAAAGCAGCCATACTTAAAACATGTTCAATAGTCAGGAAATTTCTGAATCAGTAAAAGACAGCATGACTTGGCAAAGCCCATCATGTTCATCTAGAAAAACCACCATGAGCAAGAAAAGAGAGATAGATGATGATGATGATGATGATGATCATAATTGCAACCCTCTTAATTTTTTTAAAGATGTTTAAGCACACACACACACACACACACACACACACTCACTCACTCAGGATCACCCACTCCAAAACACACCCACCCACCCACCCATTCACTCAAACAACTAGGCACCCTATTCATCCATACACTCTCTCACACACACACCTTAGTCTCACTTTCTACTTGCTGCTTCTCCTCTTGCTTCTCTTGTTTATTCTCAGGCCAGATCAGCGCTGGGGGGCAGGGGGGCTGGAGGACGCGTTCCCGGAAGTCCGGAAATGCATCCTCTGGGCCTTTTCCTCAGTAAATTGTGGCCCAGTCACAGTTGCTCCAGAGATCCCCATTTTTCCAGAGGTCTCTGGAGTTTTCAGGGTCATCTGGTCACCCTAATCTTATGGAAGTTCTAGATAAGAAGCTAGAATCTCACACTACGGCTGAAGAACGGATTATTGATTGTTCTTCTCTGAACCTTCATCCATCTGGGTAAGACTGGATTAGGAAACTTTTGAATTCACCAACTTCCAGTAATTGGACAGCTATGAGATATATTGAAGCATGCAAACTTGCATCTTCTAACTTTGATGAGGCTGCTAATTTGTTACTATCCATGACTCCCCTCCACGACTCCTTCATTTTCACACATTGGGAGGAGGAGGGAAACAACGATGTGTGTTTGTGTCTGTGTCGGAACGGGTGGCGCTAGGGGTGGCGGCAGCAACAGCCCTGTGAGCCTCCAAAACCCACATTTGCACTCCTTTCCATGGGTATTACCGCGGAGGGGCACAATGGCAGGATGTCAGATAACGAGGAGCCAATACAACCTCATATAGACGAGGCCCCTGTCAAATGCTCCAATCTCTGGTCCTTCCATCTATTTCATTCAGCATTGGCATATATCAGTAAGAACTCCACTTGGCTTATATTACTAGATCAGGCAGCAACTATGCCTTATGGCGAGGCTGCCAGGCAAGGGGGACGTACTGGCACATGTGGTGGAGTTGCACTCATGTCCAAAGATTTTGGGGGAAAGGTTAGTGATTAGTATGATCACAGATCAACACACAGAATTATCCCCAACTTGTCTTTATTATCATTGTTTGAGGGGTCTAATTTGAACTTTTCTTTCCCTAGTGACCTATTTCTTAATTGCTGCACAATTAGTCATCGCTCAAGGTTGGAAAAATGAGTCCTTCTACTCCATAGATTTATGGGTTTATGGTTTATGGATTTATGGTTTATTGCCATCTCTGAGAAATTGACTCATACAATATGTGCTTCCCAGGGTGAGATTGATCTATCAGATTTTACAGCAACCTGGTGGGACTTTATTATATCTGAGTCGTCAATCACATGAATTGGCAAATACCTTCTAAGTATGAATTTATCTGGAGAACTACATTATTAAACTGACACGCTAAGGCTTATTCTCAATCTTTTCTTCTCAAGGCAAGACATGTCCAGTCCTTTCAGTCTCTCCTCATAGGAAACAATGCCCTATGAGGAGAGACTGATAGAACTGGACATGTCTTGCCTTGAGAAGAGAAGATTGAGGGGAGACATGAGAGCACTCTTCAAATACTTGAAAGGTTGTCACACAGAGGAGGGCCAGGAACTCTTCTTGATCCTCCCAGAGTGCAGGACACGGAATAATGGGCTCAAGTTACAAAAAGCCAGATTGCAGCTGGATATCAGGAAAAAACTTCCTAATTGTTAGAGCAGTATGACAATGGAAGGGAGGCAGTGGGCTCTCCTACACTAGAGGCATTCAAGAGGCAGCTGGACAGCCAACTGTCAGGGATGCTTTATTTATTTATTTATTTAAGCATTTTTATCCCGCCCTTCAGCCAAAAAGGCTGTCAAGGCGGCTTGCAAAAACATTTTTTGACAGTCCTTGCCAATAGGCTTACAATCTGAAAAAACATGACACAAAAGGAAAGGGGATGGGGAGGGAGGAGGAGGGGGGAAAGCGAAGCAAATTCAGGCACTACATTCTTAGTAGCAAAATTAAGATTATGGACTCTGAAACATACTCCACAGACTAAGTAGGTCAGGATGAAGCACACAGAGGATTACTCAGACTCCTACACTTGCCTCTATATCCCAAAAGGAATTTGGGGACACTCAAAACAGGTCAAACAGTTTTTCGGGAGGGGAGTTAGAGGGAAGAGTAGGCATCAATGGAAGCCTAAGATTGTCTGTTGAGGTTTGTCAGTTGCTTGGACATCTAGTTGTAGGTAGTTGGACTTGTCTCAAGAACATATAATCTAATGACTAACAAAATCGTGAGAATCCTAGCTTTGATTTTTTTAAAAAACAAAAGGCTCCCAAATCTGTAGTCCTTACCGATACAGGGCAAATTCTGCAAACCAAAAGCTCTCCTGAAGTAGGGCTGAGAAGGAGTTCCTTTCACCTGTTCTGACTCCTGCTTGTTAGGGATGCCTGATTTGAATTGAGTTTTTAAAGCTGGCTTTTGTTAGCTTGCCAGTCCTTTGAACAGAAGTAGAACCAGAAATGGGGAAAGTATTCCAGAACAGGTACTGACCGGCACAGGTGGTCTAACAGCAAACAGGATGCTAATCAGCTGAATCCATGTATAGATTGGGCAGAACAGATAATAAATAGTAGGCAGATGGGCAGAACAGATAATAAATAGTAGGCAGACGCAGAATGAGTGACCATTCTGCTCCAAATAATGCTTTAAGGTAGATTCCTTCATTGAGCAGGGTGTTGGACTCAATAGCCTTATAGGCTCCTTCCAACGCTACTATTCTATGAACTGTGAAGCTAGACATTCCGTGGATATAATTCATATCTTTGGCTACAAACTTAGCATGAACATTGTTTCTTTCTTTTCCTTTATAAATGAAGAGAATGGGTGCTGTAATTTCTCCTTTAGTTATATTTTTGGTTATATTGATGTCTTTTGTTGAATATATACTTATGATTTAATGCACAATAAGAAATGTTAAACTGCGACTTTGAGAGTAATTTCTCTTGCCTTGTCTCCTGACCTCTGTGCCTGAGCCTCTATGCTACAACCTTGGACCTCTGCTTGACTCTGCTACTGGAGTATGCATGTCTTGGACTGCCTCACTGTTTTTGACCCTTTGCCTGTTTGACCACTCCTGCCTTGCCTGACTCTATATCTTGGACTGGTTCCCTGTTCCTTGACCCTGTGCCTGTTAGCTGGACTACTTCTGCATTTGCCTGACCTTAAAGCTTGTCTGCTGGAACATCAGTCCGGGGTGTTACTTGGCTGTATAACCAAGAATGCTACAGTCAGTGCAGGACAGGAGGCCAGAAGCAGCACAGTGTTGGTGCCTGCCTGACCGCCGTAGCTCAATTGGCAAGGGGCTGATGATTTGTCACCCAATCTTGCTCTCTGAGATTGACCCTGTAGGTAGGACTGGAACCACTGTAACACAGTGCCCCCAACACCCACCCCACAGAATTGATTGAGGAGGATGCCATAGACGATGGATCAAAAGCCAATGAGAGATCAAGCAGAATTAACAGGGTTAAATATTCAAGACAATATTTAACAGGGTTAACTATTCAAGAGCAGTAACCCGCATGGCCAGTATTTTTCAACATTTATTTTATTATTATTATTATTTTGACATTATTCAACATTTTTATTAATGACCTAGATGACAGGATTGATGGGCTTCATAGCCAGTGTGGTGTAGTAGCTAGAGTGTTGGACTGGGGCCTTAGCTAGACCGGGCTTTATCACGGGGCGAACCCTGGGATCGTCCCTGTGCATCCACATGACGCACAGGGGATCCCGGGATCAGGGAGGGATCATGCCTCCCTTGCCCCGGGATAGAGCCCTCACCTTTGGGACCGCTTTTTCCGCAGTCCCGGGATTAAATTAAATTTAAAAAAACTTACCTTCAGCGCACAGGCATTCGTGCACTGCTTCTCCTTTAGAAAATAAAAAAAAATGGCGGGTGCAATGCCTCTCCTCCTGAGGTCATTGCACCTCATGTGTAAACAGAGGAGGGATCTCACGTTAAACCCGATGCGAGATCTTCCCTCCTCCGTCCTGGATTATAAAGTAGGTCTAGCTAAGGCCTGGGAGTCGGGAGATCCAGGTTCTAGTCCCCAGTCGGCCATGGAAACTCACTGGGTGACTCTCAGCCCATCCCACCTCACAGGGTTGTTGTTGTGAGGCTAAAGTGGAGAGGAGGATAATTATGTATACCGCCTTAGGTTGCTTGCAGGGAAAAAGGCGGGATATAAATGCAATAATAAATAAATAAATATCAGATTTGAGGATGATACAAAACTGGGTGGTCTAGCCAACACCCATGACAACAGAATGAGACTGCAATCTGATTTGGATGGGTTGGAAGACTGGGCTGAGAGGAACAACACGTCGTTTAACAGAGAGAAATGTAAGGTATTACACTTAGGGAGGAAAAATGTAGGGTACACATACAAGATGGGGGATTCATGGCTTGGAAGCACTACATCAAAGAAGGATTTGGGTGTGGTCATTGAAAGCAATCTGAACATGAGTCAACAGTGTGAGATAGCTGTTAGAAGGGCTAGCACAGTTCTGGGCTGCATTAGAAGAAGCATTGCATCAAAGATGCGTGAAGCCCTTATTCCTCTCTACTTGGCACTAGTGAGAATACACTTGGAGTATTGTTTATGATTCTGGGTACCACATTTCCAGAAGGACATCACCAGGTTAGAACAGGTTCAGAGGAGGGCAACAAAGATGATACAGGGACTTGTGGACATGTCCTATGAAGACAGGATAAAGGAACTTGGGATATTCAGTCTGGAGAAAAGGAGACTGAGGGGAGATGTGTTAGGATGCCACAGAGAAGACAGTCAAGAACTATTTTTCCATGGCCACAGAAATTAGGACCCGAAATAATGGGTATAAGTTACAACTACCTAGATTTCAATTAAATATAAGAAAGAACTTCCTGATGGTAAGGTCTGATGGTAAGACAGTGGAACAGTCTACCTATGGAGAGTGTGGCTTCTCTATCTCTGGAGATTTTTAAGAAGAGGCCAGAGAGCCACCTCTCATGGAAAGTTTAATTGGTTTTCCTGCACATTGCAGAGGGTAGATCCTTGTGGTTCCTTCCAACTCAACAATTCTATGATTTAAATAACAAATGCAGTGCAGAGTTGGCTGTTCCAACCACCATTGGTTATTGTGTTGTGTGTATTTTAAAGGTTTAAAATTATATATATATATATGTCTTTTGTATATTTATTTTTATAGGTTTTAAAATGTATATGTTTTAGATTTTGTAAGGCTGCCTTGAGGCCCAGTATTGGGCAAAAGGTGGGATACAAATAAATATCATCATCATCATCATCATCATCATCATCAGAGCGGTGCTTCCTGCCTGATTCCAGGAATCTGAGCTATCCTATGCCCCCACCCCCAACACTGTCTAGGAGCCATATATGAGTAAAATCACACTCAGGGCTTCCAAATAAAATACAAATAAAATTTCAATGTTAAGTGTTATTATCAAGAATATGGTGGTCACAAAGCATTGGCAAATCCTACTGTACCAACATGTCTTAATATATTACGGCGCGATGCTGAAGACCCAGCACTTTTACTAGTTCTGAGTGCACAAACTTATTATTCTACTCCTTAAATTAATAGATTTTGCAAGCAGTTTATGGGAGAAGCTCTGACGTTTTGCTGAAGTTTTCAAGCAAACTGCCCTTTGCAAATCAGTTTTCTGTATGGTGGAGAGTACTATACACACACACAGAGAGAGAGAGAGAGAGAGAGAGAGAGAGAGAGAGCAATCACCCTGAATCAAATCCTTAGGTGTATTCTTTTTTCAGGCACTGCTAATATAGAAAGCTTAGTGTGGCTCAGCAGCAGCCAATAAAGTTTTCCCAACCGAGTGAGCAATGAATCTAGTCCGAGAGGTACCAGACAGTGATTGTTTCTCTGTTGATCCTCTGAATGGGCAGAACTTGAAATGGCTGCTGGCTCCTTTTGATCTTTCCTCCACTTCGTTTCCCAGCTTCTGTTATCTCTCATAATCCGTAGCCTGGCACGAGTTGCTGCTGCATACTTTTAAGCAGAGAGCAGTGTCTATTGTGAGACAGTCAAAGCACGGCAGCCTTCCCTCTGTGGCCTTGTAGCCTTGCTAGAGCTTCAACCTCTTCCATGCTGTGTACAACAACTAGCTGGTGTCAAGCCCACTGATCTCAGCTCTGGACCCTGATGGTTTGTATTCTTTTAATTCAGCCAGTTAAACAACGTCTGTAAGATGGGCATCCACAAGAACTTTTCTGGGGGGTGGGAGGGAAGCTGCACGGCAGTTTGTGGTTGCAGCTCACATGCATAGTGTGTCCTGCTACAACACACCTGTGCACTTTTGAGTGTTATTTATTTATTACATCTCTATTCTGCCCCATATTTCCCCCATAGCTGAAGTTCTCTGGTGGTTCACAAAAATTAAAACCTCAAGGTACAGAGTAAAACAACATAAAATATAAAAGCTCAAAACTACAGTATAAAAATACCAGAATAAAACCTAGCAGCAATGCAAAGATTCAAAATACAAATTTAAAACAGCACAGCTAAAAGACTAGAATGCTGGTGCTGAAAGGAGTGCAAGAACCTCTCTACGAAGCTCATTTTGCAGCCAGTGTGGAACAGAAGGAAAGGCCCTCTGTCTGGGAGCCACCTGCTTCCCTTCCGTTGGCAGGGTTTCTGGGAGAAGGACTCCTGAAGATGGTCTCAGGGCCTGGGCAGGTACAAAGAGATGATCTTCAGATAACCTAGCCCCAAGCCATTTAGGGCTTTGAATGTTAATACCAGCACTTTGAATCGGGCCCAGCCATGCATGGAATGACAGCCAGTGCAGCTGGAAAAGTACTGGCATAATATAATCTCATTGGCTTGTCCCCGTTAACAATCTCACTGCCCTGTACTGTTTTACTCTGTACAGCACCATGTACATTGATGGTGCTATATAAATAAATAATAATAATAAATAATAATAATAATAATAGTTGAAGCTTTCAGACCATTTTCAAAGGCAGCCGTACATATAACATGTTACAGTAATACAGATGAGAGGTTATCAGAGCATGGACAGCTGTAGTTTCATAGATATGCGCAGCACATTTCATTAGGGTGTGCCCCCAGGGAATTTTATTTATTATTTTTAATGTGCCTGGAAGAAGAGTACAAACTGAAAATAGGGCATGAACGGCTGGAAAACAAGAAAACAAAGCTCAGTAATTTTTCAAAGAATCGTAGAGTTGGAAGGGGCCTATAAGGCCCTTAAGTCCAACCCCCTGCTCTACATTAAAGCATGCCTGACAGATGTCTGTCCCGCTGCCTCTTGAATGCCTCTAGTGTGGGACAGCCCCCTGCCTCCTTAGGAAATTGGTTCCATTGTTGTACTGCTCTAATAGTCAGGAAGTTTTTCCTGATGTCCAGCTGGAATCTCGCTTCCAGTAACTTGAGCCCATTATTCTGTGTCCTGCACTCTGGGATGATCGAGAAGAGATCCTGGCCCTCCTCTGTGTGACAACCTTTCAAGTATTTGAAGAGTGCTATCATGTCTCCCCTCATTCTTTTCTTCTCGAGGCTGAACATGCCCAATTCTTTCAGTCTCTCCTCGTAGAGCTTTGTTTCAGACCCCTGATCATCCTCGTTGCCCTCCTCTGATCCCCCTCCAGCTTGTCTGCATCCTTCTTGAAGTATGGTGCCCAGAACTGGACACAATACTCAAGATGAGGTCTAACCAGTGCCGAATAGAGGGGACCCAGTACCTCGCGCGATTTGGAAGCTATACTTCTATTAATACAGCCCAAAATAGCATTAGCTGTTTTTGCTGCTCCATCACACTGTTGGCTCAACATATTCAAGTTGTGATCTACAATTCCAAGATCCTTCTCACTTGTAGTATTGCTGAGCCAAGTATCCCCTATCTTGTAACTGTAAGGTCAATAGGAGCACAATTTAAAAGCTCCGTCCTAAATTAAGTTTGCATCCCCATGGAAAATTTACTTTTCTTATTTCTTTTTGTTTGCTTTAAATTGGAAATGTTTACCAAAAAGGATTCTTTCTAATTTTTTAACAGTTTCTAATGTTTTACACCAGTGGTTTCCAATTAGCTAAGTACTGTGGACCCCTTGTTTTTCAAATGCCAAGCCATGGACCCCCTACATTTGAATTTTTTTTTTTATCTCTATGGTATTTACCTGTGCCAAGCAATTTTTTGGAGAAAATAAGGGGTAGCTCCTAATAAGCAAAGGGTTTTAGGGATACTAAAAAACACCATAAAATTTGTGATATTTGTGATATTACCACGCAACAACGACAATGATTTCGTTAGAAATATAAAGATGAATTTAATTTTACTAATGTCTAGTTTACAATTGAACAAATTATGACATGTCTAGCAGCTACTAAACCTAAAAGTGATGGGGGAAATCATGCTTCTTTTTGTCCCAAACAATCCCTTCCACATCCGGTTCAATATTTCCTACTTTTAATCTCAAATCTGGATCAACATCGAGCTGATTTCTATGCTTGTTCTTCATATAACAAAATGTCGAAAATGTTTGTTCACAAAGATATGTGGAACAAAAGGGAACTAGATGTTTCAAAGCTTTTTCACCTAACTTCTTATAATCAGGAAAAACCTTCACAATTGGTCCAGTCTATATTCTTTGAAAAATAATTTCAATGAACCATCACAAGTCACGTCAACAAGTGCATCTTGTTCTTCCACAGATAGAGTTGTTAGTTGTACATCACCACATTCAAAACGATTCCTTATCCATGAGTTTTCAGGATTAGGTGCAAGGAAGTAATCTCTGAAGCTAGTCACTAAATCACACAGGTGCTTTTGCGCATGATGTCACCATCGAAGCAAACAGAGTGCGGGAGACGGCGTATTGTATTTTCTTTTATTAAAATGCAGACCTTGCAGAGCTAATAGGTGAATGGTGCCATGGACCCCCTGGGTGGGTTACGTGGACCCCCTGGGGTCCGCAGACCACCAATTGGGAACCACTGTTTTCCAATATGACCCCCCCCTTTATTATTCTCTTTCCTGGCTTCCATTATTAGATATTTATTTATATTGTATAAAGTTTTAAGAATATTCTTCTCATCTGTAAATCTTTAGATGAACTTGTGTCTCCTTATCTCTGCGCGAGAACTGAAATTCAGAATCCCCCTTTTTTTACTTTTTTGCCTAGCATTGACATCACATCTTTTTATTCCCTTTATTTCTCTGTTCCTTTTGACTTCATCTCATTAGATTAAGACTAGGAACAGTTGGGAATTTTAAGTATTATAAACCACTTAGAACATTATAGAAATAACAAGCCATCTAGAAATAATGTGCCTATACACTTTACATCCACATTAATTTCAACCAGCTAAAGAGTACCAATATAGTGTCTGCATGAAAATGTCAGTGGGAATTAGGTTTACATCACATTGCCTCTATTTTTATATATACAAATTTGTATCTACTACATATATCTCACATGGAAACTTACTTTTCAATCCTGTGAGTAAAAATCTTCCAAGATGCTACTGCCTAGCTGAAGATGTGGGCAGATGGTACCTCCTACCTTGGAACAAAATTGGTGGTACAAGTCCCACTATTTTCATTCAGATATGTAAAAGGTGCATTCAGCCTAATAGCCTAATATTTCCCACTAGAATCAGAAGGCTGAATGAGACATTCAAGTCATCATTTATGGAGTTGGACAGAAGAATTTGAAAATCATCATCATCATATCACATCTTCCCAAAATAAAGGCTGCTATTATCAAGCCTTTGCAATAGAGTGAACTGTATACTTAAGGAGCTCCTATTTTCATAGACAGAAATTTGGGGGTTATTCCATGCTTTTAATGTAATTTATTCAAAATTGGGCAAACTCAGGATTTGCTACTGAGCTTAGGATCAAGAAACCTAAATCTCCATAAAGCTCTGGAAAGGAGACCTTTGCAGCTTCACCTTCTAAATGTTGGCTTGGAAGTAACACCCTGAGAAGCATTTCTCCTGGAAAAGTGTGCAGAGAACTCAAGCGCGCAGTAGACAATTGCCTGGCAGCAGGCAGGCAGGGTCAGGAGGCGACGAGACAAGCCATGGCGCCCGCCTCGAGTAGCTGGCTGCAGACTGCACCTTTGGACGCATGCGGGAGGGAGGATGAGTGGAGGGGACTGAGGGCTGCCGGAGGCCCTGCATTGGGAATGAGCCTCCTGCTTCCCAGGTCTTAAAGAGGCAGTGCAGACTGGCAGGGATGGCTGCCGAAATGGCTTTAGTTCCGGAAAGTGCCTCATGTCGCTGCCAATGGGAGTGGGGGTGGTGGAAGCAGAAACCCGAAGATATAAGGGTGTGCCTAATACCTTCATTAAGCCAACTCAAAGCTCACAAAATACTGTGCAAGCTTTTAAGGTCTTTAGAACTCTGCATCAGGTAAGATGTTAAATAAAGCAAAAGTGGGGAGAGAAGCAGGTAAAAGTGGCTGATGTAAAAGCCCTGATGTCTGTACTTGGTTACAGTCTTAAGGTGGAAAGTAGGACGAGGCTATATCCACAACATTCCCATGGTCTACCAAACTACTAACTCTTATTTTTTTTTAAAAGGAAATAACGTTGAGGAACATGAGTGCAGGGGGAAGGAAGAGGAGATCCACACAGCCACACAAAAGTGCTCCTTTGGAGCTTGATTAACCAACAACCTCCATTGCACAAAGAATCAAATGGCTCTCCCACACTAGAGGCCTTCAAGAGGCAGCTGGACAACCACCTGTCAGGGATGCTTTAGGGTGGATTCCTGCATTGAGCAGGGGGTTGGACTCAATGGCCTTGTAGGCCCCTTCCAACTCTGCTATTCTATGATTCTATGACTTTAAAAGCATGAGTACAAAAAAAGGGGGGGTTCACAAAGCCACTCATCATCATCATCGCTCAAAGAAATAAACAGACTCAATCTCACCAAACACACGAAACACCACATGCTCCATCCCAATTCATGCACTGAAAGAATAAGAATCAGCAGGAAAGAAGGAGGAAGAGGTCTGCTGGACATTAACACAATGCATGCTAAACAAATAAAATCACTCAGAGAATTCTTTCACACTAAAAACAACCCCATTCATAAAGCCATAGTAAAAGCAGATAAAAATTACACCCTACTCAACCTAGCACTGCAAAACACAAAGACCAAACATGACCACTCACACTCGCATGGAAAATAGAAAGTAGGAAATGCCATCAGTTCTAAGAAACCATAGACTATGTAAAATTCTGGCAGGAATGGATTACACAGACAGACACAATACAACTAGAAAAATAATTCAACAACTGGCCATCAAATTCAACCTCATCAAACAACCTACACTATATACATACTTAAAACAATCTTGGAAAGTGCAGGTCATAAAATATACTGGGACAAAACTTCATACAGACAAGATAATACCTTGCAACCGACCAGACATAACGGTCATAGACAAAAAAGAAAACACATGTACCACATTGCCACATGTACCTAATGACAAAAATGTTGTAGAAAAGGAAGAGGAAAAGTGAGTAAAATATACACCACCGGCCATGGAAGTCAAACAACTATGGCAACAGGAAAAGGTCACAATTATTCCATTAGTCACATCAGTCACCAGCATCACATCAAAAAAACTATACAGAAAAAGTTCAGAAACTGGGCCTACCAAAATACATCCACAACAACATCCAGAAAGCAGTCATAATTAAATCATGCTCAATTGTCAGGAAATTCCTGAATCTGTAAAAGGCAGCATGACTTGGGAACTGTATTAGGAACTATGCTTTTCAACTTGTTCAAAAATGATCTGGAATTGGATTGAGCAGTTAAGTGGCCAAGTTTGCTGTTGACACCAAAATATTTATGGTGATAAAAACAAAAAGGGACTGTGAAGAGCTCTTCAAACTGGGAGAATGGTCATCTAGATGGCAAATGCACTTCAATGTAAGCATATATAAAGCACGTTGGGGTAAAAATCCCAACTTCAAGTATAACTTGATAGGATCTGAGCTAGACATAACCAACCAAAAAAGAGATCTTGGGGTTGTGGTGGAAAAGCTGCTGTCAAGAAGGCTAACTCCCTCTTATTTATTTATTTATTTATTTATTTATTTATTTATTTCATTTCTATACCGCCCAATAGCCGGAGCTCTCTTAGGCATAATTAGAAAATAATTGATAATAAAATTGCCAATATCATATTGCCTTTATACAAATCTATAGTGCTACCACACTTGGACTACCGTGTAAAGTTCTGGTCACCATACTTAAAAAAAAAAAAAAAATTGTGAGCTGGAAAAGGCAGGAAAAGGCAACTAAAATGATCAAGGAACTGGAACATCTTCCCTATGAGGGAAGGTTACAACAGCTGTGATTGTTTAGCTTGGCAAAAAGGAGACTACGCAGGGACATGATATATGTGTACAAAATTATGCACAGTGTGGAGAATGTGGATAGAGAGAAATACTAGAACCTGGGGTCATCTCATGAAGCCGATTGGTGAGAGATTCAGGACAGATCAAAGGAAGTACTTCTTCACACAGTGAAACTATGGAATTCACTACCACTAGATGTGGTGACGTCCACCAATTTGGATGGCTTTAAAATGGGGTTGGATAAATTCCTGGAGGAGATGGCTATCAATGGCTACTAGTACTGATGACTATGTGATGCCTTCAGTATCGGGCAGTAAGCATAGACTAGTTGCTGGGGAACATGGATAGGAGGGTGCTCTTTCACTCGTGTTCTGCTTGTGGGTTCCGGTTCAAAAGCTGGTTGGCCACTGTGTGATGTTGGACTGGATGGACCCTTGGTCTGATTAAGCATTAGAGCTCTTGTTATGTTCTTATGTCCAATGGTATGTCATGGGCACTTATTTCTTTTATCTATCTTGCTATCTCCAAAATGCTTATGTCGAAGGGGCAAAATCACCACATATATACCAAGTTATCCTTTGGTCCACATTTCCCCCAACACATTTGTCTCTCCTTCTTCATAGTGCATAATTAGTGGCTGGCCATACGCAAGGTTGGGCATGCACATTCGAGGCTGGGCAATCAGACTACCGCAGGCATTCATGCTAATAGATAGAACAGGGCTTGAGCATTCCTGGACTTGTTTTGTTGCTCCTCTTGCCTCCTTTCTTTTCTCTCACTCCCATTATTTGAAATCTGAACGCTACTTGTGAGTGAGTTGAGCCTTTGCCTCAGGCCATTCTGCCGTTCATATTAGAACCTATTGTTCAGACCTGGCTGGGTGTATGTTCCCAATTACCCTGTTGCTAGGCAATCGTTCATAGGCCTCTGCCTGTTCAGGCTGATTCTGCTTTCATGCAGCTTGGGGCAGTTCCAGCCTGTTGTTTTTTTAAGTGTTCACAGTCTAAAAAATCATTTTCTGAATTACCCAAAGCAGGCAAGACCAAGGCCTCCTGAGATAACACAGAATCAAATCTACCAGCCAACACACCTTGTAGTTGTCAGTTTGTTTCATTTAATTACAAAATAAGGTGCTGACACACACACCAATTCTATGGGCAGTATTTTACTTTCTCTAGCATAGGGATTGATGTGTAATAAAAACAAACTAAAAGAGAATTATGAATACATAATTATGAATTATGAAGCTTGCACCGCACCATCCCTTTTGCAAGTGGTCGAACATGATTTGAAAGAGGTAACCCTCCATAAATGGAAGGTCACTTTCACTCTTCCTCTCCTTATCTTTGTGACAGCTCAATGCACATTTTCCAACTTGCTTTGCATTTTCTTCAACCTAATTTTCATGGCTGTCCTGCTCGCAAATCAGAGTAGCCCAGTATTTATTTTTATTTATGCCATTTGTATGTCATCTCATAACAAAGTTATCTTGATGGCTTACAATAAACAAACATGAAACAATTTAAATACAGAATGAAAAATAAAAGCATAAATTCAGAAGCAACATAAAATACAATGAAACAAGATGCATTCCATAATTAAACACCCTGATTTTAAAGCAGAGAGTTTCCCGGACTACATGAGTTATTCGAAAAGTCTGGATGAACAGAAAGGCCTTTACCTGGTCCTGAAAAGTTATAGCGCATTCCCAGAAATGTGCTTGGGCACCTTTGGAAGTTGTAGATTATAGGTCTTTCCTTTCTGCCATCCCAAAAAAAATTAAACTAGAAAAAAAATCCCAAATCCATTCCTTTGTAATGATTTTGGGATTTGGAAAGCATGCAGAAATATTTGATTCCTACACCATCATCCTCAACCCTTTCCTCAATCACTGGCTCTTTTGTGATACATATCAATGTTTACAGTTTTGACTTTGGAAACAAGCTTCAGTATCTATATGTTGGGTCTTATCCTAAATCTGGGGAACAAATCTGGATGCAGCTTGGTGATACTTTTTACACCTGGTTCCAAATATGCCAAGTGGCACATTTTTCAGCATAAAAACGAGTATTGCAATGGGGGATCAGGGAGCTTTTGCCTTTTAGCACATGCCAAGAATTCCCCCTGGACCCCAGTTCCCCACCCCCCCAATCTGGGTGTGTGGTCACCTTACGCATGTAGTTTGGTACCCTTTTTGTTATCCATCTGATGACGTCCTTTTTGTCTGTGTTTGTTGTCTGTATAATAACATTTTGAAAAAAACAAAAAACAAATAAACAAGTGAGCTGAACATGCTCACCCAATAATTTATTTTCAGTTCCAAAATTGAGTTTATAATCCTTTCACACAAAAATCCGCTCATCGTTTTTCAACAAAGCTTTCTGTTTCTTTTGTTTGTGTGCATGTTAACTGTTCCTGTGGTTAAACAATTAGGACACAAATTATTGTTGATCTACTCAGAAGTAAGACCCACTTAATTCAATGGGTCTTACTCCCAGGTAAGTGTGTATAGGATTGTATCCTTGATAACTTTTCCAGGGAAGATGAGAAGAGAGAAAGATGTAAATTTTATGAGTGTTCTCTGCTGATTCCCCCACCCCACAAGGGATGGTGTAAAAGCTGGAAGAGAACAAACAGGCGCCAGAAACAATGGCAATATATTAGAGTCACTTGAGAACAAAATTTTAGGACTGAAAACTTTACAATATTATATTATCTTTCCCATAATGTCCAGAACCCATTTGGAATGGCCTGGAATATTTCCAGGTGAGCCAAGCCAACCAAATTCACCAGTTGCACATGACTGCATGGAACTGATGCAATAAGCCACAAAATCTCCACAGAAATCATGTCCCAATAGTTCATATTCTGGAAAAAAGGCTCAGAAGGGCAACTTACAAGTGAACTAAATTAACCAAATTCATCTGTCACACATAACTATTTGGGACTGATGCAATAAGTTGCAAAACATCCACAGAAACCATGTTTTGGTATCTGTTCCAGGCAATAGTCTGTATTCCGGAAAATGGTCCGGGTCAGTGTCCAGAATATGGGTATCAGAATGTGGTTTCTGTGGAGAATTGAGGGCTTATTGCATCACTCCCATCTAGCTATGTGGGTCTACTGAATTTCATTGACTTGACTTACTTGAAAATTGGTGTTCCTGTCCAGTTTTAAAATCTCTTCACTGGCTGCCAATTAGTTTCCAGGTGAACTATAAAGTGTTTTTTATCACCTTTAAAGCCTTACATGGTTTGGGTTCAGGCTACCTGCGGGATCACCTTCTCCCGTACAATCCACCCCGCACATTCAGGTCCTCCGGGAAGAATTTACTCCAGCCAGCAAAAACAAGACTGACAACTATTACCCAAAGGACCTTTTCTTCTGCTGCTCCCAGTTTGTGGAATGGCTTGCCGGGAGAGATTCATCAACTTAATAGTCTTCCGGAATTTAAGAAAGCCATAAAGACTGATCTCTTCCGGCAGGCCTACCCACTTGAATTTTAAATTTGCCTTTTAATGATGTGCTGCTTTTAGTGATGTTGTATTTGTTTTAAATGTTTTAATTAGTTGTATGATGTTGCACTTGTGTTGTGCCTCGCCTCGATCCAAAGGGAGAGGCGGGTAGCTATTATTATTATTATTATTATTATTATTATTATTATTATTATTATTATTCTGTTCTAGGTTCTGTACATTACGACATTAATAATAATATAATATTGCAAAGGTTTCAGTGTTGTTTTGCCATGTGTCTAACACATGCCACTGTTTTCAGTATGATTTTTCTTAAATAAAGGGTTCTTTCTGAACTGTTCCATTCCAGCTTTTACACTGTCTGCTAGAAAAGAGCCACTGAAGAGAATAGCACTACACAAAAAGTCACATTAAAACTTCACATTCTGGTAGGGAAAAGGTTGTGTTATTTATCAGTATGAATGGCACTGGCAACAATTGTGATTCCAGACAGCTATTTATTTTAAAATAGCCCTGCTTTATTCAGGGAGTTTTACTGGTGGAGGTCCAGACAATGGCCAAGTTTGGACGACACAATAGTCAAACCTATGGGCATAGTCCACTCCACAGCTGAGTATTTCCCCCCTTCTTTTCTCTTTTTTATTGTGAATTTAACAAAACAGAACAAAAATAAATCATGAAAAACAAAAACAAAGAAACGTTACATACCTAGGAATATCATCATTTTTTTCATCAGATATACCATTCATAAAAAAAGGAGGGAGTTATGTATAGGTTTCAAGAAAAACAGACCAAATATCCACGTACTTAATCTATTTGCAAGTTGCATCTATATAATAACCGTTCAAATGTTGATAGTGTTGTTAAGTCCTCAGTCCATTGCATTATGGGAGGTTGTCCCACATTGTCTTTCCAATGTGCTAATATAAGTCTTTTAGCTGTCAGAAGGGCTTTGAAATTCCATTTGTGCTGACCCTGAGTTAACTTCCAAGAAGCCGGTAGTTTAAGAGGACATGTACATCGTTCCATATTAAAAATTGTTTCAGTTCAAAGCTTATCCTTATTATAAACTCCTCCCAAAAGGGGGCAACTATGGGGCATTGCCA
The DNA here is from genome assembly GCF_023053635.1 of Elgaria multicarinata webbii. Classification (NCBI taxonomy): domain Eukaryota; kingdom Metazoa; phylum Chordata; class Lepidosauria; order Squamata; family Anguidae; genus Elgaria; species Elgaria multicarinata. The sequence continues at coordinate 219,493 of NC_086173.1, forward strand.
AAACATATGCATTAAAGAAGTATTAGGTGCATTGCATCTCCAACAATTATGCAAGGTAGATAAACTCTTATTAAAAAAAAATTTGTGGAGTCCAATAAACCCAAAACAATTTTTGTTTTTGCTGAGTAATGCATAGCCTAAGATCCCTAGAAGCTTCAGATACAGATGCTAGGGCAAAAATCCATTGATTAGGCAAAATAATTAAACGTGACTTGCTAATACTCAGCCGTGGTCTACACTGAGCCCACAGGGTTGACTATTCGTCACTTCCCCCATCGAATAGCACTGCTGGTTCCTGCTTATCATATCGGGGCACCACCATTCTGTGAGGAGGTCTGGAGAGATGCCACTTGTTGCTGTGGTGACTACTGTGGCACGTCTTTCACTGTTGCTGTCACCGCAGCAAGAAGGAGGTGGGGGAGCGATATCCTCTTGTAATTGCCAGCACTATTTACTCTACCATGGACTATTTAATCAATCGTTGACTATTGTGTCATCCAAACCCAGTCAATGTCTTCTTGTCCATTTGTAAGCCTCCTATAACCCACCACGTCTTGTCTTTTTCCCTACAAAACAAAATCCATTAAGGAGAGAATAGTTCAGCCATTTTTGACTGGAAGTGGAGGGAACCCTCTCTCTGGAAACAGGGCAACCTGGTGGCAATGGAAGCTGTAGCTGTGGGCACTTTGCCAACAATGAAAGCCTGGGATTTGAGTGCTGGGGAAATGTAGTTTCATTTGTTGCAGCAGAAATACTTCCTTAAATAAAGATTTCTGGATCACTTGAAGAAAATACGCAACTATAATGCTTAAAATACGAGCAATGCCCTCTCCCAATTCCCAATGAATGAATAAAGGCAGCACAATTTTTGAGCTCAGAACAATAACCAGTTGGCCCTCAGGGACCAGTTGGAGTTTGCCAAGCTTGGGATTTCCACACAGCTGAAGCATGTGTTTAAACAAAGGTGCAGCCTTTTCCGGGTCAGATTTCTCTATACACACTCATGACTCCAGAGTTTATATTCAGTATACAGATAATGTCGCTATGATTACATTGCTAACTCTTTATACAGGACCCTGCCTGGCCTGCCATTTAAGCAGCCACAGGGCAGTAGAGACCTCTTCCCGTTTTCTGACTTTGGCTAGATCTGCACCAAGCAGGATATAGCACTATGAAAGCGATATATGGTATGTCATGGGCTCTGTCACCCTCACACATAAATCTCCATCTTGTTGAGCAAGCATGCATTATTGCCAAGTAGAACCTCGTTTGGGCCCAATCTAGTATTTTTCCCACATGGTTATGCAAATGTCTACTTCTAGAATATGGATTTCTACAGATGCTACACAAGCTGGGTGATGACATGCCTTGGAGGAAGGCAGTTTTGCTAATCTTATGTTGATGAATTTGCACAATACTAGTATCTCTATTTTCTCCTCATAAAGCTTTGGGGCAGAGGTGGGCAACTTATGGTCCTGCAGATGTTTTGGTCTACAATTCTCATCAGTCCTGGCCAGTATAGTAAATGGTCATAGATTGTGAGGGAGTTATAGACCAAAACATTTGGAGGAAGTTTGTCAAGTAGTTTAAAACAGAGGAAGAAGTAGCAAGATTTGTCAAGACATACATGGAGAAAGACAAGTGGCCCCAAGGAGGGAAATAACATTTTTGAAAAACTTTTCTGGCACTTGAGAACATTTTATCTTTTGTTGTTTTGATAAAACATCTGGAGGGCCACAAGTTGCTTAATTCTGCTTCAGGATTTGCAGGAGACCCAGGGAATTGTGGAACGGAAGCAGAGCACCCATAACTGTCAGTTCAGTGCTTAAAATCCTGCAGATCACATTACTAAGTGATCACTGTCAATGGCTGTCAAATAAGCAGCCTTGTTTTGTCAGTTTCCTCATAAGTTTCATATTTCCTTTCCATTTACAAGGCAAGGCCATCTATATTTATTTATTTATTTATTACATTTATATACCACCCCACAGCCGAAGCTCTCTAGGCGGTTCTCAAAAGCTAAAAACAGTAAGCATTAAAAGTATACAAAATTTGACAGCTCCAAGTGCCCACTTGCATAACCATGAAAGACCAACCCCAAACAATAATTTTAAAAATTACAAAGACATTTGCACAAATTCCTGGGTTTGATATATCATTTGAACAACTATTGAAAGCCTTTTAAAAAAGCCAGGTAAGGAAAATGGGGTTGTGATCAGAGCAGAGAGGGAGATGTAACAGGCAGGCAAAATGACTTTTGCCATGCAGGACCCTGGCGTACCTGAGGGAGAAGGAAGGGGAGCCCAATAATCTATTGGGGGCACCATGGATTGTTCTGAAAATAACCCATATTGCATAGCTTACATATAGGCTGAGTTATTGTGTCATGCAAACTCACCCTCAGACAACCTGGTCTGCATGATATGACAACCAATGGTGGGTTGTCACCCTTGTGGCATGAAGTATTGTCTGAACCTGACACGATGGCTTAAGCATGGGTTGTTAAGCACACACAAGCCACCTTTAGAATCCATGACTTGTTGTTGGCTTGTCCAGGGTGGCTTGTCATGAAGTATGAACTGAGCATTATGGGTTCTGTATGGTTTGTTTGAAAAAGATACAGAGGTGCCTGGCAAGAATAGTGAAAAGCCCAACTTCTTTTCTCAGTGCCCTCTGCCCGTCCTCCTCCAGCTTACTGTTTCATTTGAGACCTAACTCCACTTGTGAACCAAGTTACCCAAATTACCTCTGGGTAATAAGCACAATTTGGGATGATGGCAATTCAGGAGGGGGTAGGGGGACCATATGAAAATGAGGACAGGGCTCCTGTATCTTTAACAGTTGTATTGTATTTAGGGGTGTGATCCACTTCTCCTCGGATCGGAGAAGCAGAAGCGGATCGGGGTGATCTGCCTCTGCTACAGGCGGAGGAGAAGCGGATCGAGGGGCTGGAAAAGCATGGCGAAGAGAAGCAACCATAAGCGGATCGCTTCTCTTTTCGCGGAGTGCTCTGCCTGCCATTTCGGATTTTTTCGCCCATAGGATTGCATTGCAGAAAAGATTAGTGGATAACCTTTTTTTGTTTTTCAAGCTATCTATTTGAAACTCGCTGTGCTTAGAGAGATGTGGGTGGGGGTCATTTTTAGCCTATTTTCAGCACTTTGCGTGCTGCAGTTTGCTTGCTATAATTTTTTTTTAAATAGGGTAAAAAAAGCGGGAGAGGTACCTTTTTGAAGTGCTGAGAGGCAGATTCAACTCCCAATCATGATCGCCTGATGAAGCATCCTCCAATCCCAAAGTTGGAGGGTGGGGGATAAGCAAAATGGGATACTTAGTAACTTGGGATACTGGGAAACTTTTCTTTCTTAGTATCTGAACGGACTTTTCCCAGTGTTTTTTTAAACAGTAACCACACCAAACGCACAAACACAACCTGAAATCATATACTAAGCAAATAAATAACAGATAGGAAACACAGCACTGCTACCCACCCTAACCTTGGTGAACAACTGAATAGATGTGGTGCAAGGGGATGAGGTCCCCTAGGGCATGTGGACGTGCCCAGTGCACACACTCCTGTCCTTGGAGGGTCATCCAAAGATTAACCAGTGGAGAAGCTATGCCTGTCATGAGTTGAAGTGTCAGGTAGCTTCTCAAAGACTGGTACTTACTTAGGGCCAGTCAAATTGGCATAATTCCCCCTCCCCCTGGGCACGTCCACTTTCCTCTTACTGGTAAAAGGCAGACATAGCCTTTTTTTAAAAAAAATCTTCTTGTTGTTTATTCAGCAACACTACTGCTTTTAATTGCACCCCTCCTTTGTTTATTTATTTATCTATTACATTTTATATTTATACACCCTATAGCCCAAGCTCTCCTGGCTTTTCCTCTTCAGTGAAGTCAAGCAGGCTTTCATTGTGGTTCAACTCCTTATTGTTGTTGTTGTTGTTGTTATTGCTATTAATATTAATTAGTACTGCTATTATTAATGTTATTATTTTGTTGTTCTTTAATAATGGCTGTGATTATAATGCAGTCAATCAACTCTGAAGCAAGGATCACAAAGCTTTACTCTTATCCTCCTAGCCTCCTAGCTATGGGATGCAGAAGAAAAGGCATCTCTCTGTGCTGCTCCCACCTCACAGGGATGGTTTGCATTACTGGCTTTGAAACAATCCTTGGCTCACTTTGTTGTGCCCCCAGAAATATCTGCTCCATGCCTGCCTTCCCTCCTCTGCCTGGGTGCTGTTGTGGTGGGGCATCTGTTGGGACTGACTTCCCCATAGATCTATGGCATATCTCTGCCTGCCTCTCTGCCCGCCTGGTGCCTGGGAGCTGTACTACATGATGGGCTTTGTGGTTCGTGCCCACAAGCCTCCAGCATGCTTGCTCCCAGTGCTGCCTGTCCTCTTCTGTGCCCGCCTCGCAGGGATGGTTTGCATTACTGGCTTTGAAACAATCCTTGGCTCACTTCGTTGTGCCCCCAGAAATGTCTGCTGCATGCCTGCCTTCTCTCCTCTGCCTGGGTGCTGTTGTGGTGGGGCATCTGCTGGGACTGACTTCCCCATAGATCTATGGCATCTCTGCCTGCCTCTCTGCCCGCCTGGTGCCTGGGAGCTGTACTACATGATGGACTTTGTGGTTCAACCCCACAAGCCTCTGGCATGCTTGCTCCCATTGCTGCCTGTCCTCCCTTGTGCCTGCCTCGCAGGGATGGTTTGTGTGTGTCTTGCTTTGACTCAAGGGATAAGTCCTTCCTGCGCTCACTTAGACTTTTTGAAATTCCAAATAAATTTTTCAAGTGTGGAAGAAGATTCATATTTAGGTTTATCTACTCCCCAATTCATGGCATGTTGGGATTTCCTTTGAAATGGCCATGAATAAAGCCCATTGAGCTGTCTGCAGCTTTAAAAATCCCTGAGATACTGGGGTGTCAGATTTTCAAAAATCCCCCAATAATCAGGGGAGGCTTGGAGTTGCTTGAGGCTTGGCATGCATGTGTATACATGGATCAGGTGTCATGGTGCCTAATTCGACATTTCTAACATGAAAATTGACAGAGATATCAAAAGGGGTGTGAATTGGGGTTAAGGGTGATGTTTCAAAGGTTAAAACCCCCACCAAAAATCAGGGGATGATGGGATTTGCTTGAAACTTGCCATGAATGTGGATCTAGATGGCATCTGTGAGGGTGCCTGCTTCAAAGTTTTTATCTGTAAAAATGTCGGAGTAAATCCCATTTCTGAAAATAGGGTGTCTGATTTTCAAAAATCCTGCAAAAATCAGGGGATGCTTGGATTTGCTTGAGGCTTGGCATGCATGTGTATACATAGATAAGCTATCATGGTGCCGAGTTTGCGGTTTCTAACATTAACAGAAAAAAAGTTGTAGGCATTTTTGGATTTCAATGCAAGTCTATGAGGGGGAAAGCGGAGCTCCGATCCGTATCCGGAGCTCCGCAGCGAAGAGGAGCCCTGTCCTCTTTTTCATATGGTCACCCTAGGAGGGGGCATTTAGGCTTCCCTGAAATTCTCCCCACACACACACACACGGGAGGCAGTTAAAAAAGAAAGAAAAAGACTCATTTTATTTTTTAAATCGCCTCTGTGTGGAGGGGATTTCAGCATGGAAATAGAAGGGGGAAAGCTTAAATGCCCCCTCCTCAATTGTCATGATCCCAAATTCGGGCTGTGCACACTTTCATAGAGATAACTCAATCATGCTTATACATGTTGCTGTGCCAGGATGAGGAACATCGCTCATTCCCAGTTGAGAGGAGCAGACAAGGAAGCTTTTTTTTTTTTAAGTATTAAAGGAAATAACCCCCTCCGCCACCTCATCCTAAAAAGTAAGTTAAGGTAGGGTGACCATATGAAAAAGAGGGCAGGGCTCCTGCATCTTTAACAGTGGTCTAGAAAAGGGAATTTTAGCAGGTGTCATCTGTATATATGGGGAACCTGGGGAAATTCCCTCTTCATCACAGCAGCTACAGCTGGAGTAGCCCTGCCCTCTTTTGTATCTGGTCACTCTAGTATAGCTGGAGTGCTGAAATTCCCTTTTCTATACAACTGTTAAAGATGCAGGAGCCTTTTCCTCCTTTCCATATGTTCACCCTTGTTAAGCCACCCTCTCTAATCTAAAGGTATTACTATTTCACAGACATTATGTGGTGTGTGTGTGTGTGTGTGTGCTACCTATGTCAATGCAAATGTTTCACAAGGGTAGTGGAAAGAAGAATCTCATTACATCAGGAGTATAGATGAGTTGTGTTACAAAGATCCCTGAAATACATGCTGGGAGTGGGCAGATGTCATTTATGTGCATGCTGCATTAATAGAAGGATAGCTTCCAAATTGTGTGAGGTACTGGTTCCCCTCTATTCAGCACTGGTTAGGCCTCATCTTGAGTATTGTGTCCAGTTCTGGGCATCACACTTCAAGAAGGATGGAGGCAAACTGGAGAGGGTTAAGAGGAGGGCAACAAAGATGATCAGGGGTCTGGAAACAAAAACCTATGAGGAGAGACTAAAAGAACTGGGCATGTTTAGCCTGGAGAAGAGAAGACTGAAGGGGGACATGATAGCACTCTTCAAGTATTTGAAAAGTTGTCACACAGAGGAGGGCCAGGATCTCTTCTCGGTCTTCCCTGAGTGCAGGACATGGAATAATGAGCTCCAGTTACAGGAAGCCAGATTCCGGCTGGACATCTGTACTTCCTGAGCAGTACAACAATGGAACCCATTACCTAGGGAGTTTATGGGCTCTCCCATATAGAAGCATTCAAGATGCAGCTGGACAGCCATCTGTCAGGAATGCTTTTAGAGAATTCTTGCATTGAGCAGGGGGTTGGACTCAATGGCCTTATTGGCCCCTTCCAACTCTACTATTCTATTGTTCTATGATTTTCATTTCATTGCCAAAAAAGACTGTCCATATCATCTTAATTAAAAGCACAAGCATGGAAGAATTCACACTAATTTATACACCTATACAAATGTTAATGAACATGTAAGAACAGCTCTGCTGGATCAAACCAAGGTCCATTTAGTCCAGAACTATCTTTGTCAACTACTGCTAACCATACTTCTCTGGAAAGTTCACCAAAAAGCAACCATTCTCCCATGCTGTTTGTCCCCAACAGCTGGTACTCAGATCTGGTCTTCACTGCTGGTAGTCATTCAGCTATCATAGGCATTAGGCATTGAAAGGGCGCTATCTTTTGAAAAAGTCACCTTAGCTAGTGGTCATTCCCATATCTTGTGGCAGGGAATTCCATGCTCATTATGTGAAAAACATACTAAAGGCTTGTCTCCCAAAAGATTTGCATAACTGAATATATATTCTACGGACAAGTGGGAGTGTGCTGGAAGTGAGCACATCAATCTGGACTGATGAAGGCTCTTGTGGCTGTGTCCTGATTGGGCCAAAACACAGAATGCCAGCCTGCAGCCGTTCCACCCGCTGCCGTGAGTGCCACTGCCTATGTGCTGGGATACACTACAAGCCTTTCTTTCCCTAGAGACCCACCCTCTTGCCTGGCTTCCTGGCTTTTCTAGCGCCATTCAAGCATTCTGCTTCACGCAGTTGACAATTAATTGTTTCAGGGGAAAGACCTGTAGGGGGGGATATAACTTCCTGACCAAACAGGGCTCTGTCTGGCTGACACAGGAATAACTCCGGTTAGCTGGATTCTCTTCATGCTGGGGCCTGCCGTTTTCACCTCCCACCTCCCCTCCCCTCCACCTGAGAAACGGTCTGTGCTGTGTGGCAACTGGGCTTGACTCAACTTGGGCTGCAACTTTAAAAGCATTTCTAAAAACTTACAGGCAGGTTCAGACAAGATTTTCTGTCAGACAGCTCACAGAGACCCACTACTGTATAATAATTTATTTAAGCTTCAGGATGCTTTCAATGTAATTTGGGTGACGTAAATTAATCACTTGCAAAGTAATCTGAATCCAGGGTGAATCTGTCAGCATGTTGCACAATATTCAAGAAGTAACACTATTCTGAAAAGGAGCCGAATCTGTAAAATAATACAGATTGGAAGCTACAGTTTCACAGGCAAATGGCAGCATGCTCTAAAAGGAGGAAAGGAAGCAGCTACCATGATTCTCCATTTCCTGGTATATCATCTGGCACTTTGAAAACACACATTTGCATTGGATGCCTTTGTGTAACATCAAATATGCTCTCGCCACTGTCAGGACATCTTTGAATGCACAGCACACTGATGAGCATCTAGTAACTTTTAACAAAAGAATCTGAATGGTCCTTAATGAACAGGGTTGTTGGGAATCTCTCTCCAGTAGGGTGACCATATTTTGGAAACCAAAAGGAGGACAACATGACCACCCCCCAAGGGGACGTGCCCACCAACATGTCCAGCCCCCAAGGAGGCATTCCCACAGAAACATGACCTTGGTCACATGTCTAATTTCACAGCATACAATTAAGACAAACGTGTTCTACATAACATCTTAATGTTAAAGGACAAATGAGACATTCAATGTATCTGAAATTAACTTCACTCCTATTTTTGTAGCTTTTGCTGTGTTTTGAAGTTTTTGCTATACTCTGTGTGGTACAGCCTCCCCTTCCTTCAAAGATCTTTTCTGACTGCAAATCCTGTTGCATAAATTATGCTAATTCCGAGTGTGTTCAAATCAATATTGAGACACTTGCAAAAGATCACAGGCAAGGCGTTGGGCTCCAAACATTTATTCTTGAGAATAGGGTGATGACCTGGCGCTCATGCAGCAAAGGCAGGATCACAGTGTGCTACATTCAAACCACAGCATATATAGTCCAGATGTTACATGTCATCTGCCCACATCTTATTGGTCCACCTCACTAGTCACATCACCCAGGCAAACACAGGTGTGTTGGTGTGCTGGAGCGGTGATCAGGGAAGGAACTGCAGCAGAGAAAACATCTGGCTGCCACCATCACCACGTGTGAAATACCTGTTCCCAGATGTGCTTTGCACCGCAGACCTGCACGTAACCCTTCCCTTATATGGCGATGTCTGGGCTGCTAGCTGGTGGAGTGGATTTGGCAGGATTAACTTAATCAGTGTCTTCTGGGGCTGACAAGGCTAAGGGGCTTGATATCTGCCTATGTGCTGCTTACATGGGAGTAAATGGAGTTCTTATGGGGGGCACCTGGCCACTCCCCCTCCCTGCTTCATTCACCTGTTCATCTTCTCCAGGTGTCCCCATTTTCTCTCCTGCGCAGGCTTCCGATGGTAGTAGACTGGTCCTCCCTGGAATCGAGCTAATTGGCCATGGAGGTGTTCCCTAACAACAGATAAGAGTGTGTGGCAGGAGGATACTTTGTATCAGCTTTGTTTATGGTTAGAGGGGAGCCAAACCGCAAATGGGAAATTGACAGGAACGGGGTGTGCTAAAGGGGAAAACATGAAGGGGAAAACACGAAAGGGGAGATGGACACAGCTCTCAGTAGAGTGTCCGGTGGGGGTGCTTGTGCGTGTATGTGAGTGGGTGCTTACGTGTACACATGTGCGGACACGCGTGTCTAAATGCATGTCTGCGTGATAGGGGAAATGCAAGTGAAAATTTTATTAGTGTGACTGTATTGAAATCTTTGTTTGGAGTGATAAAATGGCTTCAAAAAGAAAAACTAGACAAGGAACATTCACTCATATGAGCAAATTTATTTGAACTGGTCAAGTCCTCTTGCCTTCTGAACTACCAACTCTGCGAGATGTCCTGATATATGGATTATTGCTACAAGAACAAAGTGCTGATGATGCTAGAAACTATCCAGCAATCAGTCTTGCAAAGGACATTTATCCCAAAGTGACTGAGAAGTGGGAACTTGCTAACAGTGCTTTTGTAGTCCTTGTTATACATTCAAAAATTAGAATCTTACATAAGATTTAAGACAGCTGGAAGCAGGCTAAGAATATATCGCTCGGTAGGGGAAAGCTAGAAACCAAAGAGGCTTTCACATTAAAACTTGACAAGCTTTTTGACATGCTTAACTGCAAGTGTAAAATTGTGCTTTGTTGTGAAGCAGGCTGTGCTGCAGACTGCAAAAAGGTAGCTCATATTCAATGTATATATCGTACAGAGTTTAAGAACCCTGTGAATGAACTTGCTTTCATTAAGGGTCAGAGAGACGAGACTGGTTCTATTGGAGCCCATCAAATTGGCCTGCCAGATTTGACTGAACGTAACAGACAAGGCAAAAGGCAAAAATGGCAAAAAGATGAGAGGAGAATACTTTTTCTGAATATAAGCAGATATCTTATATAAATATCTTGCAATATTTTAATTTTAACTCTTGGGTTTTTTGCTTGCCAAATAAATTTAGATCTCTCTCTCTCACTGCTTAAATGGTAAGTCTGATGTTACAATAGATAGACTGTAGACTGTTTATTTATTTCAGTCATCGACCAGCACAGCAGAAAACATAATCAGCACTAATATTAGAAAACCCCAACAAGGTATATACAATAAAATACAAAAAACACGGCAGTCTCAGCCTGAGTCTAAGGTGCAATAAAATTCTTCAACATCAATTTCTGTTGGCTTATGGCAGCCACATAGAAACTGGCCACTTTTAGTGTAACCTGAGGATTCTGATCCAATAGAAGATGTTTTATATAATATTCATCTGATCTACCGGGAGTTCGCTGCAAGACAGAGATTATAAATGTTTGGTGCAAATCTTGGTAAAAGGAACAATACAGCAGAACGTGGCCTACTGTTTCCACTTTACCCATCTCACAGGGACATACCCGTTCTTGGTAGGGCATATTTCCAAACCTTCCATCCAAAAGGGCTGAAGGCAGAACATTAAACCTGGCCAGAGTGAAAGCTTTCCTGAATTTAGGAATATTCAAGTCCACCTGATATTTTGCATAAGCAAATATCATCCCATTATCTCTAAATTCAGGGTACCTTGAGGCCAAACTCAAATGATTTTGCAATTCCATATCCCAAATACATTGTTGAATTGTCATTTTATCTGTTTCATAACCAAGAGCAACTAGGGCATTTGGTGAGAAGACCAGATTTCTCAGTTTTTCATATAGTGTAGATTTCCATTTTGTCTGGAATGTATCAATTAATGTCAACGGAGCCAGGCCCACTGGGGAGAAAATCAACTTCAGCCAGTAATGAATCCTAAGCATCCATATACGGGCCTCAATAGAGATTTGCCCTGTCTCTAAACAGACAATTACATTGGGAACCCAACTTGGGACTCCCAACACTAAACGCAAAAATTTAGTCTGAGTGATTTCAAAGGGGGCAAAACTTTTGTATGCACAGAACTGTGAACCATATAACATCTGGGAGATGGCCTTTGCCTTGAAAACTTGAATGGCTGGAGGAATATATTGGCCTCCTTTCATATAGAAAAAGTGGAGGAGAGCCTTGATGCTTCTCTGTGCATTCTCAATAGCATTTTTAGTTTGTAAACTCCATAAACCAGAAGAATGAAATGTTATACCCAAGTATCTAAAGAATGAAACTTGTTCAATGGAGTGGTTGTTAATCTGCCATTTATGCTTTAACCTTCTTCTGGAAAAAACCATAACCTTAGATTTAAGATGGTTAATCAACAGTAATTCGGTTTTACAATAGACGTCTAACGCTTTTAAGAGACGTCTTAATCCTATGATTGTTAAAGAAAGCAGCACAGCATCGTCGGCATACAAAAGTACTGACGGGCTTATTTGCCAAATTTGGGGGATGGGAACATACTTCCCTCACATTTTTAACTAATGAATTGATATAGAAATTAAATAGAGTAGGTGCAAGTATACAACCTTGCTTTACTCCGTTAAAAGTTGGGATTTGATCAGTTAAGTGTCCCACCCGATCGCAACTTATCCGAAGATGAGTGTTCTCATATAAGCAGCATATGAGAGTTAAGAGACGTCGATCAATATTTGTATCCACAAATTTTCCCCATAACCCCTCTCTTGAAATTAGGTCAAAGGCTGATTTGAAATCTATAAAGGCTGCATAAAGAGCTCCTCTAGTTTTTGATGCATATTTTTCAACTAGGTGTTGGAGAACCAAGCCCTGGTCAATAGTAGATCGCCCAGACCTAAATCCTGCCTGTTTATCTTCTAGAATATTTTCTTGAACCAGCCACATAACTAGTTTTTCATGAAGATGGCTGGCATACAATTTACTCATTATACTTAGAAGGCTGATAGGTCTATAATTCGGGGGTCCGATCTTTTCCCTTTTTGTATATTGGGATGATAATTGCAAGCCCCCAATCTTCTGGGATGCAAGCTGAACTATCAATGCAAGTGAATAGGGCTGCCAAAACTGGAGCTGAACACTCTTTATTGACTTTAAGCAGTTCTGGAGGGATGTTGTCTCCACCTGGTGCTTTAACCTGTTTAAGTTACAGGATAAGGTTATTTCAGAAACAGATACAGGGGGCCACTTGGGAGCACTATTAATTAAAGCTCTTTGAAACTGTTGGGAGACTTGCCCACTTGCATACATAGTATAGAAATGGGAGTCCCAAAATTTAGCAGGGATAAGATACTCTGGTCCAGCTGTTATATTTGGTCAGCCCCTCGAAATAACTTTCCAATAAGTGGCAGAATCACGCACCCTCGATGCATCTATTAAATGCTTCCGTTTGGGCTTGCTTCTTTTTCTTTTTAATCAGAGCTTTATATCTCCTTTTGTGCTCAAACCATTCCTTAGGAAGTACTGGCAGATTCTGTTCCCTGTACTGCCTGTATTTTTTTTTTAACTAAATGGTGTTTTAAAGCAATGCAGCCATGGTCAAACCACCTTTTAGATTTTTTGGATAAGGGAAATTGTCATTCACACTTTTTATGCTTAAAGCAATTTTGAAGGGAAGAGATCAATAATTGGAATAATGATACTGCTTTTTCGAGGGATACTGCATTTAGCAAAACATCTCTAAGGTGGAGAATGCAATCTGAGTATAACATCTCAGATGTTGCTTTGTCTAGTTTAGCAGACCACCTAATCTGTGAGGATCTCATTTCTACCTCTGCAATCATTGGAAAACTGTGATCAGCGTGCTCATTAAGGTTTTTCAGGTTTAGGGATAGCATTAAGGGCAGGTGGTTACCGTCAACACAGTTACCCACCTTGAACCCAGTCACCCTATTTAACAAATTGTAAGAGACTATGATATAATCAATCATTGATGCACCCAAACTAGACAGGAAGGTAAATTCCCCATTCCTATCACCCTTTACACCGCCATTCAATGACTAGATCAAGTCTATTCATCATTTTCATAAGGCATAAGCCTGCGTAATTACAGCCCTTATCATTAGATTGCCTATCAGGCAGGGAGTGGGCCTCGTCTAGTGCAGGTGGGTGTTCATGGAAATGGGCATACAAAGCAGCATCATTCTGACCAGTTTGAGCATTAAGATCACCGAAGCTTCAGGATACAAATCTGTCAGCTTATTGATATACTCCTCCAACTTTAACCAATCTTCTTTAACCAATTGCTTTTCCCTATGTGGTGGCATATATACATTAATTACTAGTACATTAAATGAATTACACTTTAAAATTAATGCAGTGACCAAATAAGTCAGGGGCTTCAATCTAGATAGGGAGGCCCTGATGCTTGTAGCTATTAGAATACCCAGTCCTCCTTTGGGCCTTTGTTACTAGGAGTTGCTTCTAAAGAGTAGGAGGCAAAGCCATTTATGGATAGATGCTCTCTGGCCCATGCCTCTTGGAAAAGTAAAATCTCGTGTTTTTTGATGAATTCTATAAAGGGGGGATCTACCACTTTACGTAGCCAACCTGCAATATTCCAGGAAAGAAGACTTATTTGTGACATGTTACAGTGGCACTTTTTTGGTCAAACTGGTGCAGACCCCCCTTGCGGGAAGCTCTGAGTTGTTAGTCACTCTGGGACAAATAGATGAAGTTACTCCCCCTATAAGTGACTGGTGTTCCTTTGCAATTTCCTCAGCCCCTGTTGATGGCTTCGAGTCCTCCTCCAGCTCTTCAATCAATTCCATCTGTGTCATGATCTTGCTAACATTAGTTTTCACTGGTCCCATCACCTTTATGAGGGGGTATACAGGTTCAGCAGGCCTTTCCGGAGATCCTAGTTCCTCTTCTTCCAAATATCGCATATCAGCCCATATTGGAGATTTTAGTCTGCTGGCACTTGCAGTGATCTCTTTGGCTGCTGGGTCACGTTGCACAAGTTTATTATCCTGGAGAGTAATTTCTACTATACCCAGACCTCTCTGCGAACCTTTCTCCCCTCCATTGGAGCCATTTCCAACTCCCCTCCCCCTGGTTTGATCGTTTTTCTGGTGGATTAGGGCACGGTCCTCTACTGACTCGGGTGCTTCTCTCTTAGCCAACGGGCTTGCACATTCTGCTTGCCTGATTATCAAATGTTCTCTCAAAGACGTCAGACGCCTCAGGATATCTTTCTGTGCTTCTAGGTCCAACGCACAGAAAGAGTCCAAGAGAGCTATCTCCTCATTAGTATAGGGTTCATCATCCTTATAGCATCTGTGCCACTGATCCCATGCTGTTTTTTGATCAGCTGGGCCTTTAAGAGTAGGAGCCCCTTCATGGGCCATGTGAAAAATGGGAGTTCCACGGGCCGCCACTGGATCTGTGGAATTATTCAAGCTTTTTGAGTTGTCGGCCTGCTTCTTTCCACAGTGCTCTGGGTGTTTTGTATTATATCCTCTTAAGTCCAGCAGTGATTCTTGGTTTTCAAGAGATCTTGACACCCTTATACTGCTATAATTTTATTTATTTATTTATTTATTTATTACATTTCTATACCGCCCAATAGCCGAAGCTCTCTGGGCAGTTCACAAAAATTAAAACCATAATAAAACAACCAACATGTTAAAAGCACAATTACAAAATACAGTATAAAAAGCACAACCAGGATAAAACCACGCAGCAAAATTGATATAAGATTAAAATACAGAGTTAGAACAGTAAAATTTAAATTTAAGTTAAAATGAAGTGTTAAAATACTGAGAGAATAAAAAGGTCGTCAGCTGGAGACGAAAGCAGTACAGTGTAGGCGCCAGGCGGACCTCTCTTATAAATAAGATCTTCGTTACTATCCGAGAACTTCTGGGTGTTTATACCTTTATGGCTAAAGAGGGTTCCTTCTGTGGTATCAAAGTCAATTAAATTTGTAGTGACACATGTCTCCTTCTCATAGGTATTTTTTGGGTATAAAGAACGGGAGGGACGTAAAGCCAGGGGAGGTGTCAGATTTTCAAAAAATCTTGAGATAAAAATACTGCTCCCAGCGAAAGCTTCTCTGCTGTCATATACAGTTTTGGCCTTGCCCCACTCACTGAAGGTAACCACAGCATGAGTATGTGTATAATTATAGTATAAGTATTCCACGTGGGCAATATTATCTAAAGTAACCAGCCCTGGGAGAACTGCATCCAAGATTATCGTTAAGTGCAGTTTGTGTTCGTGCTGGGTTAAAAGCCCTGCGGGCTTAGGATAATTCACTAATACCAACTTTTGACGATTCAATATTAAGTTCTAATTAGAATATTTTACACTCTTTGTCTGGTGGAGCTTCTTTCTCAGTGGGGCTAGTGTCCAAGGATCCTGCATATCAGAAACTTGGATCTGATCCTGTACTGATGTTAGAGAGATGGGCTGTAGGGGGGTATGAGATATAAGTTCAGATTGGTGTTTGCCAGTATCACCAATAGTTTCCTTGTTCTTTGTTTCCTTCTTAACTTTTAGACCTGCTTTCTGCTTAGGACTTTTGTCAAGCAGTTTGAAAAGTTTCTTGAATTCCATTTTCTTGTATCTTGCAGGGTTAGCATTTTTTACATTTTTGGTCTTCTTTAAATTACTGCCCCTTTTCTTCTTAGCCAATCTCCTGCTCACCTTCCAATTCAGCATAGAGTTGTTTGTTTGTGCCCCAATTTTACTCATCTCCGTTTCTGAAACCACTCATCCAAGCTCAGGGGCATCTTTTGTGTATACTTCAACCAATGTTGTTAGGAGGTTGTTGCATTCTGTCAGAAAAGATTTAATATGTTCACCAAAAGAAACCAACTTGCAAATGGTACTTTCAAAGTACTGTCCTCATTTACTTCCTCCAGTTGGTTACAGAACTCTTTTTTGTTTCCTTTGCCATCAGTACAGGCCAGTTCTACCACTTGTTTTAGCATCATTTCATTTCATTGATTGTACTCTTCAGGTACCAGTATTATCCCTGAGGGTGCCTTATTCTGGATGTTTCCCCAAATATTCCACCACATTTAAAACCATTCTTACATTGTCTCTCATCTGCCTCTTGGGTAAAAATCCACTTTGATCCTCATGTATGAGTTCTTGTTCTCTGTTAATTCTGTTCCACTCTCTTTTATATTAGCTATTCTTTTCTTTTCTTTTCTTAATTTATAGGCCAACCATTTTCCTGGCTTATTTGCTGATTCACAAAATGTAATCCCCCCCCCCCCCCAATGTCCTGTGTTGATAACATTCATAGTTGTTGCTGAAGCACTTTAATTTGTCGTTTAATACTTGTCTTTCTGGATGTTTTCTTTAAAGCTTCTTCTTTTTTCTTAAACTCATTCAAGATGTTTTGTGTTTTCTTTTCCCTTTTCCTCTTCAATCGACTGTTTTGTTGAATAAAATATCCTCGTATATCAGCCTTACTTGCATCCCAAACCATTCGCAAATCAGTTCCCTTATTCAAATTCAATTCAAAGTATTCTTTCAATCTTCTTTTCCCATTTTCCACTATTTTTTTTAATCTTGCAGTAAAATTTCATTTAATTTCCATCTGAATATATTGCCTCTTTTCCTGTATACCATCGATATAGGGTTATGATCTGAAAAAGATTTTGGCAAAAATTCTATTTTACTAACTTCTGTAAGAAATTCTTTATTTATCAAGATCATATCTATTCTTGAAAAGGATTTATGCCTTTCTGAAAAATAGGTATACTCATTTGAGCTACCATTTCTGTGTCTCCATACATCTACTAGCCCCAAATTGCCCATCAGATCAAAAAAACTTTTGGGTAATTTGCCTTGATGACTTTTAATCTTTTTATCGGATGTCCTGTCTATTTGTGGTGAAATCACTGCATTCCAATTCCCCATCAAACACCAATTTTCATATAATAAGTCAGTCAGATCGGTCAGGAGGTTCTCGTAAAATTCCGCTATATGATTGTTGGGAGCACATCAACGTTGACATTCCATTTAAGGGAACTTTAACTGCCACAAATCATTCTTGTTCATCTGTCAATACTAATTCAGAATTTAGATATGATTTAATATATAAGACCACTCCATTTTTCTTTTTTCCACTTGCTGATATAAATTCTTCATCTAATTTTTCATTAATTATATATTTGGTATCTTTTTTCCTGATGTGAGTCTCTTGTAGTCAAATGCTTTAACTTTTTTAAATAATGAAATATTTTCTTTCTTTGCTCCATTCATGTTCCATGTTAAAAATTTGTACTCCATCATTAATTGGTTTTAAAAACAGTCTCATTCTCTACTTGTGGCACCCATGATACCAACATCCTCTTCCAGCTTTGATTTGACTTTAAAAGAATTTTTATAAGAGGATGTACAGATGGCATAAGTCACCTGTAAAATTAGCTAAAATGTATAAGGTTGCCT
This sequence comes from Elgaria multicarinata webbii, assembly GCF_023053635.1. Classification (NCBI taxonomy): domain Eukaryota; kingdom Metazoa; phylum Chordata; class Lepidosauria; order Squamata; family Anguidae; genus Elgaria; species Elgaria multicarinata. The sequence continues at coordinate 237,146 of NC_086173.1, forward strand.
CAGGAAAATGTTGGAAATGCAACGAAGAAGAAGGGACTTTTTATCATCTTTGGTGGACTTGTAAAAAAGCCAAAACATTTTAGACCCAAATACATTCTTCAATTCAAAAAAAAATTAAAGACAAATATAGAAATGAAACCGGAAGCTTTCTTACTCAGATTAATGGACAAACAACTAAAAGAGAAGGGGGAAACTTTATTTTTGTACATGATAGCGGCAGTGAGACTGTTATACATACAAAACTGGAAAAATGAAACAATACCAATAATGGTTGAATGGATATTGAAAATGCTGGAATTGGCAGAGATGGCAAAACTCACAGCGATATAGAAAGAAAGATCAACAACTATGTTTAACGTCCAGTTTCTGCCGGATAAGCCTGGAAATGAGAAAGAAATCCAGCGTTCAGTGGGAAATACAATAATTTATTAAAATGTCCAGGAAGTTGTGATCTCCCCCACGCCGCTCTGGCCCTTTTCTTTGCTGGCACAATCGTGCAGGCCAAGAAAACTCCCAGAGTGGTGCGGGGGAGAGGCTTGGAAGACGCATTTCTGGCACAGCCTGAAACGCGGCCTTTACCCCCTTGCAGCACTGCTCTGCCCCCTTTCTTACCCGGCGCAATTGCGCAGGGCAAGAAAATGCCTGCAGCATTGTGGGGGAGGTGATGGGAGGACGTGCTTCCTCCTGGAACTCTGTGTGGGAGAGGCTGGGGTGCCCTGCTTCTGCCTCCCCACCCCTCCCACGGCTCATCTAAAGAGAAGAGGAAGCCTGGATCGCTGCACAGCACACATTTTCCTCTTGCTCTCAGGCTACTTGTCTGCTGCTGGCTGTCCCCACCGCCACCACTTCCTCTTGGGCCAACCCAGCTGAGGAGAGCAGCTGGGCAAGGGCTGCAGTTGGCCGCAGGAGGGATCCAGGAAGGGCCCAGCCCCTTTGCCAGCAACATGTGCTTCCTCTCCAAGAAGGGTGAGTGGCCGCCTGCCCTGTGAGTTTGAGGGAGGGGAGAGTGAGTTTCATGTGTGTGCAGGCTGACAGGCAAGGAGAGACCCGAGAATGGTGGTGGCCAAGCTCTTCTTGGGATGCAGGCTCCCTCCCTGCTGCCATGCATGCACAAGAGATTCCTGCTCTTCATCCTCCTGAGTAGCCCCATGAGTTTGAGGGAGAGGAGAGCGAGTGCTGCATGTGCGCAGGTGGCAGATGGGTCTTTCTTCCCCACTCCACCCCGTCATTTTTCCCGTTCTTCTCTTTCTCCCTCCCTCTTCCATCTCTTTTTTGTATTATTAGTGCTTGTCTCCTCTCTGGTCCAAGAACTGCCCTCGGAAAACTGCTTTTTCTTGTATAAAAATAGAAGTTGCTGCTACCTAATTATCTAAATATATGTTAATTTCTGAGACAATGAATGCCTTTCTTGTTCTTTATTTCAGTGATTTTAGTGTTAGCATATTATGTAGAACAGGTTTGTCTTAATTGTGTGCAGGAGAATGAGATATGGAACCAAGGTCATGGGGCATCCCTGCCCTGCCCCCCACATGCCTATATCGGGGGGGCACCTCATGTGAATCGCCCCCACCCCTGCCCCACGTACATATCAGCACAAGCAGTTTTAAAAAACTGTTTTTAAAAATTATTTTATTGCCTTTTGAGCAAGGCAGCCTTGGTCGGCAAGGGTTAACAGCCCTCGCCGATGCTGTTCGTCATCCTCTTCCTCCTGCTGCTGCTGCAGTTTTTGAGAAGGAGCCACATGTGCTGCTTTATCAAAGGCAAGATTCAGCTTAAGAGCAGAGGATCAGTGTCTTTACTCAAAAGTAAGCCCTAACATGTTTAACTGGCAATTGGGAGGGCTCCAGGTTGGGGAAGTCTGATTTAGGGGCAGACTGGCTGGGACTGGTAGCAATAGGTTTTAAACACCCCATCCTTCCTCTCTTCCTAATTGCATTTTTTAAAAAATAATTTAATTTTATGATGTATTTTGTTGTTTTAATTGTACTGAAATGCCTGGAGAGCTTTGTTGAGAGTTGGTTTGTGGCATTTTCTAGGATTTATCACACAATCCTATGGGTGTTTATTTAGAAGTAAACCCCAACATGTTTAATTGGCTATTTGGAGGGAACCAGGTTGTGGAAGGCTGATTAAGAGGAGGAAGAATGACTGGCACTGATTGCTGGGGTGGGTTGGGGGATTTTCTGGATTGCTTCAGGCAGCAAAATGACTTGGGACAGCCCTGGGACTGCCTCTACTCCCTGAGCTTGTTTAGAGGAAAGGAAGCAAAGGAGAAGACAACTCCTACCTTCAATCTTCCAAGTGGCTGGAGTACATGGTGGGGGTGTTATATTAGGGTGCCCAGACCCTCCGGAAAATTCTGGAAACCTCTGGGGAGATCTGGGGGTCCGGAGGAACCGGAGTTAGGGCCCAAAATACCGAGGTTGTGGTTACTGGGCCCGCAGCAATCACAACCCCAACTTACCGGGCCTTTGTTTCCCGGCGAGTGGCAGCGGCCATCTTGAATCTCGCCCAAACTCACGCGAGATCTCGGCAGCTGGCTGGGAACTCTTGCGAGACCCAGCCAACAGCCGAGATCTCACGTGAGTTCGGGTGAGATTCAAGATGGCCGCCGTGAGGGGTGGGTGGCGAGACTGAGGTGAGTGGTTGGGGGCTGCGTGCAGGAGCAAGAAGAAGAAGAAGAAGAAGAAGGAAGAAGAAGCAGCAAGCAGCAAAGAGAAGCAAGCAGCAGGAGGAGGAGGAGAAGAAGAAGGAAGAGAAGAGTCGAATAGGAGGTAAGACTGAGGTTTGTGTGTTTGTGTGTGTGTGTGTGAGAAAGAGAGAGAGAGAGAGAGAGGGAGAGAGAATGTATGGGTGAATGGGGTGCATGGGGTCTTTAAGTGAATGCACGTGTGCATGCGTGTTTTTGGAGTGAGTGATACTGAGTGTGTGTGTGTGTGCGTGCGCGTACACGCACACGTGTGCTGGCAGTGTGAGTGTATTGATGTCTGAATGGGATGCCTGGTTGTTCGACTGAATGAATGCATGTGAATGTTTGTAGTGGGGGTGGCTGTAGTTTTCTGTGAGTTGGGGGGATGATTTGGAGGTGATGTTCCTATTAAATAATGCATTTCATAGAATCATAGAATCATAGAATAGCAGAGTTGGAAGGGGCCTACAAGGCCATCGAGTCCAACCCCCTGCTCAATGCAGGAATCCACCCTAAAGCATCCCTGACAGATGGTTGTCCAGCTGCCTCTTGAATGCCTCTAGTGTGGGAGAGCCCACAACCTCCCTAGGTAGCTGATTCCACTGTCGCACTGCTCTAACAGTCAGGAAGTTTTTCCTGATGTCCAGCCGGAATCTGGCTTCCTTTAACTTGAGCCCGTTATTCCGTGTCCTGCACTCTGGGAGAATCGAAAAGAGATCCTGGCCCTCCTCTGTGTGACAACCTTTTAAGTATTTGAAGAGTGCTATCATGTCTCCCCTCAATCTTCTCTTCTCCAGGCTAAACATGCCCAGTTCTTTCAGTCTCTCTTCATAGGGCTTTGTTTCTAGACCTCTGATCATCCTGGTTGCCCTCTTCTGAACACGCTCCAGCTTGTCTGCGTCCTTCTTGAATTGTGGAGCCCAGAACTGGACGCAATACTCTAGATGAGGCCTAACCAGGGCCGAATAGAGAGGAACCAGTACCTCACGTGATTTGGAAGCTATACTTTAGACCCATAGACCTTCTTTCCAATTTGTTTGCTATAATTGGCATGACGTATATTTTGTAACTGGCTGACAATTGTTCATCCTTCTTAAAGAAACTTAAAAAAAATTAACAGGGTTGCTATCGTCATCATCGTCATCATCATCATCATCATCTATCTCTCTTTTCTTGCTTGTGGTGGTTTTTTCTAGATGAACATGATGGGCTTTGCCAAGTCATGCTGTCTTTTACTGATTCAGAAATTTCCTGACTATTGAACATGTTTTAAGTATGACTTCTTTCTGGATTTTGGCATGCATGTATTTTGGTAGGCCTAATTTCTGAAGGTTTTCTGTAAAAACAACAACGATGTCATGCTGGTGACTGATGTGACTAACAAATAATTGTAAGTTTTTCCTGTTGCCATAGTTCTTTAACTTCCATAGCCAGTGGTGTATATTTCTCTCTCTTTTCCTCTTCCTTTTCTGCAACATTTTTGTCGTTAGGTATTGCAATTTCAATGTAGGTGTGTTTTTCTCGGTTGTTTTTGACTGTTATGTCTGGTTGAAGTTGAAACAAGCTAAGAGGTGGTAGCCTTTAGTCCATTTTGTTCCATGGCTAACGTTTGCAAGCTAATAGTAGTTTTATTTATACTCCTTCTGAATGCTTGGTTGTTTGGTTGTTGTATACTTGTCAGCTGCTTCATTTGTTCAGTGGTAGCAGTATGTAGTAAGGTGATGGGGAAACAGTGTTAAATGTTAGGAAAGGTTAGACTATGGTCATCCAGTGAAGGATTTGCAGTCAGAAAAGATATTTGAGGGAAGGGAAGACTGTATTACACACAGGGCTCATCTACACCAAGCAGGAAATTCCACTTTGAAAGCGGTATAGAAAAGCCAGGAGCCACACTACTGCTTTATAGCAGTATTGAAGTGTACTATTGGGGCCCATGACACATACCATATACCACTTTCATACCACTTTCATAGTGCTATATCCTGCTTGGTGTCGATGTGTCATGGGCCCCAACAGTTGTCAGTGCACTTCAGTGCCACTATAACGCAGTAGTGTAGATCCTGCAGTGCAGTTCTTGACCTCTATAAAGTAATAGTATGGCTCCAGCCTTTTATATACTGCTTTCATAGTGGAATACCCTGCTTGGTGTAGCTGAGCACACAGTATAGCAAAATCTTCAACGTACAGCAAAAGTTACAAAAGTAGGAATGAGTGAAGTTAATTTCAGATACATTGAATGTCTCACTTATACTTTATTCCAGTGATTTTAACATTAAGATGTTATGTAGAACCGCCCAGAGAGCTCCGGCTATTGGGCGGTACAGAAATGTAATAAATAAATAAATAAATAAATAGAACAGGTTTGTCTTAATTGTGTGCTGTGAAATCAGACCTGTGACCAAGGCCATATTTGGGTGGGCATGCCCCCTTGGGGGCTGGGCATGTTGGTGGGCACCCCCCATGGGGCGGCCATGTTGTCTTCCTTTTTGGTCACCCTAGTTATATTAATGATCCAATCAGCACTCATTATGTGCAAGCCTTTGGCCTTGACTTGGGTAAATGTTTTAAGGATGATTGTAGTGCCTTTGGTTCACCACTCACGTTCACCAGTTTGGCCTCCCTCCACTAAAGCCTTCATTTCCTAGCTCTTCAGCTGGTGGATCCGATGTCAGTGAGGCAATGAATCTGCTGTGGATTTCAGTAAGAACCAGTAAGAATGTTAGGTACACCTTGGAAGACTTCTTTAAAGTTCTGACTGAAATCCAGAGATAATTTCTCAACCCCGTTGACATCAGAGCCACCAGCCTTCATTGCAACATGTGTGAGTGTTCCCAAAAGTGCCAAAACTGAAACCTAGGCAATGTAGTGCCCCTTTTTTTACTTTCTTTTTTTTAGGGCAGTTTCCCCTAACCTGGTGCTTTTCAGATGATACATTCCTCCAAACCACAATAAGCAACCAGCAATCAAGCATCCAGTTTATTATTATTTATTTATTTATTTATTTATTTATTTATATAGCACCATCAATGTACATGGTGCTGTACAGAGTAAAACAGTAAATAGCAAGACCCTGCCGCATAGGCTTACAATCTAATAAAATCATAGTAGAACAATAAGGAGGGGAAGAGAATGCAAACAGGCACAGGGTAGGGTAAACAGGCACAGGGTAGGGTAAAACTAACAGTATAAAGTCCGAACAACATCAAGATTTAAAAGCTTTAGGAAAAAGAAAAGTCTTTAGCTGAGCTTTAAAAGCTGCGATTGAACTTGTAGTTTTCAAATGTTCTGGAAGAGCGTTCCAGGCGTAAGGGGCAGCAGAAGAAAATGGACGAAGCCGAGCAAGGGAAGTAGAGACCCTTGGGCAGGCGAGAAACATGGCATCAGAGGAGCGAAGAGCACGAGCGGGGCAATAGTGTGAGATGAGAGAGGAGAGATAGGAAGGAGCTAGACCGTGGAAAGCTTTGAAGGTCAACAGGAGAAGTTTATATTGGATTCTGAAGTGAATTGGAAGCCAATGAAGAGATTTCAGAAGTAACATGGTCAGAGTGGCGAGCCAAGAAGATGATCTTCGCGGCAGAGTGGTGAACAGAAACCAACGGACTGATGTGAGAAGAAGGAAGGCCAGAGAGAAGAAGGTTGCAGTAGTCCAACCGAGAAATAACCAGTGCATGAACAAGCGTCTTGGCAGAAGAGACAGACAAAAATGATCAAATCCTGGCAATATTATACAGGAAAAAACGACAGGATTTAGCTACTGCCTCAATATGAGGAATAAAGGAGAGCGAGGAATCAAATATAAAGCCAAGACTACGAGCTTCCTTGACTGGAGTAAGCGTGACATCATTGACAGTAAGAGAGAATGAGAGATGAGGAGAAGGTTTAGGAGGAAAAACAAGCAATTCAGTCTCTGCCATATTAAGTTTCAAACGACGATGAAGCAGCCAAGCTGAGATATCTGAAAGACATGCCGAGATACGATCGTGAACATCAGGAGAAAGTTCCGGAGATGAAAGATATAATTGTGTATCATCGGCATACTGGAGGCCATGAGATTGAATGAGATTACCCAAGGGCAACATGTATAAAGAAAATAACAACGCGCCAAGCACCGAGCCTTGCGGAACCCCTACTGAAAGGGGAAAAGAGGAAGACGAGCTGCCATTAGCCAACACGCTGAAAGAGCGACCCGCTAGATAGGAGGCAAACCAGTTATAGACAGAGCCACAAAGTCCAAGATCATGAAGGGAATCTAAGAGAAGATCGTGATCAACCGTGTCAAAGGCTGCAGTTAGATCAAGGAGAATAAGAACGGATTAAAGGCCTTTAGACTTGGCAGTAAGAAGATCATTGGTGATCTTAGTAAGGGCTGTTTCAGTGGAATGCAAAGGACGGAATCCAGATTGAAAAGGATCCAGAGCAGAGTTAGTAGAAAGAAAATCAAGACAACGAGAGTAGATCACACGCTCCAGGATCTTTGAAACAAAAGGCAACAAAGAGACAGGTCGGTAGTTAGACAGAGATAGCCTATCAAGAGTAGGTTTCTTGAGAATAGGAGAGACTGTAGCATGTTTAAAAGCAGAAGGAAATGAACCAGAGGACAGAGAAAAATTAATAATATGAAGCAAGGAAGGGAGGATAGCGGGAATAAGATTAATAAAGACTCGAGAAGGAATCGGATCACGAGAAATCGGATCATCGAGAAGTTTACAGATTTTACAAGATTTTTCTTCAATGAACAGATTTTAAAATGTGAAACCTTTTGGCATCAAATGCCATGCCTCAGTCACCGAAGACTGAAGGTGGCATTTGGTACCAAAATGTTTCAGCTTTTAAAATCTATGTGTTTATAACAGCAAGAACAAAATCTTTTAAAATGTATAAACTGAATGCTCAGTTGTTAGGTGAGGGGAGGACAAAATTCCAGCTAAACAAACCTCTTCTCATCTAGGGCAGCCCATGCATGGATGGGGATGATGTCATCATGTATCTTTCATCATGTATGTGAAGAGAAGGATCATTCTGCAACTTATGAGCATCCCTTGCTTCAAAGTGCATTTTCTCCTTGAATCCAAATTTTCTCTGGTATAATGAATTTCCAGAAAATGATCAAACAATAGCATCACGGCAGATACGAAATGTTTACATTTTCCTCCACTGGCTTTAGCCCCCAAATAGCAGAAAGGTGACATCAATCCCCTGTTAGTTCAAGTATCAGTTCCAGCATGGCAGGGCAGATCTTAAGATGCTTAGTGACCTTAGTCACTGAGAATCAAGTGACCCATTTCATGTTCTACCCATCTCATGTTCTACTTCTTGATCATACTGGAGTCAGGATGAAGTATGATGGAGACTGGCTTTTCAATATATGGATGCAGACTAAATTACTGTTACTGTGCAGCATGTTCTTAATATGTACAGGTTTTGGCCAAATTGCATGATCTTCATGATACTTGTGCATCCTCTGAAACCCCTCCAGCTTGTTTGCATCCTTCTTGAAATACTCAAGATGAGGCCTTCCCAGTGCTGAATAGAGGGGAACCAGTACCTTGCACAATTTAGAAGCTGTAGTTCTATTAATGCAGCCCAAAGTTGCATTTACTTTTTATGCAACCACATCACAATGTTGGCTCATATGTATTCAGCTTATGATCTACAACAATTCCAAGATCCTTCTCACTTGTAGTATTGCATTACTGAGCCAAGTATCCCCCATCTTGTAACTGTGCATTTGGTTTCTTTTTCCTAAGTGTAGAACTTGGCATTATGTCATAGTCCTGCCTCTTCTTCTCACTTTATCCAAACTCTGACTACATATTATGTTGAACAATTTTGTCTTAATTGTAAGCTGTCAAATCAGACATGTGATCCAGGCCATGCCTCCTTGGGGGCGATTATGTCAGGATGGGCATGCCCCCTTGGGGGCTGGGCATGACCTCCTTGAGGACTGGCCACATTGTCCTCCTTTTTGGTTTCCAAAATATGGTCACCCTAGTTTATGTTGGAATGGAAACCTTCAATAGAATATTTGCAAGAGACAGAGAAAAATGACATCTTTGTTTGTGGATTTTAGTATTAAGACAGGGAAAGAAAAGAGAAAAAAAGAGAAAAGAAAAAAAGAGACGAAGTAAATTTGATTGATGTATCAATTGTAATTAAAGAGAAAGAAATAGAGTATGATTCTGTGAATCCAATGCATGAGATTCAGATAAGTCATAAGAAAGAATTGAATTTGATTAACATATTAATGTTAGTTAGCATTTCTGGCATGAAGAGGGCCAAAAATATACTTTAACCTTATCCTTAAATTTTTTTTATTGTATCTTAGTGTAGTTGTTTTGTGTATACCTTTGTATGTGGTGTAAAGATAGTGTGTTTGTGATGTTTAAAATAAAAAAATAAAATAAAAAAAATAGTTGTGTCTATTAGGTGCAAGACCTAATAGATCCAAAATGCATTGGAAAACCTTAGGAGAATTCAAAGCAGTTCTGTGATTTGGATCACAGCTTCATTATGTTGAACTATCCTTGTCGTTTTATGAAAAGGATATGAATTACTGCTATAGATCCTTCAAGATGCCATAAGGTGTGCCATTCTATGCTTTACAGCTGCTTAAACTAACTTAAATCATAATACCATCATGAGTACAAGAATAAAATGGACAAAACACATTTACATGGGACAAAGCACAACTTTGTTGTTGAAAAGATGCCAGTGTTTGCAAAATACTGCCCTTATTTGAGTTGTATAACCATCAAGGGCACTATCACTCCCTCCTGCTTGACTTGTTCCAGCTTTAGCTCCAATAGCGTCCTCCTGTCCAAGTTCTTATATAATGCATGTTTTAGGACCCTATTGGGATATCCCCTTTGTTTAAGTTGTTCTGAAAGAATAATAGCTTGTGCACAAAATTCTCTTGTATTGCTACAGTTCCTATGTAATCTGATTATCTGGGAATAGGGCAGATTTCTTTTCAAGTGACCAGGATGAAAACTGCCATTGTCATAGTCTAATCTCCACATCCAAAAAATGGATTTTGGAATGATGGTGCTTAACCTCAAACTGAATAGACTCCTGTATATGATTCACATACCTTTCAAATCCCTTAAGTTGTTCCTGTGATCCACCCCAAATCATGAAAATATAATCTAAAAATCTATTGTATTGTACTATATATTCTACATATTCATAGGATATGTTGACATTCCCATTGATTCATATATAGATTCGCCAATTCTGGGGCAAATCTGCAACCCATAGCAGTGCCTGATATCTGCCAATAATATTTCCCTTCGAATTAGAAAAAGTTTTTTTAAGAACTAATTCAGCCAAAGAACAAATTGCCACGGATGGAGAAGAACCAGCCATTCTCTTGTTAAGGATATATTCGATCACTTCCATAGTCTGTGGTTGTGGAATGTTGGTGTACAGAGACACCACACCCATAGTGACCAGTACAACTGTTTGTTCCTTTAAGTCTAATTGATTTATACACTGTAAAAAGTGCATAGTGTCCCATAGGCAAGAGCCTGTTGTTGGTATAAATGGTTTAAGAAAATAATCAACAAAACTGCACAAAGGCTCAAAAATGGAGCCACAACCCTAAACGATCGGCCGTCCTGGTACAGGAGGTACTTTTTTGTAGATTTTTGGTAGGAGGTAGAATTGAGGGACCCTTTCCTCAGTGTCTAACAAAAAGAGCATAAGCAGATATGGAAACTTGTCCCTCCAGCAAGCTGTCATCCAGTATCCTAACATTTCCCTCTTGATATCATCCGTGAGTTGTTGTTGTTTTTACACTCCACATAATGCTTGCTATTATTTAATTGTCTGTGCTGGGCAACCCACACCAATCAGAGTAGTCTTCTGCAACAGCCTTTTCAAGTTTACAAAGACATTACTCCCTTCCTCAGCACACTGTAGTCCACCAAACATGGTATTGCAGTTGTCACCTGTGAAGGCTATGCACTTCTCCAACAAGCCTTTCTTCTCCAGAGTGTCCTTCACATAGTTAGCAATTGTATCTTCTGTTTCATGATAAGTGTGTTGCTCACTTCGATGAGCTTGGACTGCAAACCACCATTCTTCCAGTTAAAATATTGAACTACAACTGGAAATATTTTCACTGCACCATGGTTGCTTCCATCCATTGAAACTTCGCAGTATGGTATGTTGTAGTCTTTCATTGCTTGCAGGGCATTTTCCACAGACTGTGGTGCAAGCACAGAGTTCACACTTGCTTCTGTCGTGGTGTGAGCACTTGCGAACTTCTGGGCTACATCTGAGTCAGATCACCATCTCCATGTCTAGTTGCAAAAACAGGTCTAGAGTATGCCTTGCTACATGTGTTGAGCTGGTGACATGTTGGCATGTTTGGAAGTGAACAATATCTTCACTTCCAGCTTGAAAGGCAGTCTTTCTGGATTTATCAAAGGCAGTGCTCCTTTCATTCACTTTGCTTACTTTTGTGTGGGAAAAATTACTTGCATAAGGAGAACCCATTCTGGGAGAAGTACTCCCATGGTCACAACTAGCTGGTGTTTTGCCCTCCCTCGTATAAATACTGAGAACTGAATTCATAAACATTCAGCTATCTATTTTTGGAGTTGCAAGATTCTTCTCTCTTTCAGAGACAGTGCAGACTGCCAGCTGTTACAATGACTACCTTTGGCAGCAGACAAAATACAAAAAGTGACCACTGGGAGCCACAAATATTGTGAAGGCTGTTTTAAACAAGGAGGTAGTTAAAGCGGTCTGTAATTTGAAGGCTTTTCATTAAAACTGCTTCATATATCTTCTGCTTATCTTCTACTTCTTATCTTATATTCACAAGATGTTTGTAGCATCCCTTATAAAAATGCTTTCAACTTTTAAGCTAATATACAAAGGCTGCAAAGTACAAAGAGGTCAAGTTACTTCTCCTCTCTGATAAGAGTCAAGTATAAGCACATACTGTGGAGCCCCGTCTGAAAACTGGATTACTGAGACAAAATTTGAAGAGATTTGGAGGATTCCTGATCAGTGAAGCCTGGAGGAGCCCAGGCCTGAAAGACAGAGAGGCTTTTGCAATGCTTCTCTTTCTGCCCCTTCGCTGCCATTCCTCCTCCTCCTCCTCCTCCTCCAACCCGCTTTCTCAACCACCATTGAGGTCTCAGGCATTCAAGAGCACCAAGGAGTACTTGCTTTCCTGAAAAAAGGCCCTGATGCCCTGCTGCTCTCTCAAACTGAACAGGGCCATTGGCACTGAGGAGATGTTGTGTTTCTTAGTCACAATAGAGACCTATTCAGGAGTTGAAAAGGGGGGTTAAAATCAACCCGTGAGGACAGTGAGGACTCCAGCCCTGCCCCTCTCCCTGCTCACCTCCTCAATGGGGGCTCTGCCTGCCATTGTGAATGCTGGAAAGTCAGGATTCTCAATTACACGAAGCGGAGGCTTTCCTCATCAGACTCTTGCCCTACAGGGGTAGAGGGCAACAAACACAATGAGAACGAGGGCCAAGCCTGAACATTCCTTCACAAGTTGATTTTAATCCCTTTTTTAGTGACTGAATAAGTATTAGATGGTGACAGAGGGGTTCTTTAAATGGGCATTTTATAGCAAGCTTGTGACTGGCTACTCACAGGTCATTTAATAATAATAATAATAATAATAATAATAATAATAATAATAATAATAATAATTTTATTTCTTACCGCCTCTCCTTCTGGACTGAGGCGGGGAACAGCAAAGAATACAAAATTATTATAAAATACATAAAACTGATTAAAACATATAAAACTAATACATTGTTAAAATAACAGACAGACTTCTTAAAATTTGACTGAGTAGGCCTGCCGGAAGAGATCAGTCTTTATTGCTTTTTTATATTCAGAAAGACTATTGAGTCGGTGGATCTCTCCCAGCAGGCCATTTCACAGTCTGGGAGTGGCCTGCCGGGAGAGACGCTGTGAGGCTCCTGTGAGGCTCTCACTCCATTTCCCAGTTTTAGTGATAATTAATCCTCAGAAAACCCAACTCTTCTGAGATATGTCAGGATTTGTCAGGATTTCCTGCTGTCTGCAGGTGAAGTTGCGCTATAAAACTCCCACTAGAGGGTACTGTCCCATTGAACTGCATGGAACTATACAAGCCACATGGTTGCTGCTGTCGTCCCCGTGTCGTTTCAGCTCGTTTCAAACACAATTTCCCCCTATCTTGAACGTTTTCAAAATGTTGGAAACTGGCTTATTTAGACATTAAACCTGTGAGGGAGGCGAGGCTGAAGCTTGGGGTGGTGGTTCTATAATCCAGAACATGCCTCTCAACCCCATCTTCATTTCCCCCCTTTTTAGTTGCAATAGTAGAACATCACAGCGTCAGGCAACACACTGAAGTGGGGCAGGGAGGTGGCCTTGCTGTTGTTAATACACACTCTGGAAGGACAGTAGGGTGCAAAGTGTTTTGTGTGCAGGTGAATGGTGGGGAACACTATTAAAATAAATATATTTTAAAAATAAAGTTAAGTTATAAATGGTCTCTAGGAAAGTGTGTGTGTGTGTGTGTGTGTGTGTGTGTGTAGCAGAACCTCCAAAGAATTTGTACAAAAGGAAAGGTTTTCATAGTGGACCTCCATGCGAAGGATGGTAACAGTCGGGGCACCCTTTGTGCTTTTCTACAGAAAATGGGTAAATGAGGAAAGTCTCTAAACTGTTGGTTGTTGTTTTTTAGCTTATGAAGTGTGTGGTGCAGGTTGCATGTGTGTGTGTAGTAATAGGAGGAGGAGGAGGAGGAGGAAAGGATGAGTTGTACTATTTGTCTCCGGTTCTCACAGAAAACCTCCACCCACCCACAGATGCACATTCCACCCAGCAATCACAACACAAATGCATGATATAGTGGAAGTTTTGTATTTTTCAAGAGTATTGTGATTTGGGCGATATCAGCCTCACACTATATCTGCTACTGGCCATGTTCACATTCTGAATTTCTTGTATGGTGCCACTACTTCTAGTGGCTTCATCAGGAACATGGAAGGTCGTGTTTACCCTGTTTACAGAAGCTTTAGTGGGGACTCTAGCTTCCTCACAGAGAACTGGAGCTGCTAACTGGCACGGAACAGTTCAGCCGGGTCCTGTCAACAATGGGCGGATGCCACTGTCACTTGCAGTGAGGGCGTTGTTAGCACCGGTCTCTCCATTTCTCCTGCCAAGAAAACCCTCCACTTATTTAATAAAGAACCATTGTTTCAGAGAGTACCCAGTGACCATTCCTGGGTTGCAGCAGATAATAATGATAGTGATTTGCCTTTCATTAATGTAACGTTGAAGGGCACAGGAGGACACACATAACCAGACTTTTGTATAAGCAACCCCAACATAGCTGAAACTCTGGCTGTGCTTCCGAAGAGAACATATTGCACCAGTGTGTAGAATCCCTGTGACAAACCCTTCCTAGCAAATAACACATTCAACCTTTTCTAGTGACCTACCATCTATGGGAATTTTCCAGACATCACATCAATAAACAAAGACTTCTTAGCCAAAAAGGCATGATGGGAGAACCGCAAAATTATAAGCCCCTGCTCAAACAAACTGAGTAGTCAGCCAAATGTTTCCTCACAGAGCCATTGACTCAGTTTGGCTGCTGCTTTGCCAGTTACAAAGAAACATGTTTCTATTTATTCATTAAAATATATTTTATTGGAGGTATAATACAAATGAGATTATACAACGGATACAAACATTTCACAGCACTTAAATAGAAAAAGTTTATACCAACCAAGAAAAGGTCTGATCCAAATAGCTTGCTTGATTCATCAAGATGTTCTCTCCAGTACATTTTCTGTATTCCACCCCACCCCCACCCCAGATCAAATGGTGGAAGTCTCCTCTCTCTGAATCTTAGGTAATAATGTCTTCAAGGACGACATTTTTCTTGACGTTTCAGCTGGTTTTATTTTTCTCTTTGTGGCATTCAAATTTTCACCACATCTATAGAAAACTCAAGTAATTGGTGCCAATAGGGATTTCCTTCCAAGGCAAAAAGAGGGTTTTTCCTCAGGATTGAGCAGGGAAGGAAAGAGTTACAATCCCCCTCACTAAGCTTCATCCCACCAGCCTTATATTGTGCTGCTGCAGCGAATTCTGTGCAATGGACTCAAATGACGCAGACGTTATAGTCTACTTTCCCTGCGAAGGACTCTGATGACATCGACTATGTCCTGCTGTGATTGCGGTTCTTTTGCCCCTCATAGTGAAATATTTTGGTGCACGGAAAGTCTGGTTCTTCCGGTCGTGCGAAAGCACATCGCTCAAACTTTAAAATGTATTTTCAAACATCGTTCCATTGCGCTGTTTTGTGGGTGTGGTTTCAAGGGGGGTACTGCTGACGAAAGAGAGGGGTGTGCCAATTGAAAACCTTTCCTTCTTCTGCTTCCAAAATCCTGCATTCTCTCCTTGTGGGGGAAACAGGACCGGCTAATCCACAGTTTAACAAGCAAAAAGCAGCAGCAACAACCCTCACCCACATATATACAGGACTGTGAGGGAGGAAAGGAAGGTGTGTGTGTGGGGGGGGAAGAGACTCTTTAGATCTCTGTGTGTGTTTTTAATGGAGCCTTTGCTTCAAATCATGTGGAAAATGCACCCTTCTTGCCAGCAGCACCCTCATTTTTAAAGATAAAGAGATCCAAATTGGCACAGTGGAAGGTCTTAAGGAGGGCTTTCAGTATACCAATTTTTAATCAGATTATATATGATTTTTTAAATTTTCCTCCCTTAAACCCTTACAGTTTATAGTTTTCCACTGGTCCATAGGTCCATAAGAGCACTATTCAAAGCAATACAAGGCTGGTCAGTTTCACCCAAATGTCTTGTCAGTTTCAAGCAAAGTCCTTTGGCTGCTTCTGAATCCCTCTGTGTGTGTGTGTGTGTGTGTGTGTGTGTGTGTGTGTGTGTGTATATGTATATATATATATATACACACACACACACTTTTCCATCCTACTCTGTCCCGTTCCCCTTCCCCCTCCTCGCTCTCCATGGGGTTGGGGCTCCTCCCAACATCACAGACACAGGCTGTGTGTCTCTTCCATTATTGATTCGTCTCCCTAAAAACATGTGTTGCTCTTGTTCTTATTTGAACGGGAGTTGGTGGGGGAAGGACACAGATTGTACTTCCATACCTTTGAGCATGTGACACTGAGTGG
Source organism: Elgaria multicarinata webbii (assembly GCF_023053635.1). NCBI lineage: Eukaryota > Metazoa > Chordata > Lepidosauria > Squamata > Anguidae > Elgaria > Elgaria multicarinata. Next base: position 253,019 of record NC_086173.1, read on the forward strand.
GGGATGGCAGGAGACACAAACAGGGTAAGCAGAGATGGGAACATTCTCCATGGGGGGGATCCTGCATCTCCACACCTTTTTCTTTTTTCTTTTTTTTTAACAATGGGGGGTCCAGTTTTTATTGGGAGCCACCACATGGGAAAGGATGGCTTAAACCTCTCACTAACTGTGATTTCCCTCTTGATTTCTCTGTCATTGGAGGTCCTGGCACTGCATTTGAAGTCTCCTCCTCCGTACACTGGGAGTTAAGATGCCACTTCCTACCTCGCTTCACTCCCCCTCCCAGCCACCCACTCCATTTTTTTCCTTTTTGAAGTTGCAAAAATTAAGACTGCAATCCAAGGGGCTCTAATTTGGAAATGCATTCAGTTGAACTCAATGGGATTTATTTACTGAGTAAGCATGCAAAAGAGTTGACTGCAGTCTTACCTAACGTTCTACCTTGGTGTTCAGTAACAAGAGAAACAAATCCCAATCCCTGTTGTCTGAGGGGGAGTTGTCCCCACTTCAAACAACCAATAAATGGCAGGAGGAGGTACAAAGAAGATCTGGGGGGTGGGGATAACAACATGTGTGAATGAACCTCAACGGATCTCCGCAACGCGCCACAGCAGAGGTGTAAGTTTACAAGTTTTCATATGCTACATAAGCACTATATAACCAAAATGGGATAATTCAAGGGTAAACCAGAACAAAAGTGTACGTGGGATGAACCTCATAGGAGGCTGCAGAAGGCAAGCAAAGGGGCACCACAATCAAATCAGTCCTTTGGAGAGAGCTCAAATGACTCCACAATGCACCATTCATGGAAAAGAGCCTGGCACTAATATGTGCTTATTAAGATCATGATCACTATATTTATGTAACCATAAGCCACAGTGCAGAGTATTCCAGCAAAAGCACTTGTTAAGTAAGGCAGTGAGTTGGAAAAGGAGAGCATGTTCTGGGCCGCCCAGGTAGCTGTGTTGCCTCCCATAGGCAGTTGCACACAGGGGGAAGAAGGTTGGGAGCACAACCAGCCAGGAAATGCTGAAAGTATCTCCAGGTAAGTTACAAAGGCAAGCAGGCACACAAGCACACACACACACACACTTTGCCATTATTGCCTATATGAAAACAGAAGGGGTGTGTTTTGATGGGTGATTCTGGCAACCTTAACATCATTGTCTTCTATTTGTAACCCTCCCATGATTTTTTTCATCTTCCCTCTTCTTAACAGGAACAAATCCATCAAGGAGGAAAAAAGGGATAGGTGCACAATGTACTTTTTGATTTTTGGTGTGAGCAGCTGTGCATCTGGAAAGCACCCCTGGTGGAGAAAAGAGAAGTAATAACGTCTACTTCTTAATATTAAAACACAATGTAACAACCTTGAGTTTCAAAGAACTTTTTTTTTTAACGGGATGGTACCAAGTGTGTGAGGGTCATGAAGTTGATAATAGCAGCAGCACTGAAGGAAAGGGTAATTCACTCTTTCCTTGTAGACTGTTTTTGCCACTGCTGACACAAAACATTTTTCTGCCTGAAGTGAAGGACAACATGGCAACTCCACCCCTTATTCCACACAGAGAACCCAGGTGGATTGGCAACTGAATCTAATTTCAACAGCATCTTTCACCACACCTGAGAACAGCAAGCTGTTTTTTGCTATCAAAGCCCCGCCCACTCTACTATTTTCAACAGAGGTGAGTGGGAAAAGGGACTCCAAGTAGCCTGACCATATCCACCAGAGAAGTCTGGACTCTTCCAGGAAAAGAAGGCCAACCGGAGTAACCAGAGTTGAGGGCCAACTCACTGGTAAAACGGGGGACGCCCGGCCCTGTAGTTCCCAAGGAAATTGGAAGTCTCACAAGACTTCAGGCGAGACTTCCCAGACGAGATCTCGCAAGATTTAGAGTGCACTGAAGACCCGGCTGGCTGGCTGTTTCTGTGCCGCCGCCGCCGCCACAGCAGCCATTGTGGTGGGAGCAGCAGCAGCAGGCGGCATGGCAGATGACGACCAGCAGCATCAAGAAGGTAGGTGGCCGGGAGTGCAGCCATCCTATGCCCCATCTTCAGATGTGGGCTGGGGGCGGCTCAGTTGTCCAGCTCGGGCAACTGGGGCTTGGGCGTGGGCCAGCAGCGTGGCCATCCTAATTTTCTTCCCCCCTTCGCCTGGGAGCCAGAGGTGTGTGTTTCCAGTTTTCCCTGCCTGTGGCCTCGTTGTGGTTTCTATGGTGCTCTGAGGGGCTGCTACAAAGGCTGCTTAGGGTGGGTGAGTGATTGAGTGAGTGAGGGGACGGTAGGTGGGTGGATTTTCCAGAGGTGAGTCTTCTGGAGTTTCCCCCTCCATAAATGCCTCCTCTCAATCTAACAGTCTCCCTTAAAAGTCTTCTCTATTGCCCTCCTTTTTCTCGGGGTTGTGTGCTACCTCTTCATGGGGATAATGAAAATTTCCCCTATGATGTTGGGGTCCCACAGGGACCCCACATATCACTGCAATGCACTCTACCTGGGGCTGCCTTTGAAGACAGTTCGGAAGCTGCAGCTTGTGCAAAATTCATCAGCCAGATTGATAACTGGGACCAGAAGGTTCAAGAATTTAAGACCCTCTCTGGCCCACCCGACATGAACCTACCCAAACACTACATTCAACATCTAAGGTCCTCCTCAAGGTGCCTACTCTGAGGGAAGCTCAGGCCTTCTCTGTGGTGACCTCCCAACTGTGGTGGTCCCCCAACAACCTACAATATCTGCTCTCCCTTTCTAAAATCCCTCCTGGGTGACCATTAAACGAATCTCAAATCCATTTATGTGCCTTACTTTTGCTATCCAGAAAAAAATGGTCACCATATCTTTCCCCATCAGAATCTCCAATGCTACCCTTCTTTTATTAGACATGGAGATAAATATGCCCAGTTTGAAGGGTGGGACAGGAATAAGGGACTTTATAGATAAGGAGCAAGTAATTACTGAAAGTAAGTTAAAAGAAAAGCTAAACGGTATTAAACCTACCTAGTTCCAACTGTGGCAAGTAAGAACTTTTCTAAACTACAGGTTTGGCCAGGGAGAAGGTCTTCGCCCCCTCACTTATGTTTGAACACTTATGTTTAGGCCCTAAGGGAGAAGATAAGGGTTTGCCCTCAGCTATGTATGATTTACTGCTAGATAAAGTGGGAGGCTCCTCTCTGACACTGAAAAACATATGGGAAGCAGACCTACCCATGCATATAAAAGATGACATGTGGAAGCAAATATGGACAAACCCTCCACTTAGAACTAGATGGTCCCATATTCAGGAGGCAGCCCTAGAGGTGCTACTAAGATGGCATAAAACCCCAATCCAACTTTCACACATAATGAGCCCTATCTCCCAGTTGTGTTTGGAGAGGGTGTGATGAGAGGGGCATCTGCTTGCCCATGTAGTGGGGCTGCAAAGCCCTAAAGCAGTTTTGGGAACTAGTTTTCAAGGCAATCTCAGAGGCCACAGGCTCTGCCCGAATTCTGCCTGAACCTAGCTTGGCTTTGTTGTCCCTGCTGAATGTCTTAAATCCATTCCTCATTCACAAAGAACTTGTAACTTGTAACAGCAGCACATTTAGAAATTTCTGAGCATTGGAAAGACCCAAAGGACCCCATGCTAAATGGATAGAAAGGGAAAGTGTGGGACATAGCTCTTTCTGAAAAACTAATGTATCGTTTTAGGGTCTTGTGGGGTCAACTGAAAAAGGGTCCTTTTGATACAATATGGTCCCCGTTTGTCAATTATGTTAATGGTACTGCTGGTAGATCTAGGCCCCTGTTCACTCCACTCCAGGCCACCTCAACTATTGAATCTTGATTGTAATTAGACTTGGCCGAAATATTCTTGAAAGTATGCATTTTCATCATGAAGGAAACCACCATACTTGTAATGTCATTAATGTAATTTTATCTTATTTTGAAATAAAGTTTTTAAGATAAAAAAGTATGTAAAATTTGGCACCACCATCATCTTTATAACCAATATTCTGCTCAATAGCGACAGGTTCATTTTGTTCCATGTTTTAATATCTGCTATTATTTGGTTCCAGATTCTTCCATAATTTAATTGGAAGGATTTGTTCATATTTTTTTAAAAAAATGGACTTCTAAATAATGACATGTGAACTAATGGGATTTTTAGTTGATTAGACATGTCAATTTGATCTTTGGGAGATATGTTGTAACATAGTAAATCTGATTATGTGTAGTTGACTTTCAGTCCTGATGTTTTCTGGAAACGTTCTACTTCTTTGATGAGTCTTATGCTTGTTTTTGGATTTTGTAGCATAAGTACCATGTCATTAACATACAGCTTTTGCTTCCTTTAAAATCAGGAATTCAAGTATGATGTGGTCACCTTCCCCCAGATTTCAGTATCAAGTCAAGGATCCTCTACTTTCTTCCTCCACTTTCTGTAGGAGAAAGTTATCAGTCACACATGTCAGGAATTTCTTGGAAGGGCCACTTTTGGTAGAATTTGTCCCCAACAGATAACAGGGTAATTGAAGTCCCCCATCACTACTACCTTGAAACACTGGCAATTTGCTTTTCAAAAGTTTCATCCTCGTCTTCTCCTTGATTGGGTGGCCATTAGTAGACTCCGGCTATCATGTTCCTTTTATTCCTTGCCCCATTTATTTTAATCCAAAAGCACCCTTGACTTTCCTTGTTGTGCAACATGTAAGTGTGCAAGTCCCTGCCTGTCAGACATGCCTGTATACAATAGTGATGCACTTCCCTTCTTGTTAACGAGTGTCTTTGGTTTTTCTTTATATGTTTGAAACAGTTCTTTGTGCATTCTCCTGTTTTGTGACTCGAGTAGACAAATGCTTATCTGCCAACATTTTATAAAAGGAATTAAAGTGCTCCAATACAGGGCCTGAGGTGGAATAGTGGATGCCCCCCTCCCACCCCATGCCCAAGTCACTGTGCATAAGCCAGACAATTTATTTTGGCACAAGACCAGCTGACAAAAGCTTGCTTTGCTATAATAAATTTAATAAATTCAAGATGCCAGAAGACACGTTGTAGTTTTTGAACCCAAAAGAAAAAGTGGTCCCTCTGCTTCTTCACATCTGTTCACCTTTCTCTAGCAATTACTAACCCCTCATATCAAGGAGGACAGTGCACCCACCAGACCCTGACCTTGTGGGTGCAGTGTAACTATCAGGTGCAGTCCAGAAAGATGCTTTCAAAGTCAAGGAGATCCAGACACACTCTATCAAATCAAGTCAAGCCACACTACGCATTCCCATATTACCTTGCCCTCTAGTCCAGACATTGCTGCTCACATCCCTTTTTGCTGCAGGATCGCTTCCGTCCCCTTGACCTAGATAAGGGGCCTGAGCCAGCTTGGAACAGGTCTCTGGCACCCATTGACCATGTCAGCAGTCAGCACTCTTGCTCTCCCCCTTGCCAGGAGCCTCACTGCCTTTATTGGCAAAGTGTTGTCATTGGCTGGGCGCCTCTCTCTGCATCATCAGGCACTAGTTTGCAGTGGTGCCGTTAAACAATTTTAGGTGTTGGATATAATAGTCTTATATATGCCTGTCCAAGACTTGAGATGTGTTGGAGGAGCCCTTCTCCGTATCCCACCAGTGCAACACATATGCTGTGATGGGACAAGAGAGAGGGCTTTCTCTGTGGTGGCACCCCCAATGTGGAATGCCCTCCCCTCGGAGGCTCAACTGGCGCCAACGCTGATTTTATTCCGTTGCCAAGTGAAAACATGGCTTTTTAACAAAGCCTTTGATGGTTAAATTCTCTAAGATGGCACATTGTTTTAACTGTTTTAATTGTTTTTACTGCTTTTAAATTATATATTGTTTTAACTTGGTTCATGGTTTAATTTGTTTTTAGCTGTGTATATTTATTGTTTTATACTGTATGCTTTTATCTGTATGCCGCCCTGAGATCTTAATGATATAGGGCGGGATACAAATATTTTAAATAAATAAATATAGCTTAAAATGCATCATTTCACTTCAATCATCAGCGACACCTTCCATACTGCACAGTTGCTACATTCCTGATGCTAGAACAATAATATTTTTAAAAGATTCCACCCATGTGCAGAGTTTTACATTTTAAACTCACATAAGATGCAATTCTATGCATGTTTAGAAAGAAAAAGCGCTACAATACTCGGCATGCCCTGCCCCAGCCAGCTAGACTGGTTAGGCGATTCTACGGGGTGGTGGGACTAATTTCTGTCTAAACATGCATAGGACTGTGCCTATCATCATATAACACTAGCATGACTACAGGAATAAAATAAGATTTCCTTCTGCTGCCCTGATGTGGAACACACTTACTTAAGAGTAAGCAACATTTTGTTATAGTAAAAAGATAATATATATTTAATTAAAATCTAAAAATAAGTATGTACAGAGCCTTCCCATGGAAAACTTGGCTGTTCACTGTTGTGACTATTTGATTGGAACTGAAATGCAGCTGTATGACTGAAGGAGTGATACTCAGTATATGTTTAGGGACAGTAATCATTACTGTACTTTTTATAGACTTTAAATACGGTTAAACTGCCGCAGTTATCTTGTTATTCTATTTCTGTAACGCTTTCATCTCTAATCCCTTCTCCTGCCTTTTCTCTACCCTCCCTTCTTTTCTGGCTGAAACCCCATGCACACTTATCTCAGAGTAAGTCCTATTGATCACAGTGGGGCTTACTTCTGAGTAGACATACTTAGGATTGTGCTGCAACCCAAAATACACACACACACACACACACACACACACACACACACACACACACCCCTGCCACGTTTACCAAAATAACAGCTTGCTGGTTACTGCATCATATTTGCTTGGAAAAAAAAGGGAGCCTGAACACCCTAAAATAAACAGGAGCAGTTAAGAATTGTTTTAGCAAGGGCTCCTGTAGCTGGATGCAGAAAGGTGCTGCTGGATCTTCTTTAGCCAGGAAGGGCCTCTCTGGCCCTTGCAATTCTTTTATCCCTCTTTCTTTTCTCTCCGGATCCTGCTGCTGGAGTCCACATTTGGGGGTGCGGTGGGTGGGGGGGCTAAAAAGAGAAGACACCTAGAGCATTCCCCCACCCCCACCATAACAGCAGGGACTTCAGGGCTGGTTGGGGGACAGAAGGGCATCAGCTTAGCAGGGGAGACAATGGTCCGATCTGCAGCTCTGAAGGAGGATCCCCACTTATCGCCAAGGAGGGAATGATATGGGGCAGCAGCAGGAGAAACAGCCCCGCTTCCCACCCAGCTGGCTGGCCTGTTGCTGCTCTGGACGGCGGCTCTGGGCCCTCGCTCTGTCTCTCTGTGTTCCCTCCTCCTTGCAGTGTAGGCCATCACTCCCGCCTTGGGCACCAACTGCCCTGAGAGATCAGAAGGGCTGGGTGGGGTCTCCACCTGCAGCGGCACCCCATTGAAAGGAGCTGCCACAGGCCCTCCTGAGCAGGGGCGGGGAGAGCTGCGGGGTTGGCCAGCCCTGTCCTGCCCCTGTGCCTTGCGTAGGCAGCCGCACCCTCCTTTTATTTATTTATTTATTTATTTATTTATTTATTTATTAAATTTATATACCTCTCCATAGCCGAAGGTCTCTAGGCGGTTTACAAAAGTTAAAAACAATAGACATTAAAAAAAGTATACAAAATTTAAAAACCATCAAAAAATATAAAAACAACAGTATAAAACAGTATCCATTTTAAACAACAACAGTTCTGGGGTCCATTAAAAAACAAACAAACTTAGCATATGTTGTTAAATGCTGTTAAATGCCTGGGAGAAGAGAAAGGTCTTGACCTGGCACCGAAAAGATAACAATGTTGGCGCCAGACGAGCCTCATCGGGGAGATCATTCCATAATTGGAGGGCCACCACTGAAAAGACCCTCTCCCTTGTTGCCATCCTCCAAGCTTCCCTCGGAGTAGGCACTCGGAGGAGAACCTTAGATGTTGAGCGCAGTGTACGGGTAGGTTCATGTCGGGAGAGGCGTTCCGTCAGGTATTGTGGTCCCAAGCCATGTAAGGCTTTATAGGTTAAAACTGGCATCTTGATTGGGCTCGGAAACGTATAGTCAGCCAATGCAAGTGGGCCAGAATCGGTGTTATATGTTCGAACTTTCTGGTTCCAGTTATCAATCTGGCTACTGCATTCTGCACAAGCTGCAGCTTCCGAACCGTCTGCCCCACGTAGAGGGCATTGTAGTAATTTAATTTCTAGGTTACCAGAGCATGGACGACTGAAGCTAGGTTATCCCTGTCCAGATAGAGGCGTAGCTGGGCCACCAAACAGAGTTGGTAGAAGGCACTCCATGCCATCAAGGCCACCTGGGCCTCAAGTGACAGAGATGGTTCTAGGAGAACCCCCAAGCTACGAACCTGCTCCTTCAGGGGGAGTGCAACCCCATCCAGAATATGTTGAACACCCACCATCTGGCCAGAAGAAGCACCAACCAGTAGCATCTCAGTCTTGTCTGTATTGAGTTTCAGTTTATTAGCCCTCATCCAGTCCATTGGCACAGTGAGGCACTGGTTCAGCACATCCACAGTCTCACCTGATGAAGATGAAAAGGAGAAGTAGAGCTGCGTGTCATCAGCATACTCCAAAACTCCGGATGACCGCACCCAACGGTTTCATATTCATGTTAAATACCATGGGGGACAAGACTGACCCCTGCGGAACCCCATACTGGAGAATCCACGGGGCTGAGCAATGTTCTCCAAGCACCACCTTCTGGAGCTGACCAGCCAAGTAGGAGCAGAACCACTGCAATGCAGTGCCGCCCACTCCCAATTCAGCCAGATGTTCCAGAAGGATACCATGGTCGATGGTATCAAAAGCTGCTGAGAGATCAAGGAGAATCAACAGAATCACACTCCCCCTGTCTTCCTCCCGACATAGGTCATCATACAGGGTGACCAAGGCTGTTTCCATGCCAGCCAGGCCTGAAACCTGACTGAAATGGATCCAGATAATCAGTCCCATCCAAGAGTGTCTGGAGCTGGCCCACAACCACCCGCGCAAGGACCTTGCCCAGGAATGGAACATTTGCCACTGGCCTATAATTGCTAAGATTTTCTGAGTTCAAGGAAGGTTTCTTCAGGAGTGGTCTCACTGACGCCTCTTTCAGACGGCCTGGGACCACTCCCTCTCACAGAGAGGCATTAATCACTTCCTTGGCCTAGCCGGCTGTTCTATCCCTGCTAGCTTGTATTAGCCAAGAGGGGCAAGGATCCAATATGGAGGTGGTTGCACGAACCTGTCCAAGCACCTTGTCAACATCCTCAAGCTGTACCAACTGAAACTCATCCAAAGAAACTGGACAAGGCTGTGCTCTGGATACCTCACTAAATTCTCCTGCTATAACATTGGCGTCTAAGTCCTGGTGGATGCAAAAGATTTTATTCTTTGCCCCCCTCCCCCACTTCCTGGCCAGACCGGCTTTGACCCGATGCTTTGGAAGGCTCCTGCACATTTCCTCTCTTCTGCGCTTTCAAAAGGAAGAGCAGCTGGGCAGGAGCACAACTCCTTGCTTCATTCTGCAGTGAGCCCACAGCCCACTAATCTACAAGGGATGCAGAATGCAGCCTTTGCTGGAACGAGGCCCAGGTGGGTATTGGGCAAAGGACACTCAATGGAGCTACGCTCGGCTCCCAGTAGAGCAGGGAATCACGTTTTGAGGCTGGGTGGGTGTGCTGGTGTGTATGCTATAAGAGCAGCACCGGGCTACAGCTTTTCCCTGCAGCTCAGCCCACTGCTCGTTTCTTATTTGTCAAGAAGGCCAGGAATGTGAGCCGTTCAGGAGGGTACTTGTGTAACTGGCCTGTCCAGCCTATCCTGCGTCCTTCATGTTGGGAGACTGACCTGGAACAGAACTTGCTGCTGGTGGAACTTTTTTCTGCCTGCAGGCAAGAACATGCAGCAGCAGTAGCAGCTCATATATCAGGCTGGTGCCTGGATATAATACAAGGCTGCTGGCTTGAAAAACAGGAGGGGTGTGTCTTCCCTGTGGAGAGAAAACAATATCCAGAGCAGCAACTGCAGGCACTACATGGCCAAGGCTGAGCTGGCTCCCAAGGCAGCCTTTTTGCTGCCTACAAATTGCAGTGCTCCCTAGATTTAAGATTTTGACAAAAAGGAGCAAAAGTTTGGGGGCTGCAAAGCAAAATCACACTCACACACATCCCCCAGCCCCAAATACTGTTCCAGATTGCTGTGCGGTGTGTGTGTGTGTGAGAGAGAGACAGAGACAGAGAGACTGTCAGGAAATCAGTTTTTCCCAGACCAGGGCATGTGGGGATGACCCTCCTCATGTGTCATCAGAACATAAGAAGAGCCCTGCTGGATCGGGCCAAGGGTCCATCTAGTCCAGCACTCTGTTCACACAGTGGCCAAATAGCTAATTGACCAGGAAGTACTTTCTTTGATCTGTCCTGAATCTCCCATCGATCAGCTCCAAGTTCTAGTATTATGAGAGAGGGGGGGAAATGTCTCCCTATCCACATTCTCCACACCATGCATAATTTTGTACACCTCTATCATGTCTCCCCTTACCCTCCTTTTTTACAAGCTAAACAATTCCAGCTGTTGTAACCTTTCCTCATAGGTGAGATGATACAGATCTTTGAACATTTTAGAGCTCATCACACTTTTTTCTCCCCGGTAGGATCCGCGGTTTCCACCTTCTTTTCATTAGTGCGTCAAGCGCTGGTCCCTTTCACGTGCCTTCCTGATATCACCATTGTACCAGTGAAATCTCTTTTCACTTGGGGGGAATCCGCACGTCGTACCGAGATCGCTTCTAAGCGACCCCAGTGCGGCGTGAAAGCGATCGTGTAACTTGCCTTTGGAAGAGCCGAAGAAAAGACGTCTTTGCCGCCGCCGCCGCCACCCACAGACCTCCTCGCCAACCGGTGAGGAGAGCTCGGCTGAAGAAGGCGGGGTTGAGAGCAGAAGAAGCTCTCCACCCCGCCTTCTTCCACCGAGCTCTCCGTCCCAGCCAGCGAGGAGGGAGTTGGGTGGCGGCAGCGGTGGCGGCGGGGGGAAAGACATCTCTTCTTCGGCTCTTCCAAAGGCAAGTTACACGATCGCTTTCACGCCGCACTGGGGTCGCTTAGAAGCAATCTCGGTACGACGTGCGGATTTCCCCTTGTTCGCTCTTCTGCCACTGTGCCCCTTCTCCTTCCCCCTCCAGTTCATTGGTTCTTGTGGTTGATGGATATTGTGATGGGCATGGGCACCTTCTCCACCCTCTGGTTTTGTTTGCTCGTGTTTTAGCATTTCATTGGCTGGGTGCCGTTTCTGCCTTTAGAGGTGAGATGATGCCTTTAGAGGTGAGTCTTCTGTGTGGGGTCTTCATGCACCCTCTCCCCCCTTCCTGGTTGAGTGGTTCTATGGACTGGAGGAGAACCGCCCACACCCTCCTCTTTCATCAGCAAGACCGCCCTTCAACACACATGCCTTCAAGAAGTGAGGACAGCAATACATGGGAACGGAAGGGCAGTTTTATCCTGTGTGGAGAAAAGATACCACACTTTCCCTGCGCTAGAAAAACATGGAAAATGGAAGGGAAGAAGCAAGATGACTGCAGGACAGGAACGACGTCATGTGAGGATTGTGGGGCAAAACGGTAAACAAGGCAAAACGAAAGTGCCAGAAAATGCTGGTGTGGTGGAGCTGTTAGTTGCCACTTTCTGCACTGAGCTATCCACCACAATCTTTCTTGTTCAATCATCACCAGCTCAGATCCCAATAGTTTATACTTGAAGTTGGGGGTTTTTTTTGCTCCAATGTGCATCATTTTATATGTGCTTACATTGAACTGCATCTGCCATTTAGGGCATTTTTACATGAGGCTTTTCAACCTGGAACTGTACCACTGGTTCTATTCCCTCTTCCATCATGGGACCTTTACACTGACTGGTTTTATCCTGGAATTTTCCATTTCTTTTCTTTTCATGGTGAGCCTGCACCTCTTCTGAGTTGTTGCCAGTTGAGCCTTTATACAAAGGTTTGACTCGAGCATTTATCTCTGTGCCATGACTGACACAGCCTTCTGGTAGCCCAGCCTCACTGTAAAAAACTTCCTAGGTCTAAGGGAAATCTCATGCTCCCAGAGGTAAAGCAAGTGGAAGGAAAATGGATTTTAGTATGAATTGGATGCAGTTGAAATTAATGGGACTTACACAACCCTGCAACCCTCTCCAGTTCACGCTCCAAAGCCTCCAGGCAGAGTGAAGGGAACGGGGGTAGCCTAGGCAACAGGGAATAACCAGAAAAGTATACAGACAGAGTTTTCCCAAAGTGAGTTCAGTAACAAGAGAAGCTACTTCCTAGGAAAAAGCAGTGCAAGACCAGGAGTGCCCCATGTTGATTACTAGGGAGGGCGAGGTGTCCAACTACCACCAACTGATGAACTGCAGGGGGAGGTACAAAGGAGATCTGAGCATGCATCTCAAGGAAACAAAAGTGATATGCTGGTGCGCAGGAGAGGAGAGGTGTAAAGATGGAGGAAATGTAAAAGCGCAAAGGTGCAAGGGCTCAGGCTTTCATATGCTGTGGAAACAAAGGCGGATAATTCGAGGGCAACCATGTAGGTGTGGTGGAGCTCTTAGACAGTTAGACTTTGAAAAACATTTAAAATGATTTTAGAAGTTAAGCTGAAATAGAGTAACGGTCTTCTTGAAAATTTTATATTGAAGGGCATGGTAGAAATATTTTAAATTAATAATAAAAAGTGACTTTTTTAAAATAGTGAACAGCTTCATTGAGTCATGTGTACAAACATAAAGAACAGTAGCAAAAAGGAGGGAATCATGTCAAGGAATATATACCACCAGTCTCTTTGTTAAATCTAGTTATTTATTACAGAAATTGCTTATCTAGAACAATAAATCCTCTGACATGTTTGCTTAAGAAGAGACTCTCTTGGAATGCCAGACTGAAGAATGTATCAAAGATATGGCTGATATGTAAATTCAAACAGGTGGGTGCAAGATGTACTAATGGTCCAACCCATCTGAGACAGGGCAATCGTGTGATATAAGCATTAGGGGTGCTCCTCTCCCACCATTGCCCTGCTTCACTTACAGGATTTTATGGGGTTCCAGAGATGGTCATCTTTCACTCGTAACCCTACTGTGTTTTTCCACAGGTTCTCTAATTGCAGAAAATCTATCAAGGATAAAAACCCAGAATAGCTGCAAAGTGCATTCTGATTTCTGGTGCTAGGAATCCTCCATGCTTGGGGAAGGCTGGCTGGCATGCGGACAACAGGTTCAAAGAGTTCAGCTGAACACCCTAATCTGCCACCACTGCCTCCATGTTGCAGTAGCTAGCTGTAGGAAAGTAGGCTGAGTTAACAGTTGCATAGAAAAGGGAATTTCAGCAGGTGTCATTTGTATATATAGAGAACCTGGTGAAATTCCCTCTTCATCACAGCAGTTAAAGGTGCAGGAGATATACTAGAGTGACCAGATTTAAAAGAGGGCAGGGCGCCTGCAGCTTTTACTGTTGTGATGAAGAGGAAATTTCCCCAGATATACAAATGACACCTGCTGAAATTCCCTTTTCAATACAACTGTTAAAGATACAGGAGCCCTGTCCTCCTTTTCATATGGTCACCCTAAGGAAAGAGCAACAAATTCAGCTGCTTCCTACCCCACTCCTCCTCCGGAAGGCTTTTTTCACCGGTGCAGCTGCTGCCCCCCCCCCCCCAGCTTGCTTGCTCGCTCTTTCACTCATTCACTCACTCAGCCGCTCCCTGCTCTCAGCTGCTCTGCCTGACCTCTCGAGACAGTTGCTGAACAAGGTGGGAGCAACAGCCAGGAAGCAGCACGTGGTGGAGATGAGGAGGGGACTGTTTCTGTAAGTAGTAAGATTGCCCGGAGGTGTGGATTGGGGCCCTCCCCCCTTCGGAGCTGCTGCCCTCCGCTCCTCATCAGCCCTGCAGGTACTGTAATGTTTGGGAGAGAGAGAGAGAGAAGCTGTATGTTTACGTGTCTCCTCTCCTCATCGCTGCCCCACTGCCCACCTCCAGCGAGAGAAGGGGAAGGGGGGAGAACTGCAATGCCCCCCAGGACCTCCTGGCTAAGGAGGGTTCATTCAGCAGCACCTTTTTCAGAATGCATGCTAAAACAATTCCTATCTGCCCTTGCTTACTTTAGGGAGTCCAACCCCCTTTTTTCAAGCCGTTCTTTTGGTAAATATGGTATGCGTGTATCTTGTGTCACTTTAAAACAGAGCTGCAGCACAATCCTATGTATGTCTACTCAGAAGTAAGCCCCACTGAGATCAATCAAACTTACTCTGAGGAAAATGTGCATAGGATGCAACCTGAAAACAAGAGGATGAAAAAAAGATAGGAGAAAAAGAATTGTAGAAATAGAATAGCCAGGTAACTGGGATATTTAACCATATTTAAAGACAATAAGTACAGTAAAATTAGTGCTCCTCTACTTCAGGCCAATCAAATAATTACAACAGTGCAGTACAGATTACTTGTTAATTTAAAAAATACAGTTTACTTCAGTTTTCGTTTATTTCGTTTGTTTGATGAATGAAAAAAAGTCCTTTATTACTGTATATTCAATTAATGTTTACCTTAAAAAATAATAATTCCTGGCCGAACCACCTAATGAAATGTGCTGTGCATGCCTGGCTGCTATGTACAAATGTCACTCACATTACAGCAGGTTGCCAAAGAACAAATCCCAGCGAAGGAATAGGCAGAAAGCTGTGATCTGCTCACAACTGATTCATGAAAATTAGCTAATATGATTCTCCTTTTTGCTAGAATATGGCCCAGTTTGCATGATTGTGGGTGGAGAAAAAAGCCACATTTTCCATGTCATGTGTTCCGGTGACATGCAGGGTGATTATTAGCATAATTACCCTCAGCAGCATGGCTTGTCATGTCATGCGACACCCGAGTAGTGTAGCTTGTTGCCATGGGTAACAAGCCACCCTGAAATCATGTGAACCAAGTCAATGTGAGCCTTTTTTATTTTTAGAGTGTTTGGGTGGAAAAAAAGCAAAAGAGTTACTTGACTTTCAAGGAAGAGCTGCTACTAAATGCACCTTTCTCTGCATTTCTGTCATTTTCAGGCCCACCAAATAATTGCAGTTAGATTACAGGCTGAACTCTGCTTGTGTCAAAAGAACCAAGACATTGGCAACCCATATTCATTGCTCCCACTTTCACCAGTTGGACAACAGCACAGATTGAGATGGGAACTTAGAGTGGAGCACTGGCAAAGCTGCTTCTTCAATTGTGTGTGTAGCAAAATAAAGAGGCAGCTGGACAACCATCTCTCAGGGATGTTTTAGGGTGGATTCCTGCATTGAGCAGGGGGTTGGACTCGATGGCCTTGTAGGCCTCTTCCAACTCTACTTTCTGTGATTCTGTGAATACTGCTGTGGAAGCTTCAGAGTCACTCCAGGAGAGCAAGGCCTAGGGGCAAACTGCAAATTAAGCAGCAAAGCTCACTCCCCACATTGACCCTGCCCGAGGGACATTACTTTTCTCATTGTCATCTTGCTATACTCTGTTCCCACCAGCAAAGGCAGAAGTGGGTGGGCTCTAGAATGATTCCCTAAAACGGTCGACTTCCTCTTCCTGGTGCACCCTTCAGCTCCCCGCTCCCTCCAGTTCAGAATTCTTGCTCCCTTGTCCTCCCTGTTTTAATTCCATTCTTGAGGAAATGTGTAAAAAGCCTGTCTCTAGTTCTTCATGGTTCCAAGGAAAGCTGAAAATGTGCCAGCAGTGACTTCAGCAGACAGAATAACCTGCTTAATTCCCTTTCTGTACTGATGACTTCTAGACCCTAGTAATAATATTGACATAAGATATTTGCTAATATGCACATTGCATTTTGAAGATTTTTGTTCAACACAGACCTCAGATGTATTTTTTTGGGGGGGGGGGTCTTTTTAGTGGCATGCATGCACTGTGAGAAATAAGGGCGAGACAGTCTCTCCCAAGAAGACTGCCACTTACATGAAACACAGGAGCCTTAAGGCAAAAAAGGTCACCCAGGGTCCAAACCCAGCTGAAGAGCAGGTTTGAACCTGGATTTTGATACAGTCCTGTTAGTCAACCATTTTCCAAGTTAACACGACTCTCCTCTCCTCCAAATGCCTTTCCACCTGTAGGCTTTCCTTCAGAATGAAAAATAGGGTTTGAGTGGAGGCGGGGAAGCCAGAGGGGAAAGAGTTAAGAAGAGGCAGCTGTACTGGATGTGCCAACTCGTTTAGATGTGGGAAGGCGCGCCAGTGCGGAGTTGATGCTGCTGCTGCTGGTGCTGCTGCCGGATTAAGCACCGAGAAGGGGGGAGGACCAGGGCAGTCGGATCTCCTCCCTCTGACCTTCCTCTGGCTGCCCTGTTCCTTCCTCTGTTGTTGTTTTTAAATATATATATATATATAAAAAATGGGGGGGGAATGGGGCAGCCAGAGCCAGCTGCCCAATTCCTCCCCCCTCCCCGGCGCTTGGCCCGGCAGTGGCAGCTAGCTCCCAGCAGCCTCGTTCCTCTCCTCCCACCCCCATTTTTAAAATTATTCATTCATTTATTTATTTTCAGTGCAGAGGCTGAGTTGGAGCTCCCAGTCCTCCCCCTTCCCTGTCCAGCCCAGCTGATGGTGACCAGCCAGGGGGCGCCATCAGCACTACAACCACAAAAGTTGGGGTAAATGCTCAACTCCTTTTCAGCGGAGTTTTTGGGGTTTGCCCCCAGATGGCTTCACAATGGCGGCAGCATCATGTAGATGACCCGCTGCCACTCTGAATCCACCCTGGGGCAAGCCCTTCAAGGCAAGCCCTTTATTAAGGAAAAAAACTAAGGCTTTTTAGGAGGCTTCCCTCTCCCTTTCTTCTTTGTCTTCTTTGGATGAAGAAAGGAAGAGGGAATACACCTGAAAAGAGTTTTCCCTTGATAAATAATCAAGTCCAAATGTGTTGGAAAAAACCAGGACAGCTGTCTCTTGTTTGTTTTTGGTCTTCAGCTTTACAGCTGTTTTTCTGATCCCTATTGCTATTGTTGAAAGTGTTAAGAAAACCCACCCACCCCCATTCAACCTAAATTTCTCTCTAATTTTAACCCCTTTCCATGGCTATCTTTGTTAAGAGGAGCAGGAGCAGTCACTGCTAGGGGACTATACACTTGATGAATTGCAAATGGTGCGTCAGGAATAAAAATGTGGACCGTACAGTGATAATTACCAATGATAATTCGATAGTTACCAAATACGTTTAAGGCGCTACGAGATTCCCTGTTGTTTTTACCATTAGGACGTTTCTCCTAATGTTTAACTGAAATTTGTTTCTCTGCATTTTCCACCTGTCCCCTGGTTTTAGTCCTGTCCCCTGGAGCAATAGAGATTAACCCCACTTCATCTCCTGCATGACCGGATTTCAGACATTTGAAGACCACTTTCATGCCTCCCATTAATCTTTTTTCCTTCAGGCTAAGCATACCCAATGTGTTCAATCATTCCTCAAAGGTCTTGAGCCTTGTTTCGGCATTAAACAGGGTAGCTAATCATGTGAGTAGACTTTCAGGGCTGTGTATGTTAGCTGCCCTCCCCATGTCACTGTAAACAACAACAACAACAACAAATTTATTTCTTACCCATCTCTCCATTTTGATCGAGGCAGAGAACAACATTAATATAAAGTACATAAAATACTGATTAAAAACATAGTATACATTGTTAAAACATCCTAAAAACATCCTAAAAGCATCCTAAAATTCTACTGGATAGGCCTGCCAGATCAGTTTTTATAGCTTTCTTAAATGCCAAAAGACTGTTAAGTTGACAAATCTCCTCCGGCAGGCCATTCCACAGTCTGGGAGCAGCAGAAGAGACAGTCTTCTGGGTAGGGTGACCATATGAAAAGGAGGACAGGGCTCCTGTATCTTTAACAGTTGCATAGAAGAGGGAATTTCAGCAGGTGTCATTTGTATATATGGGGAACCTGGTGAAATTTCCTCTTCATCACACCAGTTAAAGCCGCAGGTGCCCTGCCCTCTTTTAAATCTGGTTAGTATAGTTCCTGCAGCTTTAACTGTTGTAATGAAGAGGGAATTTCACCAGGTTCTCCATATATACAAATGACACCTGCCGAAATTCCCTCTTCTATGCAACTGTTAAAGATATGGGAACCCTGTCCTCCTTTTCATATGGTAATACCTGTCAGCATAATTTTGGCTGGCTGAAGGAAATTTCATTACATGCCATCCCCTTATCAGAACAGGAATTCTAATCTCTGTGTGCTCTTCAAACAACCGGAAGCAGAACTCCTTTTCCAAACAGAAAGGTCAGAGCTGAGGAGCTGTACACAATGAGGTGATACAGGGCGAGGGCGGCGTGCATAAGCTCATCTCACACTTTTTTCTATCCTGTTCACGCTTAACACCTGAACAGTGCTTAGGTTTTCAGGTTCCTCACCATCCTGATGGTGCTCTTAGGGACATGAAACAGCTTGTCAATGTCCTTCTTAAAATGTGATGTCCAGAACTTGGCACAATGCTCCAGATGTGGCCTGACAAGCACAGAACAAGTGAACTTACTTTTTGTGATCTGGACACTATGCTTCGGATAATGTAGTGTTGTTGTTTTAACTTTTTAAAAACACTGCTTATGATCAACTAAGACATTTAGATACTTTGCACACAAGTCTCCCCCATTCTATACTTCTGCCTTCAGTTTTTTGTACTTAAATGCAGTCCCTAAAGGTACTTAAATGCATTGCTTTCTGGTGAGTTTTATCTTGTTGATTTTAGACAAGTTATTTCTGTCTTGCTAGCTAGTTCTCCGAGCTTCATGCCACCTGCAAATTTGAGAAGCATTGTTCTACACTCTTATCCAGGTAATTTATAAAAGAGTCTTAAGGGTGCAGAGTAGAGCTGGGTGGCACTCTGCTCCAGGCAGACAGAGAATCATTCATGAGCGCTCACTGGGTCAAGTTGCTCAACCGGCTGGTAGGAATACATGGATTTGGTTAAATGTGTTCCATCTGTGTGTCATGGATTGTCAGGCATCTTTCGTTGTGTTATCTGCTTATTGCGTGAATTGGATTTTCTTTTAGGGGTGTATGGGGAATTTTGTTCCACTTGCAGGAATGCTTGTTAGTACCAAATCTGCACTTGTGCTAACATGTTTTAGTGCAACTGCAAATCTCCCCCCAAAATAAAATAAAAAAACATTCTGGAAGTCTGCAGAATCTACAAGTCCCAGAAAGAGCTGGTCCACTACAAAATCCACAGGTTGATACAAAGAAATCCAAACTCATTTGAATCAGTTGAGGATTTCTCCAACAGTTAGATCCAGCTAACTCCTTTTAAATTGGGATCTCAGTTTCTTAGCATAGTCTACAGGAAGTGTGAACATTGGAATCTGTTGGCTGGGAAGTCTCTTTGCTAATAAATATGCTTTTGAGCAAGCACCAATGATTAGGAGCTCCATCACACCAGCAAGTTATTGCACTCTTGCCATGTCCAGTAGTTGTTTTTGCAGCATTGTCCCTGTCCTGCGCTCATCCCACCTCTTTCCCTCGGTTTTCCATCCTATTTTGAAGCGGGGAAAGTCCAGTTCTTTTCCCCTCCATGCGCAATAAAGCTGCTCTTCCATCCCATGTATTACTGACCATCACGTTTTTTGTTGCGAGCGTGAGTGTGTTTTGTCTTGCTGACAAAAGAGGAGGGTGGGGCAGTTCTCTGCTCAACTGCTCAACCAGGAAGGGGGAGGGAGAGAGGGCATCCAAACACTCTGCGGAGACTTGCGAAGCTGCCTGTGCCTGGGACTCAGCCCCATTCAACTCTATGGTTCTTACTTCTGAGTAGACATGTCTAGGTCTCCTGACCTTGTCA
This sequence comes from Elgaria multicarinata webbii, assembly GCF_023053635.1. Classification (NCBI taxonomy): domain Eukaryota; kingdom Metazoa; phylum Chordata; class Lepidosauria; order Squamata; family Anguidae; genus Elgaria; species Elgaria multicarinata. The sequence continues at coordinate 272,872 of NC_086173.1, forward strand.
AGTCAACATTGAGCACAAACTTCTCCAAAAACTAATTGTAATACTTTCTCTTCAGTTATATTGTTTAATATGATCTTAGTGGAAAGCATAGTGTGTTGTTTTACCGTAATTGTTCAGTTTCAGGCTGCTGTACAATTGTATTTGCGCAGAAGTAAAAAATAATTTTAAAATATATATAAAAAATTAACTGCAGGGGGAAGGAGAATGTAGTGGGGGATTTTGCTGGCATAGTAGTGGCAAGGTGAAAAGAGACATGAACTGAAACAGCGCAACAGCGCACAGACGTGGACGCGCCCAGCTCTAGACTTGCTAAGGAAACGGAGGGGGAAACCGCGGACTCAAACCGTGGGTGGGGGAGGGGGAGTAGGTGTGATGGAGTCCTAGATCTGGCAGGGAGAGGAAAGCACTCCCATCTGAAGAAAAGAATGACCTCTAAGAGATTTTGAATGTCATACTGGTCCAGATCCCATTCAGTCATCCAGTTTGCCCTGCAGACACAGGTCGTAGAGATATCATTACAAGGCTTGATATCATCAGTAAGCAGATGATATAAACCATACCCTTGCCCGTCGAGTCTCGGCAGTTCTGCTTCTGCTCTGGAAGGTATGCCTATAGCAACAGGAAGGCACAAGAGCTCTCCTTTTCTCTGTCCAGGAAACAGTTAAGTCATGATGGCAGGGAGAGGCAGCCACAATCAAGCTGCCCTTTGCACTAGGCCCCTGAACATTGGGTGGGCAGTCTAACGGCATGGCTCAAAGAACTAGAGCACTATGCTCAGCTGTGCTCTTTCCACAAGATCGCAGATACTAGGTTTTAAGCCTGTCTTTTTTAGCTGTGTAATTTAGGCTAGCCCTTATTTGACATGCCCTGGTGCTAATCAGAAGTGCCTTTTTATTTATTATTTATTTTTATTTAAAACATTTATATCCCGCCCTATATCAATAAGATCTCAGGGTGGCGCTTTCTAGGAGCTTCAGGAGATCCTTTCCCCTTTAAATTGTGTGTTCCATTCACTGCTTAATGTCAATGACAAGAACACTGAGAGTGTGCTGATGTTGAGAAGTTGTCTCATCATCAATAATGCAGCAAAGCTGCCACCATGTGGCAGGTAAAAGGCCTGACAATGCTCCACAAGTCAGCAGGGTACCAGGTGACCCATTTAGAACTCGTCTCTTGGTAAAGTATATTCAGTATTCTCAGACCAAGCTTATGTAAATACACTTTGGAATGACTGGGTCTAAAATAAAGGATAACTATATTGTTACTAGAATACCCTTCTGTGTGATGCTGCCTTACATTCCAAAGCCCTTCTCAAAATCCACTTTTTTAGGAAGCCTTTGGCACAACTCACTAGTCCTCACCCCTCATTGAAAAGAAGCCCCAGTACAGGAATTAAATGTATATTCTTCCCCCTATTATCCCCCTCCTCCATTTTCCTCCCCTCCATCCTGTGCCCCCACATCCCTCACAGCCTGCATTAAATGTTAGATTGTAAGTTCCTTAGGAACTTTACTTTGAGTTACTTCTCTGTAAATCAAAGGTTTGCAACTTGTCACTGTCCAGATATTTTGTCCTACAACTCCCATCAGCCCTCTCTGGGCCCATTCAGAAGACACCTTAAACCATGGCTTTCATCAGGGTGGTTAAGCCAGAAAGCCAGGCCGTGTTCAGAAGATAGCTTAAACTATGGCTTTAACCATGCTGAATAAGGCTTTTGGAAAGGCGGAACACAAAAGATGCTATTTATTTGTCTCTCTGCTCCTACGCATCACCTAAAGGGATAACCACACAGAGGAATTAAGGAAGAGGGCAAAGGCTAGCTCAGAAGCCCCCCTTCCCGCCCCTTCAGTCTAGGGGAAGTCGAGGATTCTCTAAGAAGATGGCCAGCTGGGCTGCCACCGTGTCCAGGTCAATGGGGTTGGCATACTTCAACAGGTTGGTGCCCTTGAGGAAGTAGTGTTTCAGGAAGTGCTGGCTGACACATTTATGCAGCTTCTGGACTATCCGTAGGAAGCCTGTGTGGAAACAGCACCAGTCGTTGGAGCGAGGGTACTTCTCACAGGTCCAAAAAAGCACCATCTGGAATCAAACACAGAAAAAACAAAACACTACTGAGCACAATGGAGTAAATTCAACAAAAATACAAGAAATGCTGCATGGAATGAATCAGCCCTGCCCAGTATAGCAGAATCACACAGAAGCACTGTTTCATGGCCCTCACTGCTGCTTGCTGACAGGGTGGGGGAATATAGTGAGCTTGGGCAAGGAAAGCAAGTTATAACCTGCTGGAGCCTTTTAAACCGGGCATACCCTGGAGAAGTTAAGGTAGTCAACTCACTAGAGAAACATAGCAACTAGAGTTTGCATGATGCGGCTAATTCATCATGGGTGACTACTCACGAGGAGTTACATGCTGGAAAGGGGCAGCTCCAGACAACAGCCAAGCTGCAGCATTTTGCACTAGATCCAGCTTCCGGAGCAGCTTCTTATCCACATGGAGCACGTTGCAGTAATCCAACCTTGAGGTTACCAATGCCTGTACCACTGTGGCCAAGCTATCCCTGTCCAGGAGAGGCCGTAGTTGGCAAACCAGCCGAAGATGGTAAAAGGCACTCTGAGCCGCAGCGGCCACTTAAGCCTCCAGCGACAGAGGTGGGTCTAAGAGTACCCCCAAACTACGAACCTGTTCTTTCGGACTTGGGAACCACTCACCCACAGGGCTTCCGTCTTGCCAGGATTCAGTCTCAGTTTATTGGCCCTCAACCAGCCCATTACTGAGTCTAGACACTGGTTCAGGACCTGCACAGCCTCACCTGATTCAGTTGTCACAGGGAGATATTGTCATCAGCGTATTGATGGCATTTAGCTCCAAATCCCCTAATGACCGCTCTCAACGGCATCATATAGATGTTAAATAACATTGGGGACAAGATGGTGCCCCGCAGCACTCCATAGCTCAATTGCCATGGGGCCGAGGACTGGTCACCCAATGCTATTCTCTGAAAACGACCCCGTAGGTAGGACTGGAACCACCATAACACAGTGCCTCCGATGACCAGCCCACGGAGTCGATCCAGGAGGATACCATGGTCGATGGTATCAAAAGCCGCCGAGAGGTCGAGCAGGATTAACAGGGTTGCATTCCCCCTGTCCCTCTCTCGATAAAGGTCATCCATCAGGGTGACCAAGGCTGATTCAGTCCCGTAACCAGATCAGAACCCAGACTGGAATGGGTCCAGATAATCAGGATCCTCCAAGAGTGCCTGCAGTTGCTCTGCCACAACCCTCTCAAGTACCTTCCCTAAAAAAGGGGTGTTTGCGACTTTGCGGTAGTTGTCTAATACCACTGGGTCCAGGGTGGGCTTCTTCAGGAGTGGTTGCACTACTGCTTCCTTAAGGAGAGCAGGGCCATCGGGCCGGGGGGGGGAATCACGGGGGGGAGATGGGGGCCGGGGGAAAGACCGGACCCAGCAGGAGAGGGTGGGGAGAAGAACGGGGGCAGGCATCAGGGACGGGAACAGGGCCTGGCGAGCGGGGACAGGGGACGGGCAGGGGGAGCGGGGAACCCTTTATTTTTTAAAAAAAAACACTTACCTTTTTCGTGGGTGCACTCCTGCGCACATAGCCCTTTAAGCTTAAAAAAACCGGAGCACGCGACGGGGCTTTCCCTTGCCCCGTTGTGTGTTGACGTCTGGCTAGGGGCAACGGGGCGCGCTAGCTGCAGCGCGGCGGCGCCCCTACTCCCGACCGGATTATCTCGTAGGTCTAGCAAGGCCCTAAGTGACTTGTCCAAGTAAGCTCTACGGCTGAACAAGGAACTGAATGTGTCTCTGCCATATCTAAACCCAGTGCTCTAGCTGCTACAACACACTGGATCTCATTGATAATTTAATAGCCCAAATAAGTTACATTAAAAAAACCCATTAAATTAACATTAAAAATAAATAATTGAGCCCTTTTAGTCAAACTGTATTTGCATTTGAATGAAGCCATTCTGTGGTGTTGGGTTACCACAACAGCAGTTATTAACAAAATAAGATAGTGGTTCTCTCCAGTCCTGGGTCTCCTTTTCTGCACTGAATACTTTGTGTAGACCCACATCAGGTTCAACTATATGTTATGGGAGAGATTTCCCACAAAACATGAAGTTTGGCTCAAAGCCAAAATGACAGGAAGTTCCAAATCTCAGCAGAAGAATAACTAGTCAATAGCAGGAACATGACGTGATGACCCGTCATGAAGAACAGCAATCTGAACCACTCCTGCTGCACAACTTTGTAGGCGACCAAAATAATCCACGATGACCAACAGACAACATGATAACCCGGGATGTGTTAAATAACTTTCTGCAGACTGTTTTGAGCAAATTAATATACAGTATATACAGAGCTGTTTCCATTACTAAAAGCAAAGATTACATTTGGATGAAATGATAACCCACAATATGTTATCATGATGTATGTTGGGATTTTTTAATCCAGGTTGGCTTATTTGCTCAAAACAGTCTGCAGAAAGTTATTTTTTAAAAATAAAGGGTTCCCCGCTCCCCCTGCCCGTCCCCTGTCCCCGCTCGCCAGGCCCTGTCCCCGTCCCTGATGCCTGTCCCCGTTCTTCTCCCCACCCTCTCCTGCTGGGTCCGGTCTTTCCCCTGGCCTATGAGCGCTGTGCCCAGTCCGTGGCTTCTACTGGCTACTCGCAAGTAAGCGAGCAGCCGGGAAAAGCCACAGACCCTGCTAGACTTTCCGCAGCCCTGGCCTCAGCTACGGAAAAGCCGGGCCATAACTGCATCCGGTTATCCCGGGTTAAGGGAGGACTTAGCCCGGCCTGACCCCAGGATCCCCTGTGCGTCATCTGGATGCACAGGAGGGAGACCGGGCCTCACACCAGGCTAACGCCTTGTCTAACAACGGCCTTAGTCTAACTTACCTCTCAAGGTTATTATGAGTATAAAGCAGAGTTATACTAACCTGAGCTTCTTGGAAGAAGTTATATTTTTTTTAAAAAAAAATAACCTCATATTTTTAAAGGTGTCCTTGTTTTTACTGTGCATAGCATCAGTCTGTAAAATGTGTGATTACAGATAATTCATTACTGTGCATAGATCGTGAATTTAAAAAGGCTCATTTGGCAGAATCTAGGGGATTCTAGAACCTATTTTATTTGGAAGGGGCCATAGCTCCCAGCACAAACTTTACAGGTAGAAGATCTCAGTCAATAGGATCTTGAATTAGCAGGAGTGGGAAAGGTCTGTTGAAGGAGTCAGGCTAGACAGGGCCTAAATGGACCAATAGTCTGACAAAGTTATAAGGCAGCTTTATTAGGGTGACTATATGAAAAGGAGGACAGGGCTCCAGTATCTTTAACAGTTGTATTGAAAAGGGAAATTCAGCAGGTGTCATTTCTATATATAGGAAATTCACCAGGTTCTCCATATATACAAATGACACCTCTGAAATCCCCTTTTCAACACAACTGTTAAAGATACAGGAGCCCGGTCCTCCTTTTCATAGGGTCACCCTAAGCTTCATACACTCCTCTGGAATGGAGCACAGATTGTTTTTAGTGCAGCTCCTTGCAAATCATTCGCAAGGAGCAAGTCCCCCCAATAAAGCAGGAGCTCCCGCACTACATATCTTTATCTACCCATTCCAGCCTCCCTGCTCTTGTTGGCTGTACTCACCTTCAGGTGGAAGGATGTGAGGATTGGCTTATTTCCCACACACCAGACATCCTCCTTCATTTGCCGCAAAACCCGGAAGCACATCATGCGACAACCACCATCCTCATCAAGTCCTGCCATTAATATGCGCTCAGCTCGTGAGAAGCTCAGGTGCCAGTGGTAATTGGAAGAGGCCAAGAGATCAAAGCCAAAAGACTGCAGAAAGAAGTAGAAAAAGTCATGCTGGAAAGGATGGGGAAAGTTGACTGAGGATATCTTAGTCAGAGTGTAGCACCAGAGACAAGTCAAGCATCTCTGTAAAACTGCATTTGTAATCCCAAATTTAATCATTTATTTTAGTCAACCCTATCCCAAGGGAGGGTACTTATACTCTGAAGCAGATTTAAAATGACAAAATGTACAATGAAAATATTCTGAATTTAAAGAAACTCATACACACTTAGCTTATTGCCCTTAGCTCATTGCCTCTAGAAGATGATATGCTCAGGCTTAGGCTTTGGTAAGTCTCTACTAGAAGGAGCTCTATACATATCTGGAGAGGCTTCCACAAGTGTCTTTCTATTTGCCTCCATAGGTTATTAATTGGTCCACTGGTGGAGACAGGAGAACATGGGACTGGTTTTAGTGGCTGCAAGGGGAAAAACCAGAGAAGACACTGTCACTATATTGTAGAGTAAATTGAATGGAACATGGGAGTGGCCATCTTCCCTGACCCTACTAGCAGGTATTGGATTGGTGCCATTCTCCATATTTTCATGGGCTGTGTACATTTCCTCTCTCTCCCGAAATATGGAGGGTTGAAATGCAAATACGACTCACATTCTTCACTCTAGTTCACAGGAGATGTGCTGCTTGACCCCACCCTCCCATTTCATTTCTGGCATGGCTGGAGGAAATCAGTGAGAAGATAATCCCTGATATTAAGTAACATTAACTGCGGCCAGATTTACGCCAAGCAGGATAGAACGCATTGAAAGCAGTTTGGAAACAGTATATGGAATGAGTCATGGGTCCCAACCGTTGTCAATACCATTATAAATCCTCATTGCCAAATCCTGCTGTCAAGTGCCTCTTTTTGCTTCTCTTTGGAATAAAACCACAGCCCATGAATATCATCTCTCCTGATACCTTAACACACTGTACTTTTTCCTGGCAAGGCCAGGGCTTGAAGCATCGGGGCCACTTGCTTTTCTGAGGCCAACATGTTGGGATCTCAATCGTTGGAACCAGCTCAACCTCCACCTGGGAACTGGGTGTCTCGACAGCAACATGGACCACTGAGCTGAAGCCTTCTACAATGCTGACTTTGTCTGGGGAAGGGACATCAAGAGCATATTGTCAGCAGAGGATAGCCCACAGCGCAAGCAAAGCAAGTTATAGTAGAGCTATTAGCATTGACATCAAAGGGGAGAAAAGCATTGCTCCATATCAAAACCACTTTGGGGTCAAATTAAGGCCCTGAAACCAGGACAAGCCTGAGTCTAGGGATCTATACACCCTAGAGCTACACAGAATAGCACTCTTCAAATACTTGAAAGGTTGTCACACAGAGGAGGGCCAGGACCTCTTCTCAAACATCTCAGAGTGCAGGACACAGACTAATAGGCTCAAGTTACAGGAAGCCAGATTCCAGCTGGACATCAGTAAAAACGTCCTGACTGTTAGAGCAGTATGACAATGGAACCAGTTACCTAGGGAGGCAGTGGGCTCTCCCACACTGGAGGCCTTCAAGAGGCAGTTGGACAGCCATCTGTCAGGGATGCTTTAAGGTGGATTCCTGCATTGAGCTGGACTTGATAACCTTATAGATAACATAAAAGGTAACAAAACTGCTTAGAAGGGCCACCCTGTGAATTGGAGGCCCATAATTGACTGGGAAGATCAGTCAATTAATTAAATTGTCAATTAATTGGTGGGGAGATCAGGAAACCATAGTGTCCAGTATGTGTTCTTCTTTCCACATCCCCAAAGAAGTCTTGATGTGAAGCATTGATTGTCCTTTTGGAGCTATTGCTAGCTCCATCACACATTTATCACGCTCTTGCCATTCCTGGCATGTGTTTTTGCAGCCTGGTTCTCACATGACATTGTTCCTGTCCTGCGCTCATCTCACCTCTTCCCCTCCATTTTCCATCTTATTTTGGAGCAGGAAAAGTCCAGTTCTTTTCCTTCCATGCACAATAAAGCTGCTCTTCCATCCCATGTATTACTGTCCTTGTGCTATATCGGACCATCACGTTTTTTGTTGGGGGCATGTGTCTTGCTGACAAAAGAGGAGGGCGGGGCGGTTCTCTGCTCAACTGCTCAACCGTGAAGGGGGAGGGAGAGAGGGCGTCTGAATATTTCACGGAGAAGGTGAGCGAGGCTGCCAGTGGCTGGGACTCAGTCCCATTCAGTTCTATGGTTCTTACTCCTGAGTAGGCATATCTAGGTTTCCTGACCAGAGCAGTGTCAACTTCCAGTTGCTATCCCAACGTAGTCCACAAACTTTTCCAAAAACTAATTATAATACTTTCTCTTCGGCTATATTGTTTAATAGTGTGTTGTTTTACTGTAATTGGACAGTTTCAGGCTGCTGTACTATTGTAATTGTGCAGAAATAAAAATAAAAAAATATAAAAAATTAACTGCAGGGGGAAGCAGAACTGGGGGGCTGGGGGGGGGAGATTTTGCAGGCACAGTAAAAGATACATGAGCAGAAATAGCTCAACAACGCACAGATGTGGAAGTGCCCAGAGCATATTGGCAAGGCAGAAAACATGCTAACCAAGAAGAGTCTTTTCCACAGTATGAGCTCAGCAGCATTCTTTACTTTCAGTGTGAAATCTCCCTTCTCTCTATTTCTTCTCATCTGACAGCTGTTCTGCGCTTCAGACACAAAAAAGACAAGAGCATGCGAATGAAATGTCTCTTTGCATTCTCTCTTAGGGATATGCCCCTTACGTAAATAAACTCGTGACAGATCACTTGAACGCTTGCTAAGGAAGCTTTCCGCTAGCCTGGTACTGTAGTCAGAAGGACAGTTGCTTGCAGATGTGTCAGAGAAGGCAGGGGAACGCTGCTGCAGCTGGAGAGGCTGTGGCGGTGTGGGAAGGCCACAGGGAGTGCCTGCAATTGGTCGTGGAAGCAAAGCCCTGCCACAATAAGCAGTTCCTTTCACACCACCTACAGTGAACTCACCCATGAGATTGCAAGACACAATCGATTTCTCCACAAGTTCTCGGAAGACAGTAAGGACTTTGGCAGGCACAAGGTCACCCTCAATGTTCACCTCTGCCTCATGCCACTGCTGGAGGCTCTTGGAGAACTGTTCCACTTCCAGCCACTGCTGCATCTCTTCCGGGTCTCTGACAGGAGACAGGAGTTTTGTTCCGTGGACCGTGTAGTAACGCCAGCGTCGTTTCTGGCCCTCTTTGTATCCAGACAGGCCAAGTAGTGGCACAGTGAAGAGCAAGTGGCTGGGCGCTAATACCTACACAAATTCAGAAAGGTTGGAACAGGAAACTGGAAGGGGATGGCAATGGAACTCCAGAAAGCAGTGAGAAAGGAACAGCAGCAGCCTATGTCAAGTTCCCCATGAGGTCAGCAGTCAGGCAAAGTCGGCTAGTATTGTGATGGAGGGGTGGAGGGATGTGGGGATTAAGGCTGAGAGAACAGTGGCTGCTATAAAGTGACCCGGTAAGGACGTGGCTTAGATTTGGATATACGTTTAGGATTCCGGCCTTCGCTACTACTCTACATCTGCTAACAGTGGACATGTGTTAACATTATTGAACCACTCCCTCTTGGCATAGACACATTCAGGGTTTTGTCAAGCAGAATGGTATATCTGCTATCTACAGTCAGGAATAAAAAGTAAGATTACATACTAATGCTAACATGCAATAAACAAACTGATCACACAGACAATGGGCTCCATTATAACAGCATTCTACCGCACTCTCATCGTGCCTGGTTTGCTGTTTTGCAGCGCAGTACTGACATGATGTCGTGCCTGTCCTGCAGTCACCCTGCCTCTTCCCCTCCATTTCCTGTATTTTCCTAGAGTGGGGAAAGTCTGGTTTATTACCTCCATGCGGGATTAAAGCACCCTTCCACCCCCATGTATTGCCATCCTCGTACGTTGGAGGTGTGTGCTTTGAAGGGAGGCCTTGCTCACGAAAGAGGTAGGCAGGAGGTTCTCCTCCTCCAGCATGGTAAAATGCTAGACAACAAAGCCACGGTGAGGAGGGGAAGGTGCCCATCCATCACAATGTCCAACAATGACAATAACCAATGAACTGGAGGGGGAAGGCGAAGGGGTGGGGTGGAGTGGGAGAGCAAACCAATACAGTGGTGATACCACAAACACATGTAAAAGGGACCATTAGCTTGACACATTAACGAAATGGAGGTGGAAATCACGGAGGCAAATCAGGAAAGAAAAGTAGGTGTGATGGAGCCCAATAACTAAAGGCTGTGGTAATGGATCCAAAAACCTAGCCCTATTCTCTTTTGCAGTTATCAAACACATGTCCAGATACAGAAATTGTGGTTCACATCACAGACTTTGGATTTATTTATTTTTTCAGTAACTTAAGTGTCATGTCCCTACTTGAGGAGCCCTTGGAGACAATTGGGGCACACCCAATTCAGGTACGCACAGACCACCTGAGTCTTGAATATCTACAAACAGCTTGCAAGTTAAACCAGCGTCAGATTCGGTAGTCCTTTATCTTTTCCCACTTTAACTTCACTGTAACCTACATTCCCAGTAAAAACCGGCAAGCAGATGCCCCGTCCCAGAAGCCAGAGTACTCCCTGGTTCGGGATGAAAACTCAGTATCCACAGTTTTATGCTCTGAAAACTTTTTGGCTATCCAGATCCCACTGTTCATGGCTGACCAGGTCCATGACCAACAGCAGCAGGATCCTTAAGCTCAGACCCATCTCCTTCAGTGCCAGAATAACCAATCTTCAGGAAAGTTTCTCAGTCCAAAATGGATTGCTATCCCATTATGTTCCACCAGATGTCTTTATGGTCCACCAGGGGCCCTCTGAGCAGAAGTACTTCAATTATGCCATGACAGCCAGGACATTTTGGCCTATACAAAAGACTCCACTTGCTTACTAGGTAATTTTGGAGGCCAAAAGGTACAGAACGCTGCGTTGCAGCATGTGATATCTGCCAGCGATCCAACCTGGAAAGCCTGCAGATCTTTTGCTCCCCCTAGAAACCCCTTCTTGGCCATGGAAGATGCTATCTATGGACTTTATTAAAAAATTGCCCATTTCCAGAACCTACAGCACCATCCTGGTGGTAGTAGACCTGTTTTCAAAGATGGCCCACTCCATTGCCTGCCCTGGAATCCCCTCAGCCAAAGAGACAACTCAGTTGTTCAATCGAAATATCTTCCAACTACATGGTCTGCCAGAACACATTGTTTTGGATCATGACACTCAATTCACAGCTCATTTCTGGCAGTCTGTGTTCAAGTCCTTGGACGTGTAGCTCTATCTCTCTTTGGCCCATCATCTTCAATCTGATGGGCAAACTGAGTGCACTAATGCTACACTGGAGCAATACCTCCATTGCTATGTGAACTTACAGCAGGAGAAATGGGCAGAGCTCTTGCCTTTAGCAGAATTTGCATATAACAACTCCCTACTCTCTTCTACTCACCAGACCCCTTTCTTTGCAAATTATTGCTACCATCCCTGTATGGGATGGCTGTCAACCATCGACCCATTCACAAGCTCGATGCCCATTTCATTGGACACTTTCCCATTGTTGCACAAATCAACGCAGTAGTGTTCCGCCTAAAATTGCCCTCATCTCTACCTATTCACTCAGTTTTCCACCGCTCACTTCTGGTTCCTGATTTACCAACCCATCTTTCTGGGGATCGTCCATCACCACCACCACCCATTACAGTGGATGGGGAGGATGAATATGAAGTGGAGGACATACTGGATTCCCAGCTATACTGAGGCTGCCCCCAATATTTCATAGACTGGAAAGGTTATGGGCCAGAAGACTGTTCTTGGGAGGATGCCATGAATGTCCATGCTCCAAATCTGGTCTGGCAGTTCCATTGCTAAGATCCAGGAAAACCTGCCCCCTTGAAACTGTCTGGGAGGGAAGGAAGCCCCTACTTCCTGACTTGGAGCAGAGCAGAAGCAGAGAAGAGCAGCTGGCCTAGATGAACTAGAAGCTAGAAAAGAAAGCCAGCTCCCAGAGAGTGAGCGATCAGAGCGAGTGAACAGGGGGAGCAAACAGGAGTTTGACAGGGGGAGTGTAGGGGAAAAGGAGACCAAGGCAAGCGGGAGAAGAGAGGCCTCAAGGAAATCCAGAAGGTTGCCAGTTCAAAGAGACCATGTGCTTGCCATGTGCTCCTGAGTGCTGAGTGAAGAAGGGAAGGGGTGTGTGGGGACAGTGTGTGGCCTGATTGTTCTCAGCAATCAGTAGCCTGATTGCTGTTGATTGTTGTTGGCCTCCCAGTGACCTCATTCTACTTCCTGACTTGGAGCTGAGCAGAAGCAGAGAAGAGCAGCTGGCCTAGCTGAACTAGAAGCTAGAAAAGAAAGCCAGCTCCCAGAGAGCGAGCAAACAGGGGGAGCAAACAGGAGTTTGACAGAGGAAGTCAAGGGGGAGGTCTCTAAGGGCAAAAAAAAAGAAAAGAAAAAACCAAAAAACACAAAACAAAACAAAAAAACAAAAAAAATATTTTCTCTCTCTCTCTCTCTGAAGACATACTCATATAGTTGCGCACCTTCAGAGAGGACAGGAAAAAGCACAGGCAATTTCACTATAATCAGAAAGGAAAAAAACAAAACAGAGATAGACAATATAGACGGAAAGGAATCTCTAGTGGTAGTGATCTGCAAAGTGTGTGCATTGTTCGTCTTCCTGCCTCAGATCGACATGGCATACACCTGCAACAAATGCAAGCTGGTGGCACTTTTGGAAGAAAAAGTGAGAGGACTTGAGCGGTGAGTACTCTTATTCCAAGGAATAAGAGAAGATCTTAGACAGAACGGTGGAACTGCAACGGCAACAAGAAGTACAAGAGATTGAAGAGCAACAGCCAACTGAAGCAGAAGTGGAGTATGCTGAGGGGAGGAAAGCCAATGAAGAGGAAACTCCCTGGAAAAAAGTGACAATTAGGAGCAGAAGAAGTAGAAGACATTTTGCACCAGTGGAACCATTAGAGTTAAGCAACCGCTTTTAGCTACTGGATGCTGAGATTGGAGGACAGTCTGCAGAGGAAGAATTACAGGAGACACCATGCAACAGTGAACAAGAGGCAGAAGGTCGGTCGACCAAGAAGAAGAGAAGAGTAGTCATTGTGGGAGACTCTGTGCTGTGTGGGATTGAAACCCAAGTGTGTCGTGAAGACCCATGGACTCACCAGGTATGCTGTCTCCTTGGAGCACAGATTAGAGATGTGACTGAAGGGTTACCAAAGCTCATAAAGCCCACAGACATATACCCTTTTCTTCTCATCCATGTGGGAACAAATGATGTTGCCAAGCGGAGCTACAAAAAAATAATGTCAGACTTTGAAGCTCTGGGAAGGAAACTGAAGAACCTTGGGGCCCAGGTAGTTTTCTCATCCATCCTCCCAGTTCTTGGAAGAGGATTAGAAAGGGAAAGAAAAATACTCTGGGTGAACGACTGGCTACAAAGGTGGTGCCAACATGAGAGTTTTGGATTCTGGGACCACGGGCTATGCTGCTTGGAAGATGGACTGCTGGCAAGGGATGCGTTGCACATCACAAGGGCTGGAAAGAATGTGTTTGGCCACAGCATGAAGAACTTGATCAGAAGGGCTGTAAACTGAATCCTATGTGGGTGGGAGACATAAACTTTGAGGCAACAATGGATGAAGGCCCATGCACCACAGTACAGAGAACAGCTCCAATAGTGCCCAAAAATAGTGTCCGCAATAATGTAGGAACAAAGCCAGACTATAATACATATGGTCTTCGATGTCTATATACTAATGCCCAGAGTATGGGAAACAAACAGAATGAACTGGATTAAAATAAATGGGGCAAGGAATAAAAAGAACATGATAATCGGAGTCTACTACCGACCACCCAATCAAGGAGAAGACGAGGATGAAACCTTTGAGAAACAAATTGCCAGTGTTTCTAGGAAGTCTGATGTAGTAGTGATGGGGGATTTCAATTACCCTGATATCTGTTGGAAGACAAATACTGCCAAAAGTGGCCCTTCCAAGAAATTCTTGACATGTGTGGGTGATAACTTTCTCCTATAGAAAATGGAGGAAGGAACTAGAGGATCGGCAATCCTTGACTTGATATTGACCAATAGGGATGACTTAGTGGATAAAGTGGCAGTTACAGGAACTCTGGGGGAAAGTGACCACGTCATACTTGAATTCTTGATTATGAAGGAAGCAAAAGCTGAGTGTAGCCATACGGGTACTCTGGATTTTAGGAAAGCTGATTTTAATAAACTCAGAACTATGATAAGTAAGGTCCCGTGGCAAGTGAGCCTAATGGGAAAAGGAATGCAAGATGAGTGGGGGTATTTAAAAAAGGATATTTTAAGGCACAATTACAAACAATTCCAACAAGGAAAAAAGATAGAAGACAATAGAAGAAACCAATGTGGCTCCACAAAAAGCTTAGAGATGACCTGAAAACAAAAAAGGATACATATAGGAAGTGGAAGGAAGGCCAGGCTACAAAAGAAGAGTACCGACAGGAGGCACAGAAGTGCTGAAATGATGTCAGGAAGGTTAACGCTGAGAATGAGCTGAGATTAGCGAGGGATGCTAAAAGCAATAAAAAGGCCTTCTTCAGATATGTGAGTAGTAAAAGACAAAGGAAAGAAATGGTGGTTCAACTGATAACAGATGACAAAGAAAAGGCTGCAGTGCTCAATTCCTACTTTGGCTCAGTCTTCTCTCAAAAGCGGGTCTATGACCCCCCTGGAAAATGTGAAGCACAAGTTGAGGGGGCAGGATTGCAGTTTGTGATTGATAAGGAACACCTACTCTCTTTGAATGAGTTCAAATCTCCAGGGGCTGATGAATTGCACCCTAGAGTAATGAAGAAGCTAGCGGAAGAACTCTCAGAACCGCTGTTGATTATCTTTGCAAAATTATGGAAGACGGGTGAGGTGCCGGACGACTGGAGGAGGGCTAACATTGTCCCTATCTTCAAAAAGGGCAAAAAGGAGGAACCTGGGAACTACAGACGAGTCAGTCTGACATCCATGAAAACAATGCAGTGATTACTAAAAGCCAACATGGATTTGTTAGGAACAAATCCTGTCAGACTAATTTGATCTCATTTTTTGATTGGGTAACCTCCCTTGTGGACTGTGGGAATGCTGTGGATGTAATATAACTTGACTTCAGCAAAGCTTTTGACAAAGTGCCCATGATATTCTGATTAACAAATTAGCTAAAAGTGGGCTAGATGAAACAACTATTAGGTGGATTCACAGTTGGCTACAGAATCGGACTCAAAGAGTGCTTATCAATGGTACCTTTTCAAGTGGGGAACCGCAGGGCTCAGTCCTGGGCCCAGTGCTCTTCAACATTTTTATTAATGATTAGGTGCAGGGAATGCTTATCAAATTTGCAGATGACACAAAATTGGGTGGGATAGATAATACCCTGGAAGACAGAAGCACACTTCAAAGTGATCTTGATAGGCTGGAGTGTGGGCTGAAAACAACAGAATGAAATTTAATAGAGATAAATGCCAAGTTCTACATCTAGGAAATAGAAAACAAATGCACAGTTACAAGATGGCTCAGCAATACTACAAATGAGAAGGATCTTGGAATTGTTGTAGATCGTAAGCTGAATATGAGCCAACAGTGCGATATGGCTGCAGGAAAGGCCAATGCTATTTTGGGCTGCATTAATAGAAGTATAGCTTCCAAATCACGTGAGGTACTGGTTCCTCTCTATTCGGCCCTGGTTAGGCCTCATCTAGAGTATTGCGTCCAGTTCTGGGCTCCACAATTCAAGAAGGATGCAGACAAGCAGGAGCGTGTTCAGGGGAGGGCAACCAGGATGATCAGGGGTCTGGAAACAAAGCCCTATGAAGAGAGACTGAAAGAACTGGGCATGTTTAGTCTGGAGAAGAGAAGATTGAGGGGAGACATGAGAGCACTCTTCAAATACTTAAAAGGTTGTCACACAGAGGAGGGCCAGGATCTCTTCTCGATCCTCCCAGAGTGCAGGACACGGCATAACGGGCTCAAGTTAAAGGAAGCCAGATTCCATTCGGACATCAGGAAAAACTTCCTGACTGTTAGAACAGTACGACAATGGAACCAGTGACCTAGGGAGGTTGTGTTCTCTCCCACACTGGAGGCCTTCAAGAGGCAGCTGGACAACCCTCTGTCAGGGATGCTTTAGGGTGGATTCCTGCATTGAGCAGGGGGTTGGACTCGATGGCCTTGTAGGCCCCTTCCAACTCTGCTATTCTATGATTCTATGATAAGAGCAATCCCTCATCTTCTAGAATTTCTCAACAAGGTAGGAATGAACCTATTCCAATGTGCTATCTTGTTTTGTTCAATTGTTTAGTTTTAATGTTTTTTATTGCAAATTCCTTAACATAAAAATTTAACATAAAAACTTAACATAAAAACCAGGGTAGAATTTCATGAAAAAGCAGGGTAGAAATTCATTAAAACAAATGCTTTCTGCTGCAACCTCAAGAATACCTACAATCCCTAACACACACAGCCTGTATTTGTTTTCATAACCATGACCTAATTCATATAATTCTTGTAAGCTGCCCAGAAAGCTTTGGCAGTATAGAAATCTAATAAAAGAAATGAAATAAAAGAAATAATCACTTCTCAGCTTTCTATAACAATCCTGAAAAACAGATGATCAAAAAGAAATAAAATTGGGTGGAGGTCTTCACTGGAATGGAAAAGACTTCAGTACCTGTAGCAAAAGAATTTTACTCATCCTTCCACAAGTTCACAAAAGTTTATTCCAGAATAAATCCTTTACTTTAAGGGGCTACAAAATTCTTTCCTGGAACAAAAAAAGACGCCTACCCTCCTAGAATGTGTTGCTATTTTGCAGAATGATATATTGCTGAAGTTGCTGCATAAGTACGCAAGATATAAGTCAATGCTAATTTAATAATAATAAAAAAACTATTTCCAATCCAAAATCTGAAGACATTTGACCATACCAACAGGTTTAACTATGCATTACTCCCCATCTTTGGGGTATTTTGTGAACCGCCCAGAGAGCTTCGGCTATTGGGCGGTATAAAAATGTAATAAATAAATAAATAAATAAATAAATATTTAATTGAAGAGGGTGATTTTAATTCTTTGCTTGCAAGACTGTTGATTCTATGCGCTGGGAGGAACCTTATTGAGAAGCTGTTCAGAGGAGATTCAAGGAATTTTCAGCTACAAACATAAATTGGAACTTCTTCACTGTCCTATACTTCCACCACCCCAGGAAGGCACAGCCTGTTTGTGACTCCTTAAAAAACAACATTCATTGGAGATATGTGCTCCAGTGCTGGACCAAGGGAGAGTGCAGGGACTCCATAAAAAAGTGAAAAAGTCAGCAAAGTTGTGGGCACATGACTGTGGGGAGAGAGCGGTTAGTGTTCATTGCTGCTTTAAACAATATATTGACTCCCACTAGCGTAAAAATGTATAGTACAGAAGACAGTTTTTAGCTGCTTGCTTATGTTGATGTGGATGCAGCATAGTATTTCTTGACATGTGAGAAGGGTTGCTAGCTGTAATCTGCCCTGAAGACAGTGACCTGGTTTACATTACACAACAGCCCCTCAAGGAGCTATGGCATGTACCATTTGACATTATGAATATGCAAACCCTATCCAGGAGTTGGCATGGCTTGTTGTGTCATGTGATCTTGGCTGACAGGGTTATTTCAGGGTTAAACCCTTGCATAACTCATGGGGTGTCATAGGGTTATGTGAGGATTATTTAATCCTGAATGTAATCCAGTCCAAGTCTTGATAATAACCTCTTGATGTTTCAGCACCAGTCCCTACTGCTGAAACAGCAAGCGTTTTTAAGACTAATGATTCCTCTCCTTCAGATTCTTGCCCTCCTTCCCCACGTGCTCTCACAAGCATGCGAAAGCCAATCCTAGGCGTGTGCAGCTCATGGAGGGGGAAGCATGGCATACCTCCCACACTGCACAACTGCTACATCCCTGATGCTAGAGGAATCATATTTTTTGAAAAGATTCCACACATATGCCAAGTTACACATTTTAAAACCACTTAAGGTGCATGTTTGGAAAGGAAAAAGTTGTGCAACTCTCAGCATGCTCAAGCCAGCCATGCTGGCTAGGAGATTCTTGGAGTTGCAGCATTTTCCTGTCTAAACATGCATAGGATTGTGCCTTTAACATGTCACACTAGCATAAATAAAGGCATGAAATGGGATTTCCCTCTGCTGCCCTCTTACTTACTTAGAAGTAAGCATAATAATAATAATAATAATAATAATAATAATAATAATAATAATAATAATAAATATTTCTTACCCGCCTCTCCCTTTGGATCATTTCGTTATAGGAAAGGATATGTATTAATTAAAATTTAAAATAAGTCACCATGTACAGAGTTTTCCCATGGAAAACCTAGCTGGTTCATTGTTGTGATTATTTGATCTGTCCTGAAATGCAGTTACACATGACTGAAGGAGAGGGACCCTAATCATTGCTGTACTTAATACAGAGTTTAACTGTGGGTTAAAAAGCCCAGAGCTGTCTATCCTATTTCTGCAACAGTATCATCTTTATCCCCTTCTCCTGCCTTTTCTCCACCCTCTATTCCAGGCTGAAATTCTATGCACATTTACCTTAGAGTAAGTGCTGTTGTTCTCAGTGGGGTTTACTTCTGAGTAGATATACTTAGGATTGTGCTGCGACCCAGTTTTTAAGGTGGTACAAGACACCACACACACACACACACACACACACACACACACACACACACACACACACACACACCATATCTAGGGAAATAATAGCTTGCTAGTTACTGCATCATATTTACTTGAAAAAAGGAGGCATCATATTGACCTAAAATAAGCAGGGGCATTGTTTTAGCACTTCTGTGCTGTTGGAAACCTGAAACTGGTTGCAGAAAGACATTTGAAGAATCCTTTTCAGCCAGGAAAGTCCTGGGGTCACTGCAATTCCTCCCCCCCCCTTTTTTTCTCCCTTTCCAGTCCTTATGGCCTGCAGCAGAGGAAACAGGGAGGAGAACACACACACACCCTGCTTTCCTCCTGTTTGCACAGCTGTTGCTGCTCCCGCCTTGTGCTCCAACTATCACGAGAGGCCCAGCTAACTCTTGTGAGTTTCGTCTGTGGCTGGGGCACAAGGCAAGAGCTGCCAGGCAGGCAAGAGCAAGGGGGCAGCAAGGGAGAGAGGGGCTGGTCAACTGAGCCAGTGAGTGGGCTGGCTGATGGCAGTGACTCCAGCCCTCATCTGCAAATAAAAGTATTGGCCTTCCTGGCAGGGATGGGCTGAGGAAAGCAGTAGAATTCACCACTCTTCCCATTCTCCTTAAAAGCCCCAATTCGAGAGGAGGGAGCAGAGGTGGCCCCAAACATTAGAGTGTGCCTGGACACACCTGGCACACAACTTGTTTACACCAGTGAAGCCAGAATATTCTGAGTTCTGATGGATTCTGAAGATGTCCTGCACAGAAGGAAAGATGAACAAGGTTTTCAAACATGGAGCTGCCAGCTAAATTCACCATAAAAAACCAAAATTAAGTTCATGTAGCTGCCTCTAGGAATGTAGGCTAGTCCAGGTCTTGATAGTTTTTAACTGATACCCTAAAATCAAAAGAAGTGAGCATCAAGGGAGGAGAAAGGAAGGGGTTTCAAAGAAAGGCCTGTATGGCACAAACTTGTTTCCCGTTCTGACAAGTATCCTACATCTTAGCCTGTCATTGTATGGCATCATGCAGGAATGCACCAAAGTGCTTGAATGGCACATGATTGTAATCTGCATACTTCCAATATCATCATTAAACGCAAGCTTTACCTTTTTAAAATCACCATTTGACAGAGAAGAATTACATGTACAAGTAAAGAAAAAACTCTTTCTCACTAAAAGCTCCATCACACCTAGGAAGAAATGCTGGTTACTGTCGCTTCTCCGTCGTCACTCAGTTACTTAGAATCATAGAATAGTAGAGTTGGAAGGGGCCTAAAGGCCGTCGAGCTCCTTGTTTACAAGAAGTAAACAAGGAGCACGAGGCCCATTCAGTCCGGCTTTGTAATCACGCCGCTTCTCCCACACACAGCAAGAGAGAGCAGCAACCGGACTTTTTCTGTTTTTCCTTGTGGCACAAGGAAGGCCAGAAGGGGCAGAAGGCACTCGAGAGGCAGACAACGTCATGTGAGGGACCTCCAAGAAATCTGTGAGTGCCCAGGAACGAGCGTGCAATAAAACGTTCATCGGATGAAGCTCTAACACCAGTTTGCACAATGTAGAAGTAGCAACACAATGGTGTAAAACTCAGAGGTGTGAGCAAGCCAGAATCATAACATACACAACGCAATTGCATCAGGGCATTCCAAAGGAGCCACCGACAACACAACAGCATGTGTGAAAATGCTATGCAGTTGTATGAGAAACTGACAAGAAGAACATAAGTGGACAAAATATCCCAAATTAAAACGTTGCCAAAGCACATACTGAGACCACTTTACACAAGACTACAGATAGGATTAAAACAGCCCAATTTATTGTTCATATTGTGCAACTGGAAACAACTTCTGCAGGATCTTTGGCTTTAGTATAAGCAGCCCTATGTGTCCAGTAGAGATGATGAATTCTATGCTATGAAAAGCCCTGGGACAATAGACCAAGCAAATTATGCATAGTGCAGACTGACCAGTATCCTTAAATGCAAGGAACCCTCCATTTGGGAACTCCCAGATGGTAAAAGAATTAGAAACAGGGTGCTCTCATACATTTCAGGAAGACTTGGATGAGTGAGAAGTTGGGATAGCTAATGGAGTGGTAGTGGTAGTAATCAGGGGACAGAAGCGGACAGAAGGGGATTTGAATAGAATCTATGCAAGGGTTTGTACCTGGATGGATGGGTGCAAGGGGGGATTCCCCAGAAGTAGAGCTGACCACTTGGCTAGCAAGGCTGGCTGATCCTGAGAGAGGAAGCAAGGAAAAAATAGACAGAGGAGAAGCAGAAAAACTGGTTAATTGTCTAGCTAAAAATGTAGTTTGTGTTAATGCAAATAGCTAAATAGGATGAAATCCAAGAAGATACCAGATGGATGTTTTTGCAGCTGGAGATGGAACTTTTTCAAAGCACCCCGAAGAATAGAACTAGACACATTGCCTAACCTTGCCCAGGTCACTCCTTCTGGAAACACGGAGAGCACTGCTTTCAACTGGTGTCAATGTGTGAACTTAGCCTTCTAGGGAGTTCCCATGTTTCCTCTACCTCCTCTCCTCGTACTACCTATCTGCAGGGCAGGTAAACAGGGGACCAGTGGAAATGGAGAGCCGGCACAGCCGTCATCTATACACAGCTTTATCTGAAAAAAAGCCTGAAACATCGCAACCCTCTCCATTTATTGAACTGTTATTTCAAGGTATTTCCTGCAGAGGTTCATTCTTACTATCACTACCTAAAAAGCCTTGGCCTTAAGAGAGTGTGGATTTTGTTTGGTGTTGGCAACCGGAAGCACCACATATCTGTGCACAACATCGCAGAGGTTCTAGGGGAATCAAAAGCTCTTGCCCTAAAAGGCTTCCACGCTTTCACCGGATGTGACACTACATTGCCATTTTCTGCTAATGGAAAATGAAGTGCCTGGAATTGCTGGATACAATCTGAAGATGCTACAAGCTCATTTCTTGCACTTTCAAGCCCTATGCCATATCTTCAGCCCAGAACTTCAGCAGAAACTTCAAACTTATGTTGCTCTGCTTTCCAGTACAGAATGTGCTGGCATGTCCATCAGCGAAACCAGGAAAATGCTGTTTACATCAAAAAGTAGACCGCTAGAAAATGTGCCTCCTACTGCAGCTGCCTTGCAAAAGCACGTTCTAAGGGCTGCTTATCAGGGTGGACATCTGTGGGGGCAATCTCATATTGCAAATCCGGTCTTACCTCCACCTTCAGAGTGGGGTTGGATAAAATCTGATGGTATATGGACACCCTTGTGGACATCTCTTCCAGCAATATGGGAGAGTTGCAGAGAGTTGGTCCGCTGCAACTGTAAATCAGGATGCCAGTCACGCTGCAGTTGCAAAATGCTGGCATCCCATGTACACTGCTGTGTAAGAACTGCAAGGCAAAGTGCTTGAAGTCTACTGGCCCAATAGCAGAAGAAGAACAATTTGAGGACACTGATGTTGTATTGTAATATTTAAGTGCCTAAACATCAAAGATGATGATTTCATTTAATTATTTCTTAAATGTAGTTTAATTTACATATACTTCAATATATTCCAATGTTACACATTAAATTTAGAAATGAGGAATACTGTAACAACAGTTAATAGTTCATATTTTTTGTTGTTTTCCCCTATATAAATTTAAAAAAATGATATATTTTAAACTTTGGATGGGGCTGTTAAATGTTTGATTAGTGAAGAAATTTTACAGTAAAAAAAGTATTTTTTTCATTTTTCTCATTTTTAAAGCAAATTTATTAAAATACCTACTTTAAAATAGTACCATTGAATTTTTTGAACAAAAAAAAATTATAAAACCCTCAACTGCTTATCTATGCCATTTTTAAGAAAGACTCTGCCACTTTGAAAGATGGCCGCCATATTGATTTCAAATTGGGGTTTTTTTGTGGGGGGGTCACTATCTAAAATGACTTATATAGGCGTAAACGTGAGCAAAGTAGCACCTTCTTACCACAAATTGATGGATGCTTACACGAACAGACCCAACTAGCACTTGCACTCCTCCTGAGTCATCTCCATGGAAAGGAGTGCAAATGTGGGGCTTGAAGCCTCATGGGGCCGTCCCCCATCCCAGTGCCCTGTTCCTCCCCCCGCCCCGAAGTCCTCCTCCTCCTCCTCTTCCCTGCTGCTGAAGAAAAAGGAGTCATGGAGGGCGAAGGCGGCTTTTATGTATTTTACCTTTTTGTTGTAATGCACAGCCTTCCTGTCTCATGGAGACAGCCCAGTGGCCTTCAGCCTGCTGGGCCGCCCCCTCCTTCTGTCCCGGCACACCTGCAACTGGCTTGAATTTTTTTTATTTTTAAAAGTTTTATTTAATCACAGCAATGTTCTGCTGGACCATGGTCAGAGGTGGAGGCGGCCCAGTGGCCTTCGGCTTGCTGGGCCGCCCCCTCCCTTTGTCCAGGCCGATGGTGACCAATCAGGGCTCATCACTTTTTATGATTTTTTTACATTTCCCCCCTTAAACTCACTTCCTGAAGCTTCATCCCACGTACCTGCTTCCCTCGGATTATCCCCGTAGCGCTAAGCTTTCGCGGTTGTTGTTGTTTTTGCTACCAGGCGACAGCGATCCTTTGCATACCAGGAAGTGAGTTTAAGGGGGGAAATGTAAAAAATCATAAAAAATCAACGGATGACCCAATTCAATTCAAATTTGGTATGCTTAAAGCTCTCCCTAATATCTATTACTGTGCCAATGTTGGTGCCTTTATCTTTAAAGCGTACACAGATGTAAGCATTTCTTTAAAATCCTGCTCCTGCGCCCCAGCGGCGGCTCGGAAGATATGCTCAAAAAGTAGGGGCTAAATACGGCAAATCTTTTTGCTTTATTGCACAATTAAGGCAGGATGCCTGGGAGTACTTCACAATCAAAGCAGGTTATAAGGTGGAAAACTTCTGAGTCCTTTGCATGCAATTCGCAGTGATTGCACAGTATAACACTGGTGTTGTAAAGCTCCTGGTATGCAAAGGATCGCTGCCACCCGGTAGCAAAAACAACAACCGCGAAAGCTTAGCGCTACGGGGATAATCCTAGGGAAGCAGGTATGTGGGATGAAGCTTCTAGTGTGAGATATACCATTAATTTTCTTTCAGCTGTCTTAACGTGAGGGACACAGCCTGCCCACCTAGAAATACATTCTGCCCCCTATTTTTTTTTCTGGTGCTGCTGCTGTCAGAAGGGATCTTGCAGGCCATCCAGCCCAGACCTCCCTGCCCTGCAGGGCTGGCCTTGCCATTGGGCAGAGAGAGGCAATCGTCTCAGGGGACAGATCTTGGGGAGGAAAAACCTGTGCGCCCTGCAGCCTGCTCTGTGCCCCCTAAGGTAGCCTGCTGCCTTCAGTGCAGTGGATGAGGTGGCCACGGTTTAGCACCAACAGATTCCTCTGGCAGGCCAGTTGCCTTGGCTTGGCTCTGCTGCCTTGCATAATCATTTTTCATGACCCCAAAACATCTCTTAGAAGAAAATGATCGATCTAGAATTGGGTAATTATTGTGCAGAAACTTTCTAAAGCAGTACTTATCTTTTTGTACTCTCCAGAACACCTGAACCTTGGTAGAAGGGAAATGGCATTTGCCAATAGCCTGTGCTACAAGCAGGCAGGGTGGTAGGTGAAGGGGGACTGCCTGATAACATCGGTTCTTGTTGAGTAATATCTCAGTCATCAGCTGAAGTATACCCCTCCCATTCTTCTAAGCTCTGTCAGGTATTTTTACAAAGCCAATCATCACCGTAGTTATCAGCATCAGTTAAAATTCCTCTAATACATGATACAGTATTACCACCGCTGTTATAAAACACTGGGTTTTAATTGCTGTAATGCAGAGGCCTCTGATGATCACTGGTGGCCTAATACGGGTGGTAAATGTACAACTCTGACATAAGCACCAGTTGCACCAGTGGGACACCAAAGGTGCCCTAATGCCCATTCAGACGGGATTGAGCTTTATATGTCGCTCAGAGGCTGCCAGAGCATGAATGGGGAGACTTTGGGTGTGTGAGAGGCTGCCCCAGGTGGTGAGCCACTGAACGGCAGGTTGTGCACCTGCCTGTGCAGTTCAGTTTTCTCGGACCCAGGTAAGGAATAGAAGACGGCTTCATGTTCCGATGAAGTGGTAATACTGCTTGAGCAACAAGATTTTCCTGAGCTCTGGTTTGTTCTTGTATCCTTTGGTTGTCCTTCAGACCTCACTTCTGGTTTCTAACGCCATTTGGCCTGATGGTTTGACTTTGGCTCTATGATCCTGGCTACTGGCTTCCCTACAGTCCCTGGCTCTTCCCAGTGTGCTTGCCCACAGTCTAGCTCTAACAAGGCCCCATAAAGTCTGCTGCAGAGGAAGGAGACAGAGGCAACAGGCCTGGTTTCCTTCAATTCTAAAGACTCTAATGAAAAGACGTTGCTCCCATTGGGCTCCAGAACTCACCCACTCAAGTCC
This sequence comes from Elgaria multicarinata webbii, assembly GCF_023053635.1. Lineage (NCBI taxonomy): Eukaryota > Metazoa > Chordata > Lepidosauria > Squamata > Anguidae > Elgaria > Elgaria multicarinata. The sequence goes on from NC_086173.1 coordinate 297,937, forward strand.
AGGACCCTGTATGCTTACCTTCCTGTTCTCATTATGAATGCCAGAGTTGGAGATTGCTTGAAAACGGGAGTCCTTTGTGCTAATTTCTGTGGTTAGCTGTTGAATGATCTCTTGCACCTCATCCACAATTTTGGACACCGCTTGGTGCCTTTGGTTGACCTGTAAACATATTCCAAAATGTCTATCACATAGTTACAAACTATCCAGGGGACAAATCTACATGAGTGATTTGGTGCAAAGGGGGAGCATGGAGGTCCGTTATGACACATGACATCATCGCCAATCTGCAACCAACCAGATGCTTCCCTCTTAAAAAGCCTAATTTTCTGAAAGATCTTTTATATTTATTTAAAATGTATTTAAAATTTCTTAGCCACCCTTCAGGGCAGAAGCCCTCCCAAGGCAGCCTAACAACCATACATAAAACAGGATAAACACTAAAAGCAATAAAAGCATAGACAGTAAAATATCAGTAAAAACAGTAAAAGCTAACAATAAAAACTACAAGGACAATAGCAGCAAAATAGTATTCATTTATGAGAAGGCCATAGTAAAATTAGGGTGACCATATTTTGGAAACTAAAAAGGAGGATAAGATGGCCGCCCCGAGGGGGCGTGCCCACCAACATGCCCAGCCCCCAAGAGGGCGTGCCCACCCAAACATGGCCTTGGTCACATGTCTGATTTCACGGCACACAATTAAGACAAACCTGTTCTACATAACATCTTAATGTTAAAATCACTAAAATAAAGAACAAGTCAGACATTAAATATATCTGAACAGATGCCCATTATCGCAATGTCAGACAAGGATCTTTCCCTCCTTTTATCCAAATATCTCCTGAATTTACACTGCCTCAGTGTGCAGAGAACAGAAATCCCAATCAGGGACCCAAAGAAAACTGCCCAAAGAAATGATAGAAACAAGTCCCATTGATTTCAATAAATACTCCCAGATAAATCTTGGGTAATCTTATTCAATCTCATGGTCTCCAATATCATCTGTATGCCGATGATACACAATTATATCTTTCATCTCCAGAACTTTCTCCTGATGTTCATGATCGTATCTCGGCATGTCTTTCAGATATCTCAGCTTGGTTGCTTCATCGTTGTTTGAAACTTAACGTGGCAAAGACTGAATTGCTTGTTTTTCCTCCTAAACCTCCTCATCTCTCATTCAATCTTACTGTGAATGATGTTACACTTACTCCAGTCAAGGAAGCTCGTAGTCTTGGCTTTATATTTGATTCCTCGCTCTCCTTTATTCCTCATATTGAGGCAGTAGCTAAATCCTGTCGCTTTTTCCTGTATAATATTGCCAGGATACGATAATTTTTGTCTGTCTCTTCTGCCAAGACTCATGCATTGGTTATTTCTTGGTTGGACTACTGCAACCTTCTTCTCACTGGCCTTCCTTCTTCTCACATCAGTCCGTTGGTTTCTGTTCACCACTCTGCTGCTAAGATCATCTTCTTGGCTCGCTGCTCTGAACATGTTGCTCCACTTCTGAAATCTCTTCAATGGCTTCCAATTCACCTCAGAATCCAATATAAACTTCTCCTGTTGACCTACAAAGCTTTTCACTGTCTAGCTCCTTCCTATCTTTCCTCTCTTATCTCACACTATTGCCCTGCTCGTGCTCTTCGCTCCTCTGATGCCATGTTTCTTACTCTACCCCTTCTTATTGTTTTATTATGATTTTATTAGAATGTAAGCCTATGCAGCAGGGTTTTGCTATTTTATTGTTTTACTCTGTACAGCACCATGTACACTGATGGTGCAATAATAATAATAATAATAATAATAATAATAATAATAATAATAATTTAGGACTGCAGCCTCTTCACATCTGTTCACCTGACCCTAGCAAGTGCAAGCCTCTCCTGTCAAGGATAACTATGCGCTCACAGAACCTGGCCTCATGGATCATGCAGCCAGCAGCAGGTGCCCTCCAGAAATATGCTTTCAGAGAGTACAAGATCCAGACACACTCAAACAAGTCAAGCCAAGCTACACTATGCTGGGATAATTCTGGGACAAGACAATACTTTACAACCAACCAGACATAACAGTCATAAACAAAAAATAAAAAACACATGTACCTCATTGACATAGCAATACCTAATGACAAAAATGTTGCAGAAAAGGAAGAGGAAAAGAGAGGAAAATATACACCACTGGCTATGGAAGTTGAACTACGGCAACAGGGAAAAGTTACAATTATTCCGTTAGTCACATTAATCACCAGCATCACATCATTTTTAAATAATTTTTTTTTACAGAAAACCTTCAGAAATTAGGTCTACCAAAACACATGGACATATCCAGAAACCAGCCAAATTTAAAACAGGCAGGTGGGACGGGCCTCTCTTTTTTATCTTAAAGTGTGAGCAGGCTGACATGGGTGAAGGCTGTCCTTCAAGTAACTTGGTCCCAAATGTTTAGGGCTCTGAAGGTCAAAACCAGCACTTTGAATTGGGCTTAGAAACACATGTGGCCAGATCACCTCACACACCCCACCAATACCCGGGTGGCTGCATTGTGCACTGGCTGAAGTTTCCAAATTGTCTTCAAAGGCAGCCCCATGTACAGTGCATTACAGTAGTCCACCCTGGACGTGACTGGTGTATGGATAACTGAAGCAAGGTGAATCCTCTTCAGATAGGGCCACAGCTGGCATACCAGCCTAAGCTGGTGGAATGCACTCTTGGACACTGCAGCCACCTGGGCTTCCCCAGGGAGCTCAGAGTCCAGGAGGACTCCCAAATATACTTGGTCTTTCAAGGGGAGGGCAACCCCATCTAAGACCAATCGTAAACCTACATCTTTTATTCCATCTCGGCTCCCAGGTGGTTCCCTGGCAGAACGCCCCTGGCCCTCCACATTAAATTCTAGGCATGCCCCTGTGATATGGTCAAGGGACAGCCCCCCTCCCCCCATTTACTCTTTCCCTCCATAGGCACCACTGTCACCAGCAAGAGGAACTCACCTGCCTTTCCCATTCATAAAAGCAAGCTAGAAACTCTCTCTTTCTAAAGCAATAAGTGCAGAATTTCAAAGGGGAATAAAATCGCTTTTGCACATTTATGAATGGGGAAGGCAGTGGGAGTAACTAGCTTGCCATTCCCATTCATAAATGTATTATAGTGTATTATAGTGAGCTTGTCTATAAATGCCTTTCTCTGCATTGTGACATACCCTGGATAAATTGGGGTGTTTATTTTAGGCCACTGTGGGGAGAACCCTGGTCTCTGTTGGTTCTGTGAACATATGCTGCAGTGATGTAACCAGCTTCAGTTCTACCTCCTGCGCACAATATTAAAAGTGGACGACACATTGCAGGTCTGCTGCAAGCTATCCTCCCAGTACAGAGATAGAAACAGAGATAGAAGCAAAAGCAACAAGGCTTTTGCTTCTCTCTCTGGGGACATCTAAAAACAACTTCTCAGTGTAACTCAGGATATTATTACCTATCCAGACGGTGAGATGGTTCTCTCCTGTGGGCACATTTGGCATTTGGAAAAGTGCCACTGTCCACCACAAATTGGATGCTGTATGGGGTGGGGCCCATTCACAAAAATAATGGGAGCACCTCCCTTATCTCTGTGTGTGTGTGTGTGTGTGTGCACTGCCTCTTGGGGGCTGGCCATGTTGGAGTGTCTGCTTCTTTGATTTCCAAAATATAGAATCATAGAATAGTAGAGTTGGAAGGGTCCTATACGGCCATCAAGTCCAACCCCCTGCTCACCCTTCACACAGAGTATAGCAAAAGCTTCAAAGTACAGCAAAAGCTACAAAAGTAGGAATGAGTGAATTTAATTTCAGATACACTGAATCTCTCACTTGTTCTTTATTTCAGTGATTTTAACATTATGTACATTATGTAGATCAGGCTTGTCTTAATTGTGTGCTGTGAAATCAGACATGTGACTAAGGCCATGTTGAGGTGGGCACACCCCCAGGAGGGCTGGACAGGTTGTGCTCCTTTTTGGTTTCTACATTTATTTATTTATTTATTTATTCGGCCTAACCAGGGCCGAATAGAGAGGAACCAGTACCTCACGTGATTTGGAAGCTATACTTCTATTAATGCAGTCCAAAATAGCATTTGCTTTTTTTGCAGCCACATCATACTGTTGGCTCACATTCAGCTTGTGATCTACAACAATTCCAAGATCCTTCTAGTTTGTATTATTGCTGAGCCAAGTATCCCTCACCTTGTAACTGTGCATTTGGTTTCTATTTCCTAGATGTAGAACTTGGCATTTATCCCTATTAAATTTCATTCTGTTGTTTTCAGCCCAGCACTCCAGCCTATCAAGATCGCTTTGAAGTGTATTTCTGCCTTCCAGGTTATTAGCTATCCCACCCAATTTTGTGTCACCTGCAAATTTGATAAGCATTCCCTGCACCTAATCATTAATAAAAATGTTGAAGAGCACTGGGCCCAGGACTTTGCCATTCATATCTGTCCAAAGTAACCGAAGGCCACAAGAGCATCTGCATTGTAATTTGGATCCAGTTTGGAGGCTCAGAATTACTACACATCTCTGTGCATTTGTTCATAATGGTTTAGCACAGATCTGAGATTGGGTATGCAAGAGCTTTAATATGGCACTTTGCATGTTTATCTTTCCCAAAACGAAAGAGCTTAGGCACTGCCAAATTTTATCCAATAATGTAAGTAATGAATCCCATCTAGAAAGGTCACAATTTTGAAATTTCCAATCCTGGATTCTGAATCTAAGAAAACAGTAGAATCAGAGAACTGTCCTTACCTTATTCTCAATGTATCGTTCTATGATTTCTTCTGTGAGTGGCTTCATGGCAAAGACTTGTCTTCTATGTATCTCCAGGGAAAGGCCTGCTGGTGCAACAATCCCAAGATTTTTCACTTGTGGCGTTTCTCGTCTGGTACATCAGGGGGGAAAATTGCCCTGCAGAAGAAGGAAAGCAATTCTTCTGATTCCACTTCACAACTCTTAAACCACCATCATCCTTAGCAAGTATAGCCATTTTCAACCTGGACCCACATTTTGTTTGGTTTTTTATATATTTTAAATGGCAATCTTTATATTAAACATCAGACGATTTCCCCAACCATGCTGAAGCTTCTGGATTTTCTGATTGCCGTCAACACTCCCTTCTCCAGCCAAGCTCTGACCCAGATCATTTGTAAATAAATAAATAAATCAGTTTCTACCTATCCCTTTCTCTCTGCAACTGCGTGGCTATATTTACACCCTTTGGAGCTGCAGCCCACGGCCCGTGTTCCTATCTCTCCTTTCTCTCTCCTGCTATGTTGACAGTAAATGCCACGCCACTTGGGCCTTGCCTGCCGTTTGCTTTGCTTCCTTGACTGTAAACACAGATTAAGCTGCCTCTTGTTAGCTGCTAGCTGCCCCAACACGCACGCACACACCACACAAAATGCTCAGAAAGGGGAAACAATTGATTGCGCCTTTTATCAATCGAACAAGAACGAATGGCTTTTTGCAAAAGGTTGCGTCATGGTGACAGGGAGGCACCACACACACACGAGGACAGCTGCGCTTGGCTTGGCAGCACACGGCACTAGCCGCCACTTCTCTGCTTGCCCTGACAGGGCCACCATGGACTGCAAGGGCCTAAACAGCAGTGCCAAACTAGAAGCACAAGCCCTATCAGAAGCCGTTAGGATCGCAGCAGGCTGCACGTTTCCTGCTTCTACCACCCAAGTCATCTGGACTGATGTCAGCCGGCTCTTTTGCTCATGGGACGCAGTTATGGAGACTGCAGGGCTGCACCTGAAGGGGATGGATGGGTGGAGGAGAATCCGTAGAGCTGAAAGTTGGACAATTTCTGGCTTCTTCAAGCCTATACAGCTAAGCCCTCCTGCATCATATTTGGTTGCCCACTGAAGGATCACCCCATATTTTCCTTGTTAGACATCACCACAACATACCCAAACTGCAGTCTCCCCCTCCTTTCCAGTCTTTGACCCCAGAGTACCCTCTGGCACCTTTAAGAACATGCTCTGTTTTTGTATTTGTTCAGCTTGGTCTTCTGGTCTTTTTGTTTGTTTGTTTGTTTGTTTGTTTGTTTGTGTGTGTTTTTTTTAGTACATTTGTATTTTGCTCTTCCTCCAAGAAGCTCTGAGTGGTATTCAGGGATCTATCCCAATTCTGTGGTGTAGCTTCAGCGGAAAGCAGTTTGCCCAAGCCAGCCTCTCTCTTCCTCCACCATTTTTTAAAGAAAGCAAAAGTGTCCTCATGAAAGCAGAAAAGTTGAATAACTTAGGGTGAGCATATTTTGGAAACCAAAAAAAGATGACACCCCAACATGGCCAGCCCTCAAAGGGGGGTGCCCACCCCAACATGAACAGCCCTCAAAGGGGTGTGCCCATCCCAACATGGCCTCGGTCACATGTCTGATTCTATAGCTCAAAATTAAGACAAGCCTGTTCTATATAATATCTTAATGTCAAAATCACTGAAATAAAGTACAAGTAAGATATTCAATGTATCTGAAATTCAGTCATTCTTACGTTTGTAGCTTTTGCTATACTATGTGTGGTACAGTCTCCCCTTCCTTCAAATAACCGCCCAGAGAGCTTTGGCTATTGGGCGGTATAAAAATGTAATAAATAAATAAATAAATATCTTTTCTTACTGCAGATCCTTCCCTGGATGACCATAGTCTCACCTTTCTAACACTGAACTCTCTTTCTCCATCACCTTTCTCATATCCATTTTTAGTTAGGATCCATATTCACAGATTCAGCACACTGCTACCACTGAACAAAGGAAGGAGTTGACAAGTGCAGAAAAATCAAGTACAGCAAACTAGCATTCGGAAAGGGTATAAAATGCTACTGCCCTGCAAAAGTTAGCCATGGAACAAAATGGACTAAAGGTTTGTGGCAGTCACTCCTCACTAGCACCTCTTAAAATAGGCATGGTGTGCTGCTTCTCCTCCCCAGGGCTGGCCTCCATATGCAAGCATCCCATGGGCCCTCTGGTTCTGGCCAGCCAGGCGTTTGCCCTTCAGCCATGGCTGATGGCCCCATACTGCTACCCACGGACTGCCGTGCCCACCAGCCTGTTGAGCATGCCTTTGGGCACCTGAAAGTACATTGGTGTTCTCTGTTTAGTCTGCTGGACTTTGAGTCCAACATCATCCCAGATGTCATGATGTGTTGCTGCATCCTGCACGTCTGTGAGTCTTGTGGGGACGTGTTACTGGAGGGCCACCCTAACCTGTTTCGCCCAGGTGATGACAGCGATGCTATCCCAGTGGATGGAAGAGGGACTTGGCTGTGCCCCAAAGGATCAGGGAGTAGATCTGGGCACACTACCCCCATGCGTGAGGATCAGAAGTGGAGTGAGCATGACTGAACTGGGATTGCTTCCTGAGTGGGAGGGCCCTTAATACTTCCCTTCCCGCAGTGAAGTGCAATGCTTTGAGAAGCCCTAACCACTGTGCCTTAGCCCACCATGAAGGCGCTCTGCCTTCCTTACTAATATGACAACTCTTTGCAATGCCCACGTGGAATAAAGATACTTCCAAAAGTGCTTGTGTGAAGGGAATGGGTGCCTTGGGCTGCTGCTAGAGGAGTGGGGACTCGGGGAGGGCTGGCTGGCTGGCTGGGGCATCGTGGGTCACAGGTGGTGCTGTGGCTGGCTGCGGTGCCCACATGCACCTTTTGGCTGGGCTTTGCATAGGGCTTGGGGAAGGGAAGGCTGGCAGAGGGGCAGGTGGATATGAAGAGGGGTGGCTGGGCAGGCAGGCTGGCATGGCATGGCGTCGCCAGGGTGACTGGCTGAGCGGCCATGCAGCGATGAAGGGTCATTGAGGGTGTGGGGAGCCTTGCCTGCCACCTTTCCTGGCCAGTCTCCATGTGAGCCAGGCCGCTTGGCAGGGAAAGGAAGAGGCCTGTCAGGGACTGCTATGTGGGGTGGCCTCTCTTCCTCCTCCTTCACACAGAGGCCCATTGCACTGGGGAAGTGGGTAGGAAGGAGGAATATTTTGAGGAAATTTTCCCCCTTCTTTGCCCACCCCACTCTGGCAATCCAGGCTGTTTGGGAATCACAATATGGGTATATATTGCTCTGGCTCTTATTAGCTATGATGGGTTTTAAGGTTGATAACTGAGGAGGACAATGTGTGTTTGTGGGGGGAGGGGTTGGGGGCTGGGGTGTCTTATCATGAAAGAAAAGCATTACCAATTTAAAAAAGAAACTTTAAGAGTTGGGAAATCCCTTGAGCCCAAACAGTGCTCTTCTATTTTGCCATGGCTAGGACATGTAGTTTTATCAAACTATAGGAGGTAGCCACTTGTTTATTGACTGCCTGGGGTTGGTTGTAGTTAAGGAAGATTTTCTCCGCCCTCAGTGCTTAGAGCAAAGGGAGATCTAATCTATCCCCATAGAAATAAAGCTTCCACCCACACATTTTCTTTTGTAGAAGTCTGTAATCCAGTGTTTGGGTGCAGGATCTTCCTCATTAAGATTGGGACACTTCCGTTGGTTTAGAATGCAATGCTAAGATTTTAGTGTTGGGTTAATAACGCATGCTTACTCCAAAGCAAGTCCTACCAATTTCAAATAACCTAGAGAGCTCCATCACACCAGTGATTCAATGCACTCTCGCCACATCTGGTAACTGATATTGCAGTGTGAGACTCACATGACGTCGTCCCTGTCCTGCATTCATCTTGCCTCTTTTCCTCCATTTTGCGTATTATTTTGATGCAGGGAAAGTTCTTTCATTCACATAAACTGAATTGCGCTTTTAATCAGAGTGTAACAAACACCATGATGGCACAGGAAGATTTGAACAAGGGACTTAAGTCTATGAATTAAATATCAGCTCCCAGCTTGATAAGAAATTATTATTATTATTATTATTATTATTATTATTATTATTATTATTATTATTTGCGTTTTTATACCACCGAACAGCTGAAGCTCCTTAGGCGGTTCACAAAAACTGGGCGGTTCACACAAAAATGACCAGTCTTCACATCAGTTTTTTAAATTGAGTTTTGCTTTATACATTTGCTGTAGCAACATTGCCCTTCTAAAGCTTCTCAGCTAATAGCATACAGCTCTATGAAGGAAAGCATCTGCTACCCCTTCCATGTTACAGTACAATCCAACAGTGTAACACTACTGTGCAAATGTGCAGAACCTCTGATTCTGCCCAGAACATTACAAAGAGTTCCATGTGGCAATTTCATGTTACTTTCCAATGGTGGGGAGTATATAAGTCACCTTCCAACAGAGATGCAACTAAGAGAGGTGGAGGAGAGAGGCAAGAGGCAAAGATATACTATGGACTTTCTTGTGTCCCTGTGAACCTGAATGCAAAGCAATGCTCCCACAATAGCTGTGTGACAGCGTTGCTTGGAGGACTCTGACAACTTGGAGAAGAGATGGTTGAATCTTGTGTCATACGTGTGCTGCATTAAAGTATACTGATTAGGGCTGTGCACCACCTCAAATCGTAATCCTGAATCCTAAGTGGATCAGGATGATTCAGATGTCCGAATCATGGTTCCAAGGCAGTTCGGGGGGGGGGGGGTGTCTCTGGATTGGTCTGGAGTGGATCAGACCTTTCCGGATCGATTCGGATGACATTTTAGGTCAAATTGCGTTTCCCCCCCATAGGGTTTCATTGTGATTTACAAATGCATGTAACTTTTTTTTATTTTTAAAGCTAAAAACATGAAACTTGGGGAACTTAGAGATTGCTTTGTGTATGTCATGTGTGTAAATTTTCAAACATATATGTTCAGCGGTTTTGTCGTAATTATTTTTTAAAAAAACTTCAAAAAGGGAGGGGGAGCAATTTGCAGGGGGTGATTATTATTATTATTATTATTATTATTATTATTAGTAGTAGTAGTAGTAGTAGTAGTAGTAGTATCCCACCTTTTGCCCAATGCTGGGCCTCAAGGCAGCCTTACAAAGTTTAAAATATACATGGGGCAGAGGGAAACAAAACCATAAACAATTAAAAAATACACAACAAAATTATAAGACATTAACATAGATGGAGGGCTGGATTATTCTCCAAAGGCCTGCTTGAACAAAAAAGTTTTAGCCTGCTTCAGAAATCCCATCCAGGAGGGAGACAGCCTAGCTTCCCTGGGAAGAGAGTTCCAGAGCACCGGAGCAGCCACCGAGAAGGCCCTCTCCCATGTTCCCACCAAGCGTGCCTGTGAAGAAGGTGGGACTGAAAGAAGGGCCTCTCCAGAAGATCTCAAAGCACGGGCAGGCTCATAAGGGAGAATACGTTCTTTCAAATAACCTGGACCTGAACCATATAGAGCTTTATAGGTCATAACCAGCACTTTGAATTGTGCCAGCAAACAGACTAGAAGCCAGTGGAGCTGGTTTAACAGGGGAGCTGTCTGATCCCTGTAACCAGCCCCGGTCAACAATCTGGCTGCAGCTCTTTGAACCAGCTGGAGTTTCCGAACACTCTTCAAAGGCAGACCCACATAGAGCGCGTTACAGTAATCCAATCGGGATGTAACTAAGGCATGTGTCACCGTGGCCAGGTCCGACATCTCTAGGAACGGGCGCACTAGCTTTAACTGTGCAAATGAACTCCTGGCCACCACCGAAATGTGGGCATCCAGGTTCAGGGCTGAATCCAGAAGTACACCCCAGCTGCGGACCTGCGTCTTCAGGGGGAGTGTGACCCCATCCAACACAAGCTGAATCCCTATTCCCAGCTTCATCTCCCAATCATGCTGATTAGTGATCACACCACCACTTTATCTCCCCAATTCTGCTCAAGTTTCTAGCAGCCACCAATCACAATGGTGGAGGAGGGCTTAAAGAGAGATATCAGAAGAGATCTTTCTCATTCTCTCACTGTGATGTTGGTGAGACAGAGTGTGGGTTTGGAGCTCTGTGGTGGGTGGTAGATTTTGGTAGAGTTTTGCTTTGGTCTTCTTTTCTCAGTTCTCTCTCTCTCTTGCATTTTTCTTCTTCTCTTTAGTTTATATTAAGTTAAACTTTAGTTTGTTCCTCCTGTTGAGTGTGTTTGTTTGCTTTCTTCACCCCTTCCCCCTCGTTCCAGCCAGGTGTTCTTTCCTTCCTTTGTATAACCGTGTCTTTGTCAATGTGTTGATTCTTTCTTTCTGTTCATCGTTCCAAAACAAACACACACACAAATTTGTATCCTCTCTCTGTGCATGTGTGTTGGTGGGCTGCCTGTGTTACTGAAGCAGGCTGTGTACACAAGCACACACAATTGTGACGGCAAAGCAGCATTATAAAGATAAGACTGCATTATAAAGTGTTTTCTGACTGCCAATATTAAATCATAATATGATGATGATGATGATAGAAAGGGCCTGCAGGAAGTGCCTCCCAGTGAGGTGGGGATTGTCTATCTTGGCTCATGGCAGCGGAGTCTCCCGGTGCATCTTCAGCCAAGCTGGCAGTGGGTTACTGGGAAGGACTTTGGCTGAAAGAAAGGCTTTCAATGTAGGACCTCCCTTACTTAGTCTGGAGAGCAGAAGTAGAGCAGGGAGACATTAAGAAAGAAACACACACACACACACACTTAACAACAGGAACAAACTAAAGTTTAACTTAATATAATCTAAATAGAGACGAAGAAAAGAAACGCAAAAGAGAGAGAGAGAACTGGGAAAGGATGACTAAAGTGACCTTGATGACACCTTACTAGAGCCGTCTTATGGGGAAAAACTAGACTTGCCCACTGGACTCTCCCTCGAAGCTGAGGAAGAGTCTTTTGAGATGCTCTCCTCCCTAAATTCTGTAGTATAGGGACTACCTTCACAGAACATGGCAAGTGTGTGTTGGCATCTCTTCAGGGTATTTTTGTAAAGCAAACTTAAAAACAGCACAAATGCCCTGTCAGACACATACACACACACCCTCGCACATGGTGACCAACATGCACACCCTGTCTTTGTAGAAGGCCTCCATCCTGTGTGAGAGGCCATCCCTCAGCCTTGTCACCACATCTGGTAGATGTAGGTGCAGGCTGCTGGTGGTTAAGTGCCCTGGCATTTTACCCCTGCTCAGACATGCCTTACAATGGTGACAGACAACAAAGTGGGGATCCACTGTGGTCCCACACCATGCTGGTCTGTCGCTTCTGTGGTGACACAGTTGGCCTGCCTACACTCTCCAGTGTCACCACAGGAGCAGGGGCAAGAGTGGAAGAGGGGTTGGATAGTGGAGAGAGAGGCTCTGCCTGCTGCTCCTCCTCACCCACATTCTGGAGGGTCTCCTCCACCTGACCCTCAACCACGCGGAGGACCTCCAGTATGTCTGGCGTAAGGACCCTCAGCGGGCTCCCCTCAACGATTAGGGAAGGAGATGGTGATACTCCTACTTCCGGGGCACTGCTGCTGCTGCTGCTGCTTCCACCTGCCTCTGCCAACGGGTCACTTTGCCCGGCCTCAAAAAGTGACCTGCGCATACAGAATCAGGCACCTTTGCCTGCTGCTGCTACCCCAGCCAAGAAGGGCACCTGATAAGTTTCACTGCAGCCTGCCTACTAGTAGTGCTGGTCCCACCACTCCCATCTCACCCCTGCCACGCACAGCCTGAATGCATCTGCTGCTGCTGCTGCTGCGTTTCATTTTGAATATAAAAGTCTTTATAAGGCAGTCTTATGTTCTTTATGTGCTGCTTTGCCCTCACAATTCTGTGTGCTTGTCTACACAGGCTGCTTCAGTAACACAGGCAGCCCACCAACACACACACACAGAAAGGAAAATGAAACGCGGTGGTAGCAGACACATTCAGGCTGCGTGTGGCAGGGGGCAAGATGGGAGCGGTGAGACCAGCACTACTAGTAGGCAGGCAGGCTCTCTCGCCTGCAGTGAAACTTATCTGGCGCCTTTCTTGGCTGGGGCAGCAGCAGCAGGCAGAGGTGAGTATCCCCACCTCCTTCTCTAGTGGCTGAGGGGAGCCCGCTGAGTGCCAGCCTTGTTGTGTAGCTGGGTCTAGTGGGTTTTACCAATGGACCTATTGCATACTTGTGCATGGCAATCGCGCCAGCCAGCCTGCCTGCGAGCCCAACTGTCCAGTTTTTCTCCTGAAACATGAGGAAGTAGTATCTGGACTTTGCTCATTGTTTTCCATCATCGTATGACTGGCTCTGCTTAGAGTTCAGAAACTCAACTCTGAAGGGAGAAACCCAAAGGCCTAATCTTCCAAGTACAATCCGATTAAGGGGATGCGAAAGCATCTGTAACTGTCAACGGTTTTCGAACCACTGTGCCCGCCTTGCTGGGTTGGTTTGCTTTTTTGGCTGCACGATTGAAAATTGAGACAATCTTGGGCTGACTGCTGCTCTCATTATCGCTGAATGCTGCTTCTGACTGTGTCTCTGTGTGGCTGCCTCACTGCCCTGTGCAGTGACCTTGCCCAGTTGTCCAATATTACATTTATGCTTTGCTTCCTTAGTTACAGCCACATTAGTGACTGGTCTACTAGTCCCTAACTTCCATTCCTTCACTGCTAATTGTAATTGGAGTCTGAACGGGAACACCCTCAGGCTCTGCTAGCCCAGCTTTTACAACACAAAAGCACACTGAAAGGGAGATTAATTTGCACTTCAATGGATAGTGTCTGATCTTCTCTTGAATACACAGACCTTCTCTCTTTGCTAAGAGAGACAGCTTGAACTGTTCCTTTGAAAAATCCAATTTTGGGAAATTAATTACAACAAAACCTGTGAACAGATCATTCTCAAAATTTCCACAGATGAGAACCATGAACCCATTTATAAGCTCAACAACATTCATGTTGATATCTTGAAAAATGAAAAAGTTATAGCACTTTGGATTACCTGAAAAATACAATTTTAAAAAATTAATTGCAAAAAAACCTGTCAACAGATTATTCGTAAAATTTCCATAGATGAGAACCATGAACCCATCAATAAGCTCAACAAGATTCATGTTGATATCTTGAAAAATGAAAAAGTTATAGCACTTTGGATTACTTGAAAAATCCAATTTTAAAAAAATAATTGCAACAAAACCTGTCAACAGATCATTCTTAAAATTTCCACAGATGACAACCATGAATCCATCTGTAAGCTCAGAAAATGTTATGTTGCTATCTTGAAAATGAAAAAGTTATAGGCATTTCTTTCTCCCAATGGAACTCTATGGAGAAACGCATCCGAATCGCAATTTGGAGTACTGAATCTCGTGTGGGCTCCGAGGTGGATCAGGGGAGGTCCAGATCAGTCTGAGGCGGATCGAGCCTGATTCAGAAGGTCTGGATCAGGCTCTGAAGCAGATCGGCAGGTCCGTGCACAGCCCTAGTACCGATGTGTTGTTTTTGTATTAAGCAGTAAAATTTGCTGTACAAAATACATTAAAAATACCTCCACACAATGAAGCAAAGTCATAACAATTTCCTTGTCACATGGAATTCTAGGCATAGTTTAACAGAATTTTCAGCACCTTGAAATGACAGTTCTATGGATTGTTGAAGAAAGACATGATAATTAACTAGTGTAGCCTACTAATTTGGTATTTTACAGTAGGTATTATAATACCTGTTTGCATACTGAAAAGAATGCCAATAAGCAGACTAATGAAGAAAATGGGAGGGAAAGCATGGACTGTAGGAACTGACACTGAAAGAGCTTCTGGTAGAAGCAGTGTCTACGTATTGATTATTTAAGATAAATGGCAGCCATATGAAAATATTTGTGATGATTATATTTTAGGGTGTTTGTAATCCTACACTCATGTTTTTCCTGAAATAATTTAAAACTGGTGCATACCAACAAATTCCTAGCTCAGCTTTCAAATGTAGTTTCAGTCCTTCAATCTCCCTGCACAGCTAATTCAGGATATTGCTAGCAACAATTCAGAATACATATCTCTGCAAGGGTACTGATTCACACTGACTATTCTAGCTTCCCAAATCCTCTGGGATAATGCTACACCAAATAGAACTGCTTTCCACCTTGACATTCCTTGCAGGAATGGAAATAAATATCTCTTCTCAAAGATATCATTCCTTGTGCTGGCAGCAGGCTTTTATTGAAAAGAAATGGATGTGGGAAGAGAGGAAAAGGCACAAAGCAAGTCAAACACATATTACACAAATTTTACATATTGTGCAAATCAAAGGCAATTTACAAATGTTCAGGCTGAAATCCCAGCTACATTTATTTGGAAGTTAAGTCCTATACAAGTAAAATTATCCTAAACATATTTACATAGACATGTAAGATTATCACCATATAGCCTTCAGTAACATTCCCAGGGTAAGGGTTTCCCCTAAGTAGGTTTCTGTTTTCATTCTACTGGATAATGTTCTTCTCCAGAAGTGAAGCCAGAAGACGTGCACAAGACCTTCACACTACTTCTACCTCTGAGAAACAAATTTTGCAGGATTTTGTATTGTTTCAAAAACTTGTCCAACAAAGGTGAACAGTGGAACCAAGTCCATGAGGGGGAGCCCCTCTAAAACCACTGTGGCACAAACACTTTGAAAAGAAATGGAACCAGCATGTAAATCCAGCACACAGAACGAAGTGAAATCTTCCCATTCCAGAATAGGATGATGGACACAAGTACATTTGATAGCAAGAGGCCCTTTCACATGTGTTTTCAAAGTGTATGTGCCCATAAATGTTCCCTGTATTCAAAGTACCCCGAATCTTGCATTAAGAAATACAGATCATTTAGAATCATAGAATAGTAGAGTTGGAAGGGGGCTATAAGGCCATCGAGTCCATCGAGTGCTCAGTGCAAGAATCCACCCTAAAGCATACTTAGCAGATGGTTGTCCAGCTGCCTCTTGAATGCCTCTAGTGATAGAGTTGATAAAAGCACCCTCAGCTTAAGGTGTCTGCAGAGAAGTTTTTTTAAATAATAATAATAATAATTGAGGATCAGTTCTGAGCAAATTCAATGCAAGCCAGAGGAAGTAATTGCTCACTGATCTACCCATTTGATGTTATTTGGAGGGGGAATCCTACACTCAGAAATACCGGACTTTTGTTCCTGCTCCTGCAGTTCCATGGAATTATAGCCGCTGCCCCTTTTCGGAGCACCCCAGATTTTCGCTTCTTTGTGTGTCATCACACAAGGTTTTGATGGTGCATTGAGTGCCTCCCAAACTGGGGAGGCTGTGTGTGAAGTTTGGTCTCAATGCTGCCTACTTCCAGCCCTTGTCGTGATGTTGCTGGAAACGCTGAATGAACCTCTCCCTTCTCATTGGGCTATTGTGGAAGGTTAAACAGGCTGCTGCAATGTTGTCAAGGGGTGAAACAGGGCCACTGCTGGGGCGGGAGGATGACTCAGGTTACGCACAGTAGCTTCGTAAGCTATGCACAGTGGCTTATTGGTCTGAACATGTGGATGATAACAGTAGCTTATTTTCAAAATAAGCCACTGTGAGTAACGTATTTTATTTATTTATTTATTTATTTTAATTTATATACCGCCCCATAGCCGAAGCTCTCTCTATATTAATCCATCATGGCTTAAAGTGATGTCTGAACACAGCCAAACACACAGAGAAAAGAATTTCAAGTTGTATGTACACTTTTACAACAGACTAAGGAAGAATAGATGGGCTAATGAAAGGTGGCGTTTAAAGGAAATAGATCTGCAAGGCAGAATGGCGGAACCAATGAATGAGCAATGTAGTTTCATTCCTAGAAAAATGAATTCCCATTCAGGAAGAAGAAAGCAATAGGATGGTGTGTGTGTGTGTGTGTGTGTGTGTGTGTGTGTGTGAGAGAGAGAGAGAGAGAGAGAGAGAGAATTGGTCCTCCTCAGTTTTGGTTCTCGCTGTGCACACTAGCTGTAGCCCCACCGACTGCTGACATTATTATCCCTTATGGAATGTGGCCCGCAATGGAAAAAAAAGGTTTCCCACTTCTGCTGTACAGCTTTTAAGCACACTCTAGAACACTCAACACACCTTTAGAATTTTACCCACAAGTATGAAAGATATACATTTAAGGACAATGAAGCCTGGGATACTCAAGATTCTGCAAAAGCTGCTGCATTTAGACATAAATTCCTGCACTCCCCTTAAATTACACAAAAGTGGGGGTGGGGGTGAGGGAAGGAAGACAGAGAAAGACTGGCAGTATGCAGTGGAGGATGCAGGACATATGGACTGTAATGGCTCAGATGTGCACCTGACCAGCCTCATTCTTCCTGCCCCCCATTGCCCTCTTCACATTGGCTTTTGAGTGTGTTTTCAAACTTATACAATGATGGCCATTGTAACAGAAACTAATCAGTATCTGTGACTGATTAGGCAAACATCACACACCAGCAAAAGATTTTAGTGGGGAACTTGGTAATAATCACCCCATCATGGGGTGAGAACCATCTCTTCACCATGAGATTAGAGCTGTGACAAGGAACTTCAAGCGACTACCATATTGCTCTCCTTACAGGCCATGCAACAAGTCATGCCCATTCTATCTCTTGGCATGCTTTTTCATCTATATTATATATATAAAACTCTTGGGTATGTAGGTATGTTTCCGTGAAGATTCCAGCGTTGCTAAGCAACTGCAGTCCCGGGCCCCCACTGTTACAGCTCAGTAACTCAAACGCAGGTGGGAGTGGCGTCCCTAGATGGCGCCAGAGGGCAAAAAATGCAGGTTGCTTACCTGTAACTGTAGTTCTTCG
Organism: Elgaria multicarinata webbii; assembly: GCF_023053635.1. Lineage (NCBI taxonomy): Eukaryota > Metazoa > Chordata > Lepidosauria > Squamata > Anguidae > Elgaria > Elgaria multicarinata. The sequence continues at coordinate 315,599 of NC_086173.1, forward strand.
AGTGGTCATCTATGCATTCACACATATGGGCTCTGCGCCTGCACAGAGCCCATATGTGTGATGCATAGAGACCACGAAGAAGAACTATAAATGCAGGTTGCTTACCTGTAACTGTAGTTCTTCGAGTGGTCATCTATGCATTCACACATATGGGCTCTGGGCCTGCACAGAGCCCATATGTGTGATGCATAGAGACCACGAAGAAGAACTATAACTGCCAACAACAAAACTCCACATCACAATATGACTCATCCCCGGTGTAGAGCTTGGTTTAGGTATGCTACCGTTTGGCCACGCCCACTTTGCCTTCAGGAATTCTAGAATGGCTTCAATGTCAGCTGATACAGGTTGCTAAGCCCTGTATCCACTGACGTTACTGTTGCTTAGCAACACCCTTTCCCTCCCAGCAAATGGAGGGTGGGGAAACACCCGTGCAAATTATTATTATTATTTATTTATATAGCACCATCAATGTACATGGTGCTGTACAGATAACACAGTAAATAGCAAGACCCTGCCGCATAGGCTTACAATCTAATAAGTTGTAGTAAACAATAAAGAGGGAAGGAGAATGCAAACAGGCACAGGGAAGTGTAAACAGGCACCGGGTAGGGTGAAGCTAACAGTATAGAGTCAGAACAAACTCAATATTTGAAGGCTATAGGGAAAAGAAAAATTTTTAGCTGAGTTTTAAAAGCAGTGATTGAGTTTGTAGTTCTCAAGTGTTCTGGAAGAGCGTTCCAGGCGTAAGGGGCAGCAGAAGAAAAAGGACGAAGCCGAGTAAGGGAAGTGGAGGTCCTTGGGCAGGCGAGAAGCATGGCATCAGAGGAGCGGAGAGCCCGAGCGGGGCGATAGTGTGAGATGAGAGAGGAGAGATAGGCAGGAGCTAGACCGTGAAGAGCTTTGAGGGTCAGCAGGAGAAGTTTATATTGGATTCTGGAGTGAATTGGAAGCCAATGAAGAGATTTCAGAAGTGGAGTGACATGGTCAGAGCGGCGGGCCAGGAAGATGATCTTAGCGGCAGAGTGGTGGACAGAGACCATCGGACTGATGTGAGACGAAGGAAGGCCAGAGAGAAGAAGGTTGCAGTAGTCCAGCCGAGAGATAACCAGTGCGTGAACGAGAGTCTTGGCAGAAGAGACAGACAAAAATGGTCGAATCCTGGCAATATTATATAGGAAGAAACAAACAGATCCTTCTTTCTTTCTTTTTAAAGGCTTGGGTTAAATATGTCTTCCTTTCTTCCTTCCTTTCTTTCTTTCTTTCTTTATTGCATTTCTACACCGCCCAATAGCCGAAGCTCTCTGGGCGGTTTACACATTTAAGACAATTCAAAACAAAACAATATATGTCTGTTTGTTTGTAAAACTGTATAAGTGACCAAGAGTTAATTGCAGCAACAGAAACTGAAGCACCACTGGCCTTTAAATCCTTGGTTAAAGGAGGACACCACCACCACCACCACCACCATCATCATCATCATCATCATCATCATCATAAACCTCTGCACTCATCTCTTTGGCTGAGTACTGCCCATAAAGTAACAATTAATTTCAGAGACAATAAAGTGGTTATGAGAAAAATTAATTATCCCATTTCTGCTAAAAGTGCCCTGATGAAGAGTGACTCATAAGCACAATACTAGATAGCAGCACAGCTATCATTAGAACGTCTTTACAACAAATTGCCATTCAGTGGGTCTCTGCATCCATTTTGTGTGCCCTTCCCAACCAACTCAATTTAGACAGACAGAATAAATTCACACATTGGCAACACTTTAGAGCCTATGAAATCTTAAACATTGTAGCTATTCACACAACGTAGAATCATAGAACTGTTGAGCTGGAAGGGACCACAAGGATCATCTAATCCAACCCTCTGCAATCTGCAGGAAAAACAATTATATCATCCATGAGAGGTGGCTGTCCAGGATCTCTTCTCGATCCTCCCAGAGTGCAGGACATGGAATAATGGGCTCAAGTTAAAGGAAGCCAGATTCCACCTGGACATCAGGAAAAACTTCCTGACTGTTAGAGCAGTACGACAATGGAACCAGTTACCTAGGGAGGTTGTGTTCTCTCCCACACTAGAGGCCTTCAAGAGGCAGCTGGACAAGCATCTGTCAGGGATGCTTTAGGGTGGATTCCTGCATTGAGCAGGGGGTTGGACTCGGTGGCCTTGTAGGCCCCTTCCAACTGTGCTGTTCTATGATTCTATGGTCTTAAAACCTCCAGAGATGGAGAAGCCACAACCTCCTTAGGTAGGTTGTTTCCTCCCTAAATGTAATAACTTACACTTCTCCCTTACATGCAAACCCATACTCAGTGGTTGAGTGAGGGTTGTTTTGAACCATTGTTTTAAACCTTGGGTTGTTTGTTGAACTGTGCTTTATCATTTTGTCTGAATGCAACCAGAGTGGCTTGTTAACCATGCAGTGTCACTTATTGTTCTCAAACAAGCCATCATGAGAATCCACGGTTTGTTGTTGGTTGTTCAGGGTGGTTAACAAGCTACCCTGGCTGCACTCAAACAACACATTAACCCATCCTGAGGAAAGCATGGTGGGTTCAGACAACACACTAACCCACAGCTCAACAATCTTCGGTTCAAAATAATCTACACTCAATCACTAAGTGTGGGTTAGCATGTTGTGTGAACAATCCCATTCATTACAGTTTCATTCTTGAAGCAACAGAAACTATCAAGAGTGAAATCAAAATTTATTTTCTTACATTAGATCTGATGAGTTGGAATAACTACCTAAAAATTGTTAGATTCGGAAAAGGCACAGGTAAATAGATTTAAGAAGTAGAGACAAGATGATGAAAGATATGGCTGGAGTAGAGGCAAGATGATGAAAAATAGAGCTGTGTGCCACCTCAGGTCCAAACCCTGAATCCGAAGCGGATCGGGGTGTTTCGGACCCTTCTGAACTGGATCTGAGGCAGTTCCGGCAAAGGCCAAGGTAGTCCGAAGCTGAAGCCAATTGTCTCTGAAGCTTCAGGCCGCTTTGGAGCCGGCCCCGCCCCTCGCCCTTCACCCCCCACCAGTCTCCTTACCTGCTGCCTCCATCGCCATCCTTTTCTGGCTGATTCCGGTGCTGCCGCCAGAAATGAAAGGGAGCGCGGCCTACTCCCTTTCATTTTTGGTGGCACCGGAAGCTGCCAGAATAAATATGGTGGCGGTGATAGCAAGTAAGCCCCCTTCGCCCCATTCCCCACTTACCTGCATCCGCTGACTTCTACTCGAGGATGCTGAAGCCAGGAAGTAGGCTGCGGCCTACTTCCTGGCTTCAGCGTCCTCGAGTGGAAGCTGCTGGACGTAAGCCAGCGGTAGACCCAGGTAAGCCCCCTCCCCCCTTACCTGCGTCTGCTGTCTGCCAGCACCAGCTGTCATGATATTTTGTTGTGGAGTGGAAGCATTTTGAGGTTGTCTTGAGCACATGATATCGTACCGGAGCTTATCTTAGGGGAAAAAACAGTTTTGCAGAGTACTTTTACTGTGTGTTTTTTCTTTATCTAAGTTCCCATGTGGTTCAGCAGCTGTGCGACATATTCCTGTGTATTAAAGTAGACATGATAGGTGTTCCCTGGGGAGTATCTTTCACCTGGCTGTAATCTCGGAGACCTAGGTCAAAGGGTAGTTCCCTCCCTTTGCTCCCCACCCCCGCGATTGTTTTTGGTCACCATTTCAGTAGTCAGGGCTATATCTATTTATTTCCCTCACCTTTGTTTATGCCTCTCAATACAGTCGCTTCAGCATTCATTACATCATTATCTATCTCTATCTTCTACCTCTCCAATTTTCTGGATCTCAGCTCAGCATTTCAACTAGTGATGGCCATTACTTCGATTTAGCAGTAAAACACTATTGCAAAGCACCAGAATGGGGCTAAATTACAATTCTCTGAAGAAGGTACTCCCACTATCAGAACAATTTCATTCTATCGTTCCATCCCTACATCGCAGTGTTTAACCCTCCATTAGATTTGGTTACTGTTGATTTGCATCCAGACTTTGCACTAGCAAAGGTCCTGCTGTTTCATGATCTGGGTTTCTCCCCCTCTTCCCTCTGGCTACTTATTCTGCTGTGCTTCTTTTTTTGGGGGGGGGGCTTCTCCAAATCCTTTCCCTCCTGCTCATTTCTTCCTTACACTCTTATTCCAAGACCTCTTAGTTTGAGGGCCTGAAGAACTTTGCTGTGACTGGAGCAGAGAATACAAGAGCAGCTTTGATCCAGTCACAGGAACACTGATTCCTATGAGCAGATATAGATGTGTGGATATATCACAGTGCAGGTATGTCAATGTGGAGATAGACCCATTTACAGATATATCAACATTTAGCCAGTTGCAGGGAAGCATTTTTAGGGTACATTCCACTACCTTTTAGAGGGAAAATGGGCTGGCAGAGTTGTTGTCGTTGTGGAACTCAGTTTTCCAGACAGAAGGCTATGATCTTTTCTGAGGATGCTTCATTCTCCTTACCATGCAGGGAAAGGAGGCCGTGGGAAGGGGGTGGGTGGGAGAACAAGGAGGATGTTCATGTAGGCCACCGGGACTCCACCCAAATCATCAGAAAATAAAGCAGAGTGCAGTGTGATTGATGTAAACACCTGGTTTGGGAGAGGCATGGTCCACTTTTTCCAGAGCAACCCTATAAGATCAGAGCCAAAATCAGAATAAAGTGGAGAAAAGATGGAAGCCGTTCTCATTGAACTGATGTGAAGACAGCCCCCAAGATGTTTCACTTTGGACAGCCATGGCATTCTGCTTCCACTCTGATGCCACCCACATTTAGTGTATGTGCTGGCATAAATAGTGATGTCTATGAAGCTATTATTTAAACATGTATTCTGTGGCAACACAGCTTCTTCAAGTACTAAATGAAGCAAGGCGAACTACTCAAATAAATCAAGATTTACCAATTTTAAAAGGTTTTACGCATTTTGACATATTTTAGGCTCTCAAGGGCTTCTTCAGCTTTATTCTTGAGGTGTGGGAAGTTCACAAGATTACTTTCATGAGAATTCCAAGCAGAAAACCCCACAAGCCCAGGTCTCCATTAGCATCTCTGGACAAGCATTTTTACTTCACTTTAGTTTCAAAGAAATTTCAGAAACTTCAGAGCAGTTTCAAAGCCTGACTGGACTTCTGTCCCCTTTAAAATGGGTAGCTTCCAGTAGCTCTGCTTTTCCAGTACCAACTTCCTTCCATCCCCCTGGCCTCCCTCTGCAGGAGCTGCTAGAAGCAACTGACTGAAACCTCAGCAGCAGCAAAAATAGGGTTGCATATTTTCAGTTGGCATGAGCAAGAGCACAGTTTTGCTACCGCCTGCTACATCCACATCTTCCTTAGACTATATCTTTCTGTTTTAGCATTGGGGGTGTTGGCAACATGGCTCAGAACTAGATTAAAAAAAGGAAAGAAAGACTTAAAAATGTTAGCCTCTAAAACGTGTTGCTGGTCACTAGTTAAAAGGTGCCCATGAAACTCATGCAACCTCAGCCTAGCCCTCATAACTGCATGTCTTAGCAATAGTAAATATTGCTTTTTCAGCAACAGCCAGGAAAATGCCATTTTCCTGTAACCAAATTGCTAAGCTGGGGGAAACATGTATAGATTCCCTGCACCGACTGAGTTAACAGATGAAAAAATCAATCATCTAGAAAGTCCCTGTCTCTGAACAACTTCCTTCACAATATAGAGCGATTAAAAAAATTGGTTCTAGGAAGATTGGTCCCTAGACAACATTAATTAGCCTTGCAGAACTCTGCCAGTACAGATCGCATCCAGCACCTATTGCAGTCTGGGGAAACTTCCTAGACCATGTTTACCAAACGTTCCACACAATGCAGAACCAGCAGGAACTGCATTCACAGCGTAAAGGTCACTCAATCTTGCAGTATTTCACAAAATTTGTTCCTGTCAAATTGTTTATGCCTATCCACAGTCAAGCTCCACCAGGATAAAATAAAATCTAAGCTGAACAAATAGGCCACACCCAACTTACAAATAAAATCCACATTTTGGGGGGGGGGGGAAACTAACACACATGCAGAAGAGATTAGACTACATACTGGATCCACTGTTAGGATTTACAACTGGCATCCCATCATTAGTGGCTTGCAAATTCCTTGCTTGCCCCAGAATCACAAAGTCTCCATCTGCCAGAGCAGTCACCAGTGACAAATAGTCATCCCACTGCAACAGTTCTGAATCACGGCCTACTTTTCTCCTAAAAGCAGGCACAATAGTATGTTTCTATTGCCCACTCATTATTCCTTGCATTTTTTTTAGAGTTTGAACAGTTAAAGTTGATAGGATAATTCAAAGAGGACATAATATTTAACAGAAGTGTTTCATCCATCACTTGATCATTTGAGTCTCTTCATCAGCATCATAGAATTCTTCATCCTCACTTCCACTCTCAGCTGAACTATCTTGGTCAGACTAAAAGGAAAATGAGATTCTGATGACAGAGATATCCTTCAGTAAGTTTTGGATACAATTTTGATAACGATTACTCTCAGCATTACAGGTCTTTTCACCAAGTTATCGGTGGAAAGTAGAAGACAAAGGTAGCCTTTGGCAGGCCATTATATCCCAACTTCAGACTTCCATCAGCAATATGGTGATAATAACAAGACTTATCTTGGTCAGACTAAAAGGAAAATGAGAATCTGATGACAGAGATATTCTTCAGTAAGTTGGCTGCAGTAAGATTACTGAAATAACATATGTGGACTGCTTTTGAAATTTTGTTAAAAGCTGCAAAAATGTCTTTACTATTATGAGAAATGAAAGTATCTGGCCAAGCTACAGTAACCTTACATTTGTGATTTGGATTGTATTTGGGACATAAATTTGTGGCATGTTAGGTTAACCCTCCTGACAAGACCCTGTAAGTTCATAGGTAAAAAGTCATTGACTTTCACAATGCAAAAACCAAAACAAAACACGAGAAGGCAAATGAATGGCTTTCACACTAGCAGCCAGCTTGAGACAACTGCATTTCTACATGATGGTGGCTCACTTTCTGGTAGTAGATTGTGTCTTCACAAGTCTAGTCTTACCGCTAAGGGTTCCCTGGTATTTTCCCTCCACACAAGTTTCTTTTTTTGGGGTGGGGGGAGAAGAGTGAAGGGAGAATGGCTGCTATGTTTCTAAAGAAAAAAGGAACCATGACGCTGTGAAGTTTCATTAGATAGGCTCTGCCTCTTGATCAATGGGAGGGGCTTGCTGCGTGTCAAAAAAGCTTTCCTGCCACTGACTAGGAAATGCTTGCCTAGCCATCATTTCAACCAAACACTTTCTAAGGTTACTCGCAAAGTTGACACCATTCAACACTAGTGCAGACAGGCCTTCCGATTCAACTTGATAGCTGTTACCACAAGAGGGGGTTAGAAAACAAGAGAGGGCTAGAAAATGCACGTACCCGTGAGCCTTCTAACTTCTGCAGTGCCATGGCTTCATTGCCCAACCTCCGATACGAGCAAACCTGCAAGTCAGATATTGTCTCCAACAATGGGCTGTTCAGGGTTTCTGGCAATAATAGACTCAGAAGGCCAGATAACAGACTTGCCACTCCAAACACAATATACGGCAGATACCATTGCAAAGATTTCTGTAAAAATTAAGAAAAAATGTAGCATGGGATCATGGGAATTCTACAATGATGCATGAACAGGTAAAAAACATGAGTAGGAATTAAACTGCCAGGAGAGAGGGAGAATATGAAAGGGACAGGAGATGGGGGAAAGGCTAGTCTCAGACCTCTGTCTCCTAACCATGTTTGTCAGAGGCAAATGGGAAAGAACAGAGCAGCTCTTCTGACAGAATGCTACCTATAAATGCTGAATTATGACTCCCTTCCTACTCTTACCAGCATCATAAAATTGGCATTTTCCTCAGAACTAGTAAGAGAGTCTGGTTTGAGTTGCTCCAATTTCAAGGTGTGCTAACTTTTGAGGAAGTGCACTAAAAGTCCAGTGCAAAATATGAGGCAGTGCCACTCTAGTACATGTGGAGCCTCACAGTATAATGTGGGTTATGTCATCACCAAATTAGATCTAAGGGGCTTCAAGAAACACTCTGACGAGAACTTCATGTTTACTTTGAGATCCCACATGGTTGCCCACTTAAGCAATCTAGAATGCACTTCCAGGTGACTTAGAGTGAAGTCTCTTGCTCAGATCCCCATTAAATTCTTGTAGGAAAAAAACAGGTCTCTTCACAATTCGGCACCTGCAAGTGATTAGGTGAAACACCTTATCACTCAGGCCCCTCTACTTCATCCAGCTCTTTCTTAGCAGTCAGTCTGTTGCTGTATACAGCAGGCCCTGGTCATATTCTGTTAACACAGACATCAGGTGTATCTCTGCTCACTAAGCTGAGCTACCTCCAAATCTCAAGACTTGTCCCCTGTGTAGTCTTGTCCCGTGCAACCCCCTGGCTTCAGGCTGCTGATGGATTGGCAGCTTCAGCAAATCGCCATTGTAGCAGCACTTGCAATAAGTGTGCAATATACAGAAGGGACAGTCAACCCAAGTGATTTGGGGGCTGAAATCAGAAAATTCAAATGGTGCTCCCATTACATAGTGTTGTTGTTGTTGTTTTTTAAAAAAATCTAGTTTGTGATGTAGTTGCATCACTCTAGCTTATGGAAGGGCCGACGCTGAAAAAGGGGAGCGAACATAGGAGCACAAGGTGAGGAAGCAACACTTGAACTCCCTGAAGCCACCCCAAATGCGGCATTTGGAGCAGTCCCATCCCCCAGAAGGAGGCGAAGGGCTAAAGTAATTCTGTTGCCAGAGAAAGAACAGCCAGGCTTTTCTTCTATAAAAAAAACTGTTTCTTGACAGAATTGACCAACTTAATGGCTGTATGTATATTGACCACATTCTTACAAAGTCTTGACAAATTAAATTACATTTAGAGTTTAGAGTAAACAAATCCCTGAAGTAATAACCAACAGTTCTCAGTCTTCTAAGAAGTCTTTCATTGCTATTGATGTTGAATGAATCAATTAAGCCATTTTTTGTCCTTCGGACCCTTTATTATGGAAAACCATTTAACACTGATAGCAGCGCATTAACTACGAATTGCTCTGTATAACTCTAACAGCTGTTTGATACTAGAAATTGATGTCAATTCTGTGAGAGTTGAATGTCTAAACCTTCTCCATTTTTTCCTTCTCTTCCTTTTTTAATAATTAAAAACTGTAGAACAAATATAAGAAATGTGACTATAAGAAATTATAAGGGGAAAAAACTCTGAGGCAAATAGCATAATAATAAAATAATTTAAAAAAACACTGGAAGCACAGTTCAATACATTTCAGAAGAAAGTAATAGCCAAGATAGATGAGGCAAAACCGAGGCAAAACAAACAAAAAAAGAAATAGTAGAAAGGTTAACAGAGATTGAAATAAGGGTCATGAATCTTGAAGAGACTTAAAAAACAACTAAACAGCAATCTGCTAAACTAGAAAGTATTCAGAGTAGCCAGAAAGAAATATTAGAAAGATTAGAAAAGAATGAATCAGACATTAGACTTGTGAGTGTGTCACATGTTAACAACAACAACAACAATTTATTTCTTACCCGCCTCTCCACTTGGATCGAGGCAGGGAACAACAGTGAATATAAAACACATAAAAACTGATTAAAAACATAGAATACATGATTAAAACATCCTTAAAATTTCACTGGCTAGGCCTGTTAAGTGTTTGATTAATGGAAGATAAATAAGAAGAACTGGATGACAGGAGTAGAAGATGTAATATCAAGATAAGAGGACTTGGAGCATTTATTGACATATTTATAAAGAGTTTCTCCAAGTATGTCAATAAATTGTCTTCTTCCTCTTGTAGTTATAAAAACTATTTTAGGAACAGATTTTGAAGAAAACATTGCATTGGAAAAGGCTTATTGAATTTCATCAGACGATGCCCCTGAGTACCCTCTCTCACGAAGTGGAGCCACACCAGCCCCCTGGTTTTCTAGGGAGCTGGCAGCAATGAGATGAGTGAGACGGTGACTAGAGCAATGTTGGTGGAAAACCTGGAGTGAATCCGATCGAACATGGGCTAGAGCCAAATACATGACGATATGGGCAGCAAAAAAAGTATTTTTTCTGACGCTACTGCATCTGCAAAGAGCCGTCCAGCAGAGCAGTTTTATGTGATAAGGGGCCTTTTACACACTGGCCACCAAGAGGAGAATTCGGGCCTGTAGGCAGCCCACTTTGAGTTTTTTTTAAAGGAAATTTTAAAAGCGCAATTACAAACAATTCCAAAACGGAAAAAAGACAGAAGACAACAGAAGAAACCAATGTGGCTCCACAAAAAGCTTATAGATGACCTGAAAACAAAAAAGATGCTCTAGCCCCTTAACCATTTTAGTTGCCCTTTTCTGCACTTTTTCCAGCTCTATAATATCCTTTTTTAGGTGTGGTGACCAGAACTGTACATAGATTTGTATAAAGGCAGTATGATACCAGCAGATTTATTCTCAATTCCTTTTCTTATAATGCCTAGCAGGGAGTTTGCCTTCTTTACAGTGGCCGCACACTGGGTGGACATTTTCATCGAGCTGTCCACTGCAACCCCAAGATCTCTTTCTGGTTCGGTCACTGCCAGCTCAGATCCCATTAGGTTATACTTGAAGTTGAGTCCCCCCCTCAACATGCATCATCTTACACTTGCTTACATGGAACTGCACCTGCCATTTGGATGCCCCCTCTCTCAGCTTGGAGAGATCCCTTTGGGGCTCTTCACAATCCCTTTGTGTTTTAACAATCTTAAATAATTTGCTCGCATTGGCAAACCTGGCCACTTCACTGCTCACTCCTAATTCCAGATCATTTATGAACAAGTTGAAAAGAATTGGTCCCGATACCGATCCTTGTGGGACCCCACTGTTTACTCCCCTCCATCGACAGAATTTACCATTTATTCCTATTCTTTGCTTTTTGTTCTTTAACCAGTTACTGATCCATAAGAGGACCTCTCCTCTTATTCCATGACTGCAAAGTTTGTTCAGGAGTCTTTAGGGAGGGACAATCAAAAGCCTTTTGGAAGTCCAAGTAAGCAATCTCCACCAGATCACCCCTGTCTACATGTTTGTTGACAATCTCAAATAATTCTAGCAGATGGTGCATAAGCCTTTATCCATTGTTGCCTCCAAGTTTACGTCTCCTGCCCCCATAGGATTCAGTTTAAAGCCCTCGGGATGAAGTTCTTCATGCTGTGGCCAAACACATTCTTCCCATCCCTTGTGAGGTGCAACCCATCCCTTGCCAGCAGTCCATCTTTCAAGTAGGGTAGGCCGTGGTCCCAGAATCCGAATCTCTCATGTCGGCACCACCTTCGTAGCCAGTAACTCACCCAGAGTATTTTTCTTTCCTTTTTTTATTCCTCTTCCAAGAACTGGGAGGATGGATGAGAAAACTATCTGGGCCCCAATGTTCTTGTGTTTCCTTCCCAAAGCTTCAGTCTGATGTGATTTCTTCACAGCGCCGCTTGGCAATATCATTTGTTCCAACATGGATGGGAGGAAAAGGGTATGTGTCTGTGGGCTTTGTGAGCTTTGGCCAACCCTTCAGTCACATCTCTAATCTGTGCTCCAGGAAGACAGCATACCTGGTGAGTCCATGGGTCTTCGCGACATACTTGAGTTTCAATCCCATGCAGCGGGGAGTCTCCCACAACGACTATTCTTCTCTTCTTGTTCTTGTAGGCCTTGGGATTGTTGCCTCTGCTCAGCTGACCCTCTGCCTCTTGCTCACTGCAGCAAAAGGTACCCTGTAATCCTTCCTCTACAGACTGTCTTCCAGTCTCATCTTTCAGTAGCTGAAAGCAGTTACATAGCTCTAGTAGTTTGATTTATTTATTTATTTATTATTGCATTTATATCCCACCTTTTTTCCTCCAAGGAACCCAAGGTACATAATCCTCCTCCTCTCCATTTTATCTTCACAACTGTAATCAAACTGCCTTCAATGCTGAGCAAAGCCCTGCCTCCCTCCTGAGGTGCCGTGCAACATTTAAACTCCGTTAGCTGAAATAAAATGTTCACCAAGTATTCACGGATGATGAATGCAGTGGGCAGGATCAAATCCTAATACATGGGGCTAATTGCTCCAAGCAGCTGATGCTGTTTCTTGTGAGGGCTTATTTTGCGGGCATGTGACAAATCGTGGCTTGGACAGTGTGTGGCTGATGAAGAGATGGCCCTGACTTTTGAGTAGAGTAGCCTTCCTGAACCTGCTGCCATCCAGATATCTTGGACGACAACCACCACAATCCCTGAACATTGGCCAGACTGGCTGGGGCTGTAGTACAAAACATCTAAAGGGTAGAGAAGTCACAATTAGAGGGTTGACCAGGATGGCCTTGTGGTCTCTTCCAGCTGCATCATTGTATAGAAATTAACAGGAAGGTGTCCAAGAGAGCCAGCAGAAGAGCCAAAACAGTAGCCCCATTGGGAAGCGTCCATAGCTCTTGCATATAAAAGACTACACGTTAGGAAGTTCTTAGGGAGCAGAGCCAAGAAAGACCATTGTGGAGTGCTGCTGCCAGGCAGAGAATACTTAGCAACATGAATCAATGGCCTGAGTCAATACAAGGCAGCTTCAAATGTGCATTTGTTTTAAGCAATCGTACCAGCTCCAGGTGGCCAGTTCACAGAAGGACCAATTCACTGTCATGCTTTGGCAGCTCCCATGTTCTCTCTTCTCACCCTCTCTCACACACATGCACACTTATTGTCAGACATGCTCACTGTAACTATCATGGGCTGGGAGAGCCTAAGACTCTTCCAAGCTGTATTAGCTGGCAAAAATCCAATCTATGTATACCACCTAAAGCAAGCCTATATTGGACAAAGTCAGGTATCCAGGGCCTTCCGTGGGGAACATGAAGTTAGAGAGTAAGAGCCAATTCCCCCCCACAACCCACACTCTTTACTCCATTAAGAAAAATAACAGTATCTAAGAGAAGTGCTAAACAGACACACACACACACACACACACATACTAGCAGCAGCTTTTATTTTACAGAGAACCAAGATTGTGTTAATCTTTAACTTTATCTTCATGTGTTAGGGTGGGGCTGAGATGGGGTAGAAAAGAAAAATCGAGACAAACCAGAGATGGCACAAAAGGAGCAATGATCCCGCCAACTCGTGAGAACATAGAGCAGGTTCCCATGCCGACATTTCTGTGAAGAAATAAAACACAGCAGTTGAATTTATGTGAAGATTTTTTCCTCAACTAATTTTTCCTCAACTAATATGCACAGCTTGTTTTAATTGTCTTCCATCATGAAGGGACGTTTTGTAGAAATTCCAGTTCAACTGAGATTGTGTCGTTGTCAGTTGAGACAGGCTGAAACAGTGCAACATGTTTTCTTGGAATGTCTTTTTTATAATGATATTAGTTTCCATTTTATTTTATTTATTTATTTTATTTATTTATTTTATTTATTTACAATATTTATATACCGCTAGATTCCGGAGTGGTTCACAGAGGGATAAATAGTAAAAAGAAAGAAGATTAAAAAAGCAAATTAAAATTGTTCAAATTAAAACAAAGGATAAAAATAGTGGCTGGTCAATTGAAAAAGGCTTCTTGAAATACAGTTGTGTTCAGGAGGCACCAGAAGCAGCCTAGTGCTGGCGCCTGCCTGACCTCCAGGGGCAGGGAGTTCCAAAGAGAAGGGGCCACCACACTAAAGGCTCTTCTCCTGGTGGATTCCAATTGGGCCAAAGGTCCAAGTGGAACTACCAGAAGCATGCCCTCCAATGACCTCAGTGACTGGGCGGGTTGGTATGGGAGAAGGCACTCTCTCAGGTATCCTAGTCCCAAGTTGTTAAGGGCTTTTTATACTAGTAGCCAATAGGTAGCCAGTGCAATTCCCTCAGCAAAGGAGTTATATGCTGAAAAGAGGCAGTTCCTGACAACAGCCGAGCTGCTGCATTCTGAACTAGCTCCAACTTCTGGATCAGTCTTAAGGGCAGCCCTACATAGAGCCCATTGCAGTAATCCACTCTTGAGGTTTCTAGTGCCTGTACCACTGTGGCCAAGCTATCCCTGTCCAGAAGAGGCCATAGCTGGTGAGCCAGCCAAAACTTGTAAAAGGCACTCCGAGCTGCTGGGACCATTTGGGCCTTGAGCAACAATGATGGATTTAGGAGTACCCCCAAATTACAAACCTGATGTTTCAGAGTGAGTGCAACCCCATCCAGAAGAGGCAATGAACCTATTTCCCGAGCTTGGGAACCACTCACCCACAGGGTTTCTGCCTTGCCAGGATTCAGCTTCAGCGAACGTGCTTAAACCATGGTTATGTAGCCATCATGGTTATTAATGGTTCACATGACATGTTAAGTCATGGTTTGCATGACTCACTAAACCATAATGTTTTAACTTAAAATGTTTAATCACCATGGCTTAGCGTGTCATCTGAATAGCGTCAATGTAAAGTTGATTGATGATTTTATGTTTTAAAGTTATGTTTAGTTATTAATTTCTTTAGGATTTATTGTATTATATATTGTTTTATTTATCCTATATATCTTAATCTAGCCTTGTTTTATTGTTTTGCTCTGATAACGTATTACATACTAATATGTGGGAAGGTCTGTGGACTAAAGAAACACATTTAGGTGCCTGCGTCTAAGTCCAGAAGGATATCTGGGGATTGCTGAAAGTATCTAGTCGAAGCACCAATCCTCAGCAATAAAGAATGTACTTATTTGCCTAGGGTTACCTTACTTTGTCCTCACAACTATCCTGTCAGGTAAGTTATGCTGAGACTGGCCTAAGATCATCCAGTGAGCTTCAAACCCAGGCCTCCCCTAATCCAACACACTATCCATTATACCACACTGGTTATTTCTATGAGAGCAAGATGTTTGATATTTTTGGTTGATGAATATATAACAAAAAGTTATTATGTTCTTACCAATATTTCCATTCTGACTGGGTTTGGATGAGTATGAAACAACTAACTGGTTTGGCATTTCTGCGTGGACTCTGAGAAGACTGTATGTACACAGGAAACTAAAATTCAAGTGGATTTAAAAAATTTCACATTTCTTATTTGAATTGTCTTCTTTGGCTAAGCAAGGATTTTCGTGTTTAAATGTTGTACTTTAGCAGGCGCAGAAGCCTTCTAAGAACATCTGCAAGCCATTCAAGGAGAGTAAATCTATGGAAATTTCCTGAAACCCAGCCTGAAAATTAGGCCTATGAATTTAAAACTAGTGTTTCCACTCAAGAGAAGAGGGGAACAGGTGGTCACATATAGACAACAGAAGCCACCAAGAAAGAAAGAACTTGTCTTACCTGATCACTGTAGGATAAAGTTCTGATGTGTAGATATAAACAATGTTAAATGCTGAACTAATCGTCAGCTTCCCCAGCAAAGACAATGAATGGCTGTTTACAATTGCAAATACGCCTGTAGCTGTTGAAAGAAATGCAATCCTTGTGAACACTCTACAACAAATAAGGGCGACTTTTTGGCTTCATTCTGGTGCTTGCTTTCCCACTCCTTCTAAGAAAGAACACCAGCTTGATTAAAAGATGGGGTTAGTGTGCCATCCAAACTCAGCACATGGCATTGCAGCGGTAGTTTCGTACCCACCCTGCAACCTCTACTACATGTTATGGGTTGTAGGATGGGTATGATATATCCTGCACTGGGTTCGGACAACACACCAACCCATGATGCCACACGGGTGATTATGCAAATGGCAGGCATGCACAGGGGCAGAAGCCACAATAGCTTCTTCCCCCTGAGCAACTGAACCGAATCAAACTGTTTTGGATGTTCTAGATATGGAAGAGTTTACATTTCACTAATGTTTCCACTTGCCAATTTATGGCCTAGCTTTCATGGAGGTCATCAACCTGCACATGAGATGTACTACTTCTGACATCAGGTGGAGACTTACATGACTGAAGGCTCATCCACACATACACACACTGGAGAACTGGCTTGTGAGGGGAAAGGGTTCAAGCCCAGCCTACTCCCAGATGTGCTTGTTTTCTATGTGTAGGAATGTGTGGTTTTTTTCTTTGTGAGAGAGCACTTCATATGAGGAACAGGTTGCTTACATGTACCTGTGGTTCTTCGACTGGTCATCTGTGAAGTCACACGTATGGGTTCTGCGCCTGCGTGGAGTCTCATTCAGGAACTTTCTATAGCTGAGAAAGATTTGGTGGGAACCCTCCCCCAACATCCTACTGCGCACGCTCAGGAGGGTTCCCGTCCATCTCCTCAGTTCACTTGAGACCCCATTGCAGCCCCAGGACTGAGGGTCAGACCCAAATCAGTGTACAGAATTAAAAGACACCAAAGTGGGGAAGGTGGGAGGGTTGTGTGATTGCAAAGATGACCACTCGAAGAACCACAGTTACAGGTAAGCAACCTGTTCTTCTTCGTGGTCTCTGTGCCTCACACGTATGGGAGAATAGCAAACTGACTTAATGGTGGCAAGTTGGTGTCTCATTGCAGAATCGCCGAAAGGAGTACTCTTCCAAAAGAGCAATCGGCTCTAGAACGAACATCCAGTCTATAATGTTTGATAAATGTAGTCGGTGTACACCATGTTGCCGCACGGTACAGTTCCAATCAGGAGACCCTTTGGACAAATGCTGTCAATGTAGAGACAGCCCTAGTGGAATGGGCCTTAATTGTGTCTGGCAGGTCCATCTTGGCCAACTTGTACGCCAAACAGATCGTCTGTACGAGCCATGCAGAAAGCCTCTGTGTTGACACTGGGTGTCCCTTCTTATGCTCTCCATAGCAAATGAACAAACGGGGAGATTGTCTAAAACGTTTGGTGCGTGCCCTGTAAATGGCAAGCGCACGCCTGACGTCCAACATGTGAAAAGCGGACTCTATAGTTGTCGAAGGAGATGGGAAAAAAGTTGGTAGGATCAGATCTTGTTTCACGTGAAACTCTGGCACTACCTTCAGCAAAAACTGAGTATCTAGGTGCAGCACCACCTTATCACGATGAAACGCCAGAAAGGGCTCATCAATCCACAGTGCTGCAAGCTCACTAGCTCATCTTGCTGATGTTATGGATACAAGAAAGGCCACTTTCCAAGTTAGTAAGTTCAAGTCCGACATAGCCATAGGCTCAAACAGCTTGGAGGTTAGGGCATGCAGCACCACAGACAGACTCCATGATGGAACGGGTGGTCTGGCAGGCGGCTTCAAATTACGTAGACCCTTTAGGAATCGTCGGGTTAGTGGGTGAGAAAATACAGAATACCCATCTAAGGGATTATGATATGCCGATATGGCAGCTAGATAAACTTTCAATGAAGAGAACTGCAGACCATTGTCTCCCAGCATTAACAAAAATGATAAAACTTGCTGAATTGACCAGGAGTCTGGTTCAAACTGGTTAGACAATGCAAAATCCTTGAACTTCAACCATTTCCTTAAATATGAATAAAGTGTGGATGGTTTTAATGCCACATCAAGGACTTTCTGTATTTTAGAGGTTATCTGACGATTGGTTTCTGTTGAAACAATCTCTAGGCTGTCAAGCGCAACATGTCGAGTTCGGGGTGGTAAATGTGTCCCTCCTGTCGATGCAGCAGGTCTGGACGCCTTGGGAGGTGGCAGTAGTGTCCCAATGACCTGTATAGTAGTGGAGCAAACCAACTCTGCCTGGGCCACCCTGACATCACAAGTATACAGTCGGCATTGTCTATTGTGATCTTCTCTAACACCTTTGTTACCAGAGAGAAGGGAGGAAACAGGAAGCAAAGTTCGTGTGACCAAGTCAGAAGGAAGGCATCCCCCCTCGAATGCCCGCCTCGACCCGCTCTGCTGCAGAAGCGGTTGCATACTGAGTTGGCCGGTGTTGCAAAGAGGTTGTTGGTCAGTGTTTCCCATTTCATAAAGATGGTTTGAACCACCTGTGAGTGCAGTTGCCACTCGTGCGATGTTGAGATAGTTTTGCTGAGATAGTCTGCCAGCTTGTTGTCCCTGCCTGCTATGTGAACAGCAATGATCATGATGTTGTGTCGAATGCACCACTCTAAGATCTGTACTGTCAAGTTGACCAGTTGGATGGATCTTGTTCCTCCCTGCTTGTTGAGGTGAAATACCAGTGCAGTGTTGTCGGAGGTCACCTGAATATGGTTGTCCCTGAGCACAGAAACAAACGCCTTGAGCACTTTCTGGACGGCGAGGAGTTCTAAAACATTGGTGTGAGTTTGTTTCTGCCTGTTTGACCACACACCTTTTATCATCAGCTTCTTGTAGTGAGTGCCCCATCTGAGCAGAGAGGCATCCGTGGTCAACAACATCATGGGGGGATCTCGATGAAATGGTATCCCTACCAGGAGGTGGTTTGGTTGAGTCCACCATAGTAAAGATGCAGCCACCTCGGTTGGTAATCGAAGCCTCGTTTTCCTGGCATTCACAGTTGGGTTGAACACTTTCAAAAACCATAGTTGGAGGTGACACATCTTTAGACATGCGAAGGGCACTACAGCAGTAGTGGCTGCCATCAGACCTAACAGCTTTTGGATGGTAAACGCTTTTACAATCTGCTGATGACTGATCTGTTCTGCTAGCATAATGAGGGTTGCAGCTCTGTCCCGAGGTAAGTATGCTCGACCGATGTTGGCATAGTATGGCTCCAATGAACTTTATCGAACAGGATGGGATGAAATTTGATTTCTCCTCATTGAGACACAGACCGAGATTGGCCAGCAAATTCTGGATGCTATCAATTTGCCTTGTCAAACTTTGCCTGGATGTCCCTACTACCAGGCAGTCATATATGTAGGGGTACAATCGGATCTCCATCTGCCTCAAGTATGCATACACCACAGCCATTCATTTGGTAAAGACGTGTAGTGCGGTTGACAAACCAAAGGGCACTACCTTCAGCAAAAAATTGGTCTCCCTTCGCAAACCTGAGGAATTTCTGACTGGAATCATGGATATCAATGTGAAAGTATGCGTCTCGAAGGTTGATTGATGCGAACCATGCATCCTTGGGTCAGTAGAGGTAGAATAAGGGCTATCGATTTCATCCGGAATTTCCTGGTTCTCATGAAGAGGTTGAGATTTCTGAAATCCAAGATTGGACAATGTCTCCCATCTCTTTTTGGCACAGTAAAGTACTGGGAAGAGAAGCCCTCTAGAATGTGGTCCCAGGGTGCCTGTATGATAACTCCCTTTTGCAAAAGTACGAGAATTACTGCTTGTATTGTGGGGGAGGATTGTGTGATTCGCATTTCTCCCAGTGGAGAGGTTGCCAGGAATTCTATACCTTTTCCTGTTGCTACAATTCTGAGGACCCAGGAGTTGGAAGTTATCTGAGTCCATGCTGAAAAGGAAGTGGGGAGTCGGTGTCCAAACTGTGTCATAGTGTGCTGAGGCGACAGAAAGTCAAAGCCAACGCTTATCATTGCCGTCGTTCTTTCGACGTTGAGGACAATATTTATATGGTGGTTGTCATTTATTTTGAGGCTGAAATTGTTGATGTGGTTGTCTAAAGGTAGACCCAGCCTGAAAATGAGAATATTGGGATGTTTCTTGGCGATACCACTTTTCTGTTTATACTGTTGTGGAGGAGGTGCTAATCCCATCTTTTTAGCAGTCGTCTTAACCTTCTGAACTGAGCCCATTGCCTCGTCTGTTTTGGCATTAAACAGACCTATGCCATTGAAGGGGAGGTCCTCAATTTGGGACCTTGCCTCTTCTGAAAGACCTGAGGATCTTAACCACACATGTCACCTTAGGGCCACCGCCCCTACCATCAATTTTGCCCCACAATCTGGTTGGTGTCAAGTGGTGTAAAGCTGTTCTTCAGCCATATGTACTGCTTCTGTCTGAAATATACATACTAGCTCCCTGTGGTCTTCATTAAGATGATCAACTAGGGAACTCATTTTGTCCCATAGGAAGAGCTGGTATCTGGCCATGGTAGCTTGATGCAGAGGAATAAAGTCTACATCCCATCAAGTACAATCAACGGCCATCCTTATCTACAGGGGCAGCATGGGTGTGTTGGGAATGGCCTTGTGCTGATTCAATCACTATTGAGTTCGGTTGTGGGTGGATGAATAAGAACTCTGCATCTTTCTCCAACACTTTGTACATATTTTCAAGTTTCTTAGAAGTGGGTGCTAGAGATGCAGGTGACTTCCATGCTTGCTATATAGTCTGTTGCAATGTGGGCAACAGTGGAATCACAACTGTCACAGTAGTTTCCATGTGCACAGCATTGAACACTGGGTCAGTAATTCTTTGAGTCGAATGGCAGGTTTCTATACCTAGGGATTGTGCCATCCTTTGAATTTGGTTTGAGAAGTGACCAACATCCTCAGATGGGGAAATCAGGTCTTGCGATGCCACAAGGGCATTGGGAGATGAAACAGAAGGGGCCACTAAAGAGCAAGAAGGCAAATCAAACTCATAGCCATCAGTTGCCGAGTCAGGTGAGCTGTCAGGGCGAGTCGTGGTGTCTTTTTCCGTCTCTGTGCATTGAGGAGATATTCTCGACACCAATGTCATCCTCAGCCTCGACTGTACCGGTGCTGTGTGCTAGTCAGTGGAAGCGGAGCTGTCAATACCAGATGCACTGATGGTGCGGGTGGTTGACAGGTTGGTACCAACGGCAGCTGCGGTACTAAAAACAATTCCTCCAGTCTTGTGATCAATGCCGATGGGGGGCATCGATGTCGAGGAGACGGTGGTTACGGGTAGGTATATTGGACAGGGTTGCATGGCTGGTGCCAAGGACCCCAGTAGTAAGCTGGTCTGGGCGGTAATTACCATTCAGACTGTTGATCCCAGTCAAATGTCGGTGAGCACGATTGATGACGGTTCTGGGTATAATGATGTCGCTCAAAATCTTGATCCCAAGGGTGATGCCTGTCTGGCTCAGGAGAGTCGTGATGGTCTCCCTCCCAGCCTCAAGCGTGCAAGGGCATTCTAGCTCTCTCTGGAGAGGATCTCCTCAGTCCCCTGGGGGAGTTATACTGCTGAGGTGCAGACAAAACAGGCGGTAGTGGGGATGAGTCCCATATCTGTCCCTCCATAGGTACCACATGGACAGTTTGAATCGACAAGACATCTGCCATTTGAGTAGGGTTATTACCTAGCAATGGCTGTTGATATCGGTGAATCTAACAGGGGTGGCGGATTCAGGATGCCTTTGGGGATCTTTGGCACAGGCTCATCAGATATTTCTGAGCTCATTCGTGTGTGTTTTCTGTTTGTTTCGAGTCAATGTCTGAACTTTTTTCAATAGCAATAGCTTCTTCACTACCATAGCAACCAGGGAGTGGCCCATAGTAGGCACTTCTCCTGGCTGTCTATTCCCCTCGCCAGCCAGACAACTTAGACCCGATGAGGTGCTTGTTGATTGTTGTTCTTGCGGAACAGTCACAGGCTTCTCTTGCCTTTTAGTAGGCACCGCCTCCAGCGCCTTTTTCCACAATTCAGATCTAAGGCAATCTGCACGGTGTCGTCATGTTTGTTTTGAAAATGCCTGGTACAATGGGAAGTCTCAACCTCATGGCTCTCACCAAGGCAAAATAAACATAAACGGTGAACATCATATGGTGGTAACTTGCTCCCGCAGTTTGAGCATTTTCTGAAGGGTTGTCAGAGGGCCATGCCCCCCATGGCGATGTGCAATAAAATCGTGAAGTTAAGATAACTAAAAAAATTGGTTTTGTTTTTTGTAGATGAAAAAAGAGAAAAAGAGAAAAAAGAGATGGAGAATAAGGATATCTCTGTTAACTATCACAGTCCGAAGACGAGTAAGTTCCTCATGATGTTGCTGCAATGGCGGTTGAAAAAGAACTGAGGAGATGGGCGGGAACCTGACTGAGCATGTGCAGTAGGACACTGGGGGAGGGTTCCCACCAAATCTTTCTCAGCTTTTGGTAAATAGCATTATATATATGGAGTGCTCTTATATATTTTTTCATAAAGCCTTAGTTAGAAAATGTTAGTAGCTTATCACAGATTTCTCCACAATTAAAATAAAAATACCTTTCTTTTCTGGAAGAAACATAACAATAAGGGAGGCCAGTCCTCCCAGGGACAAAAATGCAGCAAGGGTCCGTTTACGGCCAAACCTGTTGAATGGGGGGGGAAGGGAACAATAAAAATACAACACAAGGAGAAAGTGAAAAAGGTGTTCTTTGCATCAAGGTCTTCAATACAGCAAGACTATTATTCTTTATTCCCATGACATCTTCTTCCTGCTTTTTGAACAGAAGCAGCGATCAAAACTGTTAAAATGCCAAAAACATTTGCAACATACAGTAACTGCTTACTAATCAGTTTTCTAGGCTGATAGTGTCTGAAAGTGGGAGTACTGGTAAATTTCACAACAATATGCTGAGGTTAGCGCTAACTTTTAGCCTCGGTAGGTTGATATATTTTAGGACCCAGCATGGGAAGAGCCAAAGTCAAGGGAGGTCCAAATTCCACTGCTAACCTTAAAGCTAATATTGTTCATCGCCAGCGAAACCTCAAAAGGAGTCTTCCGCTTCAGATCTGAATTCCGAATCCGAAGCGGATCAGGGTGATTCAGACCTCCGAATTCCAAATCTGAAGGTCAGGGGAAGTCTGAATTGATCTGAAGTGGTTCGGGGAGGTTCGGATGGATTCGGACCCTTTCCCAAGCACATATACACATGAAAATGGGCACCATGATAGCTTCTAAATAGATCCTTAGTCATGCCAATTTTGAAGCAAATCAGATCATCCCGATTTTTAGGAATTTTTTAAAGTTTTCCCCTATTTACAAAACTGCATTTATCCCCGTCATTTTTCAAGATACACACATGAACTGAGGACCATGATAGCTTCTATATAGGACCTTATGCATGCCAACTTTGAACCATATCGGATCAAACCTTGATTTTTAGGGAATTTTTAAAGACTTAACCCTCAACTATTCCCCGATTTACAAAAATGTATTCATCTCCAACTGGGCACCATGATAGCTTCTAAATAGATCCTTAGTCATGCTAATTTTGAACTAAACTGGATTATCCCCTGATTTTGAGGGGATTTTTTAAAATTTCCCCCCTCCATTTACAAAACTGCATTCATCTCCATCGTTTTTCAAGATACACACATTTATTATTATTTATTTATTTAAAATATTTATATCCTGCCCTATATTACTAAGATCTCAGGGCGGCATACAGATAAAAACATACAGTATAAAACAATAAATATACACAGTTAAAAACAAATTAAACCATAATCCAAGTTAAAACAATATATAATTTAAAAGCAATAGATGCAGTTAAAACAGTTAAAACAATGTGCCACTGAGTTTAACCATCAAAGGCTTTGTTAAAAAGCCGTGTTTTTACATGGCGTCAAAATGCAATCAATGTTGGCGCTAATCGGGCCTCCAAGGGGAGGGCATTCCACAGTCGGGGTGCCACAACAGAGAAAGCCCTCTCCCTTGTCCCATCATAACGTATATGTTGCATTGGTGGGATGCGGAGAAGGGCTCCTCCAACAGATCTAAGGTCTCGGGCAGGCATATATAAGGAGAGGCGCTCTCTCAAGTACCAAGATCCCAAGCCGTTTAGGGCTTTAAACGTCATTACCAGCACCTCGAATTCCGACCAGAAGTGTATAGGCAGCCAGTGCAGTTCCTTTAAAACCGGTGTCATGTGGGCTCTGTAAGATGTACCTGCCAGCAGTCTAGCTGCTGCATTTTGCACTAGCTGCAATTTCCGCATCGTCTTCAAGGGCAGCCCCACGTAGAGTGCACTGCAGTAGTCTAAGCGGGAAGTTACCAGTGCATGCACTACTGTGGCTAGGTTGTCCCTGTCCAGGAAAGGCTGTAGCTGGCGGATCAGCCTAAGCTGACCCCAAGTACTCCGTGCCACAGAGTCCACCTGGGCCTCCAGTGACAATGATGGATCAAGGAGTACTCCCAAGCTACGTACCTGCTCCTTCAGAGGGAGCGCCATGTAACTGGGCACCAGATAGCTTCCACATAGGACCTTACACATCCCGGCTTTGAAGCAAATTGGATCATCCCCTGATTTATAGGGGATTTTTAAAGATTTCAGTATTTCCCCCCCCCCCCCCATTATTCATCGCTGTCATTTTTACAGTTAAAGACATGTAACTGGGCACCATGATAGCTTCCACATAGGACCTTATGCAAGCCGACTTTGAAACAAATCGGATCAAGCCCTGATTTTTAGCAATTTTTTAAAGTTAAACCTCAACCACAATATCCATTAGAAATAAAATGTGTATTGGAAGAAGATAATGAAAGTGCATCTCAGGTTAACATTAGCACTTCAAAGGGAACACAGTGCAAAGAGATCCCAGTGGGTCATGGCTAATACTTGGGCCTGAGACCGATCCAGTTAAAAAGACTTGTATTATTTTTAGACCATGCTTTCGGACAGACGTGTCGTCCAATGTATTTGTAGCTGTTGCCACCATCGGTCTAGTTTTACTTGCCTTCGGAGGTGTCTCTACTGCTCGGAGGACCTTATCCCAAAGTAGAGAATGTAAGTGATCTGCCCAGTGTTTTCTCATTTGTCTGATGAAGAACATACAGTGATGGCAAGTTTAAACTATATGTCCCTCACTCAAACATAAGACACACAAAGAATGCCCGTCGGAGGGAGGGAACTTACTCCCGCAACGGACGCACTTTCGAGATGGTGCCTTAATGGCCATGTGCTAAGGCACAGTGATCAAAGATCACGGAATAAAAAATATCCGAAGGAAATTAAAACACAAAACAGAAAGATGAAATACTAGGAGACAGAAGAATAGATAGAATAAAGCCTCTTTTTTAAAAACTCTAAGTGCTGCTAACGAGCAAAGAAGTCCCTAAGTTAAAGCTAACACAATGGCGGTCAACAAAGAACTGAGAGTCTTAGGCGGGAACCCCGGATATATACTCAGGAAGGGGAGGGCTTCCCTCCAAAACTCTAGGCTATAGAAGTTTCCCAAACGAAGCTCTGCACAGGTGCAGAGCCCATCAGTGTGATGCACAGAGACCATGAAGAAGAAACCAAACGCGCAGATACAAGATGGGGGATACTTGGCTCAGCAATGCTACAAACGAGAAGGATCTTGGAATTGTAGATCACAAGCTGAATATGAGCCAACAGTGTGATGTGGCTGCAAAAAAAAGCAAATGCTATTTTGGGCTGCATTAGCAGAAGTATAGCTTCCAAATTGCATTAGGTACTGGTTCCCCTCTATTTGGCCCTGGTTAGGTCTCATCTTGAGTATTGCGTCCAATTTGGGGCACCACTTTTCAAGAAGGATGCAGACAAGCTGGAGCGTGTTCAGAGGAGGGCAACCAGGATGATCAGGGGTCTAGAAACAAAGCCCTATGAAGAGAAACTGAAAGAACTGGGCATTTTTAGTCTGGAAACGAGAAGATTGAGGGGAGACATGACAGCACTCTTCAAATACTTGAATGGTTGTCACACAGAGGAAGGCCAGGATCTCTTCTTGATCATCCCAGAGTGCAGAACACGGAATAACGGGCTTAAGTTACAGGAAGCCAGATTTCGACTGGACATCAGGAAAAAACTTCCTGACTGTTAGAGCAGTATGACAATGGAACCAATTGCCTAAGAAAGTTGTGGGCTCTCCCACACTAGAGGCATTCAAGAGGCAGCTGGACAGCCATCTGTTAGGTATGGTTTAGGGTAGATTCCTGCAATGAGCAGGGGGTTGGACTCAATGGCTTTATAGACCCCTCCCAACTCTACTAGTCTATGATTCTATAATAATAATAAATACCAAAATATTTATTTCTTACCCGCCTCTCCCTTTGGATCAAGGTGGGGAACAACATTAGAACAGGAATCAATACATCTTAAAAATTCTTGATTTACATTGATCTGGATAGGCCTGCCAGAAAAGGCTAGTCTTTAAAGTTGCCTTAAAATCACACAGAGAGTTCATTTTACGAATCTCCTCTGGCAGGCCATTCCATAAACTGGGGCGACAGAAGAAAAGGTCCTCTATGATAGTATTCAATACTCACCATTTCTGGCTAATCAAGTAGATACAGAGAGGGTATGCAGGAATCTCTATTAGTCCAGAAAGAGCGAGGTTAGCATAGATGCTGCCACCGAGGTCACCCACATTGAGAGTAAGTCCATAATAAACCAAGCTGCATACAAACCTGTTTAGGACAAAAAGAAAAGATGTAAAATGCCAAGTTGCCTTTTCTAAGTTCCTGCCTATAGAAAAGCCATAACCTGGAAAGCGTTATACTTAATGCATGCCAAAGGATGGAACTTATTGGCTGTGGTTTCTTCCTGACTATATCAGCATAATCAATGCATGATTTGAAGTCTCTCTTCCGTCGATTAAGATTTACACTTCTCTCAGGAGGGTTACAGACAAGGTTAGATTTTACTCCTTGCAATTTTCTGGGTAATATAGTTTTTCAAATCCCATTCAGGAAGTGTTCAGTCAACCATGGTTGTCAGAATTCACAACACATTTTCTTTCTTAATGACTCTCATTGATGTAACTCAAACATTCTGCTACTGAAGTTTGAAACGGTTTTCACAATCCAGAGTTACCATTTAGATGTAGATAGGTTTGTTAGATGCATGTGTTAGATGTAGACAGTTCTTGTACATGAATTTCATGACACTGTATTTATCCATCTTTATGCTCTTCAAATGGTTTTTCCTCAATGCTGCTTATAAGATATTTTGTCTCAAGCTGTAATTTTTCACCATGAGCCTTGTATTTATGTAATTGGTGCCATATCTCAATGTACATTGATTATTCTCATTAAAGTTTATTAATAACACATTCCAGTAATTGGTGTTACACCTCAATGTACTTTGACTATTCTTAGTAGAGTTTTCTTATAACATATTGCACAACGTGAATGAATTCTGGCATATGTTTATATATTTGGGTATATATATGCCTGACAATACAGATTCAACTATCACCAACTTGCACATGCTCACATTTATTTATTATCCTCTCCGGGTCCTCTTGTTCATTCCGGTGATACAAACAGGGCATCTAAATTCTGGTATCTGGTATTTCAACCATTCCCTCATCCAAAGTCCTTTTTGGGTATTCTACACACCAGAGACACCTAATCCAACTTCCCCATCCAGATCACGGAGCCTCAGAGTCTTATGTCTTCCATTAAAGTTTAACACATGGCAAAAAATAAAAAATAAAATGTTCTGCTTTGATCCAGAAACCTTAAACTACATCTGCACATTTTTGGTCAGTAGTGACTGTTCAGTCCAAGGATTCTGAAAACCTTTAACACATTAGAAACATCATCCAGACAGTAGGTTGAATGGTTTAAGTTATAGGCTGTCAAGTGAAATGGAAAATATGCCTAGATGTTTTCTCTGCCATCCGAGACCATTTGATCTCTGTACATGTGTGTGTTAATAATAGCCACAGACCAAGCAATCTGCACCAATTTTTTTTGCTATTACAGAAGCATTATGGGCAGGGTCCTGATGGATCCATGGACTGCATACGGTCCACACAGATTCTGCACTCTTGTCTAAACAAATCATTGTTTAACCATTGATCCAAATCAGTTTTCTCAACTTGCAGAACGAAAAATTGATTTGGTGAATTTAGATGTGTTGTAATAAACATAGCAAAATATGAAAAATAACTTATAGACACATCTGTAGGGTTATTGGTTACACAGAGAAAACACAATCCCCAGACAATGGAACAAAACCTGGAAAATTATGTGCCCATCTGGTACATTAGATCAAGACTGGCCTCTAAAAGTTAATGGCCCCGTTCAGATGACACTTCAGGCTCTGTGGTTAGCGAAACTATGGTTCTCTGGGATTAGCACTAACCACAAGCCGTGCTGTTGCACACAATACTTTAAGGGATGGTTAGAGCCGCTAACCCTGCTGTAGAGAGTCCAACTGTGGTTAATAAGTGAGCAGGGTTTAGCAAAGCGCATTGCACAAGACACCTTAAACCCTGCTGCTTAACCAAAAGCCTTAACCAGCAGGGTTTAAGGGTCTTCTGAACAGGCCCAATATAAGCAAAAAAAAGCCATTCCCCTTCCCTAATGCTGTTATTTGAACACAAGCTAAAACAAAATGTGGAAGAAACTAACTAAACCTAAGGGCATCTCAAATGTTACAACTGCTGCAGGAAATACCAGTGTTATACTGCTGTTATTTCTCCAACAGTCATACTGGCTCAGTTCAGACAAAATATTTCTCAATGGTGGTTTTAGAACTCCACGGTGGAGTTTTTACACCACTGTTGAGAAATGTGTTGTCTGGCAGGAAAACTCCATACAACGGTGGAGTTCTTTTGGAAAATAATTTATGCAGACTATCCACGCTGTGCAGAGGAGAGTTCCTACACAAGCATTGCGTTGTGTGTTGTGTGGTGGGCTCCGTGAAGTTTTCCATTGCATTGAGTTGACTTTTCCCACTGGCTACAGAGTTCCTGGCAAAAGCGGCAAAGGAGTGCCTTCCACTTTGGGAGAGACACTGAGATTGGTCTTGTTTGGCCACAATGGCTAATGGGACACCATTGGGAGGACCGGAGAGGGAGAGAGGGCAGAGGAACTGTCAAACATCGCAAGGGATTTTACTCAACTCCACAATAGCCCACAGTCACACAATGGTGGAGTTAGAGCATGTTGTGTAGGGAGTACATCCTAAAAACTTAAGCACTGAGTGGCGTTTTCACATTGCATTGACTAATGTGTTGTCTGAACTGAGCCAATGAGTGGCAATGTTCTCAGGTTTCGCAATTGTGCGCTCACAAATGTATTATTTCCATACTTTAGTGTTTTCTGTGGAAAACACTGGTGTAACAAAAGCACTTCCCAAGTAAATCATAATGGATAGCACTTTCCTATTTCAGTCATGTAGATTGAAAGGATGAGAATTACCAAACCTTTTTAACTAAGTGGCTTCAAGCTGAGAAGAAGCAGAAGCAGAAACTAAGCGATCAAAACCAAGCTTACTTTATAAAGGGTCCCTAATAATAAAACAAACAAATCCTCAACACAGAGTAATTCACTGTACTTCAGTAACAGCACAATAGCAGCACTTCGAAAACTAGGTTCAAAAGGTTGTGTAAATACCAGATGAACATCATGATCAGAGTACGCCCCCAAAGGATTTTGTATCGGAACAGGTCCAGGATGGTTCCAGACTCCTTAAAACTCCGTTCAGCTGGGAGCTTAAGCGAAAACGTGCACTTTGGCTTGTGGTTCCTCTTTGCAATGAGGTAGAGGGAATCTTCAGCTTCGCTCAGCCGTCCCTGTGAGTACAACCAACGCGGTGATTCAGGAATGAATCTAGAAGAAAAGGACAATTCATTAGGGCCGTTCTGACACTTAACACCGGTCTTGCTGGTAAATATAACACACTGCAAACATGTTTTATTTTGAAAATAGAGTAGCAAATGGACATTGACACACTTACTGACATACAATTAAAGCATGCATAAAGTATAATTAATAGCGTATGCTAAATTGGTTGGTGAACTTATATTTCTACAATATATTCAGAAGCTGTTTATCAGGAAAGCTGCCCCAGCTGAAATAGAAGGTACATAAGGAACAAGCTCCCAGAGAGCGAACAAAGCGAGAGAACAGGGACAGAGAACAGGACTTTGTCAGGGGGAGTGTAGTGGAAGAGGAGACCAAGGCAAGGAGGAGAGAGGCCTCGAGTACATCCAGGAGGCTGCCTATTCAAAGTCGCCATGTGCTGATTCAAGGGGCATGTCCTTCAGGCCCAGCTGCTGCTGGGCCTGAAGGGGTGTGGCCTGATTGCTCTCACCGGCAGAGTGGGCAGGGAGCCTCATTCTGTTTCCTGACTGCTAGCTGAGCAGAGCAGAGAAGGGGAAGTTGCCCCAGCTGGATTAGAAGGTACATCTGGAAGTCAGCTTCCAGAGAGACAGCGATAAGAGCGAGTGAACAGGGAGAGCAAACAGGAGTTTGTCAGGGGGAGTTCAGCAGGGGAGGGCAAGGGCAAAGGGGAGGTCCCTAACAAAAAAAAGGTATTCTTGTAACACACCCCCATATAGTACAGGACTCTGTTGTTAACCTTCAAGGAGGACAAGGCAAAAGCACAGGCTATTCCAGATCAGGCAGAAACAAAAACGGACTATGGATGGAAAGGATTCTCCAGTGGTGGTGAACTGCAATGTGTGTGCAATGTTTGTGTTCCTGCCTGAGTTCAACATGGCATAAACGTACAACAAGTGCAAGCAGGTTGCTGTATTAGAAAAAAAGTGAGTGTACTTGAGCAACGAGTGTCCACCCTCCAAGGAATAAGAGAAGACCAAGAGTTCTTAGACAGAACAGAGGAACTTCAGCAGCAGAGAGAAGCCCACGAGGTGGCAGACCAACAGGAAGTTGAACCAGAAGTGGGGAATGCTGAGGTGAGGAAAGCCAATGAAGAGGAAACTCCCTGGAAAAGGGTGACAGGAGCAGAAGAACTAGAAGACAATCTGCACCAGTGGAATCGGTGTGGTGTAGTGACTGAAGTGTTGGACTGGGAGTCAGGAGATCCGGGTTTTAGTCCCCACTGGGCCATAGAAACCCACTGGGTGACTCTGGGCCAGTCATGGACTCTCAGCCCAACCTACCTCACAGGTTGTTGTTGTGAGGATAAAACGGAGAGGAGGATTATGTATGCTGCCTTGGGTTCCTTGGAGGAAAAAAGGTGGGATATAAATGCAATAATAAATAAATAAATAAATAAAGGTTGGGGGTTGAAAAGGA
This sequence comes from Elgaria multicarinata webbii, assembly GCF_023053635.1. Taxonomy (NCBI): domain Eukaryota; kingdom Metazoa; phylum Chordata; class Lepidosauria; order Squamata; family Anguidae; genus Elgaria; species Elgaria multicarinata. The sequence goes on from NC_086173.1 coordinate 346,382, forward strand.
TGAACCATCCGTATTAATGATGGAGCAAAATTATCAAGGGTTGAGGATAAGGAAGAATTAAAAACAGAAACAGCCAAGGAGTTAGCAGGAATAACAGAAGGAAAAGAAGAGGACTGTGATGGAGAAAAAGCCTCATAATTAATAGTAGGGCTGTGCTCCGCTTCATTTCGCTTTGTAGAAGCGATATTGGAGCGGGCGAGGCGAACTGTCATGAAGCGGTCGCCCATTTGCAGAGCAATCCGCAAGGCTCCACCCGCCATTTTGGAACTTTTTTCGCATAGGATGAAAGAATGCCTATAACTTCTTTGTTTTTAAAGCTACATCTCTGAAACTTACTGTGCTTAGAAAGTGATGATTGGGGGTCATTTGTATCGATTTTCAGAATTTTTCATCCTGTGGTTTGCTTGCTATTAATTTTTATAGAATGGGTAAAGTGGGAGGGGGAAACCTATTTTTTTTAACGTTGATTGACAGGTTAATCTCCCAATCGTGATAAGTGATCAGCCTATGTGAAGCATCCTCCAATCCCAATGTTGGAAGGGGGGGGGAATATAAGCAAAACGGGATACTTAGTTACTTTTCTTTCTTTGTCTTTTGTAGGACTTTTGACACTTTTTGGGTGCATTGGTGAAGCAGTAGCCCCAGCAAACCCTCACACACAACCTTAAATAATATACAAAGTAAAATAACAGATAGGCAACACAGCACTGCAAGGTACCCACCATAACCTTGGTGAACAACTGAATAGATGTGGTGCAAGTGGATGATGTGCTGTATGGCATGTGGACATGCCCAGTGCCCATTGCCCTTGAGGGTAATCAGAACCCTCCAAAGGGTAACAGTGGAAAGAAGCCAATGAGTTGCACGAGTTGATGTGTGATGTGGCTCCTCAAAGGCAGGTACCTAGTCAGGACCGGCCAAATGACTTGTAACACAGACCCCACTGTCCCACTGGGTACATCCACTTTCCCCTTACTGGTAATAAAGACAGACAGCGTTTTTGTTCTAATTCTTCTTGTTGTTGTGATTATTAGTATTTTTTACAGTTATATTACAGTTATTGGCTGGGCATACCCTGGAGTGTGTGAACTGTGATGGAGGTGTGTGTGTGGGGGGGTGCATCTTGAAAAACCAACACGTAATAGCAGTTTGAAATGAGTGCATGGCGTGAAAGAAATTATGTTTTTAGAAGTATTGCGACCCAAGCGTGGCAACGCAAGGTCTGTATGCTCACCCCGTTTATCTTGAAGTTCCCCGTGTTCATTTTTGACTTGGTTACCTGAGAGGAAGATTCTGATTTATGTTTAACTTTAAATATTTCAAAAAAAAACAGGGCATGCTTGGATTTCCTTCAAAATGGGCATGTATCTGGATACATTTTAAAGCTGTCATGGTGGCCATTTTGATGTTTCTAACTTTTAAAGTGAAGATGTATGCACTTTGTTAATTGGGGTTAGGGTTGAGGGTTAAAACTTTATTCTGCAGATAAAGAACCTGCTGCAAATGGTCTTAAAAGCCTGTCTGTCAAATGTCTACAAGCTTACCTCTAAACAGTGAATGAGTTCACATGGTCACGGGGGTATAAAAGAAGAAGCCACTGTGGCCCCTGTGCGTGCCGCGGACATGCTGGTTACTCACACTGCTGGTTAGCATGTCATCCAAACTGGACACACAGCGCAGCTTGGTACTCACAACCCACACCGCACATGGTGGATTGTAGGGTGGGTTGCTCTGTACCAGGTTCAGACAATATGCCAATCCATGCCGCAGTGCGGGTAATTATGTAAACAATTCATGCACGTGCAGGATCAAGGGGAAAAGCCACAATCTCTCCTTTCCCGCCAGCAATCATAAGAACCCGGCTAGTGGCTTGAGTTGATTCATCAAAAGAAAGACTATTATTATTATTATTATTATTATTATTTATTTATATAGCACCATCAATGTACATATTGTCGGAGCGTCTGTAGCATACATCTAATGAAAACAGGAGGCAGGGAGCAACTAACTTTGATGTTCAGAGCTTGTCCAAATGAGGGAAAAACCACAATGCACAAATGTTAGAAATGGTGGCAAATTAGCAAAGCTGCATCAATTCCAAGGGAGTTTTAGGGAGAGTAGGATAAAACTAACAACACAAAAGTGATGCTGCAACACAAGGCCAAAGTCACCCCTCAACAGAAGCAGAACCTGCACAATTCTGAAAATGATACTCCCTTTCTGATAAGAGAGTATCATTTTATCATAATACTGATAAAACCGCAACTTGAATCTTGTGTTCAGTCCTGGGGAGGACCTTTCAACAATGACATTGGTAAGGATTCAAAGGAGGGTTATTAAGATGAAGAAGTGCAGAAGATAAATCCTATGAGAACCGGCTAAAGCTACATCTAAACCTAGTGAGACTAGGTACAGGGAGTGATGGAGAGAAGAAATCAAACAGTTTTTAAATAGGGTTTTAAAAAAAAAGGGGGTTTAAAAAATAATTACCCTTATTCAGCGACAACTGATTCCAACACTTTTTTATGAATACAACCAGAACAACTGTAAACTACGGAACTTACAGAGAGAGGAGAAAGACTAATGTTCCCTCCAGGTTAACCACAACTGCTAGCATTCTCCATGATCGAATGAGATATCCTAACAAAGCATATTGGGCAATTCCCACAGCAAAGAACAGGCCACCAATTGATCCTAACAAAAGGGAGATAGAGAAAAATGTGTTATTGAGCAGGTAATGATGTTTGCTAATGTAGGCACTTTAACAGAATAGATAAGCAGAGGAGGCTATCTAAACAATGTTATAAAAACAAAGAACTTCAACAAAATAAATTGGACTACCACTGGCCTTTTCTGCATTACATTTAAGCACATCTATCATAAATTATTATGGGAAGGTGCCTATATTTAAAGACTACGTAACCAAACATTTGTCACAAAATATGCATAAGGCAGAAATAAGTAGGTGTAAATATGATTTTATGCCAAACTGATTCAACACGATTTGATCATACACATTTTTCCTTAGGAGAAATTACAAATTAGTAGAGGAAACCTAACAAGGACATGCTAAATCAATTAATATAACAGATCCTATTCCTATAAAAATAATAATACATAGACATCTAAATTACTAGATATATTGCGATGTCTCAGAGAAAAATGTATTCTAAAAGACTTCACATAAGAGCACATTCTAGCAGAAGCCTAAAAGCTGATTATTTCTAATGGTTTCATCCATTACTGTTCATTTTTTACTCTCAAAGTCCAGCATTATTATTATTTTAATTTGTCCAAGATTAATTGTATGGCATTTCCCTCAGAGCACGCCCCATTCCCTCCAACAGCCAACATGGGAGGGGTATGCCAATCCCTTAAGGACACTCGTGCACAGCAGGGAGGCCTCTGCATGCTTGGGTGCATCCCAAAGTACGCAGAAGTACAAAAAAATGGGGGGGGGGGAATTCACTAAAGAAGCAGAGAGGCAAATTCACGAAAGAAAGGCTCCACAACCCCACATGCATGCAGTAAAGGTCTGACTCTCCAAGGCACAAGACTGATCTCTTCCGGCAGGCCTATCCTGTGAAATTCTAGGATGTTTTTAGAATGTTTTAACAAAGTATATTATGTTCTTAATTCATTTTTATGTATTTTATATTTACTGTTGTTCCCCACCTCAATCAAAATGGAGAGACAGGTAATAAATAAATAAATAAATAAATAAAATAATAATTCATTGCCATAAAAGTCCAGTATGACCAGGACTTGCAGGGCACAGTTCCAAAAGTCATTCCACAGGTTCCTGGTTTGTGTGCTGGGGGAAGGAGACATAAGGAGGAATGAGGGGAAGGAAGGAAAGAAGAGAGGCAAAATGAAGGGGGCTGTAGTAGCTTAAAAGAGAAATTGGAGAAGAGATCATGAAAGCAAAAAACTGGAATGGTGGTAGGTGCAAAAAAGCAAATGAGCAAGCTGGCAGAAGTAGATGCAGCCGGGAACAGCAGGTAGGAGAAGACAGAGGCTGAAGCAAGAGCAAGGGACAAGGGGCGAACTAGTGAGGGTGGGGCAGGGACAGACATGCAGAAAATTAAACGTTACAGTGGGGAGACCTAATTCACAGGGCCAACTTATGAAGGGAATAAGTTTGGTTGACCACCCCAGAGAGGATTGAAAAAGATTTAATCCTCTCATAGGGAAGCTTAAACTCTGTTCAACTTTTGAGTATTTTTTTCCAGTTTTAAAATTTATTGTTTAATTACTCTTATCTCAGTTATTAACGGTATTGTTTATCATATAATATATACTTAATTTTGGGAAAAGGGGGTAATAGAGACGTAAATAAAAATGGTATATAAAATAGTTTTAAGAACAGAGGTTACAAAGTTTTAGGAAAAAGGGGAAGATACGAAGGAGTTATCCAGCTCTAAGAAATTGGAACAGGTGCACGCCTCTGGAAACAAAGAGGGAGGATTTCTGGGGGAGGTGGGGGGGGAGGCAAGAAGGGAGGGAGGGAGGGGGGAAACAAAAAGCAAAAAGATTTGGAAAATCGGGGAAAGATTAAAGGGATAATCAAAGAGAAAGAGGGGCATCTAGTGTTGGAATAACAAATTGTATTTCTCTAAATATTAGAGGGATGGGTGGGCATACCAAAAGGAACAAAATCTATAAATTAATTATGGAAATGAAATCGGAAATATTTTTACAGGAAATTCATAAGCCAAAGATAGGTAGTGGTGTTTTAGGAAGTAAACTGTGGTTTCATAAGTTAATAGCTCTGGGAAATTCAAAATCTTGACAAGAAGTCCCTTCATACGAGCTGCCACATTTTCCTCCCCTATAGAAGTTTCCCAAAACAAGCTCCACACAGGCACAGAGACCATAAAGAACAACATAGGAAAGTTGGACCTCTCAAAAACTGGTTAAGACCTCTCTAGATCAAAAGGTTGCCCTACCGTAAATATCTTTAGTTTAATGGGTGCTCCAAAATAGTTGGCACATTTGCCATTTTATTTATTATTTTATAGAATCATTTTATTTATTACATCTTTAAACTGCCCAATATCTGAAGTTCTAGTACATATAACATTTATTAGATAGCAGCTTTGCTTGGCGTGGGCAGAGCTAGACTGATAGTTTGAGATAGTGCAGCACATGATACATTAAGTACAATGTCCATATCCTGCATATGTGATATTTAAAGTAAGTAAGAATAAATATGCTCAGCTGCTTGCATCCGAGCTTCGTGACTGAAGAACTATTCAAATGCATGCAAAGAATACAAGCATAAAACTATTTTACATATTATAGACAGGTACACCACATGCATCCTTTGACATGCAAGCTCATACTTGCTGAGTCTGTATATGAACTGTGGGAAGCCAGAGCTAATCACAGGTCACCACAGCACGTGTGCACATGATAAAAAAAGAAAAGTGGACTTGCTTTTGAAACATTATGGGACTAACTTAATACATGCATGCAGTATATAGTTCTATCTACTAATTACTTAAACTGTAAAGGAGCCCTTTGTTAGTAGAGTTTGAGCCAACTTAATGTAAAACATAGTAATTAAAAACTGTACCTGCCAGAGCCCAATAAGCAGTGCCTACACATTCATTGAGCAGGACAAAAGCCACCAATGACATTCCGCCATTCATTATTCCCACCAAGAAGCGAGATACTGCAAAGAACTCATATGAAGGGGAGAATCCATTAGCAACAGCAAACACAATGTCAAGGGCAAAACCTGGAAGGCAAGCAGAAAGTTTTCCTTTAGGACAGGAGTTGGCAACTTGTAGGCCAAATCAGCTGGAGGGCCACAAACTGCCCACCTATGCTTTAGAACTATTCCCAAGAGGTAAACACTGGTTTGTTGGCTTTCTTCCAAAATCAGCCACTTTGTCAAAACACTGAAACCTTTTAATGCAGTTCTACATAACAGCCATCCACTACTTGGTGGTGACTTCCAGGGGTATTATTTATACTGGATCTGCCAGAGCTTTAAGAAACAATGGCCACTACCACCAAAACACCTGAGCCAGAGTGAGGACTGTCCCCATAGCCTTTTCTGGGGAGGGAAAGAGGAAGCTTCGACCCACAGCCCAGAGGAGGATAGCTCCTGCCTCTTATAACTGTTATCTGCTGCCCAGTTTTTCTGGTAGCCAGAAATAAGAGCTGGTAGTCATGTTTGCATGAGCCTTCAGCAAGATTAGTGTTATTATTTGAATGACTTATTATGAGCTGTTTTGGATACCTGCATGGTACAAGCTATAAATGTTTCAATCAATAAGAAAAAAATATACAAAATATTTTAACAACAGGTATCTAGATGTTTATTTTCTTCAGATAAGTAGGTTAGAGCTATAGTGTTGTAAGAACTTGGCCATCTAAGCAAGGCATGGTCTACTGACGCAGAGGTCTCTTTACACAATACAGATACAAATATATGTATGATGTTGTATTTGTGTTGTGCCCTGCCTCGATCTGGAGGGAGAGGCGGGTAACTATTAGTATTATTATCATCATCATCATTATTATTATTACAAAGATCCTACTTCAATACAAGGCTCTCCTTTAAAACAAGATTTATTTATTTTATTTATTTATTACATTTATATACCACCCCACAGCCAAAGCTCTCTGGGCGGTTGACAACAGTTAAAAATGGTCATTTTTAATGGAATTGTTTTATATGTGATTGTAAAGCGCCACAATACCAGAAATGGTGAGGTGGCGCTATGAAAATGCTTTAAATAAATAAATAAATAAATAAATCGTGGCATGGTCAAGGCACACATGCTAATAGAAGAGAACTCCCACCCCGCCCCCGGCAGCACATAACAGCATACAAGCGCTTACCAATTTGACACAAAGGACAAAATTCCCCCAATCTCCAATGTGGCAATTAGACCCAATTAAAAGCCATTCAGGTTTTTCTCTCTCACAAGAAACCTTATTAGAAAACTCTGTTATCACTCCCCACCCACCCCTCTATCTGAAACAGCCTCCAATGCCCCAGAGAGAGGTGGCAACCGCCCATAAAATGTGGAAAAAGAAGCCTGAAGTATACTACTTCAATACAAGGATCTTCTATCAGGACTGAAGACAGTCTGCTGCATGGGGCTTTCTCTAAAGACCAAGCTGAGAAAGTCTGAAGTTTTTCTCCCATTTATTTCTACCATTGCTTACCTACAAGGTATACTTTTTTCCGTCCAAAACGATCAGAGAGTTGTCCAAAAGTCATCACTCCAACAAATACACCACTGAAGAAAAATGAACTGGCAGCACTGATCTTGTATGAGGTGTTGCCAATTAAAAACCACTAGGGCGAGAAAAATCAGTGTAAGGTAAAACCCAAGAGCTCTTTCTGGAACTACAGAAGTATCTTTTAACGGGATAAAAAACAAGCCTTACTCAGAAGCAACCTTCTCGCTCATATTTCAGTACACTCTAGTAAAATGTGCACCCAAAAAATAATACCAGACAGAGCGTTAGATTTTCCTGGTGCAAATTGAAAATATTGGGATTTCTCAGTTTACGGATTTCTCTCTGTGGGCACAGTTGCACCTCTATTTCCCATGTGCCACACGAAAGCAAAGAACATAGACAGGGCCATTTGAACAGCAAACATCCTTCAAGCATTGACCTTCACATATTACAGGTCAATAAGTGAAATGACAACTGAAGAGATCTTATTCGGCAAGTTCATCACATGATTTTGAAAAGCAGTATAAAATTATACCACGATTATTTGAGCAAATTAAATAAGTGTGGCAAGTAAAGTTGCTTTGGTCGCTGCTAAAAACTGCAGCCACATCTATGCTTGAAAGCTATTTCTGTCAAATAAATCAAACAAATAAATGAATAAATGCTTCATAATTTAGCCTCAGTTCTTATCTTCTCAAGAACAGCGGCATGTTTCAGACCCAATTTTTTAATTGGTAATTAATACTACGTACTTATACAAAATATAGGCCATGTTCTTGGAAGGATTGAATGCATGCACTTTCCATCCTGCTATGCTGCATCACAGAGGCTGGGCCACGTTCAAGTTACTACTGAACATTTACTGAGCATTTACGAATATTTTGTGTGTGCTTAGTGGGGCTGGAATAGACAGTTTATTACTTCATTATTCAAGCCCCACTTTAAGCACCCACAGAGTCTTTGTTGTTGCTTTTCAGAAGCAGAGTCTAGTGAGCCAATATGTACAGTACATGATAATCTGATCCCAGACATACATAATTCTTATTCATTAATCACAATACCCCCATGATTTTGCTTAACAGCCAGCCTGAAGAAGAGAGCTGGAGAACTCAAAACTCACTATTTTGTGGCATTTGGGTTGGTCCTAATAAAGGTATTACTTTCTTTAAATTTTAGAATATTTTTATGGACCAACACAGATACTTTGAAACACTACTTCAGAAGGTTAAGCATATCAAGGCTTTCCACAAAAGTTCTTATTGTTTTATTACCTCAGAGGCTATTGATGTAAAGTTGCTGCTAAAGTGTACATGTTTTTGAACTTCACTCCCATTGGCTGTCAGGAGCCACTTTCCAAAAGCTATTTCTTCATTAGTTGACACATTGTTACTATTATGGCTCTGATTAGCTGAGATCCCTTCAAGATCCCAGCGATAAGGCGGTGTTGCCCCCACTAGTGCGATGAGGATTGCTTCACTGGCCACATAGAGCTGAAACAATAACAGACAGAATGAAGATCAAGCTCAGAACAGGCAACAATATTCAGGCACTCAAATAACCCATTTCTTGGATTGCACCTACACAACCGCTCAAAATTTCTTTGGTTTTCAGATCAGATTTTCAGTATTTTAGGTTTACCAAGTCAAAGTTTTCATACATTTCAGCTTCAGGAACATATCGTTAATTCATGGTGGCCTAGTTCAGACAATGATATCTCAACTTATTAATGTATGAACAAGCCTGTGCATGAGCCTCTTCACACTTTGAGCAATCAAACCAAGAACCTTTTAATTAAGTACACTTTCTCAGTTTGGATGATAAGGGAAACCATGGTTACTTACAGATTTCCTGGTCTCTGTGTGTGGCCAAAAGGCTGCAATATGATTGATAATATGATTATCAACAATAGCAAGACAACACTAACAAGAAAATTGGAAATGTGCTTTCCACTTCTCCATCTTACTTCAACTGACCTGCCCGTACAATCTAGCATCTAATGGAGAAGCCATGTGTGAAAAAGTAAGTACACCCTTACTGCTTCCATAGGAATTAAGATGCTAAGTAGCAGACAGGTGCTGCTAATCAAATGCCCGTGATTAATTGATCATCAGCAAGTATGACCACCTCTATAAAAGCCAAAGTTTTTTCAGTTTGCTGGTCTGGCGCATCCAGGTGTGTGTTAATACAATGCCAAGGAGGAAAGACATCAGCAAAGATCTTAGAGAAGCAATTGCTGCTGCCCATCAATCTGGGAAGGGTTATAAGGCCATTTCCAAACAATTTAAAGTCCATCATTCTACAGTGGGAAAGATGATTCAAAAGTGGAAAACATTCAAGACTGTTGCCAATCTTCCTAGGAGAGGACGTCCCAGCAAAATAACCCCAAGGTCAGACCGTGCAATGCTCAGAGAAATTGCAAAAACCCCAAGAGTTACATCTCAGACTCTACAGGCCTCAGTGAGCATGTTAAATGTTAAAGTTCATGACAGTACAATTAGAAAAAGACTGAACAAGTATGGTTTGTTTGGAAGGGTTGCCAGGAGAAAGCCTCTTCTCTCTAAAAGAAGAGAGTGAACCGCCCAGAGAGCTCCGGCTATTGGGCGGTATAGAAATGTGATAAATAAATAAATAAATAAATAAATAAAAAGAATGTGGCAGCATGGCTTAGGTTTGCAAAGTTGCATCTGAACAAACCACAAGACTTCTGGAACAATGTCCTTTGGACAGACGAGACCAAAGTGGAGATGTTTGGCCATAATGTACAGCGCCAAGTTTGGCGAAAACCAAACACAGCATATCAGCACAAACACCTCATACCAACTGTCAAGCATGGTGGTGGAGGGATGATGATTTGGGCTTGTTTTGCAGCCACAGGACCTGGGAACCTTGCAGTCATTGAGTCGACCATGAACTCCTCTGTATACCAAAGTATTCTAGAGTCAAACGTGAGGCCATCTGCCCGACAGCTAAAGCTTGGACAAAATTGGGTCATGCAACAGGACAATGATCCCAAGCACACCAGCAAATCTACAACAGAATGGCTGAAAAAGAAAAGAATCAAGGCGTTGCAATGGCCCAGTCAAAGTCCAGACCTCAACCTGACTGAAATGCTGTGGCGGGACCTTAAGAGAGCTGTGCATAAACAAATGCCCTCAAACCTCAATGAACTGAAGCAACGTTGTAAAGAAGAGTGGGCCAAAATTCCTCCACAATGATGTGAGAGACTGATAGTCATACAGAAAGCGATTACTTCAAGTTATTGCTGCGAAAGGTGGTTCTACAAGCTATTGAATCATAAGGTGTACTTACTTTTTCACACATGGCTTCTCCATTTTGGCTTTATTTCTGTTAAATAAATCACGACACGGTGTAATATGTCATGTGTTGTTGTTCATCTGAGGTTGTATTTACCTAATTTTTAGACCTGCTAAGGAACAGATGATTGTTATGTCCTGATATGTAAAATCATACAATTCCAAGAGGGTGTACTTTCTTTTTCACACCACTGTATATTCCCTAGATCAGCCTCTGTACCAGAGAACAGAAGAGTAGCAAATTAACACCAATTTTTAAAAAATGCATCCACAAGAGATCTGGGTAATTAGACCTCTTACCATAATCTCTATTCTAGGTAAAATAGTGGAAAGCCTTATTAAAGATAAAAATAGTAAATATAGAAGGACAAGTCCTGCTGAAAAAGAATCAACGTGGCTTCTGCAAAGTCTCAATAAATATGTGGACGTGGTAATCTGGTAGACATTGTTTGCTTGGCTGCGGCATGCTGGGAGTTGCAGGCCTTTTTTCTGTCTAAACATACATAGGATTGCACCCTTCTAAAAGACTTGACAAACATTCTTGAGCAAACTCAAGGAATGAGTTATGGATTGGTAACTGGTTAAAGAACAGAAAGCAGAGAATATGAATAAATGATAAATTCTTACAATGGAGGAATGTAAACAGCAGTGTCCCACAAGGATCTGCCTCTGCTTTCTTTCCTAACATGCAATATATATTCTAGCTGAGCTTTAGTGTGCTTTTTAAGTTAATCATAAATGATCTGGAATTAGAAGTAAACTAAGGTGGCCATGTTTGCTTATTTATTTATTGCACTTATATACCGCTACCATAGCCAGGGCTCTCTGGGCGGTTTACAGAAATTCTAAAATTAAGATTAAAATGAGTATACAAAATTTAAAATTCTAAAACACAGAACATACACACATAAAGCATTAAAAACTGTTAAAAAACTAAACATGTGGGTAATTAAGATATACCGCCATATGCCTGGGCAAAGAGGTAAGTCTGGCGCCGGAAAGATAGCAGCGTTGGCGCCAGGCGAGCCTTGTCAGGGAGATCATTCCATAGTCTGGGGGCCACCACTGAAAAGGCCCAGTCCCTCGTTGCCACACTCCGAGCCTCTCTCGGAATAGGCATCCGGAGGAGGACCTTTGATGTTGAACGTAGTGACCGGGTATATTCACGTTGGGATAGGCGTTCCATCAGGTATTGCTGTCCCAAGCCATGTAAGGCTTTATAGGTCAAAACCAGCACCTTGAATTGGGCTCGGAAACATACAGGCAGCCAGTGCAAGGGGACCAGAGCAGGTGTTATATGGTCGAACCTTCTGGTTCCCGAAATCAATCTGGCCGCTGCATTTTGCACGAGCTGCAGCTTCCGAACCGTCTTCAAAGGCAGCCCTACGTCGAGTGCATTATTTAGGGTATGCATGTTAGGGCAAAAAAAATCAATTTAACATATATGCTGATGGGATCCAAGGTCGTAGTGATTGACCAAGAAAAAGATCTTGGGGTTACAGACAATGTCAACCCTGCTGTGAGAAAAGCAAATTCCACCCTGGGCATAATTTGGAAATGAATTGAAAATAAAACTGCCAATATCATACTGCTCTATGGTGTGACTAGACTTGAAATACTATATACTGTTCTGGTCACTGCAACTCAAAAAGGATATTGTAGAATTGGAAAAGGTACAGAAAAGGGAAACCAAAATGATCAAGGGACTAAAGAAATTCCCCTATGAGGAAAAACAACAACATCTGGAACTGCTTAGCTTAGGGGGGAAAAGTGACTATCGATATGCCTGGTGTGGAGAAAGCAGACAGGAAGAGGTTTTCTCATTCTCCCATTATACCAGATCCTGCCGTCATCCCATGAAGCAGAATGGGGAGATTTGGTGCAGATGAAAGAAGTACTTCTTCACAAAGCACATAAATGAAATGTGCACTACCACAAGATGCAGTTACGGCCGCCAAAAGGGAATTAGACAAGTTCATGGCTACTGATGGCTGCTTGTCATGAATACATGTGTGGAGCAGTGTCTAGAGTGTTAGACTGGGACTCGAGAAATCCATGTTCTAGTCCACACTTGGCCATGAAGCTTGCTGGGTGACTCTGGGCCAGTCATTTACTCAACCTTACTTACCTCACAGGATTGTTGTGAGGATAAAATGGAGAGGAAAAAGATCATATACAGCTCCATCCAAGGAGTGTTTTATTGCATGCTCGTTCCTGGGCACTCACAGGATTAGCTCAGGTCCCTCCCATGACGTCGTCTGCCTCCCGTGCGCCTTCTGGCCTTCCTTGCGTGACAAAAAAACCCCTCTTTAAGTCCAATGTTTTTAAAACTTGGAATCGCTGCTCTCTCCTGCTGTGTGCAGGAGAAGCAGCACCGTTAGAATGGTGGATTCAATGGGCCTCGGGATCGTTGTGGACTTGCTGTTCTTGAAAGAGGAAGTAACTTGAGGAAGGAAAACACGGGCGGAGAAGCGAGGTAGGGAGCGTGTTAACCCCTGGTATGATGGAGCTTATAAACTACCTTGGGTTCCTTGGAGGAAAAAACACAGGATAAAAATGTAATAAATAAATGATAAAATACAAATAAAATTAAATCCCATTGGTGCCTGCCTCAATTATGCAAATTGGATGGGCGTGGGGGCAGAGAGGCAGCACTTTTAGAAGAGGCACACTGTGCCAGGTAAGCGATGTTGGAAGAACATGAGGTAAAAGATAATCAGGAACAAGGAGAAGTTGAATTTGGTGTGAACCACAAAGGGAAGCGTCAACCGTTACCAACTGGGCAGATGAATGAGCACATGGGATCCCTGGTGATATCCTTCCCCCACTATGGGGAGTTGTAGTCTGTTTAAATTCTTGTAATTACTTCCAAATTTGCACCCATGCCAGTTGACGGCCATGTCTGTCCTCTTGCACCCTCCTTTCGGGTGAGGCGAGCCCTTACTTTTGGCAGTACATAAGCGGCCATCCTGCTTCTAAGCCAGCGTGGCGTAGCGGCTGAGGTGTTGGGCTGGGAGCCGGGAGATCCGGGTCCTCGTCCCCACTCGGCCATGGAAACTCAGCGGGTGGCTTTGGGCCAGTCACAGGCTCTCAGCCCAGCCTACCTCGCAGGGCTGGGTTCCTTGCAGGGGGGGGGGGAGGCAGGGATGTAAATGCAAAGTAAACAAGCGGGCCTGGAAGGCAGGCGTGGCTGGCCCACCGCCACAGGCACGGGAAGACTCTCCCCGGGGCGGAGCCGCCGTCGCCCCGTGCGGCCCAAGCGCTTGTGGCGCCTCCCGAGGCGCTGCTGCTTCCTCCCCCCGGGCTCGTGGGTGTCCCAACCCAGGGAGGCAGGCAGGCAGGCAGGCAGGGAGGGCGACGATGCCGCCAGCCCGGCCTCCGCCCCTCTCGGCCGCCTTCCCCTCCTCACCTGGAGCAGCGCGGCGAGCACGACGCAGAGCCAGACCTGGAAGAGGCCCATCTGGCCCACCAGAGGGAAGGCTTCTTCCACCTCCATGACCGGGCCCAGGGCCGTGGCGGCGGCGGCGGCCCTGCTCCTCTGCCTCCTCCCGGGAAGAGCATCCCCTCCGCCGGGACTCTGCGGACCCGAGAGAAGCGGAGCAGCGTCGCCTGACAGCCGAAGAGCCCGCGGCGCGGAGGGCAGAAGCGCGCATGTCCGGAAGGGGAAGGTCGCGTCGAGGAGTCCGGTGCAGCGTCGCCTGGAGGCGGGACTTCCGGGTTGCTGTCGACGCCATTTCCCCCTTGGCTCAAGAGGCGTCCGAGAGAACAGCGCCGCCCTTTCGGAGCAGGGGGGAAGCGTAGGGCTTCGCGCAGCCGCGGTGAGGCGCGGCCCGCGCTCCCTCCCAGGGGCAGCGCCGAGCACGGACTGTGCCCCGCCGCCGCCGCCGCCGCGCCTCCAGCGGGGCCGACTCGCCTGAGCTCTCCGCCCAGAGAGCTTCGGCTGTTGGGCGGCGTAGACATGGGCCTTCCTCAACCTGGGGCGCTCCAGATGTGTTGGAGTCCAACACATCTGGAGCGCCCCAGGTTGAGGAAGGCTAAACAAACCATCAGAGTGGCTTCGCAAGCGCCTCTTCATTCCAAGTGATACGAGAGGAAGCTACGATTTCAACGGTGGCGAAATTAGCAGGGGCGGCGGCGGGGGCGGGGTGGGGAGGGACTTCCAGATCTCCCGACACAGAGTTCAACACCAAGAAAAAAACCCCGCCTCCCCCCCCCCCGCATCCTTTTTTTTTTTTTAAATTGCCTCCGGGTGAGAAGCGAGAGCTGACTAGCCAGTCACAGGGAAACCCAGGATTAATCATAGAATCATAGAATAGCAGAGTTGGAAGGGGCCTACAAGGCTATCGAGTCCAACCCCCTGCTCAATGCAGGAATCCACCCTAAAGCATCCCTGACAGATGGCTGTCCAGCTGCCTCTTGAAGGCCTCTAGTGTGGGAGAACCCACAACCTCCCTAGGTCACTGGTTCCATTGTCGCGCTGCTCTAACCATCAGGAAGTTTTTCCTGATGTCCAGCTGGAATCTGGCTTCTTTTAACTTGAGCCCGTTATTCCGTGTCCTGCACTCTGGGAGGATCAAGAAGAGATCCTGGCCCCCCTCTGTGTGACAACCTTTCAAGTATTTGAAGAGTGCTCTCATGTCTCCCCTCAGTCTTCTCTTCTCCAGGCTAAACATGCCCAGTTCTTTCAGTCTCACTTCATAGGGCTTTGAGAAATAGAGAAATATATTTGGGTGTCATCAGCATACTGATAGCACCCCACCCCATGCCTCCGGATGATCTCTCCCAGCAGTTTCATGTAAATATTAAATAGCATTGGGGAAAGAATGGCACCTTGTGGTACACCACACGGCAGCTCCTTCTTTGAGGAGCAGCTATCCCCAAGCATCACCACCTGGAACCTGCCCGAGAGGTAGGACCGGAACCACTGAAGCACAGTGCCCCCGATTCCCAATTCCCTCAGGCGATCCAGAAGGATACCATGGTCAATGGTATCGAAAGCCTCTGAAAGGTCCAAAAGTACCAGCAGGGACCCACTCTCAGGCGTAGATCATCTGCTAAGGCGACCATAGTGGTCTCAACTCCGTATCCTGCTCTGAAGCCCATTTGAAATGGGTCTAGAAAATCTCAATCACTTTGCCCAAAAACGGAAGATTTGATACTGGTTTGTAATTATTAAGGTCCAGGGGGTCCAGGGAGGGTTTTTTAAACAGTGGCTGTACTACAGCTTCTTTTAAGTATGATGGAAATCACCCCTCTCTGTGAGATGCATTAATAATATGCTGTAATTGTTGTCTAACTGCATCTCTGCCCTGGACAACCAGCCATGAAGGACAGGGATCAAGAGGGCAAGTCGTCTTCCTCACTTGACCAAGCAGCTTGTCCACGTCCTCAGTACTCACCAACTGAAACTGATCTAGTGTAACCCTACTTGTGGAGTTGCTGGACACTCCATTGTCAGCTTCTGCTATACTGACAGCATCTAAGTTGGCTCTTATCCGAGAAATTTTATCTGTGAAATGATTGTTAAAGGCATCACAGAGAACTACCAAAGGCTCTAAAATCAGGTTCAGCAGGGAAGGTTGAGTTAGACCTCTCACCACCTTGAACAGTTCTGCTGGATGTGAATTCGCAGACGCAATGTGTGCAGAGAAGAAAGCTTTCTTCGCTGCACGTATTGCCACCCCATAAGAACGAAGATGTTCTCTATGTCATGTCTTGTCAGATATGAGTTGAGTTTTCTGCCATTGGTGCTCTAGTAGTTGTGCTTCCCGCTTCAACTCCCTGAGATCTTCTGTGTACCAAGGTGCCTGGTTAGAAGCAGGTCGGAGAGGACGTTTGGGAGCGATCATGTTGATAGCCCTAGTTAAGTCTTGATTCCATTTATTGACCAGAGCTTCGACAGGATCGTCAATGATACCAGCCATAGAACCCTCTAAGGCTATCTGGAATCCAAGAGGATCCATCAGTCTTCGAGGGCAGATCATTTTAATAGGTCCGCCACCCTGCAGGGGCGGATAGTAGCCGTGATACTAACGCTAACCAGAAAATGATCTGTCCGTGACAACAGAGGTGTTCATCACCTCTGCCCACAGATCCATCTGTTCAGAGCTGAAAACAGCATCGAGGGTGTGACCTGCAGAATGTGTGGCTCCCATGTTTGTCATGGATGCCGTGAACTCCCGAGCTGCACCTGCCAAACTGGTCACAAATGGGATGTTGAAGTTGCCCAGGACCAAAAGCCTGGGCGACACCAACTCCAAGACTAGTTCCGTGAGCTCAGCCAGGGAGTCTGATAGGCAGCGGGGTGGCCGGTACACTATCCCTGGTCTTTAGCATCAGGTACACACACTCGATGTGATTCAATTCCCGGACAGGAATTCTGGTCAGTGTCTTTGTAGACCACAGCTACTCTGCCCCCCCACCCCCGTCCACTTTCCCTCACCTGCTCACTAACACAGTACCCAGCTGGGAGCGGCAGGGCCCATGTTGGGCCACTGTCATCTCCCAGCCAGGTCTCTGTGAAGCATACTTGTCTTGTTTTAACAACATTTGACTTGATGTTGCTTACAAAGTAAACAGAAAAACTGGGGTTTATGACCTGTGTGATGTTTTTCAAAATTAAATACCATTGATATTAGCTAACTATGGCCCTATTCACATGTAAGGCAGCTGCAGAAAGGTAAATCTCTGTGGCAGGAGAGAGCTCAGGCTTTGTGGCTGAAATAGTCAAGCATTGCCAATCCTCTAGTTCCTTCCTCCACATCCTGTGAAAACTTTATCTTACAGAAAGTGGAGGAAGGAACTAGAGGATAGCTATCCTTGACTTGATATTGCCCAATATGGATGACTTAGTGAATAAAGTAGCAGTTACGAGAACTCTGGGAGAAAATGACCACGTCGTACTTGAATTCTTGATTATAAAGGCAGCAAAAGCTGAGTGAAGCCATACATGTACTCTGGATTTTAGCAAAGCAGATTTTAATAAACTCAGAACTATTATAAGTAAGTCCCATGGCAAGTGACCCTAATGAGAAAAGGAGTCCAAGACGGGTGAGAGTTTTTTTTTTTAAAAAAAGGAAGTTTTAAAGGCACAATTACAAACAATTCCAACAAGGAGAAAAGATAGAAGACAACAAAGGAAACCAATGTGGCTCCACAAAAAGCTTAGAGATGACCTGAAAACAAAAAAGGATACATATTGGAAGTGGAAGGAAGGCCAGGCTACAAAAGAAGAGTATAGACAGGTGGCACAGAAGTGCCGAAATGGCTTCAGGAAGGCTAAAGCTGTGAATGAGCTGAGATTAGTGAGGGATGCTAAAAGCAATAAAAAGGCTTTCTTCAGATACGTGAGTAGTAAAAGACAGAGGAAAGAAATGGTGGTTCAACTGTTTAATGAGGATGGCAAATTGATAACAGATGACAAAGAAAAGGCTGAAGTGCTCAATTCCTATTTTGCCTCAGTCTTCTCCCAAAAGCGGGTCTATGACCCCCCTGGAAAAAGTGAAGCAGAAGTTGAGGGGGCAGGATTGCAGTTTGAGATTGATAAACAAATGGTCTTGAGTATTCTGTCCAGTTCTGGGCACCACCCTTCAAGAAGGATGCAGACAAGCTGGAGCATGTTCTGAGGAGAGCAACGAGGATGATTAAGAGCCTGGAAGCTCTATGAAGAGAGACTGAAAGAACTGGGCATGTTTAGATTTGAGAAGAGAAGATTGAGGGGAGATATGAGAGCACTCTTCAAATACTTGAAAGGTTGTCAGACAGATGAGGGCTAGGATCTCTTCTCGATCATCCCAGAGTGTAGGACACGGAATAATGGGCTCAAGTTACAGGAAGCCAGATTCCGGCTGGACATCAGTACAACAATGAAACCAATGACCTAGGGAGTTCATGGGCTCTCCCACACTAGAGGACTTCAAGAGGGAGCTGGACAACCATCCATCAGGTATGCTTTGAGGTGGATTCCTGCATTGAGCAGGGGATTGGACTCAATGGCCTTATAGGCCCCTTCCAATGCTACTATTCTATGATTCTAGGTAGCTGAGAAGTTCCACAATCCAGGTAACCTCCAAAAGTCAGTAACACAGCAACAGCTGGCTGACCACTTGCCTTGTAGTGCTGCAGAGCTTCCTCTCCTTGCTGGAGAATATCAGTTTAGAATCAGAGAATAGCAGAGTTGGAAGGTGCCTACAAGGCCATCGAGTCCAACCCCCTGTTCAATGCAGGAATCCACCGTAAAGCATCCCTGACAGATGGTTGTCCAGCTGCCTCTTGAATGGCTCTAGTGTGGGAGAGACCACAACCTCACTAGGTAACTGATTCCATTGTCGTACTGCTCTAACAGTCAGGAAGATTTTCCTGATGTCCAGCTGGAATCTGGCTTTAGTTGCCCTCTGACTGTAAAAAAATATACCCAACACCAGGGATGCTTGGTAAAACTTCTTATATGTTTGCCTTCTTAATTCACCCAGTCTTCAGGCTCACTTTCAAAGGTGGAGTGCTTTCTCTGATGAAAAATATTCTTTATACCAGCTACCAGATATGTGTTTAGGGCCATCCACTGATTTAATATGGGGCACAGAGCAGCCATCAGTCGAGTTTCATGAGCAAAGTGAACCTGCATGCTTCAATAATATTAACATGCCCCACTTCTGACTCTGTCATAAATTTGCTGTAGGATATAAATTCAGTGCCTGACATTCTAAAAGGATTTGGCATTTCTAACTGGTTCATTGGGTGCAGCACCTGAGGCTCAGTGGAAGCAGAAGAGTTTCAGAGAGTGCATCCCCCAATGCCTTTAAAAATTGCATTTATTAAACTGAATTGTGTTGATGAGGCAAAAGATGCTTTAGGAGAGAGGATGGAAGCAGAGGTGTGAAGAGATGTGACTGAGTTCCCTTGAGCCTGATAACTAACACACTTGGCTTGGCCTTTGGGTGATTGCAGGGGCAAGATGGCAAAAATAATTCTCAGAGTGGCAAAAGAGTAGCGATTAAGACGCACAGCAGGGAGAGAACATTCCCCACGGCTATAGCTGTGCACAAGACATATACAAGAGACTCTCTTAGAGAAGTACTAGGAGGCTGTAGAGACGGATGGCGCTCTTTCTGTAAGGTCATGCGAACTAAACGTGGCCTTACAGGAAGAATGGCACCTGTCTCTAAAGCCCCACTAGTAGTTTTCTGAGAGTCTCTCTTATATACACGCATTCACCGATCAGGACCACTGCCCCGAGATCCTGCCCTGCCTATGCTCTGGGGTACCAAGGCCACAACCGACCCAAAACTACTGGAATTAATCAAGACCAGGATACAGGAATGGACACAGCCGAATGAGAGGCATCATGGTGCAGGAAAGGTTGGAGCTGGCAGCAGTACTGCAGCTGTGATCAATCATTTCCCCCTGTGGATTTTAGGCTGGGTAGGGTTCCTCTTGACAGAAAGGCATCCCACGTGTAGAAGGAGGGAAGAAAGCCATGCATTCACTTGCTGACCCAGGACTGCTAGAATTTAGTAAGTAATGGGAGTGGGGGAGGGCCAAAATTATGGGAAAATAACAGGAAGTCTTTTAAGGTCCTCCCCATCTTTAAAGAAGTATCTAATAGCAGGTGTACAAAGTGGGTCTTCTCTGCCTTGATCTGGAGGCAGAGAAGCTCCATAGAGCTTCATAGAGCTCCATAGATCTGGAGCTCCATAGAGGTGATTCTCTGCCTCAATTTTGGAGTCCCCCCATTCGAAGAACCGTTCAGTATTTGGGTAACTGGTATTAACAGAACTGCTTACGGCTCCCTCATTTCTAAAGATAAAGAGATAAAACTAGGCAAAGTGATAGTTCTTAAGGAGGACTTTAGCCTCACCAAGATTGAATCAGATCGGTTCATGCTTTGATGTTTTAGGAATTTTAAAATGGAAATTAACAAAAATGCTTACATCTACATAATTTTTAAAGGTAAAGAGATGAAACATAGCAAGTTGATAGCTCTTAAGGAGGGCTTTAGCCACGGCAAGTAAAATCCAATCCATTCATGTCTTGATTTTTTAAATGATTTTTTTTTAAAAAAAAAATCCCCACTTCAGCCTTCTCCAACCTGGTGCCCTCCAGATCTATTGGATGAAGCGGCCCCCCTCTGCACCCAGCCACTGAAATTAAAAGTCTGCCTGTTCCCAACGTAGGTGTAGAAACTTTCTCACTCACCATGCCTGACAGCCTGACAGCCTGGTATCCTTCTGGACTGCCTCCATGGGTTTTGAACTACTGTTCTACAAAAGTTCAGCTCTTACTTCCAGGATCAGTTCCAGGGAACAATATTGGGTGATTGTGCCTCGTCCCCTTCGCAATTGAACTTTAGGGTGTAGAATCAAAGAATCATAGAATAGTAGAGTTGGAAGGGGCCTATAAGGCCATTGAGTTCAACCTCCTGCTCAATGCAGGACACTATCTTATCCCCAATGTTATTTAATATGTATACAAAGCCATTGGGAGTTATTAGATTTGGGATGTCACCAATGATGACACCCAACTCTATTTCTCTGTGATATCTAAGTCAGGAGAGGCCATGCATGTTCTGAACTGGTGCCTGGATGTAGTTATGGCTTGGAAGAAGGCTATTGGCTCAGCAATACTACAAACGAGAAGGATCTTGGAATTGTTGTAGATCACAAGCTGAATATGAGCCAACAGTGCCATATGGCTGCAAGAAAGGCAAATGCTATTTTGGCCTGCATTAATAGAAGTATAGCTTCCAAATCACATGAGGTACTGGTTCCTCTCTATTTGGCCCTCGTTAGGCCTCATCTAGAGTATTACATCCAGTTCTGGGCTCCACAATTCAAGAAGGACACAGACAAGCTGGAGCGTGTTCAGAGGAGGGCAACCAGGATGATCAGGGGTCTGGAAACAAAGCCCTATGAAGAGTGACTGAAAGAACTGGGCATGTTTAGTTTGGAGAAGAGAAGATTGAGGGGAGACATGATAGCACTCTTCAAATACTTAAAAGGTTGTCACCCAGAGGAGGGCCAGGATCTCCTCTATCATCCCAGAGTGCAGGACACGGAATAATGGGCTCAAGTTAAAGGAAGCCAGATTCCAGCTGGACATCAGGAAAAACTTCCTGACTGCTAGAACAGTACAACAATGGAATCAGTTACCTAGGGAGGTTGTAGGCTCTCCCACACTAGAGGCCTTCAAGAGGCAGCTAGACAACCCTTGGTCAGGGATGCTTTAGGGTGGATTCCTGCATTGAACAGGGGGTTGGACTCGATGGCCTTGTAGGCCCCTTCCAACTCTGCTATTCTATGATTCTATGATTCTAATAATCTGAAGCTGAATGCTGATGAGACTCTATGGGTGGGCAGTTCCCAGATGTGTGAACTGGACTGTTTGCCTTTTCTTGATGAGATTGTATTTTCTTTGAAAGAGCAGGTACATGGTTTGGGGGCGATCCTAGATCCATTTTTGTCACTGAGGCTCAGTGACCTCAGTGGCTTGGAGCACTCATTAGCAACTTTCTGGATAGGGACAGCCATGGTGATCCATGCGCTGTTAACCTCACAATTAGACTACTATGAGCGTCATCACACAGGGGAAAATCATGTTTCCTTACCGTTGCTTCTCTGCCCCCACATTTGCCCTTCATTACTTCCTCTTTCTTCCCGGAGAGGAATGAGGAAGTAAACAAAGACCACGTGACCCATTCAGGGGCCATTTTTATCGCACTGCTTTTCCTGCGCACAGCAGGAGATGGCAGCACATTCCATTTTTTTTTTTTAAAAAAAGTCAGATTTTAAATCTATTTTGCAGGAAAATGGGTGGAAGGAGTGGGAGGTGGACAGCAACATCTAAAGGACGCGCGAACATCCATAAGTGGGCAGTAGTGAGCATGTGATGAAATGCTAGTCTGATGATGCCCTATGTGGGGCTGCCCTTAAGCAGCAACTAGTGCAGAATGCAGCAGCTACTAGAGTGATCACTGGGGACACCTATCTATGTTCACATAACACCTGAGTTAGTAGAAGCGCAGTGGCTGCCTATGAGCTACCAAGCCATGTACGTTGTTGACATGCAAAACCCTAAACAACTTGGGACCACACTATCTAGTAGACTAACTTCCCATATATATATCCAGCCACACTTCAAGATCTTCAGATGAGGACTTCCTGGTAATTCCATGAACAACAGAATGTCGCTGCATAATATCTCTCAGTGGCAGTGAGAGATGAGATTCTCTCTGTTAGTAGGAATATTCCTGATTTCTATATTTTATTATAAAACAATTACTCTTTTCAAAATATTAACAAGCTGGTATACTTTGGTGAAGACAGATGCATGGCACTGGGAAAAGAGGAGCTAAATCCCTAATTCACCAGGCAAGCTGTGACCTGGGAATTTGGACATCTAAAAGCAGGACATATGGAAAGTTAGCAGAAAAAATATTCTTCCAGAAATGCAGTAGCCACTGAACTATGTGGAGTGAGTGCAAAGATGTTTTTGGCCTCTTAAGTCAGGCTTGAGCCTGGAATAGACCGGCTGGAATGATAAGTGAAGAACACCACTCTGTGCCAAGCAGGTGTTAGTTATAGAGATTGGCAGTCAACTGCAGCTGGAATCCAGGACCACCTGAGCTCTTAAGATGAGAGAAGCCTGACCAGAATTAAAAAATAAAGACAGTGTTACAGATGGGGAGGGGTAGGAGGGAGCTCTTAGGAGCTGAATGAACCTTGCCTTGAAAAGGAGGGGAGGTGGCAAGTGAGTGCCAGCACAAGATGGCCATTGAGTGGCCTTTTGGCCCATGGAGACTATATATATATATATATATATATATATATATATATATATATATATAAAAACTTTAAATTAATATAAACAGATTAAGAACAAGAATAAAATCTGTAACAGCAGCAACAAAAAAGAGTGGGATTGCATTTATTATTATTATTATTATTATTATTATTATTATTATTATTATTATTATTATTATTTTATATAGCACCATCAATGTACATGGTGCTGTACAGAGTAAAACAGTAAATAGCAAGGCCCTGCCGCATAGGCTTACAATCTAATAAAATCATAGTAAAACAATAAGGAAGGGAAGAGAATGCCAACAGGCACAGGGTAGGGTAAGCAGGCACAGGGTAGGGTAAAACTAACAGTATAAAGTCCGCACAACATCAAGTTTTAAAAGCTTTAGGAAAAAGAAAAGTTTTTAGTTGAGCTTTAAAAGCTGCGATTGAACTTGTAGTTCTCAAATGTTCTGGAAGAGCGTTCCAGGCGTAAGGGGCAGCAGAAGAAAATGGACGAAGCCGAGCAAGGGAAGTAGAGGCCCTTGGGCAGGCAAGAAACATGGCATCAGAGGAGCGAAGAGCACGAGCGGGGCAATAGTGTGAGATGAGAGAGGAGAGATAGGAAGGAGCTAGACCGTGAAAAGCTTTGAAGGTTAACAGGAGATTAACAGTAACATTTAAAATCATTACACAGAACCTTGCCCTCACCATTCCTGTAACCAGAACAGCTCATTTTGCAGTGCAGGTACAGGTGAGATATGGAGCCCAGGGCTGATTGTGAAGATATATGAACATCAGAACACATGTAGTTGGATTCAAACAATGCAGATAGTTTGTTGCTGCTTAATTCCACGGCTGGTCTACTTTACAGATTTGATGTTCTTTCCCAACCCACTCTTGAGAGCCTTTGAACTGAATAGCTTTCGCATTCTGCCCTCTAGGAAGCTCTTTTTAGCTTTGAGATTTTGCTCTTTCAGAGACGCAGGCAACTGTCTTTTCTTCAGGTTGCTAGTGATTATTCCTGTAATTAGGGATTTCTGTGATCATCACTGTTCACCGAGCACCACTAGGACATTTTGTAGTTTGCTGTTTCCTTTTTATTATTTATTTAGTTACACATGTCAGCACCCAGGGTCAGGTTCCATTCCATGTCCAATTTGGGGTAGTGAAGCCTGTAAATCTATTATTAAGTGTGCATATTTATTGTTTTATACTGTATGCTTTTGTCTGTATGCTGCCCTGAGATCTTAATGATATAGGGCAGGATACAAATGTTTTAAATAAATAAATAAATAAATAAATATTACTAGTATTTCATAACTTCCATTAAACAGGTGATTAGTCCTCTCAGCCTTCAGCAGACTGCAGACTGTTTTATGTGATCTGCTGAGCAATCACATTCTAGCAGTTAGGGATTCCTAGGTGAAAATACTTTCTTGGAGTGTAAAATACCCTCTGCAGGAGCAATAACAACATCAATAAACTGGATTAACACCAAACAACCCTGGTGTTAATTAGGAGGGTACAGGGACTGTTAGAGCAGTACAACAATATTAGAGCAGTACGACAATGGAACCAGTTACCTGGGGAGGTTGTGGGCTCTCCCACACTAGAGGCCTTCAAGAGGCAGCTGGACAAGCATCTGTCAGGGATGCTTTAGGGTGGATTCCCGCATTGAGCAGGAGGTTGGACTCGATGGCCTTTTAGGCCCCTTCCAACTCTGCTGTTCTATGATTCTATGACTGATTAATTTGTAAATAAGGAGCTTATCCATATTAATCACTCCTTTTATTTAAAGAGTTTCTAACAAGTTTGCAAAGCAAGTTTTAGCAAACCTAAAAATCAGCTAAGTGCATATTAGATTCTAGTAGCTGGAGAATGCTTGCTTCTTAATAGAAGGGAAGGTAATGGATTCTGAAGTAAAACAAAAGTAATTTTTCAACAGAAAATAGAACTGACAGAAACCAATTTTGGGGTTTGTTTGTTTGTTGGCAAGAGGTGCAAAATCTAATAGAGTGAATCTCTTCCAAGTTCAAATTAAAAGTGATTCAGCAAGACAGACAACAGAAAGAGGCTAGAAGGAGAGTCTTAAATATACATTGATACTTGTTGAGATATTTCAGGCATCATGACAATTCAAAAAGAACATTTGACACATACATTCCTGCCATCATCCATCTGTCTGTCTATTTAACAGTGTAAAACTTTATAATGAGTATGGCATTCCGTATAATAAATATGAATATGATACCTTTCTCCTGCCTGGCTCTGAACATTCATTTTCCATCACAAAATCCAGGCACATGGATTGGCCACACTGGCTGAAGATGATGGGAGGTGTAGTCCAACACATCTTGAGAGCACCAGGTTGGGGAAATCTGGTTTAACAGGTAGTAGTTGATGAGAAGGGAGCTGGACCTGGACACACATTAGGAGTTATGGAGTAGTTATTATATATAAGTTATTATATATAAGTTATTATAACTTATTATTGTTAATGGGGAAAGTATATTTTCTCCTGAATTCCTCAGCCAATGATATATTCCTTTTGAAAGAACACTCTACTTAATTGGATTTTGCAAAAGAATTGGGCTTCTGACCAGGGCTCTGAATTTTCTGAAAGAGGTCATAGTTGGATGGTAAAACACATGCCTTGCATGCAAGAAGGTCCCAGTTACATTAGTTAAAAGAATCTTGAATTGCAGGGCTGAGAAAAACCTTCAGTATGAGGCAACCTCATATGTTCTGGAAACTCACCAAGAAAGATCTGTGAGCAAAGCAAGCACAACTAGGGCTGTGAACAGGCCCCCCGAACTGCTTTGGATCCTTATCTGGACCTTCCCTGATCCGGAGCGAGATACAGAGGTCCGGATCAATATTCGGATGCCATTTTGCCCCCCTTACCCACTTACTTACTTACACCTACACTCATCAAGATTCCCCGGAGCACCTGCTGGACCCCAGCGAACCCCTCCACTCCCTTCCTTATTTTATTTATTTTATTTTATTTATTACATTTTTATACCGCCCAATAGCCGAAGCTCTCTGGGCGGTTCACAAAAATTAAAATCTCCTCCTCCCATCCATCCATTCCTTCGCTGCCTGGAAGTTCTACTTCCTCCCTTTTCCTTCCTCTCCTTCTCCTCTATGCTTCACTCACTTATTGATCCTCCTCCTATTCGTCTGTCCGTTGTGCCGCTCTTCCTCGCCGTACCACAATGGCAGCCAATTATTTTGTGTTGCTCATGACACGTCCTCAAAATTCCAAATGCACCCATGAATCCACAACTTTTGCTTATCTCTGCTCTCAACATAAGCCTTTAAAGTGAAGAAAAATGATTTTTGCACAGAAAAGAAGTTGTTTGAGAAACACCGTTGTAGTTTTTCATGGCAGTGAAAAACAGGACAATCCCTGAATTGTTCAGATCAAACTTGGATATTTGTTAAATCCACCCGTTCAACCTCTGGAAACTACCAGGATTTTTTGCAAAATTTTGTTTCTTCTACCAGCAGTAAGAGTGCTTTTTCTAGTATTTTTATGAGAGGATCAATTAGCGGGTGTGTATGTCGGAGAAGTTCTTCTCTGTAATGGTACCCAAAGTCTGTAACTCCTTCCCTTGGGAGAACTGGTTGGTCTCCTCCCTGATGGCATTTCAGCAACAAGTTAGGAGTATTCTGTTCCACTGAGGATATGGGCCTGTTTGTTCTCTAGGTCAATTATTGAAATTATTATTTTTTCTTTCTCGGCTTTATTGTGTTTAAATTCTTATTGTGTACTTATTTTAATTATATTGGTTGTGGAAGCCACCTTGGGCATCTGCTATATGTGACAAAAAGGCAGACTATATAAAGAAATACACAAGTAAAGCAGAAATACCAATACCAATATATACTGGCGTTTTTTCTCTTTTTCACCTACAGCTCAGTTATATATTCTGCTTCTGATCACTTGGAGAGCTAATTTACACAAGCCTGTGGCTGGACAGTTTGTTATCTTTCTCTAAGTGATTGCAACATTGCAGATACCAGGGCCTAATCTACACCTGCAGGCCTTCCAGGACAGAGTGGGCGAGGATCTTGGGTTTTCCAGCTTTTGGGCTCGTCCTCCAGGGTCCAAATGCCAGCGCATCATCCAAAAACGGAAGAGGGACATTCTGGCGCAGCGGGTTGTGTTTTTTTTTAAAGGAGACATTGCACAATTGCAAAGGTGCGATCCTGAGCCAAAAGTACGTTTTTTTTAAAAAAAAAACACCATGAAAAACTTGGCACCGCAAAATGCTGACAGCCATCCCAGGGATGGCGAAAATGCTCCCCCCGTCACCCCCAATGGGCATGGACTCCCCCCACAGGGCTCTGTGCCCGGTTGCTCAGCCCTGCTACTCACAGGAAGGAGGGAGGACCCAAGAGCGAGTGGCACAGCACCCGTGGATCATGGGGTTGTCCCTGGACCGCTAGGAAAATCAGGATAAGTGCAGTGGGACAATTCGGACAATTGTCCCAATCCTGGGACAATTGAGAGGTTGTCCCTCGTTGATCAGCTGTGCGTCATTTAGATGCACAGGGACGACCACGAGCTTGACCCCAGGAAGGATGGCTGGGGTAGACGTGGCCTAGGTTGAGGGAAATGTCACAGCTTCAAAGGGAGTTTTAATATAAAACCAAGAGCATTTATTGCATTGATATAGTATTTGCATCCCTTAAGGGTCTCCTGTTTCTATTTTTAACTACACTTGTCTCTGAATTTAAATTCTTGGTGCTGAGTATGTACCAGAACAGCAGAATGAAGAGAATTTGTAAACACATAAAAATAGGGAGTATTCTTAAAAAACAAAACACCTCTATTATATAAGCAACAAAAAAAATTCAGCACATTGTAAAAATATCAACATTTGTGGAAAAATGGTGAGGGACAAATTTGGCATTATTTGCTGCATATTGAAATCTGGATTTGGGATTCCCCATGTCTTTAATTTTTTAAAATTAATCTGGATTGGGACTGTGGTATGTAGAAAGGAGGATTAATTCTCTCTCACCCCTCTACTTTTGCACTGAAAATCCTTCCCACAGCTGCTATTTGCTGTGCAGCTGGAATTCAAGGGGCTCTTAGAATTCCAAACCTGGAAAACAGACAGGGGGTTACAGCAGCACCTGCTCTTCCTCCCTGCTGGCAGGGGCTTCTCTGCTCTCAGGTGATTATGTGGTGGATCAACATTCAATTGGAATCAAAACACTTGCCGGGGGACCCCAAATGTACAACATTCATGCTCAATACGATGACACTGACAGCAGGGCATTTTCCGTTCCTTGAAGAGATTATTTATGACATTCTCCTGAGATACAAGCTTTGAAAGTATTGAATTATCAAATTCGTTTAGTTTATTGAGTAGTAGATTTGTTTTTGTGCTGTATCAGAACCAGCCAACTAATTTAAATATTTAAATACTAATTTGCTAAGTCTAATTTGCTCAGATTGGCAAAAAGTGGCTTCCCCACCCTATTCATTCCATATTTCCCCATTCCCCCCCCCCAATGCAAGAATCCCATGGCCAGCCTAAGGAATGCTGAAGTACAGGAAGTTGGAATAACCATACCCCGGCATTTTCTACTAGATGTATGGCTCAGCTCCCTGGCTGCTGTTGTGAAGTGCAGGGAATGCTTATCAAATTTGCAGATGACACAAAATTGGGTGGAACAGCTAATACCTTGAAGACAGAAGCAAACTTCAAAGTGATCTTGATAGGCTGGAGCGCTGGGCTGAAAACAATAGAATGAAATTTAATAGGGATAAACGCCAAGTTCTACACCTAGGAAAAAGAAACCAAATGCACAGTTACAAGATGGGGGATACTTGGCTCAGCAATACTACTAGAAAGAAGGATCTTGGAATAGTTGTAGATCATAAGCTGAATAGGAGCCAACAGGGATCATGATGTGGCTGCAAAAAAAGCAAATAATATTTTGGGATTAATATTATTATTATTATTATTATTATTATTATTATTATTATTATTATTATTATTAATTGGATTTGTATATCGCCCCATAGCTGAAGCTCTCTGGGAGTTTACATAAGATAAAAACACTTAAAACAATATACAAAAATTAAACCCCACAAAACCATACAATAGACACATACATTTAAAAACTACTGTAACAACTTTTTTTTTTTTAAAAAAAAAATGCATTGAGAAGTATAGCTTCCAAATCGTGCAAAGTACTGGTTCCTGTCTATTCAGCACTGGTTAAGCCTTATCTTGAGTATTGTGTCCAGTTCTGGGCACCACACTTCAAGAAGGATGCAGACAAGCTGGTTCAGAGGAGGGCAACGAGAATGATCAGGAAACAAAGCACTACAAGGAGAGACTTAAAGAAATGGGTATGTTTAGTCTTGAGAAGAGAAGATTGAGGAGAGAAATGATAGCACTCTTCAAATACTTGATCGGTTGTCACACAGAGGAGGGCCAGGATCTCTTCTCAATCATCTCAACCATTAGTCTGTGCAGGACACAGACTAATGGGCTCAAGTTACCAGATTCCAGGTGGACCTCTGGAAAAACCTCCTGACTGAAAGAGCAGTATGACAATGGAACCAATGACCCAGGGAGGTTGTGGGCTCTCCCACACTAGAGTCATTCAAGAGGCAGCTGGATAGCCATCTTTTAGGGATGCTTTAAGGTGGATTCCTGCATTGAGCAGGGGGTTGGACACGATGGCCTTATAGGCCCCTTCCAACACTACTGTTCTATGATTCTATGAAGTAGACTTCATATCCCATGCCAATGTTTCATTGATGAAAGAGAGAGAGAGAGAGAGAGAGAGAGAGAGAGAGAGATATTTCCGATTGTCAGATGTTTCTAGTAATCAGCATACCTTGGACTGTGTATACCAAATTTGCAATTTTTATTGGTTAACGCTTTTCATAGCAGTGACAAACAAATCTGATAAATCCCCAATATTTTGTTTCCCATGAGAAAACGCACACAAGCACCCCGGAACCCTGGCACCGGCCCCAACCCTCCTGAAGGAATAAAATTGAGAATAGCCAGTGGATTCACAATCGGCTCTGCCCTGACTTCTCAGCCATTTTCTGACTCCTCCCCACTCCCATCCATTTGTTCCTCCTTCCTGTGCTCCATATCAGAGAACCTTGCATTCCTGTCCCCAAACTGCATATCACTCGGACAGGAAGGGCTCATCCTCCCGTTATCAAAACACCTCATGGCCCCTGACTAGGGGGGATTCTACACATTGTACTGAGGGCGCTTCCATGCGCCCCCAGTGCGCCCCCAAAGCGATCGTGTAGCTTGCCTGTTCGAAGAGACGAGGAAGAGGCGTCCTTGCCGCCGCCGCCACCCACCTACCTCCTTGCCGGCCGGGTCGGAGAGCCTTCTTCCGCCGAGCTCTCCGACCCGGCCGGTGAGGAGGTAGGTGGGTGGCGGCGGCGGCGGCGAGGACGCCTCTTCCTCGTCTCTTCGAAAGGCAAGCTACACGATCGCTTTGGGGGCACACTGGGGGCGCATGGAAGCGCCCTCAGTACGACGTGTGGAATCCCCCTAGGCAGTTTGCAAGTGACCAGTGCAGGCTCTCGTACCCTCCGCTGCCCTTGGGGCGCCTATCAGGAACAGAGAGTAACACTGTTGACTGTAATGGTAGCTGTAATGGTAGAGAACTTTGTTTATGTAGAATAGTTTCGATTTACAATGTTTATGGAACCTGCAATCAATCAGGGGAGGGAGGAGGGAAGAATGAGTTCATCAAAGCAATTTGAATGTTTAAGATTGCTGAACATGGACTGTAGTCAGAGAGTTTGGCCTTCAGCTTGCTGGAGGCTGCCTTTCTCCTACAGGGGCAGTACTCTGAATAAAAGCATTTGCATCTGGACTTGCCTGGACTGTGCGTCTTCCTTGACTGGGAGAATGTCCCTAACATTAGGAGCAGCGAGAGATGAGGATAAAGGGACAGACAGGTGGATAGATAGGCAGGCAGGCAGGCTGACTGGCAGACGGACATTTAATTGCTTGGGACGTCTTAAAGGATAAAACCTGACTTTCATTCTTATTTTGAAGAGTAAATAAGGCAAATGGCAAAACTCAGAAATAGAAGTCTTTTGCCTTTCGGATTCTGATGCAAGGGCTAATTGTGAGGTTACCCTGATAATACTAACCATCAATGATACTTAATACATATTTGCTTATTCATATCTAGAGGGAGAGAGACCAGAAGCCCCTTCAGTTCCTTTGT
This sequence comes from Elgaria multicarinata webbii, assembly GCF_023053635.1. Classification (NCBI taxonomy): domain Eukaryota; kingdom Metazoa; phylum Chordata; class Lepidosauria; order Squamata; family Anguidae; genus Elgaria; species Elgaria multicarinata. Next base: position 377,922 of record NC_086173.1, read on the forward strand.
TAATGTCTTTATAAATGCAATTAGCTCTTCATTCACGCTTCTTTGTTTCTTGATCTCATTATGAGGTGGCTTATACTGCTTTTCCCAGACATAATGCAGCATTTTGCTTGCCTCTGTGGCTGAGCACTGACAAACTCAATTTGCAAGAAGCCGAATGAGGTGACACAATGTGTACTCTGTGGCTGTGACATGGACAAATGGTCTTGTGTTCACCTACCTTGGTAAACACACCTGCAACCAAAACAGAAGGCAGACAGAATATCCATTCTTTTCTCATCTTGCTCTTTGCTTAGAAAGTTGAGGGTCTTGGTATCCGTGGAACAAATTAAAACTAAAGAATTTCCTTTTCTGAGACTCTTTTTCTACTGTTCCATTTTTGCAGGGGAACATGAGGTTCTGCAGATGTTGTTGGACTGCAACTCCAGTAATCCCTCACCTAAGACTGATAGGAGTTGCAGTCCAAGAACATCTGGAGGACAACATGTTCACCATCCCTGCTCTAAAAATAAGTAATCTTATCATTATAGTTCTTAAAGGTACTAGTAGGACCCCTAGTCTCTCAATCCCTAGAAATTGGGGATCAGAGACTGGACAAAATATTAAATTCCAGCAGTTCTACTGAGGTCCATCCTTTGGAAAAGACATATGCTATAAACTACTGTGTACATCATGATGAATCTCCTAGTTTTCTTAAATCCTGACTGACTCAGACTGACTATAGGGGAGTGAGGTAGTAAATGATGAATCATTTTTAAATATGTGTTCCCTCATCCCTGCTTAACTGGCTGTGCGGTATGTTTGTCCTGTGTCTATAGTGTTTTCAAGCCCAATTTAAAGTGCTGGTTTTAAGTCTTAAATGGTTTAGGACCAAGCGATTTGAAGGACTACTTTCACCCATATCTTTAAGATCAGAAAGAGAGCCCCTCTTCATTTACCCACATGAGAGGGCCTTCTCTGCCATTGCCCCTGTCTTTGGAACAAGCTGCCATCAGAGGCTGCCATTAAAGATATGGGTGAAGGCTTTTTATACTGTATTTTGTATTTGTGATTTTAACCTGTTGGTTGTTTTATTACAGTTTTAATTTTTGTGAACTGCCCAGAGAGCTTCGGCTATTTGGCGGTGTAAAAATGTAATAAATAAAATAAATAAAATAGAGGTCCATCATTGCAGGCTTTTAAGAAGGCCTTGAAAACATATTATTTTACCTTGGGCTTCTCTTGATAAAGTTTCTGTTATTGCTGTTGCTGTTGGTTTTAGTGTTGGTTATTATTGCTATTTTATTGTGTTTATGTTTTTATCGCTTTAACTATTTTAACTATTTTTATGTATTTTATTGTTGTAAGCCACCTTTGGAGAACTTCTGCCCTGAAATAAATAAATTGGCAAATCAACAATAACCTCCTTTTTACAAAGAAAAAGTATAATAAACAAGACCCTTCCTTCTCTTTGTCATATCCCTGTATGTCCAAGAAAGAGAACTCAAGATAGGTGTAGAGTTGGTTCTCAATGGTCCCCACTGTATTCTGTGGGATTAAGTGAATGGGCAACCTGGGACACAATTAATTATTCTTGTGGTCCTCATGATATGTCCAGCCTGCTTGGTGCTGAAACAAGTATTGTAGATATTCCTTACCTTTCTAAGTGTATAATGAAATAGTATATGCCACATAGAAACTGACATTTGAAGAGGACACACCACCCAATTATTTCTGTTTGGGGGTCCAGAAGAAGACCAGTGTTTTTATTAGGCTTTAACTTTGGCTTATTCTCACTGTGTACTACTTTAGACTGCAAGTAGGAACTTAGATGATTGAGTACTCCATCAAAAACAAAACATAAAACAAGATGTCAAGGAGAAGATGGATTAGGTTTGTTTGTTTTAAATAGGGAGGGTGACTTGTTAAATAAGTGGACATTAAATCATGGGAGCCCTCACATGCAGTCTGAAGCTCAGATATAATTGTGTGTGGGGTTTTACCATCTCAGTAAGGATTACGTCAATGTTTCTGCAGATATGCTCAGAAGTATTGTTGGATGATCATTAGATTAGATTTTATTCTAAGCACCTCAGCAAAATCAGTATTGCAGGTGTGCATGGGTAGGGGCCCTTCCAATAGTATTGAGCATTAATAGAGGTGCGCTCATGAATCATATAACTCATGTGTTAAGTAGTAGGCCAGTGAAGTAGGAGGCACTGAGGGGCTCTGGGGCAGTCCGTTAGGCACCATCTCTTCTTCCCAAGTGCCACTAGTAGAAAACGAGCAGAAATTTTACCTCTCGCTCCATCCTCCTTGGTGTCCCACCATTGGGTGAGATACATGGCACAAGGCCTTCTCAGTGGTGGCACCTACTTTGTGGGTCACTTTGCCTCAGAGTATGTTTGGTTCCCTCCATGTCTGTCTCTACATGCCAGCCCTTTCCCTCTACATGCCAGCCCTGTAAGTTTATCCTCCAAGACAGCAAGGTCTTTAAAGTCCTAACATGTCTAATTAAATCTACTTCATTTCCCCATATATTTTTCAAGCCGCAATAGTGATAGAACGATTATTTTTGTCTGTTTTACTATTTTTATTTTGTATTTTAACCTTGGTAAGCAACTTAGTGTGTGTGTTTTTAGAGAGAAAGGTGGGATAGAAATTATTATTATTTAAACAAATGTGCAAATACATACAAACATAAACATATGCAGATATACATTGTTGCGTGTTGGAGGAGGAACCAGTAAATAAGACACAGACGCAGAGGTTGGGTTCAACTTGGGCCTCTTTATTTATAATTTGGTAGCAGCATCCCTCCCTGGCTCTTCATGTGACTGTGCGGGAATTAATTGCTGACTCAGGCCCCTTGGCCTGTTACTATGGGCAAGCCACACTCAAAGGCAGGAGCCGGTTCCCCAGCTCCTATCTTATCCGTCACTTTGTAAGTGTGGGGAGACCGCCATATTTTCTCCCCGCTCGCTGCCACAACGACAGCGAGTAGATGAAACAGGAGGGTCTCCAAAGGCACACCATATCCTGACACGTGAGCCCCGGAGCCCCACAGAGCAGGCCATCTGGATATGCGAATCACCCCAAAATGGGTGCCAGTGTGCTTACCGTCCCTAGCTAAACTATCATCTAAAGGACTCGCAAACTTCAGTGAATCACAAGTGTGCTATATATCGCTGGTGTAGAGATTGCTCAAAGAATCTGGAAACTAATATGTCCTTTTTTGCAAGTTCATCCTTCTGTAGGGGAAAAACTGAAAAGCTAAAATTCCAGGGCCCCTGATATTAGATACTCAGGCACACCCATCTCAAATATCTTTGGTTTGGCCCAAGCGTGTAGGTGCAGGTGTGCTTGAGGATTCAAAACAGAATGTTTGCAAAACTCAAAAATCTACTCAAACTTTAAAATGCATAAAATGCATTTTATTAAAGAAAATATTAAGTTTCACATAATTAAAAACCTTTCACTGAAGCAAAACAAAATAAACTTATACTCACAACTCTTGCAGCTGTATACTCACAAATCCTGCACCACTCATGGATTCTGGAAAGGAGCTCTTTCTTTGCAGAGGGACTTTCATCTCTCACAGGCAAAACCAAGGAGTCACTGAGGCCTACATGCTACGCTCAGAGCAACAATCCTGGATCTCATGCCTGAGGGAAAAGCAAGACATCTTCCACATGGAGGTTGTGGGCTCTCCCACACTAGAGGCCTTCAAGAGGCAGCTGGACAACCATCTGTCAGGGATGCTTTAGGGTGGATTCCTGCATTGAGCAGGGGGTTGGACTCGATGGCCTTGTAGGCCCCTTCAACTCTGCTATTCTATGATTCTATGATCCTCCTCTGTGTTCAGGTTTAAAACCCCTTCTCAAAGTTAATGGCCTCCCGCCTAATACATATTAATTTATTTTAAAATATCTAAGTATTGGTCCACATCATAGGTTTAGACCATCCTTTCTTACATACTTTATCTGGTTGAGTTTTTATATTGTATTTTATATTATGGTTTTATACTGTTGTTTTATACTTTGAATGTTTTTAATTTTTGTGAACCGCCCAGAGAGCTCCGGCTATTGGGCGGTATAGAAACGTAATAAATAAATAAATAAATAAATACTTGTTTGTCCCTAAACTGGACATCACTTCTGCTTTTCATGTGGTCAACAGTTTGGTTTACTTCTCTTTTCTTCCAGAATGGGGATTTCTATAACCCTTGACCAGTCACCTAGTTCCCTTATAAGGAATAAGACAGTTGGTACAAGTCACAAACTTCTATGACTAATGTATAAAGCAATGTTAGGCTGAGCAATGTAAGGATTTCCCCCAGATTTGTGAGGATTTTCCTGAAAAAATCAGGAGGGATTTTGAGAAATTTGAGTGGAAATTCAGAATTTTATTTCTTTCTTTTATTTATTGCATTTATATACCGCCCCATAGCCTAAACTCTCTGGGCGGTTTACAATCTCTACCCAAAGGGCCTGCTGCTGCTTGGCTGGTCAGTCTCTCTCTCTCCCTCCTACCGCTACCTCCCCCCCCCAGCTGCTTGCAGCCCCCTCACTGCCCATTCCCAGGCCACTCCCCACTCCCCTCCCAAATACCCAATCCAGAGGTACCACCACCAGGACTTATCTATCACATCCTCCTTGAAGAAAGCCGAACCGTGATTTAAAGTTACGATCATGATGGCTCTCTATTTTTACTATGTCTGTGGCTGTAAACTATGGTGGCCATAAAGAGGCCATAGTTTGTGGCCATAGATATAGTAAAAACAGAGAGACGCCATAACCTTAATAGGCCTGGGGAAACAGGGCCGTAGTAGCAGAAGCAGTGGCAGCAGCAGCCTGCTCACACACATGGATGCTCCCCCCCACCCTGGAAAATGTAGAGGCCATGGAGAGGCTGAGGGAGCATACTGCCAACCCGTCTCTCCAAGCATCTTCCACTCATCTCTTCAGGCATGTGAAGGATTTGGGTTCCAGGCCAGCTAGGGAGGGGATCTGCTCTGACCGAAACCACTTTTACATGGAGCAGCCCAACTCCCGAGTGGCTCTTTGTTCTATATAGTCTCTTCCTTGTCCCTCCCTAGTGCCACCCACCCTTTCTCCTCATTCTTTGATATTTTGGTTCATGCTGCTGCTGCTGCATTTCTAAGCCAAGAATCCCTTAAGAAAGGGAAGATTGCACAGTGTCTTCTCATTGGTAGCACTAGGAACCCTCCACCTTGAAGCACCCTCCATGTTTCAAGAGGTAGCTGGACAACCATCTGTCAGGTATGCTTTAGGGTGGGTTCCTGTATTAAGCAGGGGGCTGGACTTGATAGCCTTATAGTCCCCTTCCAACTCTACTATTCTATGATCTTTACTTTTGTAACAGTTTTTCCCCCCAAATAAAAAAATGGTAGAATAGTAATGGGAAAACAAGAGGGTTATACATTGAAAATGATTATCCAGATCTCCATAGAATTCTGTGAAAGATGGAGAGAAATGGCAAAATAAAAGTATCACTTGAAAGCACTTGTTACTCTCTGACAGTGATGAATTGAATTTTGAATTGGAAAATTTCCCAGTGCAAATCGAGATTATTTGCATAGGATCATTTACATCAGAAAATGTTCAATTTGCATCAAAAAATGACCAGAGAAGGATCTAATTCAGTGTGTTTATTTTACTTGTACTTAGTAAACAAAGTTATTTTTTTTGTCCCACCACAAGTATTTGACCTGAAATATTATGTAGAATTCTACACTTTATGTAGATTTTTTTTTTACTAGAATACGTCTAAGAAATTAATGACAATAGCATATACTTGCCTTACATTGCTTTAATGTAGGGCGGGGGGGACAAAACAAAGGTACATCCATTCGTCCATTGATTTTTTTAGGAATTTTTTTAAAAGTTTGAGGTTTTAAAATTATTATTTTAAAAAACTGCTGGAGCCATATCCTTCAAGCTCAAGTTGTCAAACCTCCTCTTTGGGGTTCTGCACTTTGAGCAGTTTCAGCCCTTGGCATCAAGGGGATCTCCAGTTTTTAGCTAAGAAGTGCTGGGCTGACAGGGCACCTTTCCTATTGCAGATTTGGTGGGCAGTCGGGCACCTGAACCTCAGCAGAGGTGAGGTGTCCAAAGATCAAAATGTGGGAAAGAAGAAGTCAGTCAAAACAGCCCACAGGGCAAAACAGAACAGGCCAGAGGTGATGGGTGATGAAGGGTCATCCTTAGAAAAAAATTCTCACAACCAACAGTGAGGTGCCAGTCAAGAGAGAGGCCCTCGTCTTTGTGAATGTCCTGTTGCTGTGGATGTTATAACCTGGCATGTAATTAATTTGCTTTGCTATCCCTTCCCTTCCATTTCACTTTATTCACTTGTGAGCTAAGCTCTGTCTGCACTGCTGGCATGCAATGCAGAATGTTTGAAGTGCATGTCAGAGAAAAATAGATAGATTTGCAGCTTTGGCTGGCTGGCATATCTCTTAGAGATGGAGTTAGACTGAAGACACAACTCAGAGATTTCTGTAGCTGATCCCTGGGAGGCTGGCGTGCCACACAGAGCCTTTCAAGAGTATCTCAGAATCAAGTGTTGGTGCAGCCATTGACTATCTGGAGGCTTTGGCTGGCATCATTTTCAGACGGGGTCACAACTCAGAGATGGATGTAGCTTAGCCCTGAGAGGCTGGCGTGCTACACAGAGCCTTTTAAGAGTGTCTCAGAGTCCAGTGTTGGTGCAAGCAGAGGTGGCTAGTGGCAGAGGTTTTTTTTAAAAAAAGTGTTACCGGATGCGGCCAACCTATAAGCTGGCACCCTACCCCTGGCCACAGGGTACAAGTACTCAGCCTGGCTGGACCATTGGGAGACTTTGGCAGAGAGGTGGGGGGAGATTGTTGGAGGCTGGAGTCATTGGCTGGCTGGCTGGCATAAGGCAGAGAGAGGCTGAAAGCAACCCAGATGCACCTGTAGCTTGGCCCTGAGAGGCTGGCTTGCCACCCAGAGTGTTTTAAGAGTGCATCAGAGTCGAGCAGCTGTGCATGAGGAGAGGAGGTGGAGGTGGCTGGAGGTGGAGGTTTTTAAAGTAAGTCACCGGACATGGCCAAGCAATAAGCTGCAATAAGCAGTACCCCTTGCCACAAGTGCACAGCCTGTGTCATGTTTCTTAAAAAACCTCCTGCCTTCTTAGGAGACAAAAAACAACACCTGCTAAGTAATCCATAAAGCTTTATTTAAGCAATAAACATCTCTTCCCACCTGAAGAAGGTCTAATCCGGTGGTTCCCAAACCTTTTCAGGTAACCACCCCCTTGGTTCCACAAACTCATGCCCAGTGCCCCCTACCCTACACTATAAAAATCATTATTCAGAATAGTGGTTTTCAACGACCCATTAAGGAAGATAATAACAATAAAATTCAAAACTGTAATAATTGAATATTTATTCAAAACCCAATTACATTTTTCATACTGTTGCAAAAATATGCTAATTTTCCTTCCAAGTGCAACCTAATATCCAATTTTAGTACACTTGTGAAAGATCACAGACAAAGCATTGGGCTAACAACTTTTATTCTCGAGAATAAGGTGACCTCCTGGTGCTCATGCTGCTGAATCAGGGCGTGCGGAGGCAAGACAATAGCTTATATACATCTAGATATTACACGTCATTAGCCCCTCTCCTATTGGCCCACATCACCCATTGCGTCACTGAAGCCTGGGAAGAAGTCCTCCATGCAGTGGTCAGAAGGAGAATTGCAGCCGAAAATACCTGGCTGCCGCCATTGCCCTGTGCATTGTTTCCTTGCTCCCAGGTGTGCTTTGCACTTGTAGCCCCTCCCCTAATAAGGTGATGTGGCTAGGGGGCAGTTGTAAGGACTTGGCTGGGCTTGACTGGTCAGTTTCATGACCTATGATGTCTGGGGTGGCGTTGGAGCCATGGGAGGGTATGTGTTTACCGTGGCCATTTTTTCGGTGTGCGCCCCCCTCTTAGGCATCCCAGGTATTTATTTTCACCGTCACTGTACAAGTTGGACCTCTATAAGTGATTTCTATATGTCTAAATCGCACTGCTAGAAAAGCCTCTGATGTGCAGCCAAAAGAGGGATGTTACGCAAGCTTGGGTAACGGACTGTGACTCGATTGACTGTAAGCATGTGTTTGCGGTTTCCAAGAGATACAATGTTACAAGTCTTTGTTTACGTTGGAGCGCTGCTAAACCGCAGCTAGTATCAAGTTATCGTTTGCTGGTACAGAGCGTTCTAGTGCTTACGGAGAGGGAAAACAGAGTGGGGAGCAAATGGACATATCGGGGGTTCACTCCAGGCAGGGCCGGTGCCAGACTGTTTTGCGCCCTAGGCAAGGTGAGCTGCTTTCACCCACCCTCCTACCCACTCCAAAAAAATGGCAACTTTGATTTTTAAGAACATATGTTTCCTGGAAAAAAATAAGCACAAAACTTGAAACTGCTAAATTTATTTTAAAATGCAAGAAATACGTCATGCCAATTATAGCAAACAAATTGGAAAGGATGTCTATGGGTCTAAAATGCATTATTTAATAGGAATGTCACCTCCAAATAATCCCCCCCAACTCACACACGCGCGCACACACACACTCAGCATCACTCACACCAAACAAACACACGCATGAACACATGCATTCACTCAAAGACCCCATGCACCCCATTCACCCATACATTCTCTCTCTCTCTCTCTCTTCCGGGCGCGTTCCAGAAGTCCAAACGTGGAGCCGCCCCACCCCCACCCCAGCGTCCCTGCCTTCGCTTCAGCTGGGTGGGTGCGGGACGCCATCTCACCCACCCAGGCCCAGCTGAATCCTCGGGCCGGGCCGGCTCACAGCCAACGCGCGTGAGTGCTGCGCTGTGCCCGGCGCCCCTCTTAGCTTGGCACTCTAGGCGGCCGCCTGAGTGGCCTCTATGGTAGCACCGGCCCTGACTCCAGGTGAACTTACGCAACAATACTTGGGATCAGGAAGTTTGAGTCATGAACAAAATTCTTTCCCAACATAGATAATTGTTTTTACCCATCCTCTGTGGTTTGTGGTTTGGCTGGCTGGCTTGACTTCTTTCTGCCTACTTGCTCCGTAGTGCAAAGGAAGAAGTGGATCGCTAGCTGGTGCTAGAAGACAGTAATTTATTTTTAAAAAATAATTCATTTTGACACATAGACCTTCCTCTCCATTTTTTTTTATATAATTGGCATGACGTATATTTTTTAACAATTGCTGAAAATTGTTCATTGTTCTTAAATAATAATAATAAAATTGTCGCTTATCATCATCATCATCATCATCATCATCATCATCATCTCTCTTTTCTTGCTTGTGGTGGTTTTTCAAGATAAACATGATGGGCTTTGCCAAGTCATGCTGTCTTTTACTGATTCAGAATTTTCTTGACTATTGAATATGTTTTAAGTATGGCTGCTTTTTGGATGTTGGTGTGGATGTATTTCGGTAGTCCTAGATTCTGAAGGATATATATATGATGCTGGTGACTGATGTGACTAATGGAATAATTGTAACTTTCTCCTGTTGCCATAGTTACTTAACTTCCATAGCCAGTGGTGTATATTCCCCCCCCCTTTTCTTCTTCCTTTTTTGTCATTAGGTATTGCTATGTCAATGAGGTAGGTGTGTTTTACTTGTTTTGTATATGTCTGGTCAATTGCAAATTAGAGTCTTGTCCCAGAATTTTTCTGACCCAGCAAGATAATATATTGGGGCATAGTGCATATATTGTTTCAGTGTGCCTGGATCTCCTTGGTTCCGAAAGCATCTTTCTGGAGAGCACCTGCTGGTTGCCTAATCCACAAGTCCAGATTCTGTGAGTGCATAGTTGTCCTTGACAGGAGGGGCTTGCATTTGCTAGAGTAAGGTGAACAGATGTGAGGAGGCTGCAATCCCGTATTCATTTATCTGGGAGTAAGTTTTATTTCTGAAGTTTCTTAGGGCAGGTTTCTTTGGGATTCTGATTGGGATTTCTGTTCTCTGCACACGGAGGCAGTGTAAATTCAGGAGATATTTGGATAAAAGGAGGGGAAGATCCTTGTCTAGCATTGCGATAATGGGCATCCATTCTGCCCTTTGTATTGCTACTGACCATGATCTTGTTTACATAGCTTATGAACCAGAGGTATAATGACAAATGTTTAGATAAGTTTCTCACTGATAAACCAGAACTTGAAACAAGCTAAGAGGTGCTAGTGAGGTCAATGAATGGGGATAATGAATGGGGTAATGAATGGGGATGTGTTATCTTGTTATGCCAGAGGCCTGAGGAAGCTTCTCCTTGCATGGCCTGGTCATCCTCTTGCCTTGGAAGGAGCGGGGGGGGGGGAATCTCTTGACAAGTCCCACACTTGCCCCTCCCACTTATCAATCCTATGAACAATTTACTAATAGTTAGTAAGGAACAATACTAATAGGATACAGGTTTTAAGATATGGGGTGAGAATTTCCTCCCAGTGTCAGTAATTTCTTTTAAATGCCTACTGATGACATACCTTCTAACAGAGGATTTCTCTGTTTTTTTTTAAATGTAGCTGGTTTTATATTGTCTTTTTAACTTTTTAATGTTTTAAATTTGTACATGTTATATTTTATGGGTTTTGGTTGTGCACGGCCCAGAGAGCTTCGGCTGATGGGCAATATAAAAATGTAATAAATAAAATAAAATAAATTCCTCTAGTGATATTAATTATCTTTTTTCTTGATCTAGAGAAATAAAAAGGTTTACTGTGGTATCTTCCAAAAGTTTAGGGGGGAAATTGGAAATGATCTTGTCCTCAAAACTCTATTTCTCTTGTAGCTCCATTTTGGTAGAAAGGCCTGCCTGCATCTCTTGGAGCCATTGTTCAATGTCTAAAAATGCAAAACATAAGCACTATCTTATATCTTACACTCACAGCCATTGTCATGGCTCTATGCCTGTGTTTTGAAGATCGAAGGAAGATGTAAACGTGTAAAATATTATAGAAGAGCTTTGATTTCTCTTAATTTCTCTTAGGGATTGTCTGGCAGCCCCAGGCCTGGAGCATGTGTGTCTTTCGCTCAGCTATTCTGTCACCCTGGTAACCATGGAGACCATGACGATCGATTAGATGCCATCTGATCTCAACCTCATAAAAAAACCACCCTCACATAGACACACAAAACAGGCAGCAGATGGCAACCAGGCCACCAGGCCTTTCTCCAGAGACAGAGTGGGGGAGAGAACGAGAGAGCATGAGGGGAGGGGGGAAGAGGAAAAGGAAGGAGCCGAGAATAAATAAACAAAGGGAAGGAATGATGGAAACACCATGAAGGAATATTCGGGTAGGAGGACATAACACAGATGAAAGCAGGAGAACTGCAAGATAGATGTCCTGGGTAACTCCAGGGACAGTAGGTGTGCAGTTGCTCTTAACTCCAGCCCTTCTCATTATAGAGTCTAGAACAACATACATAATCCTCAGGGTTAAGGTGAAAACAGACAGGTGTTCTGAAGTGTAATGGATGTGGTTTGAGCACACATTCATTGCTTTCCAAGTCATTGGTTTCAAGTGCAATGAATATATGCTTTGACCAATTCTACCCACGTGTGGAATGTCTGACTGTCTTTCACACTTAAGGAGCTTTCAAACCTGGCTTTTATTGAGAAATTTGCCTGCTATGTTCACAGAATTTTACAGGGTGTTCTGATGTCACCATCTTCCTTTTGTAACACCCCCGTGTTTTCTTACCGCTTCTTCCTTTTTTCTTACCACCAAAAACAAACAAAGAAAGAAAAACTGTTATGTAGGAAAGATGGAGCTGTCTGCATGGAAACAACCTTAGTTAGTTATGCTTTAAACTTAGGACCAAATTGGATGTGTCATTGTTCAACCGACTAGCAAGTGCATGATTTATTTATTTTAAAGAATAGATAGCAGGCAGCAATAGGGCTCTTCCCTCCCGGGGCAAATAGCAGGTGTGTGGCTTGTGATCCAAATCGGAACTGCAGTACAGGGCAAAAGTTAAATCCTCCCCCAGCCACTTCCCCCACCAGCATCCCAATCTGAATCAGGGGAGGGGCAAACATGCCTCCTATTTACCCTTAAAAAGCCATTTATGCCAAAGCTAATTCTGTGAACAATGTTACGTCTAGTTTGACCGTCAGCCTGAAGGAGGAAAGAAGCACATAATCTCAGGATCACTGTGTATTATGAGATTACAGATGAAACACTTAACAAAACTTGACAGCTTTATAGAACCAGCTCCCTTTGAAGCCCAAATACTTTGGAAAAATTAACTACTCATGAGTTTAGGAATGTATTGATAATGATAATGACTGCAATATTTAGCTAATTATTTGGTTTCTCAATTAAAACTATTTTGATTGAATTGAAAGGTGACCCCCAATTAATCAGACAGCAGATTATTTTTTAAAATTATTTTTTAATTAAAGTACTTACAAAAGCTGTGGGAAACTAGTGTCATCTTAGAAGAGGCAGGCATCCTTTTCTTGCACACACAGAGAAAGCCCCTTCTAAATAACGCCTGCTAGTGTTGAAAGACAAGCCCAAGGGAGTCTGCCATGGGTGACTTCTCAAACAGCTGCCACTGGAAAAGTGCTATGGCCACCTCCTTCAACTTTCTGCCTTCCATATGTTTGAGACTTCAATTCCCATCAGCCCCAGATAGTATGGCCAATGGTTAGGAATTCAGGAGTTGAACTGCAAAATATTTGGAAGATGTCAGCTTGGGGAAGGCTGTCTTTTTTTCACAAAACAAATTTGTATAGAATCAATACATGGAGGGTGGAGGTCCTAGTATTTTGTGAATTAGTTCTACAGACATTTGTTTTGTGAAAGGTGCTATAGATATAAATGTGTGATATTCAAGGCTGGAAAGCAGGTATCAGGAGACTCAGAAGAATGCTAGTACCAGGAGCTTCAGCTCAAGAATCCAGCTTCCATTTAAAGAAAATATATGCTTCAAGCCCTCATGGCTATAAGCTTTATAGGCAAATATTTCTCAATACATGTCAACCCTGCAGAAAATAGACGGTCTTTCCTGATGACCAGATGATTTTTAAAAACACCTAGTTTAAGAGCCAACAAATGCCCTATTAAGGTATTCTGAAACTGAAGAGCAAACATATGATGAGTGGGAGCACTCCAGCTCCTCTATACATGCAAGGTAGCTGTCTGAAGAGGAGAGCCTCCTATATATCCATGGAGGCTCTCCATGTGAGTAAGAAATGGGAGCACTTCATCTTGTTGCATGTTTGCTCTATTCAGTTAGAGACCATGTGAATTGGCCAAGATCCAGTGCAGGTGATACCATTCCTGATTGTCATGCCATGCATGCTGGGGAGATAGCCATGCTGAAAAAAGGGGGTGGAGCCTGTTCACAGGACACACACACACACACAGCTCCATGCCATCTAATTTTGTATATAGTTTATTTAGGTGTTATTGGATTAATATTTTTTCTACATTTTCTGGAACCAGAAGGTCAAATCTTCATGCAGTTTCCAGTAAGTCTACAAAGCTGGACAACCATCTGTCAGGGATGCTTGAGGGTGGATTCCTGCATTGAGCAAGGGGTTGGACTCGATGGCCTTGTAGGCCCCTTCCAACTCTGCTATTCTACAACTCTATGATTCTATGAAAGCAAAGGAGAGGACAGGAGGTTGCGTTGTAAGTCAGGAGCTTTCCACAGCTCTCTGAAGATGAAATGTCTGCTCTGAAGTAAAAAAATGGTCTCAGTTTACAATATACAGAAGTTTTGCAGAAATATGAGTTCAGCAAGAGGAATTCAGGGCAAAGATGAGCCCTTCTGATTGGTTATAGTTACAGGAGCACAGGCTAGCTTTAACATATAAAAATGAGAGGCCAAATATGGATTTTTAGAAGGTATATGCAAGAGAAAGGATTGTAAAAAAAGAAAGTTGAGAGGCTGGAAAGGCAGAACAAAAAAACAAAGGTCTGTCAATAAGGTATTGCTAGGAAGAACTTCGAGAAAACAGGGGCCCAGTCTGGTTATTAGTTAGCTTGATTCATTTAAATCCTGGTTATTTCCTTACCTTTTACTCTTATGATTTTTTTGTGTGCCTGCCATGAAATGTTTTCATATACTATGTTCCCTGGGTTTAGTAGTTTGAGGTGAGTACCACCTCTTTGAATTGACCTTGAAAATTAATTGGAAACCATGTACAAATGCATTGCAGCAATCCAACTTGGAATTTACCAGAAAATGGAAAACTGTCCCCAGACTATGTCTGGGAGAGATTGCAATTCGTGAATCAGCCTCAGCTAATAAAAGGTCCTCTGGACCAACAAATTAAATATTAAAATTGAACACCAGGAAAATATAGCTTCCCCACAATGGAAAGATTAACTTGTTAAAACAGGGGAAAGCAACTTGTGGTCCTCCAAATGTATTGGCCTACAATTTCCATGATCCCTCATCATTAGCTACATTGGTTAGGGCTTATGGGAGTTATGGGCCAAAACATCTGGAAGCCACAAATTGCCCACCCCCTGTAAAAAAAAAGTCTCAGTCCCACATACTACAACAACTGCATATGGTGCTAAAGAAAACTAACAAACATAAATTCCATAGAACTCTGGGGTGTTTGAGTCTAGTTTCTAATGCAAACAGCTGGGTTTCTGTTCATCTGCGTTCTCCATACCTATGGAAGAATGTGTATATTTATTATTTATTTATTTAGAATATTTATATACCGCTCCCCATTGAAAAATTTCAGAGTGGTGTACAAGGTAAAATGAAAATAAAAACAGAATAAAACAGTTAAAACAGTTAATATAATACAACACACATGTAAAATATTGTTAGTGGGCTCCCTATTTCATGTTGTGAAAAATTCAAGAACAGCATTACAATGTCTTTATAATTTGTTTTATTTACAAATGTGCAAGCAGAGCATATGGGAGGCAAATACAGTCCTTTACGCAGGCAGCAAATGTGCTTCCCCTGTATCAGATGGACAGAGCAGCTGCACCCCAAAGATGTTTCACTGCCAGCTTTCTCCTTCTCTCTCAGATTCAGACTGCAATTATGGCTCCAAATTGTTTCTCTGCCCTTCTATGATGTGGTGATTTCTGAAGGAAGAATTTGAGGCCACCAGGAAAAACTCTCACACAATTAAGATTGCTTTGATAAAATCTCTGGCCACATATCCACAGTGATCAAGACAGCCAAATCACAACTTTGGAGATAAGCCTTTGTTTATTTGTGTCTAAAACATCCTTCATCCAATGGGTTCCAGGGCAGTGCACAGTAGCCATAAAAATCATATAAACAAAATACAAATGCAATAAAGCTATCCTTCATATTCATAGCAATTCCAAACTAAGATACAGTAAAAGACTATAAAAACTAGTGTTGCCGTTCTAAACTCTACCTTCCGGTGCAACCCATGCACTCCTGGGATAGGGCCTCAGCTACAGCACAGGTGTGCAATGACCAGATCGCTATGCCACCGGGCATGCAGAGCATCCCTCTCACTCACCCCCTCCCCCTGACTTTGTAAGCTGGGGCTTGGAAGCAAAAGGAGGACCCCGGTAAAGTCATTCCCCTATTGGCAACTATAGTTACTAATGACGAAGGAGGAGGCAACTCGGGAGCTCAAAGGAAGAAAGAAAATGTATTGTGCTCTACATGTTTCGGAGAAGAAGTCTCCTTCTTCAGGAGCTATAAATCAAACACATTAGCCATAAGAGTAGTATTGTATAGACAACACCTACTTTGAGGGAGCATTGCAGATCCCTGCCTGTACACCAATGGCACAGGAAGTGATTACATGATTGTGTTGGCATTTGTGGATAATTTGCTGGTGGCAAGTAGTTCCACAGGCCACAGTCAAAGGTTTACAAATCAGCTAGAAAGTCATTACAAGTTGAAATCTTTGGGTGAAGTAAATCATTACCTGGGTGTAGAAATCATCAAAGCTGCTGATGGAAGTTATCTGCTTAGCCAGAAGCAGAAAATTGTAAGCTTGATTTTTGTAAAATGCAAGACTGTAAGGGTGTACAGAGTCCTATGGCCACAGATTTTCGTCAGATCACAGGGAATGAGAGTTTCAAAGACCCTGAGTTGTACCATTCAGTAACTGACAGTTTGTTATACCTAAGCCAGTGGTCAAGGCCAGACATTGCATGTGCTGTGAGTATTCTCAGCCAGCAAGTGTCTCAGCCAGCAAGTGTATGGATGACTCGCTGTTGAAAGTACAGAACAGACCGATTCTGTGGTGTGGTGTCTTCTTCAGAATTCGGTCTGCTGCTGTGGTGGTAAAGGAGATGGAGATATGTCTTGGATCTCCCCTTCTGAAGCAGAAGTTACCAAGCTCTGGTCGCTCGCCTGTTGTGCCATCGGTACGGGGGAGCGGAGTAATGGTATTGGTGGAATGTTAATGGTGGCCTTGCAGGAAGGAGGTGATAATTGTGTCAAGATTGGAAAGTCGCCCCTGGGATCATTCAATGTCGAAGGAGCATCGATGTTGAGCGGGGCCGAGGCAATGTCTATGTTGACCGTACTGGGTCGGATTTCGACAGTGGGCAAGCCCATTGGCTGCGTTGAGGCCCGTGGCATTGCTGTCCCTCGCAGTGGAGACCTAGGTGATCTCGGGGATGTCTTCTTTTTCTTCTTCTTTTCTGCCGAAGCTGAAGAACTGTTCTTAACCCCTTTAGGGTTTTGTGGGTGTTTTTAGATCTTTTTTGCAAGAGACAGTTCAACCACCCACCTTGGTGTGTGGGGCGGTTGGGCAGGCACATTTTCCTCCAATAAAGGTGAGTGAGGAGAGCATTCTGGAGGAGCCAAGTCAGCATCCGCATGAGGGGGATCCACCGCTTGCAAGGCCCGACTCCGCATGATGGCCTTCAATCTATCGGACCTGTACCACCTAGTTTGTTTTGAGAATGCCTGGCAAAAATGGCAAGTCTCAATAATATGACCTTCCCCCAGACAGAGAAGGCAAAGGGAGTGCCAGTCGGAAGGCGGGAGCTTACTCCTACACTTAACACATTTTCTAAACATGGCCCAGAGGGCCATGCGCCCGAAGGGTGGTCCCGGGATCGCAAAAGAAACCCTGGACAAAAATAAAATGCTAACTAAAAACTACTAATAGCTTTATATAGATAGATAGATAGATAGAAGAAAGAAGAGAAGAGAGAAAAGAATGCCTAGAATAAGAAAAAAATGCTAGAGAACCTCTGAAATCAATGCTGCCACAATGGCAGACAAAAGAGAACTGAGGAGGCTGTGTGGGAACCCGTCTGAGCATGCTCAGTAGACAGTAAGAGGCGTTCCCGCCCAGAATCTTCCCGCTTGAGAATCTTCTGTGCGAGCTCTGCACAGGTGCAGAGCCCATACTTTTGTGTGATGCACAGAGACCACGAAGAAGAATTGGTAAGTTTCAACCTTTCATCCCAGGTACGACATTAAACTGCTTCTTCAGGGGCCCTGGACTCTTTCCTCTTTGGTTAGTCAACATGTTGCCACAAGAAAACATTAAGAAAAACTGTGAAATAAAACTTGGAGCCTTACAGTTGAAACTAGCATTACAAGGACCTGGGGTCTGTTCAACTGCTAGCATTCAGCTCTGCTTTTCGGCAAGCATCCACATCCCCAAGATGTGATGCCCTTTATGTCAACATCTCTTGGGGAATCTGGACTGGTGTCCAGCTGCCATGGAATGGCACCAGTCACAAACAGTAAAACAACTGCAAGGAGGAGGGAGGTGAGGTGGATGATTGGTAGTGACCATAGCCAGTAGTGGCTCCAGGGATAGTGGAGGTGGCAAGGGCGTCTGGCCCCAATCAGAGGGTCCTGATAGTAGAAGGATCAGCAGGGTTGATGAAGGGTCCTTCTGAGCTCTTGGGCCCCCAGCAGAAGCCAGACCATGCTGATTCCTGAAGCCATCCCTGAAAAGCAACTTTGCCTGGACTGTTTAGAAATCCAAGGCTCTGGCCAAGTATGCCTCAAACAAGCTCCCCAGATAGAAAACCTATGCAGAGAAATCAAGCATCACAAAATTTATCCTCTTGTCCAAGGTGCTGAACTTAGGTTGGCACTAGGATTCAGCACCGTGAATAGCTCCTTTAGAGATCTGTCTGAACTCAAGAGCATATTCACCACCCCATGACATTGGAGCTACTGCCTACACTGATTTCAGTTCAACTCAGCAACTATTGAGGTTGCAATCCTATACACACTTATCTGGGAGTAAGTCCTAAATACGGGACTTAAGTCTGAATATAGGACTTATGTTTAGCCACCAATTAGAGGCTGAATGAATCTGCATCACAGGAGAGGTGTCCTCTCCTTCTTTCCTTCCTCCAAGATGCTTTACTGTCGTATCTCATTGCAGGTTACAAGTATATGTGGGAAGCTGACAAAACATGTCTTATCAAGGAACATTCATAACAAATTCTGCAAAAGCACCCCTTCTAATTTGGTGGGAAGAATAACATTCACGAGACCTATTTTCAATGTCCAAAAACAGTTTGCACCATTTGCTTTTTCTGGTGCCGATTCATGTCTAGGATGCTAGCACTTTCCATCTGGGATTCCCAATGAGGTGTTTGGCAAAGCACAGCCACAGGATAGCCTTGCACAGATTCCTCAGATAAAGTCTCCTCACAGATCATAGAATCATAGAATAGTAGAGTTGGAAGTGCCCTATAAGGCCATTGAGTCCAACGCCCCGCTCAGTGCAGGAATCCACCCTAAAGCATCCCTGACAGATGGTTGTCCAGCTGCCTCTTGAATGCCTCTAGTGTGGAATAGCCTACAACCTCCCTAGGTAACTGGTTCCATTGTCATACTGCTCTAACTGTCAGGAAGTTTTCCTGATGTCCAGCCGGAATCTGGCTTCCTGTAACTTGAGCCCATTATTCCATGTCCTGCATTCTGGGAGGATCAAGAAGAGATCCTGGCCCTCCTGTGTGACAACCTTTTAAGTATTTGAAGAGTGCTATCATGTCTCCCCTCAATCTTCTCTTCTCCAGGCTAAACAGGCCCAGTTCTTTCAGTCTCTCTTCACAGGGCTTTGTTTCCAGATCCCTGATTATCCTGGTTGCCCTCCTCTGAACACGCTCCAGCTTGTCTGCGTCCTTCTTGAATTGTGGAGCCCAGAACTGGACGCAATACTCCAGATGAGGCCTAACCAGGGCCAAATAGAGAGGAACCAGTACCTCATGCGATTTGGAAGCTATACTTCTATTAATGCAGCCCAAAATAGCATTTGCCTTTCTTGCAGCCACATCGCACTGTTGGCTCATATTCAGCTTATGATCTACAATAATTCCAAGATCCTTCTCATTTGTAGTATTGCTGAGCCAAGTATCCCCCATCTTGTGACTGTGCATTTGGTTTCTATTTCCGAGATGTAGAACTTGGCATTTATCCCTATTAAATTTCATTCTGTTGTTTTTCAGCCCAGCACTCCAGCCTATCAAGATGCTAAAGAGGGCTCATTATTCTCATTCATCTCCTTGACACAAGCATTGCAATTTCATGGTTGTGCTCCATATGATTATGGGAAGCCCTTGGAAGGTTCCATTCACAAGTAAAACCACTGAATGGGTTGTCATAAGAGGGATTTGTTTGATGTGGCACAAAATGAGCAACCTGTCAGTCTGGTGCCAGAAGCTCCTGCTGTCTGTCATTCCACCATGCTTTCTTCTCCAATGTTGACCTCGATGGACATCTGTGCTTTGGTCATTTTTTTAATGTTTTTTATTTTTTGATACAAATTTTATTTTATTTTGAATTTTTTGAAAATTAACACTCTATTTTCTCCCCTCACCCCTACATGTGATAGTCCAAGCATTCAGTAATTATAATAAATTAAGGCAGAAAAATACATAATACATTATTCACATGAACCAGAGACAGATATGCTACAGGCAAAGTGTTATGAAATTGAGTTACCAGCATATATAATAAACTTATACCAATCCGTAGTGAATGTATTGTGTTCCCTACTTCCTTTTGCCGATTGTAACTCGTTTGTTAATTTTTCAGATAAGGCAACCTTCCAAACCCGAGTCCATCATTCATCCAATGAAACTCCTTTTAGGTCCTTCCAAAATTGAGCAATGACCAGTCTGGCTGCCGCCAACAAAAAAACAGCCAATGGCTTAAAGCAGCAGTTTTTGTTGTTTCCCAGAAACAGTCCTAAAAGTGTTCTCTCCAACTGCTGTCCAAGTATCTTATCCATTTCACCAAGGACTACAGTCCAAAACTTTGCCACTTTTATACAGGATCACCACATGTACCTGGTTCCTTAAATCCCCTCCAGCACAATCTTGTCAATTCCTGGTGAATGTGTGCTAAACAAACAGGGGTCATGTACCATTTTTGAAGAACCTTCAAAGCTTGTTCCCTCATATTAATAGATACTGATTTAAATGGGAATTTTTATAGCATTGAGGTCCATAATGCATCCTCTATTTCTATTTCCCAGTCCAGTTCCCATATCCGTTTTAAACCATTGGTTGAACCCATGTCTAAATCAATTAGCATACTCTAAATATGTGACACCAAGCCTTGGTATATCCCCTTGGCAACAAGTTTAAGTATGGATTCAAATGGTGTTAAATTTCTCAGGTCCTGTTCTTTAAGATCCTCTCTCCTGATAAACATACCTACTTGATACCATGCTAACCATGTTATTCCAGCTTCCTTCAGGTGAGTCCTCCACCACTCCCTGGGAAGAGGCTGAGCATTCAGGTAAAATTCTTTCAATCTGTAGAGCCCCTTTTGTTTGAAGGCCATTATATCCATTGGACAATCTTTATTATGGAAGGTAGGGTGACAATATAAGGGAATCATAGGGATATCGCTGGTAGTAATTTTTCTTTCCTATGTTCCCATACTTGTAAAATTGCTCTCAAGGTAGAGGTGTCACTAACACCTAACATTTGTATTTTAAATTTGTATTTTTGCATTGCTGCTGTTTTTATCTTGGTTGTGCTTTTATATTGTATTTTATATTATGGTTTTATACTGTTGTTTTATACTTTGAATTGTCTTAATTTTGTAAACTGCCCAGAGAGCTTCAGCTATTGGGTGGTATAGAAATGCAATAAGTAAATAATAAATAAATAAATAAATATCCTCTTAAGTTCATTTTTAATATATAAAAATGAATCCACTGTCTCTGATGGTAACATATTTCTCTCAACCTGTACCCACTGATTATTATCCTCCGTTGATAACCAAGAGAGGAGGTGGCGTAACTGATATGATTCATAATATAATATTAAATTAGGAATGCCCAATCCTCCTACTTCACATTGCCTGTATCTAAAAACTTTAGCTGTATGTGGTTTCTGACTTTTACATATAAATTGCTCTATTCTACTCTGCCAAAGTCACAGTGTTTTATATTGGAGTTCTAATGGCAACACATAAAACAAATGTTAACTTAGGAAGGACCATCATCTTAATGGTTGCTATTCAACTAGAAAGTGAAAGATTGTTTCTCCCATTTCATTATATCCTTCAGAATATTTTTCCATAGCCACCCATAATTTATTTTAAAGAGTTTTCGTATGTTCCAAGGTATGTAGAACCCTAAGTAGCAGAAGCAATTGTTTACTAATGGAATCCTTCATCGTTTTTGAGGCCATTGTTTTCCTACCAACTTGTGACTACCACTAGTGGAACTTGGTGTATTTGTTCCAATACTAAGATTGTATCTACTTATTATACTTATACGGCATCCCACTTTTCCTTGGAAAACCCCAATGGGGCTGATAATGTTTGAACCCTCTCCATATATCAGCACTTGTTGGTATATCCCTTCATGTGAGGCAGATGTACACATATGAAGGACCTCAACTGAAAAACATTGTGTTTTAGTCCATATTAGAGTAATACTTTTATTAGGCTAACTCAAAGGTCACAAAACGTGTGCAAACTTTCAAGATCGCCAAATCTCTTAAACAAGCCAGATGTTACAAAAAGTGGATGAAAGGAGGAAGAATTGGGGAGAAAGGGCTGATTCAACGTTTAAGTCATGAAGTCCACATGGCCATGATCTTAAAATGACAGACAGGGAAGACTGACTACTTTCCACTAGTAGATTACTGGTCAATTGCTGCTAGTTGCTCCAGAGGCTCTTACGCTGGACTAGCTGGACATTGACCTGACCGACCCAACAAGGCACTTCTTACTTTATGTGGGACAACAACACAGATTAGTGCCCTTGATTTGCAAATTTAAAATACATTTCTAGACCACAGGGATTCTAGGTGTGTGTGTGTTGTTAAGATAGACTATGCAAGACTGGAATCAGCTCACCTTTGGTTTAGATGATGTGAACCATTTCTCACATGCAAGTCAGCAACTGGTGTGGCAGTCAGGGTGTGATGAACGTGCCATGTGACAATTCGCCCTAAAGAGAGGGGGGGTGTCTCCTTTTCTGCTAGAATAATCCATGGCGTGGATGGAGAGAGAATCTGAGCTGCTGGCTGACAATATTTGGGCTGTGAAACTCTCACACGGTGACAGATGTCAAATCCAATTAAGTGACTCGTATCTCGCTTGCAGTCCAATGGGATCGCCCATTGGGTAGCAACTTGGGGCGGGGGACACACGCCGCCTCCGCCTCCCCAGTGCTCTTATGCTTTTATATCTTGCAGCTTCTCTGGGATAAACCCACTGGAACCGGAGGCAACCCAGTTGCAGCTCTTCCCAACCCACTGCCTTGGTTTTCCTCTGCCACTGGGGGAGGCCTGACAGCCTCCATCGGCCCTTGCTGGATCGTTAGCTCCGAGAGGTGTTGGGGAATGGTGCAGACCGAGTCTTCATGGGCTGCATGAAGACATCCAGCCAGCGTGGCTTCTCCCATTTCCCTAAGGAAGAGAAGGGTTGGTCCTGGTGCGGGGACGCTGCCCACCAGGAAAGCGAGCGAGGAAGGCGTCATCTACACAAAAGCCCTGACCACCGCAAAGAGAATTGACTCTGGAACGAGATTGGATCCGAAGCTCGGGTCCGCAGACCACTTCCAGCATCTTTTAATGATTGGCGCTGCCGCCTTCCTGCCAGCGGAAAGGACCCGCTGCTTCTTCTTCTTCTTCTTCTTCTTCTTCGTCTCGGCCGTCCTTAATCGGCTCCATCTCTTTTGTTATTTGCCGAGATCTGACAGGAGGTGGTGGAGGCTTTCCAGCATCATTTTAAAAGATCAGCACAATTAAGTGTGATATATTATAGACCTGCAGAGGTGTTTTCCCCACCCGGAAAGGGAAGGAAAAAAACCCTGATGGGAAGGTTGTTTTTCTAATGCTTTTAATTTTTTCGTAAAGTACCTTGTTTGTTGACAATTATGGTATCCTTCTCCATTTCTCGACCTGCAAGGCTATGAAAATGGCTCAGATCTACTTCTAGGGATAGGCTTTTTCTTTCTTGTATTTTTTTTTTAACATTTCCATGTGAATCTCCCTCTCCCTCTCTCTCTCTCGCCTTTATAATTTATTTTTATTTTTAAGACTAAGATGTCCCCCTTCTGGAATATTATTTGAGACGCAAAAGGGGTCGGAGGCGTTTAAAGAAAGATTGTTGCAAAGACTCTTACAAGGTAAATTCCTTTAAAATATTAAAAATGTATAGGGGGAGATTGGAGCATTCCACTTTAGCAAACAAAACAAGACGATGTTTTGTTTAGGTAGCCGGATGTACAGATACAATCCATGTTCCGGGAAGACAGTTATCTAGTTGCGAACCTAATCAGCTAGAATTTTAAGCAGGGTTTACTTGGAAGTAAATTCCATAGCCATCAAAGGGATATGCTTCCAAGCGAAGAACCAGGGCAAGCCAAGCTTCCTTAGAACTACTTTCGCCCCAAAGCTGACCTCCACAACGTTCTAAATTCGAATGTTGAGGTGCTGAAAATTCCAGCTGCACTTCCGCCTTTAATTGTTATTTACAAAAGCAATGATAATAATAACCTCCAGTTTTCATTCAGGTTTGAAAAAAATCGTTCCAGTTAGAAGCGAAGTGAAACGTTCTTTTGATCTAGATGGCTTCTTTGTGGTTTTTGCTATGATTATCACAAACCTAATTTCTTTAAAAACAAACCCCCAAAAGGTAACAACTCCCGAGGGAAACACGTCGCCTCCGGCTCCCCAGCGCTCTCCAGAGACAAATATCTTCCAGGCTAAACTCACTGAAACCGGGAACTAAAGCAACACTTGAGTTATTCGTTCATTGTTTGCCCAGTGTGTGTTTGGTACATTTTGCCCCATCCGTTTTTTCATATTTCTTTCTACTTTTGACCGCTCGCTGTTTGGCAGGGTTAGGAACGTGTGAATTCGTATGAATGCATCAGGCCCGAAACAACCTAGAGCAGAACCCTTTATTTTAGAATCGGAATTCTGGGTGATAGCAGCAGCAGCCCTTCTTCTTGCTGTTCTCACGTCCCCCCAGCCCGCTCCGCCTCGCGTTGCCAGCCCCTTGCTTGCCTAACGCCACCTCCTCCTCCTCCCACTCGGCCATGCTGCCGATCTGGGTTTGGGGCGAGGGTCTCCTGGCCCGCCCGGCGAACTCCCCTCCCTCAGCCCCAACAGAGGCGGCTCCCAGGGAGCCGGGCTCTCGCCGCCGCCGCCGCCGCGTGGTTTCAGGCGCTGCCAGCCGCCGCCGCCGCCGCCGCGCCGGGGGAAGTTCTCCCGGGCTGCCTGGGGCCTGGCAGATGGTGTCCCGAAGGTCGGCGCGGAGGCAGGGCTCGGCTCCCTTCCGAGAGGCCCGCCCGCCGACGGCGTGCTCCCGAGGCAGGAGGCCGGCCACGCGCCCCCCCCCCCCCCGAGGCTAGCCAGGGCGCTTGGAGCCTGCCCAGAGAGCCTGCGGCCACCTCCGGGGGCAAGGCGAGCGGGCCAGCGACCTCGGGCGCCAGCGGGGCGGGAGGGCCCGGGCCAGTCGCCACGGAACCCCCCCCCCCGGTACCCCCCTTTCCAGCTGAGCCCTTTCCCGGTTCGGAGTCCGGCGCCGCCTGAAAGCCGAGCGGCGCTGGCGGCGGCCCCTGGCTCCCATCGTGGGGCTCTGCCTGGCCCCGCCGGGCATCTCCCCCGGGGCGGCGGCCTTCCTCCGGGCGGGAGAGCCCCCCACCCCACCCCGCCAGCCCCTTCGTTTCCGGGCTTGGGGGGAAAGGCCCGAGGCCGGCCCGCTCTTCGCTGCAGCTTAACGGCCACGCGCAGCTCCCGCGCATGCTGGAGGCAGCCCCGGAACACGCGCGGCTCCCGCGGGGCCGATGACGCCTCGCCCGAGCCTCGCTGCGCGGAACCCGGCCTCCCGGCGCCGTTCGAAAGTCACCCCAGAAGGTCTTCGGAGTCCACAACGTGCCGATTCTCAACCGTGCCAATGCCACTTTTCGTTCTCGACGCACAACCCCCCTCCCCCGTTTTACTAACGTCACCAGCGAAAAGAGACCCCCCCACGCCCCACCCCCACCCCGTCGCCTGACCATGTTTATGTGGGAGTCCATCCACTCAGGGCGACTGGCCGTCGAGTAAGCCTGCAGAGAGGCTCACGCCCCTCGAGGCTTTCACCTCCTCACTTGTAGAAAGTGACCCCGACGTCATAGGAGTTCCTCTGGGTTGGACTTCAAAAACACGGATTTGATGTGTTTTAAGAACCACGTGGCTGTGTGAAAGTGCAACCCAGATGCACATTCACACTACGCGCACCAGTCACAGTAACAACCACAACGGCAAACTGCCGTATCAGGCAGCAGATCCCAACAAAAGTAATACAAAACAGAATTTTGTTATTTTTCTCCGCCTAGACGACAATTTAAGACACGTCTTCAACTTAATAAGCAGCATTTTACGCCGTCCCACCTTCTCTCCTTACCTGAATTGCCAACGATTTGATGCTGGCAGATTGGTATGGACAGGATTTAAGTGGAAGTATAACAAAGCAACATTACAGCAGCAAGCGAGAAACAGACTCCAGACCAGCCTTCCTCAACCTGGGGCGCTCCAGATGTGGACTGCATTTCCCAGAATGCCCCAGCCTGGGAGTTGTAGTCCAACACATCTGGAGCGCCCCAGGTTGAGGAAGGCTGCTCCAGACGGTTCTATCTCTTTACGGTACTGGATAGAGAGATGGGTTGAGACGGAGTCAGGCAGCAGAAGTCCCGGGTCTGGACCTCGCATCTGCTGTGAACTCTGCGCGTTGCCTCGGGCAAACCCCCCCCCCCCACCACCGCCCTCTCTCCTCCTCCCCTCCCACCCTCGCGCGCGCGCCGGAGTTGAAAGCGAAGGCAGCCGAAGGGGGAAGCGAGGCGGCGATGCTATGACACTTCCGAGCGTGCCCAAGGCCCAGCGCGCACGACCTTGGGGTACTCACGACACTACTGCAACTCCACCAGTTGGTAATCGCATCCCAGGCACTTTAGAATTAGGGGTTTTTTGTTTTAGATTCTGTGTTTGTCTTTATATATGTTGTATTGCTTCCTGTTCAGTTTGTTGTTTTATATTGCAGCATTATTATTATTATTATTGCACGGTTTCATATTTTATTCTTTTAGTTTTATGATCCACCTAGAGAACGTCTGTAATTGGGCACATTAAAGATATAACAATAGGATTAGTGTGCCCTACTTAAGGCCAGCACTCCAGGTCGGCCACAAGAGCCTGTACGTCAGCCTTCCTCAACCTGGGGCGCTCCAGATGTGTTGGACTGGGGCGTTCTGGGAGTTGTAGTCCAACACATCTGGAGCACCCCAGGTTGAAGAACGCTGCTGTACGTGAAGAAGCACTTCGTGCCCCCGAACATGCAGGGCTGGGCCGGTGGGGGCCGGTGGGCATGGGGCCTACGGTTTCGAGGGGGCCGAGTACTCCGAGTCCCTCTGGTAGAAGCAAAGGTGTCTTAGAGAGGTCTTGAATAAAAGCGCTTGCCATGACCTTTTTTTATCAATCGTTCTAGTTCATATGTATTTCGAGCTGATTAAACAATCCTTAACGAGCACTTTGAAATGGGGCCTGCGTTTCCCCTCTGGCCCGGGCCTGTTGCCGGCTTTGCCCCGGCCCTGCGGACGTGCATCCTGCCCCTGGCCAGACAGGGGCCCCCTTCCCTCTGGCGCCGCGCCGGGCTCCGTGTGACGCCGGCCTGCTCCGGCGCTTCCCTTCGGAGCAGCTGCTACGTGGCTCCGCAAGGCGTCCGGCGGCGCCAAGGGGCCCGCTAGCCACGTGGCGGGCTGAGCAGGCCAGGGCCTGCGGCTCCCTGGCGGGACGGGCCGCCTGGCTGGCCGAGGGGGCGCCCGGGCGGGGAGCCGGCGGATGGGCCGGCGAGTCGGGCTGGCCGCGCTGACCGTGCCTCTTCTTGCCCCCCCCCCCCACCCCGCAGATGATGCTCAGCCCCGACCACGCCTTGGACTCGGACCACCCGTCGTCGTTGTCGGCGCCGTCCGACCCGGAGTCGCTGGAGGCCCGAGGACGGCGGAGCTGCTGCGCCTCGGACTTGGAGGCGCCCGACGGCGAGGGAGGCCGCCCGGCGCCGCCGCACCCGCAGCAGCCGCTGAGCCGGGAGGAGAAGCGGCGGCGCCGGCGGGCCACGGCCAAGTACCGCTCGGCCCACGCCACGCGCGAGCGCATCCGCGTCGAGGCCTTCAACCTGGCCTTCGCCGAGCTGCGCAAGCTGCTGCCCACGCTGCCGCCGGACAAGAAGCTCTCCAAGATCGAGATCCTGCGCCTGGCCATCTGCTACATCTCCTATCTCAACCACGTCCTCGACGTGTAGGCCGGGCAGGCAGGCAGGCGCCCCACCCCACCCCGCGCGCGCCGCCTCCCTCCCTCCCTCCCGTGGGCAGGGCCGCGGGGCTGGCGAGCCGAGGGGAGGCGGCAGGAGGGCGGCTCCAGGGCCCCTGGAGCCCTGGGCTGATCCGACGCCCACCTCCGGGACGTCCGCGCCGCGATGCCCGGTCTCTTCCTGCAGAGCTCCCTCCTCCGCCCCGCCCCGCCCCGCTCCTCGCCCGCGGCAGGGTCCCAATTCAGCAAAGTGGTTAAGAACCCGGCGGGAGACCCCTTGGCTTTAAGCTCGTGCCTTAAAGGGCTTTCTTGAATCGGGCCCTAAAAGCGAAACTTGAAATGAAACGGTGCCCTTGAGGGGGATCGGATGGATGGGCGACAGGCCAGGCCTCCTTCGCCTGCCAAAGCCACTTAAAAGAAGAGACACGCCCTTTGCAACAGTCTTTTCTTTTCTTATCAAAACAAACGAACGGACTGTCAAGTGCCCCTTTGCATCCAAAAAATAAAAAATTCATTTATTTGTGACCTTAAACGTGTGATCCAGGAGTGCAGTTCAAAATAGCTATTTATTTTTTAATTTATTAGAAGAAGAAGTAGACTATTTTAACCGGAGACTATTTTTTAATTTTTGAGAGTGGTTAAGATTTTGCGTTGAAGACTTTGTGCCAACTGGTTTTCGATAGTCAAGTGTTTACATTTTCTTCTTCTGTGGAATATTGTCTGACTTTGGAAGTGTTTGTTGGAAGCCAGATTGTGGGTTTCATTTTGCTCTGGTTTTATGGCACCACTTCCCGGTTTCTAAGCGTATTTTATATATTCTGACTTTGTCCGTGAGAATTTTTCTTTATTTTATGTGTGGAATCAGAATATTAGCACTTCACTTGAAGTTTTTTTGTTTTTTAATAATAAAAAAGTGTGTATTGTTATTCTGACTTGTAATTCTGTCTAAAAAAGTATTTTGTAAACCATTTATAAGGGAAGTAGGTTTGTTTTGTTTGTCTCTGTCTTTTTGTGAGTGTGTGTGTGTATGTGTGTAGTTTCTACAGACATTTTTTTTCTTTTTAAAGAAAACAGGACTACTTTCCTATATGACAACCAAAAAAAAAAAAATCCAATCAGAAAATGTTTCATGCTCTTTTACTGTGAATCTCTTAAAACAAGAAGTATGTTTTAGAGCATGAAGAGGAAGAACTAAGACATCTGTTATCCAAAGATTTTAGTCTTTTTCAGGGTTTTTTGGTGTGTGTGTGTGTTGCTTTGTATAAGGCAATATTTTGTAGTGAAAATAGAGAATTCTGGTTTCTATCAGAAGCGTTTTTCATATCTCTCATGAATGGTGCACTGTTTTACATATAAATAAAAATATCAAACAAAGCCGTTTTTCCTATTTTGATTTTTTTTATATAAAGTGGGATCCAAAAACGAAAGGAAAAAAAAGAAAAGGATAAAATGTCACCAGTTCTCCAAAACTGTCTGGGGCAAAATCCATTGAGACTGTCTCCCTCGAAGCCCCACTGAAATGAATGGAGTTTGCACAAAAACCAGGATATAGTAAACGTTTTGTGTGATCTTTACACTGAGGAATTGGAATGCACTATTAGATCTATGTGTGTAAGATGTATAACCCGATTAAACAGTGTTATTTAATATTACTATACAGCATTATTCCTCTCTCTCTCTCTCTCTCTCTCTCTCTCTCTCTCTCTCTCTCTCTCTCTCTCTCTCACACACACACACACACACACACACACACACACACGTGAGATTCTCCAAATGCTCTTATATGTTCCTTCAGGAATTAGGATGCCCTATATTTGCTGGTCTATCAATATCCTTTCAATCTGTAGAAAAAGCACAACAGGCTGAAAACTACATTGAATAAAATGGGACATTTGGTTGTTGCTGAACGAACATGTACAATTCGGCTTCGTTGGGCATCGTGTATGAACTGTATAGCATTGATTTCACTTCCATGATTAGTGCTGGTGTTTTGTACTGGTGGCTAAGCGTGAGGCTCTAGTGTTGGGAAGTCCTGGATTCAAATCTCACATCAGTAACAAGCTTATTAGATAAAAGGCAAGAGTTGAAGAGACAAAAGCCCTCTCGGCACCTTACCCTCTGTATGGACATAATACTTACCTATCTTAAAGACCACTTGTAAAGGTTACTGAGATAATGCATGTAACGTGCAAGATAGATAGCTTCATCACAACAGCATTATACTGTGCAAATCCTGCAAATTGCATGCAAAGGACTCTGAAGTTTTCTAGCTTATAATCTGCTTTTACTGTGAAGTACTCCCATGCGCTTCTTAGCCAAAATTTAATTGCGCTTCTTAGCCAAAAGAAGTGAAATATTTTGGTGCGGGGAAAGTCTGGTTCTTCCAGACATGCAAAAACACATTGCTCAAATTTCAACATGTGTTTCCATTCATCATTTTCAATGCGCTGTACTGTGGGCTTGTGTTTTCAAGGGACAGTATTGCTGATGAAGGAGAGGGGTGTGCAAATTCAAATCCTTTCCTCCTGCTTCTGAACTCCCCTGCTCCCTCCTGGCAGGGAAACAGGAGCGGTGAAATCCCCCAGTTGAACAAGCAAAAAACAGCAGCAGCAACCCTCATCCACATATATACAAATCAAGCAGACAGGACAGCGAGGGAGGAAAGAAAGGTGGTGGTGGGGAGACTCTTTAGATCTCTGTGTGTGTTTTAACCATTTTCCACTGCAAAGGAACACCTTGTACAGTAGGTCCCTAAGAGTGCTCTTCAAAGCAACACGAGGCTGGTCAGTTTCATCCAAATGTCTTCTCAGTTTCAAGCAAAGTCCTTTGGCTGCTTCTGAATCAGTGTGTGTGTGTGTGTGTCCTTTTCCATTCTACTTTGCCCTGTTCCCCTACCCTTTCCTTGCTCTCCATGGGGGTGGGGCTCCTCCCAACATCGCAGACGCAGGCTGTGTGTCTCTTCCCTTATTGATTCGTTTCCCTAAAAACATATGTTGCTCTTGTTCTTACTTGAACGGGAGTTGGTGGGGGAAGGACTCCATTCCTTTGAGCATGTGAAGCTGAGTGGGGGATGGCAGGAGACACAACCGGGGGAAGCAGAGATGGAAATGTTCTCCATGGGGGGGGGGAATCCTGCATCTCCCACCTTTTTCTTTTTTTTTAACAATGGGGGGTCCAGTTTTTATTGGGAGCTCCTGCATGGGAAAGGATGGTTTAATCCTATTACTAACTGTGATTTCCCTCTAAATTTCTCTGCCATTGGAGGTCCTGGCACTGCATTTGAAGTCTCCTCCTCCGTACACTGGGAGTTGAGATGGCCACTTCTTACCTCGCTTCACTCCCCCACCCACCCCGTTGTTGTTGTTTTTCCTTTTTAAAGTTGCAAAAATTAAGACTGCAATCTGAGGGGCTTTAATTTGGAAATGCATTCCACTGAATTCAATGGGATTTATTTACTGAGTAAGCATGCAAGAGAGTTGACTGCAGTCTTACACAACGTTCTACTTTGGTGTTCAGTAACAAGAGAAGCAAATTCCAATCCCTGTTGTCCGAGGGGGAATTGTCCCCACTTCAAACAACCAATAAACGGTAGGAGGAGGTATGAAAAAGATCTGGGGGGTGGGGATAACAACATGTGTGAGTGAACCTCAATAGATCTCCCCAATGCGCTACAGCAGATGTGTAAGTTTACAAGTTTTCATATGCTATATAAGCACTATATAAGCAAAATGAGATAATTCGAGGGTAAAACAGAAGAAAAATGTATGTGGGATGAACCTCAGAAATGTTGAGTACCTCAGGAACTGAGGCCTCTATAGATCCCATTTTGTATAAAATGCTCTCGGTAAACAAAGTAAAACCAGGGGACATATGAACACAGGGTCTGAGGGGTGGCCTGCAAAATTATGTAAAGCCCTATCATGTTTCCCTGATAGCTACTGGAAGGGCAGAGCATGCAAGAAGAGAACTACAGAGAAAGTAGAGACGTCCAAGTCCATTATGGATACCTTTAAATGTAAAACAAAGCACCATATTAATATGAAACTGAGGAGTGAAGCAAAAGAGGAGAAATACAACATTACTGGGCAAGATAAAATAAAATTAAAAGTTGGGTGAAAGAATTCAGGCTAGAGATGAGCTGAAGATGTGACACAATAAAACCAGAAAATAAAATCTTGAAACATGTGAACACCTTGAGTTCAAAGTTTTAGATGAGTCAGTGGGGGTGGGGAGGAATATATTTTAACAATCTTAAGAAAGAAATGTCAGGACTTGGCTTGAAAATCAGTGCAAGGGCAGAAAAAAGAGAAACCAAAGGTAATGCTCCACCAGCAAGCCTGCTGAGAAGCATAAGGATATTGCTGGTAAGGGAAAGAGCAGATGATAGACAAGGAGTTCTGTTTTTTCCATATTACGTTTGAGGTGAAAGGTTCAGGCATTGAGAGATGTCAGAAAAAACTGGAGGAGGGAAATAGGGACAGAGTGTTAAATGTCATTTGCAGAGCAGTGCTACTGGAGATAAAAGAATGAGACTACCAAGAGGAAGAGTATAGAGCAGGGTGACCATATTTTGGAAACCAAAAAGGAGGACAACAGGACCGCCCCAAGAGGGCATGCCCACCAACATGTCCAGCCCCCAAAGGGGCGTGCCCACCAACATGTCCAGCCCCCAAAGGGGCATACTCACTAACATGTTCAGCACACAAGGGGGCGTGCTCACCCAAACCAGCCTTGGTCACATGTCTGATTTCACAGCACACAAGACAAACCTGTTCTACATAGAAAAGGGAATTTCAGCAGGTGTCATTTGTATATATGGAGAACCTGGTGAAATTCTCTTTTCATCACAACAGTTAAAGTGCAGGAGCTATACTAGAGTGACCAGATTTAAAACAGAGCAGGGCACCTGCAACTTAACTGTTGTGATGAAGAGGGAATTTCACCAGGTTCCCCATATATACAAATGATACCTGCTGAAATCCCCTTTTCAATACAACTGTTAAAGATACAGGAGCCCTGTCCTCCTTTTCATATGGTCACCCTAGAAGCAACTGGCATTGAATGACTGCAGGCTAGGGCTGTGCTCCGCTCCGTTCCGGATCCCTGAATCTGGAGCAGATTGGGCCGATCTGGACCCCCTAAATTCAGATCTGAATTGGGTTGGGGGAGGTCCATTTGGGACAAAGGTAATTTTGGGTCAAAGGTCCAGATCGGGATCCAGAGTGGATTGGGGGTCCCTTATGCCACCCCAATGCTGCCTCCAAATATTTGGAGCTGTGCATAACAGGCCATCTTGATGAAACTGGAAAATGTGGGAGCAGAAGGTTCAGCTGTACTCAAAAGTCACCAA
The DNA here is from genome assembly GCF_023053635.1 of Elgaria multicarinata webbii. NCBI lineage: Eukaryota > Metazoa > Chordata > Lepidosauria > Squamata > Anguidae > Elgaria > Elgaria multicarinata. Next base: position 410,997 of record NC_086173.1, read on the forward strand.
AACAAACACAGCCTGAAGATTTAAAAACTGCCCTTATGCTTTCATTGTATTGAGGATAAGGCATTGGAATGGAAATTAATAACATCATGAGCATTCAAACACTCTGTAGAGACTTAAAACCATTCAAGGATATAGATTGGCATAATATTTAGAAATGGTAATTTATACTTATAGATGCATATTCTGAAATAATAATTATACATTAAATAGAAATACAGTCTGTCCAGGTGCCAATTGCTGATGGGAAATGTCAAGGCCTCTGCTTCTCCCTTTGCACGCAAGAAGTTTGATGATACAAGCTTCATGAAGAGTAAACAGTGCAAGCCACACCTAGCTTTTTATGACATTGAGGGTCCATCATTTATGCTGTTAATTTTATTGACTTCAGTGTGCTTATTTACTGGAGTGTGGACTAAGGTGAGCAAGACATTGAAGAATAAAAAATTTAGGCAAACTCTAATGCAGTCGGCATCTGTGCAGGTGCAGTAAGAGTAAAACCATCAGCACTAAATTGGATGAATGGATAGAACGTTGGAGGCATCTTTGAAATGTGAACTGTTTCAGATTTCAGGGCCATCTGAAAAAGTGCTCAAAACTGGTGGCATTGTTGTGGACAAATTATATGTATTAATTAATTAATTCTGGCAAGTTCTTCAAATTATTTCCAAACAATTAGTTATTGTTATTTTGCAATATTTTTGCATTGATACAGAATTTCAGAATGTTCAACTCATGTAACTTATTTCAGTAATCCTTACAACAAGTGAGGAACATGGGGCCCTCCAGGTGTTGTTAAACTTCAGCTCCCATCATCCCTGACCATTGTCCAAGTTGACTAGCAATGAAGGGAGTTGAAGTCAAACAACATCTGGAGGGCCACAGATTCCCCTGCCTTACATTGAGCAATGTAAGGACTCAATGGCCTTATACGGTGGGCCCCTTCCAACTTTACTATTCTATGATTCTAAGACTGCATGGTCAGTATTATTATCCCAATCTTGCACCTGAAGGGTGAAAAGATCTTCTTCTTTTTTTAGTTCTTCCCTGCCTTTCTACATAAAATCTATTCAAAAATAGCTAATTTTGTAAAAACAAGAATACAAAGTTGTTGTTGTTGTTACCGTACTTAAAAGAAAACTCTGAGTGGTTAGCAAAAAAGCAAACAGACAACAAAAGTCATTAGTGTAAAGTAAGGAATAAAAAACCTAGCAAACAAATACTTCAGAAACAACATCAAAACAATTAAAAATCAGCAGCAGAATTATATTTGTCTGATAAAAGAAAAAAAGTGTTCACAATCCACCTAAAAGTGGGAAGAGAGGAAGCCTGTTTAATCTTGCCAAGGAGAGTGTTGCACATTTATGCCGCCGCCACTGATCTTGGCTTGTTTAAGGCTACCTAGTGCCTGAAGCAAGATTTGAACTAGCTTCCAGCTCAGCCTGGGCACAGACAATGGCTTTGGAATGCCAGAGTTGTTTGCCAGAGGTAAATGTGGGATGAGGGCATGCACCACAAGCATAGAATCATAGATTAGCAGAGTTGGAAGGGGCCTACAAGGCCATTGAGTCCAACCCCCTGCTCAATGCAGGAATCCACCCTAAAGCATCCCTGACAGATGGTTGTCCAGCTGCCTCTTGAAGGCCTCTAGTGTGGGAGAGCCCACAACCTCCCTAGGTAATTGGTTCCATTGTCGTACTGCTCTAACAGTCAGGAAGTTTTTTCCTGATGTCCAGCCGGAATCTCGCTTCCTGTAACTTGAGCCCGTTATTCCGTGTCCTGCACTCTGGGAGGGTCAAGAAGAGATCCTGGCCCCCCTCTGTATGACAATCTTTTAAGAATTTGAAGAGTGCTATCAGTCTCCCCTCAATCTTCTCTTCTCCAGGCTAAACATGCCCAGTCTCTCTTCATAGGGCTTTGTTTCCAGACCCCTGATCATCCTGGTTGCCCTCCTCTGAACACGCTCCAGTTTGTCTGCGTCCTTCTTGAATTGTGGAGCCCAGAACTGGACGCAATACTCTAGATGAGGCCTGACCCAGGCCGAATAGAGAGGAACCAGTACTTCACATGATTTGGAAGCTATACTTCTATTAATGCAGCCCAAAATAGCATTTTCCTTTCTTGCAGACATATCGCACTGTTGGCTCATATTCAGCTTCTGATCTACAACAATTCCAAGATCCTTCTCGTTTGTAGTATTGCTGAGCCAAGTATGCCCCATCTTGTAACTGTGCATTTGGTTTCTATTTCCCAGATGTAGAACTTGGCATTTATCCCTATTAAATTTCATCCTGTTGTTTTCAGCCCAGCACTCCAGCCTATCAAGATCACTTTGAAGTTTGTTTCTGATCCTTCATTCCACCATCAGGTCTCTGAAAACAACTGTCTATCTGTGTTCAGGTTTTCATGATTACACCACAGGAGTCATGAGAAAATTACCCAAGTGCTCAGTGTTTCAGCACTATAAAACCTACACATGAGTAGAGAGCATCTTCGATGTCACCTGCAGAGGTATACGGTACACTGTTCCTTTATCGTTAGGACATACCTTCAGCCTGCAAGCTGATGCTAGCAAGAAATATCATTGCTGCTTCCTTCCCAAAGTACAGCTTTATTGGGTTGCATCAATTAATAATTCAACAAGGTTCCTAGGACAGTTTGGGGAAACACTGGATAGGATTTCAGTGAGCTTTCAATAGCTTCCTCTTATTCTTGCTAAAGAGGACACAACACACACATCCCACCACTCCTTAAAGTTTCATTTGGAAGCTGAAATGAAGAGAGGGATTTTTCCATCATATTTCTATCAAGAGATATTTAGGATTATCTCATTGTCTCTATTCCACTCTAGCTATCTTACTGTTCTTCAATAGGTCTTGCATCCATCCATGGCTTTTATCTTTCTCTGCCCCCCTCCTTCAGTATATAATCCTGGCACCCAATTATATAGCTCCTTTGTGTGAGTAGATCTGTTGTTTAAATATTAAGCCAATTTTCCTCTGCGAATTAAAAGTCTTCCTTCCTTCTTTCTGTATTTCTCCTATTCAGAACAGGAGAAATCTCTCTCTCTCTCAGCTTCAGATTTGTCTTTGGCTCTTCGTTGGTTTGGGATGAGCCCTTCTGGGTCCTCTTGGGATGGAGGCAGGTGTTGCTTCAGTCAAGCGCATGCAACCAAATTACAGGACCGTCTGTCGCCTCCTCTGGGAAATGAAGGAGAAAGGGATGGGGGAGGAGGGAAGCAGAGAGGAAGCTACATTGCAGAAAAGAAAAACAGAGCATAGTATCTCTGCTGATGGGAAAATGAAAACATGAGTCATTTTAGCCCCTGGGCAGCTCCACCCCAAAACAAGGATCATCCCTGAAATAGAAACATCATGGGTAGGGACAGAAGAAAACTCAAAAGCTGCACTGGATTTATGGAAAGCATGGATCCTGCTAGCCAGTTCCCCACCCTCATTACCAGGAAGAGCAAAGAATAAATAGTAAACCTAACCTATGGGAGAAATTCTTTCTTCAACAAACAATGAGAATAGGTCTGCTACAAATACAGTGGAGCCCTGAATAGATAGGTGCTTGATCATTATATCGTCTGAGCTTTATCACACCAGCGTTATACTGCACAATCACTGCGAATTGCATGCAAAGGACTCAGACGTTTTCCACCTTATAATCTGCTTTGATTGTGAAGTACTCCCATGCATCCTGCCTTAATTGTGCAATAAAGCAAAAAGATTCGCCGTATTTAGCCCCAACTAAAAGCAACAACAACCGTGAAAGCTTAGTGCTTCAGGGATAATCTGAGGGAAGCAGGTACGTGGGATGAAGCTCATTGAACAAAATGGACTAAAGGCCAACACCTCTTAGCTTGTTTCAACTATAACCAGACATAACAGTCAAAAAGAACAAAGAAAAACATACCTACTTCATTGACATAGCAATATCTAATGAAAAAATGTTGCAGAAAAGGAAGAGGAAAAGAGAGAAAAATACACACAGATGGCTATGGAAGTTTAAGAACTATGGCAACAGGAAAAAGTTAAAATTATTCCATTAGTCACATCAGTCACCAGCATCACATCTTTTTTTTTTTACAGAAAACCTTCAGAAATTAGGCCTACCAAAATATATGCATGCCAACATACAGAAAGCAGTCATACTTAAAACATGTTCAATAGTCAGGAAATTTCTGAATCAGTAAAAGACAGCATGACTTGGCAAAGCCCATCATGTTCATCTAGACAAACCAGCACGAGAAAGAAAAGAGAGATAGATTATGATGATTATGATGATATTGATGATGATAATAATGGCAACCCTGTTAGTTTTTTTAAAAGATTTTAAGGAGGACAATTATCAGCAATTGTTACAAAATATACATCATGCCAATTATATCAAAAAAATTGGAGAGGGAGGTCTATGGGTCAAAATGCACTATTTAAAAATGTGTTACTATCTTCTAGCACCAGCTAGAGACCCACTTCTTCCTTTGCACTATTGAGCAAGTAGGCACAAATGACTTAAGCAAGTAAGTCAAGCCACATATTACAGAGGATGGCTAAAAACAACTATCTGTATCTATGTTGGGAAAGAATTTTGTTCATCACTCAAAATTCTTGATCCCAAGTATTATTATTATTTATTTATTTATTTATTTATTTATATAGCACCATCAATGTACATGGTGCTGTACAGAGTAAAACAGTAAATAGCAAGGCCCTGCCGCATAGGCTTACATTCTAATAAAATCATAATAAAACAATAAAGAGGGGAAGAGAATGCAAACAGGCACAGGCACTGGGTAGGGTAAAACTAACAGTATAAAGTCAGAACAAAATCAAGATTTAAAAGCTTTAGGAAAAAGAAAAGTTTTTAGCTGAGCTTTAAAAGCTGCGGTTGAACTTGTAGTTCTCAAATGTTCTGGAAGAGCGTTCCAGGCATAAGGGGCAGCAGAAGAAAATGGACGAAGCTGAGCAAGGGAAGTAGAGACCCTTGGGCAGGCGAGAAACATGGCATCAGAGGAGCGAAGAGCACGAGCGGGGGAATAGTGTGAGATGAGAGAGGAGAGATAGGAAGGAGCTAGACAGTGAAAAGCTTTGTAGGTCAACAGGAGAAGTTTATATTGGAGTCTGAAGTGAATTGGAAGCCAATGAAGAGATTTCAGCAGTGGAGTAACATGGTCAGAGCGGCGAGCCAAGAAGATGATCTTAGCAGCAGAGTGGTGAACAGAAACCAACGGACTGATGTGAGAAGAAGGAAGGCCAGTGAGAAGAAGGTTGCAGTAGTCCAACCGAGAAATAACCAATGCATGAACAAGAGTCTTGGCAGAAGAGACAGACAAAAATGATCAAATCCTGGCAATATTATACAGGAAAAAACGACAGGATTTAGCTACTGCCTCAATATGAGGAATAAAGGAGAGCGAGGAATCAAATATAAAGCCAAGACTACGAGCTTCCTTGACTGGAGTAAGTGTAACATCATTGACAGTAAGAGAGAATGAGAGATGAGGAGAAGGTTTAGGAGGAAAAACAAGCAATTCAGTCTTTGCCATATTAAGTTTCAAACGACGATGAAGCAACCAAGCTGAGATATCTGAAAGACATGCCGAGATACGATCGTGAACATCAGGAGAAAGATCCGGAGATGAAAGATATAATTGTGTATCATCGGCATACAGATGATATTGGAGGCCATGAAATTGAATAAGATTACCCAAGGGCCAGGAAAGGTTTTAGGAAATCTCACTCATATTGGCATAGGTTGAGATATTTTGCTGGTCAGAATTTTCATAAATAGAACTCCAATGGAAATACCTTAATGGAAATGTCTTTATGACTTTTAACAATTTTACTTTGGGCTTTTTGCAGTCTCCAGAATCTGCAGGTGAACAATATGAAATAACTAGCAATTACAGGTGAAGTGAAAACCCCTCCCCACCCCCATGTCCATTGGCGCAAGAGCTAACAGATAACTCCAAAAAATCAGTGATTTTAGACGAATTCAAAATGGTTCTGTGATTTGGATCACAGCTTCGGTATGCTGAACTATCCTTGTCATTTTTTGAGAGGGATATGGATTAATGCTATAGATCCTTCAAGATGCCATAAGGTGTGCATTCTATGCTTTATAGCTGCCTAAACTAACTAAAATCATAATACCATCATGAGTACAGGAATTATGTGTCATAAAGGAGCTAAAACTGTTCTCCCTTCACACCCAATCACTTGTATAGATTGTCCCATGGTGTAAGCCCTGGCATTGAAAAAGGATGCTGGTTTGACCCTCTTCAAATGCTATCTATGGAGTAAAGACAATGCTACCTCGAACCTCTGCTGATACTTTCATTGTGAATGCAGATGATGTAGGCGGAGTGCTTGTGCATATTCTCATAGAAACACATCAGCACCAGCAGCAAGGGAACAGCTCAGTGCCTGCCTTCATGTTTAAGTTCTACAGTGAAAGCGATTAGAACTTGGAATCATCTGGACGCCAGCACTTTGCGCCTGGACGCTCCTGCCTCAGCGGTGTAGGGAAGGCACTAATCGCATTATAAGAACCACTATCTCCTTTATTTTTATCTTCCCTTGCTTTAGGGCAGATCCCTGATAATCAAAATAGCTAAGCTAAAAAAATTAAAAACAAAACACAAGTGGACATTCTATTGAAAAATTATTTTGGAATAGGAGCACAACTAAAGGCTACCCTTTCAGCCACCCTACACCCACCCCCAGGCATACTCTGATGCTAGCTATAGTAATGGGCAGGAAGATGCATGTTAGTGCAAGAGATCGCCTTTGGTGATATGGATTTATATGCACATTGCAATGAAGATCTACATACAGATCTCATCTAGATCCAGGCTTGGATTGCAATGTGGATATGCCTGGTGTAAACCAACTTTGCTTTTGGGGGCGAGTAACACTTTTTGTGTGTTTCTTATTTCTCTCGTTCAGCAAAAGGCATCACCAGATCCCAGTCCCAAGGTAGATTTTTCCAGTAGTCAGTTGAAGCAGTTTTCTGGTTACTAGTGCAAGGCTGAAAATCCCAGGATGAAGACAGAAATTACACTTAAACTGGTCTAGGGCTGTCATGCGATACATATTTTAAGTAGTCAATTAATTTTATGGCATTTAGTCAACCAATCAATCAAATTTGCATACAAGTAAAGTCAATACTTGTGAAGCTAAAAGTATACTTTCTTTGTAGAATACCTGTAGTACACATTTATTTATCTATTTTATTTATCCATTTAATTTATATCCCATCTTTCTACTAAAAATAGTGTTCCAGGCATGCTCAAGTATAGGAAGGAAAATGGGGAATGCCTATTTTTAAAATAAAATAAAATGGAAAGATTTTATTTAAAATGCATTAGAAAAATACACAAATCTAATTAATTTAAGATGAGGAATGCCTCTTTCAAAATTATGCTTAGTACATGCACCTGGCACTTAAGCAGACTTTTGGATCAGGGATCTCATATGGCACCTTGTAGGGATTAGCTTCTTGTGATTTGGACATTTCAAAGGTTATTTATGGCTGTTCCTTATTTAGTTTGCAAATGTATCTCCAAACTTATTAAAGAATTTATAACTATACTAGGAACCCTTCAGCCTAAAAATTCCCCATGATATTTCACAAAATGCCTTTCTCTTTATTTTAATGGTTGGCATCCCCCTGAGTTCTGTGATTACATTTAAAACAAATATGACAACTTTAGGAGGCATTAAACTAATGGCACTGGGACCATTTCCTCCCAGAAGCCATTATGCCTTCTCTAACGGCCCAGAGGCCCTTCCCCACAATCCTTCCCTTGATAGCAGTGCTGTGATTTCTCAGTGTCATTTCTGTCCCCACCTCCATATTAACATCCCTTGCAAAAAGCTAGGATGATGGTCGAGTGAGCAGTTCGGCATCACTATGGCTATGTTGGTACTTATGTGAAAGTGGAGGTAAGAGGGAGACGATGAATAAGAAAGACTTCTGAAAGAATCCCCATAGGAAATGGTGATGGCTTTCCTCACGCCCTTTTAATGTGTTGTTACTTGTATTAATCTCGAACAGTGATTATGTGCCAATTTAGTGATGCATTGCTAAAACATCCCCAAACCCTCTGCACGTGTGATGTATTCTGCTCCAATCTCATCCCCCACCCCACCCCATTTATGTGGTTCCTATGATGGATAGATAAATAGATGTGAAACATTCTGCTTTTCAGGTCCTTCATTCCAGCAGAAGCCCCACAAAAAGCTCCACCCTGCAGCTGGCAACCGGAAGGAATAAGATCCATCCCACTGTGGGGAAGGGTTTTCTGCTACCACACAAGGGGGTTATTTATTATTTCTTTTATTATTTAAACTATTTATATACCACTTGGTATCATAAGATCTCTAAGGGCATGGCTAGATGGGGCGATATCCCAGGGATCACCCCGGGATCATCCCTGTGTGTCCACATGACGCACAGGGGATCCTGGGGGCAAGGAGGGGTGATGCCTCCCTTGCCCCAGGATAGTGCCATACCCTTCTACCCTGACTTCCCGCAGTCCCATGATAATTCTGAGACCACGGGACATGTGGTCGGGCATCCCGTTTTCGTCCTGGCTCCTCATAAGTAACCATGAGGAACTAGGACCCCTCAGGAGCTCTGTGCCCATCAGGGGTAGGGTGGGGGGATATATACTTACTTTTTCATACAAGAGCTCCTGCACTCTTTTCCAATAAAAAAAGCAAAATGGTGGGTGGCTGCGACGTCCTCTTCCTCCCTGGACGTTGCATGCTGAGTCTAGACACCCTGCGACAATCCCGGAAGCATGTAAGTCCGGGATCATCCCACCGCCCTTCCTCATGCCCTAAGTGGTGTATTTCCCCCCTTTTTAAAAAACACACATGCATGCATATATACATGTATGCCTAAATACATATAATGCTTAATGTATTGATTTAGTGGTCCAAAGTGCTCTCCCTCAGCTATGATCTGTCATACTTTAGGAGGTAAATATGCTCACCCTCCTAACAGTCGATGCAGAGCACACTCCCCTTCTGGCATACAAACTTACCATGGAAAATAGCCAATGCCAGGTGTGCACTCACATGTGCAACGAACATTTGAACCCGGAGGTTCTGTTATTCTTTTTTTAGACATTTTAATTTCATATAGAATGCAGCCACTGAGGCTGCAATCTGAACGAGAAGACTAGGGTGGAGGGAGGACAGTTCCTTAATCCTTTCCAGTCACACTTGTCTCCAGCTAAAAATCAAGCACAGCTGCTTGGGTGTTACCAAGAGACTCAGCCTTGCTGTAATCTCAGGTATAACCGTTATCACTTTAATTTATTTATTTATTTATTACATTATTATACCGCCCAATAGCTGAATTCTAGGGAGCGCCACTTCACCAGTGAGACTATGCAAACCAAAGTTGATGCAGGCAACACAGAAGAAGTGTTCAGTGGCATACATGCTGGAAGGGCTGTGCTGGATTAGACTGAAGGCCTGTCTAGTCCAGCCTTCTGTTCCCACCGTGGCAAAACAGATGCCTTTGTTAAGCCCAGAAGTAAGACATGAGTGCCCATCCCAGACAACTCAAGGAAACCCCATTGTCTGGCATCAAGGAAGGACTCTTCATTCACCAACTCCATCAGAAGAAGAAATCCTTTTTCTCCCTCTAATGGCTGCATTTTAATTCCTTGAGCTTCATCACACCAGCGTTATACTGTGCAATCACTGCGAATTGCATGCAAAGGACTCAGAAGTTTTCCACTTTATAATCTGCTTTGATTGTGAAGTACTCCCATGCATCCTGCCTTAATTGTGCAATAAAGCAAAAAGATTCACTGTATTTAGCCCCTACTTTTTGAGCGTATCTTCTGAGCCGCCGCTGGGGCACAAGAGCAGGATTTTAAAGAAATGCTTATATCTGTGTAAGCTTTAAAGATAAAGACACTAAAATTGGCACAGTAATAGATATTAGGGAGAGCTTTAAGCATACCAAATTTGAATTGAATCATCCATTGATTTTTTAATGATTTTTTACATTTCCCCCCTTAAATTCACTTCCTGGTATGCAAAGGATAGCTGTCGCCCGGTAGCAAAGACAACAACAATCGCGAAAGTTTAGCGCTACGGGGATAATCCAAGGGAATCAGGTACATGGGATGAACCTTCTTGTCTTTTTGGTCTATACTCTCTCTCTCTCTCTCTGCTTTATCACACCAGCGTTATACTGTGCAATCACTGCAAATTGCATGCAAAGGACTCAGAAGTTTTCCACCTTATAATCTGCTTTGATTGTGAAGTATTCCCATGCATCCTGCCTTAATTGTGCAATAAAGCAAAAAGGTTTGCCATATTTAAAGCTTCATTATAAGCTGCTCCAAAAATTTCATTATAAGCTGCTCCAAAAATTTCATTATAAGCTGCTCCAAAAATTTCCCAGGGATTGATGCACTTCGGCCTTTTCTTTGTCATCTGTTATCAATTTGCCATCCTCATTATGCAGTTGAACCACCATTTCTTTCCTCTGTATTTTAATGACATATCTGAAGAAAGCTTTTTTGTTGCATTTAGCATTCCTCGCTAATCTCAGCTCATTCTCAGCTTTAGCCTTCCTGACGCCATTTTGGCACTTCTGTCCTACCTGTCTGTACACTTCTTTTGTAGCCTGGCCTTCCTTCCACTTCCTATATATATCCTTTTTTGTTTTCAGGTCATCTCTAAGCTTTTTGTGGAGCCAAATTGGTTTCTTCTGTTGTCTTCTATATTCTACTTATCATAGTTCTGAGTTTATTAAAATCAGCTTTCCTAAAATCCAGAGTACATATATGGCTACACTCCACTGTTGCTTCCTTTATAAACAAGAATTCAAGTATGGTCGTCACTTTCCCCCAGAGTTCCTGTAACTGCCACTTTATCCACTGAGTCATCCCTATTGGGCAATATCAAGTCAAGGATTGCTGTTCCTCTAGTTCCTTCCTCCACTTTCTGTAGGAGAAAGTTATCACCCACACATTTCAGGAATTTCTTGGAAGGTCTGCTTTTGGCAGTATTTGTCTCCCAACAGATATCAGGGTAATTGAAGTCCCCCATCACTACTACATCAGACTTCCTTGAAACACTGGCAATTTGTTTCTCAAAAGTTTCATCCTCGTCTTCTCCTTGATTGGGTGGTTGGTAGTAGACTCCAATTATCATGTTCTTTTTATTCCTTGCCCCATTTATTTTAATCCAGTTGCTCTCAATGGGGCTCCCAGTCTGATCTGCCTGTATTTCTGTGCAGGGATAGGCATTTTTAACATATAGTGCAACTCCACCTCCCTTTCTATTTCCTCTGTTCTTTTTGGACAAGTTATATCCTTTAATTGCTATATTCCAGTCATGGGAGTCAACCCACTAAGTTACAGTTATACCTATCAAATCATATTTGCCTTCATGTATTAAGAATTCAAGTTCATTCTGTTTGTTTCCCATACTCTTTTGTTGTTTATTCGTTCAGTCACTTCCGACTCTTCGTGACTTCATGGACCAGCCCACGCCAGAGCTTTCTGTTCGCCATACTCTGGACATTAGTATATAGACATTGAAGACCATGTGCTTTATAGTCTGGCTTCGTTCCTACATTGTTGTGGACACTGTTTTGGGGCTGTATTAGAGCTATTCTCTCAGTTATGGTGCATAGGCCTTCATCCATTGTTGCCTCTAAGTTTACCTCCCCCTCGCCCGTAGGATTCAATTTAAAGCCCTGTTGATGTTCTTCATGCTGTGGTCTTCACAACATACTTGGGTTTCAATCCCACAACGACTACTCTTCTCTTCTTGGATGACTGACATTCTGCCTCTTGTTCACTGTTGCACGGGATCCCCTGTAATTCTTCCTTTGCAAGTGTGACCATGGGAAATTTAGCCTTCAAATGCTTTGATAAAGAGCCATGTTATAACTTGGCACTGAAATGAAGCCAGTATTGGCTCCAGTCGGGCCTCCAAGGGACGGGTATTCCACAACTGGGGTACTACAACAGAAAAACCTTCTTCCACATCCCACCATAATGTATGTCTTGCATTGGTGGAACGGAGAGGACCTCTCCGCCAACAGATCTCAAATCTCAGACAGGTTTATACAGGGAGAGGTGCTCCCTCAAGTACTGAGGTCCCAAGATGTTTAGGGCTTTAAAGGTAATTGCCAACACCTTGAATTCCAACCGAAAGCATATAGGCAGCCAATTTATAGGCATCAAGTTCTGAGGGAATACAAGCAAGTTTACCTAGCGTTCGTTGTTGGCACTCTAGTGGCATGGCTAGAACAATATGGAAACAGATGTTATGTAAAAAAGAGAACTCATAGCAGGCCTCAAAACATGGTGCTAGTCCGGCTTCATATCACCTTAGCTGAATGGCATACATACACTCGATACCAGCAAATAAAATATTGGCTCAGCTGTCACATTTGCCCCAGGCAAACTGCAAGAGTGGGCAAACTTCAGGCAGCTACAGTATTTACGGTTGTATTAGATCCTCATTGAGATCCACCAACTACAGCCAGATGTGAAATAATACACTAAGAAGTAAAGAATCCTGAACCCAGGAATTTGTTCTGACTGCAATTAAAAGTCCTTCTACAGAAAAATATATTTCTCTTTACCCAAACTTTTTTCATTTCAGCATTTTCTCTTCATTTAAGGGGATGGGAAAGGAACTCATTTTGTTGTTCTTCTAGTTACACAACTGGGAGTTGGAAATGTTACTAATCTACCAAAAACCAGCTAAAGGTCTACCAATAGATTCTGATTTCCCTTCTCCCCAGGCCCCCGATTTAAAATGTTTGTTTGTTTGTTTGTTTGTTTTGGTAAAGTGCCACGTGTATGTATTAAATTCCTTATTAATTAAAAAGAATGAAACTTTTGAAGAGTACAGAACTATTCCAAGTCTAGAGGGGGGGATTTTTTCATGACAAGAAAGGGTCCAGCCAATCAGCACCATCCACAGCTGGCTTTTGCTGCAAATGTGCAGAACATTTTTTCCCAGTGTTCAACCCTAGAGAGAAATTGATGCATTTGAACTTAACACAGTGAGAGAGACTCCAGAGTAGCTTTTCCACAAATCTGTCTTCACTTGAAGTCTTTCACAAGTTTACTATAACTGATATATGTGATATATCATATTTTTCATGTTTACACAAAAAAATCATATATGATGCAAACTCTTCTTCATCATCTGGTTTCCTGCTCTCATAATTTCCTGCCTTGATTTCCACCACATGCTCTCTCGACCTTTGCCTGTCTTGTCTTGTTCAAGCTAGCCATGGGGGGCTGACTGACTGGATCACTGAATGCATCTCTGCATGATGGGGCGGTCCTTGCTGCTTTGAAGGAGGCAGTGGTGTGGCCACTCCTGAAAAAACCCTCCCTTGACACAGAGAGTTATGCCAAATACTGTCCGGTCGCAAATACCCCATTTTTGAGCAAGGTGGAGGCGCTCCACCAACTTCTCAACTAGAGGCGCTCTTGGATGAAGCTGATTATCTGGATCCATTCCAGTCTGGATTCAGGCTTGGCTTTGGGACAGAATAGCATTGAGTGACTGTACTTCAGCTGCATGACAGCTGAAATGTGGCATGCCACAGGACACTATCTTGTCCCCAATGTTATTCAATATCTATATGAAGCTGTTGGGAGCAGTCATCAGGAGATTTGGGGCAAGGTATCACCAGTACGCTGATGACACCCACCTCTATTTCTCTGAAACGTCTGAATCGGGAGAGGCCATGCGTGTTCTGAACTGGTGCCTGGATACAGTTATGGTTTGGATGAGGGCCAATAAACGGAAGCTGAATCCTGATAAGACAGAGATCTTGTTCCCAGGTCCAGGAATTGGGGTGTTTGCCTGTTCTGGATGGGGTTGCACTTCCTCTAAAGGAGCAGGTCCATAGTCTTTGTTACTGGAGACCCTGGTGGCCTCCAGCTACACCTATTCCTAGATAGGGATAGCCTAGCCACGGACATTCATGCACTGGTAAGCTCACAATTAGACTACTGTAATGCGCTCTATGTGGGGCTACCCATGTATGTGGTTCAGAAGCTGCAGCTTGTGCAGAACATAGCAGCAAAGATGCTCACTAGCTCTGCCCACATAAAACCATTGTTAAAAGAACTGCATTGGCTGCTTGTTAGCTACCAAGCCATATACAAGGTCATGCTATTATCTTACAAAGCCCTAAACAACTTGGGACCAGAATAGCTAGCAGACCGCCTCCCCTTATATACACCCAGGCAACATTTACAATCTCCAGAGGAGGCTCTTCTCGTCATTCCGAGACAAAGAGAATGTTGTCGTGAAGAACCTCGACAGTGGGCCTTCTCTGTAGTGCAACCACCCTCTGGAAAACCTTCCCTCATGCAGTTTGGGAGGTGGAAAATGTAATATCTTTTAATGCCTCCTAAAAACATATCTCTTTAGTCCAGCCTTTCCTGGACTGTAACTTACTGGTTTTATGTGATTTTAAAGTTTTAAATTGGATTGTCACATCATGGTTTTATTTGTAAACTCCCCAGAGAGCGTAGGCTGTTGGGCAGTATAAATATGTAACAAATAAATACGTAAGTATAAATAAGTAACAAATAAATACAAGTCTTCCCTTGTCTCATATTACTCCTCTCCCTTCTATCCAAAAGACTGCTGCCAAAATAATTTACCTCTCTCAGCATCCCCTTTCACATCTGGCGCAAAGTCCTTCAACTTTCCTTTTAAGCTTTTTCTACAGCATTAAACCCATTAGGTGTCTTGCCTATTCTCTTTGCTCTTCCACCTTTCTACCCCCCAAATTCTCCAGTTCCCTTAATTGGCTCCGCCCATCCTCCCTCTGAATTGAACCCCCAACCTCACCCCAGAACAACGATCAGGTGTCATCTCTTTCTTCTTTCAACTTCCTCCTTCCTTCAAGTCTCAATTCTTCCATGAAGCTTTGGAATTAACCTTTTGAATCAACCCACAACCAAAATAAAGTAAGCCTATATGACTGTATTGGGTATATTCTTCATTACTCTTGCCTTTTCCTTTCATCTCCTCCATTTGTGATCTCTCCTGCTGATGACATTTAGATTGTAAGCTCCTGGCAAGGGGCAGAGATCTGTCTTTTTGTCACGCCCTTTTCTGTGAAGTGCCATGTTCGTTGAGGATATTGGTATAAATAACAATGATAATTCAACAATCCACAATCCAGCTGAGCAGGATAAATTAAATTTAAATTAAATTTAAGTTGATTTCACTTTATTGACCTCAACAGGATTTACACATACCTTGTTTAGAGATTGGATTTTCCATTTATTATATGTTTATTATATTTATTATGGTCCCCTTCCAACTCTGCTATTCTATGATTCTATGATTCTATGTATGCCCTACCTGATACAAATGGCCCATCTCTTTCTTTCCTGCTCTTCTGCTTTATGTGTGTTGAGAGGAAGGAAAGGAATGATATGTTCCTGGGGTCTGATGCATCTCTTTTACATTTAATTTTTAAAAATATGCTTATAGAGAGGTTGTTCTGTCTCTTGCCTGAATAAAAGCAGCCACACAGCATGAAAGGGTTGCATGTGCTGAAATGTAGCCCAAGGATATGTGTTATTATCGCTCCCCTCTTGACCAGCAGGGTCTCAGCTCTCTCTCCCTTTCAGCCTTTTGTTTGAACAGATGGGATTGGGGAACAGAAGGAAAGAATAGCAGTCTCTTCTCATTAACTCTCCCAGTACACAAACAGAGGAATGAGCGCTTGGGACCCAGAAAACAGCCCTGCTTTCACCCCCCCACACACACACACACCAATTGAGGCCATATGTACTAGTGTACAAAAGAAAGGCACATGATGCACAAAACATAGACATTACCTAAGAGGGCTTCTCTATTTTTATATCAAAAAATAACCATTAATTTCTTTCATTTTATTCAGCCATCTAGCTCTAAAAAAACAAAACAAGCCCTGTGCAGAAGGACCACCCAGCTGATTTGCCTGGGCAGGATGACAACAGTTTATCATCTCCAAGGGCTCCAAGGGCTCCAAGGATTTATTTTGGGGCATTTTAAATATTCAGTCATTTTAAATTTTTCTTTTGGGGCATTTTAAATATTCAGAGCTGTATCAGATGGCTGTGCCCATAAAAATAAAGAGTATCAGAAATTATTGGATGGGCCACCCATCTAGACCACAGTTCCTCTCCTTAAGAATGACCAATTCCATCACCTTGGAAAAGAGGAGGCTAAGGGGAGACATCATAGAGGTGTACAAAATTATGCATGGTATGGAGAATGTGGATAGGAAGACATTTTTCTCCCTCTCAAAATACTAGAACCCGGGGTCATCCCGTGAAGCTGATTGGTGGGAGATCCAGGACAAATTAGAGGAAGTACTTCTTCACACAGCACATAGTTAAATTACGGAACTCACTACCACAAGATGTAGTGATGGCCACCAATCTGGATGGCTTTAAAAGTGGGTTGGATAAATCCCTGGAGGCTAGGGCTATCAATGGCTACTAGCCCTGAAGGTTGTGTGCTATCTCCAGTATTCAAGGCAATAAGCCTGTATGCACCAGTTGCTGGGGAACATGGGTGAGAGAGTACTGTTGCACTGTGTCCTGCCTTGTTAGTCCCTGGCCGATGGCTGGTTGGCCACTGTGTGAACAGAGTGCTGGACTAGATGGACCCTTGGTCTGATCCAGCATCAGGGCCCTTCTTATGTTCTTATGTTCCCATATACACGCTAAGCACACAAAATCATTAGGGCTGTGCATCCCCTACCTGAACCTTCAGGTCAATCTGGACCTCCCCTGATCCACTCCGGAACCAGATCTGGAGTGAGATCCGGAGGTCTGGATCGATATTTGGACCCCATATTCGGACCCTGGAGGATGGTGGAGGCAGGTAAGTGGGGAAGGGGGGACAAAATGGGGCTGAATAAGCCCCCTCCCCTTACCTGGTTCCGCCTACTGCCAGCACATGGATTGCGGTGGCCCTTCCCCTCCCCTGGCCCCATCGCCGCCACGGTCCATGCGGCGGCTTCAACTGCCTGGACCGCAGCGGACCCAGGTAAGCCCCCCTCCCCCACTTACCTGGCTCTGGCCTGTTTCTGGCCTTAGTCCTGGGCCACAGTTGAAGCTGCCACCCAGACCGCAGCGGACCCAGGTAAGCCCCCCTCCCCCTCCTCCTTACCTGGCTCCGCTGCCGTCACCGCACAGACTGTGGCGGCGGAGCCAGGTAAGCCCCCCCCCTTACCTGGCTCTGCCGCCGTCACCGCACAGACTGCAGCAGCAGTAGACAGGGGAGCCAGGTAAACTCCCTTCGCTTCGTACCATTCCTAACCTCCCCGATCCGCTCCAGAACTGGGCTTTGGAGGTCCGGATTGGCCTGCTCTGCTTCGGATCTGGGGCTCCATAACGGAGTGAAGCACTCCTCTAGAAATCATGGGAATTTTTCTAACTTCCCACTACCACTATCAGCTGCATAACTGTATTCTGTTACATACTCAAGAAGTATTGCTGCGAGTATTATAGTTTTCAAGAAAATGTACTTTAATGTACTTCAATTTTTTCCTAACAACATCAGAGACTGAAAATGCCTTCCATCAACTGAAAGGATTATGGCATCACCACTCTATTCCCCCAGCTATTGAGGATACACTTGCAGCTATTGGGATGCGCCGGGGTCTCCTACTTACCTGGGGGCCTTTGTTTGTGCCATGGCTTTGGTGCCTTGGAGGAAAAGGAGGTTGGAGCTGGGCATGGCCACAGGTGGCTGGGAGGGGAGTCTTCCCTCCAATCTGCTCCTATGCGATAAGAGCTCATGGCCTGGCTCCCCTCCTGTGCACACACATTGCGGTCGTAGGCTTGCCCTCCCTGTAAACAAGTTTGGTTATTGCTGTGGACTTCAGTCAGCTGCTGGTTGACGAGGCTGGGAAGGAATGTTACCTGTGGGAAGAACTGGTGTGTCTCACAGGGTTTTCACCTTCCTCATAGCAATACAAGTTGGTTGTAAAGTTCCTGCTGTTTGTAAAGTTAGTGTTTGTAAAGTTACTGTGCTAAACAGCACTGTCACAACTTTTCAGTGTAGGGCGGATGGTTTTGGGCTGGATCCAAATCAAGGGGGAAGAGGGTACACATCCTCTCCGCCAGCAGGAAAGGGGGTCCTGGGGGTGGGGCCATGGGGCTGCAGCCCAGGTTGGGAGCTGATGTGCCGGAACCACTCCCAAGGGAGCAGGGAAGGAGACATGTGAACGGCACACACTGTAGCATGGTCAACCCCCACCCCCGCTCCAGCGTAAGCCCCCTGCGGAGCCTCACAGCAGGCTGGTGGTGGTGTGAATCAGCCAGCAGCCGGGCTGACCAATTGAGGGATCCAGCCCTCATACCATGTCAAACTCTAAGCTGCAACCAATAAAGTTGTGTCCAATTTATAACCCAACACTGTTTCTGTGTGAATTATTGCTCGCCTTTCCCGTGAGGGCCGCTCAATGAGCGCTCCAGGTAGCTTTGCTGTCACCTGTCAGGTCCCAAAATTCTATCTTGCCCTTAAGTTTTTCAAATTGAAGTCTTGTAGATGGGAGGAAGATGGGGACTCTTCCTCCAGCTATGGTTAATGGGTTGGACTTCCACTGCCTCTCTCCCCCTGACCTTTTCTGCTCAATCTGCTGCTGCTTCTTGTAGGCTTCAAATACATTGCCTTGACAAAACAGTCATTTTCAGGATGAGGATGTTGAAGCCAGAAGAACTCTTTCTTTCTTTCCGCCCGAGAGGGGGCTTTCTCATCCCCTCAACTCACTGTACGCCAAACCACCCACTACTCTCAGTATCCAGGATGGATGTCTGTTACTAGGATCTCAGATAGTGGTACCATCAGGGAGTTGGTGTGCTGTGCTAAAGTTGCTGCATGAAGGGGCTAGCATGTAATCATGCATAGTGGCCAGAGATAGACCATCAGATTGAGACAGCAGTGCAGCAGTGTAGTGTTTGCCAATCTAATCATGATGCTCCTCCAAAAGACCATATAACACCAGTCTTAAAAGAATTGCACTGACTGCCTATATGCTTCCGGTCGGAATTCAAGGTGTTGGTAATGATGTTTAAAGCCCTAAATGGCTTGGGACCTCGATACTTGTGGAAGCGCCTCTTCCTATATATGCCTGCCCGAGACTTGAGATCTATTGGAGGAGCCCTCCTCTGCATCCCACCAACGAAAGACATATGGTATGGTGGGACATGAGAGAGAGCTTTCTCTGTGGTGGCCCCCCAACTGCAGAATGTCCTCCCCTTGGAGGCCCAACTGGTGCCAACGCTGGCTTTATTCCTGAACCAAGTAAAGTCATGGCTTTTTAACAAAGCCTTTGATGGCTAAATTCACCAAGCTTGCACATTGTTTTAACTGTTTTAATTGGTTTTACTGCTTTTAAATTCTATACTGGTTTTAGCTTGATTAATGGTTTAATTTGTTTTTAGTTGTGTATATTTATTGTTTTATATTGTTTTATAATTTTATCTGTATCCTGCCCTGAGATCCTAGTGATATAGGGTAGGATGCAAATGTTTAAATAAATAAATAAATAAATAAATAAATAAATGCAACCTTACACCCTTGGAAGTGAACACAAGGACCCTGGGCAAATTATCATGTAGATTATGCTTGTCCATTTATGCGGGAAATGTTCTTAATAATAACAGCTGCAAACTCTAAATGGTTTGAAGTTCACGTAATGCCATCCACTACCGCTGAAGCTACTATTCTACTTTTGGATTGCCAGAGTTGGTGGTAAGTGATAATGGGCCTCAGTTTACAGATGCAATTTCCCAAGAATTCTTGGAGAAAAATCACATCAAGCATGTAACAATTGCACCACATCACCCAGCTTCAAATGGTCTAACAGAAAGAACTGTACAGACCTTGAAAGAGGGACTTTTAAAAAATGACACGTGGTAGCTAAGAGACATTGCATTCTTTCATCAAAAGCAGCCATGCCTCCCCCTGATTTGGATCAAGGGGATAATGCTGGGATTTTTTTTAAAAAAATCCTTGCCCTCTCTGTTTCCTGAATTTAAATCAACCCTCACCTTCAAAGTGCTGGTAGTCATGGAAGAAAAAAGGAAAGGTACAATGAATACCTGTACTTGTTTCCTTCTGTGGCTTATAGCTACAGGGTGTGGGGGAGAGATTGTAAATCAACCTCTCCCCCTACAGCTTTGAAAGGGTCGATACCCCTCCTTGCCTTGCTACAGTCCCAATCCAAGTGTCCCTCCCACCCACTGGCTGCTTTTAATAAAAGAAAATGATACTGGGAGACAAAATTACAAATCTTCCACATCCTTATAGGTTAGCCCATGGAGTCAATACAAATTTTCCATTGTAGTGATACCTTTACTGACACCGTCACATCCCTAGCAATACTGGAAAAAAGCTAGCTGGTGATCTGGGGGTGACATATGATATAGACATGTGAAGGCCCAGGAAAAGAATCAGAAAAATTTGGAGCAGGAGTTGTAATTGTTCTCCCCCCACCCCCAAATTGGACAGTTTGAATTATGAAGTATTTTCTTTTAGAATGATGAAGATAGGGTGTTTATATTTTATTATTATTATTATTATTATTATTTATTTATATAGCACCATCAATGTACATGGTGCTGTACAGATAACACAGTACATAGCAAGACCCTGCCGCATAGGCTTACAATCTAATAAGTTGTAGTTAACAATAAAGAGGGAAGGAGAATGCAAACAGGCACAGGGAAGTGTAAACAGGCACCGGGTAGGGTAAAGCTAATAGTATAGAGTCAGAACAAACTCAATATTTGAAGGCTATAGGGAAAAGAAAAGTTTTTAGCTGAGTTTTAAAAGCAGTGATTGAGTTTGTAGTTCTCAAGTGTTCTGGAAGAGCGTTCCAGGCGTAAGGGGCAGCAGAAGAAAAAGGACGAAGCCGAGTAAGGGAAGTGGAGGTCCTTGGGCAGGCGAGAAGCATGGCATCAGAGGAGCGGAGAGCCCGGGCGGGGCGATAGTGTGAGATGAGAGAGGAGAGATAGGGAGGAGCTAGACCGTGAAGAGCCTTGAAGGTCAGCAGGAGAAGTTTATATTGGATTCTGGAGTGAATTGGAAGCCAATGAAGAGATTTCAGAAGTGGAGTGACATGGTCAGAGCGGCGGGCCAGGAAGATGATCTTAGCGGCAGAGTGGTGGACAGAGACCAGCGGACTGATGTGAGACGAAGGAAGGCCAGAGAGAAGAAGGTTGCAGTAGTCCAGCCGAGAGATAACCAGAGCGTGAACGAGAGTCTTGGCAGAAGAGACAGACAAAAATGGTCGAATCCTGGCAATATTATATAGGAAGAAACGACAGGATTTAGCTGCAGCCTCGATGTGAGGAGTAAAGGAGAGCGAGGAGTCAAATATAAAGCCAAGACTACGAGCTTCCTTGACCGGAGTAAGCGTGACATCGTTGACAGTAAGAGAGAATGAGAGGTGAGGAGAAGGTTTAGGAGGAAAAACAAGCAATTCAGTCTTTGCCATGTTAAGTTTCAAACGACGATGAAGCAGCCAGACTTTACTAACCTAAAATGATTTCTATAAACTACGTACTAACAAGACTTTTATAGAAAGACTAGAGATGTAAAATTTCTGGAAATAATGATGCCATAGGAAGACATTTATTTTAAG
Source organism: Elgaria multicarinata webbii (assembly GCF_023053635.1). Taxonomy (NCBI): domain Eukaryota; kingdom Metazoa; phylum Chordata; class Lepidosauria; order Squamata; family Anguidae; genus Elgaria; species Elgaria multicarinata. The sequence continues at coordinate 432,675 of NC_086173.1, forward strand.
CCACTGAAGATTCACAGCATAATTATTTATTGTATTCTTCTATTGACCTGATGCATATTTTACTGATAGACATTTAGGGATGCTTCAAGTCATGCTCAGTTTCCCAACATGTGGGTAGAGTCACCAAATTGTAATGTGGAAGAAAATGTGCATTCTTGACAGCTTGAGTTTTGTTCTGTTCTGGCTAGATGCCTTCGCTAATGTAGTTCTAATCTAAAACCTACAAGTGAAAGAAACACCACAGTTTATCCCTGTCTCCAGATGTGAGAGAACAGCATGTGGGCTATCCCATATATATATATATATATATATATATATATATATATATATATATATAATAGCTTTGAGGCTTGGGTCTATATAACTCAATGCCACAGTTCTAATAAAGTTCTCATTTAGACCCCACCACTAGGGAATGCTGATTCAGCTATAAAACCTTTTAACTACTGCCACTAGGATACTACTACTACTACTACTAATAATAATAATAATAATAATAATTTATTTCTTACCCGCCTCTCCTATTGGATCGAGGGGTGGGAACAACAATAATCATAAAATAAACCCTCTCTACCTAAAATTCATCTATGAAAGTTGTTTTGATGTTTTTGTGGTTTGAGTGTTATCACTCTTATTATACTGTTGTTGTTTCTAAACCACAGCCTTCTCGTTTTTCTTCATAGGCATGGGACTGACATCACCACTATAGAGAACCTTTGAAAATGAACAAAAAATAAGATGTTCAATAACAGAAATTATTAACAAAAGTAAATAACATGTCACTCATCAATTAACAGGTAGTGATTGCTTAAATGTTCTTAAATTAACCCTGGCTGCTTATCTAATAGATGAGGAACTGTTTCCAGCTAAATAAAATCTCAGTAGATCAGATTTCCCTAAACTCTATCCCATAAAAAGGAATTGGTTTAGTGATTCCCTTAAACCTCCTTACAGATGCTGTACCCCAGTCTTCCTCTGCCTCCCCAGTTCTTCCTGCTTCTTCAGGCGTCTAGGCTGATTCAGCTGTTTCAGGGACTACTTGCTGAAGTCCCCTCTGATTGGACATAAAATAGGAACCTTAGGGCTTTATGTTTATACAGGAAAAAGTCCTACAACTCCCAGCTAGCAAAGGATTGCATAGGATCATAGAATCATAGAATAGTAGAATTGGAAGGGACCTATAAGGCCATCGAGTCCAACCCCCTGCTTAATGCAGGAATCCACCCTAAAGCATACCTGACAGATAGTTGTCCAGCTGCCTCTTGAACGACTCTAGTGTGGGAGAGCCCACAACCTCCCTAGGGAACTGATTCCATTGTCGTACTGCTCTAACAGTCAGAAAGTTTTTTCCTGATGTCCAGCCGGAATCTCGCTTCCTGTAACTTAAGCCTGTTATTCCGTGTCCTGCACTCTGGGAGGGTCAAGAAGATATCCTGGCCCCCCTCTGTGTGACAACCTTTTAAGTATTTGAAGAGTGCTATCAGTCTCCCTCAATCTTCTGTTCTCCAGGCTAAACATGCCCAGTCTCTCTTCATAGGGCTTTGTTTCCAGACCCCTGATCATCCTGGTTGCCCTCCTCTGAACACGCTCCAGCTTGTCTGCGGCCTTTTTGAATTGTGGAGGCCAGAACTGGACAAAATACTCTAGATGAGGCCTAACCAGGGCCGAATAGAGAGGAACCAGTACCTCATGCGATTTGGAAGCTATACTTCTATTAATGCAGCCCAAAATAGCATTTGCCTTTTGTACAGCCATATCACACTGTTGGCTAATATTCAGCTTGTGATCTACAACAATTGTTCTTTTTGAACAAGTTATATCCTTCAGTTGCTATGTTCCAATCATGGGAGTCATCCCACCGAGTTACAGTTATACCTATGAAGTCGTATTTGCCTTCATGTAATAAAAGTTCAAGTTCGTTCTGTTTGTTTCCCATATTCTGGACATTAGTATATAGACATCGAAGACTATGTGCTTTATAGTCCGGCTTTGTTCCTATATTGTTGTGGACACAATTTTGGGGCAGTATTGGAGCTGTTCCCTGTACTGTGGTGCATGGACCTTCATCCATTGTTGCCTCGAAGTTTATGTCTCCCGCCCCGTAAGGTTCAGTTTAAAGCCACTCCTGATCAAGTTCTTCATGCTGTTGCTGAACACATTCTTTCCAGCCCTTGTGAGGTGCAACCCATCTCTTGCCAGCATTCCATCTTCCAAGTACATAGCCCATGGTCCCAGAATCCAAAACTCTCATGTCAGCACCACCTTTGTAGCCAGTCGTTCACCCGGAGTATTTTTCTTTCTCTTTCTAATCCTCTTCCAAGAACCGGGAGGATGGATGAGAAAACTACCTGGCCCCCAAAGTTCTTCAGTTTTCTCCCCAGAGCTTCAAAATCTGATATGATTTTCTTCATAGCTCCACTTGGCGACATCATTTGTTCTCACATGGATAAGAAGATAAGGGTATGTGTCTGTGAGCTTTATGAGCTTCGGTAATCCTTCAGTCACATTTCTAATCTGTGCCCCAGGGAGACAGCATACCTGGAGAGTCCATGGATCTTCACAACATACTTGGGTTTCAATCCCACACAGCAGAGAGTCTCCCACAATGACTACTCTTCTCTTCTTCTTGGTCGACAAACCTTCTGCCTCTTGGTCTCTGTTGCATGGTGTCTCCTGTAATTCTTCCACTGCAAACTGTCCTCCAGTCTCCTCTTCCATTAGCTAAAAGCAGTTGCTTAACTCTAATGGTTCCACTGGTGCAGAATGCCTTCTGGTTTTTCTGCTCCTAACTGTCACTCTTTTCCAGGGAGTTTACTCTTCATTGGCTTTCCTCACCTCAGCATACTCCACTTCTGCTTCAGCTGGCTGTTGCTCTTCAATCTCTTGTGCTTCTTGGGGGGATCTACACTATTGCTTTTAAAGCACTTTAAAGCACTTTGAAAATGTTTTGAAACCTGTATATGCAGTGTGTCCTGGGCCCCAACAGTTGTCAAAACTGTTATAAAGCGCTTTAAAGCACTTTAAAGCAGTAGTGTAGATCCCCCCCAGGTTGCTGTTGCAGTTCCACCATTCTGTCTACGAACTCATCTTCTCTTATTCCTTGGACTGTGGTCACTTGCCGCTCAAGTCCTCTCACTTTTTCTTCCAAAAGTGCCACCAGCTTGCACTTGTTGCAGGTGTACGTCATGTTGACCTCAGGCAGAACATGTACATTGCACACACTTTGCAGGTCACCACCTCTAGGGACTCCTTTCTGTCCATATTGTCTATTTCTGTTTTGTTTTTTCCTTTCTCATTATAGTGGAGTTGCCTGTGCTTTGTCCTGTCCTCTCTGAAGTGCACAACTATATGAGTATGTCTTAAGAGAAGAAAGAGAATATTTTTTGTTTTTGTTTTGGGGTTGTTGTTTTTTTTTGGTATTTTTTGTGTGTGTTTTGGTTTTCCTTTCTTCTTCTTCTTTTCCTTAGAGACCTCCCCCTGTCAAACTCCTGTTTGCTCTTCCTGTTCGCTCTCTCTCTCTCTCTGGGAGCTGGCTTTCTTTTCTAGCTTCTAGTTCAGCTGGGCCAGCTGCTCTTCCCTGCTTCTGCTCAGCTCTGAGTCAGGAAGCAGAATGCTATGTTATGCATATCTTGATTTCTCATAAAAGTATCATGTTTTGTATATTAATTCAGAAGTATAGTTTACTCAGACAACTGAGTTTATTTTATTAACTGAGTTTATTTTAAAAGTTTTTAATTTTAATTATAATTTTATGAGAAAACCATGTTATGAATAATATAATTTACGTTCCTAAAGCAGCATTCCACCAATCTGGTACCCTTCACAGGTTTTTGACCACCATATCCAGCATTCCTGCCTGTTGACATGCTGTCTGGAGCTAATGGGAGCTGAAGTCCAAAACATTTGGAGGGCCCCAAGTTGGGGAACACTGCCCTAAAGTGACTTTCGATCTGTAAAGGGTGCTTTAAAAAAAATAAAAGTATTGCACCACTTTTTTATCTTCCCCCAAATTTTCTTCTCCCCCCGAAACCCCCTGAGAAAAACTATTTCTTCCATTTCTTCAAAATTTCTAGAAATTTTACATCTCTACATAGGTTTATAAAAATTATGCATGGTGTAGTGGAACTGAATAGAGAGGCCTTTTGTACCTCTCATAAAATTAGGATTAAGGGTCATCCAAATACATTTATTGGCAAAAGAAAGTGAAGTGGAGAAAAGAAAGTGGTTCATTGAACAATACATAATTAATTTACGGAATGGACTGCAACAAGATGGAGTGATGAGTACAAGCTTTACGGCTTTAAAAGGCTATTAGACAGTGAAGGGGGGGGGGCAAACAGAGGCTATTATTACCTTCATGTTCACAGGCACTATGGCCACCAAATAGTAGTAGCTGTGCCACAGTACGGTGATTGCCTTCATGCCTTGATGGTTGAGCTTCCTGGAGGCATCTGGTTGATTACTATGTGAAACAGGATGCAGAGCTACATGGGTTTTACTTTTAAGTCTGAGCCAGTGGTTCTATGTTCTTTACTCATTATACGTCATCTCCTCCTGCTAGATCTATGCCCAACTATTCCACATGAAACTGAACAGCAATGTCCTTCTAGACCATGGTTGGACGAGGGGGTGAAAAGGCGACAATCTCGTGATTTTATGATTGCGAGATCGTCGCCCTCATTTACACGCAGCGTGTGACATTGCGGCCAAAATTTTGGTTTTTTCTTTTAAAGGAGACGGAGTGCACCAGCATTAAAAAAATAATTTCCCCTCTCCCGACCCCCCACCCCCGTGGCAGCTGGCTCCTTGCGGTTACTCGTGAGGAGCCGGGACAAACCATGACGGCGGGCCACACTTTCTGCAGTTTCATCTCGTACCATAATCGTAATTATGAAAATTCAATCTGCATTGCACCTGTCCACGTGGCAAAGCTGAACAGCAACTGTGGTACCTGAAAGACAAGTCAAGAGGCTGCTTTATCACGTAGGCAGCTGCAACATGGAATAAATTCTCCTTAGCTTATGGATTTTAGGTCATGGAAAACTTCCCAACCCTAGTTAACTGAAGAAAATTTCTTTATTAAAAATAACTTGTGCACCTGCTTGAGGGTGGTCCACTCAACATCTTCTGTGCAACATCTCTATCTAGTGACAGACAGAAGCAATTGCAACTTTTCTCACCCCCAACCTTTTTCTGGCGTTTACCTGCTAGTAACTTAAATCATCCTGACCCTACAGCAAAGTAGGAACCTGTGACCTTTTGGCTGTTTGTTGTTGGAATGCAAGTCCCATCAGCTCTGGCCACTATGGCCAATGGTCAGAGTTGATAAGAGTTGCAGTGCAACAACACTGGAGGAGCACAGTCCCACAGCCCTGCCCTGCAGGACGAAGCAGCAAAGTGTGTGAAAGTCAAAAAAATATCCACAACCTTTTGCCCTGAACTGCTATGAGGCTGATAATAAAAAGGGTAAATTGCATTTCTTGGTGAAATGAGAAGCGGCAATGTTAAGCATGTCCACCAGGTGGAGGCATCATTTCTCAAAGCGAAAAATAAATAAAATAAAAATGGAGATCTGTGTCAAGAAAGAAAGCTTGTAAATGAAGAAGAAACATCTTCTATAATAATAAAAGAGGATTCTGTCTGTTTGTCTGTCTGTCTGTCTGTCTGTCCATCAGTCACCACCATGACGCCAAGACCATGAATTCCAGACACCTGAAACCTGGAAACAAATCTGCATGTTTTTAAAATGCATTCGCTAATTTAAATATGTCTGTGTCGTTGAAGCCTACATTTTTAGTCACAATTTATTTATTTATTTATTTATTTATTGCATTTTTATTTATTTATTGCATTTTTAGCTTCAGCTATTGCAATAGCCGAAGCTCCCTGGGCGGTTCGCAAAAATTAAAAACATTCAAAGTATAAAACTAACAGTATAAAAATATGATATAAAATACAATATAAGCACAGCCAGGATAAAATCAGCAGCAGTGCATAGTTAACTGACTCGCAACCTGTTTTCTATCATCCAAGACTACAGGACATGAAATAAAAGGCTTAAGTTGCAAGATGGCAGATTTTGGTTGAATATCAAGAAAAACTTCATAATGGAGCAGTCAGATAATAGTACTACCTGCCTAGGGTATGCTGACCATATGGAAAGGAGGACAGGATTCCTGTATCTTTAACAGTTGTACTGAAAATGGAATTTCGGCAAGTGTTATTCGTATACATGCAGCACCTGGTGAAATTCCCTCTTCATCACAGCAGTTGAAGCTGTAGAAGCCCTGCCTAGCTTGAATAGATCTTACTGTCAGGAGGTTTTTCCATATGTTTAATTGCAATCTAGGTAGCTGTAACTTATACCTATTATTTCCAGTCCTAATTTCTGTTGCAATTCAAAATAGTTCTTGACTATCTTCCCTGTGGCATCCTTTTATGTACCTGAACACTGCTAACATGTCTCCAATCAGTCTTCTTTTCTCCAGACTGATCATCCCAAGTTTATTTTTTCCAAAGCAAGTCAATGGGAATGATTCGGACATCCGAATCTCACTTTGGATTCAGTTCCGAAGTGAATCGGGGAGGTCTGAATTGACCCGAAGCAAATCAGGCCCCATTCAGAAGGTCCAAATCAGGCTCTGAAGTGAATCGGGGGGGGGGTGTCCATGCACAGCCCTAGTTTGGACTCACCTAGTTTGGTCTTGCAGAAGTTGCAGATGCCCCTGTCCACCCATGGAGAAGTCTGGGAAAGGCCACCCTTCTTCTCCTATATGAACTCCACTACAACCTTTGAGAAGTTGAGGTAATCCTCAAAGTAGTGGCCCCTTGCCATTGCAGGAGAATGAGGTGGCATGTGGCATAAGGTCTGGAGAACATACTTGCAACGGTGAGCTGTGCTGCAGGCACAATTCTTTTACTTGATGTGGATGCAGTTTAGACACAACGTTGCTATTGGGGGAGGTGGAGTCTGCCATTTGAAGGACCAAGGATGCTCTTGATTCAAAGCAAGAAATACACAAACTGGCCCTGCCAGGTGGGCACAGTGGAGCAGGTCAGGCAACAACAGCTTGGAGGAGGATGAGAGGATCCTTCCTTATACCCAGGGTCCATCCTTCTGCACTGAAAGCACAGCCAGCTAGCCAATGCTAACAATAGTAGTAATAGGAGAAACAACAACAACAACAACAACAACAACAACAACAACAAAATAAAGAACCTGCCTGACTCTAATGAAATGCACAAAATGACCCTGCCAGGCGGGCTGGTCAACACATGCATGCAGTGTTTTGGACGGTGCCATGCTAATGCATGGCCATGACAAGATTACGGCACTAGGAGGAAGCGAAGCAAGCAGTGACATAAATTACCCAAGGATGGTTTGAAACATAGACAGTGAGAGACGCTTTGGCATCCCCTTAATAGGAGGCTAGGAGGAGGGTCCTTTCAGAGCCCTTCACACGGTTAACTGACTGCAGTGTGTAAGCACAGCTCAGCTTATTATTAATTTTTTTTTAAAGCGCCTGCTCGGCTGACTGTAAAGACAGATTGAAAAGTTGTAGAAGAGGAGTTAATGGGAATTAACAAAAACCATGCTGACATTTCCATCATTTTTAAGATAAAGAGATGAAACGTGGAATCAGATCCATTCAGATTTTTAGGAGTTTTTTTAAAAAAAAGTTTGAGGTTTTAAAAATTCTTTTTTAAACCCACTGGAGCCATACCCTTCAAACTCAGGTTGTCAAACCTCCTCTTTGGAGTCAGTTTCAACAAAGGGATCTCCAATTTTTAGCTAAGAAGTGCTGGGCAGGCATGGCAACTTTCTTGTCGCAATCTTGACGGGGAGGCGCGGGAACCTGGAGCTCAGCAGAGGCAAAGCATCTGCAGATCAAAATGTGGGAAAGGAGAGGTCAGAAAAAGCAACCCACAGGGCAAAACAGAATGGGCCAGAGGCCTTTTTCTCAGAGTTCTACATCATGGGCGATGAAGGTCATCCTTAGAGGAAAACTCTCACGACCAACAGCGGATGTCCTGTGGCTGTGGATGTTGTAACCTGACATGCCATTGCTTTGTTTTGCTACCCCTTCCCTTCCACTTCACTTTGTTCACTTGCAAGCTAGGCCCTGTCTGCACTGCTGGCATGCAATGCAGTACGTTTGAAGTGCGAGTCAGAGAAAAACAGGTAGATTTGCAGCTTTGGCTGGCTGGCATATCTCTTGGAGGTGGAGGTGGCTGGCGGCGGCAGTTTTTGAAAAGAGCAGTCACAGGACGCAACCAAGCTATAGGCTGGCACCCTTCCCCCGGCCACAGAGAACAGATGCCCAGCCCAGCTGGACCATTGGGAGACTGACACAGAAAGAGAGAGATTCTTTGAGGCTGGAGGCATTGGCTGGCTGGCTGGCATGAGGCAGAGAGAGGCTGCAGGCGACCCAGACACCCCTATGGCTTGGCCCCAAGAAGCTGGCATGCCACCCAGAGACTTTTAAGAGGGCGTCAGAAGAGAAGACAGGTGGAGGCAGCTGGCAGCAGAGGTTTTTTAAAAGAGCAGTCACACGACATGACCAAGCTATAGGCTGGCACCCTTCCCCCGGCCACAGGGAACAGATGCCCAGCTCAGCTGGCACACAGAGAGAGGGAGATTCTTTGAGGCTGGAGACATTGGCTGGCTGGCTGGCTGGAGAGAGGCAGAAGGCAACTCAGACACCCTTGTGCCTTGGCTCCAAGAGGCTAGCTTGCCACCCAGAGCCTTTTGAGAGGGCAACAGAGTTGAGGAGAGGAGATGGAGGCTGGCTGTGGAGGTTTTTGAAGTAAGAGTCATCTGGACACAACCAAGCTACAAGCTGGCATCCTTCCCCTGGCCATAGGGAACAGATGTGCAGCCCAGCTGGACCATCAGGAGACTGGCACAGAGAGAGAGAGAGAGAGAGGCTGGCATGTGGCGGAGAGAGTCGGAAGGAGACTCAGGTGCACCTGGCTTGGGCCCGAGATGCTGGCTTGCCACCCGGACCATTTTAAGAGGATGCTGGGCACTCACTCCATCTATGGAGCCAGCCACAGGAAACCCGAGAGGGGGACGTTTACTCTAAGGAACACCAGCTGCTCCACCAATGCAGTTTCCAGCGTGGTGAGGTGAGGTGTGACATTGACAGCCATGCTGAACACACGCTCACTCGGAGTGCTGGTTGGAGGGCATGGCAGGCATTCCCAGGCAACCATCACCAGATTCTCCTACATCTGGCTGCTGTCTACCACGGGGTTGCAGGATGGATCCTCCCAGGGCCCCCAGGGCTCAGGTGCACTGAGGTCTCCATCAAATCTGTACTGCGCAGTCTCGCCTCCTCCCCTGGCAGAGCTGACAGCGATTCCAGCCACAACACCTCTGTCTTCTCCCACTGCCGGCCTGCCCAACTGCCCGTGGCCACCGTCTGGCTGGCAGTGCTGCTTGGTGTCCCCTGTGTGGTGCAGGAGGGGGAGGTCGAAGGTTTGGCTGCTGCCACTCCAGCACCTTCTGGCTCCCCACCCAGCCTGCATCTCTGGGCCTCCCTCACTTGTCCCACCCACTCCTCCTTCCACTGGGCCCAGGCAGGCACCCCTCTTCGTTCTAGGGTCACACCTCCCTGCAAAGATGGAGGGATCCATCTGCTTCTTGAGGACCTCCAAGAGCCGTGTTAGCAGCGCCCGCACTTCTGGTGACAACGATGAAGCCACAGCTGCCAGTGTGGGCCCCGCCCCCATCCTCCCAATTATTTCTTTGAGGGTCTGCATGAGGGGGAGCACCCAGCTGATGAGAGCAATTGAAGAGCTCACAATGTCTGTGGTGCAGAGGAAGGGTTCCAGCGCACGGTCTAGCTGGGAAATGAGCTCCCAGTTGCAGCTGGTGAGGGAGGGGCTGACACCTATTTCCACCGCCTTGAGTATGGAGTGGGTCGCGTCCTGTTGCTCAGCCAGCTGTTTGAGTATCAGGTACGTCGAGTTCCACCACGTGGGGACATTCTGCAGGAGGCTGAGCGCCACCTGCTTCTTCCTAAGCAGCTGCCCTCCCTTGACACTGTAGTGGAAATAACCAGCGATCTTCCTACATTGCTCTATCAGGTGGGCGATAGAGCAAATGTCACTGGGAACAGGTTCCTTCCCAGTAGCCCCCAGCCCCAGGGCATTCTGGATGATCAGATGGAACCTGTGTGCCATGCAGTGGAGGCCCTCAAACCCGGCATCCTTCGCTGCCTTGACCATGTTTGCACCACTGTCAGTTACCATGAAACCACGGATGAGCTGCTTCCTGCCACACAGCAACCCTGCCACCATGTGGTCTATGGCTCACTGAACCTCTACCGATGTGTGTAAACACTCAACGAATTCCAGCGATGCCCTGTCTCCGTGATCCTCTTCCTCTCCCACCAATGGCCAGTGAGGGAGAGGTACACGTGGCCTCCACCACGGCTGGACTAAATGTCCATGGCAAACTGGACTGATGTGCACCCAGCAGCCTGTCGTGTCTTATGTGTAGACAGGGGCGATGGCCTGTGCTACTTTTAGCATGGGCTGGCCCCTCCTCCGAACTGGATTCAAAGGTAGGTCTAGCAAGGCTCCAAGATGAAGAGAAGAGTAGTCATTGTGGGAGACTCCCTGCTGCGTGGGATTGAAACCCAAGTATGTTGTGAAGACCCATGGACTCGCCAGGTATGCTATGTCACTGGAGCACAGATTAGAGATGTGACTGAAGGGTTGCCAAAGCTCACGAAGCCCACGGACACATACCCCTTTCTTCTCAGCCATGCGGGAACAAATGATGTCGCCAAGGAGCTACGAAGAAATCATGTCAGACTTTGAAGCACTGGGAAGGAAACTGAAGAACTTTGGGGCCCAGGTACTTTTCTCATCCATCCTCCCAGTTCTTGGAAGAGGATTAGAAAGGGAAAGAAAAATACTCAAGGTGAATGACTGGCTATGAAGGTGGTGCCGACGTGAGAGTTTTGGATTCTGGGACCACGGGCTACGCTACTTGGAAGATGGAATGCTGGCATGTTGACGTCCTGGATTAGGACTGGTTTTTGTACTTTCCATATTTCTGTACAATTCTGCAAAACCTGGAAGAACTGAAGACTCAGCATCAGTCAATCAGCTTAAAGGTCAAGTTTGCAGGTGGACTTTATTGAATTATTGGGATGATGCAAAGGTGTAATTGTCTCATGATTGCCAATTAGTGGTTTCATCATTTGTTCAGGGAAGTGTATATATAGGGAGATTTTGGAGCATTGTAACCAGATTAAAAATATTCTCTCTGCTGCTGTGAGCCCTGCTGTGACGTGTATATATGACCAAGTGTGTGAGTATGTTAGTGTAAATTTGTATTGCCATAAACTGTGTTATTTCTATCAGTAAAATACTTTATTTTTGTACCAAACAAAACAGACTCTGTCTTGAAGTTAATTTGGTCTTTGCTGACTTTCATAGTTAAGAACCGCTGTTACTCTGCTAATTCACTGGTATAGTGAATAAAGGGTTTAAAAATAATACCCCTCAAGATGGCAAGGGATGGGTTGCACCTCACAAGCGCTGGAAAGAATGTGTTTGGCCACAGCATGAAGAACTTGATCAGGAGGGCTTTAAACTGAATCTTACGGGGGTGGGAGACGAAACTTCAAGGCAACAATGGATTGTTGCCCATGCACCACAATACAGACAACAGCTCCAATAGTGTCCACAACAATGTAGGAACAAAGCCAGTATATAGACACATGGTCTTTGATGTCTACATACTAATGCCCAGAGTATGGGAAACAAACAGAAAGAACTTGAAGTCTTATTACATGAAGGTATTTATTTATTTATTTATTTATTAAATTTCTATACTGTCCCATAGCCAAAGCTCTCTGGGCGGTTTACAAAAGTTAAAAACAGTGAACATTAAAAAAGTATACAAAATTTAAAATCATCAAAAATATAAAAACAACAGTATAAAACAGTATCCATTTTAAACAACAACAGTTCTGGGTTCCATTCAAAAAAACAACTTAGCATATGATGTTAAATGCTGTTAAATGCCTGGGAGAAGAGAAAGGTCTTGACCTAGCACCAAGAAGAAAACAATGTTGGTGCCAGGCGAGCCTCATTGGGGAGATCATTCTATAATTGGGGGGAGGCACCACTGAAAAGGCCCTCTCCCTTGTCGCCATCCTCCAAGCTTCCCTCGGAGTAGGCACTCAGAGGAGGACCTTAGATGTTGAGCGCAGTGTAGGGGTAGGTTCATGTCAGGAGAGGCATTCCATCAGGTATTGCTGTCCCAACCCATGTAAGGCTTTATAGGTTAAAATCAGCACCTTGAATTGGGCTCGGAAACATATAGGCAGCCAATGCAAGCGGGCCAGAATTGGTGTTATATGTTTGAACCTTCTGGTTCCAGTTATCAATCTGGCCGCTGCATTTTGCACAAGTTGCAGCTTCTGGACTGTCTTCAAAGGCTGCCCCACGTAGAGGGCATTGCAGTAATCTAATTTGGAGTTACCAGAGCATGGACGAGAGAAGCTAGGTTATCCCTGTCCAGATAACCTAGCTTCAGGGGCATAGCTTGGCCACCAAATGGAGTTGGTAGAAGACACTCCGTGCCACTGAGGCTACCTGAGCCTCAAGTGACAGTGATGGTTCTAGGAGAACCCCCAAGCTATGAATCTGCTTCTTCAGGGGGAGTGCAACCCCATCCAGATATATAACTATAACTTGGTGGGATGACACTCATGACTGGAATGTAGCAATTGAAGGATATAGAATCATAGAATAATAGAATAGTAGAGTTGGAAGGTGCCTATAAGGCCATGGAGTCCAACCCCCTGCTCAATGCAGGAATCCATCCTAAAGCATACCTGACAGATGGTTGTCCAGCTGCCTCTTGGATGCCTCTAGTGTGGGAGAGCCCACAACCTTGTTCAAAAAGAACAGAAGAAATAGAAAGGGAGGCAGAGTTGCACTATATGTTAAAAATACCTATCCCTGCACAGAAATACAGGCAGATGAGACTGGGAGCCCCATCGAGAGCATCTGGATTAAAATAAATGGGGCAAGGAATAAAAATAATATGATAATCGGAGTCTACTAATGACCACCCAATCAAGGAGAAGACGAGGATGAAACTTTTGAGAAACAAATTGCCAGTGTTTCAAGGAAGTCTGATGTAGTAATGATGGGGGACTTCAATTACTCTGATATCTGTTGGGAGACAAATACTGCCAAAAGCGGCCCTTCCATGAAATTCCTGACATGTGCGGGTGATAACTTCTCCTAGAGGAGAACTAGAGGATCAGCAATCCTTGACTTGTTATTGACCAATAGGGATGACTTAATGGAAAAAGTGGCAGTTATGGGAACTCTGTGGGAAAGTGACCACGTCATAATTGAATTCTTGATTATAAAGGAAGCAAAAGCGGAGTGTAGTCATATACGTACTCTGGATTTTACGAAAGCTGATTTTAAGAAACTCAGAACTATCATAAGTAAGGTCCCCTGGCAAGTGACCCTAATGAGAAAAGGAGTGCAAGATAGGTGACAGTATTTAAAAAAGGAAATTTTAAGGCACAATTACAAACAATTCCAACAAGGAAAAAATATAGAAGACAACAGAAGAAACCAATGTGGCTCCACAAAAAGCTTAGAGATGACCTGAAAACAAAAAAAGGATACATATAGGAAGTGGAAGGAAGGCCAGGCTACAAAAGAAGAGTACAGACAGGTAGCACAGAAGTGGTGAAATGGCGTCAAGAAGGCGAAAGCTGAGAATGAGCCAAGAATAGCGAGGGATGCTAAAAGCAATAAAAAGGCCTTCTTCATATACGTGAGTAGTAAAAGACAGAGGAAAGAAATGGTGGTTCAGCTGCTTAATGAGTATGGCAAATTAATAACAGATGACAAAGAAAAGGTTGAAGTTCTCAATTCCTACATTGGCTCAGTCTTCTCCCAAAAGAGGGTCTATGACACACACACCATTAAAAAAGTGAAGAAGTTGAGGGGACAGGATTGCAGTTTGAGATTGATAAACGAATGGTCAAGGAACACCTAATTTCTTTGAATGAGTTCAAATCTCCAGGGCCCGATGAACTGCATTCTAGAGTAATGAAGGAGCTTTTAACCTGTTGGTTGTTTTATTGTGGTTTTAATTTTTGTGAACCGCCCAGAGAGCTTCGGCTATTGGTTGGTATAAAAATGTAATAAATAAATAAATAAATAGTGGAAGAACTTTCAGAACCGCTCTGTTATCTTTGCAAAATCATGGAAGACAGGTGAGGTGTTGGACGACTGGAGGAAGGCTAACATTGTCCCTATCTTCAAAAAGGAGGAACCTGGGAACTGCAGACCAGTCAGTCTGACATCCATCCCTGGGAAAATTTTGGAGCAGATTATAAAGAATTCAGTCTGTAAGCACTTTGAAAACAATGCAGTGATTACTAGAAGCCAACATGGATTTGTAAGGAACGAATTCTGCCAGACTAATTCAGGCCATAACTAGATCTAAGGTTTATCCCTGGATCGTCCAGGGGTCAAACCTGTTCATCTAGATGACACACAGGGGATCCAGTGCTCAGGCAGGGCGAACCCTGGATGATCCCAGGATAAACCTTAGGTCTAGCTGTGGCCTTTGATAGGTAACCTGCCTTGTGGATTGTGGGAATGCTTTGGACATAATATATCTTGACTTCAGCAAAGCTTTTGACAAAGCACCCCATGACATTCTGATTAACAAACTAGCTAAAAGTGGGCTAGATGGAACAACTATTAGGTGGATTCACAGTTGCCTACAGAATCAGATTCAAAGAGTGCTTATCAACGGAACCTTCTCAAACCGAGGGGAGGTAACGAGTGGGGTACCACAGGGCTCAGACAACATTTTTATTAACGATTTTGACAAGGAGGTGCAGGGAATGCTTATCAAATTTGCAGATGACGCAAAATTGGGTGGGATAGCTAATACCCTGGAAGACAGAAACAAACTTCAAAGCGATCTTGATAGGCTGGAGTGCTGGGCTGAAAATAACAGAATGAAATTTAACAGGGATAAATGTCAAGTTCTACATCTAGGAAATAGAAACCAAATGCACAGTTACAAGATGGGGGATACTTGGCTCAGCAATACTACAAATGAGAAGGATCTTGGAATTGTTGTAGATCATAAGCTGAATATGACCCAACAGTGTGATGTGGCTGCAAAAAAAGCAAATGCTATTTTGGGCTACATTAATAGAAGTATTTCTTTCAAATCGCATGAGGTACTGGTTCCTCTCTATTCGGCCCTGGTTAGGCCTCATCTAGAGTATTGCATCCAGTTCTGGGCTCCACAATTTAAGAAGGACGCAGACAAGCTGGAGCGTGTTCAGGGGAGGTCAACCAGGATGATCAGGGGTCTGGAAACAAAGCCCTATGAAGAGAGACTGAAAGAACTGGGCATGTTTAGCTTGGAGAAGAGAAGATGGAGGGGAGACATGATAGCACTCTTCAAATACTTGAAAGGTTGTCACACAGAGGAGGGCCAGGATCTCTTCTCGATCCTCCCAGAGTGCAGGACACGGAATAACAGGCTCAAGTTACAGGAAGCCAGATTCTGGCTGGACATCAGGAAAAACTTCCTGACTGTTAGAGCCGTACGACAATGGAACCAGTTACCTATGGAGGTCGCGGGTGGATTCCTGCACTGATCGGGGCATTGGACTTGATGGCCTTATAGGCCCCTTCCAACTCTACCATTCTATGATTCTATGACTCCCACTATCATGTTCCTTGTATTTCTTGCCCCGTTTATTTTTATCCATGGTGCTACCAGGCTCATCCTCCTATATTTCTGTGCAGGGATAAATATGTCTAACATATCGTGCTACTCTGCGTCCCTTTCTATTTCTTCTGTTCTTTTTGAACAAGTTATATCCTTCAATTGCTGTATTTCACTCACTGGAGTCATCCCACCAAGTTTCAAGACATTATTGAAAATTATAGAAAATCCCCCCTGACACCATGGAAAGAACAAAAACCAGGACAAATCCGGGGAAATCCTGACAGTTGGTCACCCTAAGCTAGGAGTCAGGAATCAGAGTGAAACTCCCTGCCCACTCAGCTGCTGAGAACAATCAGGCCACTCCCCTTCAGGCCCAGCAACAGCTCTCAGGACATGCCCCTTCAATCACAAATGTCGGCCTATCCATATTCTAGGGATGAGCATATTACCCCAACATTAAAATCACTCCACTGGTTGCTAATTAGTTTCCAGCCCTACATGGTTTGAGGCCAGGTTAAGCATATTTATTTAAGCATTTTTATCCCGCCATTCAGCCAAAAAAGGCTCTCATGGTGTCTTACAAAAATATTTCTAACTATATAACCCTAACCCTGAAGCTAGGTTATCTGGACAGGGATAACCTAGCTTCACTCGTCCATGCTCTGGTAACTCCAAATTAGATTACTGCAATGCCCTCTACGTGGGGCAGCCTTTGAAGACAGTCCAGAAGCTGCAACTTGTGCAAAATGCAGCGGCCAGATTAATAACTGGAACCAGAAGGTTCAAACATATAACACCAATTCTGGCCCGCTTGCATTGGCTGCCTATATGTTTCCGAGCCCAATTCAAGGTGCTGATTTTAACCTATAAAGCCTTACATGGCTTGGGACAGCAATACCTGATGGAATGCCTCTCCTGACATGAACCTACCCCTACACTGCCGGATTACCTTCTCCCGTACAATCTGCCCTGCACACTCAGGTCCTCTGGGGAGAACTTACTTCAGTCAGCCGCAACTAGGCTGACAACTGTTACCCAGAGGACCTTTTCTTCGGTCACCCCCAGACTGTGGAATGGCCTGCTGGAAGAGATTCGTCAACTTAACTCTCTCTCCGAATTTAAGACAGCTATAAAGACTAGCCTCTTCCGGCAGGCCTACCCAGATGAATTTTAAACCAAGAATTTTAAGACGTCTTGACTGTTATTTTGATATTGTATTGGTTTTATACGCTTTTTTCATTTTATGTGTTTGATTTATATTGTATTGTTGTACTAATGTTGTTCCCCACCTTGATCCAAAGGGAGAGGCGGGTAATAAATAAATAAAATTATTATTATTATTATTATTATTATTATTATTATTATCCACACCATGCGTAATTTTGTACACATCTGTCATGTCTCCCTTCAAGTTTAACAATTCCTTCCTTCATACAGGAGAGTTTTTTTAAATAATTTTTTATTTTAATGTAACCAACAAGTGATCACTCCCCTAACAACTGATGTCTAAACAGCAGTTCTATAGAATTAATTAATGCAATTTTAGGGGGGAAATAATACAAAGAAGGAAAGAAAAGAAGAAGAAAAAAGGAGGATAAAATAATAATTAAATAAATAAACAAAATAGTAAGTGTGCTGTATGATCTTCACGTGTGTGTGTGTGTGTGTGTGTGTGTGTGTGTGTGAGGAGATGTGCCAATCACTTGATCATTTCAGTTGCCATTCTCTGCAGTTTTTTTAGCGCAACAGTATCTTTTTTAAAATGTGGTGACCAAAACTGTATGCAGTATTCTAAGGGTGGTTACACCATATATTTATATAAAGGCAGTATGACACTGGCAATTTTATTCTCTATTCCTTTTCTCATAATGCCTAACATAGAGTTTGCTTTCTTCACAGGAGCTGCACACTGGATGGACATTTTCATCGAACTTCTCCACCACAACCCCAAGATCTCTTTCTTGTTCAGTCATCACCAGCTCAGATCCTGTTAAGTTATACTTGAAATATTTTTTTTTGTCCCAACGCACATCACTTTACACTTGCTTACTCTGGACCACGTCTGCCATTTGAATGCCCACTTTTCCAGCTGGGAGAGACCCTTTTGGAGCTCCTCACAATCCCTTTTTGTTTTAACCACCTTAAATAATTTGGTGTCATTGGTGAACTTGGCCACTTCACTGCTTACTCCTAATTCCGGAAATATTGTGGCTTAGAAATAAATACATATTTGTTATGTGTCCCACTGAAACTTAGACAAGTGCCTGACACTTTAATAAACCTTTTACTAATAATATTATTGCAGAAGACTCCTCGGTTCCGCCCTTGCCTTTGGCTTATTTTTTACTCCCCTACAGGGTTTTCCTTCTTTTCGCGCTTGCTATACTGCTCCATAGCCAGAACTCTCTGTGAGGTTTACTTTGAGATTTTACTTTTCCTTTATGGGGAGGGTGAATGAGAATGAAGACAATGAAACTACACTGCAAACTTAGCAAATCCCTAATTGCTGCAGAATCCATAATGAAGTAAACAAATTTAAGGAAAGTTACCTGTGAAGTCCAACTATGTACCCTTCTGAAACCCTAACAGATGCCTGCCAGTTTCCTGTATAATGGAGCTGTTGGCTCTGTGCATGCCGTGTCTCCCTACCCACTGCTGCTTCCGCTCTCTCTCAGGCAGAGCAGAGTGCCAGCAAAGTCCCTCAATCATGTCATATCTGTCCTTTTTATTCAATGCAGGGTCTATTAATAGACCGAAACAACTGCTTCCTAAAAATGGAGTTCTTAATAGCTCTGGGCTGAGCTATGTAAGGTATTCAGGGTTTGGTCTCGCAGCTTCTCCTGTCTATCTCTTTGCCTTTGTCTTCAAACAAGGGCTGCTAGTTTGCTGGGCTGTTTCCCAGTGACCTCAATTTATCTAGATGGATTCATAGGAAAGCTGGCACCCAGAGAGTTCAGTCCCTGCAGGCTCTTCCGTTGGAAGTCCTTTTCCTTTTTTTCCAGAGAAAGAAGGAAAGACATGAGGACAGTTTGCTGGATCCTGGCAGGCTTTTACGTCCTGGCCTGCTGCAGGGCAGAAGAAGGACTCGACTTCCCTACCTACGATGGGAAAGATCGTGTGATTGACCTGAGTGAGAAGAACTACAAGCAGGCCTTGAAGAAGTATGATCTGTTTGGTGTGCTGCTCCATGAGCCTGTGGCTTCCGACAAAACCTCTCAGAGACGTTTTCAAATGTCTGAGATGGTGCTGGAGGTAAGTGCAGCTGGAGGTTGCCTGTGTATGTTCAACCGTCAGCTCTTTACAGATGTAGAACAGCTGGAGGGACTACCTGGACCTAGCTAGGGTGTATGGGGTACAGACCTCGAAATGGGAATTTGAAAGAAGTATTAGCATAGAACTTTTGGAAGCTGGATGTTTCATGCCATTCCGCTTCCTAAAGCCTATGAATGCTTTTTGGAGCAAGCCTAGGGTGACCAACTGTCAGGATTTCCCCGGATTTGTCCTGGTTTTTGTTCTTTCCATGGTGTCAGGGGGGATTTTCTATAGTTTTCAATAATGTCCTGGAATGACACACCTTCCCCTTTAAGGCTGCCATTAGCATGGCAGGAGGGAGTGACATGCTTTCTTGAGGCACATCATTCCCCCACCCCAAGCTCCAATTGAGGTCTTAAAGGGGAAAGTGGGTCATTCATGGACATTATAGAAAAGGCCCCAATTGGAGTGGATGGTGGTGGTGCAGAATGAAATCCTTTCCCCTCCTCCACTCCAATCGGGTTCTTTAAGGTGGCGGGGGAATCACGTACTTTCTGCAGGACTCAGAAAGCTGCTTCCCCACACACACACACGGTGTCCTCTTTTTTGGTTTCCCAAATATGGTCACCCTAAGCAAGCCCTCTCCCTCTGGACAGGACTGCCATATTTACTGTTTAACCATTGGGGGCCATTGGAGAGATTCAGCAGATTAGGAATCCAAGCTTGATCAGCTTTCCTGAGTCTCCGTAGACCATCAGTTTCAAATGGAACCCTGAACTAATTTTCCAATCACTGCCTTTTAAGCAAAGCATTTCCTTCATCCATACTTTGAATTCGAAGTCACTCTTCTGTCCCAGCGGGAACCAAACAAGGAAACATTTACAAAAACAACCTGAATAAACCTTTAATTACTTAAAAGACTCAGTCCACGCCAGAGTCAGATTCCTGGTCCTCTGTTGGAAGAGACCTCCAATGCTTTGTCTTTCATGTTTTGATTGTAAACATTTACTTCTGAGCCAAGAAAGTGTTTAATGCTCCAGTGATGAGAGAGTTCCAATAGCAGAGAGCTAATCACTGGCAGATACTGTAGTTGCCAGAGGAATTCTAGAAGTAAGTGAAAACCTATAAAGGACCATAGCCATAATGGAGGGGGAAGGATTTTTGATGACTCGACTACTTTAAACAACCACAAGGCCAGCTGTCCAGCTCCCAACTTCTCTGTGTCCCAGCTAAAACTCACAGCTTGGCCTCTTTCTAGGGCTCAGCCTTGTGGATCTTGGATGGCACACGGTTAGAGCCTTGTGCAGATGTCTAAAAAAAAACAACAAGTGAAGGTCACTGCTTCCTGTCATTGCCATTCAGATGGACCATACTGTACCTAAACTTAACAATGAAGTTATTATTAGTGCTTTCAGAATATAAGACAGGAGCTAGCCAGAGCTCCAGTTTCTCTGTTTAACCATAACCACGACCTGAGAAATGGTTGTAATGTGTAGGAGAAGTAACATATGAACTAGGGTCTCTATTCCAATGCCTACCTCTCCAGATGCTCCACTTACGCAATTACTGGGTTTGGACATCACAATAACCCATGATAGGTTAAATAAGTCATGTCTTCTGTTGGGAGTTGTTGTTTTTAACCTATGATGGCTTATTTGGCCAAAATGACCCACTCTGATAACCCACGGGCTGCAGAATGGGTTATCGTGTTGTGTGGTGGTCACAGTGGTTTGTTTCGTTGCTTACCAATCTTGCCTCACTTGGCAAGAGCAGTCAAAACTGCTGCCGCTGTTCTCCAGCTGGCAGATCTCTGTTCCCATGCTCTACCTAGCAACTGATTGCGTTCGCAGCCTGACCCCACCCTAGCCTTCCCCCGGCAGTGCACTCTGCAACCTCCCCAAGAGTCAAACACCATCTTGGTCAAGCGGCAGCAGGTGTGCAGGGCTGCCATTTTGCCTTGTGTGCATTCTTGCTAAGGGATGCTGCATGTGGAGTTTTGTCCTGCTCCTGTAAACGTCCATGGAGTTATAGCCATCACC
Source organism: Elgaria multicarinata webbii (assembly GCF_023053635.1). Taxonomy (NCBI): domain Eukaryota; kingdom Metazoa; phylum Chordata; class Lepidosauria; order Squamata; family Anguidae; genus Elgaria; species Elgaria multicarinata. The sequence goes on from NC_086173.1 coordinate 453,720, forward strand.
ACCATTTTGGTGGAAAAACTGCTTTAACTTGAGTGGCTTTCTCAGTTCACAGGGTTTATTTGCAGAAATCCTTTTTTGGTGCACCCAGGTTTTTTTTGGGGGGGGGGGTTGTTGTTTTGTTTTTTGTTTTGGCATGTTTGAGCTTTCTAAAGCTTCCCTTGGATTAATTCAAGAATAACTGGAGGTCCTCTGTGGGAGGGGGACAGAAGGACTGCATAAAAGTGCAAGCAAATGGAGCCTTGCTGTACTAGATTGAATATGGGCTGGAGGAGAAGCCCTCCAGGGACAAAGTCCGAGGACCAGGGTAGGGGGAGTCCCACTGTAGGTGATTTGAAAGGGTGGGCTTCCCCCCCCACACACACCCCCTCAGGTTTTACTCCAGCAACCTCTTAATTCTGCCCCTGTGCAATTTAATGAAATGCAATCCATTGTGGCCTAATCTACACCAAGCAGGATATTGCACTATAAAAGCAGTATGAAAGCGGTATAGAAAAGGCAGGAGCCACACCAAGCACTATGGAAGTGATATGAAAGTGCCATATGTTATGTGTCAATGGGCCCCAACAGTTGTCAGTGCACTTCAGTACTGCTATAAACAATGCTAAGGCCTGTGGATGATGCAAATAAAGGAATCTCTACCACTATAAAGCAGTAGTGTGGCTCCTGCCTTTTATGTACTGCTTTCATACTGCTTTCATAGTGCAAGGGCTTGTCTATATGGCTTGTTTCCCTGACCTAAATTCACATATTCGCGTTTCAGGACACATGACACAGCCGTCCACCCATAGCGCCAGGTTTTTAACGTGATAATGCACATATTCGTAGTAGCGATTTACCATGACTTTTGGATCACGTCTGAGTTTGCATTGCATTATGGTTATGTGTCTTAAATTGCATTTTGACATGTGGGTGGAGCTTTGAGGGTAGGACAAGTGATTGGCCGATTTCCCACCTATCGGCTGCCTCGTTCCTTCACGCCATTTTTAGTTTGAATTCTCTGATTCTGTGGAGCTCTGCAGAGAGAGCTTATTAAAGCAAAGAGGGGGGAATGGGCATCCTCCTCTGCTCCCTCATTCCTTCCCCCACTCCCAGTTTATCTGTTATATGAATCTGCAGAGCTCCGCATACAAAATTTATAGTTTCCATCGTCTCCGTAGCATCTAATCTGTGAATATGCGCATGTGCACATTTATAACTGCACTATAAAAAATTTCAGGTAATAAATCACTGTTGCTGCAGCAGTGTGATCAAATCAACAAAAACTCAGGTTTATATTTAATGAGGAGCAATCCCGTTGTCGTATTGAGGGGGGCCTGTATGGGCAAAACTATGGGTGAGGGAAAGCCCATCTCTTGCAGAGGACAAGGGGGAGCATGTCCTTCTCCCAACTTTGGTGATTTCCTCCACCACCTCTTAATTTTTATTTATTTATTACATTTCTATACCGCCCAATAGCCGAAGCTCTCTGGGCAGTTCACAAAAAATTAAATCATACTAAGACAATCAACAGGTTAAAAGCACAAATACACAATACAGTATAAAAAGCACAACCAGCATAAAAACCATGCAGCAAAATTGATATATAATTAAAATAGAGTTAGAACAGTAAAATTTAAATTTAAGTTAAAATTAAGTGTTAAAATATTGGGAGAATAAAAAGGTCTTCAGCTGGCGACGAAAGGAGTACAGTGTAGGCGCCAGGCGGACCTCTCTGGGGAGCTCATTCCACAGCCGGGGTGCCACAGCGGAGAAAGAATTTTCCCCCCAGGGTGAGCAACCTGTGGACAATGGGCCATATACAGTCTAAGGTTCAAATGGAGTTATACATGCTGAAATAAAACAACTAATCCATAAGAAGTATTAATATAAATAATGTAAATGTAATGTAATGTAAATATTTAATACTATAACAAATACATAAAATTAAAATCCGAACTAAATGGTCCACAAACATGAAACATACAGCTATCCCAAACGCGTTATGACCCACCGGGTCTTCGTCAGTGGGATTTTTTTTTATAGCATTCTAGCCTCAAATACAAAAGATTTTAATTATTTCAGTGATTCCATTTGGCTCCTGTGACTCTTATCTGTGTCTGTCTGCTTGAGGATGCATCAGGAAAAAAACAGGGGACTTAACATTCCCTCCTGTCTCTAAGATATGTGGGGAATGAAAAACATACCTTATTGATTTTTTCAAGGTAGCATAGTATTATAGGACAAAGCTCCCTTGGGATACTCACAATGGAGAATTGATCTTACCATAACTTCCAAAGTGTAACTGAAGCATCCATAGATTGAATCCTTAGTCAGTGCAAACGTCCAAAGAGGCACAGCCTCCAAAAACGTATGTGTGACAGGCTTGGAAGCCATGTTGCCAATCATGTTCTTTTTTTTTTACATACTAGGTATTAATCATGGCCCAAGTTGGCAATTCTTCACCTCTGATTTCAGTATCAGTTCCTCATCAATGCAGGGTTCCTCATCAAACAGTAGAGTCTTCTTCTTTCTCCTCCTCTATCTCCATCTCTTGCTGCCATTTACCTTGTACAAAAAAATAGATGGTGTGATCTCTCTCCATAGGGTTTATAGTGTCAATTCAGAAAACATCTCACTCTCTGTATTCCAACAGTTGTGGTTGCCAGTGATTGTGCCTATTTGAATAAAGACAAACATTTAGTTGTCAGGCACATTTGTGCGCGCGCGCGCACACACACACACACACACACACACACACACACACACACACACAGAGTCTTCATAAAAGCAGTGCTTCTTCTTTAATTTCAGGTTCTTTCCAGGCTCCAATTGAATGGTGAAGAACTCCAAAGCCCACCAAGCACACCATTAAAGAGTCCACACCTGTCAAGGTTACTGTGCATCAGAAAGGTTGACTTTGGGACTACCATCACCCATGACTTGATTCTTTTTTTTTAAGTAGGATCACTATTCTGTGACATGGTCCTTAAGAAATCCATGCAAAAATGAGGGATTAGTTGACTGAGGGCCTCCAAGTCACTCAGAGACCAGTTCACAATCCAGCATGGCTTAGGCAAACCAACAGGCTGTACCAATTTTTAATAAAACAACCAAAGCAAGACAAAATACATTCGCTATATTAGACCATTACAGTAAAATTCACAACTCAGTAAAATAATACTATTAGTTGGAAGTATTCCATATGTAAGCTTTAAGTGGCCCAGAGTTCTTTCTCAAGCTGGATGTCAAACAATGTTTTTTTTAAAAAAATATATAAAAAAATGTGGTTGAACATATTTTTAAAGGGTGAAGCTTCACAAAAATCTTCACTAGTCTGCACAAACTGTTTAAATCCTTGCTGATTTGATTGGGCTAGAGCTTCACCGAATTTGACATGGCATCAGGAGATCTCTGGTGTTGGGGGAAGGTAGGTTTAACCCTTTCCCCATGTTGTTTTCCCAATGGAAATGGCCTCCTGACCGCTCTTTCCCAGCAGGAGTCCATTCTGGATGAAGAATCTATGATGGAACACCACCCTTTGAAACGTAACAGACAAATCGATGTAAGCCATGTCTGCCTCTAATGCAGCTTCAGGCTCATGAGTCCTTTGTAAGGCAAGGAACAGATGGTGGGGAAGGGGAGTAATATTTATTTTGGCAGAACGGCAGATTAATTTTAGAAAGCACACTAAATAAAAAGTCAATAGAAGCCAAATGAAGTGATATTTCCGCTCAGCAGGAGAGCTGAATCTTGTGTGCCCCCTTAGGAAAATTCCCAGAGTCCCCCAAATACACTGGTGTGGAGATATGCTAGCCAGGAAAAATCTCATTCTGTGGCCTACACTTAAAGCCCTACTGTAAACTGAATCCTGTGGGGGAGGGAGATATAAGCGTTCAACCGGTTCTGGATGGGGTTGCACTCCCCCTGAAGGAGCAGGTTCGTAGCTCGGGGGTTCTCCTAGAACCATCACTGTCACTTGAGGCTCAGGTGGCCTCGGTGGCACGGAGTGCTTTCTACCAACTCCAGTTGGTGGCCCAGCTATGCCCCTATATGGACAGGGATAACCTAGCTTCAGTTGTCCATACTTTGGTAACTTCCAAATTTGATTACTGCAATGCCCTCTACATGGGGCAGCCTTTGAAGATGGTTTGGAAGCTGCAGCTTGTGCAAAATGCGGCGGCCAGATTGATAGCTGGAACAGGGAGGTTTGAGCATATAACACTGATTCTGGCCCGCTTGCATTGGCTGCCTATATGTTTCCGAGCCCAATTCAAGGTGCTGGTTTTAACCTATAAAGCCCTACATGGCTTGGGACCACAATACCTGATGGAACGCCTCTCCCGACATGAACCTACCAGTACACTGCGCTCAACATCTAAGGTCCTCCTCCGAGTGCCTACTCCGAGGGAAGCTCGGAGGATGGCAACAAGGGAGTGGGCCTTTTCAGTGGTTGCCCCCCGACTGTGGAATGATCTCCCCAATGAGGCTCGCCTGGCGCCAACATTGTTATATTTTCGGCACCAGGTCAAGACTTTTCTTTTCTCCCAGGCATTTTAACAGCATTTAACAACGTTAAGTTTGTTTTTAATGGACCCCAGAATTGTTGTTTTTAAATTGATACTGTTGTTTTTATACTGTTCTTTTTATGTTTTTGATGGTTTTTAAATTTTGTATACTTTTAATGTTTACCATTTTTAATTGTTGAAGCCGCCCAGAGAGCTTCGGCTGTGGGGCGGTATATAAATGTAATAAAATAAATAAATAAACTTGGAGGCAACAATGGATGAAGACTTATGCACCATAACACAGAGAACAGCTCTAATGGCTCCCCAAAATTAGTCTTCACAATAATGTAGGAATGAAGCCAGACCATAAAGCACATGGTCATCGATGAGTATATACTAATGCCCAGAAAATGGGAAACAAACAGAATAAACTAAAACTCTTAATACCTGAAGGCAAATATATCATCCCTGCCTGCTCCCGGGATCCCCTGTGCATCAATTGGATGCACAGGGATGATCCCAGGATGATCCTGGGGGTAAAGGCATGTGTAGAAAGGGCCTTAATGACACTATCCACACAGTGATCAAAGAGTGCTGGGTCTTTGTAAGAATGAAGAAAAGAAAATGGTGATTTTCTTCCCTCAAATAGGTTCCATTGTATTTGTTATTATCAAAGCCATGTGGTTTTTTAAGCCACCCAGTTACCATCTAAAGATCTATGCATCTTTCAGGAATGATCACCTTTAAAAGAGATCTCTGACAAATCTAACCACTTGGTCTCCACTTCTGACATTGCAACAGAAGTCTGGACTCTGGCCAGTGAGGGCCTTAGATAGATTCAGTGGTGGACACCCAAGAGAGAAATGAGGTTTGCAGCTGGTATTTGTTATCTCTTTCAACGTCCTGGTGCTTCCCCAGCGTACTTGGGTTCAGGCTATTTTTAGCAAAGATTTAGAACATGCTGTACTTCTACAGGAGCAATGCTATTGTATGACATTTCACTAATCCTGTAAAGAGGGATCTGGTTGAGCGAGGGGCACAATACAAGGTTGGACAGCTCTCATTATCGTTTTAGGATCTTTCTGAGGCATGGCTCCCTCCTTTCCCCATCAAGAGATAGTGAAGGAAGTTGTGTGTCTGCAAATTCCTTTCCCACCCCCAGGGATCTTTGTTCCTCCCCCTTTTCTGGAAGTGGAAAACTGGGCTCAGGTTTTTCTCATGGCATGCTACAACTACACTTTAGTTGAGGAGTTGGGAAAACCCAGTGATGCCTGGACAAACTGCTAGCAGAAGCCATTTTTGCTTGTAACTGATGAAGAGTCAGAGTTATTGTCAGAGTTCTGATGTTGGAGAAAGGGAAAGGGTTGAGGAGGCCGCATTGAATATTGAATATTGAAGCCCAGAAAGGCTGTTAGCCAAGTAATGCCTACTTTTAAAAAAGAAAGAAAGAACTAGAAAAAGAGCCTGCTACAGTTCCTGCAAATGTAAGAAGAAAAGATGTGCTGCTACAACTCCAAAAACAACAAGTTACCATTGCAGTTTTCATACAGCTACTGTGCTTTATGGGGACCGAAAAAAGAGGGTTCCCACTAAAGTGTTTTATATTATACAAGTTTACCTGTAATCTGGTCCATCACCCTGGACACACTTAAAATCTTGTTACCCTTTAAAAAATGCTCTTTTTTTTAGCCTCAATCCCCATTTTGAGATGTAAAAGACAAAGAGATTAAGCAAGGGATTCCACAGAACATCAGGATCCAACCACTAGGTTCCCCTTTGTTAATTCGCATTAGCCTTGTTTAGCAGCTTCATTTTTTTATATATCTTTTTATAAAACTAGTAGCTATGTGAGAACTGCACATCTTCTCTGCCGCTGCAGCATCTTTCCTTCTTACATTTGCAGGAACTGTAGCAGGGTCTCTCTCTCTCTTTCAAGTTTTTTTTTTTTTTAAGTAGGGCATTACTCAGCTTACAACCTTTCTGGGATTCAATATTCAAGGGTGGTTGGTGTCTCCATGGGCTTTGCTAGACCTACCTGCAAATTCGGCGGTGAGGAGGGGCCAACCAGTGCTAGAAGTAGCGCAGGCTGTTGCTCCTTTCCACACATCAGATGCGACGGGGTAAAGGAAAGCCCCATTGCGTTGGCCATTTTATCTTCATCTTAAAGGGGACGGATGTGCACAAGCGCTGGTGCGCTTAGGTGTTTTATTTAAAAAAAATTGTTCTCCCCGCTCCCCCTGCCCAGATCTTCCCCCTGGCTCCGTTTCCCCCCATCCCCCCGGTTCCATTTCCCCCCATCCCCCTGGTTCCATTTTCCCCCATCCCCCCTGGCTCTGTTTCCACCCATCCCCCATTGCTCCATTTCCCCCCTCATCCCCCATGGTTCCAATTCCCCCCATCCCCCATGGCTCCATTTCCCCCCATCCCCTCTGGCTCCATTCCCCCCCATCCCCCATGGCTCCATTTCCCCCCATCCCCCATGGCTCCAATTCCCCCCATCTTCCCACCCTGCCCTGATGGCTGCAGAGCCCCATCCACTGCTTTCCCCGGCTACTCATGAGTAATTGCAGTAACCAGGGAAAGCGGCGGACCGGTCTACATGCTCGTGGTCTCGGGCTCAGCCTGAGGCCGCGGGAAATACTGGGCCAAAAGTGGTGCCGGTTATCCGGGGGTGAGCCTGGGGCTCGCACCGGGCTAACCCATGTTCTAGCAAAGGCCCATGTTCTCTATGTAGAAAACATGTCTGGACAATGCTAATTGCCTCCTTCAATCAAATCTGGCTGCACCTCTACTGATTGGTTAATGGGACAAGATGCTTCTGGGCCTCAAACTCTTCCTATTACACTGTTTGGGATGGGGATGTGACTGTAGATGGTCCAGGGTCCCTGTGGGGGCCAATCCAGATACCTTTTTGTTGTCATAGTTAGGGCCCTAAAACATCTTATTGGTCCATTAGGATGGGGTGAATTCCTAGCGGGGTCACATGTCTCTGTTGGGCCAATCCAGTGACGGGTTGTAAATGCCCCCTCCTTCCCAGTCTTTCTTGGTTAGTGAACTGGTTTTCCTGCAGAGGTATCCTAGGGCTCATCTACACCAAGCAATATATTCCACTATGAAAGCAATATGAAAGCAGTAAATAAAAGGCAGGATCTCCACTACTGCTTTATAGGGGTACTGAAGTGCAGTGACAACTGTTGGGGGCTATGACACATCTACACCCATCAGGATATAACACTATGAAAGTGGTATGAAAGCGCTATGTGGTATGTGTCAATGGGCCCCAACAATTGTCAGTGCACTTCAACACCACTGTAAAGCAGCAGTGTGGCTCCTGCCTTTCATATACCGCTTTCATAGTGCAATGTCCTGCTTGGTGTAGATGGGCCCCTACTGTCTTGTTACAATGCTTTAGGTGCAGAAGTTTCCGTATGGCTTCTCTGTAAGTTTCCCTTCATCTTGCCAGTTTCCCCCGCTCCTTTTTTCTCACACTTTTTCCCCCTTTTTAAATTTTATTTTAGCTATAACAGAGAATAGAACAGTCCCCTAACAATTGGAGTTTAATCAGCTGTTACAGAAAACTTGGTTAATACAATTTGGGGTGGGTGGGTGGGGAAATGGAACCGGAGGGGATGGGGGGGAAACAATTTGGGGTGGGTGGGGAAGGAAAACAAGACAAGACTTTCATCATCTTGCCACAGTTTGGTGTTTTGGTCTGGTTGCAAGTATCCCATTTTCATCGTTGCAGAGCACTGTATGAGCATCTGTCAGCCCTAGGCTTTCCAGCGGACCTTTTGTTTCTAGTTTAGCAGGAAGGATCCATCTTCCTCTCTTCCAATTTAAAGGCTGAGGTAGTATGAGATTTCTCCCAGACATTTCATTTCTAATTCTCTGTCCAAATGGTGCATTAGCTCTTTCTGGTCATTTGGACTCTCATAAGCTGGCAGCGGGTTATCCACATAGGTCAGATTGTAAGTCCATCTGTTGTGATTGAATCTACTGAAGAGGCCTGAGTTTGCTTTGCCTCGTTCAACCTGTTCCTCCTAGGGCATCTGGTTCAGCGTTTTGTTCCAAGCTCTTGCTGCCTGTTTCAGTCCATAAATGCTTTTCTGCAACTTGCATATTAGCATTTACTTTCTGGTTGTCTCAAACCCTGGTGGTTATTGCATTTATTTATTTATTTATTTATTTATTACATTTTTATACCGCCCAATAGCCGAAGCTCTCTGGGCGGTTCACAAAAATTAAAACCACAGTAAAACACCCAACAGGTTAAAACACAATTATGAAATACAATATAAAAAGCGCAACCAGGATAAAATGTAGATATAAAATGTAGATTGCATGTAGATATCTTTCTCTATTTCGCCCATGCAGATGGACTGTTTTTATATCTGGCTGTTCCACCTTGAGCTTTCTGTTGGCGGCAACACTTAGAAGTCTTCTGATTGTAATATGTTTGACTACTGGCGTAAATGTCTTGTTGGGGCCTTGCTAGATGACGCACAGGATATCCCGGGCTCAGGCAGTGGTCAACCCTCCCTGGGCCCGGGGTAACCGGCACCACTTTTAGCCCAGGACCACAAGCGTGTAGCCAGGTCTGCCACTTTTCCCAGCTACCGCATTTACGCCCGAGTAGCCAGGAAAAATGGCGGATGGTCCACAGCACTTCTAGCACGGGCTGGCCCCTCTACACGCCCGGATTTAAAGGTAGATCTAGCAAGGCCCTTGTTGTCTTCTCCATACTTTTAGTAACTAAGCTTGATTTGTATCTTTGGATTTTGCCTTCAGCGTCAAACTTTTTCTGCAAGATCCACTTGCATCCTACTGTTTTTCTTCCAGTGGTAACTTGGCATCAGAGGGCACTTCTACACCAAGCAGGATATTCCACTATAAAAGCGGTATGTAAAAGGCAGGAGCCACACTTCTGCTTTAAAGTGGTATTGAAGTGCACTGACAACTGTTGGGGCCCATTGATACATGCAATATACTGCTTTCATACCGCTATACCCTGCTTGGTGTGGCTCCTGCCTTTTATATACCGCTTTCATAGTGCAATATCCTGCTTCGTGTAGATGAGCCCCAATTTTGTTCTTGCGAGGAGCATCCAGCTCCTCCTTAGCTGCTTTCTTCCATTTCTCAACTTCTTCTTTGGGTAAGTTTTCAATTTCTTCCCATAGTGTTGGTTCAGGAATTTCATCCTCCCTTGTTAGGTAGGACAGTTTTAGTGCTGGTGTGCCTTTATTTGGGTGGGTTGAGCTTCTTGGTGTGGGCTCTCCTGCCCCTTCTGGCTTTGCCATTTCATCTAGATTTTGGGCTCTGATTCCTCACCTTCTAGTTCTGGCATATTGCTGTAATCTTCACTGTGTTCTGTGCTTTGGATTAGCACTTCTGGTTCTTCTTCTTTGATGTAGTCTACTGGGAAGGGCCCCCTTTGGCTGTTGTGAACTGCTTCCTTTGTTGAAGTAGACGACTCTGTGTACCATCATTTTCTCTGCATCTGTTCTTTTTTTTCCTTCTTTTTTTGTGAAATATCCCAACAATAATCCTACTTTTGTTGTGTTGTCCAGTTTGGACCTCTTCTGTGGGTATAGATTTTTGACCTGAACACTCTCAAATGAGCTATATTGGGTATAAAATTACACAGATAATGCCAAAGGCACACAACTACTAATGCATATAAATAGATATCAAACTAGGGTATGCCATTCTTAAATTTTATACATACACACACACACACACACACACACACACACACACACACAATATAATCACTGTGATGGTAAGAATACAGAAATCCAATTTTTATTACCAAGTTTGAAACAGCTGAATAAATGATATTTGAAACAAACAGTTAATCAGACAGTGATAAAGAGCAACAAGCTGTATCTTCAGTTTTATGAAGAAATTATGACAAAGTTAAACAGATTTCTTCAGTGTTATGAACAGGCATCTGGTATATTTTCACACCCTGTTTCACTAATGGCTTCATCAGCAAATATCGTATAACAACTGAAAAGACATGAACACTAGTAAATAAAAGATTGATAACACCCCAGAGAGAAGCTACATATTATTATTTATACAAGAAATATTCAAGTTGGTATAAGTATTTTAACTCAACACCATGGATGTTAAGAAGGAAATATGCTTCCACTCCATATATTTATTTATTATTTATTTATTTAAAACATTTGTATCCCGCCCTACATCACTAGGATCTCAGATATAGAGAATCACTGTGAAAAAGTATATATATTGATGTATGCTGTCCAATATAATAGTATCAATAGAGCATAGAAAAGTCCAAACATTGAAGTCCTGGCCAAACTGGTAATGCCTCAGATACGGTGAACTCTTCCTTACAGCTGATGGCTGTTAGTAACTTCAAGGACATTTTATATCAGGCTGATAGCTTAAATGAAAACAGCCGGTGGTTAACCCCAAAACGTTGAATATTCTATATGGATATTAAGGCCATTGGGCTGCATTGAATTTAATCTAAAAATCCATTCTGCTTAGTTTTTTTAGGAGTAGATTATCACATCTGAAATCATCATGCCGATGAGAAAATCAATGGAGTGCTTGTATTGGGTATTGCCATCATTCGTTCGTATGGTGTCTTGCCTGACACCTTTGTAAGTGATGGTTCTGTAGGTAAGTAGCTTTATTAGGCACTTCTCCCCAATACCTTTTGGGTAGCTGCGCATCTTCTAGCATACACCCCACCATCTCTGCAACACCATTTTGTGGTGGGTTGTGAGGAACAGTGGTCTGGTGCTCTATTGCTTGTTCACATAGATACTTGATGTGTATTCTCCTTCATTGTCTGAATGCAGTATCTGTGGTTTTCTCTGGAATTTGTGAGTTGCAATAGAACTGGATTTTCCCAAGCATTTCTCTTTTTCCTTCAATAGGTCCATCACTGTGTATCTTGAATAGTCATCAATGGAGGTGACAAGATATTTGTTTCCCCCTATCAATCTTCGGCATTGGTCCACAAATGTCACGAAGAATTAGTTCTAGGGGCTCTTTTGTTTTCTTCTGACTGTGCCTCGGGAAGCCCTTTGGCCTTAATGCAGCACATGTGCCTCTGCACTCTGTCTTGCATGGCCCAACCTTCATGCCTTTTGCCAAGTTCTCTTTCTGTAGGGCATATAGTTCTGAAATGTCTCTGTGACCAAGTCTGCTCTGCCACAGATCCACATATTGTTTAGTATTACACCCTTTCACCACATTAGCTTTTTCTTTTCTACTATTTACTCCATACATTCCATCTTTCTTAGTAGCAGTGCGATATACCTTCTCCCTGCTTTGCTACTATCCACGAGTCTCTCTTGAATGAGTCTTCAAGACCCTTATCATTCATCTTGCTGACTGAAAGTCATCCATTTTCTATTTTGGGAATATAAACCACATCTTTTATTGCTCTCTATTCAGTCCCACCTGTAGTTTTGTAGAGTGGCCTCCCATCCCCTCTCCCTGCTATTTCCATTTGCCTATCATCAGCCAATGATACATTTCCTGTACTTTTCTCCAGTGTCTGAGAAATTCTTACTCGGGTTGTATGCATAGATGCCTGTGAATCGATATAAAATTATTCTCACTTGCACATTCTTATGATTTATTTTCCCTCTGTTCTCGGTTTTTCCTTTATTTGGGGGACAGTCTTTCTTCCAGTGATTCTTATGGCCACATAAGAAGCAGCCTTGCCTGGACGACTGTGATTTGCATCTCTTGACACTGACTGTGAGGTCAGCAGAGAAGGGCATTAGCATTTCCAACTGGAAACACTGGTTTTTCCTGCCATGGCTTTAGAAGTTGAGCCTTAACAGCAGAAATGGTTTTATTTAAACTTTTCTTTTGTTGCTCTGAAACAGAGATAAAAAGTTCTAGCAATCTTATTGCTACTTCTTGGGATTCCTTCAGTTCCTCTCCTGCCTCGCTAAGGCTCTGTATCAATTCTAGATAGATATTTAGGTGACTTTGAAAAGAATCCTCTTCTGTCATTCTTAAGTTGAAGAGGCGCTTGTACAAATAAATGATGGAGCCCATCCACTTCTCTCATGGGCATGCCTTAGACAACCCCGCATTTCTTTTGCTGTTATACTGGGGCAAATAAAGGGAATTTGACTGGCACTCACTGCTGAGATGATCAGATTTCTTGCCTTTTCATCCTTTTCTTCCCAGGTGACTCTTCCTTCTTCCAGTGGATCTACCTGACTTTAGGTGGGACACCATCCTGAATTCCCAGAGGGAGTAGTTCTCTGCCAGCCTGGGAATTGGCTCAGTCTAGTCTCTGGTTGTATATGATTGTGCGAAGCCACTCACACTTCATTGGATTCACTTTGCGTCAGCTATGTTTTTGATACTGACCTGATGAGGCTGACTTGTGTGAAATCCTGGCTGAAGGAGCATGCTTTACTCTGAATAAATCACACTGGAGACTCTGGGTCAATGAATAAGAAAGCTTGCATTTTATTGTAGGAAATACATGTTGGATAAAAGGATCCCCAACTCAGGATGGAGGGAAACCCAAAGAGATGTCTCCTTTCTGAGAGGCAAGAGCATGAACAAGGAAGAAGATGGAAGTGAGGTCAGCACTGGAGACCTATGTCATAGCTAAATGGGGCAATATCCCGGGGATCGCCCAAGATCGTCCCTCTGCGTTCACATGATGCACAGGGCATCCCAGGAGCAGGGAGGGATGATCCCTCCATTTCCCCGGGATTTTGCCCTACCCTTCTAGCCCAGTTTTTCTGTGGTTCCTGGCTGAACCCAAGACCGCGGAATGTGTGGCCGAGCATTGCGGGTTGTCCCAGCTCCTCATGAGTAACCACGAGGAGCCGGGCATGGGGAACAGAGCTCCTCAGGGCGGGGGAAGGGCAAGGTTTTTTTAAAAAATACTCAAGATTTTCATTTAAAAAGTAAATTTGAAATGGCGGCTGCGATGCTGCATGCTGCATGTAGACCAGGGCGACGATCTCGCGATCATCAGGATGGAGTATGGAAGAAGTAGGAAGTGAGGTCACCAACCCTAAGAGTACCAGTCTAGCAATAGAAGGAAGGTCAGCACAGATCAGAGGATAGTCTAGGAAGCTTGGAGGCCCTCTGTCTTGAGAGCACACTGGCGATCTCGAAACAGGACACTGGCAATGGTGTCGGGAAAACCAGCAATTCCGCCAAGGAATAGGCGATCACACATGGCAAAGACTTATCTGCCCTTTGCTATTAGGCCCTGTTAAGTCCAACCCTCCCTGGCACTGCATGCTGGGGACTGGGGGCTGTACTGGGGCCTAGGGCTTTACCAGAACATGGCGGATCCTGTCCTAAAATGGTGAGCCCCTTCATAAAATGGCGGATTCCATTCTAAAATGGCAGGTCTGCCACAAAATGGCCCCAAAACCTCGGATTCAAATATCCGAGGTTCAAAGAGTGCACAGCCCTAGAAAACACTACCTTAAAACCCACTTTTCACAGGTCAAACTGCACTTTAATCTACCTTACTTTGTGGTTGGATGGAAGGAGTCCTGCTAGTAGAAGTGAGAATGTGATCAACCCCATAGATGCTGTTCGAGCAATGAAAGAGTCTTAACCCTTGCCCCTCTCCCTGCTCCATATGTTCAGAGACGTTTAATGGAAGAGATAAGTGATGTCAGGTAGTTTACCTTCTCACCTTCTCCCTTTCGCATCCACCAACTGTAAACCCATAATATTGAAGACAGATTGAAGGGTGGGCAGACAGGGTGTGCCTAGGTCCTGCACAGAGGGAAAGGGCTGGAATTGCCTCCCTCTGCTAAGCACTCCAGAGCAGTTACTGCTGCTGCTACCTCCACTTCCCCAACTGGAAGCAAGGAAGGGAGCCTCCTGCTCCTCCTCCCAACAAACACGCAAGAAAATTACACACAAAGGAGACTATTCCAAAGGGGAGACATAAATGAATCCAGAGCTCTAACTGTGAATGGAAAAGCAAACTGCTGCTTTACTCTGAAGGTGCAACCCATCCTAATTCCATGACTGGGGAGGCTTGTTCCCAGCCCTGTTCAAGCTCCCTTGCTGTACTGGCCACCCTTTCTTCTTCCCCTTCGTGTGTTTTAAGTGAATTGCACAACTGTGATGTTGCAGATGCATCGCAACTGTGAAATGTCATAGCTTGCTGCCCTATCTCCTTCCCCTTTGTGTATTCCTTAGTTGTAGGTGTGTCACATGACTGCGAAGTTGTAGGTGTATTGCAGTAATGTGACTGCGAAATACCATAGCTGCAGGTTCTTGCTACTGGCTGCCTTTTGTCCTTCTGTTCTGTGTATTCATAGAATCATAGAATAGCAGAATTGGAAGGGGCCTACAAGGCCATCGAGTCCAACCCCCTGCTCAATGCAGGAATCCACCTTAAAGCATCCCTGACAGATGCTTGTCCAGCTGCCTCTTGAATGCCTCTAGTGTGGGAGAGCCCACAACCTCCCTAGGTAACTGATTCCATTGTCGTACTGCTCTAACAGTCAGGAAGTTTTTCCTGATGTCCAGCTGGAATCTGGTTTCCTTTAACTTGAGCCCATTATTCTGTGTCCTGCACTCTGGGAGGATAGAGAAGAGATCCTGGCCCTCCTCTGTGTGACAACCTTTTAAGTACTTGAAGAGTGCTATCATGTCTCCCCTCAATCTTCTCTTCTCCAGGCTAAACATGCCCAGTTCTTTCAGTCTCTCTTCATAGGGCTTTGTTTCCAGACCCCTGATCATCCTGGTTGCCCTCCTCTGAACACGCTCCAGCTTGTCTGCATCCTTCTTGAATTGTGGAGCCCAGAACTGGACGCAATACTCTAGATGAGGCCTAACCAGGGCTGAATAGAGAGGAACCAGGACTTCCCGTGATTTGGAAGCTATACTTCTATTAATGCAGCCCAAACTAGCACTTCCCTTTCTTGCAGCCATATCGCACTGTTGGCTCATATTCAGCTTGCAATCTACAACAATTCCAAGATCTTTCTCGTTTGTAGTATTGCTGAGTCAAATATCCCTCATCTTGTAACTGTGCATTTGGTTTCTATTTCCTAAATGTAGGAAGGAAAGGAAAGGAACCTCTTGTGCAAGCACTGAGTCATTACTGACTCTTGGAGGGACGCCAGCTTTTGCTGACGTTTTCTTGGCAGGCCTTATAGCCGGGTGGTTTGCCGTTGCCTTCCCCGGCCGTTATTACCTTTCCCCCAGCTAGCTGGGTACTCATTTTACCGACCTCGGGAGGATGGAAGGCTGAGTCAACCCGAGCCGGCTGCCTGAAACCAGCTTCCTCTGGGATCGAACTCAGGCCGTGGGGAGAGTTTCAGCTGCAGAAACTGCTTTACTGCTCTGCGCCACACGAGGCCTAAATGTAGAACTTGGCATTTATCCCTATTAAATTTCATCCTGTTGTTTTCAGCCCAGCACTCCAGCCTATCAAGATCACTTTGAAGTTTGTTTCTGTCTTCCAGAGTATTAGCTATCCCACCCAATTTTGTGTCATCTGCAAATTTGATAAGCATTCCCTGCACCTCCTCATCCAAATCATTAATAAAAATGTTGAAGAGCACTGGGCCCAGGACTGAGCCCTGCGGTACCCCACTCGTTGCCTCTCCCCAGTTTGAGAAGGTTCCATTGATAAGTACTCTTTGAGTCCGATTCTGTAGCCAACTGTGAATCCACCTAATAGTTGTTCCATCTAGCCCACTTTTAGCTAGTTTGTTAATCAGAATGTCATGTGGTACTTTGTCAAAAGCTTTGCTGAAGTCAAGATATAGGATGTCCACAGCATTCCCACAGTCCACATATTCCCACATATTCTTTATGTGCAATAGATATAAACCAGTTACTCTGCTATTAGGAATGAAATAGCGCTACTGCTATTATGAATGGGAAAAGGAGGCTACTTATTGGGAAAGCAGTCCTACTGCAAACAGAAGGCTGACCATATTTTGGAAATCAAAAAGGAGGACAATATGTCCGCTCCCAAGGGCCACCCCCACCAATATGTCCAGCCCCCAAGGGGGCGTGCCACCCCAACATGGCCTTGGTTACATGTCTGATTTTATAGCACACCATTCAGACAAACCTGTTCTACATAACATCTTAATCTTAAAAACACTGAAATAAAGAACAAATGAGACATTCGATGTATCTGAAATTGACTTCACTCACTCCAGCTTTTGTAGCTTTTGTGCACGTTGAAGCTTTTGCTAAACTCTGTGTGATACCGTCACTCCTTCCCTCAAATACCTTTTCTGACTGCAAATCCTTCACTGGATGACCTTTCCTACCACTGAATAAATGAAGCAGTTGACAAGTGCAGAAAAATCTAGTACAACAAACTAGCAAACTAGCATTCAGAAAGAGTATAAAATACTTTACCCTGCAAACATTAGCCATGGAACAAAATGGACTAAAGGCTTGTTGTAGTCACTTCTCATTAGCACCTCCTAGCTCATTTCAACTTCTGGTTTATCAGTGAGAAACTAATCTAAAAATGTGTCATTATATGTCTGGTTCATTAGCCATGTAAATAAGACCATGGCCAGAACAAATGCCCATTTATCACAATGCTATACAACTATCTTTCCCTCCTTTTATCCAACTGTCTCCTGAATTTACACTGCCTCAGTGTGCAAAAAACAGAAATCGCAATCGGGCCCAAACAAAATTGCACAAAGAAATGACAGAAACAAGTCCCATTGATTTCAATGAAGCTCACTCCCAGATAAATGAATATAGGATTGCAGCTGTTCACCTGACTCTAGCAAGTGGAAGCCCCTCTTGTCAAGGACAACTATGCAGTCACAGAACCTGGCCTCCTGGATCATGCAACCAGTAGGTGCTTTCCAGAGAGGTGGCTTCAGAGCTTAAGAGATACAGACACACTCAAACAAATCACTATATTGGGACAGAATGATTCTGGGACACGTCAATACTTTCCAATTGACCAGACCTAACAGAGATAAACAAAAAAGAAAAACACGTCTTCCTCATTGACACAGCAATACCTAATGTCAAAAATGGTGCAGAAAAAGAAGAGAAACATATACACCACTGGCTATGGAAATTAAACAACTCTGGCAGCAGGAAAAAGTTACAATTATTCCATTAGTCACATCAGTCATCAGCATCACATTATTATTTTTTTACAGAAAACCTTCAGAAATTAGGCCTACCAAAATACATTGTCACCAACATCCAGAAAGTAGTCATATTACAAATGATTTAGCACTGGGTGCCCCACGAACATGTGGTGCGCTATGGGTGAGAGGCAGCCCCTTCTGGCAGCACTCCGGCAGCCTGAGACGGGCGGCTCTCCTCACCAGACTGAGTGGACCAGCTGGTCGGGGCCAACCGAGGCTCCTCAGCGCTGCGGTATCATTACGTTTAGGGGGGAAAGTCTACAACAATGGAATTTTCTGGGAGTTGCTAGAACAGATAATTCATATTTAAAAAACAACAACAACAACCATCGTGCTAGTAATATTAACAGCTCATTTGATCATGATGGAAATAAAAAGATGAAAAATGTATGGGTATCTTTTGAGATATTGCGAATTTCAAATTATATGATCCATAGGCACTCTTATCTCACAAAGGAGCCTTCTGTGTTTTATTACATATCAGACAGAGAGACATTGTGAAGTATCAGAAAGTAATAAAAATAATGTTTATATTCTTATAAGTTATAGTGGATGGATCAATTTATACCTGATCTGAGACAGAAAAATAGCTTATGGTGTTAGCTGTCAACCTCCAAGTGAATGCTGAGAATTAATTTTTATGGCTATTCCATAAGCTCCTAGGGGTTGTCATGAAAATATTTATGTACCACTACCTAGCAGGCACTACAGTAATGTCTAAACAAATTACTTTGCATTTAGAGAGACCATAAAACCACAGGGAGTTTGGGGAAAGCAGCAACAAGGAAACATTTGGCATCCCAAGAGCCATAGGGCATTTTGGATGCTACTCTCTGAAAGAAGGAAGAGATGTCTGACCTTTGGAAGGGGAAATACAATCTTGCAGCCCGCTTCACTGCAGCCATGGAAACATCAACAGCCTTGGCTCTTGACCATCAAAGCTCTGATGTTGGAGAGGCAAATGACCATTCCATGGTCATTTGTGTGCCAGATCAGGGGGAAGCTTTGGGTCCAAAGATCCATAGCCCTCTCTTTCTCCCCAAAACCCACTGGTCTTGGGGAAAATGTACATGAGTTGTGAAACTGGCATATGGAATTCCCCACCACCACCATTGCAACTGATAGGAGAGAAATCATAAAAGCAAAGAAGGGACAGTACAAGGGTTGTGGTGGGAGCAGAACACCCTCCCTTCCACCCTGCTGGTATGAGCCCAGCAGAGGTCTGGTTAAGTGGGTCCTTTCACCCACATCTCCCTTCACCCTGGAAGGATTGCTCTATTAACACAACTTACAGCTAGTAAATCCATCTATGAAAATAGTATGATACTTTCCTTTGACAATGAATCAGATCTTTGAAGGATAACATTTGATAACATTAAATTTGTTAATGCAATTTAGTAAACAATCCAGTAGGAAGAGTATGCTATATGTATTAAAATAATGATTAATAATGACCCACAGACATATCCAAATCACACTATTCACTACCTTTTTCCAGAAATACTGTCACCAATCTTCGTCCAGAATTTGATGGACATTTCAAATTGCCAGTTTATAATATGACGACAGTTACCACATAAAAAGTACAGTTCCTCTATCTTCCCATTTTATTAAATGTTTACTCTTCATGGTATAGAAACTTAGATAAAAAAATATGCAGACCACTGATTTCACAAGCATTAAGTTTGGTTATCTAAGCCTGCAAGCTTAATGGCAATGTTCAAATGAGAGAGACAGAGAGAGAGAAATAGAATCCCCAAGTAAGTGCAATATTACAAAAAAGATTAAAGAGGAAAACCTAAAGCACCAAAGGCAAGAGAAACAAGAGATAAAAGGGCAGTAATTCCCAAAGAAATCCGTGGGATTCATTTTATCAGCACTCTACATTTTTTAAAAAAATCCTCGCTGCCTTATCAAGGGGCGGGGTTCTGTTTCCTGCATTCTTTCTGGGATAAAAGGCTCAGATCACTGTGCGGGGAGCGGCTGGGAGGCCATGTTTCACATTTCCAGAAATGCAGCCTCCAGCCCCTTCCATTGCCCATCAGGACCTTCTCTTAGCTGGCATGATAGCACAGGCCAAGAAGAAGCCCTGATGGGTGATGGGAAGGGCTGGAAGTTGTGTTTCTGGAAGCGCATCCTTCATGCCCCTCCTGCACAGCAATCTGGGCGACTTCCTTTCCAGCATAATGGTGTCAGCCAAGAAAAGGCCCGGATGGCCACACGGGAGGGACATGGATGGCACAACTTTCCTGGGCAGTCCAATACATTTTTAAATTGGCCCCCCATTTTCCAGACCTCTCTAGGCAAAACTGGACAGTTGGTCAGCCTAGCAAATAGGGAAGAAGAGGAAATGGGGGAGAGGTGGCAGCACTCCTTGACCATATCACTGGCAGGTCACAGAGGCACGTCCAGGATTTAATGCAGGGGGATGGAGCACACTGCAGCGTAACCACTCTGGAGCCACTTTTAAGAAAAACAACGGAGTAAAAGGGCTTCCTAAAATGGGGCTTTTCAAGAGGGAAGCTGCTGGTTGGGTGCAGATTGGCAACAGCGTCTTGTGTTACAAAGGACCTCAGCCTGCTCTGCTTCTGCACTAAAATGCTCACGTAGATTGTCTCCTTGCCTCCTTGAGGTGCCAGCTCAGGGCTTCGTCTACCCCTTGCCTTCCCTGATCTGTGAAGATGAGGAATGGGAGAAGCCAGACCCCAACTCAGCCTGCACCTTGAGGAACTGCTTGCTGAGATGCTGGTGCTGGCCTAGGCCTCCCCAGCCCCTCCTTTCCCAATTAGGAATGGTGAAGGGGAAAGCCGGCTCCTGACTGTGTCACTAGGTTGAGAAGTAGTCCTTGAGCTAACAGCTCAATCGGGAGCTTGATTGGGCCCTCTCTGCTCCTCAGCTGTGGAGGGTTAGGTTTAAATTGCGTTTGTTTAAAGCTTTTTTTAGCCTGCTCTTCATCTAAAAAGATATCCAGAGCAGCTTACAAATGTTCAATAATAAATTAGACGGACATATTTACAATCTATGGGATGCATCCAATGGTGTCATTCTGTCAGCAGGAGGAACAACAGCCTCCAAATCTGCTCTAGTGTGTTGGGGGATCATCTGGAGCAGATTTATGGCACATGTAGCACTTCAGAGGGAAGGAGGTGACGGGAGAGTTGAATCCAACCCTAAAGTATGGCACAGAAGGAAAAAGTAATCTTAAAGTTAGTTACAAAGGTCTTATAACAGCCAACATGGAGGGGAGAATTTATTCTTCCAGCAGACCCTCTGGAGATGGCCCTTCTTCCCCTCCCTCCCTCTCCTGAAGCATGATGGAGCTGCAGCTACAAGAGTTGAGGGAAGGAAAGAGCCTGTTGTCACACGGAGGAGGGACAGGACAGCTTCTCGATCATGCCAGAGAGCAGGGCAGGATCTACACTACTGGTTTAAAATGGTTTATAGCAGTAATGACAACTGTTGGGGCCCAGGACACACTCCAGATACCATTTTCAAAATGTTTTCAAAGTGTTATATCCTGCTTGTGTAGATCTGGCCCAGGACACAGACTAATGGGCTCAAGTTACAGGAAGCCAGATTCTGGCTGGACATGAGGAAAAACATCCTGCCTGTAAGAGCAGTACGACAATGGAACCAATGACCTAGGGAGGTTGTGGGTTCTCCCACAATTAGAGGCCTTCAAGAGGCATCTGGACAACCATCTGTCAGGGATGCTTTAGGGTGGATTCCTGCATTGAGCAGGGGGTTGGACTGGATGGCCTTATAAGCCCCTTCCAACTCTACCACTCTATGATTCTATGATGGAGCTGGTCAGTATCTCTAAATTTAAAGGTATTATTGCTTATCGTTGCACTCTTCTTTGGTTGGCCCTATGTCCTCTTTTACAGAGGACAGTCTTCTATTTGAAAGGCCTTTCTGTCCAATTCCCGCATAAAGATAAAGAACTGTAAGAACTAAATGGCAGGCACACAGATCACCTGGTCATAGTGTTCTCTGCTATGATGAGATGGGCTGTATTTCCACTTAAATGACAATGATTTCTAAATGTGCACCTGTGTGTGTGTGTGTGTGTGTGTGTTAGCACATACAAATGTGCCATCTTTTGTCCTTTTTTTGATGCTGCATTTCCACTTTTGGGGTGATTTGTAAGTGGCCACCCTAATCTTTCTGATGCATCCATTATTTTCTGTAAGATACTGGACAATTAAAGGGACTAAGTCTGGACTTACAACCCTGTCTGGATTTCTCTTCAGCTTGCTGCACAGGTCCTAGAGGAAAAAGGCATTGGCTTTGGATTAGTGGACTCCAAGAAAGATGCAAAGCTTGCCAAAAAGCTAGGTAAGTGTGATCCCTAAGGTGGGCTCAGCTACACCTACTGGGTCTAGGACAACAGAGGGGTGAGGATCTCGCAATCTTTTTATTGCGAGATCTCCCCCTCTTTTACACGCAGCGTGAGACGACCTCAGAGGGAGAGGACATTGCGGGCGCCATTTTGGGGTTTTTTTTTCTTAAAGGGGCAGAGTGCAAAAGGTAAGTCATTTTTTATTTTTTGCATTTCCCCCGCTCCCCCCACCCCACCCCCAATGGGCACAGAGCTCCTGAGGAGCTCTGCACCATGTGGCAGGTCCCGACTCCTCTCGAGTAACTGTGAGGAGCCAGGACAAACTGCGACGCCCACACACACGTTCCACGGGCTCGGGATTAGCCCAAGAAAAAAGTGGGCTCAAAGGTGAGGGCGAGATCCCGGGGCAAAGGAGGGATCATCCCTCCCTGATCCCGGGATCCCCTGTGAATGCACAGGGAAGATCCCGGGGATCGCCCTGGGATATCGCCCCATCTAGCTATGGCCGGTGTTGAGTGAATTCACAAGAGTGATTCTACTGTCACAATTGTGGTGAGCCAAGCCAAATGACTATTCATAGAACAAGGAATGTTGTGCTGCATTTTTATGTAATATCATCAGCATCCATACTTTACTTACAGTGCCCTAATCAGACAAGATGTCCTAGAGCAGCCATCTGACCTCAAGTGTATCTATTGCACATTTTTTGATACAACATTTTCAATTATATCAGCACTGACAAACCTGGGCTTGACAATAATGATATGGCTGAACTGGTACAAACCGAAACCTCTTGCATTTCTGTGCTAGTTTAAAAGGATTATTCTGGAGTTACATGGAGATGTCTCAGGAGCTGTGGAATTCTGGTTTGGATGAAGGGTGGCAACTCCCTTAACACAACTCTTCATCACAAGTTAAAGCTGCAGGAGCTATACTAGAGTGACGAGATTTAAAAGGGGGCAGGGCACCTGCAGCTTTAAATATTGTGATGAAGAGGAAATTTCACCAGGTTCTCCATATATACAAATGACATCTGCTGAAATTTCCTTTTCTATGAAACTGTTAAAGATACAGGAGCCCTGTCCTCCTTTTCATAGGGTCACCCTATCTAAAAGTGTGATTGGACTCATCTTTCACAGGAAGGTTCAGGTTTCATATCTTTCACAGGAAAGCAACATGTAAAGCTGGTCTCCAAACAATTTTGTGGTATATTTTCCCAGTGTTCTTTGTAAGATAAGGTATATCACTGTATCCTGGATAGCAAGATCGTTCTGTATCACAGTATATTCACCTATTTTTATGCTTTTTCCCTAGGATTGGACGAAGAAGGAAGCCTCTATGTCTTTAAGGAGGACCATATAATTGAGTTTGATGGGGAAATGGCAGCAGATGTTTTGGTTGAATTCCTCCTAGATGTAAGTTCATTTAGAGCCAGAACTGGCCTAATAAATTCATTCAGTTTTCCAACAGAAATAACGTATGAGCAGAATTAGGCACAATTCTGTTTTGATTGCGGCGAGTATCCTAATGCAGGGTGGCTGGAGCACAGAAGGCACCTCTGCTTGTTTGTTTATTTATTTATTTATTGCATTTTAACACCGCCCAATAGCCGAAGCTCTCTGGGTGGTTCATTTATTTATTTATTACATTTTCTGCTGCAACTGCCCTGCATTTTTGCTAGACAGGCAATTTTGCCAACCGAGGCATGGCACTTCAGAGCCGGAGGGAAAGCGGCTGGATGAGCCTTGGAAGCTTGCAAAGGGCAGGCTTCTCCAGTAGTCACTTCCCCTCCCCACCCCTGGGACCACCCATTTTCCTCATCTCTGCACTCCGGTTTCTGAGCCTGGAGAGGTAGCCAGTACAATTCTCTCCATGCTGGCTACAAGGGGGTGGGGGAGGCAGGGAGCATGGTTTGCCCTGCCTCCAACCTCAGGACCAGTTAAACTGAACAATCCTATGGCCCCCAAGACGCTGCCCGGGGCCATACATAGGATTGCTTTCTTAGCGCACATCATAGATTTTATTATATGGCATATTTGCCAGGAAACAAAGAATAGCATGATATCATATCACACACACACACACACACACACACACACACACACACACACACACACAAGGGTTCCTTGAGGGGGGCCCGCCCCTACTCCTGCTTTCAGATCCAATTTTCCTGTTTCGTTTCTTTTTTCCTGACTTTCTGATTTGTTTCTTTCTTTTTTCTTGGTTTTTTTTGGGGGGTGGGGGGGAAGAGCCGTTGGGGGTTCAATATTGCTAAGCTGAAGTGGGTTACTTTTGAGTAAGGGAACCAGCACATCTGTAGTTCATGAACTTGAATATGCAAAACATCACATAATGAAGAGTATGCACACCTGCTCCTCCGTACCTGCGCAGTAGTGGACTATAAGCTCCAAAGGGCTTGAGGGAGGAAATTTGAATTCATTGGTTGGTGGTAGTTAGACACCACACCCTCCCTCCCTACAAATTTAATACATGTTGCCATTCCCCTAACCCTGCCTGGAAGCTCCCTCCCTCCCTCCCTCCCTCTGTGGCTCCTCCTTAGGAAAAAGCCCTCCCTGGACCCCCTGGACCTTAATAATTATAGACCAGTATCCAATCTTCCATTTTGGGGCAAGGTGATTGAGAGGGCCGTTGCCTTCCAACTCCAAGCAGTCTTGGACGATACAGATTTTCTAGACCCATTTCAAACTGGCTTTAGGGCAGGATACGGAGTTGAGACAGCTATGGTCGCCTTAGTTGATGATCTCTGCCTGAGTATTGACAGGGAGGAGCGTGTCCCTGCTGGTACTTTTGGACCTTTCAGTGGCTTGCGATACCATCGACCATGGTATCCTTCTAAAACGCCTGAGGGGTTTGGGAATTGGGGGCACTGTGCTCCAGTGGCTCCAGTCCAACCTCTCAGGCAGGTTCCAGATGGTGATGCTTGGGGATAGCTGCTCCTCAAAAAAGGAGCTGTTGAATTTATTTATTTATTTATTTATTTATTATTAATTACATTTCTATACCGGAGCTCTCTGGGAGGTTCACAAAAATTAAAAATGGTATACCACAAGGTGCCATTCTATCCCAGACACCCAAATATATAGTTCTCCTCTGAATGAATGCTTGGAGGTGGTGATGGGCTGGATGAGGAAAAACAAACGGAAGCTGAATCCAGATAAGACAGAGGGGCTTGCTGTCAAGGGCTCTGACCTAGGTTTGGAGGTGTGTCAACCAGTTCTGGACGAGGCTACGCTCCCCACAAAAGACTGTGGCCATAGCTAGACCTAAGGTTTATCCCTGGATCGTCCAGGCGTCAGACCTGTTCATCTAGGTGACACACAGGGGATCCAGTGCTCAGGCAGGGGCGAACCCTGGATGATCCCAGGATAAACCTTAGGTCTAGCTGTGGCCTGTGTTTGCAGTTTGGGGGTGCTCCTGGATCCTGTGCTCCAAATGACAGCCCAAGAAAGATGCGATTGCCAGGAGTGCCTACTATAGGGTGACCATATTTGGGAAACCAAAAAAGAGGACACCTAGCGTGTGGGGGGGGGGAAGCAGCTTTCTGAGTCCTGCAGAAAATACGTTATTCCCCCGCCACCTTAAAGAACCCGATTGGAGTGGAGGAGGGGAAAGGATTTAATTCTGCACCACCACCATCCACTCCAATTGGGGCCTTTTCTATAATGTCCACGAATGACCCACTTTCCCCTTTAAGACCTCAATTGGAGCTCGGGGTGGGGGAATGATGTGCCTCAAGAAAGCATGTCATTCCCTCCTGCCATGCTAATGGCAGCCTTAAAGGGGAAGGTGTGTCATTCCAGGACATTATTGAAAATTATAGAAAATCCCCCCTGACACCATGGAAAGAACAAAAACCAGGACAAATCCGGGGAAATCCTGACAGTTGGTCACCCTAGCCTACTACCAGCTTCGGCTGATACGCCAGCTGCGCCCCTTCTTAGAGTCAGAAGACCTAAAGACGGCTGTGCACGCGCTGGTAACCTCAGGGCTTGACTTCTGCAATGCGCTGTACATAGGGCTACCATTGTACCTAGTTTGGAAACTTCAACTAGTTCAAAATATGGCAGCCAGGTTGATCACCAGTACATCTAGGGGTGAGCATATTACCCCACCATTAAAACCACTCCACTGGCTGCCAATTACTTTCCGGGCAAAGTACAAAGTGTTGGTCACTACCTTTAAAGCCCTATATGGCTTGGGTCCAGGTTACCTACAGCATCGCCTTCTCCCATACAGTCCAACCCACACACTCAGGTCCTCTGGGGTGAACTTACTTCAGTCAGCCAAAACTCGGCTGACATCTGTTACCCAGAGGACCTTTTCTTCAGTCACCCCCAGATTGTGGAATGGCCTGCCGGAGGAGATTCATAAAATGAACTTAAGACAGCTTTGAAGACTAGCCTTTTCTGGCAGGCCTACCCAGGTGAATGTGAAATCAAGAATTTTTAAGATGTGTTGATTCTTGTACTAATGTTGTTCCCTGCCTCGATCCAAAGGGAGAGGAGGGTAAGAAATAAAATTATTATTATCATCATCATCTACATCAATTACCAAACGTACAGTGGAAGTAAGCTTCATTGAACACATGAAGACTTACATGTGATTAACCATGGATAGCATGGTTGCAAATCTACACTATAAGTAAGCCCCATGGAACTCTTCTGAGCAAACTTGCTTAGGGTGTCCCTGTAATACCTGCTATTTCTGCAATTTCCCCCAAACTTTTAATTGAACTGCAACAATGGCAACCTGGTGACCATAGCAGGGAGCACCATAGGGAGGACAAGAAGAGATGGGTTCTTCTGCAGGAATGTAGGAGGTACGCTTAGGGCTTTGCTAGACCTGCCAGCTTACGCCGGCAGGGAGGCAGGGCCGAGGCGCGCTAACGTTAGCGCGCCTCCCCCAGGCTTCCAGACGCACGACGCGCAGGGACGTCGAGTCCCTGCGGCATCCGCCATTTTTGTTTTTGTTTTTTGTTTTGTTAAAGGGGCCGGGTGCAGCCCGAAGACTCCAAGAAGGTAAGTGGGTTTTTTTTAAAACGGGGGGGGGGGAGGATGGCAGGGTGGGTGGCAAGGGGGCAGGGCGGGTGCGATCGCGCCGCTCGCCGCCCGAGCAAGCAGGCGAGCGGCGCTTGCCCGGGCAATGCCTGGCATGGGGCGGCATTGCCCGGGCAAGCGCCACTCGCCTGCTTGCTCGGGCGGCACGCGGCGCGATCGCACCCACTCTGCCCCCTTGCCACCCACCCTGCCATCCTTCCCCCTCCCCTCTCTCCCCCCCCCCCCAGGCCGATGGGCACAGCGCTTGTATGAGCGCTGTGCCAGGCAGGTCCGCGGCTTTTCGCAGCTACTCGCGAGTAGCCGCGAAAAGCCGCGGAAGTCCCTAGACGTTCCCCCAGACGTTCTCCTGAGGCCGGAGCTGGGGAAAAGGCGCGCCATAAGCGAATTCGCTTATGGCGCGTTAGACCAGGCCTCAGCGCGGCCTGCCGCCGGATTCCCCTGTGCGTCATGTGGACGCACAGCAGGGAAACCAGGTCGGAAGGCGCGCTAAGGCCTGGTCTAGCAAGGCCCCTAATCTACTATGGAAGTGCAGTTGTTATGGATTTTGCCAAATGGTGTGGAAAAATGGATACTGTTGTTTCATACTGTTGTTTTTATATTTTTGATGGTTTTAAATTTTGTATACTTTTTAATGTTCACTGTTTTTAACTTTTGTAAACTGCCCAGAGAGCTTCAGCTATGGGGCAGTATAATAAATAAATAAATAAATAAATAAATAAATAAATTAGCCTAGCTTGTTTGCACATTTTGTTTTACATCAGATAATAGCCACTCTATTTGTGTGGTTAATAAGTTGTTCTTCTTGACCAAATTTCTTCTTAATGGCAGCTGATGGAGGACCCAGTGGAGATCATCAACAACAAACTGGAGCTGCAGGCCTTTGACCACATGGAAGAAGAGATCAAACTCATTGGCTACTTCAAAGGAGATGACTCAGAACGTACGTTTAGTTATTGGATTCCTAGGTCTTGATGAAATTTAAAGCAGGCTGGGAGGGTGGGCATTTCTAATCAAGACCCTGTAGCAAGACAGGTGCAGCTCCCTTAAGCATTTCTGTGTTCTTGTTGGCTGGACTTGTTCAACATGATAGCATACAGCCAAAGAAGAGAACTTTTAGGCCAGGTTCACATATGCATATTCATCACCACAACATTAAAGCCCCGGATAATGATGATTTTCAGTGGAGGTGTATAACAGAGAGGCTGGGAAATGGGTCTGCCATTCTAACTCCCATCCACAATATGTTTATCCAAATATCTGAGCATGTCCATACCCCAAGGTGATATATTCTGTTACTCGTGCTTCCCTTCTCTGGAACACCACTTTAGATCTCTCAGGCTGGGATCCTATGCACAACTCACCTGGGACTTACTTTGAGGGCCAAACTTGATATCTACTGTATGAATGGGGTTTTAAAAGTAAAATACAGATGCAGCCCCCCCAATCTCAATTGCAGCCGCAGTGGAGGCAAAGGGTTAAAGGCATCCTACCTTCCATGCCATGGTCTCCATCTTGATCTTACACACCCTGTCCCATTGCCAAAAAGCCATTCAGCCATTCATGGATCAAGTTTAGCGCTGGGCCCAACCTACACTGCTGATTTAGTGCAGAGCTAAGAGTACATTGAGGTCATTTGTGACAGATGGCGCTGTGGCCAATCTCAGTGACCCTACAGCTTTCCTCTGGAAAAGGCACATTTTCACAAAGTCGCGTTCCTTAAAAGCAGGTCTCACATGGTCCGACTGCATTGTGCCACATCACCCAGCATTAAATCATGGCCGTGCCTTATTTCTGTGACCTAACAATGATCTGGTCAAGGGGTGCTCTTTTAACCTTTCATAATATCCCAATGGTGAATGAGGGACTTCCAATGCACTTAAATTGGCATCAGCCCAAATTTGAATTCCATAAAGTAATTCAGAGAAGAGTTTAGCCTTGAAACCCTGAAGTGCTGAAAATATAAAAGTATGACCATTTGATTGAAAATAACACACATTGTAACTTTAGTGCTCTGCAAAAAACAATTCACCCACCATATTCTCATTGAGCTAACAGTGCTCATAAAGATACGAAACCTGAGCTCATGTTTCGAAACTCTAATTGGTTCAATTACTGGTTGTTCAAATGCTATTTGTGTCCTTCAGAGAACACCATTAACTTAGTTTTACAATAATTCACCATTAGATGCTCTTTTTAACAGTATTTGCAAGGGGTGGGAATGGGGAAAGTTGTTTAGATCTAGCTTTCAGAAAGTGACATCAGTGCTTGCGTTGATCTTTAGTTTAAGCAGATCAAAGGTAAAATAGTCTCTCTTCCCACTTTCTCCTCAGATTACAAAGCATTTGAGGAGGCAGCTGAACACTTCCAGCCCTATGTCAAGTTCTTTGCGACCTTTGACAAAGGGGTAAGCAGCTAGAACACGAAGCGTCATCACACAGGGGGAAATCGTGTTTGCTTACCATCAATTCTCTGCCCCTGTGTTTGTCCCTCATTACCTCCTCTTTTGAAAGAGGAAGTAAACAGCTTGCACATGGCCCATTCAGTGGGCCATTGTGATCCTACTGTTTCTCCTGCACACAGCAGGAGATAGTGGCAACTTCCATCTTTAAAAATAAGTCAGACTTACTGGGGTGTGTTTTTGTCGCGCGAAGAAGGCTAGAAGGGGAAGGAGGCACTGGGGAGGCAGACGATGTTGTGAGAGGGACCCGCGAAAATCCCTAAGTGCCCAACTAGCGTGCAATAAAACACTTGACTGATGTAGCTCTCCAAAGAACACATTGAAAGGGTTCCAACCAATTGGTAATGGGTAGAGTAGCCGTGTATAAGTTAGGTGGCTGCGTGCCTTAAGAGATATTAACATCAGGGCTAATTGGGAGGCTGACCTGGCACCTACATTATGCTCTTTGTGGCAGTAAAAGTAGCTTCTTATTCTCCCGGGCATTTTAGTCTCTCAGTTTCTGTTTTAAATCTGGTATGGTATTTTATAGTTTTCCTTCTGCTGCTAGGTTTTATTTTGGGTTCTGTTTTATACTGTAGTTTTAAACTTTTATATTGTATTTTATTATGTTATATTTTATGGTTCTAATTGTTATGATGCCCAGAGAGGTTGGGCTATTGGGCAGTATAGAAGCATAATAAATAAATACATAAATAAATAACACCATTCAGCTTGGCCTGAATTGAGAGTTACGCCATAATTACATGACAAAGGAGTTTGCCACTCGTTCATTGCATGGCTTGCAGCGACTACTGTTTTGTTATAAGAGGCACCATGTACCTGTAAGCCTATGGAGCCAGGCCGTATAAATATATGCTGGGGGACTGTGGTGAGTCACGACTGCTTTGTGGATGGTCCAGTCAATCGCATGCTCTGAACACAATGTAAGAAGTATAACATTGTTCACCATGGTATGCCAGTGGGCAGGCAGAAAGTTACGCTGGCTGAGATGGGCCCATGGCCTGAGTCAGCTTTTTGGGCTCCTATATGCTTTTCCACGTTGCTTCATTTATATCTTACAAGTATTTGGTTTGAGTTTATTTGTATTACTTTATGAATAATAATAATAATTATTCATAATAATGATAAGAAGAATAATTCATAAGAATAATAATTCTTTCATACATACCTGCCCACCTTTTGATAACATCACCTTGTGCTTAAGCAGTGGATTCCCCATAACTAGCAATTCTGCTTTGGAAGCTATTAAAGCAAAATTTAAGCTAGCCAGACCATGGTATCAGGGTTCTACCTATGACCTGCACCCCTTAAGCAACTCCTTAAGGATCTTTTGTCTTCTTAAGAGTTCCCCCTTCCTTCCTTCCTTCCTTCCTTCCTTCCTTCCTTCCTTCCTTCCTTCCTTCCTTCCCCTTCCCAGTGGCTGGAGTGCCAATAATCCCACGACTGTCAGCCATGTTACTCAGAAGGTGGAGGAGGGGGAAGAGGAAGGTGGGACTCTTAAGGACGCAAGAGATCCTAAAGGAGTTGCCCAGGGGGTCCAAGACATGGTGACAGTGGTGGGATTCTGACAAAGTTGGAATTTGGCATTCCAAAAGGTATTTTTAAGCACTTAACTTTTATTTCAGCAGGCAGAAGGAGTAATGTGGAATCCGCTGCCTCAGCACAAGCATAAGATGAAAAAAATGTATCTGCAATTATGAAAGTATACAATACTATATTGCTCCATTTTGGCATTTTAACTTCCAATATATTAACAATTTGGATGTTTCTTTCAAACTTTAGAAGTATTTAATATGGGCCACCGATATATACATGGTTTTCAGCTAAAGAAATGGCCATAACTAATCTTTGATTGCTCATAGGTGGCAAAGAAATTGAGTCTGAAGCTAAATGAGGTGGATTTCTATGAGCCATTTATGGATGACCCGGTGCATGTCCCTGACAAGCCGTATACAGAAGAAGAACTGGTTGAGTTTGTGAATGAGCATAGAAGGTAATGCAGAGGATCCCACCTGCCTTCGTCCCAAGATGTTGTATTCCTGTTTACTCTTTCCTGAGACTGGTAAAATCCATGTTGTCTGGATGAGCCAGTCCAGTGGCTTGTGTTTTGTAGGCCCTAGTTTTGCAGGCCTTATTCTTACCATAGAATCCCCACAGCCTGCACCAACAAGCACTTCATGAATGAAGAGATTAGCAGAGATTTGGTAACTCAAAATGAGAATCTATGGGTTACCTTGGAAATCCTGCAGAATATCTCCTCATTTGTGAAGAGCACAGGGCTACTGAGAGGCACACAAATCCTCTTCCTTAGACATTATAAACTGCATGACTCTGCCCATACCCCTGAGCCCTGTAGACTGTAATGCTTGCCTGAAAACCTAGCAGCATGAAGCTTCCATCACATTCTGGTTGTCACCATGGAAGTTAACCTTTTCAACATGTGCAAGTAGATAGAAAGCTGATATCATGACCTGGTTTGCACGGCATGCCAGACTTATCAGGGTTATTTAACTGTTGATGAGCTGTGGTGCATACCAGATGACATTTTGAATAAGCATCCCTGAGCTGGGGTTGCTGTGCCATGCGAATCCTGCCATTGAGAGTTAGGCCGTAGCTAGACCTAAGGTTTATCCCAGGATTGTCCTGGGGTCAAACCTGTTCATCTAAGTGCCACACAGGGCATCCAGCGCTCAGGCAGGGGCGAACCCGGGATGATCCTGGGATAAACCTTAGGTCTAGCTATGGCCTTAGTTGAGGGTTAAATAACCCTTGGTTGAGCCTGGTGTGTCATGCAAACAGTGTGAAAATGCCGCTTTTTCTATCTACCTACTAACTGCATATGTTGAAAAGGTTAACTTCTATTGAGACAACCAGTGTGTGAGGGGGAAATAACCCACAGTGAGCTGGCCATGTCATGGATGCCGGACCCATATGACCAGTGCCCCTTCCCCCATCGTTGCTGTAACGATTAATTTTTTTTAATTGCATTTTTAAATCTATACATTCATAAACTGGAAGCACTACTGGTGGTCATTTGTTGCGGGAGTAGATGGACTCTTGGGGCCTTCCTAGACGAGGCCTTAGCGCGCCTTGAGACCCGGTTTCCCTGCTGTGCGTCCAGATGATGCACAGGGGAATCCGGGCCCAGGCCGCAGTGAGGCCTCCTCCAACGCGCCATAAGCAAAGTCGCTTATGGCGCGCCTTTTTCGCAGCCCCGGCCTCAGGCCGGAGCTGCGAAACGGTGATCCAGGGGGGGGGGAGATGGCAGAGGGCGACGAAGGAGATGGTGAGGGAGGCGGAGGGCGACGAAGGAAATGGTGAGGGGATGGCGGAGGGCGACGAAGGAGATGGCGAGGGGGGCGGATGGGGGGGGATTAAATAAAAAAACCCTTACCTTCTCCGGCGGCTTTGGGCCCCACATGGCCCCTTTAAAAAAAAAAAAAATGGCCGATGCTGCAGGGCTTCCGTCGTCCCTGCGGGTCGGCCGTCTAGGAGGCTGGGCGGCGCGCGTTAAACTTAGCGCACCGTAGCCCTGCCTCCCTGCCGGCTTATCCCGGCAGGTCTAGCAAAGCCCTTGGTTGCATTAATGGGAACTGCTGATGCTCCTCACAGTTTGGCACCAGACCAGCGGCATTTGCTGGAAAATGGCTGTAGCATTGCATGAGAAGGATCATTACATGGACCTGGATTCTGGTCGCCAGCGGGTACTCATGCCTTTCTGAGGCTGCTCTTGAAACACACATTCTGATAGTCATAATCCTGCAGAATGAAGATTTCCCTATAAAACTGAAGTCCATTTGTTTTGTTTCCAGAGCCACACTCCGCAAGTTGCGCCCAGAAGATATGTTTGAGACCTGGGTAAGTGCAACAAAGCGGCAGAGTTGTAAATTATTTGTTTATTTTATTTATTTATTTATTGAAACATGTATATCCTGCCCTATATCACAAGGATATAAGGAATGTTCTCATGAGAAAATATCTGGTCTACCTACCTAGCTT
Organism: Elgaria multicarinata webbii; assembly: GCF_023053635.1. Classification (NCBI taxonomy): domain Eukaryota; kingdom Metazoa; phylum Chordata; class Lepidosauria; order Squamata; family Anguidae; genus Elgaria; species Elgaria multicarinata. The sequence continues at coordinate 487,220 of NC_086173.1, forward strand.
AAAAGGCTTTCGTGTGGCCTTCATATGCACGTGGGTCAAGATTCCTCCTCTCTTATTTCACAAAGCTCGCTGTATAACACTCTGTAAATGCTAATACGGAGTTCTTGCAATCATCTGGAGTTTTAGAATGGGTTTGGTAAAAGGTTGTCTACAGGCCGAGAAAAAATGCTTGAGAAGAAGCCATTATGGCTACGAAATCACCGTTTCCAAATTAGAATCAATGTACCGCAGCTAGACTCAGGAGTGTTCTGATGGTGCTGTATTTCACAATGGGGGCCGAGGATTCATCGACGTCTTCGCCATCCTTCTGCAGAACACCTTTGGGCACTCCTGTCGCCCTGTAGCGCTCCAGTTCACATTCTGCACTTTCCTTTGTCCTGAAGACCCATTTGAATCTCCTGGCTTTCTTGCCTCGTGGTACTGTTGGTTTTCTTGAGGAACGGAGGTCGTAGAATTGAGGACCTGGAAAATGATCTTGCTGGTCCTTCTCCAGGTCTTGCTCTCTTGCCTGGCGGTCGTCTTGGCTCTCTTCACCTGGGATGCAATGCAGAACATTTGAAGTGCATACCAGAGAAAAATAGATAGATTTGTGGCTTTGGGTGGCTGGCATATCTCTTAGAGACAGAGTTAGACTGAAGACACAACTCAGAGGTGGCTGTAGCTGAGCCCTGAGAGGCTGCTGTGCCACCCAGAGTCTTTTTAAGAGTGTCTCAGAGTCCAGTGTTGGTGCAGGCGGTGGAGTTTTTTTAAAAAACAAGAGTCACCGGATGCAACCAAGTTATAAGCTGTCGCCCTACCCCCAGCCACAGGGTACAAGTGCACAGCCTGGCTGGACCGTTGGGAGACTTTGGCAGAGAAAGGGGGTGGGGGATATTTCAAGCTGGAGATGTTGGCTGGCTGGCATCAAGCAGAGAGAGGCTGAAGGCAACCCAGATGTGTTTTAACAGTGCATCAGAGTTGAGTGATTGTGCAGGAGGAGAGGAGGTGCAGGTGGCTGGTGGCATAAGTTTTTAAAGTATTGGGCAAAAGGTGGGAATAATAATAATAATAATAATAATAATAATAATAATAATAATAATAATAATAATAATAATTTTTTATAATAAAAGAGTCACCAGACATGACCAAGCAATAACCTGCAATAAGTAATGTCCCAAGCTACAAGTGTGCAGCCTAGCTGGACCATTGGGAGACTTTGGGGGAGAGAGAGAGATTGTTTGAGGCTGGAGGCTTTGGTTTGTCTGCAATGATTCTGTGATTCTGTCAACGCCTATAACTTTTTTAGTTTTCAAGTTGCAGCACTTGGCAATGGGCTTGGGAGAAGTAATCAGAAGTCAATATTAAAGCATCTAATTTACATTTAACACCAAGACTTTTAAGAGGGGAACACTCCAGTTGTTGGATTACAACTTCTTTCATCCATTCCCAATGGCCATGCTGGCAGGGCTGATGGGTGTTGTCACCCAGTAACAGCTGGAGGGCCAGAGATCCCCCACCCACGTAAGTCAGTTCCATAATTTTGAGGATACATTTTTTGAATATTTCCCAACAAATCTTAGATCTATCCCAGCCTTGATAATACCTAAAAGAGTTCAGATGCTATCCTGTATCTTTCTGCTCCTGAACTCATGGACAGAAGCTGTCTAACTCCTCCTATCTAAGTTATTATTTAAGGGATAATTACTTAGCTAAAGGCTAAATATCCTAAGTGTTGTGGTACCGATGAAACGTTGAGGCGGGGGGGGGGGGGACACCTACAATTACTTTTTTTAAATCCTCATACATGGATGCAAACCACACAACCACCATAACATGTAGTTTGACTCTCAGTGACAGGTTATTTCATGCAGAACGTCCCAGGTTTGACCCTTGCCATCTTCATGTAAAAGGTCTTCAGGGCTAGAAAAGACCATTGTCTAAAACCTTCTAGAGCTGTAGTCACTCAGAGAAGATCATATTGGAACTAATGGGTTTGGTTTAGTATAAAGTAGGTTCATATGTGTGCTACAACAAGATCGGAGTGTGTGTCTGTGAGAGAGAATACAGACAAAGAGATCCGTTATTCAGCTCTGGTTTGAATGGCAGCCTATATTTTCTGGTACATTAATACAGGTACCCTGGAAGATCCTGGAAAAATTGAGCCCAGATTTCTTTCACTCTATCAGAGAAAAGAGTCTTTGCCACTTGTTTAATGAGTTATCGACTTTAGTATTGTGTTTGTGCTAAGACAGCTGGAAATTGTCTTGCAGGGGGTCAGAGGAAACGAAACATGCAAGACATCCACGATATTGGACCATTTTTGATCGGATTTCAGTAGTAAATCTGCTCCAGACATCCCTCTCAAAAGCTGATTCCCCTGCAGAAGCCATTAAAAGCCTCATTCTTACAAACCTCCCTCCCCACCAATGATGTTTTCCACTTATTCTTTCAGCTCTTCATTTTATGGGGGTTCTGTCACTTGTGGACTCGGGGGGGGGGGTGGAATTAGCATTTAGATGGGTTTTTCCCCCTTTTGCATTAATACCAATTGAAATTGAAAGCTGGGATTGGTGGAAGGCAAGGGGGCATGAGGGTTTTCTATGGTATAATTCCAAGATGACATTCATAGCAGGTGTACAATAAATAGCCTGGCCGCCAACTGAGATGGCCTTTGCCAATATAATTTCCACTGTGCCCAGCTACCCAAGGCCTTGCTGGGCTTTGAGGGGGAAAGCCATGCCGGACTTTCTTTAATGCTAACCTCACCGAGGTCTCCTTTTAGTTTTTACAGACACTCCTGTGTGAATCCCTTTGTACTACCTTCTTCTATGCCTCTCCTGCACTCCCAGTTCTCACTTTTGAAAACCTCAGACTGAAAGCTGCAATCCTCTGCCACATCATTTAAAAAAAAACCCTAATGTGATGGGATTTGGTTGTCTTGTTTTTCATGAATGAGTCAATACCCTGGAATCTCTCTCTAGTCTTGGAATATTACAGCCCTGAGAATTTTATGGAAGGATCTTGACAGAAAGCCCTCACACATTCTGAGGGGAGTGGGGCCATGCACGTTTCGTTGAATGCCCAAAAGGACCCCCTGCATGCATACAGTATATGTTTGTCCTCAGCTCAATGGCCTTTACAGAAGTATCCACACCTGAGAGTTAAAGAGAAGAGTGATACATGCAGCACTAGCAAAAGTACATTAAAAAAGATTCTTGGTATGCCATAAAACTGTGATAATCGCAATTCATAAAACAAAAGGGTTATAAAATAATTTCCCTATTACAGAATTAGCTAATATGGAAAAGGGCCAGGTGTTGCAGTTTCCCAGGCACTGATGGGAGTTGTAGGCAAAAACATCTGGAGGGCCACAAGTTGCCTTCCTTCGATTTATAGAAACATCTCAAATCTGTCATCTGCGTTACCCTTCAGCAGGCCCGTCTTCCTAGGCCCAGCACCCTCTCCTTCGTATTGCTGGACTCATCAATAACATTTTTCTTTCCCACAGGAGGATGACCTAGATGGAATTCACATTGTGGCATTTGCTGAAGAAGATGACCCTGGTAGGAGCCACATAGCCCTTTCTGGGCCTCATAGTTAAAAGGAAAACAACAACAACAATGGATTCTTTCCTCTATGCAAGTACATACTAGAACAGGTTGAATTGTGGGAGAAGCTGCTGGAATAAAAACCACTTACTTATAGATCTCTCAGCCTAGGAATACTCTGCTATCCTGGAGTGATCAGATTTCGGAGTTATTTGCAATGGTACTTCATCCGTTGGTTTACTGTTGGATGTTCTCAAACTGCTATTCTATTCCTGCTTGGCCAATGAAACTTTTTTTCTCACCCTGGGAACAAAGAAAAGGCACAGAGCCGGCCTGATGTGAAGCGGGAGCAAGCTCCCGCATGAGGTGGCAGGGAGTGGAAAGAGCGTTGAATCCATGCTGACCCCCTTGCACCCCTAACCGCCCCAGGAGGGCTCACCTGATCATCCTGGACAGCACAGCCTCAGCACAGTAAGGCAAGGGTTAACAGCCCTTGCTGATGCTGTTCTTCAGCATGCCCGTGCCAGGATCGGCCTCACCATGAAGTGAAAGGAAGCGGGCGCAGCGCCTCCCACGCCCAACCCTGCTGGCCAGCCAGTTTACTTTCCTGAACAGGGACACGTGCCTCACATCACCAGCGCACTGCCTCTGTAAGGATGTTCTGCCTTCAGGAGTCATGCTGCACAGGTTCACAGGCTCTGCAGGGATCCTGAAGGCAGAAACACCTTACAGAGGCAGCAGGCTTGCAACGCAGGTGTGGGTGTCCACGCTCGGAAAAGTAAGTTGGCTGGTGGCGGGCAGTTCAAAATTAGTCCATGAAAAAGGGCACAACAGCTAGTTAAGTGGCAGTAATGTTCCAGCGTGTAGGTACAAGAAGAACTTAAACACTCTCATTTCATTTCATTTCAGATGGCTTCGAATTCTTGGAGGTGGTCAAGCAGGTTGCCAAAGACAACACCGACAATCCTGATTTGAGCATTGTATGGATTGACCCAGATGACTTTCCTTTGGTGAGTAGCTGGAGGATTATTGTCATTTCTTAATCGAAGCTTCTCTAGCGCCTTTTTTTATGCAAAACTGCACCACAAAAACTGAGGGACGATGGCTGCTCCTTTCCTTCACCTTCCTTCCTTAACTGCCTGTGGCAGCAGCAGCACCTGGAAGAAATATGTGAGAGACTGATTGTGCGAGGAGATGGGACTGGGGAGCACTCCTTAGGTTTTGCAACCCAGTGAACCCAGTCTGGAACCAAGGACCCTGGACTCCTTATTCCAGGAAGGTCGCCCTCTGATCTCACTGACAAGTCCTCTGCACAGGGCTTTATTCCCCCTTTCACACCATGTGAAACTTGGGGTGTTTTTTGTTTTGGTAAAAACAGATCTGACTCTCCTGTGGCTTAGTACTGCCTCTCATCGCTTAAAAAAAACCTTACCCCCCCTCCCGCTTTTAGCCATTCTAAACAAATTAATAGTAAGCAAACCACAGGATGAAAAAGTCTGAACATCTCCACAAATTACCCCCAACCACCACTCTCTAAGCACAGCAATTTTCAGGGATGTGGTTTTCAAAACAAAAAAGTTATACGCTAATCTTTTCCGCAATGCAATCCTGTGGGGAAAAATATCCAAAATGGCGGGCGGAGCACTTTGCGAAAAGCAAATAGATTCACTTGTGGTTGCTTCTCTTCGCTATGCTTTGCTAGCCCCCCAACTCGCTTCTCCTCTGCCTATACCGGAGGTATAGAACCAAAGAGAAGCGGATCACAGCCCTAGTACAAAGGAAAAATGGGGGGAAATGGATGGAATACAGGCAATGGCTGAATAGGGGGAGATGGGGTGATAGATGGGGAAGCGGCTCAATTTCCCTTGAGGAAACAGAAATCCCAATGATCCCAGACAGGGTCTGAAGGCTCCCTATGAGAGCACCCACCCACCCCAGTTTTGCCCCATTTCAGCAAACTGTCAGGGAAGCGAAGTAGCAGAGCAATAAGTAAGCACATAATTATGGTGCTCAATGAAATGGACCAGGAAAAGCAGTGATGGGGTGGGAGGAAGGGGCAGATGTAATGCAGAGGTACAGGGGCACCGAGTGGAAGAAGCATCAGGGAGCTGTTTTAACTGAAAGGATGGCGTAAACAACTCTCAGACACTGTGGATTTCTGAGATGAAAGCGGCTGGTTGGAGCCATGGGGGCCACAATGTCATTTGCCACAGACGACCTCACAGCTCACCCAAGCCGCAGGAAATCCCCCATGAAGACAGCCCCAGAGGGAGGGAGTGGGAGTGGTTATGGCCCCACCCCCTGTCAGCGTGAACCTCTCCCCCAAAAGATGCAGGTCACAACATAAAAAAGGTTGCATAGCCCTATTTTAAAATAATCCTTGCTTGACATTTGGCACATGACATACACATTAATTAATATTCCTTTTTGCTTCAACAATAATCCTCCTAGCATAATGGGGGTGGCGACAGCCAACAGAAAGCTCTGGCATGGGCTGGTCCATGAAGTCACGAAGAGTCGGAAACGACTGAACGAATAAACAACAACAATATGAAATAATAATACTTCCTATATTGCTTCCTGATCTTGGCAGTTGAAATTGAACTGAAGGTTGAATATATATTACCATACCTTTATTTTTTTTAAATTTGCACAAGTCACATACATTCTACCTTCATTGTTATCAAGTATTTTTTGTGTTGTAATTCGTTGGGTTTTCAGACCATTTACACTGAGACTGTTGAAACTAACTTCATCCATCTTTATTTGTAAATCATACCAGAATAAAATAAATAAGTTGTAGTATGACTATCTTAATAACATACAGATAAATAATCCCCCCTCCCGAAGAACCAACCCTTCATTTGTTATTTAGGGTTGAATCCAGCATTTGCTCCTGCCAACAAGGAGCACTCCCTGAGCGGAGCCGAGCTCTGGCTGGTGGGGAGGCATAGAGGCAATTTTTGCTGATTCCCCTGCTGCGTCCCCAATGCCACTTCATACTCTTATCCAGGAGGCCCCCCCCCCATCTCCAAACCAGATTTTCAGAGGCATGGGGAGGGAGGGGAATTGGTAAAAATGGTTCCCTCCCCCAGTCTGCCGATGGAAATGTGACTCACCACTTCTTTGGGATCCCAAAACCTGAACATTCATTGGAAATGATCTTCCAGAAAGTCTTCATATTTCTTTGCCACTTGCTGTTGGTAGAGTCCTGCCCACCTTCTGCTAATCTGAGAGCAATGCTCTGCATTTTGCATTTCACGTGGTAGAGTAAGCACGGAACAAGCAGCCATGTGCTTTTGCCAATGGCCCAGACACCTGCCCTGGTAGGTGAAGGGAATTGGCACCAGTAAGGAGGTGGAAGAAAGAGAGGTGTGTAAATAAACAATGAACGTTTTATTTTTGTAACGATGTAAAAACACTCGACGTTTCGGATTCAGAAGAATTCTTCCTCAGGAGCTAAAACAAATAGATTTACAAAACCATTATTTTAAAAGAACAAGAACAACTCCCATACAAATGTAATTGAACATTTGGATATCTATAATAATATAGTTTTTCGTTCTAGCAGCTACAATACTATGCATATCTATCAGTCTTGGCTCCTACTGAGCAGATTCTTAACTAAAAAAACTTAATGAAAACATGGTTATCTACTGTCATTTATCTAAAAACTACATGTAGTATATTTAAGAAACAAGTAATACACAACAAAATAAAACATCCATTGTTTATTTACACACAGCACCAGGGCTCTTCTCTCTGTCTTCCACCAGACACCACCTGCCCACCGGCACAGAATCCAGGGCTGCTTCCACACAAAGGGCTTGTAGCAGTATCACTTAGAAAACATTGTGCAGCTATTTCGTCTTAATGTATTTTCTATGGTGTGAAAAAGGATGCAAGCAGTAGTGGGAAAAGCATGAGTGAGTGACGATGCCTAGGTGACAACCTGTCTAATTCCGTGCATTAAAAAAGCCTCATCTGGAAGCACCCCTCCCTCTCTGGTCCTTTCCCAGCTCAAAATCACCCCCCCCCCGGCCCAACCTGTTTTTTCACCTGTGTGTGTAGGGGGGGGGGGAGATATTTTCACCATATCTGCCCTCTTACAAATAAAAGATTTTAAAAAGCAGATTGGGGAGGGTGACTCTGGGCTCCATCACACCTATTTCTCCCCCCACCCCCGAGTTTGTCTCCGTGATTTCTAGCTCCATTTCATTAGCGTGCCGAGCTAATGGCCCCTTTCACATGGGTTTGTGGTATCGTGCTATACCGATGAAACCTCCCTTTCGCTTGTTTGCTCTCCCACTCCACCCCGCCCCGACACATCTCCTTCTGCCTCCAGTTCATTGATTGTAACATTGTGATGGGCGTGGGCTGCTTCCCCTTCGCTCTGGCTTTGTTGTCTAGTGATTTACCAATTTATTTCATCGGCTGGGCTCCATTTCTATGGGCAATGAGAGTGGGATTGGAGCAGTAACAGTCCATTCTACCAACTCAGCACAAGTCTGTTCGTTCGACATGGTGCTGGAGGAGAAAAACTGCCCCCCTTTTGTCACCCTTCAAAGCACATGCCCCCCACAAAGGAAATAGCGTGAGGATGTCACTACAAGGGGCCTGAAGGGTGCTTTAATTCCATTTGGGGGAAATAATCCAGACTTTTTCCACCCTAGGAAAACACAAAAAAGGGAAGGGAAGTGGCGGAGTGACTGCAGGACAAGCACAATGTCATCTGAGTGCTGCGCTGCAAAATCACAAACCAGGCATGATGAGAGTGCAATAAAATGCTGGTGTGTGTCATGGGGTTGGCCCATGGTCCCTTTAAGGGACAACTTAGCTTCTCATCCCGGGAGGGAGGAGATGGGTTTCTTTGTGTCCGAAAGGGAGTGGAGAGCTGCAAATGCCAAGGACACGCCTTCATGCGGCGCTTGGCACCTGATAACAGCTAGCCGGACTTAGGTGCCCTAAAAGAGATAAAAGCTTGGGCACCCAAGGGTCTGGTCTCTTTCCTGTGGGTGTTGGAGTCCGGTGCGTGCATGTGTGAGCAAGGGGCATCCAGGCCGGCCCAGCTGGATGGCGGAGCTCCGCGTGGCACCGAGGGAAGGAGTCTAGTTGGAGTGTTGTAGTATTAGGTTTGGGTACTGGGGCAAGGGACCTTTGCCGAGTTACGGCTGGGGAGTGTTTTGAGGTGGGGAGCGAGTGTGTATTCAATTAGGCTGATTGAGAATGGGGGAGGGGGAGGTATTTGTCTGTGCTTTCCTGTACGTGTTTTATTCCTTTGTCTGTGTTTTCCCCCCAAACCTCCTAATTGTTCATCCTTGTGTGTGGACCCTAAAGAAGAGAGTGTTTAAGTGTAATACAATCATTTGGTTCCTACATCCAGTCTTCTGTTGTTCCTTGAGAATTTAGACTCAAAGGGGTTAAATTGGAGAGAGGGGGGGGGGCAAGTGTTTGAGCCGGGCTGGGCAAACCCCCTCTCTCGCCTGGGAGCCACTGAGTTAACCCTCAGGGTTCCACCACAGTGTGATGGAGCCCTCTGAGCTGGAAAAGAAAGGTCATGAACTTTTTCCATGCAGACTCATAGGCTGTAGCTAGACCTAAGGTTTATCCCTGGATCGTCCAGGAGTCAAACCTGTTCATCTAGGTGACACACAGAGGATCCAGTGCTCAGGCAGGGGCGAACCCTGGATGATCCCAGGATAAACCTTAGGTCTAGCTGTGGCCATAGCCTATCCAGGCTGCCTTGGGTCCATTTCATTAGCGTGCCTAATGAAATAGTGCATGTTCAATTTTGAAACAGGTTTAGATGGGGGATTTTTCATAGGAGCTAACAGAAAGGGGCAGGGCAGACCCTGTCCACTCATAGATGGTTTTTCAAATAACAACTCCAGCAGATAGCAGAATGTCCACTTTGGAAGAGGATTTGTTTTTTCAGTCTTTCTCCTCCTCCTTCTAGAGCTGAACACCCGCACTGAAAAAGGGTTCTGGGGCTGAGTTTCGCTCAAATTAAGCCTTCTTTTCAAAGAATGCATGTTGGAGAAAAGGAAGAAAAGGGAATAATAATATATTGAGTAGAAAAAAGGAAGGAATAACTCTTGTCTTCAGCAACCCCATTTCTTACACCCAGTTACTTATTTAGGTGCATCTGGATCTTTGTACTGTTGCTAAAAATACTTTTCACAATATTCAATGTATAAACGTGCTTCAATTTTCTTTTGCTGCTACAGCTCATCACATACTGGGAAAAGACTTTCAAGATCGACCTATTCAAGCCACAGATTGGTGTGGTCAACGTCACAGATGTGAGTATTAGTGAGCTCACTCACCCTCGGAACTCAGGGGCAAATTGGCCTGTGACCCACCCAAACTCCAGAAACTGACTTTGTTTGCCCTTTCTCCAAGTATCCCACTGCATAATAGATGGGGCTTCCAGAAAGTTCCCCAGGGTCAGTTGTGCCTTCAGCGATTATGGCTGTGTATAGATGATTACAATTTTTGTAATGGGACTATCAGCTTAAATAGCCTGATAATCAGTTCAGTAGTAAGTTGGTTGGTTGGTGAATCTGTTACATCACCATTACAGAGTCTCTCCTTTGGCTCATAAAGTCAATGAAGTGGCATCAAATTCAGGTATGACAACTATAATAAATTAGACAAGATATTGGCCTAGCGTTATTGAGTCTAATAACTATATTATTAGACTCTAGGGAGGTTGTGGGCTCTCCCACACTAAAGGCATTCAAGAGGCAGCTGGACAACCATCTGTCAGGGATGCTTTAGGGTGGATTCCTGCATTGAGCAGGGGGTGGGACTCGATGGCCTTGTAGGCCCCTTCCAACTCTGCTATTCTATGATTCTATATTATTGCAAAATATGGATATGCCTATCCAAGTTTTAGTAAATAGACATTTTACTTGATGTACAAGACATTTTAATCTCCCTCAAGAAGAGATTTCAGACCTTTCAACAGACCACTGTGACCAATTTACCCAGCACTTTGCAGACAAAATCACTTGGATCCGCTCTGACTTGGATGCTACTGTTGATACAGACCCAGCGGATGTAACTTTGGCACCTGCTTGTACAGTATTATTGGATATCTTTAAGTTTGTACAGTTCGATGATGTGGACAGGGTCCTTGGATTGGTGAGAGCCACCACATGTATACTAGATCCTTGCCCTTCCTGGCTTATAAAAGCAGCCAGAGGGGGACTGGCTGAGTGGGTAGGTGGAGTGATCAATGCCTCCTTTTGCCAAGGTAGGATGCCAGCCTGCTTGAAGGAGGCAGTGGTAAGACCCACATTGAAAAAGCCCTCCTTGACCCCCACTATATTGGATAACCACCATCCAGTCTCCAACATCCCATTTTTGGGCAAGGTATTGGAGTGTGTGGTGTCCTCCCAACTCCAGGGATTCCTGGATGAGACAGATTATCTGGATCCATTTCAATCTGGCTTCAGGCCTGGTTATGGGACAGAAACAGCTTTGGTCGCCTTGGTGGATGATCTTTGCCGGGAACTGGACAGGGGGAGTGTGTCCCTGACGGTTCTGCTGGACCTCTCAGCAGCATTCGATACTATCAACCATGGTATCCTTCTGGGCCGTCTTGCTGGGATGGGTCTTAGAGGCACTGTTTTACAGTGGCTCCATTCCTTCCTGGATGGGCGGACCCAGAAGGTGGTACTGGGGGACTGCTGTTCGATTCCTTGGCCATTGGCCCCTCAGGGCTCTGTTTTGTTCCCCATGCTATTTAACATATACATGAAACAGTTTGGAGAGGTTATCCGGAGTTGTGGGGTGCGGTTCCACCAGTACTCTGATGACACCAATCTGTACCACTCCTTTCCACCCAATTCCAAGGAAGCGGTTTCTGTGCTAAACCAGTGTCTGTTGGCAGTAAAGGATCGGATGAGGGCAAACAAATTGAAGCTTAATCCAGACAGGACAGAGGTGCTTCTGGTCAGTCGAAAGGCAGATCAGGGAATAGGGATTCAGCTTGTGCTGGATGGGGTTACACTCCCCCCTGAAGACACAGCCCCGCAGCTTGGGTGTACTTCTCGATTCTGCCCTGAGCCTGGATGCCCAGGTTTCGGCGGTGGCCAGGAGTGCATTTGCAGTTAAAGCTAGTGCGCCAGCTGTGCCCGTTCCTAGAGATGTTGGACCTGGCCACGGTGACACATGCCTTAGTTACATCCTGATTGGATTACTGTAATGCACTCTATGTGGGTCTGCCTTTAAAGAGTGTTTGGAAACTCCAGCTGGTTCAAAGAGCTGCAGCCAGATTGTTGACAGGGGCTGGTTACAGGGATCAGACAACTCCCCTGTTAAAACAGCTCCACTGGCTTCCAGTCTGTTTCCAGGCACAATTCAAAGTGCTGGTTCTGACCTATAAAGCCCTATATGCAGGGCTGGGCAGAGGGGGGCCAGTGGGGCCAGTTGGCATGGGCTTACGATTTTGAGGGGGCCTCCTGGTAGAGGCAAAGGTGTCTTATATATATCTTGAATAAAAGTGCTTGCCATTACCTTTTTTATAAATCGTTCTAGTTCATATGCATTTAGAACTGATTAAAAAATACTTAATGAGCAGTTTGAAACGGGGCCTACATTTCCCAGCTGGCCCGGGCCTATTACTAGCTTTGCCCAGTCCTGCCTATATAGCTTGGGTCCAGGTTATCTGAAAGACCGTCTTCTCCCTTATGAGCCTGCCCGTGCTTGAGATCTTCTGGAGGAGCCCTTCTTTCAGTCCCACCATGCTTGGTGGGAACATGGGAGACAGGGCCTTCTTGGTGGCTGCTCTGGTGCTTTGGAACTCTCTTCCTGGGGAAGCTAGGCTGGCTCCCTCCTTGTTGTGCTGGAAGCAGGCAAAAACTTGTTTGTTCTGACAGGGCTTTGGAGAATAATCTGGTCCTCCACCTATGTTAAGGACTTGTAAAATTGTCGTGTGTTTTAAATGTTTATTATTTTAATATTGGTAATATTTTTTAAAATTTTTGTACATTTCTTTTCCTAGGTTTAAAATGTATATGTTTTAAATTTTGTAAGGCCTCCTTGAGGCCCAGTATTGGGCAAAAGGCAGGATACTAATAAATAATAATAATAATAATAATAATAATAATAATAATAATAATAATAATGGTGTACGTTACATACAGGGCAACAGTAATGTTTCCTCTATCTAGAAACATGGAAGCTCTGCAGTTACATGTGGAGGACTTCAGGATATAGTCACGGGGCAGTGAATAAACTATCTTGTCACTCTTGTAAATTTTTCTGAAGTTACAAGAGGCCTCAAACTTCCACAAAAGAGTCAGCAAAGAACGTTCAGCTCAGTGGCTGCCCTTTGAGAGCAGAAATGTCCTGCCTGGGACATAATCGCACCATAATATTTGTCGTGCTTGCCCCACTTCTCTAAAAAGTGGGCAGCACTTACCTGGGTTGCTGGAAGTGTCTTTGGTGTTTCATAATATTTGAATTTGAATTTACAAACATACATCGCACTCCGTCTGCCCCACATTGTATCTCTGGAGAAGCAACCAGTACATACACACACCCATGCATCTACAGCTGACTGTTCCCCTGCGTCTCTCTCCAAATCTCTTAACTGCAGTTCCCTTTCATAGACACACAGGCTGCATTCAGACAACACGATAGTGAGTGGTGGGGTAATAATCAACTCGACTGTCATTTATCTGCACACACAACATGATAATAATCAACCATGGTGTGGATTAAAATCAGTGTTGAGTTGACTATTAGCCCCCTGCTCCTCTCCCCACTTCAGTACTCCCGCTAATATCCCATCAGCCATTGCTGCTGAAAATTTACCCTGCTGGCTAGACTAGAACAGCAGCTGCTCCTTTGACCGCTCTTGCCTTGGGACTCTGTGGCTGACAAAATAACCAACGGTGGCTGAGGAATTAACCAAAGGTGCCCTCCACAAAATATGATAACCGGTGATGGTTCACAGCACAGCACTGGTTTGTGTTGGTTAATTTGGCCAAATAGCCAACTGTTGGTTAAAAAAAATCATGCCACACAACACAATAACCCACGGTAGGTTAAATAGCCAACCATTGGCTATTTCAACCACCGTCAGTTATCATGTTGTCTGAACCCAGTCACAGACAGACCTATGTAAGAACACCTTTAGCTGGCGGGAGAAGTATGCCTCCTACTCCCTTCTCTGATTGCTTTTAAGCCCACAGGCCAGATGTTGCCCTCTTCTGAGCCAGGGGAACGATTTGTGTCATAGGAGTTCCTGCAGAGAACAATGTCAGCTTTCTGCCTCCTTTTCCGATCCAATTCTAGCATAGATCACCCAGTCTACAGGTTTAGCTTCCTTCTATCATTCTCACAAAGCTCTGAATAATTGGCATATTCCTTAGGGAAGTAGGGAGAAAGGCAAGCCCCTTTCCCAAACAACCTACCTATGGCCATGTATGAGGACAATTACTGTTCAGCTAATCTCTCTAAGAGTAGGGGTGACCCTATGGAAAGGAGGACCGGGCTCCTGTATCTTTAACAGTTGTATAGAAAAGGGAATTTCCTCATGTGTCATTTGTAGGCATGCAGCACCTGCTGAAATTCCCTCTTCATCACATCAGTTAAAGATGAAGGAGGCCTGCCCTCTTTTGTATCTGGTCTCTCTAGTATAGCTAGAGTGCTGAAATTCCCTTTCTATACAACTGTTAAAGATACAGGAGCCCAGTCCTCCTTTCTGTATGGCCACCCCTAAATTTTAGTGATCATTCAGACGACACTCAAACCCATAATAGGATTATGGCACTTGCCATAGCAGCCTTCATTGTTTCCTTTAACTTCTTTTTCATTTCCACCTCCCCCACTCTTCGTTCTGTTCTTTTATCTTCATAGGGTGACAGAGGTTGGTTAACTTCTGTCACCCTACGAAGAGAAAAGAATGGTGGTTCTGGCAACATGTCCATGTAATGTAGAATTTGCCAATTGCCATTTTTAAATGGGTTGTCTTGTTTTCAGAAGCTGAGGGAATGACAGATCGGTGGTGGTGGCGGTGGTAAAATCAAAAGGCCATTAATCATTTCTGATCATTGCGAGTTTCCAGGGGTCTAGGTTGACCCAGCAAGTACTTGTTCTAGCACAAACCCTGTAAGAATGAATTGGGCTTATTTCAGCACAGGTTGAGGATGATTTGGGCTATCAACATGTGAACTATGGCCCCTAATATAAAAGATATGTACTTTTGGTTGGCACTGTCTCTCTTTCACCCCCAAAGATGGCTGTGTCCATCCCAGTCACAGGTAAAGTAAAGGACGAGGGTCGGTTTTTATAGCAAAAGGGTGGCATCGGGTAAAGGGACCTTCTTTCCCTACCCCAGTGCTTACCTTCTATAGCAGCCTTCCTCAACCTGGGGCGCTCCAGATGTGTTGGACTGCATCTCCCGGGAGTTGTAGTCCAACACATCTGGAGCGCCCCAGGTTGAGGAAGGCTGTTCTATAGCCGTCTTTCTCAATGTGTTTCTTTCCTAGCCAAGTTCAGTTCTATCTCATATTCAAGGTCAGCTGGTGACCAAAGTACCTGATGGAACTGTGAGGAGGTAAACTGTGCACCTCTTTTCTCTAAAAATCAGAAACCCCCATATCACACTTTATGTATAACTTGGGCAGACCTGGTTTTTAGCATGTTAAGTTTGGCTGAAGCTCTCATGGTTTTCTGTGAAGGAAATGTTCACTTCTCTGTGTGTATTGCATTTTCTTTCAGGCTGATAGTGTCTGGATGGACATCAGTGATGATGATGACCTCCCCACCCCTGAGGAATTGGAAGATTGGATAGAAGATGTACTTTCTGGGAAAATAAATACTGAAGATGATGATGTTGAGGAAGATGATGATGATGACGACGACGATGACGATGACTAGGTTACAGCTCTCTGAAAGCTGGACATTAAATTCTGTATGCCTCAACATGTTATGTCTCACAGTGTCCTTCTCCTATAGGGAAGAGATTTATTTTTAGAACTTCCAAAGGCTATTTTGAAAGGTCCTTGAAAATTGGTTGCTTTTTTCCCTTTCCTCTGTACCCTGTTCCAAAATACCCCTGGCTTCCAAAAGGTGTTTACCAGGCATAAGATATACTAAAATCAATTAAAAAAATGATGGTGAATGATTAGCATGTCTGCAAATGTCTCTCTTTAGGTCCATGTATTGATAGGAATAAGAGTTAAATATGGAATTATAATAGCAGCTTCCATGAGTAAGATCAAGGATGGACAGACTTAAGTACTGCCTGATCTACTTCCTCTCCCTTGAACCTCAAAAGCAACCAGCTTTGGCTATTTGGCAGTATAAAAATGTAATAAATAAATAAATAAATAAATACTAACTTAAGTCTGGGGATATACACTTAAAATTTAAGACTTCTGAGCCCATTAATTTGTTTTGAGTACCAGAACTGAACAGAGCTCATAGTCATTCAAAACATTCTGTTTATTCATCCAACTTCCTCTCCCTTCTTTACTTCACTTTAAGTGTCGTCCTTACTTTCAAAATTATCTGTGATTTTGTTCACAAACTTCTAATGTTCTATCCCAATTCTGACTTTTCTCCATATGTATGTTAACCACATGGAGAAGGGGCTGCCCCGTTGGCCCCACTCCGTGTGTTATGTGTGCTTCTGACCCCACCCCTAGATTTATGCATGTTCGTTCAGCATGTTCCGCACGTTCACCCAATCAAAAACAGCAGTATCTGTGTGAATGCCTTGTACAATCAGACCTGATTATGCAGGTGTCATGATTGCATGGAGCACCCACATGCATATTACTGTTGTCACACCAAGCTTGTGTGCATCAGTGGGACGGGGATAGCAGTGCACACAGTGTTGCGGGTGGAGCTACTGACATGATCCAACTCCGTACAAAAGGAAGCCAGCCCCCAGAGAGAGAGAGCGATCAGAGCAAGCGAACAGGTTGGGCAAACAGCAGTTTGTCATGGGGAGTGTAGTGGAAGAGGAGACCAAGGCAAGGAGGAGAAGAGAGGCCTTGAGTAAATCCAGGAAGCTGCCTATTCAGAGGTCGTGTACTTGCTATATGCTCCTGAGTGCTGAGCCAAGGGGCATGTCCTAAGAGTTGCTGCAGGGCCTGAAGGGGTGTGGTGTGATTGCTTTCAGCAGCTGAGTGGGCAGGGAGTCTCATTCTGATTCCAAGCTGAGCAGAAGCAGAGAAGAGGAGCTGCCCTAGCTGGAGTAGAAGCTACAAAAAGGAAGCCAGCTCCCAGAGAGCGAGCTAACAGGGTGGGCAAACAGGATTTTGTCAAGGGGAGTGCAGCAGGGGAGGTCAAGGGGGGAGGTCCCTAACAAATTGTTCATCTCATAAGTCACACTCATATAGTAGGGGACTTTGTTTGTTCTGCTCAGAGGGAGAGGGTGCTTGGGCACAATTGTGTCAAACACCCGTGTCATCTCTGCATTCCACAGAGCAACCTGGGCTTCGACAGGAGCACCAGCCATACCAGCAGGAAAGCCCCCCAGAGCCCTCTGGAATCCATCGGAGTCCATTAGCCTCCAGGGGTGGACCATTTTAATAGGCCCCCCACCCTTGCAAATAGCCTTGAGCGTTTAAAGAAGAAAAATAAATGTCATTAGCAAATGAAAGAAAACCTTCCTGATTTTCCTTTTCTTCCTCCAAGCTGTACATTGATTTTCTATCCAGGCAAACAAACAGTATATGATTCTGAAAATATTGTGGGAATCCAGAGCCACAGTACGGTTTCCTCCTAAAATGCATTTTTTAAAGTGTTGGCTTGTTTTGTTTTGTTTTCTAAAAGAAAGGATGAGGGTGGTTACATTAATTGTTTCACACAAAGACATTATTTTGCAATGGTCAAATGATAATAAAAAGCAATGTGTAGATCTGTGAACTCACAGACGTGCACCCCTCCACAAAGGCACACGACTTCCACCACATGGTCTTACTATCCCACCCCCACCCCTAATGCTAGTCAGCTATGTGGTCACAGGAGTCATCCATGCAGGTATGCAGACACAGAAAGAAAAGAGTGTCAGCTGGTACAGACCAGAGTTTTGAAAGGTCGAAAGCAGCGCAAACCAATTATTGGCAATACATTCCTTGAACAAGTCTTTTAACACAACAGCTCCAGTCTCCTGTGCTTTGCCTTTTGCAAGGCAAACCGGGCAATGCAGCAGAAAGTGAGAAGTTGGTGGCTTCAAACTGAGCAGATGGTCCAAGATAAGAAGGCACCAAAATTTCCATAGTGGTAGTAAACCAGGGCAGATTCTTGCTTACTGGTTGCAGCATGGGAACTGCTTTCAAATGGTCAGCACTGGCAGTGACTGTCCAGAAACCAGGCCAGACAAGCAGGTGACACAGTTACTTCCCATGCCACCATGACCAGGAGGTGCTGGCAAGGGAGGGAATGATGCCATCCAGCAGTCCCACCTGGCTCTTGGATAAAAATGTTCCTGGCTAGGCATGGAACTTGGTAACACAAGAGCCTACAGCAGGTAACACATTAAATCAACACAACATTTTTCAAAAGGATAGTTCTAGACTTGTAGAATTCTAGTGTATAAAGTTCATGCTCAACCATATAAACAAACTAGGCGATCACTTAAGTCGCCAAGTTCACTGGGGCACCAAGTTCAAGGGAAAAAATAAAAATAAAATAGTGAAGATGTCATACACAGAGAGAAAGAGAGAGAGAGAGAGAGAGAGAGAGAAGCCAAATTAATTGGCAGGACATTTGGCTGAAGACTGGGTGGGGAGAACAAAAAAATCAGTGGTGTTAAGGAGAGACGTCATTGGAACAGCCTCAGACCATATTATTTTTAAATACCTGCGTCAAATTTAAAT
Source organism: Elgaria multicarinata webbii (assembly GCF_023053635.1). NCBI lineage: Eukaryota > Metazoa > Chordata > Lepidosauria > Squamata > Anguidae > Elgaria > Elgaria multicarinata. The sequence goes on from NC_086173.1 coordinate 505,593, forward strand.
AACGATAGTGACTTGCTTCAAAGTTTGTGCAAGGGCTTTGCGGAGTAGGAGTCCATTCTTTCTACCTGCAAAGCAGCAGTTTCTGCAGCCGAAACTCTCCCCACGGCCTGAGTTCGATCCCAGCGGAAGCTGGTTTCAGGCAGCCGGCTCGGGTCGACTCAGCCTTCCATCCTCCCGAGGTCGGTAATATGAGTACCCAGTTAGCTGGGGGAAAGGTAATAAAGGCTGGGGAAGGCAACGGCAAACCACCCCGCTATAAGGCCTGCCAAGAAAACATCAGCGAAAGCTGGCGTCCCTCCAAGAGTCAGTAATGACTCAGTGCTTGCAGGAGAGGTTCTTTTCCTTTCCATATGGGCTATTTCATCCTCTCAGCCAGCAGAAAAGACTTCCACTTTGAATTCCTGCTCCCAGTGTAAACTTGGGTTCTGCTCCATTTAATGTGCGCTTTATATTTCAATTTAGACCCAATGTTTAGAGGTTGATTAAAGTAAGACCCTAAAAAAGCTCCACGGGTATCCTCAAGGTTTTTTTAGAGGCTGTATTCCCCACTAGGAATAAGTATTTTTCTTGGGGAAAGCCCTTTTAACTTAGACATGGCATAAGAAATCCTCAAATTCTACAAAATTTTATATGCTGCTAATACGTGTTTTCCAATATATAAAAAGCCAATTATACAGTGCATGACTTAAGATAAAAATCTACAGATGACATTTTAATATATGGAAGAGTTGTATAGGTGGGCAAAAACATTGGCAACATGTTTTAAGAATTAGTTGGCAATTTGTTATTGCTGACTGCAGTATTATTGGCAAATTACTTTAAAAACAGTCTGCTTCTCAGTTTGAAAGAAAAGCTGAAAAAATGTGGCAGGTGGCCTTAATTAATAAATGAAAGGCATTTTTGGAATGGGAAAATACATTCAGTGTGCAAACAAGTAAGTAAACCTTGGCCTCCTTTTGTTAATTATTGGAAAAAGGAAAAACCTATATGGCAAGCAGTGTTAGCTATGACTTAACATGATGGATATGACTGAATTGGGGAGAAAAAAAACAGTGATCGTGTACATTCATGGGAAGATTGTCGATAAAACATTTGAGTTAACTTTTATCTGTTTATATATGTGTTTTTCTTCTTCTTGTGTGTCTTAAAAAAAGAAGCCCCTATCAAACAGGAAGAGCTGCCAGCAGAACTTGGGGACCAGTATATACAGTACCCCACACTGGCCAGGAATCAAATAGCTACAGGCCCACAAATGCAGTTCTTGAAAGACTAACATTGACCACACATTCCCCCAGTAAAAAGTGAGACCCCCATCCTCACCCCCGGACACTTAACCTGCCCTCTTCCACACCCTCTTGGAAACGCAGGAAATTTGGGCAAGAGCTCTAGGCTTTGGAAACAATGTGAGAGATTTGCTGCTTCCGAGTGGCTTCAAAGCCTAGTGTGGACGGCCCCCTCCTTTCCATGCAGGACAGAGGACAAGCAAAGAAGTCAGCTGCAAACACAGTCAACGGAGAGGGAAGTAGTCAACACACAGTGCGTTATTGCGTGGGCACGCCCCGCACAACATGTTGCCACGCCCCCATCAAGCGGCTGCAGTTCCCGTTGAGTCAACATGGCGGTTGAGTGACAGTCCGCCTGCCCCTTTCCCCACCCTCCCTCAGGCCTCACAGTCAGGGCCGGTGCCAGACTCTTTCGCGCCCTAGGCAGGCGCGCCGTACTGAAGCCACCCCCACCCCCGCCCCCGCTCCTGGCTTCTGGGCGCACCTTCTGAAGCTGCCGCCCCAACCCCCAACCCCAGCGCCCTGGCTTCAAAACCAGGAGCGGCTTCCAGCCGGGCGCTGGCTTCAAAGCCAGGACGCTGGGGTTGGGGGTGCCGGCAGCTTTGGAACGGTGTGCCATTCAGCACCCTCCTTTCCTTGGCGTTCTAGGCCGCCGCCTGAGCTGCCTCTACGGCAGCGCCGGCCCTGCTCCCAGTGCTATCCCAGCAGTGACCGTGGCCCGAAATCCATGGCCATTGACATCAACACAACAGGAAAACATGCCTCTCACTCCCCATTGGATGCTCGGCGGCTCTGGGCCGTCCTCTCCACCTCTGATTGGAGCACCAAACTTCAGCCAAGTGCCCAGACATAGGCAATAGGCCCCTTTCCCCGCTCATGCCTCCCCCACCCATTTCGCCCAGTGGCCTCCGGCTCCCCACGCCCTGGATGACCCTTCATCACTGCATGGCCGCTCAGCCAGTCACCCTGGCAATGCCATGCCGCCCTGCCAGCCTGGCCACCCCTTCTCATCTCCACCCGCCCCTTTGCCAGCCTCCACTTCCCCAAGACTCACACAAAGCCCAGCCCAAGGGCGCACACGGGCGCTGCAGCCAGCTTCAGCCTCATTATCTGCTGAGCCTCAGCCACCCCTCCCCGAGTCCCCACTTTTCTAACACGAGCCCAAAGCACATGGGCACTTTTGGAAGCATCTTTATTCATCATCGGCTATAGGAATGGGCACATGGCCATTGGGGCATTGGAAAGCATTGCCATCTTAGTCAGGAAGGCAAAGGCACCTGCTAAGGCACAATGGTTAAGGCTTCTCAGAGCATTACACGTTGCTGCAGGAAAGGAAGTGTTAAGGGGGGGTCTCACTCAGGAAGCGATACCAGTCCAGTCACACTCACTCCACTTCTGCTCCTCACACATGGGGGTAATGCACCCAGATCCACTCCCCGATCCTTTGGGGCACCCACACCACCTCTGCCCTTGCCCCACGCGCTCCAGATAGATTCTGGGGGCACGGCAAAGGCCCCCTCCCCCTCCCATCCACCAGGATGGCATCGCTGTCATCACCCGGCCGAGGCAGGTCAGGGTGGTCCTCCAGTAATGCATCCCCACAAGACCTGCAGATGTTGTGCAGAATGCAGAAGCACACTATGACGTCAGGAATGATGTCAGACTCAAGGTCTAGCAGACTAAACAGAGAACGCCAATGTGCTTTCAGAACCAACCATAGCCCATTTTACCAGCACAGAGGGGCTGGTAGATCCACTGGCCCTACCCATGGCCCTGGGCAAGGGCAGGCATGAGGTGTCATAGTGTCAGGGTGACTGGCTGCAGCGATGAAGGGGCATTGAGAGTGTGGAAAGCCAGAGGCCAGTGGGCGAAGTGGGGGGGGGAGGCATGAACAAGGAAAACGGTGCCCCTCTCTCCCATGACAATGGCATTTGTCTTGGGAGACTGAACTGGGAGTGGGGAAGAGGGGGGTGTCTGTGGTGGCTTGTACCCTACAACAAGGGATTGGGGCAGCCTGCGACGAGTGGAGCCGTGCCAGATACTGCTGCTCCAAACTGCTTGTGAGGGGGATGCTTGTGACCGGGGGGGGGGAGTGCTGGCTGGTGTCCACGGAGCTGCTGGGAGATGCTCCTTTCAGAATCTGGCCATTCGGTTGAGCGCTCTGAGGGCAGGATGGGGAGGTGGGTGTCATGGGTTGCTAGGCAGACTGCGGAATGGAGTTTCGGCATTTGTAGCAGAGCCAGAGGACTCTATGGGCTTCCGAAATAGCTCACTGGACACGTGAAATTAGGCAATGGAGCCCGCCAGACGACACATTAATCAATGGGTGTCCGGATAAGCAACGGAGTAGCGCGTTGTTTTTCTACGTTGGCTAAATCATCAAAATAGCATACCGTGAGTTGTGTGTCTGTTGTGTGTTGCCCACCAGACGATACGGTAAGCAATGCAACAGACGATTGCCTAATTAATCAACTGTTGCTCATTGTGTCATCTGAATCCAGCCACAAATAACAGCTATCTACCAAGGCCAGCTACCATTTATGGAATTGCGGACATGAGGGAGTAAGTGGCTGTTGCTGCATTGTCTCTTAAATAGTATGTACTACCGGCCACCTTAGGGCTTGGCACGGTCAGGGAGGGGCCCCTTTGAGCACCGCAGCAGCTGCCCCACCATTCCGACCCCTGATGTCGGGTCTGCCTATAACAAACACAAGTTCAGCCTAGGGCTTGCTCGCCCCAAAGCCAATAGAGCCATTCGTAAGGACGCTGTGCGCCTCCGGGGGCGGCCCCCCCGTCCCAGCCCCTTTCGGATGGCGGCAGCCCCTACTCGGGGCCACTCGGATGCCCGTGGAGAGGCGCTCAGCCCTGCCGCCAGAACAGCGCGGTGTCTGGAGAAGAGCTCACGGCTCCCAGCTCCTGAGGGGCAGCTGGGTTTCGAGCGTGCAGCGCTGCTCTCTCGGCTCGCGTTCCGTCTCCTGCCCGGGCTTGCCAGCCAAGCCTGCGGAGCACGCAGCAGACAGAGCCACTGGGCCTGCCGGAGCAAAAGCACCGAGCGGATGCTGGGGCTCTTGGGCAAGGGCATCATGTGAACGCACAGGGCCGATCCTGCGTGATCCCCGGGATATGGCAGGTCTAGCCATGGCCTTAGTCTGTTGCTTTTCTGCTGCATGGCTCCAAGTGTGCTGAGAAGCAACAGGTCTTGTCCAAATCCAACACTCAAAAAGCCACCTGTGGAAGGTGCTTTTGCCATGCAAAACTGCTCTAAAAAACAATGCATGATCAAACTTTGGATAAATTTATGACACAACCCATTTCATCCCACTAATATAGAAACACTCAGATCCAGAGGCACAGGTGTATGTGCTTTCCAAAAACAATTCAAGAAAGTCACATGAACGCTAACTGGCTTAACATACAGCAAGAAGGAGCTTTATGCATTGCAAGGAGTTATTTCTGCTCAATTCCTGAAGGTTGCAAAGTTAGCAACAATATTGTGGATTCTTACGAAGAAGATGATACTTTAGTTTTAGGAAAGTAATATCTAAACAGAAAAGTTAAGGAGTTACCAACAAATATGTACAACTACCATCAGCTTTAAATCAGGAGCTAAAATGCAGTGCTCGGAGTCACTTTATATAGGTTTAATTTGGTCTGTGTACATGACCATGAGTGTATACTCACTGAACTCAATGGAACTTCTAAGTAAATATTAAGGAAGGATGACACCACCCCCATTTTTGCTGGGGACTTTCAGGAGGACACAAAAGTCAGGTGACTTTGGGGGTAAGTTGGGGTAGCCATCTTTTTCTCCCCCAAATGACCCTGGAAATGATACATCACCATAGAGGCTTTGAAAGTGTACAGTAGCCATGGTTTGGCTTTTAAAAAATGTAAAAAAAGGGGGGGCAGACTACCCATTCCTTGCTGAATTTCACCCTCCCCAAACGTCCCCACTCCAGGGACATTTTCAACTCCCTAGATTCATCAAAAATGTGTCAGGGTTGGGAATTTCTCTCACAGATTTGTTCTAGTCCTGGATGAGAGTTGGACTTAATATTTTGTCAATGCCAGATGCAGATAACTCATAGAACTGGAAAGGTCAAACCGATAAGGAAGATTTCCTCATCAACCATTAATTGAAGAAAGTATGAGTCATCCAGTTCTGGACGATGTGTGTGTATATATATATATATATATATATATATATATATATATATATATGTGTGTGTGTGTGTGTGTGTGTGTAGATATGTCATTACAAAATGGACTTGCTGTGATACTGTATGTCTCTGGACTGTGCTATTGCTGTAAATAAGGAAGATGTTATGTACCTATGAATATACCTCAGTAAAGTGTTACTGAAGAGAACTCTGTCTGTGGGAATTAATTCTTCAAAGGAAGCTAATCTGAATGCTGGGTGACTAAACTCTGCTACAGTTGGTACCCAACAAAATGTGGTAAAATAAAGCTACCATGACTGCTTTGATGCAGCCCTGCTAAATATACATAAACTGCGTTGCAAGAGCCTTTCCCTCAGAGCCATAAAGTTTTGTCCAGAACAGAACTGCAATGTCACTTTTGGTGGGGGCATTAAGAAGTATGTGAACTAGAGGGTGGGGCAGGGTGGGTAATTTGGATTTTCTGCCTCAGGTAGAAAAATGTTGCTCTCACTCTGAAGTTCTACTATGCCAATATACACCCATGCATGGCTTCTTAAAAGGATGGGGGGTGGGGGGGAGCTTTGATAAGAAAAGGTAAAACCAATTATTCATCATATAGCACTAATCTGGTACTTTAACGTTCAAAAGGTCCTAATTCGCTGTGCAGATAATCTGTAATGACTTTCCAACCTCTGCATTTTGGCTTTTACAGATATGGCACACTGTTCTGAGTACAGAAAAAAGTGAGCTTCACAAGGATACACGAATGTAGGGATTCTTCTTGTTGCCAAGTATTTGCGGATCAGACGCTCTGTTCCATACCAATTAAAGCCTTTGGTTGAATATCCAATGCGTGGCAGGTGGACGCTCGCTGACAGGGGGAGAGGGAGGGAGGAAGGGAGGAAGGAGAGAAACTTTCAGATGAAATGTACAACGTTGGTGAAGGAGCACTGTTCTGTGTAAGAAGTTATTGATTACCGACAGAACTCTGCCTTTCATTGGACCAATAAGGATAGGGATAGATAACTGGAAGCCCAAGGATTCAGGGCATCATCAGACGAGTGTTTTATTGCACGCTCGTCTCTGGGGACTCACGGATTTTCACAGGTCCCTCTCACAATGTTGTCTGTGTCTCTCACACTTCCTGCCCCTTCAGGCCTTCTTCGTGCAACAACAAAAACCACCCAGTAAGTCCGACTTCTTTTAAAGACGGAGAAGCAGTGCGATCACAACAGCCCACTGAATGGGCCACGAGCACTTTGTTTACTTCCTCTTTCGAAAGAGGAAGTATTGAGAGACAAATGCATGGGCAGAGAAGCAACAGTAAGCAAACACAATCCGCCCCCCTTCCAGTGTGATGACTCCCTCAGTCTGGTTCCTGGCATTAGCCACTGATCCCAGGGATGCTTTCTCCCTTGTGCACTTTGGCTGCTTTCTTCACTGGGTAACGTGGAAGATAGACAAATGTTTCTTTAGCTGACCTGTCCCTCCCCCTCCTCCCCCGGCTCTAGTGAATAGCAGCAGAGCCTTTGGCATAGTTCTCCCCTATATGTACTTCAGCTGATGACTCATATGTGAGCAAGATGTAGGCAAATGAGGTCCATCATATAAGGGGAAGGACATAACTACCCACTGTGGAAGAAGAGGCTGGGAGACTTTTGCTTGTATCTTGTGAGATTAATTTAGTAGGCACAGCCAATGCCGTTGGCACCTTCAAACCTCAACCAATTTAAAGATGACCAGAGAATGACCTCAAGGGAAAGTCAGGTTGCTTATCTGTAACTGAAGTTCTTTGCATGGTCATCTGTGCATTCACACATACGGGCTCTGTGCTTGCGCAAAGCTGCACTTCTGGAAAATTCCACAGTTGAGGAGGTTTGGGCAGGAACCCTCCCCCACTGTCTCCCTGTGCATACTCCACTGGATTCCTGCCCAGTTCCTCAGTTCAAGGGAGACCACCATTAAGGCCTCCCCTGTACCGAAGAGTCGCTCCGTATCCATAGTACCATTAATTGACATCAAGTGGGGACAGTGGGTTGGTTGTGTGAATGCATAGATGACCGTTCAAAGAACTTCAGTTACAGGTAGGCAACCTGATTTTCTTCTTCGTGGTCTCTGTGCATCACACAGATGGGAACTAGCAAGCTGACTTGCTGTGGAGTGGGTCAGTATCCTAGTGAAGAACTTCCAACAAGACTGTGCAGCAAAAGGAGCAGTCTTCCTTGGCTCAAATGTTGAGATGGTAATGCCTGATAAATATCAATGGCGAGGCTCATGCCACGGCCCTGCATAGCTCTGGCAATGGTACTCCCCTGCCAAAGGCTACTGAGGTGGCTACCGCTCTTGTAGAGTGTGCCTTCACTTGGTTAGGTATTTCTACTCCAGCCAATTCGTATGCAAGTTTTATGGTGTGGACATTGAGAGTCTTTGGGAGGAAAAGGGCAGCTCCTTGGAAGCGCCTCCTCAACAAATAGTCTTTGGGATTGACAGAAGGGTTCATTGTGCACATCGTGGATTCTAATGGTGTCGACAGAGACACACAAAAAAGGCCAGGAGGGATATGTCTTGTTCGAAATGGAAACCTGAGACCACCTTAGGAAGAAGGAGATACTGGGGTGAAGGATACATTTGTCTTTGTGAAACTGGGGGTACAGTGGATCTACTCTCAGTGCCGTTAGTTCTCCTGCCCATATTGCTGATGAGAACTCTGCTATAACAGGAATTGGCTATAAAAATTCCCCGCTCAAGTAGAAGCAACTGCCAAAACGTCGAGCCAGATTTTGGCCTGAGTGGAAGGTTCAGAGCTGCACAACGCGGCAGAGAGAATGCGCAGGGGCACTGCAGCAGGCAAGGCTTCCGATGGAAGGAGACCTGTTTTAGCCATCTGGGTTATGATTGCTGTCTTCCAATGGGACAATCCTGCAATGGCAGGAATTCTAGAGCAGCCTCCCCCAGTGTTTTGGACTAAAATGGAGAGGAGGAGAACTACCTGGGCTGGCTTAGGCACCACACCTGGGGCTGGGGGAGGGCTGTCCTACAGTATCATAAACTGGAATGTCTACAGTGAGCCTTTCAGCTTGTTTAAACAGGACCACCAGGCTTCTCTCTGCAAACTGAGGAGCATCATGTCTCTTCCATGTCAGCATCGACAGGCACACTTACCATCCTTTTTCTTGGCTGCCAGGTAAATTTTTTTTAATCCTTTTTCCAAAGCAGGGAGCTTAATTCCAGACAAGTTGTTGGAACCGTCTCGGTGTTGTGCTACAACAAGGGCCAACTAGGAAAAAATTATATGTGTTGAGAACCAATCAGATAAATCCAAGACTAAATGCATGGCTTAGTGGCAAGGAACAGTCCTGTCCCCGACTTTGCAAATGCTATAGAGCCTCTGAATCAAGCCTGGAGGAATCTGAATACCCTTGCTTTTATTTTATTCCCCCCACCATGGCTTGAAAACATAAATATATCCTTAAAAACTTAACAGTAGATGACAATCTTGCCAGGACAGCTGGAAGTTTCCAAGGATGTTGCTCAGTAACTGTTTTGTGGCTTATTCTGTGTTCAGGGGCATATTGTATTTGGCTCATATTTACAATGAATAAAATTAGGAATGAAAAGCATATCTTTTTATAATTACCAAGTCTTGTCCTTTGTTTCTGGATTCCTTATCATCAATGGGGAATAAAAGAGTTCCTCCCAACGTTAGGTCTACAAAAATAATTAAGAGTGAAAAAACATTTAATCCCATGCAGAATTGAGGAGAGGAAGGAACAAACTTTATTGGTTCCCTCTTTCATCTTATATTTTTATCATAATAGTGACCTCCCTCAGATGGGGAACAGAGTCAACAAAACAGCAGGCAAAAGAAATAATAACAATTTTATTTATTTATTTATTACATTTTTATGCTGCCCAATAGCTGAAGCTCTCAAATTAAAACCATAATAAAACAACCAACAGGTTAAAACCACAAATACAAAATACAGTATAAAAAGCAGTATAATAATAAATAAATAAATAAATAAATAATATAGCAGCAACAGAGTGTGCGTTCCTTGCCTAGGCTTTCCCGTCCTCAGAAATAGGAAATTAAAATAAAATATGAACAAGGGAGGAATTCCCTAAAACTACACTAGCTAGTTTTTGGCCATGTCAGGCTTACCTTTCATCTTTCCTGCCAACTCATATATTTTTTTGGGTTGGGCAGATCGATTCTCTAAAGCTGTGAACAAGCCTCCTCTTCCCCAGCGGCCAGAGTCATCTGAAACAAAGGGTTACATGTAAGAGGTTTCTATTTAAGAGGGAGGGGGAAAGTCAGGTATTCAAAGAGATCAGCTTCCATGGCTTGATAGGAGATCTATTGTCAGAATCCTGGCACCGCTGGCTCTGTTAACTACAACCCCCCCAAACTAGAATCTCTTCCAAACATATAGCAAAGTTTTGTTCCAGTTTTGTGCCGTTTTGTGCCACAAAACCCAAGTTTTGTGCCACTACCAACAACTTTGTATTGATACATCAAGTTTGGGGGTTTGGTGAAAACACATCAAAAAATGGACTTTGTCGTACCACCTCCAAAGAGGTGCCAAAGTTCTCTGCTGTTTTGTGCCATGAACTCCGGGTTTTGTGCCACAACCTGAAGAGTGAAAATGACATACCCTTAGGCGTGGTCTGCAAAATGAGTGGGGAAATCACATTCTCAGGTCAACACCAATCCGGTGCCAAAGCTTTGTGCTAATCTTGTGCCGTTTTGTGCCACAAACTCCAGATTTTATGCCACCCCCAAAGTGCGAAAACAACATACCCTTAGGCGTGGTCTGCAGAATGAGAAAAAAATCACAGTCCCAGCTCAACCCCAAACCAATGCCAAACTTTTGTGTTAGTTTTGTGCCACCCCCTGAAGCGTGAAAACGATATACCCTTAGGTGTGGTCTGGTGAATGAGAAATCATGCAAATCAATGGTGTTACATAGAATAATTAAATGCAGATATTTGATTTTAAAATTAAATAGGATAACATGGCATTTAGTGATAAACACATTATTTAGGACTAAACACAAATTATGCTGAATCTATGTGTTTTGAGCCCTCAGCTAATTCTGTAAATTAGCTGTGCGCCCAGCTCCCTCAATCTGGATCAAGGGTGTGGTGTGTGTGCGTGCCTTATCCTTTTACCCTCATACTAGAGCTGCAATTAAAATCGTCTTTCTGATGCTACTAGCCACAGAGGGGGGAAAGTGCAGGCTTTAAATGTAATCTTGTTGGTATTTTACAGTATGACAGAAAGGGGAACTTTACAGTGGAAACTTTTCATATTTGAATTTTCACACCTTGAAGTACCTTGGAACCCTTAATTCCCCCAGAATTCCAGGTTCTGCAGCAGCCAAGTCAGGATGCAGATTTATGTAGATTTCTGGTGATAATTGTCTCATCCCATTGGGATACATAACCAATATCCTTGGTTAGCTGTCTTGAACAGATACGCATAACTTTAATTAATGATATTAACTGAACCAGGTAAATCATCTTGTTGTAGATACAAGGACACAGCAGAAATTCCACTTCAAACAGAACTTCTAGCCATTGTGGTTCCCAAACTTCCAGACCCCATTGAGCAGTAGTGGAGATGTAGGGAGTACATGCTTCATCTCAACTCATAAGCAACAGAGGAATTCTACCCCAACTGGACTTTGTGGCCACTACAGCTGCTCAGAAATCCAGTGCATTAGAACTAAGTCTATAATAACAAAATTTATTCCACATACCTACACAGTACACAATAATGGCGTCCTCTTCTCCTGCCATAGGATGGGTAACATCACCCATGACATACTTGATGGAGCTCAGGTCTGGGTCTGTACACTCCAAATCCACATCCAGCCTACCTTCTTTCTCCTCCTCCTCCTCACTGCTGTCTTCTGACTCAAGACAGTAAGACCTGTAGTGATTAGCCTCCCACCAGGCCATCCTGAATTTAAAGAACAAATATCCATCAGGTTATTGAAAGATATTTCTCTTATTATGTATTATTTAAATATCAATTCAACTTAAGCCTTCTGACTGAGGAACTATTACATTGATAGCAGAAAAGCAAAGCTTACTAACATAGCTCCCCCATCCCTCCCCAACAATCCATGTTCTATAGAAATTTCAGAAAGGCATTCAGAGTATGGAGAAGCAAACAATAAATGTTGGTGCTATTCCAGTCTGTAAGAGGTACCACCAGATACAATTCTTTAACCAAGTGTGATATTGCTGCTGCAGCAACAGGCAGAACAAAGAAAGGTCCCTACAGCTTTTGCCCCTATGAGATCAATGCATGCAAAGACTCTTACTTCTTCTGGTGTTCAGCTTCTGCCTTCTTCTGCCTCTTTTCTTCCCTCAGGCTGGCCTTCTTTGCTGCTGCCTCCTGCAGTTTTTTCTGCTGGACCTCCAGTTCTTCTATACTCAATTTGCGCCTTTTCTTACTAGGTTCCATCTGAATGCCCATGAGAAGAACCTGGAGAAAGAAAGGCTTTCATGTGTTACAACAACTGTTTCCATCTCGATTTGGTGTTCTGTACCTCTTCATCCAACATAGGATGAATCTCTCTAGTCAGTTTTCCAGTGAGCTGGTTATAAATGGGCACACCATCCAAAGTGTTGCTATTTCGCATTTTAGCTATTCTTACATTTGCTTTATTTCGAAGAGATCTTCCTTCTTGACTGGTGTCTTCAAGGTGAACTCTCTGAAGACTTAGCAGCTGATCAAAGGCTTTCTTGTCTTCTTGGCTAGGTTCCTTGGAATAGTCTTTGCCTTCATATAGGTATATGTGGCCTTAAAAACAACAAGAACCTCAAAATGAACTACTGACAACACAGGGTATTTCAATTTAAGATTAAATACAGCATTATACTATTTCTTAACGTGCCCCTGTTTGTTTTAAGAAGTTGCCCTTTCATGGCTTTCCCCCTGTTTAGTATGCCATGCAGAACAGACATGGGAGCTCCAACTACACCTTCTGTCCAGCCACCAAACCATTTATTTCATTTTCCACTTCATGATCTTAAGAGAAAGTGGAGATCAGAACCAAGATGAAGAAAGACATGATAAAATGGATGCAATGCAAGCTAAAATTGATTTTTTTTGTTATTCTTTCCTTTTTGAGTACTTGCCACTCACAAAGGAAACCAGCTAAAGCAGCTTTGAGGACCATTTGGTGGAAAGGTGGGGTACAAATTTAACAAATAACCACAAACAAACTGACAGTCCCTAAACAAGAAAGCCCACAGCAGTATGACCTGTGACATTACCATGGGCATGAAAGCTATGTCAGAGCAGAGCACCACCTTGCCTCCATGAAAGAACCAAGGATGGAGAGTCAGCCCATAGAGTGCAGAGTTCTCCTGTCCTTTTCGCTGAGGTAATAGCCACTAGGGAGGCGAGCTTGAGAGCAGTTGGAACCACTTTTGCAAGAATAGGTTGATCACCATGGAGCACAGACAGAGATAAGAAACAAATCTCAGTTCCCAAAGTTGAGGCAAATTCTGTTCCCTATTGCTTTTTATATCTATGTAGAATCATTCACATACTTCGTACATTTTGCTCCTTATTTCCCTCTGCAATCGACAGCACAGGATCCATTGACCATCTTCCTCCTCTTGTCTCCCCAAGGACACTTCCTAGATCCACATCACAGATGGTGCTTCCATCCAATGACATCAGTTTGTCCAACCCAAACTTCAGGATTTCACTCAGCTTTCAAAAAATGAAAAAGAATGGAGGTTACATGGCCTCTCTCAATGCCTCTAGAGATACATTATTTATTTATTTATTTATTTATTTACATTTATATACCGCCCCAAAGCCGAAGCTCTCTGGGCGGTTTACAACAATTAAAAATAGTAAACATTAAAAGTATACAAAAATTTAAAAACATAAAAACAGTATAAAAACAACAGTATCCATTTAAAAACAACAATTCTGGGGTCCATTAAAAACAAACTTAACGTTGGTAAATGCTGTTAAAATGCCTGGGAGAAGAGAAAAGTCTTGACCTGGCGCCGAAAAGATAACAATGTTGGCGCCAGGCGAGCCTCATCGGGAAGATCATTCCACAGTCAGGGGGCAACCACTGAGAAGGCCCTCTCCCTTGTTGCCATCCTCCGAGCTTCCCTTGGAGTAGGCACTCGGAGGAGGACCTTAGATGTTGAGCGCAGTGTACGGGTAGGTTCATGTCGGGAGAGGCGTTCCATCAGGTATTGTGGTCCCAAGCCATGTAGGGCTTTATAGGTTAAGACCAGCATCTTGAATTGGGCTCGGAAACATATAGGCAGCCAATGCAAGCGTTCCAGAATCGGTGTTATATGCTCAAACCTCCCTGTTCCAGCTATCAATCTGGCCGCCACAAAGATGGTTCTAGGAGAACCCCCAAGCTATGAACCTGCTCCTTCAGGGGGAGTGCAACCCCATCCAGAACCGGTTGAACACCCCCCATCCGATCAGATGTAAACAGAGTTTGGACATGGGAAAATGAGACCCCCTCAAACAGGTCCTCATTAGGTTTGCTCTACCTGCTTGTGAAACAACACATTCACCTGACAGAACCTTGCTTGACAGGGGTAAACAATCATAGTAGCCATATTGAAAGCGGGAGCCAATTCAAGCATACAGCTGAGCCCTGATGGCCTTTGCCTCTCTCTTTTCTTCAGAGTCCAAGATCCAATTCTACAGCAGCAAACGTCTATGTCATATTTCCCACACAATGAACTCAATGCAACTCCGAACCAGAAGCAATTAAAGTGTGTTTATTGGAGTGGCTGTACTGTTTCCTGGGAGTTCTCTTCCAAGCATACAAAAGCCACAGATTTCATCTCTAGTATTACATCTCCTTGATGTAATCAGGCACAAATAGTGCTAAGTCTGTTTGCTACTTTCCAGAAGTTTTTAATACACCTGGATTTGGCTTTGCACAGCAGCTTTGATTGCAGGGCAGAGACCCATTTGGCCTCTCTTTTACCTGGACGTCTGCGGCTTCCTCTGATTTCTGGGCTCCAAGGGCGAACTGGCCACCTTCAATGACAGCATTGGTTAGCTGGAGTTTTGATGCTGCTCGTTGGTAGATTATTTCTTCTACAGTGTCTCTCCCAATCAAGCGAATAATTTTTACAGGCCTTTAAGGGCATAACAACAATGGTTGTTAGTTCAATTGTTTACATTAGATCACAAGAGGCTAAAGCCTACATAATCCTTATTGAGAACCATAAAGCAACTACATCAAGGTATTTAGAAAAAGAGATTGTCTACCCCCTACAGAAACAGCTCAGCCACTCACTCCAACAAGTCTTCCCTTCATCCAGAGTAGTTGCCCAGAGTTCTACTTTGCTCACTTCAGGAGGCTACCATGATTGAAGAGAGCATCCTTGTAGCCAGGAAAAACTTCCTGACTGTTAGAGCAGTATGACAATGGAACCAGTTACCTAGGGAGGTTGTGGGCTCTCCCACACTAGAGGCACCTGGACAGCCATCTGAGGGATGCTGTAGGGTGGATTCCTGCATTGAGCAGGGGGTTGGACTCGATGGCCTTATAGGCCCCATCCAACTCTACTATTCTATGGTTCTATATGCACATTAGTACATACCTCTCAGGTCTGACTGCTGTGGAATCTCTGGGCCCGCAAGCCTCTTATCTAAGCTGGAAAATATGGCTTGCAGCAGGGTGGAGAACATGGGGCTCCCCACATGACGTTGTACAGCATCTTCCATCAGCCCTAGCCAGTATGGTCAGGAATGATGGGACATACAGTACAACAGCATTTGCAGGGCCACCCATTGCCCAACCCTGGTCTAGAGGCCCAGCAAGACGCAAATCCGCAGCTATAAGCACCAGCCCAACCGTGTTACCTTGCAGGCTGCCCAGCAGACCAGAGTGTCCTTTCCCCTCTCCAAAGGGCTCGCTTGCACAACTGATGGGGCTGAGAGGAAGCACCTGGAAGCAAGAGCTGCTACTGACTCCCTCCCACAACATTTGCAGGAGAAGCATAGTTCTGCACTGCCAGACAGAAGTCTGACTAACTTTGGTTAATATTTTCCATTTTTCTCATGATCATGCTTCTTGAAAATCTACATGTATCTCACAATGTCAGTTCTTAAGATACAGGCCACAGCTAGACCTAAGGTCTATCCCTGGATCGTCCAGGGGTCAGACCTGTTCATCTAGGTGACACACAGGGGATTCAGTGCTCAGGCAGGGGCGAACCCTGGATGATCCCAGGATAAACCTTAGGTCTAGCTGTGGCCCCAGAGTGCTTTTATCTCCTAGTACTACCCAGGAGTTCAAGGCTGCTGGCCTTTTGCACAGCCAGGGCCTTTTCCTCAGAACTGACCAGAATCTTAACCACCTGGTAGACAATTTTGCTTAGAGAGGGGGCATCCAGGTCAGAAGACGTATCTTCTACATAACTCTGGAGCTATGTAACTCTTCCGAGTTTTAAAAAGGAGACAAATAATTTATTCATAATGATAATTAGCAATGATTATTAATGATTTATTAATAATTTATGATGATCATCTTTAATTCAAGACAGTTGTTTTTGTTTTTACAAAAATACATCTGTTTCTGATGCAGAAAGACACTCCCATGACAGCTTATAAAGTGGCTACCAGGAGGAGCAGGGCCTTCTCTGCTGTGGCACCCCGACTGTGGAATGAGCTCCCTAAAGAGGTTCGCCTGGCACCTACACTAGACTCTTTCAGACACCAGACCTTTTTATTTTCTCAGCATTTTAAGTTTATCAAATTAATTTTAACTTTGCTGTTTTAAATTTGTATTTTAAATTGGTATGAATTTCTGCATTGCTGCTGGATTTTTATCCTGGCTGTGTATTTATTTTGTATTTTATGTTATGCTTGTACACTGTTTGCTTTATATTTTGAATGGTTTCTATGGTTTTAATTTTTGTAAACTGCCCAGAGAGCTTGCTACAAAAAATCTTGCTACAAAACCCAAGGAAAGGAAAGGACAGGAAAGGACAGGACAGGACAGGACAGGACAGGACAGGAAAGGAAAGGAAAGGAACCTCTCATGCAAGCACTTGAGTCATTGCTGACTCCTAGAGGGACGCCTGCTTTCGCTGACGTTTTCTTGGCAGACTTGTAGCAGGGTGGTTCGCCGTTGCCTTCCCCAGTCGCAGTTACCTTTCCCCCAGCTAGCTGGGTACTCATTTTACTGACCTCAGAAAGGTGGAAGGCTGAGTCGACCTGAGCCGGCTGCCTGAGAGCAAGCTTCCGCTGGGATCGAACTCAAGCCGTGGGGAGAGTTTTGGCTGCTGTAGCTGCCACTTACCACTCTGCGCCACACGACAATAATAAATGTAGTAAATATGTGTATGTAGTTATAAGTTGTAATTACTGTTTTTCAGGTGATTATTCCTAGCATGTACCTGAGAAAATACATATGTAATTTGACTACATTTATTTATTAATATATTATTATTTAAATACTTGTTGACTCAGGAATGCTGGGAGTTGTAGGGGAACTCGTTTGGAGGGCACCAGGTTGGGGGAAAGGCTGAATTAGGGTGTCAACAGTTTTTAGTACCTTTGTTGCTTTCTTATATTAATTCATTAATTCTTTACAAGTACTCCATTAAAAATGTCTACATGATACATTAAAATAACACTGTGTGCTTCCATTTTTCTCCTCAAATATTTCAGGTCATTTACTTGTGGTGCCTTGAGACAAAAAAAAAAATAAGTTGTGGTAGGTCTTTTTTTAGCTTTGTTGTTTATTTTACTTGTATTTAGTAAACCTGTTAAATTAGACCACTTTCTAGAGATTTTCTGATGCAAAGTGATTTTTTTTCTGATGCAAATGACCCTGGAAAATTTTCTAATTATTTTTTTTTCTTGAAAACTCACAGCGCAGGCAAAGGCTCACGTGGAAAATGGTTTTTGCAAACCTGCCAGGCCCTCAGTGTCAAGCAGGTCATTTTACATTATCTACAACTGATGCATTTTTATAATGGACCTTTTCAACTTCAGCACAACAACCATTGCTCTAGTTCCTCCACTGAACTGCCTTGCAGAACCTGTGACTGCAGGGACCCCAAATATCAATATGGCTGAGAAGCTGGAAGCAGAGTAGGGGCCTCGTTGCTTTCTATTTTTTGTCCCTCAGCACAACAACATGTAGACCATGACCCGAAAGCCTTGTTATGCTGCACCTAACCAACTCCTTCCAGTGCTAGAACAGGCAGCAAAACCACAGCCAGGGGTACCCAGATACCATGCCACAGCCACGCAGTTTCTGCCAAGGTACCGTCAGTTCTGGCTCCGCACCAGGACAGGCCTGGTTCTGCCACAAGCAGTGGAGTGAAAGGGCCAGAGACAGATGGCACGGTCAAGTCAGGCTGGTGCTCAGGAGGCAAGATGTAGCAGTCCTTGTGGCCAGATGCTCAGATTGACAAACTAGCTTGGCCATAAGAATTTTATAGGCCTGAACCCCATCTATATGACAATGGGATTGCTCCTCATTGAATATAAACCTGAATTTTCGTAGATTTGAATCTACGCAAAGAGCGTCACACTGCAGCAGTTATTATTGCGCACATATGAGGCTGTGGAACGCTAAATAAAGCTTAATCTGCGGAGCTCCGCAGATTTATATAAGAGGAAAACCGGGGGGGGGGGGGAAGGAACAAGGCAGCAAACAAGGATGCAAGCGGGGGACTGAACACATCTCCTCCCTCTCGCTGCCCTCTTTGTTTTAATTTTAAAAGCTCTCTCTGCGGACCTCCACAGATTCATATAATCCAACATGAAAATGGCGGGACGGAATGAGGCAGCCAGAGGATGCGATAGGTGGGAAGGCGGGAAATCGGCCAATCACTTTGTCCTGCCCTCAAAGTTACGCCCACATTTCAAAATGCGATTTAACTACCCCAAGGACACATAACTATAATGTGATGCAAACTCGAAGGTTGATCCAAAAGTTGTGGTAAATCGCAACTATGAATCTGCACATTATCAGGTTAAAAACCCGGTGCTGCAGCAAATGGGCACCTGCGTCATGTGTCCTGAAACGCGAATCTGCACATTTAGGTTAGGGTAAAGAAGCCATATAGACATCCCTCTGGTATTGTGGAATCAACACAGCAGGAAGAATGGGGAGTCAGCTGACTCCTTTCAGACTGGAACAGTGGCCCCTAGAACCACAGAGCTAAAGTGGGCTTCAGAGGCCATCTAGTCTAAAACCTGCTCAATGTAGAAAACTCAAGAGTGACAACATTCCCAGGAGATGATGGTCCAGCCTCTGCTTGAAGGCCACCAGTGAGGGAGAGCCCTCCCACTAACCCAACTGGCAACCAGCTAATTGGTTCCATTTCACCAGGTTTCTCGTAACGTTCAACCAAAATCTATCCTACTGCAGCTTAAGCCCATTTGATCTTGTCCTTCTTTCTGGGGTAGTAGAGAAGAAGTCTTTATTCTCTTCTGATGCCCTTCAGGTATTTGAAGACTGCTGTAATTCCTCAGTCTTCTCTTCTCCTTCCTCCAACCCCTTTTCATATGTATTCTTCATACCCTTGACCATCTTTTTGACCTTCTCTAAACTTGTTCCAAGTAGTTTAGATCAGCCTTTCCCAACCTCATGCCCTTGAGATGGTCACCAATTCTGGGACTTGTCCAATACATCTGAAGAGCATGAGGTTGGGGTAGGCTGGTCTAGATTCTTCTTAAACTGCAGTGTGCAGAACTAGATATAGCACTCCAGTGGAGCTCCGGCCAGGGCAGAATAAAGCAGAACTATTATTATCCATGACTTGAAAACTAGGGTTCTATAAAAGCAGTCTAAAATCATATTAGCCTTTTTTTTTACAGCCACACACACTGCTGAATCAATGCTGAGCTTGTGATTGACTTAATCCCAATCTTAAGCACACCCTTCTTTTCCCTCCCTTTACATTTGTGTTTATTAAATTTCATTTATTAGTTTCATCCGTCTTTGTCAATTAATCAACGGCAATTTGAGTTTTATTCCTGTCCATCGTTCCCAGTTGGGTGCCACTTGCAGATTGGCTAGGTATTCCCCCCTCCACACACACTCCCTTCCTTTAAGTCTTTGATCAAAATATTGACGCCTGAAAGGCCCACGGTAGAGCCCTGCAGCTCCACATTAGAAGCCTAGTCTGCCCTGCATTCCGAGACAACTGACATCAGAGACTGGCTCCCAGAAGCCCTGGGACCACCGCAGCGCCTTCCAGCTGCTGCCACTCCAAGCCTGCTGTATTCTGACCAGTTGCTGCCATCCCACAACAAGAGCCACAGCCATTGGGTCTTGTGAGGCCTTGGATAGGGTGAACATATAAAAAGGAGGACAGGACAGGAAATTCCAGCAGGTGTCATTTGTATATATGGGGAACCTGGTGAAATTTCCTCTTCATTACAACAGTTGGTCACTCTAGTATAGCTCCTGCAGCTTTAACTGTTGTGATGAAGAGGGAATTTCACCAGGTTCTCCATATATACAAATGACACCTGATAAAATTCCCTTTTCTATGCAACTGTTAAAGATATAGGAGCCAGGTCCTCCTTTTCATATGGTCACCCTAGCCTTGGATCCCACCTATGCTTGGGCTGTAGCTGTGCTGGGGAGGTCTGCAGCAGGATTTGTGGGGCAGGGAGAGAAAAGAGCACCCAATGCGTTCCTGTATACTTGTCCTTACTTCGTCTGGCCAATCCTGTGGGCTCTTGCTGCTGCTTGCAAGTCGTTTTGTGGGTTAAAGTCACTATCAACAAAAACAACGGTGTCTGCTGCGGTTAGATTGATGCCAACTCCACCTTGGTAAATAAAGGAGGATTCCGTTAAAAGTTTTCATAACTTAAATATCACCAAAAAATAAAACAAATATTTTATCCCCCCCGCCTAATTTGATAAACAGTGATGCATAGATCCATATTTTGATTTTAAAACAGAGTTTTAAGAGACTTTTTGTTTCATTAAATTAGATGCATAGACCATCCCATTCCAAAGACTCAGGGCAGGTAACAATTTAAAGGCGTAAAAATACTGTTACAAATAACATTAAAATTACTTTTTAAACATTTCACACACACACGCACACACTTTTACTCATAAATGTAACTGACCCAGGTTTGAAATCCTCGGCCTGCCACTTCCATATGTAGCTTAGGCCTCTCCCAGAGTTGACCTGGAAATTGCCAGATCCCTCAGTTTTCCATTTTAGACAACAAATTTTAAAAGATGACTTCACTAGAGCATATTAATTTTATACAGTGAGGTATTGCTGACACCTCTACCACACAGCATGAGGAATCTTTGCCAGACAGTTGTTTTTTTTCAGAACTGAAATGCCATTTTTGTTCTACTTCACAACGACCCTGTGAGGCAGTGCCCAGAAGAGTGTGTCCAGGATCACTGCGTGAGCTTTACAGTTGAGCTAGGATTTAAAACTGGATCTCTCCGGCCCAAGCTAAATATCCTATCCACTTCACTACACTGTTTCTCTTAATATAAAATGGCATTTATCGTGTATTCATCTTGCTGGTTTTCATGAGTGGCATTATCTGCCTTGAACTCTGGAGACTGTTATTTAGAAACTGATATGAATAAATGAGAAAGAAACAAGGTATAATTTGCAGACAGATTTTAGAACCTGAGACTGAGCTGGGGCTGGGTACCTCCTTTCCTGATTGAGAAGGCAATGAGGCAGTGTTTGGTCATTACACTGTAGAAAAGAAATAGAACATGGAGTGGATCTGGAAGGAACCTTTGAACTAGGCTATGGGCACTACATATGGAAGCCCTAAACCAGAGGGAAAGGCCTGGGGGCCTGAGTGGCAGGCAATGGGTCAGCAGAGAAGGCTATGATTGGTCTACTGTTAGTTTTCAAGGTGACAGCACAGACAGAACACCCAATGAAGCAGACTTCAGGGCCAGCATTAGGCAAACCACAGATAATCAGAATTCTTAGTTCTCTTCCCCTACTAGAAATGTCTGTGCATATGTGCTATGTACACACTGTATAAGGATCTCTAATTTCTGTAGATGTAGCTCTATGGCAATGTAAAACTCTGCAAAGAGCCCTCCAGTTTGTCTGAACTTGAGTTTGTGCAGACTTTCTCTATGACCTCCAAACTGCACTCAGTTCAAGCCTTTATTCACCATCTATAAAGGCAGCAGAGGGACATTCATGGACTGCGAAGCAGCTCAGCTCCCTCGGTCCTTTAGTCACCTTTGCCTCACCTGACTTGGTGCTCAGGAGGAAGGCAAAAATGGGCTGCTGACCAAAGTTCTTAATGGCAAGTTGCCTTTCTTCACCTCGGACAGATCCATCCAGGCGCTCATAGCTGTAACCTTTTCAGTTAAGAAAGAAAAAGAATTAAGTAGAATATCACAGATCAAAGAATAGTAGAGTTGGAAGGGGTCTATAAGGCCATCGAGGCCAACCCCCTGCTCGATGCAGGAATCCACCTTAAAGCATCCTTGACAGATGGCTGTCCAGCTGCCTCTTGAATGCCTCTAGTGTGGGAGAGCCCACAACCTCCCTAGGCAATTGGTTCCATTGTCGTACTGCTCTAACAGTCAGGAGGTTTTTCCTGATGTCCAGCCGGAATCTGGCTTCCTGTAACTTGAGCCCGTTATTCCGTGTCCTGCACTCTGGGAGGATCGAGAAGAGATCCTGGCCCTCCTCTGTGTGACAACCTTTCAATTATTTGAAGAGTGCTATCATGTCTCCCCTAAGTCTTCTCTTCTCCAGGCTAAACATGCCCAGTTGTTTCAGCCTCTCTTCATAGGGTTTGTTTCCAGACCCCTGATCATCCTGGTTGCCCTCCTCTGAACATGTTCAAGGAACAGGTTCAGGTGTCACCATAGATACATGGAGTACAACAAGAAAGTAGGATATGTATACTGCAGAAGATGTGTGTTGATGGGAGTAATTGCTGTATAGTGCACCGCAAACTGTAATTTTTAATGTAATAATGTGTGATAATATGTGTTTGACTAAAACCCATTTAGGGTAGCCATGAATAAAATTTGATTTGATTTGATTTGATGCTCCAGCTTGTCTGCGTCCTTCTTGAAGTGTGATGCCCAGAACTGGACACAATATTCAAGATGAGGCCAGGGCTGAATAGAGAGGAACCAGTACCTCATGTGATTTGGAAGCTATACTTCTATTAATGCAGCCATATCGCACTGTTGGCTCATATTCAGCTTGCGATCTACAACAATTCCAAGATCCTTCTCGTTTGTAGTATTGCTGAGCCAAGTATCCCCCATCTTGTAACTGTGTATTTGGTTTCTATTTTCTAGATGTAGAACTTGGCATTTATCCCTGTTAAATTTCATTCTGTTGTTTTCAGCCCAGCACTCCAGCGTATCAAGATCACTTTGAAGTTTGTTTCTATCTTCCAGGGTATTAGCTATCCCACCCAATTTTGTGTCATCTGCAAATATGACAAGCGTTCCCTGCACCTCCTCGTCCAAATCATTAATAAATCATTTAATAGTCAAAAGTCTTTTATTCTTGGAACATTATGCCACCTTCTGGAATCTTTCTCTTGTACCATCCACGGATCTGAAAAGCTTGTAAACCATTCTATGTCTCAAATCCCCTTTTCCCCATTCATCTCCTGCTACAGCTTGCTTACCCCAGGAGCCAAGGTCAAACTTAGGAACATTCACAGAATGAAGGACCGTGACTCAGGTTCATTTGGCAAACTGTCTCAGAAACAAGCCTAGATGTTGGGACTTGAAACACAGCTCTTTTAAGACAGCATACTCCGGTGAAACACTCACAATGAGAGATATCAACAACTGATACAACAACCTCAAAACACTTCTAAACCATAAGGGCTGGTAGGCTGGCACTTGCTGAGCGTGAAGCAGCTTCTGAGGTTCTCAGTAAAGTGTTAAAACCCGTGTGAGAGCCACTATTTAGAGGCTCAAAATAGTTGAATGTTCTTCCATGTAAAAATACCTTTGCAAATAAAAGTATCACCGAAGATGGCTTCTAGCATAGCCATCTCCATAACATGCTAGAATTTTTTCTGTCCAGGGATTTTTTTTGATAATGGAGAAACAGTCAATACCCTCCCTGCAGTCTGAAATGGTGTTGACCAGAGATGGGTGTGTGTGTGTGTGTGTGTGTGTGTGTGTGTGTGTGTGTTTTAATCACATGTATGAGAAATCAGTAGGGCTGTGCTTCGCTCCATTTCGGGTCGTAGAAGTGGGAGTGATCGGCTTCGCCTCTGCCTTTGGCAGAGGGTTAGGGTTAGGGTTAGGGGGCAGCGGAGCGACACAGAGCAGTTCTCTCATTTGTGGAGCGCTCCGCGTCTTTTCGGAGCTCCGTCCGCCATTTTGGGTGTCTTTTTCCATAGGAATGCATTGGGTGAACTTAAATGCATAGGAATGCATTTAAGAACTTTTTTGCACCCAGTAATAGGCTCCTGACAATAAAACCAGCTACGTCAAATACCTCTATAAACCATATAGTCTTGCAGAATATCCAGCATTTGGGTCATCTGGGAAAACAGCAATACACGATGACCACTGGAATGAGAAAGGAAGAGAAGCCCCTGAACTCAGCTGTTTTCTCTGTAGCATAACCAAGGTTAATTTAGAATTAGGCTGCAACCCCCTACAGACACTTATTTGGGACTAACTCCCATTGAACCCAGCAGATATCAGAGAGGGCTGTTATTGTTCAAGGAGATCAAGACTCCAGCCTCATCACATAGCTACTCAATTAGCAAATACAGAGCTATACATAAATGTACCACCAGAAGGCCATGCTCTAGATATGCGAAACCGAAACATTACAAGCTGAATAAATAGTTTGCATGCATAATTCTATTTCTGCTCGGTCATGGACTTAGAGGATGCCTGCACATCTCAAGGGACGCTACGTGAGTGGAGATCAGCCCTGTGTGGGATGCAGCAAGGCAAACTTCTGTGGCCAAAGCAGCTCCTAATAATTATGTAGACAGATTCAATTATTGCTGTTAACAGTTCAATAGCTTTAAGATTCCTAATTCTATTTAAAAACTCAAAGTAATGAAGCTGGATAAAATGGCAGGTGAAAGATCTATGATTGGATTTAGACTTAAAACCAGGCCTGGGGCGTGAATATGATTAACCCTCCGATCTAAATGGCCGCTGCAGCTGCTATTTTCCATGCAGGAGAAAACGTATACATACAATACATATGTATACAATAGGTATTCTCCCACAAGGGCAAGAAGCAGCTGGCGGGGGGCGGGGGGACAAGTAGGTCAAGAACAGTTTGATGAAGATGTTCAGCACTGCAATTCCAAACCAGTTCTTCCATGGCTGTTTCTTTAAAAAGTTTCCTTCTTTCTTTTTAAAGGGGAAATCTGAACTATTTATTTATTATTGTATTTATATCCCACTTTTTTAATCCTCCTCCATTTTATCCTCACAGCAACAACCCTGTGAGGTAGGCTGGGCTGAGAGTCTGTGACTGGCCCAAAGTCACCCAGTGGGCTTCCATGGCCGAGTGGGGACTAGAGCCTGGATCCCCTGACTCCCAGTCCAACACTCCAGCCACTACACCACACTGGCTCAACAATGGCACTGCCAAGGTTGAAGGGGTCTGAGCAAGATACTCTCTGGGCTCCTCAACACTCTTGGGACTCCCACCTACCCACCCACGCAGTTTCACTCCCCACCATGCTCTCATTTTCTCTGTGTGGTATTTCTCTACCCTCTCTCTTTCTTCTGTGTGTGTCTCTGCGCGTGCTGTTTCACTTCGCAACTCTGGTACTCACTCAAGTCTCTCCCCCCACCTCACCAGGCAGGCTGCAGCACCTTCCTATCTCTTTCCTCCACCCCACCTCCCAGCCTTAACTTTTAGAAGTGTGCAGGTGCTCTGCAGAGCAAAGCTCCCATCATGCCCAGCATGTTGATCTCCCCAGCATGCCTTTGGGCCCCTGTGGCCATCTAGGGCCTTAGCTAAACCTAAGGTTTATCCCGGGATTGTCCCTGCCCACTCCCAGGATATGCTGTGTGTCATTTACATGAACAGGGATGACCCCAGGACAATCCCAGGATAAAGCTTAGGTCTAGCTAAGGCCTAGAAGTCCACTAGAGAAATCTTTCTCTGCAGTGCATCTGGACTGTTTTAGAAAGCTAAAAGAGGAAGGAAGGAAGGAAGGAAGGAAGGAAGGAAGGAAGGAAGGAAGGAAGGAGAAGGTGCTGCTGACTGTGGGGAGAGCAAGCAGATAGCTGGGTGTTGGGGAGGCTGCACTGGGGCATCCTCAGCACTGCCGGGCCCGAAATCCAATGAAAGTGATGACCACCTTCCACTGCCTCATCCAGTTTGGAACAAATTCTGTTGCCCTGAAATTTATGAAATCAACTGGAAACACTAGAAGTTCTCACTAGGGTATTGTGGCCATTGGCACAATTCAGCCAACGCTAAAAAAAAATCCAAATAATGATTTCAATGAGCAAGATTTCAAGAAGTGCTTCCCTCTCTCACTGATGAGATCTAGAAGTGCTTAACTTTTTATTGGACTTTATCCAGCTTTTAAAATTATCTTAGGAAGTCTCCCTCTCTCACTATTTCATGCTAAAAGTTGTTTCCATAGGGTTGCTTGTGCTGAATTGCCAAATCTAAATACATTAGCCCAGGGAGAGTATAAAGCTCAGTAATGCAAAACATACCCTACATAAAGGAAAGGAAGAAGTTTATCCAACAAGCTCAGCTTCCCGCTGGCTTCAATGATATGATCCCCAATGACAAAGGGCTCTGGTTCCACACCTAGGAAGGAAAGAGGTTTTAGCAAAACGCATCACTTCTAATATCCTCACTACAAAGGGAGTATACCTAAATATGTATTCTAAGGCAAAACACATCGTTGCTCAGCTGCTCCCAAGCACTGTTCAATAAACTCTGAAAAGGGCCTGGAAGTCTTTGGTTCTCATCAAACATTCTAGTAAATAAAAACAGTCTTATGCAGCTTCTTAAACATCAGGAAAGAACTAGCTAGGAGGATCTCCCTGGGAAAGGAGTTCCAGGAAAGGAGAAGGAACCACCCCGAAGAAGGCTCAAGGTTCTTTCACTTTTAACTGTGCCCCTTGAAAGGAGAGAATGGTAAGAAAAGTCTCCTCTGACAATCTCAAAGTACACAGGGGAGCCTACGAGGCAGAGCACTTTCAGACGATCTGGGCCCAAGCCCATTAAAAGCTTTGAAGGTCAACACCATCCCTTTTGTGTTGAAATCAGAAACAAAACTGTAACTACCGGAGGCCAGCTGCTGTGTTCTGGACCAACCAATGCTTCTAGACACCCTTCCAAGGTACCCTTTCTGCAATCACATTATGGCCAGGACATATATGATGGCGGCTAGCCACAGCTGTCACCCGAGAATCAAGCTACAGCACTGCACCCAGGAGCACCTCCAAGTTGCAAACTTGTTCCTTCGGAGGGAGTGTGACTGTGGCATGCCTAGCTCCTCACCCCTAGCCCCCTCACCCTAAGCTGTTATCTGTACAGCACCATGTACACTGATGGTGCTATATAAATAAATAATAATAATAATAATAATACTAAGCAACACTGTGATGACTGGATGGAGCTTCAGTTGATGATCCTTCAACCATCCCATCACCACCTCAAAGTACCTGTTCTGGTATTCTATTGTCTTACTAGAATTAGATAGAAAGAAAAGGTAATCATCAACGGCCATCAGTATTCTAATTCAGCACAAGCTTTCCCAGAGGCTGCTTGCAGATGTTAAAAAGGATGGGGGGGGATGACGACAGGGGAAGACAAGGTGGAATAACTCAGCAAACCAACATAATGGTTACTCTACAACCTACTCTACTGCCTCACTCTACAACAGCATCAATAATACTCTTCTCATTACTTTTCCCATCCTTACCATTGAACAGATATGGATGAGCTACACATTTCCGGAGTTGAATTAACACATTCTGGAGCTTTGCTTTCTTCCCTGTTTCATTTTCAAATGCATCTGAAATGTAAATTTTTTTAAAAAAACAACACACAATAGAGAGGCCCACTGTTATAGATGGGATGAGCACAACATGACAACCCACCAAGGCTTGCTGCGTTGTCATGTGAGCTGAACCTGGCACGTTTTCTGCAGGGTGCCTTAATTTTTGCAAACAAATCACCCTGAGAACCCATAGCTTGTTGTAGGGTTGTTCACATGCATGGGGGGGTTACTGTGTTGTCTGAACCCAGGAGAGCAATTCTATTGTGGGTTTACAGGATCGCCTCCAGAGCCACTTGATAAGAGCATCAGAAAAGCCTGTGCCACCCTTTGTGATCTTGCCAGTGCCACCTCCAGCCTCCCTCGCCAGGGAGTGCCACCCCCACCCCCCACCCTGATGCCCAAATGTCACTTTGGAGTTATCATCACTTTATTTTATTTTTATGGTGCTTCAGGAGTATGCAAATGTGTTCATTTTTATTGTTTTTCCCATGTTTTGTTAGTGTGCAAGAGTGCACTTTCACCTGTCTGATATGTGTAGGCTTGCCTTGTCAATATCATTGTATGTTGCAGCTATCCACAGGAGCACAGAGTAAGTGGCATACAAAGAAACTGACAATGCGAGACTGCAGATAGGTTTTATTTAATACCCATCCCCAAGCTCAACCATTTTAAATTTATGTTTAAATGAAATGACTGACTCTAAAATCTTCCACTGGTCCATTTACCTAGGTCTTTCATCAAAACAGCCTTATAAAACTTTCTCTGCAGTGCTGACATTCCATGGTAGAGAACAACCTCCTCCTTCTTTGGGAGTTCCACTGCAACTTCCTCCTTCACTCTCCTGAGCAAAAACGGCTGCAATAGACTATGCAGTTCTTTGACTGAATAAGGGAGAGAGAAATGCTGTTACAGCCTTGAGTTTTACATGTAAGCACAGGTGGGCCAACACTCATTCTCTTGGATCTTACAGAAGTGCACCATGTTGCTAAAATAGGACTATTAAAACTGAAGGAGGGTACAAGAGACTGTCTCAGCAAGGGTTTGAGTGGCGTCTCCTGAAAGTTTGCACTCAAAAAGCAAAAGCCGTGGCATAAGCACAACGGAGCTGCGTTTCTATCACCACAATCCTCTCTTTCGAAGCTCTACAAGCATAATCATTGCTATCTTGTCTGTATGTTTGGAAAGACACCATGGGAATAAGAAAATGACACTCACACACCCTGCCCTTCTCCAAATATTATCACAGAATTTTAATATGGCTCACAACCCAGACTGTTTCCAAGCAGAACAAAAGAGTGTTGTTTGCTGAATTTGGAACACTTCTGCCTTTGGGGAGTGCTGCTTCTCCTTCATTTCTGATGCCAGGGTGGGGGGAGTACATATCTTCCCCCCCAAGGAAAATGTGCTAGCTCAACAGAACTCCCATTAAGCAGACCAAATCAAACTGAAACGTTACATTCAAAGAGGGCTTTCTGCAGCAAACTTGTAAAACATGGACATCAGCTGTGAACACATTCCCAGTAGTAGCCATGGCCAAAGAAAGATTCCCAGTACATGGGTGATATACACATTGTGATTGCTGTTATAGAGCTGCCCTGATAACTTTATTAAGCGGCCCAACCAACTTCTCTTCCCACATTATTATTATTATTATTATTATTATTATTAATAATAATCATTTATAAAGCGCCATCAATTTTCATGGCGCTGTACAGAATAAAACAAAACAAGACAATCTGCCATATGGCTTACAGCCTTCCTCAACCTGGGGCGCTCCAGATGTGTTGGACTGCATCTCCCAGAATGCCCCAGCCAGCTGGCTGGGGCATTCTGGGAGTTGTAGTCCAACACATCTGGAGCGCCCCAGGTTAAGGAAGGCTGGCTGACAATCTAAAAACACCATAACAGACAGGGGAGGGAGGGGAAAAACCAATAGGGGTAGGGACATTAAAACTAAATATAGACTAGTATGACCACGCTATGGTTAAAAAGCTTTCAAGAAAAGAAATGTTTTCAAGCGAGATTTAAAAACAGAAATTGATGTCGTGGTCTGCAAATGCACTGGAAGAGAATTCCAGGCATTATACACCAAGCTCAGTCCTATTTTGCACATTTGTTAAATTATGCTTTTTAAAAAACTTAAGAGGCTGTGTGCTTCCCCCCCCCCCCCCCACTGCAGATGACAAAAATACAGATCTTTGCATAAGCAGTTGTGGACTGATGAACTCCTAAGTACAGCTGCTCATACTAAACTCAAACAAATTGGAGAGCAAGCACAATTACACATCGCTTTAAACATTATTGGAAAGGAAAAGGAAATAGCCAAATAGAGTACATGGAGGCAGGATCCATCACTTCCCTACAACATGGGATATTAGAAATCTAAGGGTTTGTTGTTGTTTTGGCACAAAATAGTTACTGTCTGCATTTTATGGGTAGAAAAAGAAAGGCCATCTGAGTCCCAGGCCTTAGCTAGATGGGGCTTTATCCCAGGGCAAACCCCGGGATCATCCCTGTGCATCCACATGACACACAGGGGATCCCGGGATCAGTGAGGGATGATCCCTCCCTTGCCCCGGGATCTCGCCCTACACTTTGAGACGGCGGAATGTGTGGGCCGTTGCCGCAGGTTGACCCAGCTCAGCGCAACTCCTTGCCCATTGGGGGTAGGGTGGGGGGAGCAGGAATTTAAATTATTTTTTAAAAAAACCACTTACCTTATGCGCACGAGCTTTCGTGCACTCCTTCCGCTTCAAGAAAAATTTAAAAATGGCAGGTGCAACGCCTTTCCTCCTGAGGTCATTGCACGTTGCATGTAAACAGAGGAGGGATCTTGCATTGTGTCCTTCCCTCCTCTGTCGCGTGATTAAAGGTAGGTCTAGCTAAGGCCCCAGTTGCCAGTATTTTGCATGGAGTAGCCAACAACCAGTCGCAATGTTTTTACTTGCCTGCTTTGCTTTCCTTTCCAATTTCATGGTAATAGTCAACAAATTCTTCCACTAACTCCCTGGGGAATATAACTGGTTCAATAAAAGCAAGCATGGCGTATAACTCTTGCAGATTGTTCTGAATGGGAGTGCCTGTCAGCAGGAGGCGAAAATCTGTTGAAAACTGAGAGATTGAGAGTATGCAGTGAGGGGACTGCTGAATGGCAAATGTTTAGTGATCACACATTATCATCAGGCCTGGTCCTGCCAACTTAGTGGAAATAAGAGAGAGGGAGGTGAGATTCATTGCCCTCTTGGCACAATCAGTGGTCCAAAGCTACGACATCCTGTCCCTTTTCCCGAAAAGTTGTAAAACGTGATTGTTTCGTGGAAGAACTTAGGACAATTTACTAGTATTAAGCAACGTGCTTTGTTTTAGTTGTGACACATCTTAGTTCAGTTGTGCATATTCTAATTATTTTCTTTCCTCTGCTGTTAGACTATATTGTTATTTGGTTGGAATCCTATATACAAGACAATCATCAAATTGCAAAACAAAACAAAAACTTACACATAAGTAAAAGAATGGAGAAAGATCGTTCACCTAACTGAATTCCATTCAGACATTGTCTTAGACCTCTACCCCTGGGAAAGAGGGGATTGCATTATTTACCTCCAAGAGTGTTTTATGAAGCAATGCATCCTGATTCTTCAGTCTGTGAGCTTCATCCACAATGAGGCAAGCCCAGTTAAAACTGAACACAAAACAGAGAAATTGCAGATGACAATTATAAGGGGCATCCAGACATGAGATTCTTTACCCAGAGAGGCTGGACTATGGCCATAGCTAGACCTAAGGTTTATCCCTGGATCGTCCAGGGGTCAAACCTGTTCATCTAGGTGACACACAGGGGATCCAGTGCTCAGGCCGGGGCGAACCCTGGATGATCCCAGGATAAACCTTAGGTCTAGCTGTGGCCTATCTTTCGTACCAGAGTTCCTGTCTCCTCGCTCCCAGATGAAAACCTGCCACCAGATGCCTCCGCCCTTCTTTGGTGTTGTGCTGCTGTTCTAACCCTGCCTCAAAGTCTCTGCTTCCAACCCAAGGCAAACTCATGCTAGTAGTCTTCCCTTGCTTTCCTCCATGGATTTGAATAGGTAAAGCACAAAAGAGGGATTTTTTTTAAAGACGCCGGCCTGAGGATGCTTAAAACTAAGGCCTTAGCTAGACCTAAGGTTTATCCCGGGATCGTCCCAAGGTCATCCCTGCCTG
This sequence comes from Elgaria multicarinata webbii, assembly GCF_023053635.1. Taxonomy (NCBI): domain Eukaryota; kingdom Metazoa; phylum Chordata; class Lepidosauria; order Squamata; family Anguidae; genus Elgaria; species Elgaria multicarinata. Next base: position 537,221 of record NC_086173.1, read on the forward strand.
CTCCCGGGATATCCTGTGTGTCATTTACATGAACAGGGATGACCCTGGGACGATCCCGGGATAAACCTTAGGTCTAGCTAAGGCCTAAAACTACTTTCATATCCCATGCAAGCTTATACAGTTAAATTTGCCCCAAAAATTCCACAATCTGGACTCACCATTTTGAGATAGATTACATTGTGAGTTTGGACAGGAGAGGATTAATGGAGCCAGAATTACTGCAAATGTTTCTTACTGACCACATCCATACTCAATATTCTAAGCACTAGGAGAACACTGAATTTTAGATGGCAAGTGAGAGAACTAACCAAAACACTTAGCCTGGAATAATTCAAATGGGACTACTCTATTGTAAGTAGGTTAACAACAAAAATCAATAGATCAAAAGATCAATAGTTTTTAAATGGATACTGTTGTTTTTATACTGTTTTTGTTTTTTTTTAAAAAATTGTATACTTTTAATGTTTACTATTTTTAATGTTGTAAACCGCCCAGAGAGCTTCGGCTGTGGGGCAGTATATAAATGTAATAAAATAAATAAATAAATAAATAAATAAAATACAGCCTTCCTGTCAAGGAATACAATAAACTATGCGTATGATCATAGTACCGCCTATGAAATTTGATTTAGATTCTCTGGTTAGGAACCAAGAGTAACTGTCCATACTAAAAGCCCTTGTCAAAAAGTTTATTTGCTGAAACTGACAGAGGAAAAATCTGAACAATCAGAGAGAAGGTATAAAGGAAGACTACAGCTTAATATAATAAATGTTAATTCATTAATTGGCAGAGTTTAGGTTGATCTATTGACTGAATTAACGTACAAGTTTACATGTGTATTTAGGTATATTTTATTACTATTCTACTAGAGAGCATCACTAACGATAAAATATTAAAAATCATCATATAAAATCAGGTGGCTTAAATTGGATAACTTCCAGGGTCCTTTGCAACATGGTGATTCTACATTTCTAAGATCTGAGTTTAAACAGAAGATTACCTTAATAGTTTGGTCTGGCAAGTATCTTCTTCTGTCAGGTAAATTCGGAGGAATATATTGCCATGGGAACGAAATATTTATTTATCTGATTTATACCCTGTCTTTCTACCAAAAAATGGCACTCAAGGTGGCTTACAAAACAATTTTAACTAGATTAAAAGAATAAAGGCTCTCTCTGATGTTGTTGCCACCAAATGTGCCTCTGGTGATGGTGGTCTTGAAAGAAGATCTTAAGAACTCTGCAGGCAACCCTGAGAGAAGGTCTTTCAGGTAGCCTGGCCCCTCTCAAAATAGGGCTTTATAGGTCATAAGCAGCACTCTAAATTCTGGCCAGAAACGGTGGAGCTGCTGTAACAAGGAAGTTGCACAGTGCCTGTAACCAGCCCCTGCCAACACTCAGACTGCAGCATGGTGGACTGTCATTTCTGAACAGTTTTCAAAGGCAGACCCATGCTAAGTGCACATCAGTTGTTGGCAAAACCTCTCCCCCATGCCAGCAAAGAATGATGTAATCAAGCTAGTCCACCTATGAGAAAACAACAACAATGGGCAGGCAGCCAGGTGACAATCTGAGTAGAAGAACCGAGCTTTGGACTCTGAAAAGCTAACAGCATCACAGGGTGCTGCCTGTCCTCCTGGTATGGATTTGGGACTATCTGTGTGAGCGTTTAAGCCAAGCTCCCTCACAGAGTTGACCTGAAGATTTGTACATAAATGCAAATCTGCATTTGAAACTTGTATGTTATGGGAGTCCCAATAGCATTTTCACTCTGTAAATCTGGCGTCCTCACCGTTTTAGAAGTGCTGCATCTTTTAAGCATATCTGCAACCAAGTAGAAGAAAAGTGTTACTCACATACGTCTACAGTACCGTAACAGCAGAGGCTAGAGAGGAATGGTTTGCAGCTAGAGAGGAATGGCTGGTTTGCATGTAACACGAAACCATAGTTCAGTGCTACATGGAATGAAGCCTCAGGCTTGCACCCTCTCCCCGCTCTTCCTCCCACATGACCGGGAGAAGGACTTCACTAGTGTTTAGTTTTGATTTAAAAGGAAGTCTGGAGAATTAAATAAACCCTTTTCATAACACATTCTGACCAGATTTTGTTTTAAAGTATGTCCATATGTACGTTTTCTTGGAAAGTTAAACTAAATGCTGGATGAGAAGGGCATGAGAGAGTGTGCAAACCAAAGTTCATTGTTTAACATTATGTGCAAACCTATGAACAAATCAAGGAGTGGAATCTTAAACTGGGGCCACAGCTAGACCTAAGGTTTATCCTGGGATCATCCAGGGTTCGCCCCTGCCTGAGCACTGGATCCCCTGTGTGTCATCTAGATGAACAGGTTTGACCCCTGGACGATCCAGGGATAAACCTTAGATCTAGTTATGGCCTGGGACTCCAGCCTGTAACCTGATTCTTTATTCTTATGGATACAAATTCATCCCATAACATATACTAATTATGTAAATAAATGTTTCCCCCTTCATTTTAAAAGGAAGGGCTTATATTGATTGTACTAAAGCAATACACACACACTTAAAATGCAATTTCCACAGGGTCAGAATCTACACCTTTGGATGCCATTCATGGAATGGAAATTCCCCACCCTAAAAAACAGTGTAATGTGGTCACACAGATAGTCTCAATGCACGTTGTATTTCCACATGTACATTGATGGTGCTATATAAACAAATAAATAATAACAATAATAATAATAATAATAACATCCTTACTATGTCTGTAGTTCTGCAAAAGGGACAGAAAAGCCCCCACCCCTTTCCACTCAGTCTAGTTTCTTGGGCCTTAATTTGGTGAACAGTTAGACAGTTTAGCCAGCAGTAATTTCCTACAAAGAGAAAGTTCAGCTCTCAGATCTGCCCTCTGCAGACATCCCCCCGCTATGCAATTAGGATTGTGTGAAGAGACTAGTCCCTTGGCTCCGCACTTTCTATTGTGTCCTCGCCAACATGAGCCCAGCCCGCCACGCTTCAGAAGGCGAACTTCTGCAACAGGGACCCTTATTTACTGGAGGAGGCTCTCACAGGGTTTAGAAATCTGCATAATTAGGGTTTGAAATCACACAGAAAGTCTACTTGAGTAGCAAAGGTTTTCTGCTGGAGGGCTGTGAGCGTCCCAGAAGAGCATCCCAATGGAATTTGTCCCACTCTCCCCCCCCCCCCACTCCATGAAATCCTAATCATACTGGGCATGGGGAGACAAACACACACGCCTGCATAGAACAGCAGATTAACAGATGTGTTTTTATTTGTAGCTACTGCTAACAGCTATCCCCAAACCGCCACACGCTCATAGGCGTCGCGCTAAACAAAGACTAAGGCTCCCCAGAACTGAAGGCCTCGTAAAGAATGAGATGAACACCACCAAAGTATGAACAGATCAACAACTCTAGGTTCACTATTGTAGAAAATATCAAGTACCTCATAAGTTGTCAGCACAACGTGAAAATCATGATTTGAGTTCAAGTGCTGCTGTAGCCCGGCCCTTTCTTCCTTATCTCCTGAATATGTCACGAATGAAAGGCTTGGAGAAAACCTGTTTTAAATTTTAAAAAAATGCGATTGAGCAGGATATAGAACACACTGTGTTAATCAACATCTGTGAACATAAGAAGTTGCCTTCCATCAAGTCAGATACTGCTGCGTGACGAGGCCAGTACTGTTCACTCCGGCACAGGCTGCTTCCCTTCTGAGATGGGATCTTCTGTATGCAAGGGATGTACTTGAACTGGTACTCCAAGGTATGTGCTCTAAGGTATGATCTAGAAAATGTCTAAAGATAACCTAAGTTACATATCTCATAGAGGTTATTGTGAAGGGGAATGGAGCCTAGGGCCTAAACTGGGCTGCATTCATAGAAGCATAACTTCCAAATCGCATGAGGTACTAGTTCCCCTATATTCAGCACTGGTTAGGCCCCAACTTGAGTATTGCGTCCAGTTCTGGGCCCCACACTTCAAGAAGGAGGCAGATAAGCTGGAATGTGTTCAGAGAAGGGCAACCAGGATGATCAGGAGTCTGAAAACAAAGCCATATGAGGAGAGACTGAAAGAACTGGGCATGTTTAGCCTTGAGAAGAGAAGGCTCAGGGGAGACATGATAGCTCTTCAAAAGCTTAAAAGTTTGTCACATAGAGGAGGGCCAGGATCTCTTCTCAATCATCCCAGAGTACAGGACACGGACTAATAGGCTCAAGTTACAGGAAGCCAGATTCTGGCTGGACATCAGGAAAAACTTACTGACTGATGGTTCCATTGTCATACTGCTCAAATTACCTAGGGAGGTTGTGGGCTCTCCCACCCTAGAGGCCTTCAAGAGGCAGCTGGACAGCCATCTGCCAAGGATGCTTTAAGGTGGATTCCCGCATTGAGCAGGGGGGGTTGGACTCGATGGCCTTAGAGGCCCCTTCCAGGTCTACTATTCTATGATTTGAAGGCAGTTGGATTCTTTTTTTAGTGTCCTGTTCCTGCCTTTCCATCATCTCCCTATATGAATATATGCATTTCACCCTATTCTTTTTTCCCAATTCCTGCATAGTGTTGTCATGTATTTTGACTACAGCAAGTTGCCCCTGACAGTTTTGTCAAACAGCCACAGCAGCACTTTGAACATTGTTCACATCTACTGGTTACAAACTGATGGTCAAAAGGGAGAGAGACCGTGGTTCCTTTGCTACATGGCTGTTGTATAGAATTTTGCAGGTACTCAGTATAGGACAGGGCAGAGCTAAGTAACTTGTGACCATCCAGATGTTACACTGCAACTCCCATCATCCCTCACCATTGGCTATGCTGGCTAGGGTTGATGGCAGTCGAACATCTGGAGGACCACAAGTTGCCCACCCTTGACTTAAGACAATTAAACACACACACACAATTATTTGGATCCAGACAATCATACTTAGAGTACAGCCACTGAAATCAATGGGACTTAAGTTAATTATGTGTGGGTCCACTCTACCTCAGGCCGTTGCTAGACAAGGGCTCACCCCTGTGCATCCAGAGGATCCTGGGGTCAGCCTGGGCTAACCCATCCCTTGGCCCGGGATAACCGGCACCGGTTATGGCCTGGTATTTCTGCAGCCCCGGACATTGCGGGCAGACTAGCGGGCGGGCGATCGGACATCGCGCGCGGGGGGTGGGGAATCGGGGGCAGGGGGGAGCGGGGAACCTTTTTTAAAAAAACCCCCACCTACCTTTGTCGAGGCGTGCTCCTGAGCACATGGCCCCTTTAATCTAAAAAACAAAATGGCGGACGCAACGGGTCCTTCCAGCAGCCCGTTGTGTCTTACGTGTAGATAGGGGCAACGGCCCACGCTACTTTTAGGGCGGGCTGGCCCCTCCACACGCCCGGATTTAGAGGTAGGCCTAGCAAGGCCCTAAGTCAACCCACAATGTTTATCGTAACAATAATGCACCAGAGAGAAAATATACAGTGGATATATAGTACTTCCAGGTTTATTAAAATATTCCTATTGATCAGAAACATCCATAGCTATATAGTTTGGGATTTTTCCTGCCAGTATTCAAAGCCATAAAAAATAATGGATATACTGGATTTTAAAACATGCCCATGAAAACACCTATATTTCTCATTGCTTCAATTAGTTTGTGAACACTTGCAAAACTTTACCTTTTTAGTTCCTCTTCCCAGTTGTTTAACACTGACAGAGGACAAAGGATCAAAAAGGGCCTTCTGTTCAGCTTCCCACTTAAGACAACAAGCAGAGAAATAGTCTGGAATACACAATAAAATATAGATTTAGGGTGTCATTAACTGTAATGCAATACTATATTCATCTTTCTCCTACAATGATGAAATAGTAGAAGGAGAGAGTGATACACCTGGCAGGTCTTCCCAAGACCCATTTCATCGCCCAGGATGCAGCCATGCCAGGTTCCATAGGAGTGTGTCAGCCAGTTTACGCCTTCCATCTGATAGGGGCGTAGATGAATACCTACAAAAAGAGAGAAAGAAAACAATGTAAATGGATGGACTTGCATAGATATTACAGGTTACTCAATCTTTTGAAGTTGTTTGGAGGCCGGAAGTTCTGCATAGCTCAACTATAATTTTTTCTAGACCTACATAAACAAGCAGCATGCAATCAGGTGGACCTCAGAGGTTAGATATGACATGACCTAACCATGATTATGTAGAAACAAGTCTCACTGGGGCTAAAACAATCCGTGGGTTATGTAAGGGTTGTTTAACCCTCGCATAAGCCACCCTTGCCGGGTTTGAACAACAGAATAGGCCACAGAGACTGCTTGCCACGGCTCGAATATTCAAAATGTCAACTTGATCATGCAAATCCACTCACTGACTTCATCAGGATTTACCTCCACATAATGTGTCCAGTATGGCAATGTTATGAAGAGGTAAGTGCAGGAATGGTTTTGAGCAGGAGTGCACAACCTCCAGCCCCCACTCCAGCCTTAAATGCACCCCTGGCACTTCTCTCCCAACCCAATGCTTCTCCTGCCCTTCCCTAGACCCATTTTCTAGACCCATTTCAAACCAGCTTCAGAGCAGGATACGGAGTTGAGACCACTACGGTCGCCTTAGCAGATGATCTACGCCTGAGTATTGACAGGGGGAGGGTGTCCCTGCTGGTACTTTTGGACCTCCCAGTGGCTTTCAATACCATTGACCATGGTATCCTTCTGGACCGCCTAAGGGGTTTGGGAATCGGGGGCACTGTGCTTCAGTGGTTCCGGTCCTACTTCTCCGGCAGGTTCCAGAGGGTGATGCTTGGGAATAGCTGCTCCTCAAAGAAGGAGCTGCTGTGTGGTGTACCACAAGGTGCTATCCTTTCCCCAATGCTATTTAATATTTACATGAAACCGCTGGGAGAGATCATCCGGTGGCATGGGGCGGGGTGCTATCAGTATGCTGGTGACACCCAAATATATTTCTCTATGACTTCGACAACAGCGTCAGCTAAGGATAGTGTGTCTCCTCTGAATGAATGCTTAGAGGTGATAATGGGCTGGATGAGGAAAAACAAACTGAAGCTGAATCCAGACAAGACGGAGGTGCTTGCTGTCAAAGGTCATAACCTAGGTTTGGAGGTGTGTCAGCCAGTTCTGGATGGGGTTACACTCCCCACGAAAGACTGCGTTTGCAGCTTGGGGGTGCTTCTGGATCCGTCGCTCCAAATGACAGCCCAGATAGATGCGACGGCCAGGAGTGCCTATTATCAGCTTCAGCTGATGCGCCAGCTGCGCCCCTTCCTAGAGTCAGAAGACCTAAAGACGGTTGTGCCCGCGCTGGTAACTTAAAGACTAAACTTCTGCAATGCACTCTACATAGGGCTACCTTTGTGCCTAGTCCGGAAACTTCAACTAGTTCAAAATATGGCAGCCAGGTTGGTCACCGGTACACCTAGGGATGACCACATCACACCAGTCTTAAAATCTCTCCACCAGCTGCCAATTAGTTTCCGGGCGAAGTATGAAGTGTTGGTTATCACCTTTAAAGCCCTACATGGTTTGGGTCCAGGCTACCTGCAGGATCGCCTTCCCCCGTACAATCCACCCCGCACACTCAGGTCCTCTGGGAAGAATTTACTCCAGCCAACAAAAACAAGGCTGACAACTATTACCCAGAGGACCTTTTCTTCTGCTGCTCCCAGTTTGTGGAATGGCTTGCCGAGAGAGATTCATCAACTTAACAGTCTTCCAGAATTTAAGAAAGGCATAAAGACAGATCTCTTCCGGCAGGCCTGCCCAGCTGAATTTTAAGATGCCTTTTTTAATGGTGTGCTGCTTTTAACGCTGCACTTATTTTAAATGTTTGAATTAGTTTTATGTACTTTATGTGCTTTTTATACTGTATTTTGTAATTGTGCTTTTAACCTGTTGTTTGTTTTATTGTGGTTTTAATTTTTGTGAACTGCCCAGAGAGCTTCGGCTATTGGGCGGTATAAAAATGTAATAAATAAATAAATAAATAAAATGTTGTTTTTATTTGTGTTGTACCCCGCCTCGATCCAAAGGGAGAAGTGGGTAACAAATAAATTATTATTATTATTATTATTATTATTATTATTATTATTATTATTATTATTATTATTCCCTCCCAACCCCAAGAAATCCTGCTTCCAGGATCACTGTTTTCCCACTGCTGGTAGTAGTGATCTCCGTGGAATGATCTCCTCCCTCTCTCTAACAGCCAGGGAGGCAGGGGCTTGTTAGGTGGCTCCTTCACTTCCAAGGCATCTGGTGCTGGAGAGGGTGGCAGGACTGGTTTTCGCGCGAACGCTTTTGAGCAGCCCAGTTCCAAGGAGAACCCCCCACACCTCCCCAGAGGGGGCTTTCATGGCAGGCATCCTTTGGGCTATGGGTGCACCGGAGCAGACCGCGCTCTTCTCTGTATTTCCCACAAGGGCAGGGACGTGTCCAAGACCGGGGCCGCCCTCCGCAGGCGAGGCTGTCCACCTCTGGGAGGCCTCCCCACGCCTGCGCCTCCGGTGGCCCCTTCCCGGCCCATTGCGCCCGAGCCAGCCCCACGTACCTGTCAGCCCCCATTGGCTTAAATGCGCCTTTTCGATCCTTGCTCCCCCCTGCCTGGACTTGCGCGTGTTAGACAGAGTCTGGAAGAAGCGGGACATGGCGGGCTGCTCCCTGCGCTGCGCTCAGCGAGGCGCTCGGCTCACACGCGCACTCCCCGCGGGCGGCGGGGCTCCCGGAAGAAAAGCCGCACAGGCGGCCACTGACGGCTTCGCAGGCCGGCAGGCCCGTCCGCGATTGGCCCTGGTCGCCACCGGGGCGGGCTTCGTGCGGATGTGCGAGGCTGAGCGCCCCAGCCCCGCTCTCCGGGCCGCCATCCGCGCGCACTTCCTCCAGGGCGCGGGGAGGTGGCCGCCATCCGCTCGTTGAAATGAGCGCAATTTCATTTATTATATTTATTACTGGAGCTCGTGCAGAATGCTGCAGCTCGGCTGTTGTCTGGAGCTGCCCCTTTCCAGCATGGAAGTCCTCTGCTGAGGGAGCTGCACCGCCGGCCGATTCGCTACCGGGCCAGGTTGAAGGTTCTTGTACTTGTGTACAAAGCCCTAAACAGCTTGGGACCAGGATACCTGAGAGAGCTCTGTCTTCTCCTCTGCCAACCTGCCCGGTCACTGGGGTCATCCGAGGGTCTGCTCCTGGTGGTTCCACATAGACCCCTCCTCCGACTGGAGTCCATCAGGGGAAGGGCCTTCAGCGTGGTGGCTCCCCTCCTCTGGAATTCCCTGCCTCTGGGGGTCAGGCAGGCACCAACTTTGTGCTCCTTTCGGTGCCTCCTGAAAGCATTATGCCAGGAAGCCTTTCCTTAATGACCAGCCACGGTTCACTGTACATTTTGCTTCTTTTAAAATCTATTTTAAAGTGTTTTATTCTGTTTTATTTTATCTTGTACACTACTCCAAAAAATTTAATGGGGGGTGTTATATAAATATTGTAAATAAATTTATTTAAAACATTTGTATCCCACTCTGTATCACTAGGATCTCAGGGTGGCATACAGATAAAATCATACAATATAAAACAATAAATATACACAGGTAAAAACAAATTAAACCATTGATCAAATCAAAACCAGTATATAATTTAAAAGCAGTAAAAATAATTGAAACAGCTAAAACAATGTGCAAGCCAGGTGAATTTAACCATTAAAGGCTTTATTAAAAAGCCATGTTTTTACTTGGTGCCGGAATATAGTTAGCATTGGCGCCAGTCGGGCCTCCAAGGGGAGGGCATTCCACAGTCAGGGTGTCACCACAGAGAAGGCCCTCTCCCACGTCCCACCATAGCGTATGTGTTGAGGTGGTGGGATTTTAGATTCAAAAGATTCAGCACTGGGCTGTTCTTTGTTGAAAGAGCCCAGTCCTCTTCCTCTCCCTCCTGGTGAAAGACGCGCCGAGGGCCGAAGGATTCGCCAAAGCTGCACTGGGAAGAGGAAGCAGCGCTTTCTCCTCGTGGTGGAAATCACTCCCACACGTGGTACGGTTCAAACCCACCTTCCTGAATCTGGCGCCCTCCAGACGTAGTAGACTGCAACTCCCCTAATTCCCAGGCAACATGGCCACTGGGGATGATGGGGCATGTAGTCCAACACAGATGAGCACCAAGTTACGGAACATGGTGTCATTCTTTAAAGGCACCACAGGGAAGGCTCTCCCGCCCTAGAGGCCTTCAAGAGGCAGCTGGACAGCCATCTGTCAGGGATGCTTTAAGGTGGATTCCTGCATTGGCTTTAGAGGCCCTTTCCAACTCTATGATTCTATGATACTTTTCTTAAGTACCTTTGCAAAACTTGAACACATACCGTAAGATAGTCCTAAGAAGCTATTTTGACACTTTTGGAAAAAAAAAGAGATGTTAACTTTTTGTTTTGTGATATTTGAAATACATATCTTATATATGAGTGTGTAGAAGTGTTATTTTACAATTCTTGTATGTTATACATAGGAAAATAGTGTTGGTATACTGTATAGGATGTTGTCTTAGCTTTTTCAAGAAATTGTATTTTCTAAGACATGTAAATTAATACCTAAAAAGGTATTTTCCAATTTCCCTTAATTAAAGAGAATTTCACAATAACGTCAGGAACAATACATTGGTGCTGCTCTCTTTCTCTCAGGTTTGGCTTTCACACACACACACACACACACACACAGAGTTGATATTACAGAAATGTTCTTGCCTTGATTTTCTTCTCACTGTGGCTTCTTAGCAAATCTAGATCCTTGCCAGGTTACTGTCAAAGGTATTTGAAGGCACCACAGGGAAGGCTCTCCCACCCTAGAGGCCTTTGAGAGGCAGCTGGGCAGCCAGTGTGGTGTAGACTGGGAGTCGGGAGATCCAGGTTCTACTCCCCACTCGGGCATGGAAACCCACTGGGTGACTCTGGGCCAGTCACAGGGCTCATCTACACCAAGCAGGATATACCACTATGAAAGCGGTATACAAAAGGCAGGAGCCACACTACTGCTTTATAGCAGTACTGAAATGCACTGAAAACTGTTGGGGCCCCTTGACACGTCCCATATACAGGTTTCATACCACTTTCATAGTGCTATATCCGGCTTGATGTAGATGTGTCAATGGGCCCCAACAGTTGCCAGTGCACTTCAGCACCGCTATAAAGCAGTCGTGTGGCTCCTGCCTTTTATGTACTGCTTTCATACTGCTTTCGTAGTGGAATAACCTGTTTGGTGTAGATGAGCCCAGACTTTCAGCCCAGCCTACCTCATGTGGTGGTTGTGAAGATAAATTGGAGAGGAGGAGGAGGAGGAGTATGTACACCGCCTTGGGTTCCTTGCAGGAAAACAGGTGGGATATAAATGTAATAAATAAAATAAATAAAAATCCATCAGGGAGGCTTTGAGGTGGATCCCTGCCTTAAGCAAGAGCGCGTTGGCCCCCCCGCGATAAGCCCGGAGCAAAGGCTGCCGTCTCGGGCGAGCCCAGGGCCGGTGCTACCATAGAGGCCACTCAGGCGGCCGCCTAGAACGCCAAGCTAAGAGGGGCGCCGGGCACAGCGCAGCACTCACGCGCGTTGGCTGTGAGCCAGCCCGGCCTGAGGATTCAGCTGGGCCTGGGCGGGCAAGATGGCGTCCTGCACCCGCCCAGCTGAAGCGAAGCCAGGGACACTGGGGTGGGGCGGCTCCACGTTCGGACTTCCGGAACGTGTCCGGAATAGAGAGAGAGAGAGAGAATATATGGGTGAATGGGGTGCATCATGGGGTCTTTGAGTGAATGCATGTGTTCATGCTTGTGTTTGTTTGGAGTGAGTGATGCTGAGTGTGTGTGCATGGGTGCGTGTGAGTTGGGGGGGGATGATTTAGAGGTGATATTCCTATTAAACAATGCATTTTAGACCCATAGACGTTCCTTTCCAATTTGTTTACTATAATTGGCATGATGTATTTCTTGCTCTTTAAAATAAATTGAGCAGTTTCAAGTTTTGTGCTTCTTATTTTTCCAGGAAACATCTGTTCTTAAAAATCAAAGTTGGCATTTTTTTTGGGGGGGGGGAGGGGTGAAAGTAGCTCACTCTGCCTAGGGCACAAAATAGTCCGGCACCGGCCCTGATTATGTACGCCGCCTTGGGTTCCTTGCAGGAAAACAGGTGGGATATAAATGTAATAAATAAAATAAATAAAAATCCATCAGGGAGGCTTTGAGGTGGCTCCCTGCCTTAAGCAGGAGCGCGTTGGCCCCCCCCCCCGCAATGGGGGCCAACGCGCGAGCCCCTTGCCCGGCAGTTTCGCGGCCGAACGAGGACCCGCCTGGGGCGCTGCGGACGCCGCCTCGCCTCGCCTCGCCTCCAGCTCCGCCTCCAGCTCCGCGAAGCTGCGTGGAAGCCCGAAGAGCAGCGGAGCGCTCCGTCCCCTCCTCCCGCGCTCCGTCCCCTGTCCGTCGAGGTCACCCGGCTGCGGGCGCCATGGCGCTGCTGCTGCTGCTGCTGCTGCCGGTGGCCCTGGCGGCGCTCTGGTCCCTGGTCTACATGGGCTTTGTGCGGCGCGTCACCGGGGCTTCGCGCACGGCTTTCGCCCGCCGGGAGCCCGGCCGGGGAGAGGCGGCGGGGAAGCCCCCCGCGGACGGGGTGAGTGAGGGGCGGCGCCGGGGCGGCTGGGCGCCGGGGCGCAGCGCGTTTCCCTCGACGGCGCGCTTCCCTCAAGGGCGCGCGCGGCTCTCCGGTGCGTCGCTGCGGCGGGAGGTGGCAGGGAAGGGCCCGGGGCCCGCGGCGCGCCCCTGCGGGGCTCCTCCCGACGGGTCTTCTTGCCTCTGTACCTGGAATGGGCCGAAGGTGGGTCGCGGCATCTGTGGGCAGCGCCCCGGGGCCGGCACCCCACAGGGTCATTCCGCAGACCCAGGTAGCACGGGCAGCCCTCCCGCGACGTTCCCCGTTGGGCAGCTGGTTGCACAACACGCGCAACCAGTTGCGCAACCATAACGGACAATCCTTTGCACGAATGTCACTTGATCTGCAGTAGGCCAGCAAAACGTGTAGTGCAGAAAACGGGCAGGGATTTCCGACTCCCAGTTATTTAATAGCAGTACTATTCACACCCCATCCCTGCTAGGGACTCAGAAGATTTGGGGCCCAGGACCATAGGACACAAATCTGAAAAAATTGTCAATACTAATTTATATCTATGAATGCATTTTAGAAAGAATTACTAGGATTTATTTAAATTTCACAGAAGGCAAAGCCTCCCCCACCCCACCCCTCATCCCTAAAAAGCTTTATTTGATACCGATGGAAGTTTTTCCCTATGTTTCGTTGCTACATGGCTGGGGGAGGGGGTGATTGGGAGCAGGGTCACAGTGGAGGGGAAAGTTCAGGCTCTGCTCCAAAACTGCGGCTTCCCTGGGAATCCTGCCCCCTCCGGTGTGCAGAAGAGCTTAGAACAAACCTCCCAATGGCCAAAGCTTCGTTGCCACTGAGTGGTGGGTGGGAGTTGCACTATATGGGGAATGGAGGGTCAACCCATCCCTTCTCAGCTCTTGGTTTAGAGGGGGAAACACCTTGGCATTAATGGAAACTCACTGCCCTTGCAAATAGATCTGGGACCCTTCAGTTCTGGTACTCAAAACAAGTTTCTTGGCTCAGAATTCTTGAATTCTAACTTTACGACCTGGTTCAGATGACATGACAGCCCACTGTGGGTTAATTGACTTTTGTGGGGCCATGACATGTGCAGTCTACCTTTACGCTGGCTTATGCCTTATGAAAATGATGAATAGACTTGATCTAGTCATTTTGAATGGCGATGTAAAGGGAGATATGAATGGGGAATTTACCTTCCTGTCTAGTTTGGGTGCATCAATGATTGATTATATCATAGTCTCTTACAATTTGTTAAATAGGGTGACTGGGTTCAAGGTGGGTAACTGTGTTGACAGTGACCACCTACCCTTAATGCTATCCCTAAACCTGAAAAACCTTAATGAGCACGCTGATCACAGTTTTCCAATGATTGCAGAGGTAGAAATGAGATCCTCACAGATTAGGTGGTCTGCTAAACTAGACAAAGCAACATCTGAGATGTTATACTCAGATTGCATTCTCCACCTTAGAGATGTTTTGCTAAATGAAGTATCCCTCGAAAAAGCAATATCATTATTCCAATTATTGATCTCCTCCCTTCAAAATTGCTTTAAGCATAAAAAGGGTGAATGACAATTTTACTTATCCAATAAATCTAAAAAGTGGTTTGACCATGACTGCATTGCTTTAAAACACCATTTAGTTAAAAAAAAAAAATACAGGCAGTACATGGAACAGAATCTTCCAGTACTTCCTAAGGAATGGTTTGAGCACAAAAGGAGATATAAAGCTCTGATTAAAGATAAAAAGAAGCAAGCCCAAAGGGAAGCATGGCAGTGTTTAATAGATGCATCGAGGGCGGGTGATTCAGCCACCTTTTGGAAAGTTATTTCGAGGGGTTGGCCAAATATAACAGCTGGACCGGAATATCTTATCCCTGCTAAAGTTTGGGAATCCCATTTCTATACTATGTATGCAAGTGGGCAAGTCTCCCAACAGTTTCCAAGAGCTTTAATTAATAGTGCTCCCGAGTGGCCCCCTGTATCTGTTTCTGAAATAAATAACCTTATCCTGAAACTTAAACAGGGTAAAGCACCAGGTGGAGACAACATCCCTCCAGAACTGCTTAAAGTCAATAAAGAGTGGTGGGCGCCAGTTGTGGCAGCCCTATTCACTTGCATCGATAGTTCAGCTTGCATCCCAGAAGATTGGGGGCTTGCAATTATCATCCCAATATACAAAAAGGGAAAAGATCGGACCCCCGAATTATAGACCTATCAGCCTTCTAAGTATAATGAGTAAATTGTATGCCAGCCACCTTCATGAAAAACTAGTTATGTGTCTGGATCAAGAAAATATTCTAGAAGATAAACAGGCAGGATTTAGGTCTGGGCGATCTACTATTGACCAGGGCTTGGTTCTCCAACATATTTGGGATATGGAATTGCAAAATCATTTAAGTTTGGCTTAAAGGTATCTTGATTTTAGAGATAATGGGAGGATATTTGCTTATGCAAAATATCTGGTGGACTTGAATATTCCTAAATTCAGGAAAGCTTTCACTCTGGCTAGGTTTAACGTTCTGCCTTCAGCCCTTTTGGATGGAAGGTTTGGAAATATACCCTACCAAGAACGGGTATGTCCCTGTGAGATGGGTAAAGTGGAATTCTTCTTTTGACGTCACTAAATTACAGAAGTTATGAGGTAATAAAATTCGTCCTGAGGTCAGATCAACCGGCATCTTTCCGTTCCCAATTTCCAGCAATTGACGTGAGAATATCTCAGCTGATCGATCGTTTTGCAGCTGGACACGCATAATTGATCTCCGACTATAATAATTGCCACTTCGTCTATAGTTGGAGCATTGAATCTTCGCACATGTTCTCCAGCAGGCGTTTTGTCAGCATGAATAACAATCTTGTGTGTATCAGATGGCATCATGTCAATTGCTGTTTTGAACAAATGTACTAAATTGTTTTTTTCGTGAAGTAGTTGTTGCAGTTTTGAAACGATGGACCTTTTTATGCCGGTATAAATTCCGCAGCGTGCATTCAATTCATCATTGCCATCACCAATGAAATACATTTGTAGGAATTTATGTTGACTATCTTGAAACGGAAGGAAGGAGCCGGCTTTATGATAAATTTGTCCTTTGACTTTGAAAGTTGGCATAAATGGAGCTGTGATGATTTCTGCGCCGAACGACGTCATTTGGAAGCAAGAGTTGTATTTCCTGATGTTAGATAGGAAATGCTTTGATTCTGCGGTATATCCGGCAAGCAAAGTTTGTAATGGCTCTGGTGGTTCTCCAAGTTGAGGCAGTTTAATTTTTCCAGCAGCGCAACACATTCCTTTTGTTTCTCCATTAAATTTAAGAGCCTTGCAATAAGGACACACTTCAGTCATAGTGCCGATGAGAACATGCCGCCTCAAACTATAATCATCAGCTGGGTTGTACCGGAATGCAAGGCGATTGTAATCGTGTGATTGTTTACCACGGAGTCGTGTTTGACGCTGATGTGCTGTTTCTCGTTGACGTCTTTCAGCCACTCTCAGCCTGTCACGTTCATTCTGTTGAGAACAAAGCAGATCTGAAGCTGTAGAACGCGATTGCCGTGCTTGCAACCGTGCATCCTCAAGTCTGGCTGAACGTTGCTTGCCTGGTTCCTTGGCACGTATTTGAGGCATTCTTTTTCTTTTTTTCTCATTTGCTGATGGCCGTTCTTCCTGAGTCTGATTTGCAATTTCTCGTCACAGTGCTTCCGCTCTGCGAGTACAACGACCTAAGTGTGATCTTCTGTGAGGCATTATTTGGATGAAGTAAAGCAGATTGTTTGGTTTTTTAAAAAGGATGTTTTTACGGTGAGGAGGTTAGCGGAAACTGGCAGTTACCTTTCTTCAGAACGTGTAACTGTCACAGGTGTGACATCTATATTCACTCAGCCAATTGTGAGAGAACATGCAAATAGGAGAGGAGGCAGAGGCAATGGATTGGCCTACTGGTTGGCGATGTCACAATGATCAGCAGGACTGGTTTTGAGGAGGCTTATTTCTTCGATTTTAAGACAAACCTTTGACCCCATATAGAACATAGTTACATAACAACGCTCGCGTATTTGAATGCAACGTTGTGTCAAAATTTCAAAGCAATCGGTGAAGAACTTTCGGAGATATAACGTCTGTTTCGAACGGACATTTACATTTTTATTTATATAGATTTTTATGCTGCCATTCAGCCAAAAAAGGCTCTCACGGCGGCTTACAAAAGTATTTCTTGACAGTCCCTGCCCACAGGCTTACAATCTAAAAGACATGACACAAAAGGAAAGGGGATTGGGAGGGAGGAGGAGGAGGGGGGAAAGCAAAGCAAATTCAGGCACTACAATCTTAGTTGGAAAGTTCAGCAGTTACAGTTGACAGCAGGAAGGAGGGGGCTCTCAGCTGGAGCTGGACCCAGGCATGGTGGAGAGGTGCCTGGCTGCTGCTTCCTCCCTCACTGGTGGCAAAATAGGACATAGGACACTCCAATTCTATATTCCAATCCTGTTTTAAACCATGGGTATCATATTTATTTTCTACTACTAAATACTTATATATATGGATCGTGGGTCAACGTGTCAGTTCAGCTGCTATAAATGTTTCTAACAATGGAGGCTCTGAACCTGTAAAAGCAGCCAGACCGAACCTAGATTCCAACGTCACAATTGCAAGTATTGCCATTCAGCCATAGTCAGTAAATTATAATTAGCACGTGAATCAGAAAATGACAAAAACTCTTTGTCTGGACCTATTAACTGATCCAAAGTAAAAAATCATCTTATACATCCATGATCTCCACAAGAATGTTTTCTTTCCAATTCCAGATTTCCCCATAAACTCAATGTTGCGTGAGAGAATGGATCAAACTGTAATTGATGTGATACTATATGCCATACCTCTCTCGCAGCCAAAATTCTAAGGTTTTTTTTATTATAATATGTCGAGAACCAAATGGCATCATTTAGGAAGAGCTTCTACCCATAAGGATTCCAAAACTGACCAGGGTGGCAAATCTGAGCGAACTGGAAAAGACCAGAACTTAGTGCAAGCCAATAGGTAGGCCCAGTGATACAAAGCAAGGTCTGGAAATCCAAACCCGCCTTCTTTAATTGGAAGTTGCATCTGCTTCAAAGGTATTTGAAGTCAGGAAGAATCCCAGAAGAATTTATGAAACAAAGCATTAAGTTCTTGAAAATATTTGCCAGATATAAGTAAAGGAATTCCACGTATAACGTAGAGAACTCAAAGTAAAATATTCATCTTCAGTGTATTGACTTTATCCCACCTATCTGTCTCATGCAATTTCACCAATCAGCTTATTCAAATTTATTTTAATCAATTGAGATACCTCTGGGAATAAGTATTCCCAGATAGGTAATAAAATCAGGGCACCATCAAAATTGACCATTAGCCAACACACTAGAAGATATGTTGTCTCCAATTGGCATCAACTCGGACTTTGACCAATTAATTGAATAACTGGACAGATCACCTAAAGTATTAATTTCATCAAAGCAGGAATAGATGCCTGGAGTTTAGAAATAAACAATATGTCTCTCTGAATTAAGAAATGTTTTATTATAGGCTTTGGAGTAGCAAATATTTCAGATTCATAGATGCCAGCATCTAAAATGTGTATACGCTTGCATATCACTTTTCACAAAACACTTGAAATGCTTAACGTATGTTACTTCAGTAAACCTTGCAACAGCCCTATTAAGAATTCTTATGTCCCACGTTGTCTGAGAGACTGAGACTGAGATATGGTGGCCTGCTTAAAGTCGTTATGCAGTGAGCTCACGACTAAACTGATATTTGTACCTGGGACTTCTATTGAGCTCATGCACTATATGCCCTGCCAGCTCTTCAAGCACATGAGCTTTTTCCAGCTCTGAATTGAGTCATAGGATTTAGAAATCCTTGAAACTATTTATTTATTTATTTATTTATTTATTTATTATATTTATTATATTTATTTGTATCCTGCCTTTTGCCCAATACTGGGCCTCAAGGCAGTATTACAAAGTTTAAAACATACATTTTAAAACATAGGAAAAGAAATGTTAAAAAAAAAAGTTAAAAAAACTTTTAAATGGCATGTTGTAATTAATGGGAGTTATTCCAGGTGGCTAATGACTCCCTGACTCCCATGGCTAATGTATTTATTAGCATACACTTCTGTAAACTAGTATATATACATGAGTACCAGTGAATCCAAAAGCCCATAAAATGCAAGAGGCACAGTAGGTAAAACCCAAATGCACCTTGACCACTGGTGCCTTTTGCTTTAGAAACAAAATGGGGAGAAGGCTGCTGAAAATAAGGTTGTGGCTTTTGCACTTCTGTCGGGATACACTGCAACATTTTATTGCAGGCCTTCACTAAGCACAGTGACCATTCACAGCTGTAGTAATTCATGATAACAGTCCTCCTGGCTTTGTTATGCTAATATAACAGCTGTAGTGGGATCTCAAGATATAAAAACGAGGACCAAATTTGCTGATAAATTCTAGTTCAGTTTCACACTGGTGTTGTTGAAAAAGAATTGTGGTTTTCTTTTTCATAGAACAGCAGCAGTATGACTAGGATATTGAAATGGTATTCCAATAGTCTTTGAATGTTGCTACTTTTGATGAGAGATTTAATGTCATGGGGGTTAGTTAGCAGCCCTGTCTCTACAATCCTGTTCACAAATGTCTGCTTTCTCTCTTTCTCTCCAGTGGAGTCCAAGACTCTCTGGCTTCCCGCTACAGCTTTGTGTGCACTTGGCCAACACTGTGAGTATCCAGCTGTATTTTTATTTATTTGTTGCATTTCTATACCACCCAATAACAAAAGCTGTTGTGATCTGGTTATTGTACTCTTAAGAGCACCTTAGGCTTGTCTTTAGCCAATGGTGAGCAAGATCCTCCAAGGCCTTCTGCTCCTGCGAGGCATGGATGTTGAAGCAGACAGGGATAGTCAAGGGTAGGGTGACCATATGGAAAGGAGGACAGGGCTATTCCCTCTTCATCACAAAAGTTAAAGCTGCAGGAGTATAGCTAGAGTGACCAAATACAAAAGAGGGCAGGGCTCCTACCACTTTAACTGTTGTGAGGAAGAGGGAATTTCACCAGGTGCTGCATGCATACAAATGACACCTGCCTAAATTCCCTTTTCTATGCAACTGTTAAAGATACAGGGGCCCTTGTCCTCCTTTTCATATGGTCACCCTAATCAAGGACCTTGGAGTGGCCTCAGCGTAGGTGTGTATATTTTAGGTAATGGAAACTGTACAAGAGCCCAGAAACTTGTATTTTTGGAGTTACATTCAGGCTGTTAAAGATTAGTTCTTACTGGGGAAAGCAAAAAGGGAGCAAGAATGGGCAGGGAGAAGGAGAATTTCTTTCACTCACCATCCTAATCAAAAACCACATTGAATCAATTCATGGTTTCATGGCATGTGAAATTGGGGCGCTGGGGTGGGGGGCTGGAGGAGGCATTCCCAGAAGTCCAGGAATGCCTCCTCCAGCCACCCCAGGTTCAATCCAGGCTTTCTCCTTGGCCAGATCGGCGCTGGGTGCAGGGGGCTTTTCCCTGGTAAATTGGGGGCCAGTCCTGGTTTCCCCACAGATCCCCGTTTTTCCGGAGGTCTCGGGTTTTCCGGGTCATCTGGTCACCCTATTTATCTGCATCCATTTTCCATCAATAAACTATATAATTCTTTCACACAAGTGGAAATAAATCATATTGTTACCTTCAAGTCTGTTCAGTGTGAGTCTTGGCTAGATCAGGGCCCAGGTTTAAGACACCCGGTCAGCTTGGCCAAATACCTTTTTCACTCCCTAAACTCAAATTGCAGTTTTTATTGTTTCTTTTCACACAGAGACCTTAGCAAGGAGGGAGAAAGTATGACTTTCTAATCTGCCTCATTCAAAAGATTTGAGAAATATTCAGCTATTATTATTCTTATTATTTTATTTATTACATTTTTATACCGCCCAATAGCCGAAGCTCTCTGGGCGGTTCACAAAAATTAAAACCATAATAAAACAACCAACAGGTTAAAAGCACAAATATAAAACCACGCAGCAAAAATTGATATAAGATTAAAATACAGAGTTAGAACAGTAAAATTTAAATTTAAGTTAAAATTAAGTGTTAAAATACGGAGAGAATAAAAAGGTCTTCAGCTGGTGATGAAAGGAGTACAGTGTAGGCGCCAGGCGGACCTCTCTGGGGAGCTCATTCCACAGCCGGGGTGCCACAGCAGAGAAAGCCCTCCTCTTAGTAGCCACCTGCCTCACTTCCTTTGGCAGGGGCTCACAGAGAAGGACCCCTGTAGATGATCTTAAGGTCCAGGCAGGTACATATTGAGAACAAGCAGAGAACAGGTCTCCCTAACAACAGATGTGACCTGGCAACTTTGCCACTGATTCTTTTGCCCAAACCATAAATCTTACAATAATACAAAGTTTAGGATGTAATTTTATGAAATATTTTACTCTCCTGTTTCAGGGTTGCGCATTCCCTGACTTCTATCCAGTGGAATTTTAAGATGTTTTTAGAATGTTTTTAGAATGTTTTTTAGGATGTTTTAACAATGTATATTATGTTTTAATTCAGTTTTATGTATTTTACTGTTTACTGTTGTTCCCCGCCTCACTCAAAATGGAGAGGCGGGTAAGGAATAAAATTATTATTATTATTATTATTATCTTTACATTGTTCTATAATTGTAGGTTTTAAACCCATGATTAACCTATAGTGTCCTGATAGCAACCACCCAATTGGCACGATTGGATTTGAATATTCCAAAAAGCTGTGGAATGTGTCTGGCATACAGCATGGAAAATTGTAGGTTTATTAACCCACAATTTGCCACTGTCATGTACAAACCAGATCACTGTGTTAGGCTCTGATCAGGAATAAACTTAAATTGCACTCCGAGGCTGAGTACAGTCATAGTTTCAACAACAGCAGGTATGAGTTTTTCCACTCACTGCAGGAGTTCTATTTCCTTTTCTCCCTCACCTTTGCTTCTGTAATTAGTCCTGTGACACACAAGCTCCAGATCCAGCACTTTCCTCCCCCATTCTAGTGAACTTCTACTTTCCTTCCCAAGGGCCTTGCATGTTTTTGCTCAAATATTTGTGTGTGTTTTAAAAGCTTTTTTACACTTTAAAAACTGCTCTGAGTATGAGGGAAATGACTGACACAAGGGCCTTAGCTAGATGGGGCGAAATCCCGGGGCGATCCCCGGGATCATCCCTGTGCATTCACATGAAGCACAGGGGATCTCGGGATCAGGGAGGGATGATCCCTCCCTTGCCCCAGGATCTCGCCCTACCGTTTGAGACCGTTTTTTCCACGGTCCCGGGCTGAGCCCAAGACTGCGAAATGTGTGGCCGGGCGTCGCAGTTTGTCCCAGTTCCTCGTGGTTAAGTCGCGAGGAGCTGGGACCCACGCACGGGGCACAGAGCTCCTTGGGGGGGGGAACGGGGATTTTTTTTTTTAAAAAAAAGCTTACCTTTTGCGCATGAGCGCTCGTGCACACATCTTCCCCTTTAAGAAAAAACAAAACAAAATGGCGGGCATGACGCCTCTCCCTCTGAGGTTGTCACGTGCAGCGTGTGAACGGAGGGGGAGATCTCATAATAAAAATATCGCGAGATCTTCACCCCTCCGTCCCGCTGGACCGGTAGGTCTAGCTGAGGCCAAAGTCGTGGAAATCTGGCTTCTGGTGAAAACCAGGTTGTTGTTTTCTGAATGCAATTTGCGGAGGAGATGGTCCATGACTGTGTCCAAAATATGGTGAGGGCGCTTCAGCAGCTTTGCCTCTGAATTACATGCACCTGTACTAGGTCCAAGTATCAATATCAGCTCTATCATCCATCTGTCTGTGGATACTTTTTCTTTTTTTAAAAAAAATCCAGGATAACAAACAAACAGACCTAGGATTGCAAATCTTCTTTGTTTCCCCCCTCCTTTATAGGCTTTTGGACAACTTTTTTTAGTGCCACTTCTGATGCGGTAAGTATTGATTTTAGTGTTTGAATTGTGTAGAAGGTCTGAAGTATTTACAGCAGTGTTGCCAGGAGGACCATCTGCCCTACATGCTTAGGGCTTTTCTGCAGGCCACACAAGGGGGTTGGACTCGATGGCCTTAGAGGCCCCTTCCAACTCTACTATTCTATGATTCTATGAACATCATCATCATCATCATCATCATCATCACCAACTAACATGAAGTTGTCATTGTAAGTGATGAAATGAAGGGAAGCTTTGCGGGAAGAAGCCTTTTCACTGCCACAGCTTAATAGGGTGGCAGCAGTGCATGGATTACAGTCGGCTAACACCTGTACGGATGCAGTCCTATGGCCACTGTACACTGTCCAGAGGACCAGAGGATGGTTCAGTTCCCAGAAACCACACCCCCTGCCCCCTTGTAGCCAGCGTGGTTCTCACTGCACTGGCTGCATCTCCCTGCTCAGAAAAGGAGAGGGGGCTGCGGAAGCTGCTTTATGCAGCCTGCTGTGTGTACCCCCAGCATCCCACTCTGACGTTCCCTGGCTAAACAGGTGGAATCGCCTGTCTAGCCAAAAATGCCAGGGGGCTGGAGCACCAGGGTGAGGATTGCCTCTGTTTCTAATGACTGTCTCCATGGGATTGCACCTTAGTGCTTTGGTTTTCCCCCCTATACCTTGACAGTATTACAAGTGGAAACTTGGCGCATATTTGTTGAATTATGTACCATGATATGCTAGGACAGGAGTCATTGTGCCATCAACTACAAATGTGTGGCAAAATAGTAAGTTATGAAATAGTGTATTTTTTCATAAGGCTCTTGCTGGAACTCTCAGTCTCTTCCATTCCCGTATAAAATCTAGTAATATAAGCTTGGCATTGCTTTGATATTGTTAATGTTATGATTATCATCATATTTTCCAAAAACAAACAATATACTAGGTGTTCATTTTAGGGATAGCAATTCTATCTGACCAAAAGATTTCCATAGAGGGCCATTTTTTAATGTCTCCCACAATAGAATTCATTAAAGGCTGTTAATTAAGCTGATGAAATTTATCCATTTCAGAAGTTAGCCAAATTAAAATATTTCACTGGGCTCCTGTTGACGTGATATCATATTGGTAGTGATACTCTTGATTTTTAGTGGAATATTAGGGAAGAATCTACTTCAGTCAGTCAAAGTTAGGATGACAACTTTTACCCAGAAGACCTTCTCTTCTGCTGCTCCCAGACTGTGAACGGCGTGCCGGAAGAGATTCGTCAACTTATTTATATATTTATTGCATTTCTATACCGCCCAGTAGCCGAAGCTCTCTGGAGGTCGGTAAAATGAGTACCCATTTAGCTGGGGGAAAGGTAATAACGGCCGGGGAAGGCAATAGCAAACCACCCTGCTATAAGGCCTGCCAAGACAACGTCAGCGAAAGCTGGCGTCTCTCCAAGAGTCAGTAATGACTCTGTGCTTGCACGAGAGGTTCCTTTCCTTTTATACCACCCAATAGCTGAAGCTCTCTGGGTTTTTTACAGTTTATTAGCATTCAAGAAAGCTATCAAGACTGATCTCTTCTGGCAGGCCCATCCATTGGAATTTTAGGATGCTTTCAGAATGTTTTTAGGATGTTTTAATTCAGTTTTATGTATTTTATATTTATTGTTCCCTGCCTCGATCAAAATGGAGAGGCGGGTAAGAAATCATCATTATCATCATCGTTATTTCCCATTAAACTTGGCACATTTTTTTCTTCTCTGATAAGGTCTCTTCAGTTGTGCAAATGCTTTTTTATTGGCAGCATCCATAACACCCTCTTTGTAGCATATTAGTGAACTGGTGCAGTCAACTGGTGCAGTTCTGAGTTCGTGTGACTGAGCCTCTTGTAATACTTCCTTCCAATTGCAACTCTTTTGCAGGTTGAACAACTTTACTGTCCTGCGTTACCTTGATATTGTTGAAGATCCCACATTTGTGCCAGTGGTTGCTGAGGAAGGAAAAAGTGACAACTCAAATTCCGGAAATGTCTCAGAGAGTCTCCAAAAACTGATGGAGACAAGGCAAGTCTGTTGTTTGAAAGGGATGGAAAGATCTGGTGGTACCTCATAGAATCATTGGAATACTAGAGTTGGAAGGTGCCTATAAGGCCATCAAATCCAAATCCAACCACCTGGTCAATGCAGGAATACACCTGAAAGCATTCCTGAAAGATAGCTGTCCAGCTGCCTCCTGAATGTCTTTAGTGTGGGAGGGGGCCACAACTTCCCATGGTAATTGGTTTCATTGCCATACTGCTCTTACAGTCAGAACGTTTTTCCTGATGCCCAGCCAGAATCTAGCTTCCTGTAACTTGAGCCCATTAGCCTGTGTCCTGCACTTTGGGATGATCCAGTCGAGATCCTGGCCCTCCTCCGTGTGACAAACCTTTTCAGTATTTATAATCATAGAATCATAGAATAGTAGAGTTAGAAGATGCCTACAAGGTCATCAAGTCCAACCCCCGCTCAGTACAGGAATCCACCCTAAAGCATACCTGACAGATGTTTGTCCAGCTGCCTCTTGAATGCCTCTAGTGTGGGAGAGCCCCTAACCTCCCTGGGTAACTGGTTCCATTGTCATACTGCTCTAACAGTCAAGAAGTTTTTCCTGATGTCCAGCCAGAATTTGGCTTCCTGTAACTTGAGCCCATTATTCCGTGTCCTTTTTGAAGTGTGGTGCCCAGAACTGGATACAATACTCAAGATGATGCCTAACCAGTGCTGAATATCAGGGAACTAATACATCACACGATTTAGAAGCTATACTTCCATTAATGCGTCCCAAAATTGCATTTGCTTTTTTTGCAGCCACATACTCAGCTTGTAGTATTGCTGAGCCAAGTATCCCCCATCCTGAAACTCTGCATTTGGTTTCTTTTTCCTAGGTGTAGAACTTCGCATTTATCCCTATTAAATTTTATTCTGTTGTTTTCAGTCCAGCGCTCTAGCCTATCATGATAACTTTGAAGTTTGTTTCTGTCTTCCAGGGTATTAGCTCTGCCACCCAATTTTGTGTCCCTGCACCTCCTCCTCCAAATCATTAATAAAAATGTTGAAGAGCACTGGGCCCAGGACTGAGCCCTGTGGTACCCCACTCGTTACCTCCCCCCAGTTTGAGAAGGTACTGTTGATAAGCACTCTTTGAGTCCGATTCTGCAGCCAACTGTGGGTCCACCAAATAGTTCTTCCATCTTTTAACTAGTTTGCTAATCAGAATGGCATGTGGTGCTTTGTCAAAAGCATTGCTGAAGTCAAGATATATTGTGTCCACAGCATTCCCACAGGCCACAAGGGAGGTTACCCTATCAAAGAATGAGATCAGATTAGTCTGGCAGGATTTGTTCTTGACAAATCTATGCTGGCTTCTAGTAATTACGGCATTGTTTTCAAGGTGCTTACAGATTGATTTCTTTATAATCTGCTCCAAAATTTTCTTAGGGATGTCAGACTAACTGATCTCTAGTTCCTAGGTGCCTTCTTTTTGCCTTTTTTGAAGATAGGGACAATGTTAGCCCTATCCAGTAATCCAGAACTTCACCCATCTACCATGATTTTGCATAGACAATGATTCTGAGAGTTCTTCTGCCAGCTCCTTTATTACTCTAGGATGCAGTTCATCAGGCCCTGGAGATTTGAATTCGTTCAAAGAAATTAGGTGTTCCTTAACCATTTGTTTATCAATCACGAACTGCAATCCTTCCCCTTCAGTTTGTACTTCACTTTTGCCAGGGGTGGGTGGGTCATAGACCCGCCTTTGGGAGAAGAATGAGCCAAAGTAGGAATTCAGCGTTTTGGCCTTTCTTTTGTCATCTGTTATCAATTTGCCATCCTCATTAAGCAGTTGAACCACCATTTCTTTCCTCTGTCTTTTACTATGCACATACCTGAAGAAAGCCTTTTTATTGCTTTTAGCATCCCTCGCTAGTCTCAGCTCATTCTCAGCTTTAGCCTTCCTGATGCCATTCTTGCAGTTCTGTGCTACCTGTCCGTACTCTTCTTTTGTAGCCTGGCCTTCCTTCCACTTCCTATATGTGACCTTTTTTGTTTCCAGGTCATCTCCAGCTTTTTGTGGACCCACATTGGTTTCTTCTGTTGTCTTCTATCTTTTTTCCTTGCTTAGGTATGTTTCCGTAAAGGCTTCAGCTGATACAGGTTGCTAAGCAACAGTAACAACATGTAACGTCAGCTGATACAGATTGCTAAGCCCCTTGCCCGACTCCTCCAGGCTTTCCAAGGTAATCCGAGCTGGGCGGGCGGTCCAAGGCTGACAGGAACCCCAGTGAGAGGGGGACACCTGCTCCCCCTCCCCCTGACCTGCCTGCCCCCTAGGTCTGCCAGATGGCACTGTATCAGCGGCCTCCAACAGCCCGCGCCCCCGTGATGATATTTAATTAATAAACTTTAAGATACGCTACAACGGCGTATGTTACGCTGGGTGCATTTAGTTGGAATTATTTGTAATTGCGCCTTTAAAATTTCCTTTTTAAAAAACTCCCACTCATGTTGCACTCCTTTTCTCATTAGGGCCACTTGTCATGGGACATTGCTTATCATAGTTCTGAGCTTATTAAAATCAGGTGTCCTAAAATCCAGAGTACGTGTAAGGCTACATTCAGCTTTTGCTTCCTTTAAAATCAAGAATTCAAGTATGACGTGGTCACTTTTCCATACTTTATCCACTAAGTTATCCCTACTGGTCAGTATCAAGTCAAGGATAGCTGATCCTCTAGTTCCTTTCTCCACTTTCTGTAGGAGGAAGTTACCACCCTCACATGTCAGGAATTTCTTGGAAGGGCCACTTTTGGCAGTATTTGTCTCCCAACAGATATTGGGGTAATTGAAGTCTCCCATCAGACTTCCTTGAAACACTGGCAATTTGTTTCTCAAAGGTTTCATCCTCATCTTCTCCTTGATTGGGTGATCGGTAGTAGACTCCGATTATCATGTACTTTTTATTCCTTGCCCCATTTATTTTAATCTAGATGCTCTTGATGGGGCTCCCAGTCTCATCCGCCTGTATTTCTGTGCAGGGATAAATATTTTTAACATATAGTGTGACTCCGCCTCCCTACCTCAGGTGCTAGAAACATGTGGAAAGCAGCAGCTGTATTTCAGGAGCAAATGGATGGGGGAAATTGGTGGTGAAAGGGCAGAAAATTCCTCCTCAGGTTGAATGAGAAAGTGCAGATGTGGTAGGAAGCAGTAACAGGCGGTCTGTAGCCATAAACGGAAGTCCAGTTGGAACTCTTTGTTTATTTAATTTTGGAGTGCTGTGAATTTTGTTTTGCGGTCATATTTTATGTTGCTTTTGATTGTATAGTTTTATTTATGTAAATTGTTTTATATAAAGTATGAAGTGTTAGTTATTACCTCTAAAGCCCTACATGGTTTGGGTCCAGGCTACCTGTGGGATCGCCTTCTCCCATACAATCCGCCCCACACACTCTGAGGAGAATTTACTCCAGTCAGCCACAACTAGGCTGGCAACTGTTACCCAGAGGACCTTTTCTTCTGCTGCCCCAGACTGTGGAATGGCCTGCCGGAGGAGATTCATCTGCTTAATGCTCTCTCTGTGTTTAAGAGAGCTGTAAATACTAGTCTCTTCCAGCAGGCCTACCCAGATGAATTTTAAACCTTAGAATTTTAAGATGGTGTGATTGTTATTTTAATATTGTATTCATTTTATATGCTCTTTTAACTAATTTTATTTATTATTGTTCCCCACCTTGATCCAGAGGGAGAGACCAGTATTATTATTATTATTATTATTATTATTATTATTATTATTATTATTTTATTGTAAAGTGCCCAGAGAACTTTGTTATGGGGCAGCATACAAATGTCATAAATGAAAAACAAAGCCCTATGAAGAGAGACTGAAAGAACTGGGCATGTTTAGCCTGGAGAAGAGAAGATTGAGGGGGGACATGATAGCACTCTTCAAATACTTAAAAGGTTGTCACACACAGGAGGGCCAGGATCTCTTCTCGATCCTCCCAGAGTGCAGGACACGGAATAATGGACTCAAGTTAAAGGAAGCCAGATTCCGGCTGGACATCAGGAAAAACTTCCTGACTGTTAGAGCAGTACGACAATGGAACCAGTTACCTAGGGAGGTGGTGGGCTCTCCCACCCTAGAGGCCTTCAAGAGGCGGCTGGACAACCATCTGTCAGGGATGCTTTAGGGTGGATTCCTGCATCGAGCAGGGGCCTGGACTCCATGGCCTTGTAGGCCCCTTCCAACTCTGCTATTCTATGACATGAAAAAAAAAATCCAATGAAGACCTCCATTTGCTTTCCAGGGGAGGGAGATGGGAGCAGAGAGGTGCAGAGGAGCCCTAAAACTGGTTGCCCTTCTTCAAATTAGGCTTGTTCCAGAAAATGTTATCATTACTACCTACTTTACATGTGAAAATCGCATTGCACAGAAATGTACAGTAGCTGCCACCAAGTGCTAAGAGGCTGCGGACTATGGAAAATTAAGGGCAATCCATGCTAGGCAGGTGCTTCTTAGATGAAGAGGGCGAGGAAAGAGATGCCTGGTCAACCCCGTCTTGCTTTCAGATTACAAGCCTGGTTCTTTATCAGACTTGACCTTTTCTCTCTTTTTTGTCACAGTTCACAGTCTGCTAGTCCTACCTTTAGCTTCAAAGGGATCCAGGATTACTTGAATTGCTACCAGTGAGTAAATTCATATGTTCAGTTAAGCTATCTCGGATCTTGGGGGTCATCCTTCTTTCTCTGTATGGTAACGGGGAAATTACAGCTTCTGTTGGAGAAACGTTTGTGTTTCCTGCTTTCTCTTCCATTTCGGAGCACAACAAAAATTATTCTTAGAAATCTGTTCATACCATAAATGCTTATTGTAGCTTCCATACATTTGGGCAGATGCCTGCAGATGTACTTGCAAACAGGGATATTGCTAGGGCTGCACCCATGGATCCCCTGGCCCCAGATCTCTTCCCCAGAGCCCTGGCTGTCCAAGGGAAGATTTCTTTCTTTGCTTAATGGCCACGCAGGAGGAGGTTTTCAAGGTGGGAGTTGCAGTTGGGGGAAAAAGTGTTGAACCCCCCTCCCCACATGGGGGAACATCTCCCCTGACCCCCTCTGCATGGCAATTAAGCTAAGGAAAAAACCCACTTCCATGTATGGCAATGGAAGCTTTTCTCCAAGGCCTTTGCTAGATGAGGGGTTAGCCCGGTGCGAGGCCCGGGCTCATCCCTGTGCGTCCAGATGACGCACAGGGGATCCCGGGCTCAGGCAGGGGTCAAACCTCCCTGGCCCCAGGGTAACTGGCACCACTTGTGGCCTGGTATTTCCCGTGGTCTCGGGCTGAGCCTGAGACTGTTGACATGTAGCCCATTCCGCTGCTTTTCCTGGTTACCGCATTTACTTGCGAGTAGCCGGGAAAAGCGGTGGACGGCGCGCAGTGCTCCACAGGAGCGCTATGGCCATCAGGGCAGGGTGGAGAGATAGGGGGGGAATCGGAGCCGGGGGGGAGATGGGGGGGAAACGGAAATCGCGGGCGGGGCTGGAAACGGGGATCGCGAGTGTGGGGGAAACGGAGATCACAGGCGGGGGAAATGGAGATCACAGGCGGGGGACCGTGGGCATGGAGGGGGAAACGGAGATTGTGGGCGCGGGGGGGAAACGGAGCCAGGAGGAGATGGGGGGAAACGGAGCCATGGGGAGAGGGGGGGACGTCGGAGCCAGAGCGGGGGGACATCAGAGCCAGGGGGGAGTGAGGAACCCTTAAAAAAAAACAACCCTTACTTTTATTATTGGTGCGCTCCTGCGCACATGGCCCTTTAAAACTAAAAAAAAAAAAAAATGGCGGACGTGACGGTTCCTTCCTGCAGCCTGTCGCGTCTTATGTGTAAACAGTGGCGATGGCCCGCGCTCGCCCCTCCTCCTGCACGGATTCCAAGGTAGGTCTAGCAAAGCCCCAAGTTTAATTGCATGAGTTGGGGGCAATTTTCTCTCAGAAAGGAAAGGCATAGAAATTGGGGCAGATGGAGGGGTAGAAGTGGGGGGAGGAACAGAGCAAGACGGCAAATTAATTTTAATTGGAGTAATTACTGACTATTATTTATATCTTTGTTGATTTTCTATACCTCTCTGGGAGGTTTTCAACAATGCATAAAATTATATGGGATGATCTGGGGCAGCATGCAAGTTAATTGAAGAATTTATTTTATTTGAGGTGATTTTGATGAAAAATTAATTGGCTGGTGTTGTCTTTTGTGAAATTTTTACAAGTCCTACTAATTAGTTCTAAATTTGCATATATAGACATAAATTTGTATATGCAAATTTAATGCAGGATTTTGCCCTGAATGTTTTAAATGCCCAGCAACATCCCTGCCTGCAAACATGAGCCGGAGGGGGGGGGTTTCTGCTGCGATGGGGTGAGCTTCTTTCCATGTTCATTGCTCAAAAAATACTTGTACAGCCACAGAATTGAATACATATTTGCCGTTAATTTTGGTTTTGCCCCAGATGCCTCCAATGGAAAAATAAATAAAAATTGGGTGAAAAATCAGGCACTTTGCATGTCTGAAAACATTTGTTCCCTTCTGGTTCACTCTTTTAACCTTGAAAAACTGCTCCATGGAAGGAAGAAATGACAGTGGTGTGCTTTCACAACAGGCTTTTCACCAAAATCCCCATGTAGCTCTTGCTTATTTATGGAGCCTTGTATACAGATCTGGATGTGGTTTCACATGCCTTAGACACATCTGGTTTGGATTATTGCAACTATATAGGGCTGCCTTGAAAAGATATTTGGAAACTTCAGGTAGCATAAAATGTGGCAACCAGGGTGTTGGCCAGAATCCACTTTGTGGTGTTTATAACTCTGGTCATATGTTGCACTAGCTTTGATTATTTTATAGGTACAATTTAAGGTGTTGGTGACCACCCATGAAGCCCTAAATCGTTTGGAACTAGATCATTTGAAGGACGATCAAGACATTCTTATTTTGCAAGGCTTTGGGGATTGTTTTAACTGCATCCTGTCATTACAAAAACTATGTTTAGCTCTCACTCCTTGTGTATGTTGTGATATTATGCCATTTTATTGAATGTGTTTTTAATTTATATTGTAAGATGCCTTGGGGTTTCTTGCAGGTGAAAAGTGGGAATATAATTCATATAAATAAATTAATAAATCTGGACCCCTGTGAGAGAATTCAGGGACACAAAATGATGAATTCCAGACACATTTTGTTTGGATCATTTTGGGGGAAATCTTTTTTACTTCCCCTGCAGAATGCAATAACTATTCTTCTTCAGTACAGTGTTAACACCCAAGAAAGATTTACAACCTTCAAAGAACAGAAATGGGGGCCTTGATCCACTAAGAGCCCATCTCTGGCAACGTGATCTTGGGGATCCTGGAATGGAGACCACAGCCTTTAAGGCTGCCCATAACCACAGCCTGATTATGACAGAGAGAAAGAGGGAAAACTTAAGTAGTCTTAACTTGACTATTACCTGTTTGCTAGATCGGGGGAGGTAACACCTCTTCAAGTGGCTAAGAACATTATTGCTGCACTGGAAGCTACTGAGAAATCAAGTTCCCCCCTCCGAGCGATTGTTCAGTGGAACCAGCAGGAGATAATCAAGGTGTGTTGTGCTTCTGTCTGCAGCAGTGTAGTTTATTTATTTATTTATTTATTTATTACATTTTTATACCGCCCAATAGCCTAAGCTCTCTGGGCGGTTCACAAAAAGAGCTTCCTCTAGGGCCTAATCTACATCAAGCAGGATATTGCACTATGAAAGTGGTATATAAAAGGCAGGAGCCACACCACACAGGATATAGTGCTATGAAAGCGTTATAGGGCATGTGTCAATGGGCCCCAACAGTTGTCAGTGCACTTCAATACCTCCATAAAGCAGTAGTTTGGCTCCTGCCTTTCATATACCGCTTACACACTGCTTTCATAGTGGAATATCCTGCTTGGTGCACATTAGGCCCAAGTGGTATGAGGTTTGAACCAGGGGAAATCTTCTGATCAAAATTTGAGGTTGGAATCATGTCAGGATTCCTTTAGTCTGTTTATTCAACTGCTCTCTATTTCTGTTCCTCCTCAGCAATTATATTAATGAATGTTGTTGTTGTTGTTGTTTATTTCATTTCTATACTGCCTAACTGCTGAAGCTCTCTGGACAGTTCACAACAATTCACAAGATAAAATATGGCATAAAAATGTAAATACACAAAATCTGAAAACAATTTAAACAGCCAAAAACAATTTCAGTAAGATAATAGACCTGTTCAGACAATTGGCATAAATGTCCCATCATAGTATGCCATTAAATGCTTGTGAGCAGAGGACAGTCTTAACCTGCCACTTAAAAGAAGTTGGTGCCAGTGGGCCTCGGTGGAAGATCATTCCATAATCGGGAGGCATCACTGAAAAGGCCCTCTGCCTTGTCACCTTCCGAATGTCCCTTTGAGGGACACGTGCATGAAGGCATCAGATGTTACATGACTGAACTTCCAAATCTCTGCCTGCTAGATGGCTGAGGACTCCACCACTCGTTATAGAAGCAAGCAGCCCCTCTCTCTGTTGGATGGAATCCCAGTGTGCTTGAAGGAGGAAATTAAAGTGGTAGGCATATGAAACTTGTTTTCTGTCACTGGAGAAGGTTGTTCTTAAGGAGGGAGGCAGTGTTCTTCCTGAATTATTGCTGTAGCACTTGGGTAGCCTTAAGACAACACTGCTGGACTGTTATAGGGGAAAGAAAGGGACTGCTGGGCTGTGTTCATCAGGAATTCCAGCATAATGTATCTTTGTGCCTTTGTGTGTTACGAGGTGCCTTATCACCACCGGAGTGGAACAGAATACCTGGGTATGATGCCAGAGACTGAAGATGCCACTGTGACCAGAAAATTGCGTGAGGCCGGTGCCATTATTATTGGTGCCTCAAACATGCACGAGTTGGGTACTGGGACCACAGGCTGTAACCCCAACAGGTAAAGTAGTTTGCCTTCATGAAACAGTGGTTTGCATTTCACACTGTGCTCTGGGGTATCCCTGGAATCCTTAATGAGAATCTGCAATTGTAGCTGAGCAGAGCAGAGAAGGGGAAGCTGCCCCAGCCGGACTAGAAGGTACATAAGGAAGCAAGCTCCCAGAGAGCGAGCGATCAGAGTGAGCAAACTGGGAGAGAAAACAGGAATTTGTCAGAGGGAGTGTAGTGGAAGAGGAGACCAAGGCAAAGTTGAGAGAGGCCTCGAGTACATCCAGGAGGCTGCCTATTCAAAGTGGCCGTGTGCTCCTGAGTGCTGATTCAAGGGACATGTCCGGAGAGCTGCTGCTGGGCCTGAAGGGGCATGGCCTGATTGCTCTCAGCTGCAGAGTGGGTGGGGAGTCTCATTCTGTTTCCTGACTCCTAGCTGAGTAGAGCAGAGAAGGGGAAGCTGCCCCAGCTGAACTAGAAGGTACATTTGGAAGCCAGCTCCCAGAGAGACAGTGATAAGAGCGAGTGAACAGGGAGAGCAAACAGGAGTTTGTCAGGGGGAGTTCGGCAAAAATGTTTGTTCTTGTAACACACACACACCGTATAGTATGGGGCTCTGTTAACCTTCAGGGAGGACAGGACAAAGCACAGGCTATTGAGTACAGACAGAAAGGCAGAAACAAAAAGTGACTATGGACAGAAAGGATTCTCCAGTGGTGGTGACTTGCAAGGTGAGTGCAATGTTTGTGTTCCTGCCTGAGATCAACATGATGTACATGTGCAACAAGTGCAAGCTGGTTACACTATTGGAAGAAAGAGTGAGTGTACTTGAACAATGAGTGTCAACCCTCCAAGGAATAAGAGAAGACAAAGAGTTCTTAGACAGAACAGAGGAACTTCAGCAGCAGAGAGAAGCCCACGAGGTGGCAGACCAACAGGAAGTTGAACCAGAAGTGGGGAATGCTGAGGTGAGGAAAGCCAATGAAGAGGAAACTCCCCAGAAAAGGGTGATAGTTAGGAGCAGAAGAACTAGAAGACGTTCTGCACCAGTGGAACCACTAGAGCTATGTAACCACTTTCAGGTACTGGAAGATTTGACTGGAGGACAGTTGGTAGAGGAAGAATTACAGGGGACCCTGTGCAGCAGTGAGCAAGAGGCAGAAGGTCAGTCAAGCAGAGGCAACAAAACCAGGGCCTACAGCAACAAGAAGAGAAGAGTCGTGGGAGACTTTCTGTTGCATGGAATTGAAACTCAGGTATGTTGTGAAGACCCATGGACTCGCCAGGTGTGCTGTCTCCCTGGAGGACAGACTTGAGATGTGACTGAAAGGTTGCCAAAGCTCTTGAAGCCCACTGACACATATCCTTTTCTTCTCATCCATGTGGGAACAAATGATATTTTAACAGACCTCAGGTTCCGAGATATGTAATTAGATCCAACAACAAGGTGAGATTTATTTATTTATTTATTACATTTATATACCGCCCCATAGCCGAAGCTCTCTGGGCGGTTTACAAAAGTTAAAAACAGTAAACATTAAAAATATACAAAATTTTAAACCATCAGAAACAACAGTATAAAAACAACAAACAACACAAATTTGTGAGATTAACACAAATTTATAAAAGAAAAGAAAGGCAAGTACAGAATTCAAGTAATAAAGAAAAGGGGAGTCAAAAACCTCTAACACTGATGGTAGACTAAACACTTCCAGCATTTAAACAAATACAATTTTAAACAAATGCTAACAGTAGCACAGTAAACCCATTCAGTCCTGTCTCTCCCCAATCTCCAGAGGTCCCTTCAGAAAACACAACCCCCAACGTCCTGTCTTCAGTCAGGCCTAGCACAGCACAGCGCCTTCGTTCCCTCAAGAACAGATGCTTCTCTCTTTCTCTTGTCCATCTGCTGTCTCCTGTGCTTATTCTCTCTTTCTTCATCTGTATTCTTCTTTCTCTCATGAAGCCTTTCTTTAACGTCTCTCTCAGTCAGCCATGTCTCCTTCTACTCTCCACTCCTCCCCTCACATCAACTGTCAAGATTCTTTTTCTGTTACTTGGGGCCACTTGCTCCTCCCCGCCCCCCTGCTGTATCTATCTGATACTTTCAACTCCTGCAATATTGCTAAGCGGAGTTACGAAGAAATTGCATCAGACTTTCAAGCTTTGGGGAGGAAACTCAAGAACTTTGGGGCTCAGATAGTTTTCTCAACCACCCTCCCAGTACTTGGAAGAGGATTAGAAAGGGAAAGAAAAATACTCCAGGTGAACGACTGGCTACAAAGGTGGTGCCGATGTGAGAGATTCGGATTCTGGGACCATGGGCTACGCTACTTGGAAGATGGACTGCTGGCAAGGGACGAGTTGCACCTCACAAAGGCTGGGAAGAATGTGTTTGGCCACAGCATGAAGAACTTCATCAGGAGGGCTTTAAATTGAATCCTACGGGGGCAGGAGGCAACAGTGTTTGAAGACTTCGGCACCATAACAGAGAGAATCTAATAGCAGCCAAGAATAGTCTTCTCAATAATGCAGGAAATAAGCCAGACCATAAAACACATGGTCTTTGATGTCTATATGCTAATGTCCAGAGTATGGGAAACTCTTGAACTCTTAATACATGAAGGCAAATACGACTTGATAGGTATAACTGAAACTTGGTGGGATGACTCCCATGAGTGAAATACAGCAGTTAAAGGGTATAATTTGTTCAAAAAGAACAGAAGAAATAGAAAGGGAAGCGGAGTCACACTATATGTTAAAAATACTTATCCCTGCACAGAAATACAGGAGGATGAGCCTGGTAGCACCATGGAGAGCATCTGGATTAAAATAAATGGGGCAAGGAATAAAAGGAGCATGATAGTCGGAGTCAACTACCAACCACCCAATCAAGGAGAAGATGAGGATGAAACTTTTGAAAAGCAAATTGCCAGCGGAATTGGTTACCTCTCTGGAACGGGTTACTTTGTGGATGAGCGTCCTTGAACAACAGCTTTCCCACTGCAACTAAGGAAGAGGTTGTTTTTACTGCACTATGCCAGACTTCAGTTGTGGGAATTATGGGCCTGGAGGAAGCCTTTGTGTGTATCTGCACGTAGACAGAAGGGAGGGAAGGAAAGGGAATGCCTTTTGTCTCAGGGTCTGGTGAGATGTGACAGCAGCAGATCTGGCCTGGATACCGCTGAATTCATGTAAAAGCATAATGCAATGAAGGTGGGTGGGAGAGGGGAGCTTTGCTTCTCACTCTGAAGCTGGGGCACCCAACTTTTTCTCTTGGCAATGGTTACTTTTGGTTTCATAGCTGGGATTCAATTTTAACACATGTCTGCTTGCATGATGTTTAGTCTGGCCCTTGGACAGCAGCCAAAGTGGCCACACGTTGGACTCCTGAAACTATTGTCAAGATGTTGCGTTCCTTCCTTCCCCATTGGCCTTGGTGATAACTATCTTCATTATGTTTCTTTACCTACCTGCAGATACCATGGTACAGCTAGAAACCCCTACAACCCCCAGCATTTCACTGGTGGTAGCTCCAGTGGGTCAGCAGCGGCTGTGGCTGCAGGTGAGGTTATACAAGAGATGGGGTGAATATTAGAGAGAGAAACTCTGGCAGAGGAGATGAGGCAGTGGACAGAAGCACAGCAGGGTTCCAAAGTTCATGGCAAGATTAGCAGGTGGGGGGAAATGCCGGACTGGACCGTTTTCCTCAGTGGAAGCCTCTCATTACTCTACTTCTCTCTAGGCCTTTGCCCATTGGCTCTTGGTACAGATGGAGGTGGTTCTGTGAGGATCCCTGCTTCCTTCTGTGGCATTGTGGGACTGAAAGGTAAAATCCATTTCCTTAGTTGGTGATCCCTGATTTCCCTGGATGGGGGGTGAGGAGAGGGGAGGCAGGAAGAGAACAACATAGACATTCCAAATGCAGGGATTCTTCGCTTGAGAGCCCACCCTTCTCCCGTAAACCAATCTGGCCCCCTGGACTGTGGGACTGTCATCGCTTGCTTGCGTGGAACTTCCTGGTGGGAGAAAGTGAGCTGAGCTGGATCAGGCACTCTTCCTCCTGTAGGAAGTCCAGCCAGTTGTGGCCCAGCTCCAGTGGGCCTTACAGTTCATAGCCAGAATCTGATCAGAAGTAGTCTGGAAGGGTTTGAGCCTGTGGAATGCCAGAATCAATGTGAGCTTATCCGTGGCCCGGGGGTTGGGGACCCCTGAAATAGAAGGACAATTTCCAAAAGCAAAGGTGATTATAATGGGAGACCTTAATGCCAGAATGAGTGCAAGTAACATTGAACTTATCAAGTCCAAATATTTCCATTTAGCCGAGTCTGAGGCCCCTTATCTCTTAAAGTCAACTCGAAGATCTAAAGATAAAGTTGTTAATCTCACAGGGGTGCTTTTGGCCCAATTTGTTAATCGCTCAGGAAAAATGATACTAAATGGATGTGCACCCTTTGATAGCAACGGGGAACTTACCTTTGCTTCTAGGATGGGATGCAGTGTTATTGATTACGTGATTGTCTCCCAGTCCCTGTGGTGGCGGATTCATTCATTTGGGGTTGATCAAATTACTGAGAGTGATCACTTTCCATTAAATACCTTGATCAATGACCTTGATGATGGGCATTTAACCAACCACCAACCATCATTGGCCACACCCCCACTAACAACTAAGAAAAAGGTGTAATGGAACAATCAATCAGTGAATAAGATTAATGTTTTTATCGTCTCTGATATTGGGAAAGCATACTATCTAAATAAAACATGATGAGGTGATTGCCAACTATGGACGATAGATACCCTATGTTTAACACTAGGAAATTCTAACCCACAAGCCCAAAAACGTAGACATAGCTATGGTTGGTTTGATCATGAATGTATGTCCCTTAAGAAACAAATACAAACTATCTATAATAATTATAGAAGTAGCACAACTAATGTACTCCCCACTAGTTACTTCCAACTTAAAAAGCTTTATAAAACAACTATCCAGGTTAAAAAACAAGCTGGTACAAGAGAGAGGTGGAGTCTATTGTATCAGGTTACTTTGAATAAGGACACAAGGTGCTTTTGGAATATGGTATCTAAAGCTTTATCTGATAAGAAGGCGCCTGAATGTTGTATCTCGACTACAGTACGGGAGAGCCACTTTGCTGAAATCTTCCTTGATCCTAATTGTGTAAATGCAGCCCCTATCGAAATGACAGACAAGCTACCAGAGTGGCCCGATGTCCAGCCAAAAGAAATGATGGAACTAATTAGCCAGCTCAAAAGCAATAAAGCCCCTGGACCTGACAGTATTCCATCAAATGTATTAAAATGCAATGTGGGTTGGTGGGCCTCTCTCTTAGCCCCTTTCTTTACACTGTGCAATAGGACAGGCCGTCTCCCACATATCTGGCGCAAGGCAATTTTAGTTCCCATATATAAGAAGGGTGAGAGGCAGGACCCCAATAATTACCACCGCATTAGCCTTTTATCTATAATAGGGAAGATTTATACCAAGCTGCTCTGTAAGCGTCTTTTGGAACGGATGGAAAATTCCAAAGTGATAGGAGATAAACAAATTGGCTTTAGCCCAGGGTGCTCAACTTTAGATTTCTGAAGAGTCTAACCGTTAAGCATTTACCAATGGATTTGCTACAGTAAAAATGTCTTATTGATTTGGGGTATCCTGTGTCAGAATACCATAGTCTGTGCTTGAATGATTGGGCCCATGACATAGCCAGACCAAGTGCTCTGGCTGAACTGGCCCCTCGCATTCCGTTCTGGTCATTTGTTTTTTTGCATCGTTAACCAACTTGCTCTGTCTTGTCCAAAGGTACATTTGGACGAATCAGTGGGTTTGGCTGTCTTCCTCTCTCGTATTCCACTGTGAGCCTCGGTAAGAAGGATGTCTCTTGAGTAGCATTTCTAGCTGCAGGAACCTTATGTCTACTACTGGGAGAGGGGTTGCATTCTATGCCACTTCCTTACTTTAAATCGGGTTGGAAACCTGAGGCCCTCCAGGTGGTGTTAAATTACAGCTCCCATCATTCCTGACCGTTGGCCATCCTAACTGGGCCTGCTGGGAGTGAAGAGTCCAGTGACACCTGGAAGGCCATAGTGTTTTCAGCCCTGCTTTCTATGCCTTTGTAAATGTGTTTCTTAAACCTAAGGGCTCAGTTTTTTTCGTAATTTTGGAATATGTGGGAAGGGGTGGTGAAGTAGGAGGGATAGGGAAATGAGAGCCAGCATGACAGAGGTGAGCATGAAGAGAGGCAAAGAGGTGACTCTGCGGATATCCTTTAACTATGGATACACTGGTCGGCCCTTTTGTCCTGATTTACACACAGAGAATGAGGCAGTGGAATGGAAGGCACTCCTTCAGATCACGGGTGTATGCGATCATTTCGAATATTCTTAGACATAAATCACTACAGATAGGAAACTAGTACATTGCGGGGAAGGGGGAG
This sequence comes from Elgaria multicarinata webbii, assembly GCF_023053635.1. Lineage (NCBI taxonomy): Eukaryota > Metazoa > Chordata > Lepidosauria > Squamata > Anguidae > Elgaria > Elgaria multicarinata. Next base: position 577,286 of record NC_086173.1, read on the forward strand.
GCTAGAGCCTTTGTCTCCATTTTTTACAGCTTGTTGTGCGCACGTGTGTTTCACAAGGGATCTTTTATAGAAATGCAATCTCTCTCTCTCTCTCTCTCTCTCTTAAAATACACAATCTGAAGTGGAGCAGCCCACTCTGCATTCTGGGCATTCCACTCCGCCATTTGAACATAAGAAGGGCCCTGATGCTAGGTCAGACCAAGGGTCCATCTAGTCCAGCACTCTGTTCACACAGTGGCCAACCAGCCATCGGCCAGGGAACAACAAGGCAGGACATGGTGCAACAGGACCCTCCTACCCATGTTCCCCAGCAAATGGTGCACACAGGCTTACTGTCTCGAATACTAGAGATAGCACACAGCCATCAGGCCTAGTAGCCATTGATAGCCTTCACCTCCAGGAATTTATCCACCCCCCTTTTAAAGCCATCCAAATGGGTGGCCATCAGTACATCTTGTGGTAGTGAGTTTCATAACTTAACTATGTGCTGTGTGAAGAAGTCCTTCCTTTTATTTGTCCTGGATCTCCCACCAATCAGCTTCATGGGATGTTCTTGGTTCTAGTATTTTGAGAGAGGGAGAAAAATGTCTCCGTATCCACATTCTTCATACCATGCCTAAGCTTGTACACCTCTATCATGTCTCCCCTTAGCCTCCTTTTTTCCAAGCTAAACAATCCCAGCTGATGTCACCTTCCCCCATAGGGGAGATGCTCCAACCCCTTAATCATTTCAGTTGCCCTTTTCTGTACTTTTTCCAGCTCTATAATATGCTTCTTCAGTTGTGGTGACCAGAACTGTACACAGTATTCTAAGTGTGGTCACACCATTGACCTTTTTATTTTCTCAGTATTTTAACACTTAATTTTAACTTAAATTTAAATTTTACTGTTCTAACTCTGTATTTTAATCTTATATCAATTTTTGCTGCGTGGTTTTATCCTGGTTGTGCTTTTTATACTGTATTTTGTATTTGTGTTTTTAAACTGTTGGTTGTTTTATTGTGGTTTTAATTTTTGTGAACCGCCCAGAGAGCTTCGGCTATTGGGCGGTATAAAAATGTAATAAGTAAATAAATAAATTTGTATAAGGGCAGTACGATACTGGCTGTTTTATTCTCAATTCCTTTTCTTATAATGCCGGACATGGAGTTTGCCTTCTTTACAGCAGCTGCAGACTGGGTGGACATTTTCATCAAGCTTTTCCACCACAATCCCACGATCTCTTCCTTGTTCTGTCACCGCCAGCGCAGATCCCATTAGGTTATGCTTGAAGTTGGTTTTTTTTGTTCCAACATGCATCACTTCCACATTCTAAAGCAGCCTTCCATGACCAGGTTTCCTTCAAATGAGTTGGACCACAAATCCCATTGTTCCCAGCCATTGGCCATGCTGGTTTGGGCTGATAGAAGTAGTAGTCCAAAACAACTGGTGGCCATCCGGTTGGGGAAAGCTGCTTTAAAAGCTACTTGAAAACAAAAGAGATCCCTGGAAGCCAGAGGCCCATCTAGATAAGTAGGGAGTTGTGCAGGTGCCTGCAAGAGAGAAGGCTTTCTCAGTTGTCAGCTGTGGTGCCCCATTTTTGGAATGCATTGTTTTGTATGTTATTGGGCAAATTAGGAATATAAGAAATAAGGCACCACAACGCACTCATTCTCCATTGTCTATCTTTGGCAGGACCTCTCTGTGTTTCAGTGGCAGATGCAGCAGTTGCTTATGCTATCCTGGCTGGCCCGGATCCCCTGTATCCATATGGTGAGTCTTGCTGCTTATTCATTCCCAGCCCAGGATAGCACATCATGGTTTCCTTTTCCTCGTGTGAAACTTGATGCCTGTTCCTTGGTCGCCCTGTGGGATGACCCTGTGCCTTGGTTGCCCTATGGGATGATCTTTGCCGGGAGAGGGACAGGGGGAGTGCGACCCTGTTGGTTCTCCTGGACCTCTCAGCGGCTTTCGATACCATCAACCATGGCATCCTTCTGGATAGGTTCTTTGAGCGGGGAGTTGGAGGTACCACGTTGCAGTGGTTCCGCTCCTACTTGGATGGCCGATTCCAGAAGGTGGTGGTGGGGATTATTGCTCTGTGCCGTGGCTCCTAAGCCATGAGGTTCCACAGGGCTCTTATCTTATCCCCTATGCTGTTTAACATATACATGAAGCCGCTGGGGGAGGTTATCCAGAGATGTGGACTGAGGTGTCATCAATATGCGGATGATACCCAGCTCTACCTTTCCTTTTCATCAAACCCAGGTGAGGCAGTGGCTGTTCTGAACCAGTGCCTGGGCACGGTAATGGACTTGATGAGGGCTAACAAACTGAGACTCAATCCAGACAAGACGGAGGTACTGTTAGTGGGTGGTTCATCTGTCCGGCGTGGTGATGTTTGCCCTATTCTGGACGGGGTTGCACTCTCCCTAAAGGATCGGGTCCGTAGTCTGGGGGTGCTCTTGGATCCAGAACTGTCACTTGAGGCACAGGTGAACTCAGTGGCAAAGAGCACCTTTTATCAGCTTAGGCTGATATACCAACTGCGCCCTTATCTGGACAGAGATAGCCTAGCTACAGTTATCCATGCTCTGATAACCTCTTGTTTGGATTACTGCAATGCGTTATACGTGGGGCTGCCTTTGAAAACGGTCCGGAAACTTCAGCTGGTACAAAACAGGCAGCCCGCCTACTAACAGGGACTGGCCGACGAGACCACATCACGCCAGTCCTTTTCCAGCTTCATTGGCTGCCAGTCCAGGTCCGGGCCCGATTCCAAGTGCTGGTATTAGCATTTAAAGCCCTAAACGGATTGGGGCCAGGCTATCTGAAGGAACTCCTCCTCCCGTATGTACCTGCCTGGACCCTAAAGTCATCCTCAGGGGTCCTTCTCCGCGAGTCCTGCCAAAGGAAGTGAGGCAGGTCGTTACCAGGAGGAGGGCCTTATCTGCTGCGGCACCCCGGCTGCGGAATGAGGTATCTGCTGCGGAATGAGGTGCCAAGGAGGTTCGCTTGGCACCTACATTATATGCCTTTAGACGCCTTTTTATTCTCCCAGCATTTTAACAGTATAAATAAATTTCAACTTGTTTAAAATTTGTAATTTTGCCTTGCTGCTGTTTTTAACTGGTTGAGCTTTTATACTGTGTTTTATATTATGGTTTTATGCTGTTGTTTTATACTTTGAATGATTTTAATTTTTGTGAACTGCCCAGAGTGCTCCGGCTATTGGGCGGTATAGAAATGCAATAAATAAACAAATAAATATTTCTTTGAACCCTTACAGGATTATGCCAGCCCAAACCATCCCTCTCTGAAATCCTCACCCCTGATCTGAAGGGCTTGAAGTTGGGGATTGACTGGATGTTCTTTAAGGTGCCTGTTTGCCTCCCCATTTCTGTTAGATCATTCAGACCAGTGCCATCATTAAATCTGTTGGTAGTGGGGGTTACGTAGTGGGGGCTCTGGGGTCTTCTTTCGGGTTTAATTCACCCTTCAAAGGAAATAGGAGGCCACGTCACTCTATCATGCAACTGAGGACACTGACTGGCTTCCACAGAGGGGCAAAGGGACACAGGAAATGTTCCAAAATCATGGATCTGGAAAAGTGAGCACTTCTGTTTTTGCTTGTTTGCCAGGCCTGTGATGCTGAAATCCTAGCTGTCTGTCAAAAAGGTAAAGTACAAGACAAATTTGTTCTTCCCAAGAACTGTAATGTCCTGGCTTACTAAATCTCCCATCTTGGTGCCTTTAAACTGTTTATGTGAGTTAAAGATCAGGATTGTCCTGAATCTCCAAGTAATTTTGTAAACTTGTTAATTTGAGGAGGGAAAGGATTTTGGGAGGCCCAGTATTGTGAAATAGACAGTGTACCACTTCCTGGTACATCCTGATCATGCCAGTTACGTGTGGACAGTGCAGTTGCATGCTCCCCTGGGTGTATTTGAAAATACGTAGTAGAAGTAGTACTTAGTATGCATAGAGAGCTTTCAAATGTCTAAGCCCATCACATACTTTTCAGGACTGTTGTAGGGAAAATGTCAGTATTGCAGATGGGTGGGCTGCAGGCTGGGAGAGCGACGTGCGGAAGTCACGTGAGTGACTGCGTGGTATATTGGAGATCAGTGATTTCCTCTTCTGATACTTTATTTATAATGCGCGTGTTTGTGTGTGTACGTGTGTGTGTTAGCTTCCCTCCCAGGTGCAGTTTGCCAGATCAAAATGGACTCTTCCCTCAAAGTACCTGTACCTTTCCCCCTTGCGGGGCAAAAAGCCACTTGGGCATGGGAAGCAATTCCAATCAAGCACATGATGCTGGGGAAAAGGTTAAATGTCTCCTCATACAATCATAGAATAGCAGAGTTGGAAGGGGCCTACAAGGCCATCGAGTCCAACCCCCAGCTCCATGCAGGAATCCACCCTAAAGCATCCCTGACAGATGGTTGTCCAGCTGCCTCTTGAAGGCCTCTCGGGTGGGAGAGCCCACCACCTCCCTAGGTCATTGGTTCCATTGTCGTACTGCTCTAACAGTCAGGAGGTTTTTCTAAATGTATGTGTGGAGGCCTGGCAGCTTGAGTTTGCTGGATGATACAGAATACATTTGTTTGACAATTAAAGTGCTCACTTTTTACCCCATGCATTGCTCAGCTGTGGAGTCTCTGGCAGGCTTAGGTGCCTCTGTAGTCGATGTGTCCATGCCAGAGATGGAGGAGGTGCGAGTGGCTCATGTTGTCTGCATCCTCAGTGAAATGAGGGATTTCCTGCAGCCTGACTACAACAATCACTTTGAGCAAATGGTAACTATTGGGTGGGCGGACTGGATACGTTATCAGCCACCTCCCTTACATTAATTAATATTCTGCACAAATAGGCATGTGTCGAGTCTATGTTTTCCTCTTTAGAACTCCTTGTACAAATCAGGGGCTGGTTGCACCCTCTGTGTGAAGGACCTCCTCTGGTGGTTTCGTGTATCCTGGTATCAGCTACTTCTCTCACTTGCTTGTGAGCAGGCCTGTGCAGATTAACTTGCATACCAGAAGAGCTCCCTCACCCCGCAGTTTCAAGACTTGCCTGCTTTTGCAAAGTTCAGGCTGCACAAAGTTGTCTTTATTTTGGCCTCAGAGACCTGTCTGGGCCTTTGGGCTGAAAGGGAGTCAGGAGGAACAGCTCTTTCAGATGGCCTTGTTCGCAGTAGGGCAGAAAGTAGACTGGGATCTACTGGTAGATCTCTGGGTAATTTATAGTAGATAAGCAAAGGGTTCCGACTCCTAACTCTGGGAGAGGCAACCTGGCGCTTTCCGCTTTGAATCTCAACTCCCACAATCCCTTATCATTGGCCAATGCTGATTCTACTACTGAAACCCAATCCCTTGGCTCAGAATGTGCTCAGAGGAACTCTGTCCTTTCAGTCTAAGTGTATGTCTTTTGCATCTGGCTCTGGATTTTGGAGTTCTAGTAGAAACAACAACAAACTATCCAACAAGCCCGAAGTCTGCCTGCCACTGGACTGACTTATGGCAGCCTGATGAGGAATCATGCCTGATACGAGGAAGAATAAGGAAGAATTGTAGGCAGAGTTAGAAGTTTCTACCCTTGCAGGCGGAGAGGAAGGGAAGCTCTTGAGTGAGGTAGCTGTGGGACACGAGGGGATACTCTCCTGCCTGTTCTCCTCAAAGAGTTTCCAGCCATTCCTGACCAAGGTACTCAGCGTCCTGGAACTCACAGTGGAGGTGCAAGAACCCCAGGCAGCTCCAGACCTAAGTGGGGGGCAAAGGAGATATTCCCCTGGGGCAGAGTTACAAATTCATGCCTTTTATAGTGTCCAAGGCTTTTAGATAAATGCATCAAAGCAGGTATGGCTCAAAGCCTGGCCTGTGGGTCCATATAGGGTTGTGTGCCCTCACTTTCCAAGGGGAGAAGCAGCGTTCTTGCCTTCAATGTTGCATTCTTGGACACATGGATGGTACTTGGGCACCAGATATTTCCTGCTTTTGGTCCTGTGTTTCTGCCTGCTTAGGTACTTCCTCGAAGGCAGGTGGCTTTCAAGGAGAGGGACCAGGAGGGAAGGACGCATTGGTATAAACAGTCATAGGTCAGCCTGCCTCTGAACTGGGCCCGTGATATTCCTTTTGATTTCAGTCATATGGCTTCGGAGCCTTCATAGCCTCTTTCCTTCTGCAGCTTGTGACAGTTTGGTTCAAGCAACCATAGCGCGAGGATTAAAAGTTCCTTGCCCTGCAAATATCTTAGACATAGGAAGTCTTTCTCCACCTGTTTACTTGTTTTGTGGTACACTTTATGCTAGCATGCAAGTGGAACAGAATTTGCTTTAAAAAACACACACGCTTCTCATCATCATTATTAAACAGTTTTGTCATGCGAGAGGCTGGCAAACTTGAGAGCCAACTCTGCTGAAAGCTCAGACACCAAGCAAGTATTAGGCAGGATTCCAAAAATGGGAGTGGGGAGGAAGAGGACGATAAGGGGGTGGGGATGCATCCGTTCCCTGCATAACTTTGCCGTTAACTTGGGCTTTTTGTCTCTGTTCTTTGCTTAAAGTTTGAGTGTGGATCTAATTAGACCAGAGATCTACTTTCATTTCACAGTAGAGTCTGCTGCTGCGTAGCCTTGAGCTCTGATCTAGGTGTGCAACCTGTCCATGGTTCTGTATTGCTTTTGATTCTGCAGTTGAAATTTAACCTCATGTCTTTGTTTTCCAGAATTTGGAGACTCGTTTCAATCTTGCAATAGCCTCTCAGTTCACAGCTCTGGATTACATTAAGGTGAAAGGCAGGTTGCAGGGGAAAGGAGGGCTGGGCTAAAACCACTGTGGGCTGGGCAGCCCCCTCCTTGCAGATAGACAGGAGGTGGTGAAAGGGAGGAGGTGCAAACTTCAGAGCGACGGCAGAAGCGTCCACTCACATAAATGTTGTGTGTTTTCCATTATTAGCAGGCTTCTACTAAAAAAGACAAACACCCACATGGACACAATGTTTCTCCCCCCCCTCCCATTTTTCAGTCGTTTTTAGCCATTGTCCCTTCCTTCCACTTGATTAAAGGGCTTTGTAGCATCTAGATTTGCAGTCAATTGGGTTTTTTGTACAGAGGTTTAGCATTGTGTGTTAAAACATGCATTTATCTTTTGCACATGCCTGCCCCATTCACACACACACACACACACACACACACACGTCCACCCATCACACACTGAGCCATCTTTCCTGTTGAGGAAAGCGCATTGAGGCCTCAGCTCTACGGAGGCCTTTATGGGTCAGATGAGGAGGCCTGGCGGGCCAAATTCAGCCTGTAAGCTGGAGGTTCTTCATCCCTGATTTAAACTATGGTTTGTGAAAAGAAGCTAGGCTCAAGCTGTGGGTTGTGATCTTTAAATTAGCCAGAGTTCCCAATTAAGACATAATGAGAATTGAAATCAATTTTTAGAAACCCATTTTAAACCTGGGAATGCTACAACTGGATGCATTCTGAGAGCATCTAAAGAGCCGGTGAGAACTGTTTATGCTCGGACTGTTTCTTTGTCTAATAGCGGGATGTGCTTCTGGTTTTGCCCACCTTCCCTGGAGAGGTTGCTCGTATTTGGCTGTGGTAACCTGGACTGCTTTCCTGGCACACATTTACCTCGGCCTCCCACACTTCAGTGTGATCTGTTTCTGGGGCAGCACCCAGCTTGTTTACAGCCCCGGCTCCCTCTTCTGTTTGCAGGCCAATCGTCAGCGGAGCCGTGCCATAGCCTTCCTGCGAGAGATGTTTGCCAATGTGAACTGTCTCGTTACTCCAGGTACGTGATGTTGGCTGACTTGAACCATATTTGTGATAACTTGTGGGGTTTCTGTTGGTCTGATACTTACAGATTTATTTCCTGACCTGTGTGCGTATGCAGTGCACGAGCGAAAGCCTCTGGAACTCCCTGCCCAGGGAGGCTAGGCTGGCTCCCTCTGTGCTACAGTTTCGGAGGCAGGCAAAACCGTTTTTGTTTCAGCAGGCTTTTGGAACTACTCTGGACCTGTGTTAATGTACTGGATTCCCCCCCCCCCCATTTTAACCTGTTACAGTTTTTAATTTTTTTAACATGTTTTAAATGTTTAACATGTTTAAAAAGGCGGGATATAAATAATAATAATAATAATAATAATAATAATAATAATAATAATAATGTCCTGCATATTGTAGCCTCAGGATTGAGAAGGTGCTGCAGAGGCATATGGCAGATGAAATGCAGCACAGCCGTAATTCCTTCTTGAAATAAACTTGCTGGAAATCAAAGTGGCTGGAGATAGTTATGAGTACTACCTTTCAGTACTTAGAAGATATGCCATCATCCACACCTTAGAACTTGGTTTTATTCATATTAATTTCGACTTCATGTAGAGATAACATTTTATGTTCAAGGGGTAGAGTTTCCAAAAGAACTTGCATTTTCTTGGTTAATGAGAAACCAAGTAACCCTTTGTGGGGTGTGCTTGTGTGGATGTACCTACAAGTAGCTTAATGCTTGTGTTGGGGCAGTTTTAAAATCAAATATATAATTGTGTAGAAGGAAGAGTCATTCATGGGCGCTTCCTTAACGCTATGGTGCTGCACGCTGTGCAGTTGAGAAAACTCAATGGATCTCAGTGCTGAAAGGATGAAAGACCTCAGTACATTTTGGCTTGGAAGAAGGAGCAGGCCTGGAGTTTGGTTCCTGGAATGCACTGTATGTATTAATTTGTTTGATTGGTTGATTTCGTACTGTACTGTGCACTGTGTACAGCTGGGAAATGGTGCAGCTCTGTAGAAATGTATTCAGCACTTTATCACTCAGGTTCATGAATATTACAGATCTGCCCCATTGTGCTTGTCTGAAAAATTAGTTTCCCTGCTTGTCTAACCGTCAGCCTTCCTCAACCTGGGGCGCTCCAGATGTGTTGGACTGCATCTCCCAGAATGCCCCAGCCAGCTGTAGTCCAACACATCTGGAGCGCCCCAGGTTGAGGAAGGCTGGATTAACTGGTATTCCTTAAGATTCAATTTACCAAACTTCTGTGTATATCATCTTTTAAACATCTTTCAGTTCATTTTGGCTTCCAAAGCCAGCCCAGCTAAAATTCTACTCTTATAAGGGAAAAATGTAATTGTTTTTACCTGGAAACAATTTTTCAGGCTTGACTGGGAAGTTCTGGATTTGGTGAGGGTCAAAGAGCCTGTATAAATTAATAGAAAACCAAGTAACTTTTTAAATCATTACCTGTTTTTTCTCTTGGACAAGGAACTGCTTGTTGTGCTCCAAGAATCCAGGGCTCTGATCTCCTGACTGGATGTAGTGATGTTCAGACAACTCTCCGGAGCATGAGGTGAGAACAATATTGTGTGCAGTTCAAAGCAAAGGGGCAGGTATGGGAAGTGGATGGATGAGGACCATCTTCTAGGGCAGGGGAAGGCAACATGGTGCCCTCCAGATGTTTTGAACTACAGTTCCCATAAACCTCAGCCGACGTTTCTTTTACTAATAGACAATTGACATGGATTATGGAAGTTGCAGTCCAAAACATCAAGAGAGCACTGGTCCAGGGCCCACACCCACACCCACCTTCCAAAGACAAATCTGCTAAAATAGGCTGTGGCTGCTGAATACATGACAGCTGTGATTTGGTTTGGTCGAGTTGCCTTTTTAAAGTTGGGAGAATTCTTTCCGTATCAATAATTTCTTTGGCTGCTTGACTCTTGGAATCCTAACACCTGATGTTGGCTGCTGCGAGGTCACTGTTCCTCTCCAGGAGTTTCCTGGCAGTCAGGAACCCAACTGACATCTCCTCCATCTCCACTGATCCTTGCAGATACATGCAGATGGCCAATTTGACGGGCATTCCAGCACTAGTGGTGCCAGTTGGATACACTGCTTCAGGGCTTCCCATCAGCATTCAGGTAAATATGACCCTCTCTTGCTGGTGTGGCCCAGATGGTCCACACAAGCTTTGTTCTTTTCTCATGACCCGCTGTATGCTGTAAGCAAGAATTATTGTGAAGAAGGTGAACTCCGCACGGCTCCCTAATTAATCTGCCTATAGTGGCATCTTGTCTTCTTCACTTGCTTGACGCCCGTCTCAGATGCGATGACCAATAGGAGACAGTGCGCCCCCTCTGGCCAGTAATCACATGGCACTCGACGGGTGTTGTGTTTTTGGTTGTGATAGGGACGTGTTATCTGGCTATTTTACATTTCTACAACACCCTACCGAAACCCATGCAGACATATTCTTCTGGCTTCTTTCCAAGGAATCCATTGATGTGTTGCAATTCAAGGAAGGAAACAAGTATGAGATGTGTTAGTAGGCCAGACATCAAATGCTAATGCCATTAATACAGGCCATGGCAGTACTGATGACAGGCTCTCAAATGTCCCATTTCTTTACCTCACAGCTCTGTACGGCAGGGCACGGCAGCAGTGGCAGGTCATGGAAGGAACATTGAGGCAAATTTGCTGACTGGTTTCTGGTGATTGTTCTGAGTCATGCAGGCCCTTCTTGAAAGGGTGTGGATTTTCAGGGGAGGCAAGTGGGGAAGTGCCCATGTTCTGTAGAGGTTGTTTACACATTATTCGAACATGTATGGCATTCATAGCATGTAGATAGGAGCAGGTTTCTAGAATGGTAATGCTACAGAATTTTTAGCCGGCTCTGCCCTAATTAGCCCAAACTTGACTTTACCTCAAGTTTGGCCAATTCTCCTGCACTCCCCTTTCCTTTCACTCTGATGCCTTCTTAAGACCCTTCTTTCCAGCACTTGGTTTAGCTATAGCACAAATGAACTGACAGGGACTCCCCTCCCCAGGTGTATCTTAGTGACTTCTCCCAGCATTCCTTCTCACACGGTGACCTGCTGTATCACTCCTTCACAGATCATGGCAAAGTGGTGGGATGAATCCCTGCTGTTCCGGATTGGCTTGAAGCTGGAGCAACTTCGTAGCACAACAGCAAAACCAGCCATTTATTATGACATTCTTGGATAATACAGCCTACTGTGGGACTCTAGGTTCAATCCAATATGAACCAAACGGTTGTTCTTTCAATTTGAAGTCTGGATGGCTTGAGGCACAAAACAGCCTCTTTCTGCTCATAGTGGATCTTATTCATGCCCCCTCCCCCAAACTGGTCCCCATAAAAAAGTGCTTTGGGATTTTCAAAATATATATGGAGCAATAACATAAATAAGGTATGATCATTTAAGTTTTGGTTGAAGTTGTTGTACCGGTCATACATCTAGGCTACACATACAGAGGTTGCTGACCACCAGGTAATCAAAAAATGACACCGTAGTGGGGACGGTGAGAGGGTTGTGTGACTGCACAGATGACCACTCAAAGAACTACAGTTACAGGTAAGCAACCTGTCTTTCTTCTTCGTGGCCTCTGTGCATCACACATATGGGCGATTAACAAGCTGACTTACTGGAGGTGGGTGGTGTCAGGTGATGGATGAAAATTCAAAGTATTGCCGATAAAACGGCATGCCCAAAAGCACAGTCTCTACGTGCGCTGATGTCCAGGCGATAGTGACTGGCGAAGGTCAGAGGTGTTGACCAGGTAGCCACTTTGCAGAGGTCTGGTAAGGCAATTCCTCTTTCAAAAGCCGTAAAAGTGGCCACTTCTCTCGTAGAGTGGGACTGTACTCTACCCTCCAATGGGAGGCCAGCAAGTTCATAGGCTAATTTAATAGTCTGAACGACCCAAGCAGATATTCTCTGCGGAGATGCCTGAAGGCCCTTTTGTTTGCCCCCGTAACAAACAAAAAGTCTTTGAGACCTCCGAATTATGTTACTTTTGTGTATCATTGCATTCTGTTCTCAATGTTACAGACTAAATAACAGGCCTCCCGCTTCTGTTAACAGGATATTGCATTTGGGTTTCAGCTGTTGGAATTATTTTTCTTGTAATTCACATTGCTTATGTGGCAGAGCCCAAAGAATTTCTCGGAACTCATAATGCTCCAGATGAGATATCGCAAAAGCACAGCTGAAAACTATACCTGGGAAAACACCCAGGATTGCCAAATGTCATTTTGCCTCTCTTGTTTTCAGAGGTGGAAAGTTTAACTTCTCACTTCGAAAGTTACTTTTTTATTTAAGCTTAATGAAATTGATAAGGTGCATTGGCTTAATTTTGAGAGCTGCTGGCATAAGATGTGATGATGAGATGAAAGCATGTTGTTTTGTTATGAGATAAAGAAATCTTTGCATCTTCTTACTATAACTTCCTAAATGGTTTGGATGTATTGAGGTCCTCTATATGAAGCTATAACAAGCAACAAATGTTACACTCGAAATAACTTATTTCAGAATTAATATAACCAGGTACTGAAAGCACAAGGAATTTCTCCAGAATAATGTTGCAGGTATTGTGTTGCCTTTCAACCCAGTTCTGCTCCTACCATGGAGTGTTCTCCTTTCGCAGTCATCAGAATACCCACGTGAACAGCACAGAGGCAGGGCTTGTGCAATGGGTGAACCACAAAGCCGAATGCAGGCCCCAAGGCGCACCACTAATGTGCCTCCTTTGGACTGTAGAGTTGGTGCTTTAAAGCCCTTGGTAGCAAAACATACACCGATGGTGGCCAGTAGTTATTTTGGTGCAAGTTACAAGGTATAGAGATTTGCCTTCAGCTATAATTAATAGCAACAGCTTCGAAACCAGATCATGTTCCGCAATCTGGAGGTGGGATGCTCTGTACATGGTGACTGATGTATATAAGCCAAGAATTGGGAGAAAGTGTTCACGTTTGGCTAAATCTGTAAATCTCAGCTTGAATTTATAATAAATAACCTCCCTCTGGCTCAGTGAATGCTATGAACACACCTGACATTATAGCATAGCTGAATCCAAGTGACTGTGGATCTCATTCAGAGCCTGGATTGCAGTAAAAGCCTCCCTGTTTTGGGCACCTGAATTCAATGTGGTTCTAGAGCTGTGCAGTTTCCTAGTATGGTTCATCTACAACTTTCTGTTTAGACTTGCAAAAAATGTCAAAATAGGGATGTGTTGCAACCTATGCCTAAACTGCTGCCCTGTTACAGTTTAAAAGAAGCCAGTCACTATTGCCAAATGCCTTGAGGTTATTGGGACAGGTTTGACCCACAGATATCGAGATCTTGCATTTCCTTGGATGAAATTCTCAAACCTCTCCACAGCATCAATTTTTGCTGCTGTTTTAGTCAATTTGATTCTATTGCTATATTATTTTTACTTCTGTATATCTAATGACAGTTTTTATGCTACTTATAATTTTGCCACAATCTGCTGTAACTAAGAAACAGCCCAGGATTTGGGTGGGAAAGAGCTATAAACGGAAGCCATTTGCAATCATTCCTGTTCTGACTAGGTTCTATAGGACAAAATGAAGAGGATATCAGCTGGAACACAGCTGCTATAGGGTACTGCAGGCCCCAGGAAGAAAGACTAGGTTTAAATTACCACTCACATCTCGACTCCATCCTTTAATTTCTCACATAGGGTATCTATTCATGTGCGAAGTAAACGCAGGTGTTGAACTTGTAGATTCTTATAGTGAGGGTGAAACCCACCGTCTACCTCTGCCCACAGCAATGCAATGCACCCCATCAGTTATCCCCTGAAATATACACCTCACCGTTTGCAAACCAAACAACCTACTTATGCACAACCAGCTCTGCTACTGTACTAAACAAGAGGTCAGGGTCCAAGTCTCAAAGCATAGGCAAGATTATAAGTAGCGTAAAAGCTGTCATCTACAAAAGTAAAAATAATAAAGCAATAGATTTAAATTGAGTAAAACAGCAGCTCTATTTTAATATTCTGTTCTGCTCCCTCCCCTCCCCCTCCTTAGTTTGTTAAAATCCAGATCAGTCTTTGAGGCTACAATTGAGAATTGGAAGAGCACTAGGGGGTCGGGGTGTGTGTGGTTCTTAGCCCTTTCCTTTCCTACCATTAGTCTACTCAAAGTCATGCCCCTTTGGTAGGGATGTCAGAGAAATCTGAATCAGATTAAAATAACTTCAGATTTCTATGAATTCAACCCACAGAGTCCGCTACATAGCGACTTTTGAGTTGTACTGTCAGAAAGGGTTTTTTATTTTTTTCTTGAACTGTTTGCAAATTTAGTTGTACAAAAGTTACTGGAAAATACGCTAATACCCTCTTTTTGTGTGTGCTCTGCTCACGGATTGTACCCTGAACAAAGAGAAATACTCAAAAGTATTTCATACCAGCAAAAAATACTTAAATTTCAGCAGATGTTATTGCATACTTTTTCAAATGGGGAAAAAAATCTCACTCCATCAATGAGCCAACAATAGGGCAGAAGATGCCTCTGACACTCCACAAAACACGTACAGAATGGATCCTGTGCAAACTAAACAGGACATGTAGTGTAAGACTGCAGCAACTAAAGTGAGCAAAATTAAGTGATCTTGCCGGTCACAAAAGGCGATGCTGATTACATCACATTCTCTTGCTTTGAGGCATGTCTGGATATCAAGTACGCAGGCAGATAAAACAGGCCGTGGCTGGGATGATAAGCTTGTGCGTGCAAAGTAGATGGGAGTGACCACACATACAATACTCTCACTTCACATGGATATATGTTGATATACAGTATATACACAACGATTTCTTTATATAAAATAACACCTTGTTTATAAAGCGACATTTAATCACTTGGCCCTTCCCTACCCACAAAAAACAGTAGTATACAAAATATAAAATATTTTTTAAATATTTATAAACAGTTGCAAGGAAAAAAAATAGAACTGTATGAAAATATCCTTCCCTTCCTCAGATCGATTGATTAATGGGCTTTTAACCCATAGCTGTTAAGAGGATAAGAGTATGCCTTTCCCAATACTATCCGGTCCCGTAGGAGTTTAAATAAGACATAGTAGTTGCAGAAGAGGATCAGGGCCATGGAGAGTGTGTGGTTCCACTTTTCTGAACGAAGCAGGGAGTACAGCTGATAGCAAACAACACTGCCTTCGATGAGAATCAGCAAGTTGAGGAGCCGTAATGGACGGTGAAAAAGGAACTGCGGGAGGAAAGAAACTGGGTTTAAATGGCAAACAAGCTGTGGGCTGTTTCATAAAAAACTGAACTTTGGAGGAATCAAGGCTAAACAATTGCAACTGAAGCCAGTTACTTTGGAGACATTTAATGGAAACAACTCAAATGTTCAGACTAAGTGGTCAACCAAAAAGGGCCCTTGGCTAGCCAACAGCACCTCCTCCCTCCCCCTCCCTAAGTTTGCGCTCGCTCCGACTGCAGCCCCCTGCACACATACTTGGGATCAAGGGTGCTTACAGGCAGAGGGCTCCAAGCGCTACCAACCAAAAGGCATGGTGCAGCTATTTCACGTTTCCCTCCTAAATGGATTTTCTTTGATAAGAAAGGTGTAAGAAGTGAGAAAACGTGGGAAGCGTGCCCTCATCCCACCCATGTAATGTTGTGAATGAGGCAGGCCAATTGCAGAATAAGAGCCTTGCCCATAGATTTATCTGAGCCAGTGCAGGGCAATTACATATTCTTGGAATAAACATTTCCCGATTCCTATTTAATTCTTTCTTGTTCCTCCACTAAAAACAGAGGAAAAGCCAAACATTAGTTCAAAAGAAAACAATTTAAGACTTTTTCTGACTTTAACAATGCAATTGGAAATACATCCACCCATTTCAAGGAAATTTCTAATTTAATTTTTGCTAGGGTCTCTCTTTCAGGGTCCTATTAACTCTATCTGCCTTATTCTAATCAATAAAGCGCTTTTGAACCCTCTGTTGCTGGAATGGTGGAGTCGTGCTTAAGGGCTGTTTGGATCTCGTCCTTGGGTGAAAAGAACATTGATCTAACACCAGCACAACCCAAAAGCCTAGATCCACCCAATCTCCTTTTAAGAAAACTTTAAAAATTTGTGTCCCATACCAGAATCCACACTCATGGGGCGCAATGACAGAATAACATACTGCCAGTTCAAAACAAGAAGTTCTAAGTTCTGCCAGCTGCTTCAGCCTACTGAACCAGTCCGGCTATTCTAGAGAGGTTTCCCATGTGCCCACTTGAACTGCGAGAATACAAATCCAGAACATTAACAGGATAAACGAAGAGTGCTTTCATAGAGTAGTGGTGTTTGAATTTTAAATTAACCTCTTGTCTGCTTTATTTCATCTCCAATATAAACTTCTCCTGTTAACCTTCAAAGCTTTTCACGGTCTAGCTCCTTCCTATCTCTCCTCTCTCATCTCACACTATTGCCCCGCTCGTGCTCTTCGCTCCTCTGATGCCATGTTTCTCGCCTGCCCAAGGGCCTCTACTTCCCTTGCTCGGCTTCGTCCATTCTCTTCTGCTGCGCATTACGCCTGGAACGCTCTACCAGAACATTTGAGAACTACAAGTTCAACCGCAGCTTTTAAAGCTCAACTAAAAACTTTTCTTTTTCCTAAAGCTTTTAAAACTTGATGTTGTGCAGACTTCTACTGTTACTTTCTACTGTTAGTTTTACCCTACCCTGTGCCTGCTTACCCTACCTGTACCTGTTTGCATTCTCTTCCCCTCCTTATTGTTTTACTATGATTTTATTAGATTGTAAGCCTATGCGGCAGGGTCCTGCTATTTACTGTTTTACTCTGTACAGCACCATGTACATTGATGGTGCTATATAAATAAATAATAATAATAATAATAATCTCAAGAATGAAGGCAGCTTAAAACTTTCACCCAAAACATGTCTAGAACAAAAGTCATTCCTTGCATTCAAGTACTTATTAGCTGAAGCATCTTTGAAGCATCTGCTCTAACTTCCT
The DNA here is from genome assembly GCF_023053635.1 of Elgaria multicarinata webbii. Taxonomy (NCBI): domain Eukaryota; kingdom Metazoa; phylum Chordata; class Lepidosauria; order Squamata; family Anguidae; genus Elgaria; species Elgaria multicarinata. Next base: position 594,077 of record NC_086173.1, read on the forward strand.
GACTGTTAGAGCAGTACGTCAATGGAGCCAATGACCCAGGGAGGTTGTGGGCTCCCCCACACTAGAGCCGTTCAAGAGGCAGCTGGACAGCCGTGTCAGGTTCCTGCATTGAGCAGGGGGTTGGACTCGACGGCCTTATAGGCGCCTTCCAACTCTATCATTCTATGAATATTGGTAGCTCAGCTTAAAGAACAGCAGAGGAATTGTGTCACCAGGAAATTAACAGGGTGTGTGTTGTGTTTTTATTTTGTTCTGAGGATGAAATTGAGTCAAGAGAAGTGTAATATATTCCATGAACTAAATAGCCATAATTTGCCCTAGGGGAGAGGCACTGAAGCCCCAGGTCCCCAAAGCCCCCACATTAATGCATGATACTTACATAAAAGCGGGCATGGGAGACGTCTGAAGGCACCGCTACATTGTAAGTCCCGACTGCTCTGTACAGGCACCGGTTGTGCCGCACCAGCACCCCAGGTGGCCATATGGTATTCTCAGACCAGCTGTGGGAAACGAAAAACGCTTTAGTGAGCATCAGAAAGCAAAGCTGGAGGAGTATTTCACATTAAACGACACAGTTGCTCAAGTTCAGGCACATTCAAATCAGATATCTAGGAATTTTTTAAAAAATATAGTTCAGACAGCAACTGATGAGATAATAGCAGGAGCCTTAAATGGGACTGTAAATCCTGAATTAGATAAGACTGCCTGATAAGGCCCAGTGTTGCTCAGGTCTGTGAATAATGTTTAGAACATTTATTTGATAAATAATAAATTTCTCTGTAACTTATTCATCTTTAGGTTGGTTGGGTTTTTTTTAGTTTGGTTGAGTTAGTAAATTGTTTTGTTAGAATAAATAGAAAATTGTGTTAATAAGAACTGTATTTTAAATTAGAGCTTCGTGATGAACCACATTTTTTTGTTTTACCTCCAATGCCTACACCCTCCCATCATGCCTTGGTCGGAGCAGCTGTCTAAACTTCAAAAACAATCAGGACACACAACACTTTTTCTACCAGCTAAAAAAAGATGGAAATCTAAGAATATGTTTTCAAAATATCTCCAGCATTGCCCAGATATCAGAACAACATGTAGTAGGGAAGCAGATCTCAGTGGCCGCGGGGAACTGTTGCATGCATGTGCTCTGAAGCTATTATTATGGAAAAAGGAAAGCAGCCAGAACACAGAATACTTTATTAGCATAATTTACAATATAGTATCTACATTTGTCCTGAAGGAATAATAGCGATTTGTACAGGTCATGACCATGAATCATAGTTTGGTGGCAAGAGAAGACTCTTTGGAGTTTCACCCAAGGCATGCTGGGAGTTGTAGGCATAAGCCTGATTTTTTATTAAATTCTTTAAAAATATTGAAAATCCAAAATTTCATGTTTTTAGATTTTTCTGGTACATTGTACAGCCAGACCTATCAGTGTGCCAAATTTCATGTTTCTACCCAGCTTTGCTTGGGCCTCCTAAGACACATGTCTGCAGGTAATCATCTTAAAGTAGCAGGCTTGTGAGTGAAACCAATTGAATTATTTTTTTCCTCTCTTACCCTCATGACAGCCCTGCAAAGTAGGCCCATCCTAGGCCTGTGAAATAAATTTAAATCAATTAGTTTCTTTTCTCTCTCTTTCTGTCTTTCTCTCTCTCTCTCTCTCTCACCCTTAATGCCTGGCCAGGACTGCCGTGATTTTCCTTATCCCCACAGAAAACAAAAACCACAACTCCCAGCATGCCTTTTGCCCAGAGCTGTGACCTCCTTCCCTTCTGCACCCGATGGTGCCTAGTAACCGAGGCAGCCAACCCAAGGCACTCTCCCTTCAGGCCCAGGATGGCGAGCCACTTCCAGATGATGGCTGCCAAAGCCTGATAAGTCTTCCCTCCCGCCGAAGGCATGCTGGGAGTTGTAGGCATAAGCCTAGGTCCCTGAATAATGTGCTAATCTTTGAACACCACCTGAGGTATGGTGGAAGGCAACTGGAGAGCAGGCCATCTTAGTTGTGGCATCCTGGTTATGGATTTCTTTTTCCCAGGCATTAATGGCTTTTAAGTGCCAAGTGAAATTTTTGTAAAAAAATATATTTTCCAAGGCCTTTTTTGATGAGATTTTTTATGCTGTGTTTTTTCTCCCTGTTATAACTAAACCACAACATTCCAAGAGAGAAATACATGAATTACTGAATAAAGTTTATGATTTTTATGTAAAAGCCTGACTTTACTATTGAAACAGAAGAGTGGATGGAGGAATGACTGACAGCTGAGGCTAGAATGGAATGGTGGGCGAGGTGAGTGGCGGTTGGGGAAAGTCAGTTAGAAGGAGAACAAAGACAGCAAGAGGTCAGGAAAGTGGGGGCTGAGTTGGGACTGAGATAGTGACATCGTTTGCTCACCCATGCTTTATTTTAAAGCAGCCACTCTACATGCCAATAATACACCTCCCAGCATGCCTTTGGTGGCCCGTTGGTGCCCACGTCCTCTGAGACCTCTTCTCGTTGCCGATGCTGCTCCTTGACAGAGCATCCAGGAGCACCATCGCCAAGGAGGGGAGGTAAGTGTCTGTAAGTGGATGCGCCCAGCTCTCACCAATCCTGCAGGGACTGCCCTGGCCTGCACTTCTCACCCACCAAGTACTCCATTAGGAGCTTGTACTGAAGGGCTGGGCCGGCACTTCGCCCCCCCTTTGTCAGGTCTGTTTCTGGCCATGCGCAGAGTGCCTCCCCTTCCTCCTGTCCTTTCCTTTTCCTCAAGTGAATTTAATGCACCCTGAAGCCTCCATGTAGTGCTGTCCTCTTGTTTTTTCCTTTGTTGGGGGCATATGTTGTAAAGGAGAGCTTGCTGATGAAAGAGGAGGGTGGGGCAGTTCTCCTCCATGTCTTTCAAACCAAGGGGCTGAGCTGGCGTAACATACTTTTACTGCTCCAACCCTACCCCCCTCCTTGCCCACAGCTCCCTTATTTTTAAAGAAACAGATGAAATGCAGAACCCTGAGCGCATTTAATTAGGGCTTTGGGTATGCCAAGCTTGAATCAGATCGGTTCATCCCTTGATTTTTTAGGATTTTTTTTCCCCTTAAGCCATTGTCCTGATAGTCCACCAATGCAAAATTCCACCTGTTTGCATCTGTGGAGGATCAGTTTTCCCTTACTTTGATGATGTTGAAAAATGTGTAAAATGTGACCTCTGAAAGTTTCAGGCTTGCAACACAAAGTGCAAGATTGGAATGAGGGTGAGATAGTGCATCTTGTTGACTTCTCAGACAAATGGGTAGGAATAAAACCTTTCTATATCGACGAGGGTTGCTCCTATGAAAAGATTGTTAATGACTTTTTGTAGCAAATTTTATGCTCTTTAATTTTGTACTGAGACATCTTTTCTGTGAGTTTACAAATAATACAGTTGTGCAAAAACTGGATTTTGGCTGCCATTTTCCAAGATGGCAGCCATTACAATGATTTCCCAAGATGCCTCTATATCTCATTTTAATCTACATGGTCATAAATGCCACCATACCAAATTTCACACTTGTATCACAATGTGCATGATGTTTTTGCTAAGCCGCTCTACTAGCAAGGACAAAGTCATTTGAGTGGAATTTTGATGAATTAAAGTAAGCAAGCATGAACGCTGTTCTGCAATTGTAATATTGTAATGTCTGCAAGTATGAGGCTCTGGCAATTCCATAATTTGAATAATTACTTAAGAATAGTGAAGAATAAGACCTAACGGCTGCAATTCTCAGATGGTATAAATCATGACCTATCAACTAATGGTAACAGAGAGTGGAGCCTTCTTTAGGGCTTAATTACCCAAACCCCCAGGAGAGAAACTGTGGATAGTATTTTTCTTTTCCATTACCTGTACTAACAAAGGAATCAAACAGCAATAAATCAATGGCCCCATTCAGAAGACACCTTAAACCACGACTTTAACCATAGTGTATAAAGCAAAAAGCCTTATTCACCATGGTTAAAGCCGTGGTTTACGATGCCTTCTGAACGTGGCCTGGCTTTCTGGCTTAACCACCATGGTTGGAGCCATGGTTTAAGGTGTCTTCTGAATGGGCCCATTGTAACTATAGGGAACAGTCTGTGATTGCTATGAGAAAATAACAATTTAGAATTAACCTTGACACCATATATAAAAATAAAAAGATGGAGGATTAGCCATTTCCAATGTATGCTTATATTTTTAGGCAAAATTGTATTTATAAGATTAACACATATAGCCATGATTTTTCAAAGCTTGCTGTAGGTACAGTGGAAAAAGCATTTTCTGAACTGTCCATGAATGCTTTACTCTGGATATGTCCTCAAGGATAGAGGGCTGTTTGCAGGGAGTAGTAGTGTCATTTCAGCTCTGGAAAGTTTGGGATAAGTATAAAAGTTCTTATCTATGTCAACAGATCTTCCTTAGCCTTGGTATTGTTTGATTCTGATTTTAACAAAAATGGGTCTTTGGGTTTATTTTCAAGTTGTGTTCTATATGGCGTTAGTCCATTTACTCAGCTACAAGAAAAATGGGGAAATTTAGACTTCCAGTATTAGACTATCTCCAGGTTATTATTTTTTTGTCCAATAGGTTAAGATGTCAGGCTCCAATTTACACACTTACTGGATTCAGACATGATAACCCGTGGTAGTTTAAATAGTCAGTGGTCAGTTATTTAACCCACCATGGGTTATTGTGTTGTGTGGAGGGAATTTTTAAAACCAACGGTTAGCTGTTTGGCTGAAATAACCAATGCTGTACAGAGTTGGCTATTTGAACCACTATTGGTTATTGTGTTCTAAGGATGGTACCATTGGTTATTTCCTCGGCCACCAATGGCTATTTTATTAGCCACAGAGTCACAAGGCAAGAGCAGTTGAAGCGGTGGCTGCTGCTCTAGTCCAGCTGCCAGGATAGATTTTTGACAGCAATGGCTGATGGGATACTAGCAGGAGGACTGAGGGGGGAGAGAGGGAGGGGGATGAGTGAGTCAACTCAGCGTGGCCTAATAGTCAACTCAACGCTGATCCTAATCCACACCATGGCAGATTATCATCATGTTGTGTGGGGAATGCCCCCTAGATAAACAACTGTTGAGTTGATTACTATCCCACTGTTGACTATCATGTTGTCTGAATGCAGCCAGTATGAAGGGGTAGTTATGAAGAAACAGAAACATCTATTCTGTAAAATCTATACAACTTTGCTGTATTTGAGGAGAGATGTAGGTCAGGGCGCATATACAGACGGGGGAAGAGCCTAAAAAATAACTTTTTATAGAAATATGGGGATGTATATGGGATATGATTAATCTTTACACTATATCCTCGAGGTGAAGAAAAAAACGTATAATCCACTAACTGAATGTTATTTGGCACCTCAGAGACTTTGAGTCTAGTGGCACCTTAAAAACTAATGGGAAAAAAGGGAAGAGTGGATTTCTGGGCTCCATCACAACTATCCCCCCCCCCCCCCCCAGTTTGCTGCTGCATTTTTTACCTCCGTTTCATAAGCGTTGCAAGCGCTCCTCCCTTTCACGATCGTAGTTATACCGTTGTTTGCTCTCCTGCTGCTATTGCGTCCACCCACCTCACCTCACCCCCTTCTTTTCCCCCTCCAGTTCATTGGTTCTTGTTGCTGATGGACATTGTGATCGACATGGCAGCCTTCCACGCTCGCTCATTGGAGCTTCTATGGGAATTAATCAAAATGCTTACATCTATGTAATTTTACATCTATGTAATGTAATATGTAATGTACTAAATTGCTTTATGGGGAAATCCAGATTTAAAAATTGGAAAGTCCTAGACAGACAGAATGATTTTCACCCTGGATCAGTATCGGGTGTTGATTATCAGTTTTTGCTATTAGCAAAATAAATTTGAATTGCCTGCTACAGCTGAATGGCAGTACTTGCGATTGCCAACATTTGTGAAGAGTCTAGATTCAGCCCTGCGGCTCTTACTGCCTTGGAGTCTCCTTTGCTATTGGAAACATTAAATATATCACCCCATGATTCATGCTTCTAAATACTTATTATCATTGAATAGATATGATACACAAGGTCTTCAGCAGGAATGGAACAGGAAATTAGAATGTCTTATTTTGTCTAATCAATGGACTACTGATTTGGTGTCGGAATCTGATATATCAATGGAATTCCAGTTACTCAGGAATTACTCCTTAACAAAGGTTTGTCTAACTCGACTAATAGAGTTCATGTTTCTTTTGTTTAAATATTATGGAAATACCCAATAGTTGCCACCTTTTGGGAGGAAGTCATCAGACAGATAAACTTTGTATTGGAAAGCTCTTTAACATTTTCTGTTGTACCTATTCTGTTAAATTATGTACCTACTTCTTGGAATGTAACACATGGTCAGCGTAAATGGATTTTTTGTGCCCTCTTGACTGCTAAAACACAGGTACATTGGAAAGATAAAAGCTCATATCTATCTATCTATCTATCTAAAAGCCCAGAGGCCTCCTCCAAGCCACTTATGCAAATAGGAGAGAAGGCAGAGGCAGTGCCTCACAATGACATCTCCAACCAGTAGGCCAATCCACTGCCTCTGCCTTGTCTCCTATTTGCATGTTCTCTCCTATTTGCACTTATAGGCCAATCCGCTGCCTCTGCATTCTCTCCTATTTGCATGTTTAAAAATTCTGAACTCACAGGGCCTTCTATGGAAGTTCCAAGAAAAATAACTGCCATCTAGGGAAGTTCCAAGATAGAAAGCCAGAGGGCGCCTCCAGGCCACTTCTAGGTTTTGCCCTCTGGCGGCTTCTAGCGACATTTCTCGGAACTGCGGCCTTCTATGGAAGTTCCAAGAAAGATCACTGCCAGGAGCTCCCGGCCTAGCAGAGGGGCCAAAACCCACGAACCTCCTCACCAGACTGCTCCTCTACACCTGTCGTATGATGGGCTTTTTTGCTAGTCAACTGTAATGCAATGGTTTGAAGACAAGCAACATTTGAAAGAACGTTATATAGACGTCATTCACGAATAGACTTATATTTGGTATTTGTTCTGTCTTGACTGAAATGTAATTTCACTGTAATTTCCTCCCTTTTTAGAATGTTGTAATATTTTAAACCGAGGTTTTTAAAGTATGCAGTTATACTCGCATTTTTAATTTTGTTTTGTTGAAAATTACAATACAAAATTGTTAAAAAATAAGAATTTAGTATTAAGAGGGTTGAAGGAGAAAGGGAATCTTGTGGAGCATTCCACTGGGTTGGGTGAACACAGAAACAGGGATGCTAGACCAGGGGCAAGCCTGGCCTACGAGCAGAACTGAGGCAGGCACGGCTCTCTCCTGCTGGCTGCACCCGCCGCCCCTCATCTTGGGGCAGGGGAATGAATGGCCCAGTAGGCAGCAGAGACTCCTCTTTTAGACAGGAGGGGCCCATTCTTCTCAGCCTGTACTTAGTAAAGACACTGCCAATGTAATTTCCACTTGGGATCAACTTTTAAAACAAAGGGAGCTCATTCTGTTAGAAGGCCTGTTTGGCATCACTTCTCTGTACAGGGCAGAGACAGGAGAACTTATTTTGTCAGATAGTTTCTTTCTGGCTGCCAATTAGTTTCTGGGCAAAGTACAAAGTGTTGGTCATTACCTTTAAAGCCCTAAATGCTTTAGGTCCAGGTTACCTGCGGGATCGCCTTCTCCCATATAGTCCGCCCCGCACACTCAGCTAAAACTAGGCTGACATCAGTTTCCCAGAGGACCTTTTCTTCTGTCGCCCCCAGATTGCGGAATGGCCTGCCGGAGGAGATTCGTAAAATTAACTCTCTGTGTGATTTTAAGGCAGCTTTAAAGACTAGCCTTTTCCGGCAGGCCTATCCAGATCAATGTTAAATCATGAATTTTTAAGATGTATTGATTCCTGTTCTAATGTTGTTCCCCGCCTCGATCCAAAGGGAGAGGCGGGTAAGAAATAAATAGATGATGATGATGATGATGATGATGATGATAGGAAGTTAGGAGGCATAACACCCTGAGCCCGCATGGCTTTCATATTCTTGCACTTGGATATGCTCAGGGATCTAGCCATACAACTGGCAATATATGGGTGCTTGTGACCTTTCTTGGCTGGAACTCAGGTGCTGCAGGCCCCTGGATGAGCATTCCTCTGCAATTGCTGTCAGTACAAAGTTACGGGGAGGGAAGGCTGGCTGGGAACTTCTACAGATGATGGGGATGGGTTTTTTTTCAATCTTGGTACATTTCACCTGCAAGCTGGTAATTGATGAAAATTGAAAAACGGGAAGGAGATGCTGCAGCTCAACTAATAACACCTCGTTCAGAATAAGTATATTTCTATTTTACTTGATTCCATTTTGTATACACTATTATTCTCAGTGGAGCTGATAAAAGCTGGAAAATATCTCTAGCTATCAACTGCTTAATTAGGTTACCATATATTCAACAGGGATTGATGATACTATTTTTAACCATTTAAGAAACATTAATCAAGCTATTATCCATTAATTGCTTGCGCCTAGAAGCCTTTGCCATACGTTTGGTACGGCCCTTAACTAACCAATTCGAAGTATGTTAATTTCCAAGCAAATGCCATTCACTGAAGTGGAGCTTGCTTCCTGGAAAGCAGGTTTAAGACTGAAGCTTTAAACAGCCTAAAGTATTATTTATTTAGTTAGTTAGTTTATACCTCACCTATATACAGAATACACGAGGCAGCATGGATATTGACATGGATATAAGTCGATCATTTAAACCATATTGCCAATCTTCTGTATAACTGGGTTCTTAACATTCCAATCTCCTGTTGTATTCAAAAAGACTCAAGAGGAATGCAGGCGAAGGGGACACGTGGATTGCTCCAGCTGGACCCTGCTCCCACCTACAAGGCCATTTGCCAGCAACTAGCCTGCTCCCGTTCAGCTGCCTCCCTCCTTCCTCAAGGCCATCTCCCACCAGCTCCCAACAGCTTATTATGTGTTGTGCCAATACTGTTTGTGGGCTTTTTTTAAAAAAAAATGTAATTTGATGTTACTTGTAAACAGCCTTAGAAGAATTTCTATTTTGAATGATGGGATATAAATAACTGTCACATTCCACCACTGACAATCTTCAAAACGTGCTCAAAAGTTGGGGGGAGTCCCTGATTTTGCACAGAACTGAAGTGCAAGGTCAGGGACTAGTAGCCCAATCCTATGCATGTCTCAGAAGTACATCCCACTGAGTTTAATGGGACTTACTCCAAAGTAAGTACATATGGTTGCAGTTACCTGGGACTAAGCTGAAATGAAGACACTGGGACTTACATCAGAGTATACATGTCTAGGATTGTCCCAAAGGGGATAAACAGGATCTTGTCATCCAGCCATTTTGGCTTGGCTACCAAGGCTTACCAAAATACTTGGGGCCCTTTTTCCTGCATTCCTGGGGAGCCCCCAAAGTATGCAGAACCTTATCTACAGATACATACTGCATCTGTAGTAGAAGAAATGATTATTTGAAAACATGTATGAAGGGTCTTTGTACAAGTCATTTCAGCCAGGAATAAAGAAGATAGACATATGCTCAACAACCAAACATTGCCCTCCACCAACAGAAAGGAGAACCCCCTCCCCCCGTCAGTAAGACAACGAGCTTTGCGAAGACAGTGTCAGATAAGCCAACCCAAAATAAATCCTACTAATGGTGTTTCCTATTAAAGGCAAATAGGGCATAAATACAATCATTAATGAATACTGACGTGCATAGAAGAGCGTTGTGTCCAAGAAGCCCAAGTATGGAGAGCATATAAATACGATAGCTTAAGATGTCCTAATTTCATCCCACAACCCCTGACCAAAGTAAAATCATCTTCATCATCATTGGAGTTCACACTCACATGTGCTGGGGGGCATTACTGTATGAACCATGTTCCAGCTTCTGCCATTTGCCCAAGTGGGCAGCTGATCTGTGTAGTGAGTCACAATACTTGGGAGGAAGCAGCTGTGTGGTGAGCATGACAAAAGCATTGATCCACACCATGATGAGGTGTTCACAGGACCAGCGCATGTCATAGTACTGGGTGCTCTGTAAGAAACCAGAAAGGGAGTTAATGACAGTTCTCCAAAGATTTCCAAAGCAACGGGAGGGCGCTCTACAGCCACAGATCCAAGCAGTGCTTTGAACTGCAAGGCCAGTAAGACTGGGGATACTCAGAATTCTTCCTCCGCGGCAAGGGTTTATATACTACATGGCATGTTTGCACATTGCTTTATGCAGCATATAATAATATATATGTCACTGAGCTCTCTGGAATATATGTACACTCATGGGTACTAGCACATAATGGGCCCAAGAGAGCTTATTACTCAGGAACAGAGAGAAACTGGATTGGCTGTGGAAATACTAGATCTCAAAATTTAGACACCAGCATGGTACAACTTCAGTGATCTAGATCACTTCTAAGGTCTCTTGTGAGTTGATTTGGGTTTCAAAGCTGCCCCTGTTCTCTAGCCATATTAATCCACAGCTGTAGTACCATCGCCGCAGTCAGTGTCAAATCAGAATTTGAAATGGGCGTCAAGTGCTCACTTATATCACAAAAACACAGTGGTGCTATAGTTTTCTGGGAAAGAGGGCAGGGTGGTTAGTAGTTGGGATGGGAAAACGAGTGGGGAAACCACAGGGGGCACTACAGGTACGGCAATACCTATCCACCAACCAGGAGTGGTACTAGTGCACTCCAGATGCAGCTACGCTCCACCATCCAGGCTGCCAAAGGGGAGACAGAGAAACGGGGAATTAACCAGGAATCCACTGTGTCAACAATCCACAGGCAACACTTAGGAGACGGTGGCAGCGGCAGCAGCAGCAATAGCAGTGAAGGAGTCAGACAACAGCTACCTTCACAAAGCACAGTGGCAGGAACGCCACGTAGTAGGCACTGAAGAGGGAATTGAATAGAACTTCCTTGATTCGGCGGTTGAAGTCTGCTTTCAGGCACTCCACCTCGTTACGAATGAGGTCCGGGGACAGGGGGCAGCTGTGTGTGGGGATGGGCACAGAGTTGTTGAACTGTTCTTTCAAACACTCTCTCAGGAGGGAGACGAAGTCCTTCGGCTTGACAAGGCTGCCCACTCCTGAGGCACCAGCATCTACCAGCTGGTCTTGGACCAAGTAGCCACAGTCTGTGGGAAGTGGCTGCGTTCTGCTATCTTGATGGAAGCAGCACAGGGGCACATAGACACCAAACCTACAGAGAAGGGGAAAACACCAGGGTGAGATTGTAGCCTGGGATGCATCCCATTCATGAACGCCTAGCAGGAGCTTCCTAGCTCAGAGATCTGTGTTTACTACTCCAGGGTCACTAATTTTCTACCTTGATTGTTTCCTTTATGTTACTTCTGTGACAATGCCTGCTTAACACTCAGGGCAGAGAAGTGAGTCCAGATAAAAGAGCTGGGTAGTTCCTGAGCGTCAAGCAGAGCTGTGGAGTTTCCCCTGCCTTTCAGATGGCTCCTGTACTTATCCCTTCTGTAACCAACCGTGATATTTACTCTTATATCAAGTTGTTGGATTGGGTAACCTATATAACGACAAGCGTTCTAGTGTACAGCGCACACATTGGGAAAAACAGACAAGCAATTTTCTCCTCCTAGCCATTTCCCCCACAAAGACCTGCAATGGCTTTGAACCAGTAAATTCTTTGCCCTTCTGTAGTGATCAACTGGGGCTATTTCTACATCTGTCTTTTCCCCCGGGGTCGTCCCGTGATCATCCCTGTGCATGTAAATGACACACAGGGATTCCCGGGAGCAGGCAGGGACGATCCCCCCCATTTTCCTGGGATAATCTTTAGGGGTAGAACGGGCCTAGGTTTCTCTTTGCCCCTTCCCTATTACATTCAGGATAAAAAGGAATGATACTTACGGGTAGCCAAGAAAGAGGAGATTGAGGACAGAATGGCCACGGAAGAGGTTGACCAGAGTCCAGCAGAGCACCCATCCACACAGGGTGAGCAGCACCAGGCGGGCCAGAATCAGTGCCATAGAGTGAATCACTGATGTAGTGCCCACCTGAGAGGCCTGTAAATTCAAACCAAGAGAAACATCAGCTCCACAGCCTTTCCTCCCATATCACACAAGATCTTCCCAGGATGTTGTGCCAGGAACAGCTTGATCTGCCAACTTCACAGGGGATCATTCTGGTCTCAAACCAAGAGTTTTTATTCTATTTCTTCACTGGGCCGAACAATTCAGTAATGAATGATAATAGCAGGGGTGGGCAACTGTTTTACAATTGAGGGCTGTATACCCTTTTGGGTAACCTGGGTTGGGTGCATGTTGTTGGTAAGCAGGGGCAAAGCCAGTGGTGGGCAGGGCCAAAATTGGGTGGGACACCCCTTTTTTCTTTTGACCACTCTTTTCTCTCTTGTTCTGCCACCCCCTTTTCTCTCTTTCTCTGTTTCTGTCCTCTTGCCAGAAGTTCTCGCCAGAGGTTTGAATTGACTGCATGGCAAGAGATTTTTAAATTAGGCTAAGGGACCCAAGCAGCCCATTCCTGGATTAGAGTCTAATAATATGGATGTGCTCCGCTTCTAATCGGACCGGCGAATTAGAAGCGGAGCGGGGTGCTTCGCCTCCCCTTAAGGCGGAGGCAAAGAGGATTGGGAGGCCGGCGGAGCGTGGCGAAGAGGATGAAGGTGAAGGCGGATCCTTCGCCTCGATCCGGAGCTCCGCCGGAAAGGTAAGTGGGGTTTACTGGGCGCTGCCGCTGTCGCCCATGCGGCGACAGCGGCAGGGCCCGGTAAACCCCAACTCCTCTCCCTTACCTGCCTCCGTCTGCGGTCCATCGGCTTCTTCAATTGAGCCCGCGGTTCAACCAGGAAGTCTAGGCCGCACTTGCGGCCCAGACTTCCTGGCTGAACCGCGGGCTCAATTGAAGAAGCCGACGGACTGCGGACGGAGGCAGGTAAGGCCCCCCTCCCCCTTGGTCCCTTACCGGGCTCTGCCGCCGTCACCGCACGGGCGGCGATGGCGGCAGGGTCCGGTAACCCCCCCCCCCCCCGCCCTCCTCTCCCGGCCTTACCTGGCACCACTCCCCTCCACTGCGGAGCTCCGATTCGGAGCTGGAGCTCCGCGGCGAAGAGGAGCGGAGTATAGGCGGAGCGGCGCGGAGCGGGCCGATCCGGTCCGTGCACACCCCTATCTAATAATAACAATAATGATGATGATGATGATCTACTGAAGCAAGTATGTCTAATGAAATTTATGACGTTTATAATACTCCTGGTATTTTTGTTTTATTATAAAGAAGATACAAAACCATCTTTCCATTATTAACAATGTTACTTGTTTGTGTTCTCTCACAGACAGGTGAGAGACTGAGAAAAATGGCATCCCAGTGAGAAGTAACCTATTTTGTTTGGTTCTGTTCTGCAAGGAATGTGCTATATCCTTAAAAATAGTGCAATAAGTAGTGGAAAATAGTGATATGACAGGATCCCAAAATTTGGTATGTGTATTTAAGTGTAATGCTGGATATCTGTCCTCTGGGATTCATTTATCACTGGATGTAGACCGCTCCAAACTCTGGGCCCAATCTGAAATTGTGCTCTGGTTCGGGGCCCCCGAGTCAACTACTTCCCTTTCCCAAACTTATGCAGTAGTAAGGCCCTAGATCAGGGCAGGCAACTTGGGGCCCTCCAAATGTTTAGGCCTACAACTCCCATCATCCCACTTTTGGCTACGTTGGCTACTGCTGATGGGGATTGTAGTCCAAAATATCTGGAGGGCCACATGCTGCCAACTCCTACCCTAAATGCTGCCATGAATACCGTATTTCTTCGATTGTAAGACGCCATCATTGATTGTAAGACGCACACTAATTTCAGTACCACCAACAGAAAAAAAAACCCCCAAGACACACCCGTGATTCTAAGATGCACCCCATTTTTAGAGATGTTTATATGGGGAAAAAAGTGTGTCTTAGAATCGAATAAATAGGGTATATGTGTCGGCCTTCAGAGCTGCAAGACACACGGGAAAAGTAGTTCTCGTAAATCCCAACTTGGGACACTGGGAACCATGGAAATTACCATCAGATGCCAGTGGCCTGAGGCTGCTGCACGTGTTCATGGCTGCACCTACACCTTACTGGTGTTCCCTGTTGCTAGGTTAATTTGGGGAAGGGAAGCAGCAGCAGCAGCAAGTCTCCAGGGAAGGATTAGAAGGGTCCAATCTATACCACTCCACATTCAGCGCACAATCCATGAATTCAGATGTGTGTACTTGCACACCCTTATGAAAAGCAACATTTTGGAAAGTCATTGCTCTCAACTTTTCAACCAAACTCTCATATGTACATGTCAATGGGCACTATATAACCCCAAACTGAAATTGGACTTCAGTGCTGCAGCTGTGATGGATGTCCCGTTCAACCCAGTATCTAGTTCACATGGAGTGTCACCAGGCACATCTTAAAAAGATCCTAAACTCAACCCCATCAATGAGTTCCACCATACTTCTTGGTCTGTAAACCCTACAACTTCTCTCTTTATTAACACTTTTAAATCGCTGCCTTCATTGATATTGTTAGCCTTGCCTGAAATTAAGTAGTATTCACTTTATCGCTGCCTATTGTGCTGCTGTAGTGCAATAGTGTTGAGCCCATCAGCCGTTTTTGTTTGTCCTTAACAAACCCTACCTTCCTACTGCTGTTTTTCACAGCTGGTATGGCAGCAATAACCTTAACTCCATCCACACTGAGCGCACATTTGACCAAGGTGGGCAGGCAAAAAAAGAACATGCCTATTTTCATACACTGCAACAAAAAGACTCTCTCTAGTTCATGTAAAACCGCTTTAGGAACTGGATTATTAATCTGGATGAGATAACCATGAAAAATATTACCTCAGAGATGAGGGCCCATACCAGCCTCCGTGCTAGCATCACTATGATAAATGCTGCCAGATGGTAATCAATGAGGTGAAAGTTCTAAAGGAGAAAAGAATAGGGTATTCACCAGGGTGAAGGAGAGGCCAGAAAGTCAGGAGCTGCTGAGCTGACATAAGAAGAAGCATGGAAGTTCCTATGGGGGAGAATCAGGACACACTGTGAGTAATTCCAAGTCTGCCAGATCAGTTGGGAAGAGAAATGGACAGGTTAAGAATGTCATGTGGGCGAAGGGGGAGGAAAAGAACACTTTATAGATAACACCGAGAAAGAAAAACCTAGAAACAGACAGACATTCTGTACTTACCTGTGAATTTCCATTCTTCAAGGGAAGGAGAGCAGCTGGCATAGGAGAAAGGCCCCACCTCTGGGGTTGGGAAGTCAAGCCTCCAACCACTGGAGGAAGGGCCTCATTCCATAAACTCCAGACACTACGGTGAACATTAGTAGGTAAAAAAATGTCCAAAAACATGAAGTGCAGATTTAACTGCTACAGTCTGAAAACTTGGCAAGGGGGGGGGGGGGGAGAGGAGTGAAAAAATGACCAGATCAAATGAGCCAAGAAACAAGGGAGGGGAGGACGGAACTCTTTGGAGCTCAGTATCTTTCCTTCCTCAGGCCTAAATCACCCCCTCCCCAAAAGAGAAGCATATGGAGGGCAGCCTGAACGCCCCTCCTTCCTTACGTATTATGTTTATTTTAGTAGATGTATGTGTGGTGAAGTAGTTTGTATAGTTTGTAGCAGGTTTTTTTGGTACCTTTCCTTATGTGTCTGTTTTTTGTGGAAAATAAATAAAGTATTAATTGAAAAAAAAGAAGAGAAGAACAGAAATTCACAGGTAAGTCTATTTCTCATTTTGCGGGGAACATGACAAGCAGTGAAGGGATGATGAAAAGTAGCACATCCCCAAACAGGAATCTCCTGGTCAACTTATGGAATGTCTCCCTACCCTTAGGAGCAGGGCCGTTTGGAGAAATCATCCAAAGGCAGAACTCGTCCAGTGGAGCCTCCTCCCAAGTATCCCCTGCCCTCAAGACTGTGCCAGGATTCCCTCAGCCAATGAAGCCTTGTTCACCCTTTAACCTAGAATCAGTTCTTGAAAAAGACCCACCTGTGCCAACGAAAACTTTGATATTTAGAGCTTAAGTACACAGCAAACATATACCATTCTCTTTAGGCTGGATATAGGCAGGAGACTAAATCCAGTGCCTTGAGGAAAGAAGAACTGATTGTGGGTATGAACAACAGATACATATGGGCACCTCTTTGTCCTGGTGGAAAATACACAATTCCTTTTCCAAAGACAGCACTCCAGATTTTAACACTCTACATTGAGGTATCAGCTACTAGGAACATAGTCTTCAAAATCAGTAGTGATGGGGGACTTCAATTACCCCGATATCTGTTGGGAGATAAATACTGCCAAAAGCGCCCCTTCCAAGAAATTCCTGACATGTGCGGGTAATAACTTCCTCCTACAGAAAGTGGAGGAAGGAACTAGAGGATCGGCAATCCTTGACTTGATATTGACCAATAGGGATGACTTAGTGGATAAAGTGGCAGTCACGGATAAAGTCATGGATAGTTTCCATAGCTCAGATACTGAGAACCAAGGATGCAGTGTCCACCTTGGAGTAATTAGGATCGTTTCATGTTGAAGGCTGACACAAAAAGTCCAAAATTGGCTCCCCAAATTTTAGCCTCAGTTGTTGTACACATCTGGATTCAGAGTTCACTCTGCTTAATCAAATCTAATCTGCTTGAATGTAGGGTGTTTTGCCCTCTTAAACTGAAGGTGATTTTCCACCCATGAGGAGGACCACTTCTTTCAGGAGTGACTTCAACGTATGCCTCCCTGCCTGTTCATGTAGATTTTGCCTACGATGGTGTCAGTATTGACTAAGATGTGTAGACCTTGCAACTGGTGCAAAAAATAAATAAATAGAGAAGGGGCAGTCTTATCACTTTAAGGCATTCACAATCAAGGTTTTTTTCTGGCGACAATACTGGAGGCCAAGGACCTGACTTCTAGCTGAAGGATGTTAAGTGATGGATCTGAGAAGAAGCCTATGGAAAGTGACCTTTCTTGAATATGTTCCAAGACACCTTACTCAAGAAGTCCCTCTCTATGACATCATTAACCCAGATAAGCAGCTCTCACAGCCACCAACAATGGAGGAAGCTATTAGGGCCATGGAGGAGGTGTCGAAACTGCTGTGGAAAGTTGCCTTCTGTCATGCCAGTCAATCTGTAACTTGTCAGTTCTGGCGGAAGGAGTACTTTAGATATCAAGATGGTGACTGGAGTGTGTAATCTGAGGAAGGACAGTAGAACATATTTTGGAAGCCAGGAAAACTTGCTAAAGAAGGAGTAAGACTACTTACTTTTAGAAGATATTCTCTGTGAAGACTATCTTTGAAGTAAGCTTGAAAAAGTGAGGAACATAGAATCATAGACTAGTAGAATTGGAAGGGGCCTATAAGGCCATCAAGTCCAACCCCCTGCTCAACATATAGTTCCAGGGATTTTTATTTATTTAGTACATTTATAGTCCACTCTTTTTTCATCATGGAATTAAAGCAGCATAGATATGATTTCCTATCTATGCATTAACCAGACCAAGACCTGCTTAGCTTCAGCAAGGTGGCTGTATCATATGCCTTCAAGCCATAACCTGGGAACATGGATGTAATTCCAGTCAAGTGTTGCTTCTTTAGAATCAGTTGTCTAAGAAGGGTCTCACATCAAGCTGTAGTGACTTCACAATCCTGGCCAAAAGTTTGGGAAAGCAGAACTGTCCGCAGAGACATCTTCATCTTCTCTTGACAGAGAAAGATACTTAGAATGCAGAGGACTGGGAGAGGTACCTGATATGGTCCCTCCTGAGCAGTCTTCTTCTGAGCAAGAACTTGACTTACCTGTTGAATCTCCTTCCCCAAGGACATCCAGAGGCAGCATTGTAGGAGGATAGGAGACATGCAGATGAAGAGGACATACACCCCTTGGGAGTCCCCTGTGGAGGCCATCTTCCTCCACCCACTCTGGTCCCTGGTGGTTCATATTCTGAGCCAGAAGCAAGGCATCCGCCCAGTTCTCGTGAAAAACGACGAATGAAATGCAGAGAATAAATCCAGCCTTCTAGGAAAAGTCCTAGATTGCAGGCCAGAAACTCAGCTCTGTGAACACCGCCCCTATCTTCGATGGAAAGTTCGCCCCCATCTTCGATGGAAAGTTCGTTGATGAGCCACAGCTGGAGATGGGTGTGTCCAGGCTGAGGGCTTGGATATAAGTCAGTACTATGAGCCTACTCAGCACTGGCAACGACCATTGTATCTGTTGCTGATACCGATGCCTGTTTTGCGTATCCTGAATTCCTGACCTCAACTGGATTTTGGTGAGCAGAACCTGTACTTTGGACTTCGTCTCTGCCTCTCCGTTGCTTGGTCCCCGTGAAACTATCTTGTAAGTGCTTATCATTGCTTGTTTCTCCTGGCAACCTTGGAGCCTCTTTGCTGGCAGTATTCTCAGTCAGAGAAAGCTGTGTGTTTAGAATGAACTTCTCATAAGACTCTGTAGCTGAAATATGATACCTGGCCACTCAAAAAGCCCCAAAGAGGATGTTTTGGGTTTCTTTCTCCTTCTGGATGAATGAACAGATCTAAAGGCTATTGAGGAGTTACCCTAGGCCTCTTATGCATATTGCAAAGCATGCAGGAAGAAACCCCCCTCTGTCCTCATGGTACTGGTCTCCTCCAGAGTTCCACTTAGATGAGAAGCCCCCACCCACCGTGGACATCTAGGCAGAGTCCCGTGTCTATAGTGAGCAGGGCCCGGAACAGCTACATAAACAACATCGACTTTGGGATTGGCAACATTCCTGTGAGGAGAGCAAGAGAGGTATCTGCAAGAACTCTTTTAAAAATGTTTTTTTTTTTTTTAGTATGGTGTTTTTATTCTTATTCTATTTGTTGTTCACCGCTCCAAAAGCTTTTGGATGAGGAACGATATATAAATATTGTAAAATAAATAAAACTCCTGTCCCTTTTCCTAGAATGGCTAAATGTGAAAAAATCGTGTCTCTCTTCTCCATAGCGAGGATTGATCTTGTTCAAGCTGTGGTAGAAATCCCCAGAGGCTGATAAGAGGGTTCACCACCCATAGAGTGTAGGTGGAGTTCAAATGTTCCTCAACTCTCTATATAGTGGAGAGTTAGATTAATATGGTATTAACCTAACCACTGTCAACTGGATTAAAGCAACTTTTCACCACTGCCTCACAAACATTGAGTGGTCTTATCATGCCAGAGATTCCCACTCCAAGTCATTATCCTTAATCCCTCTCTCTATTTTAGTTGGGTTTTATTTTGGGCATGTGTTTTTGAGGCAGTATGGGACTCATGCAGAGTCCTGTAGGGGACTGCGTTCCTGCAGTAAAGACAGGAAGTCATCTGGGGATTCAGGGGAGAGCTCCCTCCAGATACAAAGATTGGAGACTCTTCCCAGCCCTTATGGGTTCAGGGAGCCACTTTGGACCCACTCTAAGTTCCAGAAGTCACCACCAGAATCAATCGTTTTCTACTGAGGAACAAATAATCCTGGGACAAGACGATGACTGGGTTTCTATAGAAGGGCCTGGCATTTCTTTCTCAGCTCCTATTTTCTGCCCTGTATGACTATGCAAGCTATTTATTGCTGCCTGGTGCTAATGAACTGAGGCACAAGACATAATGCATAAACATTCCTGAACTAAAAGAATGGTAAGAAGGACCAAGATGGACTCACCAATGATGTGCAGGAGGCAGGGTGGTTGTATGGATACCACCAGACAGTTTTGTAGATATTAATATACTGAATAAAAAGGGCCACCAGCAGATAGATGAAGAAAAGGAATTCAAACAGAAGGTTCCCGTCCACAGGCAGCTCTGGGATTCTGCAGTGTCGCACAGGCTCAGGAGTAATCAAGGCTGTGATAGGAGGAGCAGAGAGGCTGATAGCACTACCATTCCTGAAACGAAGAAACACACATCAATAACTCTTGCCAATGTCCTAGGATATCTCATGCAGTTATAGGTTTAATAATAATAATAATAATAATAATAATAATAATAATAATAATAAGCAGCATTTACTTTGGGCTTTAGAATGTTTCACATAAATGATATCAAGAGATCCTTAAAACAACATAGGTCAATAAAATCATTGTAGACGTGAAGCTGAGAGAGAATGACTTGTCCAAGATCACCTAGTAAGCTCTGTGATGTAGCGGTTAGGATTTTGGACAGGGAGACCTGGGTTCTAGTTTCCACTTGGCCATGAAGCTCACTAGGTGACTTTAGTCCAGTCACTGGCTCACAGCCTAACCTACCTCACAGGATTGTTGTGAGGATGAAATGGAGGTGGAGGATTATGTATGCTGCTTTGTGTTCCTTGAAGGAAAGGCAGCATATGAAATAAATAAATAAATAAATAAATTTAATAAATAAAGAGGTGAAGTTTGAACTGGGTACTTCCCAATTCACAGCTTACCCACTATAGCAGACTGAATATTCATTAATTAACAACAATCAAAATGCTGTGGGTCTCACAGCTACAGTGGTAAGAAAACGTTTGGCAACCCTAATGACAATTATGGAAATTCCATAGTTTTACTATGTTAGCCTTTGTGAATCAAAACCAATCCTTTTCTAAATATCCAACAGGGTTTATATTAATCAATTTCATGTCTTGTGAAATAAAACAATGCACAAACTAGGCAAACAATGAGTACTTAAGAGTCAATGTATGTACAAAAGTAAGTGAACCCCTGGTTGCATCAGCTCAATTAAAAGGAATAATTAGAATCAGGTGTTTAAGTAATTAGATAGTAATTAGATAGATCTTTTTCTCACCACTGTATCCCAATGACACAGGGCAAGCGTGTTCATCTCTACAAAAACCATAGTCTGGTTTTGACAACAGGCTGCATATTGCTGCCTTTGGATAGGGCAAGTAATAATTATAATTTATTTTATTTATTGCATTTGTTTACCGCCTCATAGCTGAAGCTCTCTAATTATATAATTATAACATTTTCAAAGATCACATGGGATGAAACTGGCAAATGCCAAGACAGGAAATATTTCCTGTCCAGGTTTTTTGTTCCAGCTTCAATGTCTGGAACAAAAAAATTGATAACTACTAGGATGACACAATTCTTACTTGTTTTTCTCCTGTAGCGTTAACTACCCTCTAGGAAGGACACACATGGATAACATAATTCTAAAATAGGACTGCAAACAGTTGGGCTGTTTGCAGGTATTGGCAGCAAATTGTAGGTTAATTAATTAATCCATGATTTGCTGTGGTGTGTGCTAAGTACATTCTGTAGCCTTTTGGAATATTCAACTCCCAATTGTGGTGATTGGGGGTTAATACGTGATGTTCGAACCCAGACACTATAGATTTAGTGTGGGTTGTTTAACCCAAGATTAATTAAATTACCTGTTGTAGATTAATTGTGGGTCGTGTATCCCAGAGTTAATCTATACCCCCTGTGTAACACATAACAACAAACCAGAGGGCAGAGTATGTGTTGTGGGTTCTTGATGAATTCTGGGTTTGAATGTGTAGACACAACAAACTATGGATTCCCTTCCTAAATTGTTCATGATTGTTAAATCATTGTTAAACATCGTTACACCATAGTGCAGGGTTTGCACATAATGATGCAACAATCCACAATTCAATGACAACTCATACTCAATCCGTACTCTTGGTTGTCATTACTTGCAAAACAGACCTATGATTTTTGCTTCCCAGATTCAAGCCCACAATGTTACATTTTAATTTCACCTGTTTCTCAGACCAGTGCCGTTGCCACAGTTCCCGCCAACCAATGTCTGGAGAGAAGGCAAAGCTGAACGGCTTAGCTGCTGCCGGCTGGGTCCCCTCCTTCCACCGGGCATGACCAGGAACCAATCCACCTCTTTCACCTCTGGCAGCCTTTGCCCTGAGATCTAGGTAACAACTTAAAAGAATTCCCAACGCTGTTAATGAAAAGGAAAGAATTGAAATTTGTTAACAAAATTATGCCCTGGCCACCTGCTAAAACAAAGGATAGTGCAAATGTCTGTTGGATAACTAATGAGATCAAAGTAATTCATTCAAAAATCTATTATATCTAAAACCCTCAAGAACTATCACTGTGCCAAGTTTTATCGCTTTATCTTTAAAAACGAGGGAGCTGTAAGCATTGGAACCAGTTACCTAGGGAGGTTGTGGGCTCTCCCACACTAGAGGCATTCAAGAGGCAGCTGGACAACCATCTGTCAGGGATGCTTTAGGGTGGATTCCTGCATTGAGCAGGGGGTTGGACTCGATGGCCTTGTAGGCCCCTTCCAACTCTGCGATTCTATGATTAAAATTTCAAGGTATAGTTTATTCAGGCAATAATTACAAATGTACTGATTTTACTTTTAAATGTTTTTTCATTTTAATGATACTTTTATGAGCAAAATGTTATACATAATACATTTTAGCATCGTGAAGCAACGAAGTGACTTTAGATTTGGAAAGAGTGCTAAAATAAGCATTACATATTTTTGTATTCCCAAAATTTTCATTTTTTCCAAATCCCCCCCCCCCTCCGAGGAAAAAGCTATTTTACCCATGGCTTCAAATTTTCCAGATATTTTACATTTCTAGGTTGTGAAGAACTATTCAAGATTTTCTGTCTATATCATTCATTCCCACATTGAACAGCAGGAGCAGATAGTGGTCTGTGGTTTTGAGGAGTCTCCAACCTCTTCATTATATGTTGAATACGCGCTCAAGGAAGGCAACACACCTTCTGAGATGACATATCAGGTCTGCACACAATTCCATCCCACCCCACTTAGAAGTCACTAACCACCAGTACTATCCAGAGAGCCCCGAGTGTCCTTTTTAACGTTCTGTGGAAAAAAGGTTGATTTCTTCTCCAGATGGGCCAAGATTCTGTGGGAACAGCCTGGTATTGGTTGTGCAGTTCTAAAGGCACAGAATGTCCCACAATTTTCCTGATTCTGTGTGTCACAGTCTTCCACTGCCCTGACTCTTGTCCTTTGCTTTTTCCTTACTTACCAGTCTCATTCATTTCAAAGTATTTCAGGATTGCAACCCAAAAGGAATGATCCACTAGAACTCCTGCCATATAGATATGCTCCCACAAACCACATGGTAAAAGGATTGGAGAATTCATGGTCCAGTTGCTGTGCAACATCAGTTGGCATTGATGAAAATAACTGGAGTAATCACAATAGTTCTTAACTAGGAAACATCACAACAACATTACAGATCCTTAGCAGTATTGTTGCAAATGCTCCCAACACACACAGTAACATTGCCAATTGTTGCTCAGCAGCAGGACCTTGCCTGGCAGTGCAACATCCCACTGCGCTACATTTTAAAAGACATTGAGGTTGCTTAGACAATCAGCAGCAGAAACAATGCAGTGTTGCTTGTTTACTCCAGTCACGTGGCCAGGATTGCCCTGGACAACCATCTGTCAGGGATGCTTTAGGGTGGATTCCTGCACTGAGCAGGGGGTTGGACTCAATGGCCTTGTAGGGCCCTTCCAACTCTGCTATTCTATGATTCTACGATAATTACCCATGCTGTGGGTTGCCATGTTATTTGAAGGCAGTGTGTGGCGTGGACATAATGTATTTTCCCCCACCCCACAACCCTGATAATGAATTTTCACCCATTCCCACACCTGGTCACATGGATAGCATGAGCAGGGTAATCCTGGTTGCGCAACCGGTATGAGTAGGTGTGAGGAAAACGACCAAAACTGTGTTGTTTGCCCCACTGATCGTCCAAACCCAGACACTATTTATTGGAGCACAGCGGTTTTCAGCACACAGGAAAGTGCAGCGCACAAACATTTATTAGTATTTACAAGGAAAGTGAATAAGTGTGCATCCAATGGAAATAGTACAAGTACTAAATTCAAAATGGAAAAACTTTGGGTGAAAGCTGCCCACCAACTTGATCCCAAGAAGTCTTCCTCAACTGACCAGCCACTGTTTTTATTGGTCCTCTGTTTTAAATTGAACAATTTTAATTTGCTGTTTTTAATCTTTCTTTTTACTGTTTTATTCCTATGTGCACCACCCCAGAATCTATTTTATATATGAAGTGGTATGTAAATATTGTAAATAAATAAACTCCAGATTGCTTTGAATTAAGCTAAGCTTCCACACATTCAAAGAACAGGTGATTTAAGAGCTGAGAAAAATGAAGCCACACCTTGGTGACATTTCATTTCAAGAAATTTCTGAATGCAGATCAAAGTAGATTGCATTAGGAAATACAACTTTTCCATAAGCAAACTTTTTAAACTTGGAGAAGGGTCATTCTCTCACTGAGTCCGTTTCTCCTTGCAAAATCCCCTGCTGCTTCAAAGATAACCACCAATGTGTGCTCTGGTTCTTCAAAAAAATAAATTATCTGCAATAACGGAAACTGACTCCAAGAATTAGAATTACTCATTAATCCATAGCCAGTATTAATTAACACAGAAATATATGTACATTAATGTACAAAGCCAAGCCCACTTTAGTCCAGTATTCATGAGCAGCTTCCTGAGTTAAATAGACCACAAAATAGTTGAGATAGTTTCCTGTCATATTGGCAAGAGCTAAATAATTAAACGTAACAAATTTTGCTTTTCTAAGCCAGTGATTAGAATTGGAATTGCTTGGCAGTATAATCTTCTTAAACACACACGCAGTGTTAAAGTGCCATTTGATTATGACTTATCTTATATGAAGGTGGTTGCATTTTAAATCAGCACTTTCAAGGAGCAATTTCTCACTTCAAGCAAGTTTAGGGGGAAGATGTTACAGATGGATTCTAAGTACAAGTGGATTCTAAGTTCTGCAGGTGTCTTGAAAGACAAGCCCCCAATCCCTGCATGCTTTGGGAATAGCTGATGAAAACAATCATCATTCCAACAAATAACAATAGTCACATACATATGGACAAACTGCACACATTTTTGTGTACCAAAGTACATCAATGGCAGTGTGCATTCACCATGTCAGTCTCCAGGTCTATATTGACTGGGATGGACACTAGCTTGACCAGACAACTAGGTCTGCTTTGCCAATGGGACCGCCAGTGGAAACTCTGTTAAGTCCCACCCGCTACCGGAAAAGGACTGTTCTTAGTTGATGTGCAGTCTGATCTTGTGCAGGGTATGTATTTAGATGCAAACCCTATTGGTTCAATGAAGCTCGTGTACAGGACTGCAGCCTAGACAGAACAAGCCATACCACTTTCAGAGAGGTAGTGAAATGTGCTAGCGGCATCACCCACTTGGTTATTTTCTTCACAAACGTGTACGATTTGTTTCCAGATGTAAATGTCAGACTCTTCAGGGTGTCTGTGTCAGAAACTCGCAGCAGTCAGGCACTCAGCTGGAGCAAGTCTATATTGACTGGGATGCACACTAGCTTGACCAGACAACTAGGTTTGCTTTGCCAACGGGACCGCCAGTGGAAACTCTGTTAAGTCCCACCTGCCACTGGAAAAGTACTGTTCTTAGTTGATGTGCAGACGACACATCAGCCTTGGTCCTCTATGGACTCCTATGGCCCCGTGCAGACGACACATCAGCCTTGGTCCTCTATGGACTCCTATGGCCCCGTTCACCTGAATGCATTCTATTAACCATCTTGTGGTGAAGCAGCGTGATTTAGCGTGTCGTCTGAACGGGGCCTATGGGAGGCATCCCAATTCCTGAACAAGGTATTTCATTCTTCTCTACGGGGGGGGGGGGGGAAGTGGCTTGCCTGAGGGGCCGCTAAAAACCGAAAGGCGATGCGGGGCGAGGCAGCCACGGCGGGCGGGCGGAGGACGGGGAAAGAAGGGGGGCACGGGACGGTTCGCGGAGGAGGAGGAGGAGGAGGAGGGCGGGCGGAGGACCACCTGAGGGAAGGGGGAAGAGAGCGGGGAGGCCCACGGGACTACTGGGCGCAGCAACTCCTGACTAACGAGCAGGAAAGAGGCTCAGCCACCCGGGGGGCGAGGGGCCCCAGACCACACCGAGGAGGAGGAGGAGGAGGAGAGCAGAGGGAGGGAGGGAGGGAGGAGGAGCAGCAGGCGACCCCCCCCCACGCACCCCCCCCTCAGACCCACTCACCGCCTCCCCAGCGGCACCATGGGCGAGTGCTGGTGCCGGTCTCCTCGCCGCCGCCGCCGCCGCCGCCTGCCCGCTCCCAGGAACCCGCCAGGCTGGGGAGGGGGGCGCGGCCCGGCCCGGCCCTGCCGCGTAGCTTCTCTTTTCCCTCCCCTCGCGGTGGCCGCGCAGGCTGCCTGCTGCTCCGGCTGCCTTGAAGAGACGTGGCAGCGAGCACTGATGCGCTCATCACCGCGCGCCGACCCACGCACCCACCCGGGAAGGGAAGGAAGCGGCGGGGCGGGGCGGCGGCGGCCATCTTGGGGGTGGCAAAGGCCTCGGAGGCCGCCGGGCTGAGGAGAGAAACGCCTCGCGCACGCGCACCGCGGTGCTTCCACACTGCGCGCGCGCGAGGCCCCGGTTTCTCCGAGGGGGGGCGCGCGCGGCTCCCCGCCGAATTCTCGTTTACCTCAGAAGAGCCGCAGCCGCAGCGCGACACGCGTTCGAGGTCTAGGTTCGTTATACTGTACGTGTACGTTGAGAACAGCCTTCCTCAACCTGGGGCGCTCCAGATGTGTTGGACTACGACTCCCAGAATGCAGTCCAACACATCTGGAGCGCCCCAGGTTGAGGAAGGCTGGTTTAGAAGTAAGGCCTACACCTCAGGCTGCGATGTCTGAGTTCGTGTGTCAGATCTCCGTGTTCAGAGACTCTGAGCAAACCGCACGGAAGGCTTACACTTATTATTATATTTATTTATTTGTATCTCGCCTTTTGCCCAATGCTGGGCCTCAAGGCGGCCTTACAAAGTTTAAAATATACATGGGGGTGGGGAGGGAAACAAAACCATAAACAATTAAAAAAATACACAACAAAATTATAAGACATTAACATAGATGGAGGCCTGGATTATTCTCCAAAGGCCTGCTGGAACAAAAAAGTTTTAGCCTGCTTCCGAAAGCCCATCAAGGAGGGAGCCAGCCTAGCTTCCCGGAAGAGAGTTCCAGAGCACCGGAGCAGCCACCGAGAAGGCCCTCTCCCACGTTCCCACCAAGCGTGCCTGTGAAGAAGGTGGGACTGAAAGAGGGGCTTCTTCAGAAGATCTCAAACAATGCAGTGTTGCTTGTTTACTCCAGTCACGTGGCCAGGATTGCCCTGGACAACCCTCTGTCAGGGATGCTTTAGGGTGGATTCCTGCATTGAGCAGGGGGTTGGACTCAATGGCCTTGTAGGGCCCTTCCAACTCTGCTATTCTATGATTCTATGATAATTACCCATGCTGTGGGTTGCCATGTTATTTGAAGGCAGTGTGTGGCGTGGACATAATGTATTTTCACCCACCCCACAACCCTGATAATGAATTGCCCTTCTAGATGGCCAGACGACGGGTTTGTCTTTTTAGAACTTGTGTTACAGGAATTTTGAAGCATTTTTTGCAGAATTCTTTTCAACTTTACTACTATGCAATTTGATGAAATCTCTGAATGATGCTGTATTTCCAAACACATAACCAAAACTAAGGATACACATTTCTTTGCAAGTAAGCTATACTGCATCCACTAGGATTTACTTCTGACTAAATACAGGATTATGCAGTAAAGATGGGGTAAAATTTACTATGGGGTAAATGAAGCAAACAGTTCTTAAGGCTGAGTATATTAACACAATAAAATTATCATATTGATTGGGATTTTTTTGCCAGAAACATTGCCATAAATAAAATATGACATCAGAAAGGGTAAAATACATAAACTTTCCTATATGTATAATTGTATAGGCAGATATTCTAGTTGGCCTTTTGTTAGCACTCTCAAGCAAGCAAATAACCTGATTATGACTGTGGATGTAGACTGCAAGAATGATTTAAGAGACATAAGTGATCCTCAAACAGTTTGACAACACCATTTTAAATTTAATGTTCCACAATATGGGGATAATATGAAAATATCTTGAAGATTTGGTGGAATTGCAATTGTTGTCAAGTAAAGTACATTATGTCCAGAGATTAACTCACAATCACAACTTGTGTAGAAAATTGATGCCGTTGCACTCTGTTACACAAATATTTCCTTGTCTTTTGAACTCCAGTTCTTGAGTTTATTAAGAATACCTTCTGTCTTACAGATGTAGCTTTCGTTTAGAATTTTACACCCTGTTGATTTTAGAGGGAGAGTTCCACTCAATAGAACCTAAAAAAATCCAACTTTGTCTGCATCATTCATGATACTCTTAGAAAACTGATGCTGCAATTCCTAAGATGTCAGTGACCAGTTTAAGTAAACAGACAAATGTTCAAATCCAGTTATTTCTTTCAAGTGCTGGAGCCATCTTACGCACAAAGGATTCTCCATTCATTTCAACCAAGGGGACAGTATGTGCATTCAAAAAGATGCTCTCTTGTGCATGATATACAAACAATAATGCTTTGGCTAATTGCAATTCATAGCAAACAGTAGTCTGTAATGGTTCATGTATTAATTACTGCTATATACTTTCTTGCTTCCCAGGAGTACTTTGGGCAAATGGAAAATTATTTTAAAATGCTGCTTCAAAAGTAAAGACTGAGAAAACTTTTTTTTTAAAAAAAGGAAACAATCTAAAACTTGAAAAGTCTTATAATATAGGACATCCATATTCTTGGCCATTTTTAAAGTAGATTCACCAAAAAATGCAGTACACAACAACAGTAATCTCAGATATTTCCTTATTTCATACTGTTGAAAAAGAATCACCATAATTTTTGTATCAAAACAATCCATTTGGTAAATATAAACAACTTAATTCATTTTTCTTGTTCCAAGCTGCCAGGCACCAGTTAAATATCGCAGTCGTATAAAAAGCAGGTCCTTGCCCATCTGCAACCAACTCCAGAAAGGAACCAACTTAGAACCTATGATTATTAAAAACAGGTATGACAAATTATTATAATCAGTTATATATCCATTAAGAGACAGTTGCTTCATCAGCTTCACCAGCATTCAACTGTTAATGTACTCTGAAGACTTGTTAAAGATACAGTTCTAAATGTATTACAACAGCTCAAAGATATCAAAAGAGGTAAGAATATGTATATTTGCTAATTAAAACTAAGATGACTAGCTATTACATTCTGGGAGGGAAGTAGGGGAGTGAGCTTACTACTATCCCTTTTCTTCTGAGTACAAAGAAGACATACTTTGGCATTCCAGGTAAGTTTGAGACTTATTCACAGGTCTGGATAACTCAGCTACTGATGTGTTTTTTTCCCACAAGGAAAGAAAACCCCTTGCTTCTCTTTGGGGGCTTTCCTTGCTTCTTTTTGGCTTCTCTACTCACAGTCACTAAGGGCATTCATTTTTTCTTCTTTTAAGACCAGCACCCGATGCAGCCCTTTCTCCCAGATCTTGTGCAAATGCCTTCACCAGGAATCTCCTGCCTCACTCAGCTAGTTTCTTGCAAGCTCTGCATGGTTCCCTCAGACTTCTAGCCACTTGCTACACTCTTCTGCACCACTCCTTTCCCCTTTGCCACAGGGGCAGCATTTTCTCTCCACTTTGCATGTGGCCAGGCCTCCTCCACCTGAGCGCATTCCCAGATGCTTCCAATTTCGTCCATGCTAAATTGTGGAAGATCCACTTGGGACTCATTGAGTTGATTCAGAATTAGAATAGAACTACTGAAATTAATGGGACAATTTAGTCATGATTCAGACTTAGTTGTACTTAGTTGTACTGAAACAAATGTTTCAGACCATTTGAAATCAATGCGACTTAATTTAGTCATGACAAACTTGTCCTATTGATTCCCGCCAATTCCTTTCCACCCTGCCAATTTCCTTCTGCAAGTGGTGGGTTGTTATGCAAGTGGGATCCACAGCTTATGCAAGGAAGAATTAGAAAAACGAGCAGAAATGCTTGTTTCTGGAAGGAGACTCCCTTATGCAAGCTCCACCGACCTGCCTCCTTCCAGAAATGAATTTTTCCGCTCATTTCAGGTTGCCCCAGAAGTGCTAAATTGCCAATGCAATTTTTATATTGTATTTTGTAATTGTGTTTTTAGACTGTTGGTTGTTTTATTATGCTTTTCATGGTTTTATTTTTTGTGAACCGCCCAGAGAGCTTCAGCTATTGGGCGGTATAGAAGTGAAATAAATAAATAAATAAATAAATAAATGCAGAAGTGGTGGGGGCCACTTGTGCAATAGAATTGTCAGGACAGAAGCATCCCCTTGCTTTTAAATGTTGAATGGACACGTCTCAGTGTCCTCCACCTTTTCAACACTTCCCCAAGTCTCTAGAAAGTCCAGAAAGGGGATATATTAATTCCCCCCATTTTTGCTGCTCCTTCCTGGAGC
Source organism: Elgaria multicarinata webbii (assembly GCF_023053635.1). Classification (NCBI taxonomy): domain Eukaryota; kingdom Metazoa; phylum Chordata; class Lepidosauria; order Squamata; family Anguidae; genus Elgaria; species Elgaria multicarinata. The sequence goes on from NC_086173.1 coordinate 624,463, forward strand.
AGTTACTACTGCAGTTACTGCAATTCAGTGGATGTAAGCAAATCTCCCTGACAGTAAAGGGAGGGGAAATTTGCATACCTGCAGTAACTGAGCAATTATTTTATTTATTATTGCATTTATATCCCACTTTTTTTCCTCCAAGGAACCCAAGGCAGTGTACATAATTTTCCTCCTCTCCATTTTTATTCTCTCAACAACAACCCTGTGAGGTAGATTGGGCTGAGAGTCTGTGACTGGTCCAAAGTCACCCAGTGGGTTTCCATGGCCGTGTGGGGCCTAGAACCCAGATCTCCTGACTCCCAGTCCAACGCTTCAGCCACTACACCACACTGGCTCTCAGTTAGTACAGATGTGCAAATTTCCCCTCCTTTTACTTCCCAGCCCTTAGATTTGCGCAAATATTCCCGACAATTAAAAACACACATACTCTCAGAGTTAAAAAACCCAACCCTTAGAGGGGGCTAAACAGGATGGAGCACATGGAGCACCCCACCAGCTGTACTCACGCCAGCAGTGCCCCTTGCCAATAGAGCCCCATTCACTCCCCCCCATGCAGCCACCCTCTCGGGGGTTTGTTTTAGTTCATTTATTAAAAATAAGCCACCCTGCAGAGAATGTGCTGGGTTCAGACAACATGGCAACCACCATGGCAGCCTGACCTTGTACGAACTCAGTTATTATGTCATAAGAAACGTTAAAAATACGGAAGAAAAACTGAGGAACTAAGCTAATTTGTCTCTAAAATGATCCATACTGACACAAAAGCATGAAGATTAACTGACCTTCAATTTCTGTCCAGTTGACAGCAACCTCTGCTATTGGTATTTTAAAGCATTGAGCGATATAAAGAAGTTCCACATCAAATGCCCTGCAACAGAACAGCAGAATAAATATTCAGTACTCTGTTGAAGTCACACCAAAACTTTTGCATAAGGTTGTAAGAAGCTTCTTCTGAACACAGCAAAGTATTGGTATAAATATGATAATGGTATACATGATGCAAATCACAAAGTTCACGTTGGTGAAATAAAATAAAAAAGAACTTTGATATATCAGTCTCCCTTGCTCTTCTTCTATAAAAAGCAACTATTTGTATACATAATAAAGAGACACATTTCCTAAATCAATGGCCCATTTCTCCTTACTGCGCTTATATCTGGATGGGTGAAGTTCTAAACGACTGGAGGAATAATGTTGTCCCTATCTTCAAAAAGGGCAAAAAAGAGGCACCTGGGAACTATAGATCAGTTATTTATTATTTATTTATTTATTTATTTATTACACTTATATACCGCTCCCATAGTTTATCATCAATCCCTGGGAAATTTTTGGAGCAGATTATAAAGAAGTCAATCTTTAAGCACCTTGAAAACATTGCAGTGATTACTAGAAGCCAACATGGATTTGTCAAGAACAAATCCTGCCAGACTAATCTGATCTCATTCTTTGATCAGGTAACCTCCTTTGTGGACTCTGGGAATGCTGTGGACACAATATATCTTGACTTCAGCAAAGTTTTTGATAAAGTACCCCATGGCATTCTGATTAGCAAACTAGTTAAAAGTGGGCTAGATGGAAGAACTACTAGGTGTATCCACAGTTGGCTACAGAATAGGACTCAAAGAGTGCTAATCAATGGTACCGTCTCAAATTGGGGGGAGCTAACAAGCGGGGTACCGCAGGGCTCAGTCCTGGGCCCAGTGCTCTTCAATATTTTTATTAATGACTTGGATGAGGTGCAGGGAATGCTTATCAAATTTGCAGAGGACACAAAATTAGGTAGGATAGCTAATACCCTGTAAGACAGAAACAAACTTCAAAGTGGTCTTGATAGGCTGGAGCGCTGGGATGAAAGTGCTACGGAGGTTGTGGGCTCTCCCACACTAGAGGCCCTCAAGAGGCAGCTGGACAACCATCTGTCAGGTATGCTATAGGGTAGATTCCTGCATTGAGCAGGGGGTTGGACTCGATGGCCTTATAGGTCCCTTCCAACTCTACTATTCTATGATTTTATGAAAACAACCATGAAATTTAATAGGAATAAATGTCAAGTTCTATACCTAAGAAAAAGAAACCAAATGCACAGTTACAAAATGGGGGATACTTGGCTCAGCAATACTACAAGCAAGAAGGGTCTTAGAATTGTTGTAGATCACAAGCTGAATATGAGCCAAGAGTGTGATGGGGCTGCAAAAAAAGCAAATGCTATTTTGGGATGCATTTCTCCCAATATGAAAAGCTCCTTTTAGAGCTCATGATTCCTTTTTGTTTTAGCCACCCTAAATAATTTTGTGTCATCGGCAAATGTGACAGTACAACAATGCTACCAATTCCCTAGGGAGGTCATGGGCTCTCCCACACTAGAGGCCTTTAAGAGGCAGCTGGACAGCCATCTGTCAGGGATGCCTTAAGGTGGATTCCTGCGTTGAGCAGGGGGTTGGACTCTATGGCCGTATAGGCCCCTTCCAACTCTACTATTCTATGGTTCTATGAAGATTTTTAAATTCAAAACCAAACAACACCTTGTTTAGCTTTGTTAATCAATTATACATCACATACACTGACAGCATTATATGGATAAGAGCTTTCCATAAACAGCCTTTGAGACAGCACAAGGAGCTGTTCTGAAGATACACAAGAGAGAACCACTTTGCACACTGCTTAAAGTGGCTCTCTAGCTCCCAGCCATGTTATATAGCATACACGGTGGTATGTTCCATACATAGTGGAATATGCATCACTGTGTAGTCTCTTGAACCTGCGTGTATTACCAGTTGTAATGCCGTTTCCAATAGATCAAATTAGAATTGAGGAAGATGGAACCTACCAACGCTCTATGTGAAGAACTGAAAAAGTCTGAGAAGCAGCCTCTCGTGTTAATAGTTTAAAACCACATTGTGTGTCTTTGATTTCCTTAACACAAAGGAACCATACTAGAAAGTGGAATCCATACATGAGAAGGGTTCGGAAGTATGACCGCTGCAGGAAGAAAGGCAAAATATTAGTCATTTGTATTAAAGAAACAGGTTAAATATATTTAGCAACACTCCTGTTTCTATCTTCATGACACTCACCAAAGCTATATGGGTCATATTGCTGTGACATAAGTTTTAAAGGAAAAGAACATACAGAATTCATGTTGTGCGGACTTTATACTGTTAGTTTTACCCTACCCTGTGCCTGCTTACCCTACCCTGTGCCTGTTGGCATTCTCTTCCCCTCCTTATTGTTTTACTATGATTTTATTAGATTGTAAGCCTATGCGGCAGGGCCTTGCTATTTACTGTTTTACTCTGTACAGCACCATGTACATTGATGGTGCTATATAAATAAATAAATAAATAAATAATAATAATAATAATAATAATAATAATAATAATATAGCTTCTATGTGTACAAGTATTTAGATGTACTGTGATACAGATCAGCAACATTGTTTTTGGATATATCAAGCCCAATGTTTAGAAAGATTATGATTAAAATCCAAACTGAAAAAAGACCAAGAAATCTGTAAACAGTTTACAAGAAAAAACCCTACAAAAACAGTTACATAGGAAGAGACTATATTCTATATTTCCAATTCATTTAAAGATTCTATTTTTTCAAGGGATGTGTATTCACAGAAAACCCCTCTCCTTTGCTCCTCTGTGAAGCCCACTCCACTAGGATGACTAATGGAGCAATCCTATGGCCCCTAGACAGAGTCTGGGGGGCCATAGGGTACTTTGGATTCCTGGATCTGATGTCAGAGACAGTGCTCCAACCTCAGACCCAGGAGTCTGAGCTCCCCACCCCCTCCACTTATCATTTGCAGCCAGTGCGGAGAGGATCACACCAGCTGTCTCTGATCTTGCAAAAGCGATGTTGGAGAGGAGGGAAAGGGGCGTACCTGTGAATGGGGTTGGGGGGGGACCGGGGATGCTGACTTACGATGTATCCTCTGGCCTCCCCATCTGCTTCCCTGCCCCTGGCCTCCTTCCCACTCTAACATGCCCCAGCTAGTTGAGCAAAAAAGCCAGTTTATTCAAATACAGAGCAGGAGGAGCACAGAGGCAAAGATTTCCTCTGTCGCTCCTCTCACTTTGCACTGGATGGTTGTAAGCTTTATGTGTTCGGAGGCTTATGGCCAGCACAATAGGACTGCACCCTAAAATGGTCAAAGTCTCCAGCAACGTCCACCTGGAAAATCACCCGAATAACTAAGGATGAAAATTGTTAACTTACATAAGAAGTTAACTTACGTAGCCTAAGGCTTATCACTGCAGATCTTCCGGACCAATTTTGCTCATTTTTGTTTTAAACTGAAGTTTGAGGAATGTACACTCAGAAAATTTTGTAAGTTCAAAAAAGTTCAAAGCTCAAGCTTTAATAGCGAAACAGTATGTTTCTGCACTCTGGCCAGGAGCCTAAGGCAGATCCTTATTTGTCCATGAGAGATTTTGCTGTTCATTTTAAAACGTTATTGGTACGGGAATATGCAACTCTTCAATGCAGAATTCATAGAACAGCGTGTCGAACCTCTTTCAGCCCATGGACCAAATTCCATTTCAAAGAAACTCTTGGGCACAAAGGCAAAAAGGGTGGGGCCAGAAAACAAAAAATCCCAGCATATTTACTTTAAGGTTCTTACTGCTAGTAATTAAGCCTTAGGACAGACATTTCAACTTTTCAGAATGCAGAGGAAACTGCCCAGAAATCAGGAAATCTCGAAACAATCAGTGGTTGGGGGAAGTGGATGGGACCAGGGAAAAGGGGTGCGGTCTTCCAGAGAACCCCCTCAAGCGACAGATTTGGTTCCTGGACCTGAGCTCCTGTCTTAGGATACAACATAAATCCTCAAGTAATACTGTTAGTAATGTGCATTGCAGAAGTTTCTCCATTGCTAACCAGGGCTGGTTGGATACTAGTACAGAGGAGCCTGACTTCTGCATTCTAACCCCACATTCACAAATAAAGCATCTAAATTATAGGCAGACTAGGAGCTGACCTTAAGAAGTAAGGTATGTTCTCCACTATTTCTGCAAGGACGCAGCAGTTTGATAGCTTTTGCAGAAGAAAATGTAGAGAGGAGAAGCTTACTTGTGCTACTGAATCCTCCTCCAAGTGAGCTCGAGAGCCACAGGCAATGGCCATCTGATCCTAACGGAAAAAAGGACTTTAACAATCATTAAGAAAAATATACCAAACCAGTGAATAACAGATGACTTCTTCAAATTAGGTTCCTATGTATAACTCATCTTCAGATTAAATAGGCTATTTGTAGATCTTTAGAGTAGTTAATTAATCCAGTTGAATTAACAGCACACACTAAAATCTAGCCATACATAAAGTATAGAATGAAGGAAGTTTCAAATAAGTAAACAATCCAGTACTAACCCCAGCGCTAATTCACACAGTAAAGAGACATATCTAAGCACTATAATGGTTTTACATTGAATTTTAAAATAACAAGAAACAAAATTTGTTTTAGATCATCCTAAGTGACATGAAAACAATAACAGAAGAAATCAGAAAATAAAGATGCTGATTATGCTGTCAGTGTCTGAGAATGCTCACATTACTCTTCCATTATAAGATAAGCACAAAGAAAGACATGTGCTAAACCAAGTACAAGCGTGTTCCTCACAGGTTAAAAGGCAGCAGGCACATTCAGCACCAAGCCCAAACCACAAACATCTGTGCAGACCACACCATTCCACCTTGAGTCCGCTCTCAGAAAAAGTGGGAAATGAAGTGAGTCCGCCTTTTTCTAGGTTGTGCCTTGAGTTTTAAGAAGCAAAAAGACCAGACTCAGCAACATCTGCATGTCATATAAAAGTACTTTGGCAAACAAATATGCAAACAGACAAATTACATTTTTTTAAAGTAGGTATCTACACACCCACAATCCACCTAATGTAAACTCACAGGCCAAGGTTGGAGACTCTCAAGTCCTTTTTCTACTTTTTCAATATCTTGAAATTTTGTGGCTCCATCAGCATCTGCCATTAGTATTTTTTTCCCTCGTGAACAGAATACACCCTGTAGGTAAGTTTCATTGAAGGTATGGCATTAGTACAAGTTCAGCAAATTTTGCTGCAAGATTTTAGGAAGTTATCACGTTTGACAGAGCCAGCTCCAACAATATTAGTTGAATTCATGGGGCTCTCTTTGGATTTTGAATGCAAAGCCTTAGTACCCACTGCACAATAATCAATGGCCCCCGAAAGAGATACATGCACCCATCTTAACCAGGACCAGATGAGGATCACAAGGAGGATGTGCACAAACATTTCCTGCACTCAGGGGTGTATTTTATATCACTAACATTTATTTATTTATTGCATTTATATATCGCCCCATAGCTGAAGCTGTCTGGGCGTTGCCATTTCACACATGTTCTGAAAAGGCAAAGCATCAATGCCACTGTGGCTCTTAAGGGGACTCTTTAGGAAGCACATTCATTCTTCATCACATTCCTGCCAAAATGGACAACCTTAATGTGTTGACGGTGGGAGGAAGGAACAAAACTGCAGAATGTTTCAAATATAGACAGAAAATGAAACATTTGTTTATATCAATTTTAATTTCTACCTTGTTTCCCACCCCCAAGTCTCAAGACAATTAGCAAGAATTTACAAACACAAATACAAATAGTATACGAAGTTAAAAGTATTTATAAAGACAGAAACTTAAAATTACCTATGTCTATTTAAATCTGGAAAATTAATATGTCTCATCTCATAGAAAAGATCACTAGGATCTTCTTACATATGGAAATACATAGAAAACGGCTACTTCCCAGTTATGCTGAACTTTGCAACTAAGAATGTAGTGCCTGAATTTCCTTTCCTTTCCCCCTCCTCCTCCTCCTCCCTCCCCATCCTCTTTCCTTTTGTGTCATGTCTTTTAGATTGTAAGCCTGTGGGCAGGGACTGTCAAGAAATACTTTTGTAAGCCGCCGTGAGAGCCTTTTTTGGCTGAATGGCGGCATAAAAATCCTTCCTTCAATTATCACAATGACATAGTGTACTTCGACTTCTTCAATTATTATTTTAAAATTAGGGAGCAATGCTATAGCCCCTAGATAGCATCTGGGGGACCGTAGGAAGCTTGGGATTCCTGGATTAGAAGTTGGTGACAGTGTCGTGACCTCGGATCCAGCAATCCATACTCTAACCCCACTTCCCCTCCCAGGCGGCATGGAAAGAACCACGCCAGCTGTCTCTCAGAAGCATTAGCCTCAAGAGAAGGAATGAAGGGGGGCATTCCACTGGGCAAGGAGATAAAGGGACTGGAGAGGCTGAGGTATGAGCCTCCTTCCTTCCTTCCTTCCCTCTCCGAAGTCCACCAGCTAGGCTGGCAAAAAGTCTGTCCAGTGTAAACACAGAGCATAAACAACAGGGAGGTGGCAATTGCCTCTGTTGCTCTGCAATGGATGCTCATAAGCTTCTGAATTCAGAGGCTTATGAGCATCGAGGGTGTAAGTTATAGCAAAGCACCCTTAATAACTTAAATGCTCAAAGCACAAAACTAGAAACAATTTATTACCATCCTGACAGCTCCCCCCTTTCCACGATTCTTCACCAAAGTGAGGATTCTCACTTTGTCACTACCATATTTTTTTGCATACTTCAGTGCAACCTATAGGGGCAGATGTAAATTGGAATAAAGTAACAGTAATTACAATAAAGAATTAAATGCTGCTCTCTGTTCTCATTAATGTTCATGACTTAACATAACATGAATATATTGCAAGGCAGAAATCTGATTAAAAAAACAGAAAGGTCAGGTCAGGCCAGGCAGGCACCTGAAGTTTTCTTTCCTTCCATGCCAAAATTCAGTCCAATTTTATTCTTACTAAAGTTAAAAGCAAAAATTATATTTGCTTGATTAGGAGCCAAAAAAATCTATTGAACAGTTTTATAATTCCTCCTAGTTAATAATTTATTGTACATACATTATACATACAGAATTCATATATTTAATGCCAACAATTATTTTAGAGAAAGTATTTTGGGAAAGTTCTACCAGAATAGAATAATCAGTGCTGTTCGAAGTAACAACATCTCTTGTGCATACCAATCTAGCTGATCTTAATGGCAGCACCTGAGAAGGTCCTGAGTAAAGTCTCCCAAAATAACAGGACTAACAATTTATTTATTTATTTATTACATTTTTATACCACCCAATAGCCGAAGCTCTCTGGGCGGTTCACAAAAATTAAAACCATGCTAAAACAACCAACAGGTTAAAAGCACAAATACAAAATACAGTATAAAAAGCACAACCAGGATATGTTGTGAGATGTGAAATAGAAAATACAAGCTTCTCTGTATCTTCCAATTTTGGGGGCTTCATGTCTTACTGGCACCATGCTTCCAATCAAAAACTAGAAGCTTTCTAACAGACACTATCAACAATATATCTAGAATTTATAAAATACAATTATTTCTCCTACCTTTGTGGTTTTATCTCTGCTGCCATCATCGACCACTATGACCTCATATGTGAATGCAGGATCTCGACTCTATAAAAATAAGAATACTTATGCACTTGGCTTGGCATCATATGCTCTTTTATTATAAGGACTGGAACGGCAGAGAAAAGCTAATATTTTCATCAATGATGATACTGCAATTGAATGTAATTTTTTAAATACCTGTCTTTTCTCTAGATAGTCTAAAGCTTCATTCATCATTGATGGTACTGTAAGAAGAAAGGGGAAAGCAAAACCACAGATCTGGTTTGAATAAAATTGCATTGGTGAAAAAAAGATACAAAGAGAAAAGAGAGTGTTGTAAATACACACTCCAGGAAAATAAGGGCTTATTCTTACACCGTTCTTCTTCATTATATGAAGGCACAACTACAGAAAGTTCACGTGTAGGGGGGTCATGGAGGCTGGGCACTGATTCCTTCTTTTCTTCAGCATTCAAAAAGAATTTTTCTGTTTCATGTCTATTAAGGTTTGGCAACTTTGCTGCAGTTATGTGTGCAAAGACAGTGATCTGGAGGATGGGGGAGAAGGAAAAAGAAGATTTATTTATTTATTACATTTCTATACCGCCCAATAGCTGGAGCTCTCTGGGCGGTTCACATTTGCGGGTGAGGGTTATATAATATTCACATAAAAGCATTTTGCAGGGAGAAAGACTACTCATTTTAAAATTTGAAAGGTGAAATAGAAATAGCCAAAGGCAATTCAATAACAAAAAGGAAGTCAGTTGGTAGTCCTGCACTGAGCTGGGGGTTGGACCTTATAGGCCCCTTCCAACTCTACTATCATATGATTCTATGGTAAGCAAGAGTTCTGGAGTTGTGTACAAATGGGGGTGGTGGGAAAGATAATCTATATTAACCAAAATACAGTACAGCAGTTGTATACTGCATCAGTGCTTCATAATATTGCAGAAAAGTAACTTGGGGCACATACAAGAGAATTTAAACCAGGACCTCATAACTTGTGAGCCACCAGGGACTCCTACTTTGCTATCAACCTGGTACTACAAGAACAGGGATATTGTCAAACACCTGGCAGGACTGAATACATGGCTCAGGAGCCATATTCAGATAATTGGTTACAATGTGTACAGGAACAATTTGAGTTGCGAGCATCATGAAGCAGAGACCTACCTTTGGATTATGTTACTTAGTGAAGCACCACATACACTGATGCCGTACAGATAAACAATAATGTAATCAGTTATATCAGCAGTGGGCAATGTCTGTCCCGCATGCTGGATCTGACCGGTAAAGGCTCCTACCCAAAGCTCTGCAGCTTGGAGGAGGGGAAAGAAAGCTGGCTCAGTCAGGAGCTGCCCTCTCAAGACTTTTGGTGCACCCTGAAGAGGCAGATCCTAAAGCGGCAGCGCCTCCTTTACCACTCCTCACCTCTTTCCCAAATAGCTGAGCAGGCAGGCAGGAAAATCACACTGCTCAGTTATTCTGAAAACAACTGTGAAGAGGGAGCTGCTCTGATAATTCCTAAAGAATTCCTCTCCATGTTCTCCTTTCTCAGCCCTTGGAGAGGAAATCCGGCCAGCTGGCAGTGCAGGAAAAGATTTGGATTCCTCTCCTCCTCACCCACCTGTCCAGCAGACGTGTACAAATGTTGTGAAATGGGGAGGGGTTGAGTGAGGGTGGGGACATTGCAGACATGTATCTGTCAGTGGTTTTCAAATAAGTAGTGTCCCCTTTTTGTAAAATAAATAAATAAAGAGAGGTTCCCCAACCATGTGTTAAATCAACTTTCAGCCTTTTTTTATCATTAACTGCCTTTTGTTTTTGTGACCCAGGTGCCCCAAAGAATGAAAATCCTTTATACTGCATTTTCCACAGACTTGGGCCAGGTGGACAGGTATACAAACTAGAGCTGGGAATTTTCATGACTATCACCCTGCATAATAGCGTCAATAGCAGCCTACAATTCTCTGGGCCGATATCAGTAGGCGTTCAGCTACATCGCAAAGCACTGTACAGAAAAGGCGCCTCTAGCCGGGCAGAAGCAGCTTCCAGACCACAACTTAGAGGCAGCCCCTGGTTGCCCGCTTGCTTGTGGGCTCTGAACGGGCTTCAGGCGTCGGGTAGGTCTGGAAGCCCAGCCCTCCGGCCGCCATGCAATCGCGGTGTGTTACTCGGCCATGAAGAACAGGCGCTTTGCACGTGCTCGTTCCTTTCGTCCCTTTTCAAGTGGATCCAAGGCCGAGTATTTGGGCCAAAGTGTGGCCAAAGCGCAGTGGCCAAAGTGTCAGGCTGGGAGATCTGGTCCCCGCTCAGCCATGGAAACCCACTGGGTGGCTTCAGGCCAGTCACAAACTCTCAGCCCAGCCCACCTCACAGGGTTGTTGTTGTTGTGAGGATAAAATGGAGAGGATTATGTGCGCCGCCTTGGGTTCCTTGGAGGGGAAAAGGCGGGATATAAATGCAATAATACATGATAAAATAAATACGCTGGGAAAAGGGTACCCAGAGTCCTCGTCGGCTCAGAGGGAGAGCGGCGAGTCCGAGGCGAGGAAGAAGCCCAGGCTAAGAGGGCGTTCGCTGCCTGCCTGCCTCCCCGCCCGCTCCGCCCTTCGCCGAGGGACCAGGCCCCCCTCGCCCGCTCTCACCAGCCCCAGCCCCGCCACGGCAAGCGCCAGCAGCCCCTCGGCCAGCCACGCCAGCTCCATCGCCCCCCGCCAGGCCGACGCTTCTCTGCACCGCAGAAGAGCGCGTCACCCGTCAGCCGCCTGCAGCGACACCGAGGCGGAAGAGCCGAGGTGCAGAGGAAGCCCACGGGCTGGACTTCCGGCGCTGACGTAAGCGCCCCCCATTGGCCAGGGTGATTCTCCCAGAGGATGAGAAACACGAGGGGCGTTGAGGCCGGAAGTGACGTCTGATTCCAGCGCCGCTGTGGCTGGGCGACAACAGCGGAAGGAGGGTGTTTTGTGGTTCCTCAGCGGCTTCTTCCTTCGTGCACGTCGGTAGCGCACAAGGCTCCGTGTGGTTTGGTGGATTGATCCTTGCTGCCCTCAGAGGATTGTGTGGTGTAAGGGAGTGAAGAACGTTTAAAAACTAGGATAAACAAGCCACTCTTTAACGCGGAACCAGACCGCAGAGTGAGGAAGAGCGCAGGCTCCCGTCCTTCTTAACACAAAGAGCCCCGTCCCAGCTAGGTGCAGCCCTGCCTCTCCCGATGGGCAGCCTTCCCGGCCACCCCGGAACTGAGGGAAAGACCCCTGAGGTAAACCCGGAAGTTCCGCATCCAGCCCACGAGATGGGCGGCTCCAGGGCTCTGTATCGAGTCGTGACGTCCGACGGGGCAGTGACCAATGGCGGCTTCCCATTTTTGCCTGACGTTCAGATGGCGCGACAGGCACGCTCTGGCCGGCAGGGATTCGCCCCGCCTCCGCTCAGGAGCGCCCCCTCCACACCCCGCCGAGAGAGACGGGCCTTGAGGAGAAGGCGATGATGGCGGCGGCGGCGGCGGCCGCGGGCGGGTTCAGGTGAGTCTCCCCGGCCGCCGGGTCAGGGGCCCAGGCGTCCCCCGCCCCCTCGTCCTCTCCCAGGGACGGCCCTGGCCAGGGCTGCCTCGGGCAGCTCCCTGCCCCCATTGACGGCCGCTGGCCGCGCACAGGCGCCGCCGGGGCCTCGCTGCTCTGCCTCGGCGCGAGGCGAGCGCCCGTTCCCCCGCGGCCCTCGTGAGGAGGGCGAGAAGCCGCTCGGTCGGCGCCGCTTCGGGCCAGGCCGCGGCCTTCCCCGAGGTCTGGGCGCGTGCAGGAGCCCCGCTCACCGCCCGGTGTGGCCGAGCCCCCTCCGTGGCCCCCGGACCTTTTCGGGGACACGGCTCTGTGAAGCCCCGACGAGCAAGGCCGGTGGCGAGGAACACGCGGTCACGTCGGAAGGGCGGATCCACACCTCCTGCGAGGCCGCGGATCGAGGGCCTCATAAGGACAGCAACAGCTTTGGGACGAGCGTGCAAGGGGATAAATAGGCGGATATTTGCTCTGCTTTTCTTGAAACCTTTGTGTAATTATCTCCCCCCCCTTTTTTTTACGTTTTATACGATGTTAATTATATATATTAACTACTTTGGTTATTTGGGGAGGGGGGCGCTCCAGAGATGCTCTAGCCCGGTTTCCGGTTTCACAATGTATTTTCTGTTTTGTTTGTTGATATTCACAATAACAATTTTTAAAAAGTGGGGGGAACAATGGGAGCAGTAAGACTGCAGGCTGCCTACTCCTGGGCTAGAGCATCTCTGGAGCGCCCCCTCCCCTCCCCCCTCCAAAACAAAGTAGTTCAACCCATAAATAACTTGTGGAATTCACTTCTCCACGAAGTGCTGATGGCTGTGACTGAATAAAGTCCAGAGTGATCGAAACGGAGCTAATTTGCATTGTTAAATTGTGGGATCTCTTGATCGAGGACGCCTTATACCACAATAACCACTGACTCAAGATTACTTTGAAAGGGGATTAGCCCAATTGCAATGCACTCCATATGAGACTGTCCTTGAAGATGGTTCAGAAGCTGCAGCTTGTGCAAAAGGCTGCAGCCAGATAAGTTCAAACGTATAAGACCCACTCTGGCCCACTTGCATTGGTTGCCTGTACGTTTCCAAGACCGATTCTGGCTTTAACCTATAAAGCCTTACGCAGCTCAGGACCGCAATCCCTGGTAGAACACCTCTCCCGAAGTGAACGTACTAGTACACTATGCTCAATATCTAAGGTCCTCCTGCAGGAGGAGGTACTCCCAACTCAGACAGCCATCCCAGATACCACTGTTGATGGTATCGAAAGCTGCCGAGAGAACAAGGAGAATCAACAAGGTCAGGATCTCCCTGTCTTTCTCCTGACTTATAGTACTATGCAAAAGTCTTACGCCACTCTGAAAAAAGTGCAAATTGAAGCCTATTATTTGAACAGTAACTGTTTGAAAAAACACATTATATAACATTAATAATTCTTCGTAAACACAAAGAAACATTAATACAATGAAAAGTAACAAAAACTTCTTGTGTTTTAAAACAAGTCAGTATTTTGTGTGGCCTCCCTTAAATACAAAACTGAAGCAATTCGTTTTGGTAGAATGTGTTTTGTCCTTTGTCTTAAATTTCTGTCATGCTTTTTTGAAATATTGGGACATACTCCTGCCACATTGTAGAAACCACCTCTGGTTTTTATAATAATAAAAACATGGAATATCTTAATGCATAGATTTTCCATTTCTAAGTTGCTGGATAAAAGTATCTTGGAAACAGCTTTTTACTCAACCAGGTCTTGGATGGTCTATTTGTAAAACTTTAACTTTGAAGTCTTTACTTTAAATTTAATTTGTTTCAGAACCGTGGAACCTTTGGAGTATTACAGAAGATTTTTAGTGAGTACAGTGTGTGTATGTGGTATGTGTGTCTGTGCTGGAAATATGCTGTTCAGGTTTTACTCTTGTAAGATTTTCCATGCATATGTCCCTTTCAGATACTCTCACAAGTGGTTATCCAGGATTGGCATACCTTGTGGGCAGAAGGGGGCAGTCTCAGTCCCCTCTGTATTTAAGGAGAAACATTGTGAGATGACTGAATTGGCCTTTTGTGGTGGGAATTGTATATCAGAAATTCCTTAGGAGTGTAAGTGACTGGACCACAAGCTGCTTGCATGTTGTAAAATTTACAACGCCATCACTTTATGCCAGGAAGGCCTTCTGTGTGCAAACAGTAACTTTTCCCTTCAGTTAAGGAGTGGTATCCTTGCATAACTTGCTCCTCCCATTTGATCTAGAAGACAGGGCTGCATTAAAAGGTGTTACTTCTTCCATCACCAGCTAGAACTCAAAGGTGGTCTGCCTTGTTCTTCAGTCCCAGGATCAAGGGAAGGCAGTGACAGCTCACGTACATCAACAGAGGAGGGTGTTATAAGGGTCTCTCATTAAGAAGTCTAGCCTCTTCCTCAACTAGGCCAAGGCAAATCTGAATAGCTAAGCTGACAGGATCCTGATGGAATCAGAATAGATCCTAGACCAAGTGGTCTTCCAGGTTGCTTTCTGCAGGTTCCATCAGAGAATGCAGCGGTGATTTTAGTGGCCCCCTCCTGGTTTAAGTGGCAAGGTTTCAAACGTGGTGGAGATGTCCCTGAAAACTCCCTGGGCCTTTCTGTTATTAGACAGGCTGTTTGTTGTCTAACAAACTCTGCCTAGAACCTGAGTGACATAAGACAGCACAAGTTTATGAGAAGTGAGTGGTGAACATGCTTTCGACCTCCAGAAGAGAGTGCATGAATTAGATATACAAAGCCACATAGAAGGTATTTAGTGCATGTTTCATGCATAAAGGAGTATTGGCAACCTCAGCCAATACCATCCTAGCATTTCTACATGATGGTTTGGGAAAGGTTCTCAGGCAGAACATCCTCAAGTAATTGGTTGACTGTTCTGTCTACTATCTTGAACAGAAAGGAGGAGTGGTTCCATGTCCTTTCCTCCTAATCTGAAGCATTTTTTAAGGAGAACATAGGAATGGGAAGGTTTATATCTCTCCTCCCTGCCCATTGAGATCTGGGGTGATTTAAAAATACGAAATGATTTAAAAATACAAAACTGAGAAGTCTTGGTTGCATGAGTATCCACGCCCTGTGCTGTGACCCTTAAATAAGCTCTGGTGCAAACAACTGCCTTCAGAAGTCAAATAATTAGTCTACCTATGTGCAATTGAAATGGCATATGATCTCAGATAAAATACACTTGTTTCTGGAAGGCCCTGGGTTTGTTAGAGAGCATATCTAAACAAACAGCATCATGAAGACCAAGGAGCTATCTAAATAAGTCCAGGATAAAGTTCTGGAGAAGCACCAATCAGGGTGGGTTATAAAAAAATATCCCAAACTATGAACCTCCCCCAGAGCACCATTAAATCCATTATTACGAAATGGACAGAATATAGCACAACCGTGACTCTGCCTAGAGAAGACAGTCCACCAAAACTCAGTGACCAGGTGAGGAGGACATTAGTCAGAGAAACAAGCAAGAGGCCAATGGTAACTCTGAAGGAGCTGGAGAAATCCACAGCTGAGATGGGAGAAACTGTCCATGGGGACATCTATCACCCAGACACTCCACAAAGCTGGAGTGGTGAGACAAAAGCCATTGCTGGGGAAAAAAACCATATCAAATCCCATTTGGATTTTACAAAAAAGCATGTGGGAGACACCACAAACATGGGAAAGGGTTTTCTAATCTGATGAGACCAAAATTGAACTTTTTGGCCTTAGTGCAAAACACTATGTGTGGCGCAAAGTCAACAGTGCTCATCCCCCTGAGAACACCATCTCCACGGCGAAGCATTGTGATGGCAGCATCATGTTGTGGGGATGGTTTTCATTGGCAGGGACTGGGAAGCTGGTCAGGATTGAGGGTAAGATGGATGGAGCCCAATACAGGGCAATCCTAGAGGAAAGCCTGTTTCAGTCTGCAAGGAACCTGGGACTGTGGCAGAGATTCTCCTTCCAGCAGGACAATGACCCTAAACTCACAGCCAAAGTTACACTGGAGAGGTTTAAAAACAACAACCTGAATGTTCTAGAATGGCCCAGTCAAAGCCCAGACCTCAGCCTAATTAAGAATCTGTGGCAAGTCTTGAAAATTGCTGTTCATCAACAGTCCCCATCCAACCTGACATAGCTTGAGCCATTTTGCTGAGAAGAATAGACAACTATTGCAAGATCCAGATGTGCAAAGCTGGTACTCCCAGCATTCCTGATCATTACTGACCTGTAATGATGGGAGTTGTAGTCCACAACATTTGGAGAGCACCAGGTTGGGGAAGGGCTGCTCTAAACCAAAAAAGAGAAGTAGGTGGCCCTAAGTTGTTTGTCATCACTTTTCCACAACCCCACAGTCACCTCTGCATATCATAATCTCCATCCTGTCCTCGTGGTTTATCTGCTTTGGGAGAATGAGAATTTTACTTGCACTTCCTACCTCCTTAGGCTTGTGACACCATATAGGATTAAATCAAGGGTTGCCTCTCCTCTGGCCAGTTGCATATCTAACTGTTCTAGGTCACACTTGCTTAAGGCATCAGGAAATTTAACTTCTTTGTCATGACTGGAACATACTTTTATCCAGTCAATGTGGGAGTAATTGAAGTCACTCACTTGGAGGCTACCCTGATTTCGTTTTCCATCTCAAGCTCACCCAGGGCTTTGTGGTCTTGGGGGTGATAGCACATTCTAAGCACTAGATTGGTTTTGGAGCCTGGTATTGTCACCTACAGCACTTAAGAACATAGAAGTGCCTTGATGCTGGATCAGACCAAGGGTCCATCTAGTCCAGCACTCTGTTCACACAGTGGCCAACCAGCCATCGGCCAGGGATGAACAAGCAGGACATGGTGCAACAGCACTGTCCCACCCATGTTCCCCAGCAACTGGTGCACCAAGGCTTATTGTCTTGAATACTGGAGATAGCACACAACCATCAGGGCTAGCAGCCATGGATAGCCTTCGCCTCCAGGAATTTATCCAACCCCCTTTTGAAGCCATCCAGATTGGTGGCCATCACTACATCTTGTGGTAGTGAGTTCCATCATTTAACTTTGCACTGTGTGAAGAAGTACTTCCTTTTATTTGTCCTGGATCAGTTTCATGGGATGACCCCACTGGGTTCTAGTATTTTGAGAGAGGGAGAAAATGTCTCCCTGTCTGCATTCTCCATACCATGCATAATTTTGTACACCTCTATCATGTCTCCCTTAGTCTCCTTTTTTTCCAAGCTAAACAATCTCAGTTGATGTAACCTTCCCTTGTAGGGGAGATGCTCCAGCCCCTTGATCATTTTAGTTGCCCTTTTCTACACTTTTTCCAGCTCTATAATATCCCTTTTTTAGGTGTGGTGACCAGAACTGTACACAGTATTCTCAGTGTGGTCGCCCCATAGATTTGTTTAAGGGCAGTATGATACTAGCCGTTTTATTCTCAATTCCTTTTCTTATAAAGCCTAACATGGAGTTCGCCTTCTTTACAGCAGCTACACACTGTAAAGCTGTCCACCACAATCCCAAGATCTCTTTCTTGTTCGATCACTGCCAGCTCAGATCCCATTAGGTTATACTTGAAGTTGGGTTTTTTTGCCCCAACAAGCATCACTTTACACTTGCTTACATTGAACCGTAACTGCCATTTGGATGCCCACTCTCCCAGCTTGGAGAGATCCCTTTGGAGCTCTTCACAATCCCTTTGTGTTTTAACAACCTTAAATAATTTGGTGTCGTCGGCAAACTTGGCCACTTCACTGCTCACTCCTAATAATTCCAGATAATTTATGAACAAGTTGAAAAGAATTAGTCCCAATACTGATCCCTGTGGGACTCCACTATTTACTTCCCTCCATCAGGAGAATTGACCATTTATTCCTACTCTATGTTTTCTGTTCTTTAACCAGTTACTGATCCATAAGAGGATGTCTACTAAATTCAGGAGTCTTTGGTGGGGGACTTTATCAAAAGCCTTTTGGAAATCCAAGTAAACAATGTCCACCGGATCATCCCTGTCTACATGTTTGTTGACCCTCTCAAAGAATTCTAGTAGATTAGTGAGACAGGACTTGCCTTTGCGGAAGCCATGTTGATTCTTCTTCAGCAGGACCAGCCCTTCTATATGCTTACTAATTTTGTCTTTAATAATGCTTTCAACCAATTTACCTGGAACAGATGCCAAACTGACTGGCCTGTAATTTCCTGGATCCTTTTTTGAAAATTTGTGTTACATTGGCCGTCTTCCAGTCCTCTGATACAGAGGCTGAGCTTAGGGACATGTTGCATATTTTTGTGAGGAGGTCCGCAATTTCATATTTGAGTTCTTTGAGAACTCTAGGATGGATGCTCTCTGGGCCTGGTGATTTATTTGCTTTCAGTTTGTCAATAAGGTTGAGAACTTCGTCTTTTGTCACCACTATTTGCTGCAGTTCCTCAGACTCCCTTCCTGAAAACATCAGTTCAGGTACAGGCATCTGTCCTGTATCCTCTGCAGTGAACACCTATGCAAAGAATTCATTCAGCTGCTTTGCAATCTCCCTGTTCTCCTTTCGTACTCCCTTAACTCCATTGTCATCCAACATGCCAACTGCTTCCCTATCTGGTTTCCTGCTTCTGATATATTTAAAGAATTCTTTATTGTTGGACTTGATATTATTAGTGATGTGCTCTTCAAAATGCTTTTTTGCATCTGTTCTTGTTTGCTTGCCACTCCTTTGTGCCAGCTTGTGCTCCCTTTTATTATTATTATTATTATTATTATTATTATTATTAATTTATTTATTTATATAGCACCATCAATGTACATGATGCTGTACAGAGTTTATTTTCTTCACTTGGGCAAGACTTCCATTTTTTGAAGGAAGCCCTCTTTTCTGCAATAGCTTCTTTGACACTGCTTGTTAACCATGCTGGTGACCTCTTGGACTTGATGCTACCCTTCCTAACCTGTGGAATATATTTTAGTTGAGCTATTATTGTCCTTTTGAGTAAGCTCCATGCCTTTCCCAAGTATTTGACCTTCTTGATTCCCCCTTTCAACTTTCTTTTCACTAGTTCCCTCATTTTAGAGAAGTTTCCTCTTTTGAAGTCGAGTGTGAATGTGTTGGATTTCCTGGGCCATTTCCCACTTAAGTATATATTGAATCTGATAGCACTGTGGTCACTGTTACTGATAGGTTCAACAATATTTACATCTCATATTAGGTCCTGGGCAGCACCACTTAGGATTAAGTCCAGGGTTGCCTCCCCTCTGGAGCTGTTCCAGGGCACAGCTGTTCCAGGGCACAGTCATTTAGGACATCAAGAAATTTAACCTCTTTAAAGACTCCTTTAAGTGTTCTGGTCTGTTTGACACTCTGCCCTCTTTGACGTACAGAGCAACACCGCCCCCAGTATGCCCTTCCCTGTCCTTCCTGGAGAGTTTATATCAAGAGATGATCGTATCCCACCGTTTTTCTCCATTTCACCAGGTTTCTGCAATGCCTACTCTATCCAGGTTGTCCTTTAAAACCAAGCCCTCCCACACTTCCATTTTGCCTTAGAGGCTTCTAGCATTTACCTAGGAAGACCTGTACTCAGTGTCCCTCCCCAGGTGCCTCTTGTGTGTGTATCTTCTGCTGTGGCACGTAGGCTCCTTCGTTTGTCTACCATGTTCTACCGTATATACCCATATATACTTCCTCCCTATCCTACAAAAGGATAAAAGTTCCTCTATAGACAGAGGACTTGCAGCTAGACATTTTCACATTGTAAATTTCATGAACGTGTGAAGCTTTGGATGTTAGTCAAAGATGGACTCTCTGTTGTTGCCTATATTAAATCTGCACAAATTTGCATGTGAGTGTAACAATTCTAGGGAAAGGATACATAATGATCTTTGAGCTTGGTGTAATTAAGCTGCTTTGTTTCAATTAAGATTAATTGTGTGGGTCTGACTTACTTTTTTATTGATAATCATTTTAGCAAGAAAATTGTCGGCCTGACGGAAGGGACCTTGGTGAATTCAGAACTACAACTGTCAACACAGGTGAGTGTTGTAATGTAGAATAGCTAAGGTTGCTCATAATTTTCTGAGCTAACTATGGAAAGCACTCTGCTGAGTGTTTTCTGTGGGAATTGATAGAAAGGGTAAGGCACAAGACAGTTTCTCCTTTAATTATGGATATGTAAATAGGAACAGGTGTAAAAGTACGTTTAAGTGGTTGGTTAATGTTAATTGCAGTATTGTTAGATTTCATATATGAACCCTATCCGAAAAGTAACATACTGCCCATTTTTATATAATTTGCATCTAGAATGCATCACAGTATTGTGATTACTCAATTTGCCAATCCTAAAACACATTGGATTGGATCCAGATATCTGCCCGTTGAAGGTGGCAGGTAGAAGCTGACTCTTCCACCCCCTCCTTTCTGTGCAAGTCCCTAGATTTGCGAGACGTTCAGATGGAGCGACAGGCAAGCTCTGGCTGGCAGGGATTTGCCCCGTCTCCACTCAGGAGCGCCCCCCCCCCTGCTGCTGAGATTCCCAGAAGCGCCCCTAGATTCCCAGAAGTTGGAGGACTGTGCCATGAGGCTGAGAGGGAAGGGGGGATTTGAGGAAAATGAGCCTCAGACTGCACCACCCAGCGGGGTTCTCCAACCCTCAAGAAGCATTTGGGAGGACTGGTGGGGAGAGGATGGGGCAGAAAAGCCAGTTTCTGCCCCACCTCCTTCAGTGGGCAGATAAATGGATTCAACGCAGTTGGTGTGATTATGCTCTTTTAAGTTGGACTATCATCTAATGAAACATTTTTAGTTTGTTTCTTTCAATATATGTTTTTATAAGTATTTACATTAAAAATAATTAAAAATTAAAACCTGTTGCCCCAACTGATCAGGGGCACCTTTTTAGTCAAGTGTTTTGAAGCAATTAACCTAAGAGATCAACTAAACATTGCATCCCTACCGTTAAGTCTCATAGAGCTTAGTTGTTCTATTGAAATTAGTGTGATGTCAAAGTACTTAACTTTGGCTGGACTGTGTTCATAAGGTGTACCTGTATGGATGCAATGTCAACGTCCCTTCCGAATCTTTCTGGGGTTCTTGTTCAGGGGATATTGTACCTATCAGACCTGCAACTAAAAAGTTACTCTTAATTTAATTCAACCTATATTAGCTGATCTTACCGTCAATTTGAATTCCTGTAACTTCTGCTGTTTGTCTTGCTCTCTCCTTTCTGTATTTCTTCAGCTTTTCTCAGTTGTCCTTTTTTCAAATACCTCTCGCTTTAAAAAAATCTCAAGCTTTCCCCCTATTTACTGGCTTGGCAAACTGATACTCTGGGGTTTGCCTTCGAAAATCGAATCACAACAGCCCTCCCTCCCAGGATGCACTGCCTGGGAGGGAAGGAGGGGCCTACCAGGTGTCCAGGAACGGTGCGCAGTCATCCCTGGATGGGGTGCTGCACATCCTGCAAGCGTCCCCAACATATAACCTGTATGTAGCCAATGCTCCTTATTCTGCAAGCAGTCACAACGCTGTTAGCCTGCTCTGCAAAGACATTCTCTTGGTAGAAAGCTTAGATTTTCTGAAGCATTCTTTCTCTCTTCAGGTTCAATTACAACCGCAGATGGCTCCGCCCTTGTGAAGCTTGGAAATACTACAGTGATATGTGGCATAAAGGCGGTAGGTTAATGAATAGAAGGGTCTTCTTTTAAAGTTAGTGCAGCTTCAGGTTACGCAGTCCTTATGAAGCCCCTTGGACCTTAGCATTTTTTCTCTGACATGTTCTGCCAGGGGACATGTCTACGAAATCTATTAAATAAGTCACCTTTCAAGTCCATCGTCTTTCTAAAGTAGCTTATCACATGAAAACAATATGTTTAAAAATCATATTAAATATAAACTATTTTAAATAACATCACTTAATAAAATACAATTTCAAAATGCTGATTGATATAACAACAGCAAATGCCATAAAAATTGCTCTTTCCAATTAAAATTTGGTTTAAAAGCCAGGAAGTTTTGAAACACTCTTAAAAGTTGCTACAGGTGGGGCCAGCCACATACCTCTTTGGCAGGAATTCCATAGGATAGGAGACACAACTGGAAAGACTCTGTCTCTAGTGCCCGGTGACAGGCCGTGACCAGGGCCTCCTAATAGAATCATAGAATAGTAGAGTTGGAAGGGGCCTAAAAGGCCATCGAGTCCAAACCCCTGCTCAATGCAGGAATTTTCTTAAAACTCAGACAGGTTTCTAAGGTTATAGTTGGTCCTTCAAATAACTTTGAACCAAGCTGTTTAGGGCTTTAAAGGTCAAAAACAGCCCCTTTCATGGGATCGAGAAAGGCATTGTCTAGCCCCAATGGTAGAGCTGCATGTCTTCTAAGGTTCTAGAAAGAACTTTTCTAAAATTCTTCAATTTCTTATGTTCTCCCCTCCTCCCTCCCTAATACATCACATTCAGGAATTTGCATCACCCCCTGTTGATTCCAGTAACAAGGGATATATTGGTAAGGTTTCTATGTTTTTCAGTGAATTTATTGGGTGTTTTTTTGTTTGTTTTTGTTTTTTGTGGTCAGAATTAGTGGCATTTCAGAGATTAGGTAATAGTGTAGGATTCATGGCATTACTAACAGTTTACAACTTTGAAAATATGCTTTCAGAATTAAGATCAATCTAATTAGCATATCTGTTGCTGTTCTTACATGTTACAAGAATTATTTTGCACTGTCAGCATAATCCTATGCATGCTTACTTAGAAGTCTGATGGAGTTCAGTGGGACTTACTCCCAGGTAAGTATGCGTAGGATTGCAGCCTTAGAGATTTAGTCTTCTAAAATGGAAATGCTGTACTGGGATACATGAGTCCTACGCCAGCCAAGTAGGCTGTGCCGGACCATGGGTGCTTTCAGAGCTGCAGCTCCTAGCGCTACCCATCAAGCTGTTCTGTCCTAAACAGATTTTTTTGTTGTAAGTAAAAGAAATGAGGTATTTTCTGCTGGGACAAACCATACAGTGAGAACTTGGGGTGAGTGAAGATTTCTGTGCAGATCACCCAGTCCATGTCCCAACACCTGGTCCACTGAACGTGTCTTTAAATATGTTGCTGAAAAACCAAAGACATAACAGGGGACATATTTAACTCATCATCTTTTCACCCCTTGGGGGCCTCTTATTCCTCAAGAATTTCAGTGAACTTCGGGAGGTTGTTGTTTATGGATTGTTGCTCCTTGAGCTTCTTTTTACATTTAATTTGCAGATTTTTAAAAAAGTACAGATGAAGCATTAAAAAATATGTTCTAAGGACAAAAATAGCCTACAGCCTTAAAAAGGCAGGTGCGGGGGAGGGAAGATATGGGACTGACAGACGTACACAGAATTCTTAAATGTCCTTCATTCAGTCCAATATAATGAAGACTTAATCCAGCCATCAAATACTTCCAGCGCAGGGACTCACATCCATAATTTCTTTCACAATTAAAAAAGCAACATGTGCTCATTACCTCGGCATCTCATATTCTTACGTTTCAGAGAATGATGATGTAAAGAGAGTTGATAAAGACAGGTTGCTGCTACCTGTAACTGTAGTTCTGTGAGTTATCTCTGCATTCACACATATGCAGGCACAGAGCCTCAATTCGGGAAATGTCTGTAGCTGAGGAGTTTGGGCAGGAACCCTTCCTCCACTGTCTCAGTGTGCATCTCCCTAGCAGGTTCCTGCTGATTCCCTCCGTTCTCTTGACCGCCATTGCGTGTGCCTCATCAAGGACATTTCTGTGCATTTCCCTAGTGGGTTCCCCCTTATTCCCGGATGCCTGGTCTGGCTTCTCTCTCTGGTGAGAAGGGATGGACACAATGGAAGCTGTTGCTACTGGCCTTTCGCCATTCAAAGCAACAGGCTGAAGTGGCCACCAAGGTGTGATCATGATGCAGTTGGTGCCGTCCGCCGTGATATTTGTCAGGACTGTGGTGATTGATGGAAAGGGGGAAGAGATACAACATCACCCTGTCCATTGAAACACAAAGGCATTGTCTGCTAATCCTTGTCCTTGCCCCACTGTGCTGCAAAAAGTTGGGGAGACAACATTCCCCTCTGTTGCAAAGAGATCTATATGTGGCATTCCCCAAGGTTGGAAGAGGCTGTTGAGAACAATCCTGTCCATCTCCCATCGATGGGAGGTTAGCATAGACCATCTGAGCTGGTCTGCCATGGATAGCCACAAGTTGAATTCGATGAGGTATGTACCCATTGAAAATCTGTAGCAAGGGGGCAAATAGCGGAAGAGATCTAGTACCTTTTTGTTTATTCAGATACGTAACAATAGTAGTGTTGTCCAAATTTACCTGGACTAGAATCATAGAATAGTAGAGTTGGAAGGGGCCCATAAGGCCATCAAGTCCAACCCCCAGCTCAATACTGCTCTGCCTGTCAGCGCCATTTCGAAGGCACAAAGTGCCGTGTTCACTCCCTGTAACTCCAAGATGTTGATGTGATGAGCAGTTCCACTGAAGCCAGCCAGTGGCCATGTACCATGAGGCCCCAGTAATGAGCTCCCCATCCTGAAAGGGACGCATTGGTAGTGATGGCTCTGGATGGGGAAGATGGAAGAAGCAACATTCCCTGAGTTAGTTTGATACCCACTACCCTTGGAGGGAATCCTTCACATTCGAGAGTAACACGAGCCTGAGTATAAAGTCTCAGATCTTGAAGGGGACTGCAAGTTACCTCTATTGACTGACAGGGACAGCCTTTCGTCGACGCCACCAACAGCGTGGATTTGTCAAGAATAAATCAGCCCAGGCTAATTTGATCTCATTTTTTGATAGGATAACCTCCCTTGTGGACTGTGGGAATGCTGTGGACATCATATATCTTGACTTCAGCAAAGCTTTTGACAAATATCCCATGACATTATCATTAGCATAGCTAAAAGTGGGCTAGATGGAACAACTATTAGGTGGGTCCACAGTTGGCTACAGAATCAGACTCAAAGAGTGCTTATCAATGGTACCTTCCCAAACTAGGGGTGGGGGAGGCAACGAGTGGGGTGCCGCAGGGCTCAGTCCTGGGCCCAGTGCTCTTCAACATTTTTATTAATGATTTGGACGAGGAGGTGCAGGGAACGCTGATCAAATCTGCAGATGACTCAAAATTGGGTGGGATAGCTAATACCCTGGAAGACAGAAACAAACTTCAAAGTGATCTTGATAGGCTGGAATGCTGGGCTGAAAACAACAGAATGAAATTTAATAGGGATAAATACCAAGTTCTACACCTAGGAAAAAGAAACCAAATGCACAGCTACAAGATGGGGGATACTTGGCTCAGCAATATTACAAGCAAGAATGATCTTGGAATTGTAGTATATTGCAAGCTAAATACAAGCCAACAATGTGATGTGGCTGCAAAAAAAAGCAAATGCTATTTTGGGCTGCATTAATAGAAGTATCACTTGCAGATCGCGTGAGGTACTGGTTCCTCTCTATTCGGCACTGTTTAGGCCTCATCCAGTTCTGGGCACCACACTTCAAGGATGCAGACAAACTGGAGGGGGCTCAGGAGGGCAGCGAGGATGATCAGGGGTCTGAAAACAAAGCCCTATGAAGAGAGACAGAAACAACTGGGCATGTTTAGCCTGGAAAAGAGAAGGCTGATGGGAGACATGATAGCACTCTTCAAATACTTAAAAGGTTATCACACGGAGGAGGGCCAGGATCTCTTCTCGATCCTCCCAGAGTGCAGTACACAGAATAATCAGCTCAAGTTACAGGAAGCCAGATTCCAGCTGGACATCAGGGAAAACTTCCTGACTGTTAGAGTAGTATGTTAATGGAACCAGTTGCCTAGGGAGGTTGTGGGCTCTCCCACACTAGAGACCTTCAAGAGGCAGCTGGACAGCCATCTGTCGGGGATGCTTTAAGGTGGATTCCTGCATTGAACACAGTGTTGGATTTGATGCCCTTATTGGTCCCTTTCAACTCTACTATTCTGATTCTATGTTTCTATGAAATCGGGAATGGCTGCCATCTGTTCTAGACACAACTTTTTGTGCGTTGTGCTGGGCAACATAATGGCCGGTCAGTATCATCACAGAGACTTGCCTCTTGGCTAGTACAACTCATTAAGCAGGCTTATGAACTGGCCAAGTTAGAATTGCCTGCACAGATCAGGACACACACTTGACTCAGGGTGTAGCTGCATGTACAGTGTTTGGTCGAGATGTACCACTCACAGACTTGTGCTGAGCAGCAACCTGTTCTCGTCCTTCAACGTTCATGAGACAGTACAAGCTCGATGTAAGGGCTAGAGCGGATACTTCATTCAGGAGAGCTGTGCTGACTTCCGTCTTGCAATGACATACTTCTCCTCCACCCGTAAGTCAGCTTATTAATCACCCATAGGTGTGCTGCACAGAGACTACGAAGGAGTAATGCAGGTTGCTTACCTGTAACCGTAGTTCTTCAAATGGTCATCTGTGCATTCACACGACCCTCTCGCTGTTCCTGCATTGGTGTCACTGATGTTGATTCCAAAGTGAGGGAATGGGCAGGAACCCATTGGAGCAGGCACAGTATGGCGGTGGGGGAGGGGTCCCACCCAAAATGGTTCCTGAGCGTCAGTTGCCCATCTTAGGTTCAGCGCAGGCGCAGAGCCCATTGGTGTGAATGCCTAGATGACCATTCGGAGAACTACCATTAAAGGTAAGCAACCTGCATTTTCTCACTCCGTATCACCACCCATACCTGCACTCTCACCCTGGCTCCCCACCCATAGATGTGCTCTGTTTCTTTGTGTGTGTCTCTTGCGTCTGCACACGCACACACATCCTGCACACCCCCAGCCAGCCAGCCTCCATCCATTCACACATGCACGCATGCGCCCTATGAATCCATCATGTCCCTCTCTTCTGCTCCTGAGTGCAAGCACATGAAAAGCCACATTCACTCTTTTTCAGCCCTCGAAACGTCCCCTCGGACTCATTCTCTCTTCCTTTCTCACATACATGGAACCGCCATCCGTTGAGACAAAAAGGCACGCGACCCTCCCCAACCCTGCAGGTTGCTTCCAGGATCCTCCATCTGGCTTTCGCCTGGCTTCCCTGATTCCTAAGCTAGCATCCTACTGCCCCCCTGCTTTCTCTAGCCCCCCCCCCCCACATTCAGTTTACCAGACAGACATGGCAGGGGTCTTTTTTTCTCTTCTTTTTCTTGATGGCTGGATGCTCAAAAGCAACCTCAGACAAAAACGCCTTGAGAAGGGTTTGCCCTTAAAGGGAGCATACAAATATCTTAAATAATACATTATATTCAGGAATGTATATTCTACTAGAATTATTCTATTCGTTTTTGTCTTGGTGTGAACCTTAATTCGTTTTCCCTCCTCAGTTCCTAATGTGGATCTTCCTCCACTCTGTTCATCAAGATTTCGGCCTGGACCTCCAGGGGAAGATGCTCAGGCAGCTAGTCAGTTTTTGGCAGATATGATTGAAAAGTAAGAAAAATCACATTGTCATATTTAAATAAAAATAGCGAGCGTAACTGGACTTCACTCTTCACTGTGTCATTGCTTCAGTTCACAGGTATTACTGAAAGAAGATCTCTGCATTGTAGATGGGAAGGTAAGTCAAGGCTCAGTCTTTACAGTGAGTTTTAGGGAGGGAGCATTTGGACACTACTGAACCAGCCAGTTCTAGCTTATATGGAAAAGTTGAAATGCTATTTTAGGTGATCACATGCTGTAGAACTATGGATAAAGTGACTAACACTATGCAAGAATTTGGAACATTTCATTTTGTGATTGGGTACAAGGGAAAACAATTGTGTTGATCCTGGATTATTATATTTAATAAGTTTAATATAATGGAGAAAAAATACTTTGTATTAGAAAAATGGTTGTTGTTATTACTCTGTTTCCAGATTCCCTCCTTTTGTAATCTCTCCTCAGGTGCCTTTTTATGTCTGGGTCAGGCTCAGCAGTAGGGCAGATTAAGGGGCAGGCCAAAGGCAAAGCAGTAAGTGGGCAAATAGCCAAGCAGAGGTATCAATACAGTAAGAGAGCAATGCAAGGCAGTAGTAGTCAGGAAACAGGCAATGATTAATGGCACAGTATTAGCAGACAAAAGTATGAGTTCCAGAAAAATGGTCTGAAGCACAGGCAAGGTCAAAACACAGGTAAGCAGTCAAACACAAATGTAATCCGAGAAGCTGAGTCAAGCAGGAGTCCAGAGGTCAGTAGGACAGACGTAAGATTAGGGATAAAAGGAATATCCCTAATCTTACAATTACATCCTTAATTAGGGATATCCCTAATCTTAGGGATAAAAGATATTGGAGGTGAATGTAAGATATTGTCCCAGGAATGACTAGACTGAAACTGAAGGCTTATGTAGCCTGAGCTCCTACTTTTCCGAAGGACCTTAGCCATGGCCTTTACTCTTGAGGAGTCTTTTTCTGCATCTGGCATTTCTTCGCCTGGCCATGGTGGGCAGGAGGGGGCAGGGAAGCCAAAGCCAACCCAGTTGCATGCACCTGGATCTGAATTCAGCCCATTATGAAGATCAAAGCACATGATGCCCTTTTACTTTGAAATGCTGAATGTTTCTTAATTCATAAAGGGATATTGTATTTCTTAACTGTACACTCAGTGTCTGTCACACTGCAGTTTTCTGTATATTTCTGCTTGATGTGAAACTTTTTCTGTCTAGCTTTTTCTTTTCAAAAATATGTGCTGATGGCAGCCCAAAACTTGTGGAAGGCACCAGTCCGCTTTAGGGAAGTCTGGGGTACACCCCGCCCCCACCAGACCCAGCTGGGCACTTCTGGCATGAGTGTGGATCCTGCTTGAGTGCCCACGAGGCCCAGAGAATGCTTGGCAGCGCCCCTCCATGCTGAAATTGTACATTTACCCCCTGCGTCAGTGGTGGGAACCATTGATGAACTGGGGGGAATTGCGCCATTTCCAGAGATTCTGAAAATGGCACACTTACCCCCCTGTGTCAACGGCAACCGTGAAAGACCCATTTACGCAAGGGTAAAGGCGCAAAGGGAGCATTTGTGTCTTCACCCTTGCGTATGTGGGGCCTTTATGTCCGCCATTGACGCAGTGAGGTAAGTGTGCAAGGTTGGGCAAAGGGGCAGGTGGCTGCCCAGCACCGGCTGGGGCAAGCTGAGCTGCGCGAGTGCTTTTTTCGTTGTGGGAAAATAAGTCCATTTAAGTATGGGTGTGTCGTCTTAAATCATTTTAACTTATATCAGGCAGGCTGTGGGAAGGTGATGTGAAGGAATGTGACTCTCACGAATATATTTCCGAACTTTGTTGTGATGTCTTTTGAAAAACTTTTCCAGTATTTACATCAGCAGACTTTATTTCCTTAGATCGTTTGGGTTCTGTACTGTGACATTATATGCTTAGACTACGATGGAAACCTTCTGGATGCGTGCATCTGTGCTTTCTTAGCAGCTTTAAAAAATGGTAAGTCGCCTTACTGTATTTATTTGCTAATTAAATAAAAAGTTTAATTGGTGAGAAGCCAGACACTAATCTCATTGATTGTTCTAAAATACATGAAGCAAGATTCTCTACAAAAGGAGTGGAGGTATTTTGTTAGCAGCCAACATGCTTGGGTAACTCCTGAGGGCCCTCCACGACTGACATTGCTGCTCTGGGCCTTTTCCCAGTGCTTGTTGAGTGGCTGCCATTATAATGGGCCCCAATGCCTCAGAATAGCACTCCTTTGCACTCGTTACAGAGGTGGTGAGCCAGCCTTTATCGGAGTGCTCCCACCACCACCACCACCGTTCCTTGGTAGGCAAGAGACTTTCTGTATCTTTTCTTAGGAACCCTTAAAGCACACAGACTCCTTTGGTTGCCTTCTCTTAACTCCCTTTTCTGTGAATTTCTCTGCCTACTGAAAATGGAAAAGGAATGCTTCAGCTATCACTTTATTTTTGTTCCAGCTGCATTTGAAGAGTATGAATTATTGTATGTGTAATAAAATTCAAATAAAAACTATTATAAAAAAGAAAGAAATTTGCATTGTAAGAAAGCTAAAGTACGGTTTATTCACTTTAATTTCTTCCATAGATGAGGTTACTTCACTGACCACTGAGTTATTCTTTTGCTTTTCCCTATAGCTGTTTTCCCTCCACACAGCCTCTGTCTTTAATGGTATGGGTTTGGTTTTGCTACTACCTGCTTTCTACCAGGAAACAATCTGGATCTTATACAGATCTCTCACTCATAAAACTGATTCACAGAATGTTCTTGATACGTGTATTCAGTTTCACAATCCAACATTATGGGATACATTACCTGTTGATATGCTGATGAACAGAGAAGTGTAGGTGGCCCTTTGGTTTGATCCAGCAAAGCAGTTTTATCTATAATTATTAATGTTTGTGCAGCTTTAATGTTGTTGCAACTCCCATGCTCCTTTAATTCAACATGCTACTTTGAGTTAGCACAGAACCAAAAACATTGGGCATTTTCATCAAGTCAGCTTCTTTGATAATTGTTTGAATATGCATCCTGAGTCTTATAAAAATAATGTTCAATTACTAAGATAAGAGAGAGGAATCAACCACAAGCAACAAAACCATTCTGAAGTGATGACCTAAGCGAACGCCTCTTGAACTGAGCGCCGTCATCGCTTTCCTTCAACAGAACATTCTTATTTAGCCCAAGCAACAAAATGCCTCGCTTTACACTCCAGGGTCAGAAGCTATTAAAAGAGATACGTAATAGTCAAGGATGTCCATGCTATGCACACTTTTAAATCAACCATAGCCCTGCATACTACTCTCCTTCATTCTGTTATTCCTTCCAGAATTTCCTTTTTCTCCATCGCTCATGTAAAAACATCATTTTAAGAAGGAGTCCACCCGTGCTTTTTCACTGTTTGCTTTTATTTCAGTGAAGTTGCCTGCTGTTACTGTAAATGAAGAAACTGGTTTAGCAGAAGTTAACTTGAAAGAGAAGATTCCTTTGACTATTCGAAAGCAACCAGTGGCTACATCATTTGTGTTATTTGAGTAAGTGGGGCCCTACAAAGTTTCCTAATACAACCTGATGTGTAAGTGATGATGGAGAGCATACTGTGTGGAGAGAATAAATCCATATAAATCTGAAGATGGGCCATGCAGAATTGGGTGTAGGGGGGTTACCATTGTAGACTTCCTCACAACTAATTGGGTTCTCTTTTTTCTGAGGGTGGCAGCTTGATAGGCAATTCAGGGATAAATTGAAGGAATTTTCACTGTCCAAATACAGTGAGCCATTGGTTCTTTGATGTGGCTCCACAAAAAGCTTAGAGATGACCTGAAAACAAAACAAGACACATATAGGAAGTGGAAGGAAGGCCAGGCTACAAAAGAAGAGTATAGACAGGTAGTACAAAGTGCAGAATTGGCATCAGGTAGGCTAAAGCTGAGAATGAGCTGAGGCTAGCAAGGAATGCTAAAAGCAACAAAACATACTTTCTTCAGGTATGTGCATAGTAAAAGACAAAGGAAAGAAATGGTGGTTCAACTGCTTGATGAGGATGGCAAATTGTTAACAGAGAACAAAGAAAGGGCCTAAGTGCTCAATTCCTACTTTGGCTCAGTCTTCTCCCAAAAGTGGGTCTATGACCGCCCCGCCCCGCCCCCCCCCCCCTTGGAAAAAGTGAAGTACAAGCTGAAGGGGCAAGATTGCAGTTTGAGATTGATAAACAAATGGTCAAGGAACACCTAATTTCTTTGAGTTTGAATCTCCAGGGCCCGATGAACTGCATCCTAGAGTAATAAAGGAGCTGGCAGATGGCTGTCCAGCTGCATCCGTTCAAGTTGCAGCTGGACAGCCATCTGTCAGGTGTGCTTTAAGGTGGATTCCTTCATTGAGCAGGGGGTTGGACTTGACAGCCTTATAGGCCCCTTCCAACTCTACTCTTCCATGATTCATTCTTTTTTAAGAGCCTGATTGCATTCCAAAACGAGGCCATTCGATATTTGTGCTAGTAATAGTGGCATTAACATAATCTAGGGAGCATGTGAATAGGCGAAGGAGCAGTTTTGATGTCTGCCTTGTTCTCATACATTTTACTGTCTAATGGGGAATTAAGCGCAGCTCCGAGATTGCGCATAGCAGTTACTGGAATGGGTAAACCTCAAGTCAATTCCTATGCAACGACAGTATCTTGAAAATAGGATGCCTTTGCCATGATATAAAATCATTCCTTTACTTTTTTTTTTTTTGTATCTTTAAAAGCAAGTTAGTGATTGTTGACCCAACAGCAGAAGAGGAGGACTTGGCAACTGGGACTTTAACCATTGTCACTGATGAAGAAGGAAATCTGTGTTCTGTTTATAAGCCAGGTACTGTGCCTAATTATTAGAAGTGAGTTAGAGCACTTTGATCTTTCATTATACAGACATACACACATTGATTTAATTGCACCTAGGGCTGCCTTCTAAGGGATTGTATATCTATTTCCATCTCCATTTTAAATAGTGCTTAACTATAACTGTCATGACACATTGAAAACACACGCAACCATGAAATTGTAACTGCAAAAAAAAAATTGATCATGAGTGTGTTGATTTTAAATTTACTCTACTAAAAATATTGAAAAGAAATGTTAGTGTAATTGGGTAGGAAGAGCCAATGTCAAATTCATTGGGGTTTTTTGTTTGTTTCCTTCTAAGGAGGAAGCGCATTAACAGGAGCAAAATTTCAAGATTGTATCAATCGGGCAAGAGCACGGCACAAAGAAGTGGAGAAACTAATGGATAAAGTGGTGAAAAGTGTAAAAGAAACATAAAGAGAGCCTTTTTAAAGGTAGATTTATAAAAAGTATATTTGCTACAGTGCTTACAAGCTCATTATCTTGAATAAACAAGTACTACAATTATGAAGTTCAATTATTTCAAAATATCATTCCAGCTTAATATTTATACAAGGCTGCAGGTAAATTACATCTTAAATTATATGGAGCTCTGTACAAAAACTGATCTCACTGATTTTGCATGCCTCAGTGTAACTTATTCAAGTTCACCAGAAATTCCTATAACTATAAATATACATACATATATAGATATAATGTAAGTTTTAGAACTTTGGCAGCATTGAGGTGCTTCTTTACTTTTTGACTGGGTGCCTGAATGATGAGGATGTAGCTGAGCTGCTCGTGCCGCTGCTGCCAGAGCCATTTGACGGTGCAAGAGCTGTTGCAGAGGAAGGAGAAGGGAAACTTAATGCATTTCACTATGTAGAGTTCAATTTTCATTTCAGAAAGATTTAAAGAAACAAAACAAAGGCATTAACAGATACCTCACTACAGCATGTGAGACGTTGCAAACAATAATTTAGAGAATGCCTAGTTTTCACATGTCTAACTGATGATGACAGAGATAAAAAATTTGAATATATAAAAAATTGAACTCATGAATTTTTTTTTTAAAAAAAACCTATCAGTTTTAAAACATTGCCTCGGTTTCCCCCCTCACTTCTAAATCATGTGAGGTACTGGTTCCCCTCTATTCTGCACTGGTTAGGCCTCATCTTGAGTATTGTGTCCAGTTCTGGGCTCCACAATTCAAGAAGGAGGGTTTCAGAGGAGGTCAATGAGGATGATCTGGAATCAAAGCCCTATGAGGAGAGAACTGGGCATGTTTAGCCTGAAGAAGAGAAGATTGAGGGGAGACAGGATAGCACTCTTCAAATACTTGAAAGGTTGTCACACAGAGGAAGGCCAGTATCTCTTCTCCATCATTCCAGAGTGCAGGACATGGAATAATGGGCTCAAGTTACAGGAAGCCAAATTCTGCCTGGGCATCAGGAAAAACGTCCTGTTAAAGCAGTACGACAATGGAACCGATGACCTAGGGAGGTGGTGGGCTCTCCCACACTAGAGGCATTCAAGAGGCAGCTGGACAGCCATTAGTCGGGGATGCTTTAAGGTGGATTCCTGCATTGAGCACAGGGTTGGATTTAATGGCTTTATTGCTCCCTTCCAACTCTGCTATTCTGATTCTATGCTTCTATGAAATCGAGAATGGCTAACATCTGTTCCAGACAGTATCAACACAGAGACTTGCCTCTTGGCTAGTACAAACCATTTAACAGGCTTATGAACTGGCCAAGTTAGGATTGCCTTCACAGATCAGGGCACACACTTGACTCAAGGGTAGGCTGGATGTACAGCGCTTGGTGGAGATGTACCACTCATGGACTTGTGCCGAGCAGCAACCTGGTCTTGCCCTTCGATGTTCGTGGGCTCTCCCACAAGATCTGGCAGCTTTTCGGGGCAGCCACAAAAAGCCTGATCAACATCCCTGTCAACATTAAGGCCTCCATGCCTCTGGCACCAATCACCTCTCCTCGTTGAGAAACAGACAGGGAAGAGACTTCCTGTCCTGAAGCATCACCAAGATCATTCACCGATGATTACCAATCTTATATCAGTCGGGCCAAATCAGATTTTTCATAGGTTCCCCACACACACAAATCACAATTTGCACAAAGTGCAATTTACACAAAACTGAGGTTAGAAATAGTCAAATCTGTGCAAATTATACCATTTATTGCCATTTTGCACAAATCAGCGTGCAATTTTGTGCAAAAAAATAAAATAAACCATAAAGTTCCTGGGTTTGGGGGACTATCTTGCAGCTCAACTCACGAATGCAAACTGAGCCAGGTCAGTCATGGGGATCTATCAGGCCCCCAAACGACTTGATTTCCCCATTGCTGACAACCCTAGTTATATCTGTGTCTGAGCAGTCCCTCACTTCCTTATCTGTCTGTCATCTGCACACCTTCTGGAGTGATGGAAATGTTAGAAGAAGGTTTTTTTGTTGTTAGGGGGGAACAAGCAGTATTATAAACATAGGCTTGATGTAGAAAGATAAATATTTCAGTTCTTAATTGGTTGCTCACATAGCACAAGTGCTTGCTTTTGTCTCTGCAGCAAACTTTTGTAAACCACCCAGAGAGCTTCGGCTATGGGGCGGTATATACATTTAGTAAATAAATAAATAAAATAGGTGGAGATGGAGATTAATTGGAAGAGGGTGCCGCTATCTGAATCCTTAGCCTGGAGCAAGATGACTTCTCTGAAAGAGCAGGAGGGCAAGACAGCACAGTCAAGAACAACTTCTTGAATTTAAAAAACAAATAGGTCCAGTTCTCTAGGCAGATTGGAAGAGATGGAAGAGAGAGAATCCCTATCAGGCAAGGACCGCTGTGAATTCCATGTAATGGCTGCCAAGGCTTCCTGGTGGCCCATCCCAGCAGTATGAAGAAAAATCCTCCATATTTTCCTGAAAATGGTGGGAGAACACGAGGGGCTGAGCAGCTTCATTTCCCAGCCCCCCTTTTATCCTTCATTATATCAAAAGGGCCCACTGAAGGCTTACATGACTAAGAAAAGCTTTTGTGTCTATGTGGGAGATTGAGTGACTCTCTGGTGTCATTTCCTTCGTCCTTGAAATTAGTGGCTGACCACGCCTCAAAATGGTGGACAGGAGGAGGATGCTGTAGGATGGAAGAGAGCGACACTGAGTTCACTGCAGTGCAAGTCACGCAGGGCTTGGGTATACCGTGGGAAATGGCTGCAGCTGAGCTGCTGTGACACATGTCCTTGGCTTCAAGGAACTCAACTGACTGGCCCACACCACAGTTGAACAGTCCAAGAGTGCCCTGACCGCTTTGCCTGAGATCCAGACCTGCCATGTATCCCAGTTTTTTCGCTCCAATGTCTGATCCTTTCCAGATAATTCTAATACGTCTGGTGATTTTTTTGCTCTGCGATATAGGCTTCTGTGTTTACATGAGCAGCCAGCTCAGGAGCAAAAACATGAGAGAGTAACAGGTATAGATTTAACAAAACAGTAAGCAGAATAAAGAATAAAAAGAATAGTTGAAAAGGAGAGGAACAATTTGAAAAGGCAGGAGGTTGAGAGTGAGTGAGAGCGAGAGAGAGCAAGGCTAGTCTGTCCTGGCCAAAGGCAGGGAATCAATGGGGGGGGGGGGCAGGGCAATTGGAAAACCTCATTTAAAAGCCTGGCCATGTTATCCCTGCCTTGCCCTGGGCAGCGGGGAGGGGTCATAACCCATAGCAGATGCCTCTTTGCCAGAAGAAGGAAGGAGTAAAATAATATTGTTTATTTTGTTTGTTGACATATACCTGTGTGAATGATGTTTTCTGTTGCAATGGCCATTGGCTTGGTGCATATAAAATTTGATTTGAAAATATTCAGAATAGCTCATTTTATCTACAGTTACTAACACTGCTTCTTATGTTTGCTTACTCAGAAGAGGATTTATGGAGTACAACGAGGCTCATTCCCCCAATTATGCATAGTACAATGTGCAATACCAAAAGTTAATTACTCCTTAGTTACATTTTAGGAATATTTTCAACTTTTTCTATGAAAATACAAGTTTCTTATGTTTCTGCATGATAATGCTGAGGTCTGCATACAATTTCTAAGCCCAGATAACAAAATCTTCCTTAGATTGCTTCAGCACTAATGAGTTTCAATTTTTCAAACTTTGCCCCCATCTCTATCACTAACTGTATTCAGATTTTTTTTAAAAAAAATAATCCAGGCATTTAAATCTCAGGACAATTTTAACTAATCACTACATCTCACATTCTCATTCCTAAAAGAGAAAATAAATTTAGATTTGTTAAAGTAAATGCTGTGCATCCCCCCCACCCAAATTTCCATTTTCCAGTCATGGCTTTTCCGTGCCTTCAAAATTTCTGGAAATTTTACATTTCTATACATAGCACTCTGCTCCTGTCCTGGTACCACCATAACCCCCCACAGCCTTGTCGTCCATGGCACAGACCCTGTGCAATCCTTGTTGTGACATATGAAGAGTTTGTATCTACAAGGACTCTGACATTCACTTACTGCTCCATTACTCCTAAGATATCAGTCACGGTATCCCATGGCTTTTCTGTGGTTAAGAAACATTTGCAGTGGAACACTCCATCAGGATGCTTTTTGTAGACACCTACCTGCTGCCTGAGGCTGCATAAAGTTCCCTACTCCGGTCAGGTTAACTACAGCAGCTTGCTGAGCAGATAACGCCTGGTCTTGATTTGCGGAGGCTTGCTCAGAACCCTGGCAAAGAAAAGTCAATACTCACTGGACTTGGATATAACACACAGAACAGGAAGACACTCTTCTCCATTTAGTCTCCAATTTGATACTGAACTATCAATAACTAGATTTCGAGAGACATGTGCATATAATTGATCATACACAGGTAATTTTCAAAACATTTCCTGGGCTGGTGGAGAGATAATGGTGGCTTCCTGCAAAACATTGGCTCCTAATTTTTGGTGAACCGCCCAGAGAGCTTTGGCTATTGGGCAGTATAGAAACGCCATCAATCAATAATTTGCCACCTCTGCAACGTCCATTCCTTGCCCCTCCCCTCCCCAGAACCTTGGCTATTAGGCAATATAGAAGTGAAAGATCTCAGGGCTGGGAAAGATCTCTTCCTGGGAGCCACTGTCAGTCAGAGTAGGCAAGGATCAACCAAGAGTCTGACACAGTGTAAGACAGTATAAGGCAACATCAGGTGTTGCTCAACACAGCTCTCTGCCGAGGTCAACTCCTTTTGATTTTGGTGTTCAGCTG
Source organism: Elgaria multicarinata webbii (assembly GCF_023053635.1). Lineage (NCBI taxonomy): Eukaryota > Metazoa > Chordata > Lepidosauria > Squamata > Anguidae > Elgaria > Elgaria multicarinata. Next base: position 662,072 of record NC_086173.1, read on the forward strand.
TGGTTATTTGAAGTCCTCTCCATGTGCAGCTGTCATAAGCAAAAGTAACCAACTATCTCTTTACGCTTAGGGTATTGCAAGGTGGATTACAAGAGCATACACATATTCCCACTAACCCTAGATTTCCACTGTATTTGTATGCCTGCCTGATCTCCCAGTTGCTGAGGACTTGAAGTTATGGGCTGCTGTGATGAAAATGGGGAGAGACGCTGTTGCTGTTGGAGAGGGTTGAGAATCAGGGAGCCACCTGGAAGCTGTTCAAGTTTAAAGACAACAGGCATACGTCAGGTTGTATCATTCTTCTGTGATGAGCACAAAGGAAGGCGCAGATCTTAAATAGGCATGCTTTGCTGATTTCACAAAAATGAATAGTGCTGTTTTTGAGAAGACGACTGGTATTCTCAAAACCAGCACTATTCATTTTTGAATATATATATATTTTTAAAAAAGATCATGTCAACATGAAAGACAGCCCTTGGCTACAAAGCCCATGACCTCATTTCAAGAAAATCTGGGGCATTTTGATGCAGTGTTTCAAGACCAAGTTCACAATGAGGAAAGAAGCCAAAACCAAAGGAAAGAAATGGTTCATGCAGCGAATTGCACTTTACGCAGACATTAAAAAAATGCCCAACCCCCCAACCCACTGACTGTCTGCCAGACACCAACTCATTCTACCCCAAATTAAGTCAGAACGGAACATTGGTCCGTACCAAGAAGGTTCCTTCTGGGCTGGTGTGCAGATTAACTCCACCTATTTGCCCAGGGAAAAGCAGGGATCATGTGACAGATTTTCAAGTACTCTATTGGTCCCAGGCCAGTTCCATCCGTTGCTACAGCTCAGAAATTGAGAAAAATAAAAACTCTCCCAGGTGCAGTTATAAGAAGGACCACAAGGCCAGGTAGATGAACCCTCAGACGGTTATCATATCAGAAATAAGAACCAACTAGAGCCACACAGAAGGACCAGCTTGAGGCTGTTGAAAGTTGCTGTAGAATTGTGTGTGTATATACTCAGTAAAAACTAAGGGTGCAGTTGGGATGCCTTCCCCACACCAACCCAGAAGGAACCTTCTTGGCAAGTACCGATGGCTCCCCGCTTTCCCCTTTATCTCACACGGTGGCATTTGGGTCATAAAACACCCCGGCTGCTTCACCAGAGGGCTGAGTCTTCCACTTGTCCTTATTACTTCACCCCGTGCTTCAGAGGACTCATCATCAACATGTCATCCAAATTTCTTCTGTTGTTTAGGTGGCATCCTTGCTCTCACTGGTCAAGAGCCCAGAGGCAAATAGAAGGAGAAAGTACGGGAAAGGGGAAAATAAATTCTTTCTCTTTTTTTAATATAGAAAAGGGGAATAGGGGAAGAGAAAGGATCAAGGAAGAGAGGAGGCAATTCAGGTTAAGGGACTTGGCTTAGAAAAATAACGGAACTAGCTCTGTCCTGGGCAACACCAAGAAACTAAGTGGAGAGGAAGAGGCTGGGTTGAGGGACTAGGCAAAAGCCTGGTCTTGTGATCCCTGCCTTTGCCCTGAGCAATAGGACCATAACCCATTACGGACACCTCCTTGCTCGAACAGGGAAGTGCTGGACCAGAATGCTTAATCCACAATACTGAATTTCCTTTACAATGCTCTCTGCTTATCAACCTTTCCTTGTGAAATAGCAAATACTTATTCAGAATCTCAGCTTGGGGATAAGTGGCTGAGCAGAGGGGCTTGAAGCAGGAGATGACAAATGCCGAACGTATTAAGATACTCTTCCACCAGTTGATGCAAATCCCTATCTTCCCACATTTCTGTTGAGCATACAATTATTTTCCTATAGTTTTTCCTTTCCTATGTCAATGCCATACATATGAAATTTAAATGAAAACTTTTCACCAGGATGGATATTTTTAATCACCAGTCAAACATGAGGAAGGTCATATGTAATCTCCCCATTCACACATCTAGAGAAAGCAATACGGAAAAGGGGGTCAAAATACATCACCATACAATTTACCTGTAGCAGATTGAAAGGGCGGAGGCCTGGAGCGTTCTTCAAACCAAAAGGACCACCTGCTGAGATTAAGTTAGACAAGACAATACTGTGATTTTCCTTCTTTAATTACAACTAGAGGGAGAATAATATTGCTGAGCAATAATAAATACAAATTATAAAAGCAAAAATACTATTTCACCCACTTCAAGCGAAATTACAGATTTTCTCAAAAATGTCTTATTGAATAAGCTTAAACATAGACAAAGAGTGAAAAGAAAAACGTCTTTGAGTTTTAAGTACATTCAACATTTCGAACTTCAGTCTCAGAATGGTAGAGAGCATCTGCACTGGACATCTGCAATATATCAATTATTATTATTATTATTATTATTATTATTATTATTATTTATTTATTTATTTATTTGTATCCCGCCGTTTGCCCCATACTGGGCCTTCGTGCACAGAACTACGGGCACCTCAACGTCGACTCCCTCAGTCCAATTCCCTCCCTCCTCTGAACTCTAAGGGAGACAAAGGCATTGGAATGACACAAAGCATATTTTTCTTATGTCATATATTGAAACTAGCTTCATCGAATAGTTTGAGGCAGCTTAGAAAAAAAAACCACACTCCCAAAACAGATAAAAAAATAGAGTCCATGAAGTCACGAAGAGTCGGAAGTGACTGAAGGAATAAACAACAATAGCAGCAGATAAAACCATCCAGTAACTCTAAAAGTACAAAATCAATACAAATTAAAAGGCCTTTGTAGATTAGATCAATTTTACCTGACACTGAAACCTCATAACAGTAGGACACGAGGCACAGAGACTTAGGAAGCACGTTCCAAAGGCCGTGCACCAGCCACCTAACCTCAACAGGTAAGGCGCCATGGAGACTACATTAATCTGCAGAGGGGATAATCTAGAATTGTTTATGAAACGGGCAGGAGGTTACGGTAGGTAAAAACAAAAGCTGTGTACGTTAATAGGTGTGTACGTATGAATCTCTTAATCAGAGTCCGTAAGTTTAGCCATATGTGGCGTAACACAACTTATCAAAGCACTGAAGATCACCAGTTCAGATAGTGTCAATCTTAATTCCATTTAGGTTTAATACCTACATTCTTGTCACTGAGAACTACTCTGTTGACTAACTAGCCAATCAATTATCTTATTCACAGTTTTGTTTAACAAAAAGCTGACCCTATCATCACCATTCGACTGTGCTGACTTTCATACTGACCGGGTTGAGAGGTGGGGTGCGTTCCTCCGGCAGGCAGCGAACTTGGAACCAGGCCTCCGGATGGTAAAATGCCACCGAGGTTTAGGTCTGCAGGGCTTATTGCACCAGTACCACACCCCAGCATGGGGTTTGAGCTGCTCATCAAGGTCTGTGCTCCACTGTACAAAAAGAATGGCAAAAACATTGGACTAATATGGCATTAAACAGCACGAAGAAGCAGTTTTGCAATCCAAGTCACAGCAGAGACATTTGCATCATTAGTCCAGTTAAAGTAATTCAATTCCCTGTTGATTTTTATTAAGCCTTTTTATTAATCTAGAAAATATGTATCCAGACTCAAAAGTTAAATTTATCAGTCTGAAAAAGTAGGAAATGAGCCCATCTGATTAGGTAGCATCTTAAGGTATATTTTAGAAATTCTCAGGCACACATAAGCTCCCAATGTAACTTGTCCCAGATAAATAGGAGAATGTCTAAAAGGCACCTTTTATTTATTTGTTTAGAGTATTCTTATCCCGCACCTCAGCCAAAAAGGCTCCCGGAGTGGCTTACAATAAATCAGTAAAGAAGACAGTCCCTGCCGTCAGGCTCACATTCTTAAAAAAAAAAGGGGGGGGAAAGACATGACACACGAGGAAAAGGGGATGGGGAGGGAAGAGGGAGAAAAGAAAAAGAAATTCAGGAGACTGTTTAGCAGGACTGATAGGAAGGCCCTGCTCCACCCTCTCATCTCCCAATGGAGGGGCAGACCAACACCTCCTTCTCCTTCCCCACATGGACAAGATGACTGCCAGCCCTGGGATGGGAGGTTTCCAACTGAAGCAGGCCCTGACCTTAGACTGCATGTGAAGGATTGGCTAGAGTGCAAAAAAGCATAGTGCCCCACAGAACCCTTATTCCTTAAGCACAATGCCAATGACAGGGATAAAATAGAAAAGCTACTTTATTTTCTCAAGAGAAAGACTCCAAGCTGATTCAAACTGCTATTATAAAGCTTACAGCATTTTTTACCAAGCCCACATATTTATGGTCATCTAGTGCAGCCTTCCTCAACCTGGGGCACTCCAGATGTGTTGGACTGCATCTCCCAGAATGCCCCAGCCAGCTGGCTGGGGCATTCTGGGAGTTGTAGTCCAACACATCTGGAGCTCCCCAGGTTGAGGAAGGCTGATCTAGTGCTTAAGAATGTGGAGCCCAAAGCACCTGGGCCTGCCCCTATTAGGATATCCTTTTTATCATGTGAAGGAACAAACCCTTCCCAATTCCATCGTATAACATCTGACTCAGAGCAGAATAATTACAGGGCAAATTTACTGAAAAAAGCAAAGGTAAACTATGAAGTACTATAGTAAAACCAACTTACCACACAGAGCCCACCACATTGATGAAGTTAAGTCCTCCAGCGCTTGCCATGATCTGGTTGGAAGAGGCTCCTGTAGCAGTGGACGTTACCATGGTAGAAAGAGGAGCGGTCATTACAGGCCGTGCCTGGCTCAGAGGCAGCTGCTGCTGCTGAGCGAATGGGCTTCGCAAAGTGGGCCCAGGGGAGAAGCCTGAGTCTTGGGGGGTGGCAGATGGGGTAATCATATCTGAGCTCTGAGCATCAGAAGGGTGTGAGGTTGATGAAGGGGTGTTGGTCGGAGTAGGAGCACAAAGTTTAGGAGTTCCAGACCCTGCTCATTGGGGGAAATAAAAAGCACTCGTTTGTTATAAACGGTCGGTCCTTTTGAAAAAGAAGGTTAAAGGACAGCTCTGATAGCTTGCTCCAGTTTAAAATAAAAAAAACAGCAAACTGCAAGCGTTAGTAATTGCCGCTCCTGACAAATACACTGCATGGGCATGTGAACTATATCACTAAGCTTATCATCCTAAAACTGCAAACCCGGCCACCACCCCTGTCAAGACGAACTTCAAGTCAGTTTGAGCAATTTCTTGAAATACAGCCTTTTGCCTCAAAAATGTTTATCGACATGTATAAAGTAACATCTGCACAGTACCATAATATTTAAACGCAAAAGATTGAACAAAAACGAGGACCAAAACCAAATTGGGGGGGAAACAGTACAAATGGTTATCTCTACAACTGGTTTGCTTAACTTGGAACTAATCACAAAGGAAGGACGTAGCAATGGTTGCGGCAAAAAATAAACACTGCATTTTTAATGTTAAACATAAATTTTGTATAAAGACATCATATCAATGGAATCAAAACAAGAAAACCAAAAGCTCTCGAGGTGATTTCGTTTTATGTGTGTGTTTTTAGCTTTCATGTCCTGCAGAAAGAAAGGAAAGAAATGTGAATGTCCAGAAGCCGTGAGCAAAGCTCTTATTTACAATAACTGTGTGCAACATATTCATACAATTCATACCAGCAACATAAGGAGTGTGTATGGGGGGAGAGGGAGGGTTGTGTGAATCAAAACTACTGGAAAATTGACCAAAGCTTCCTTACAGGTTTTCTTTGTGCAAAACAGGAAGGCAGAAAAATGACACCTTTTGAGCCATCCAGACAATTTCAGACTATGCCACACTCAAGCCACAGGACTACATTGTGCGGTGGACAGAAGAACCACAGAGGTGGTAAAAATCTGCAGCTGTTATTTTTATTTACGAGATTTATAATACTGATAGTTTAATTCAGAAAACATTAACAAATTTTATTTTTAGCTTAAAATTGTTCTCACAGTTCAGTCATTGGAAAAGATTTGTAAACAGTATAGGAGTGTTTTAAAAAATCAATTTATAGTTTATTGTATCGCCACCTTGGGATTGATCACATTATATACATACAAAGAGATACAACTGCACTATATCGAAAAGACATTTTGTTTGTTTTTAGCTGCTTAAAATATGCAAATTAAAATTGGTCTTAATGAGCTACTGTTGATACACTGATGGAAATATCTGCACTTTGGAAACATCTGTGGTCACATTAATTGTCAGGCTGTGTCAAAGGAAGACCAAAGTTGGTTGCATAAAACGGATTAAAACGTATACACAAAGAGTGCATACATATATATTTATACAGAAAAACAAATAGAATTACAGCAAACAAAGCACATACAGTTAACAAGAGGCCTGCCTTAAGTGCTGGACAGTTTTATATACAATCTAGGATATGACAAACATTTAGGTTCTCCAATCAGCCAGTGAGGAAGTTTACCACGGGAAGCCTATGAAGACTTAATGGAGAATTTAGGGCGGGACTCACTTTGTGAAGAGCTTGCAGGAGACACGGCAGCTGGAGAAAGCATGCTCAGCGGATTCAGATCCAGGGATTGCTTCCGAGACACCGCGGGAGGTTTGGAAAGAGGAGGAGGAGGAGTTGGGGATTTTAGGTGGCCACTTGACTGCTGTAGACTAAAAATATTCCCTGAAAAGCACAATTAACCCATGTTATGTTCTGTGCATCAACGTCAGTAAAAGTTTTTTTTATTCTCTAAAAGTTTGCTCCACTTATAACTGTACACTTGGTGTGCAGTATAATTTGTGCAAAGTGTAAGCAGTGAGCTTTGCTACCTACAGCAATTGTTAATCTGGATTTGTCTACAGAATGAATGGATACAGTCTTGTTCACTCCTTTCCATTTCACTTTGAAGTAAGAGGGAGCGCCATGACAATCTCTCAATTCCCAATGGAAAAGGTACCTACCAATCTGCGGGCGGGGGGCGGGGGAGACCCTCCCTGGTCAAACTACTCAGCTGAAGAGACTTCTGCCCCTGAACAGCTTTAGCCCGGAGTGTCCCATTGCACAATTTGATGATGCCGGGGGACAGCATACAAAGTGTAGGAAAGGCAGACTATAAACGTATGCACACATTAAAAGAAATTCAACAAAGCCAGGCTTAAGGGGGAAATCCTCTCTCCAAGATTATCTACAATCAAAACAAAGGGAAAGTGCTAAAAAAGCATTTACCTGAAGAGGTACTTCCTGAACTTGAAGGTAGTTTGATGGGAGGTGGTCGATGTTTCACACTTTTCCCCAGTACTGAAGACTGAATGTACCCCGAAACACTCTCAGGCTGCTAAAAGACACACACAAATATGAACAATGTAAGTTACATTAATATACACAAATAGTTGGGAATCACATCTATTCCACAAAAGCCCTTGGGGACAGAAGAATGCTCCCAAAATAATGTGCACTTCACTATGTTTTGCCAGAAAATACTGACAACCAAATAAGGAACCTGATGTGCCAACCTAGATCAATGTATTCCAAATTCCCTGTCACCTTCAAGTTGACTTTCGTAATTGGTTATTCCTCAGCCACCTATGTAAATGCTAGCATTTTTATCTGAATCAATACAATAGTGAAATTTACTACTTCCAAAAATGTTGGCATTTCCTAACAATCCCGAGTAACTCAGAGTGCTGGTTCTAGAACCAAAGTGCAAATTCATAGAACCACAGATTGATTTATCAGAATATTTCCTGGAAAACCCTACATAAATCAACAAAATTTGGAGCGATTAAGAATTATACATGCTGGTGATGTTACAGTGGCTTATAGTATAGGACTGCTAGAATAGTCTTATTTTTTTGCAAAAAAACCCCAGAATACCAACTTGTTTTCTTTTACCATCTGGGTTGAAGGGGGGGGGGGGGGGAACTGCTCCTTCAAGAAATTCAGACTGAAAGTGTCCCTGGTCTGGTTCTTTCATCTTGCAATCTATTCCGGATGTGCTCCAAGTACAGCAAGGTAAAAATATCTACAGAGCCAGCTCTCTCTGCTTTCCCGTCAGACATTATCCTTTCGTTCCAACTTTTCTCATCTTTCAACGTCTTTTGTTTTTCCCCTTCTCAAATTGAAGGTAGAATGAACTCGGTGCTCCTTTTTGCTCAGTGCCCTTCCCTATTTAATCTGTTTTTAAAATAGCCACTTCCCACTATTCCATCTCACTCTACCAACATTCTCACACATTCCAGTGGGACCAAAGCCCTGCTCAGACATGAAGCCCAACAGGGAATGCCAGCCTTTCCCAACCTGATGCCCTCCAGATGTTTTGGACCAAATTCTACCAGATCCAGCCAGCATGGACAATGGCCAGGAATGCTGGGAATTGTACTCCAACACACCTGGAAGGCACCAAGTTGGGAAAGGCTGGTGCAGGCGAATGCATGTGTAAGGGCAGCGGGCCGCAAACACTATTCCCGCCTTCTATAGCCCACTGTATGCTGGTTCCACCAACCTCAGTTGCAACTTTGTCCTGTTCAGTGGCAAGGTCTGAACTCCCTGTGGGTTCAGAAACTGTGCTAAAGCAGAACTCCCTTGCAGATCTTGTCGTGCAACACAACAAGGTTGGGGCATCTAACAGGGTGGGGCCACAAGGAATGTTGGGGGCAGAACCAGAGTGCGTTGCCCTGTCCAGTTTTAGCCACACAAGAAGGGATCTCACAAACAGAACTGAGAATGGGGCTATGCTGATAGGGACGGACCTGACTTTGCTGGACAAATTATACTTGCCAAGAAGGAAGGACAGCTCCAACCCTTACCACTTGCAAAAGATTTCTCCTCCCACACTCACTCTCAAACGAGTCTCGGGTTCTTTTCTCTTTCCACTCATTTCCTAAACCACGTTATTGAGCTTGGTCACAGTTTTTATGGCCAGTGGGTTTCCCATTTTAAAGGTACAAAGATTAATATTCAGTAATAACGTACTTCCATTTCCTTCCCAGGAGAAAGTTGACTTAGATGGTCTGATCCAACGGAGTTATGAAACATCTTCACTGGACATTTAGCTTCATTTTGAATCAGCTCCTGGTACTGGTTGACTACCCTGTAACATGATATTAAATGTAAGTCATTCATGAGATCACAGAATCAACTGGATACCAAACAAAAAAGCCAGGTCTTTTTATTTTGTGTTTTCTTTGCTTATCCATTGCTTTCAAATAAATCACGGGACTGAAATAAAACATGTTTAAGATGCAAGGAGGATTAAAAGAGACCTGGACAGCATAGATTTTACGCCATTATGCAAATCTTCATATTTTATCAATATGTTCCAACTGACAGGCGTCTGTATTATGAAGCTCACTATTGAGGTCCCCCCCCCGAAGGGTTATATTTGCAGCCAAAAAAAATGAAAAAGGGTAGAAAGCAACCAAGGGACCGATGAGAAGGACACATACAACTCATCCTTGAACTCTGGAGCTTAGATAGTTTGCGTGTGTATATATATATAAACAGCTGAACTTTTGTGCCAGTTGTTCTGCCCAATTCTGGCTCATAAGTCTATTGTGCCCTTGCACATGTGGAAATGCTCAATCACACAATGGTGCTTTTGCATTTCTAAAAATAACCCGAAACAAGTGGAATCGCTAGTTTCCAGAACAGGAGTTCTGCTGACATGTCCCAAACGGGAAATGGGTATTTCCACTCATTTCTGGGGTTATTTTAAGAAGCCCCCTTGTGCAAATGCTTACTCTTGAGAGTGCAACAGAAGCACTAGACGCAGAGCAGCACCACTGGATACGGTACCACGTGCAGAACTTTTCCCAGGGAAAACCGAGCCCTGACCAGAGTCCTAATGTTTCTGTCCACAGCAGCAGGATCGTGTCCAGAGGAACAGCCCAGCCATGGAGATGGCAGATAGCTATGTCATTCTCACAGCTGACTTAGGAAGAGGGAAACATGATGTTACAGGCACAGCAGCCTAAAATGCTGCCCGCCCCGCCCAAGGAAGGAGTGGAGATTATAGGTAAAGGTTTGTGCGCAAGGGCTTATCTGCAAGTCTGAAGGAGTATGAGCGTGTGGAGAAACAGAAAAAGGACGCAGCTTTGAAAGTTGCCTGTTAGAACCAGGAAAAGAGTGTGGGGAAGTATCAGCCCCCTTCCCCCCTTCTCAGTAATTAGCAGGGGTGGTGCTGGATGAGAGTCTTCCAGGTCCTAGAGAGGTAGAGGGCAGGTGCAAAGCACACAAGAGACATATTCCACTCAATAGACCCATGCTAGGCCAATTCATATTCAAAAACCTGAGTAACACAGCTTCTCTTCAGGCATAGGTTTGCAAGAAATAAAAAATAATAGAAAAACCAAATGGCTAATAGTAAAATTAAGTGTTGTTTAAAGAAAGAGCAGTAAGACTTTATTCAGTAATAAGATTAGACTACAAATCTATTGGAGGTATAAAATTACACTTTTCCCAGAATTGAGGCAACAAAAGAGAATACAAAGAAGCTCAAATCCAAGGCCTCCTTCCATCCAATAGCAGAGAGAGAGGGAATAGCACCCATGGAAGTTGGAGAGAAAGGAGAGACAAGCTCTGGTGCTGTGGTTAATATACAATGAAAGTTTTATTGTTTCCAAATTTAAATTGTTTCCCATTTTAAATTTGGAAACAATAAAGCGTTCATTTGTGTATCAACCACAGCACCAGAGCTCGTCCCTCTTTCCATCCAATACCATGAAGACTCTTATTTTTAATGAATTTATATAGTTCCAATGCAGTATCTTATAAGACAAGGTGGATAATGAAAAGTAAACGACGACACAATTCAGACGTCACAATAACCCATGATGGGTTATTAAGATATGCACAGTAGCTTATTTTTTAAATAGTCCATAATCCACCACATGAAAGGGCTAATAAGCAACAGTGAGTAGCTTATTAAACTGGTCATTGTCATTTGAGTCAGCAGCAAACACACACACACCCAGCAGTTCTCCCCGCACTGAGCAGTGGTGCTGTTTCACTTCTATTGCAGGATCAGGACCAAACTTCCTACCCAGCCTCTCCCAATCTGGTGGCACCGGATCCAAGAACAAAACCTAACGTGAGTAGTCATCGACAAACAGGCCTGAGTGCACCAAAGAGGGAGTGTTGGCAATAAAGCCTTGAGGATTTGCAGGGTTGGGACAAATCTCCACACACAGCCTGCCCTGGTGGGGAGGCACAGGATCTAACAAGAAAACCCTGCGCCATTACCACAGGGGAGCAAAACTCCCGAGTACACCCAAAAAAGGGGGGTGTCTATAAAGCCTGCCCTAGTGGGGAGGAACCCAATCCAACAGGAAACGCCTGCACCATTACCCTGGAGGAGCAAACCATTGTGAATTATTGTGACGTCTGAACCCAGTCAATGTGTTACAAAGTCAACACTGGAAATAAACTTGGAAAGCACAGTAGACTGACAGGTTTAATGCTGTGAAGTCTGTGCACAGCAGCTGTATTTACAGTGTAAGTAGCAGACACTATAGCTTGAACACATCACGAAAATACTGATGAACGACTTACCGCTCTGCTTCTGACTTTGAGCCAATAAGGAAACTGTAAGCAACACAATAAAGTAATTAAAGATGAGCACAAAGAATAGACGATAGATGTATGATCAGCTAAGCTGGACATTACTATGCCGTCATCATGGTGTAATGTTCAGAATGTTGGACTAGGACTGGGAAGACCCACGCTCAAATTTCCACTCAGCTATCCTGAAGGCTCACTGGGGAACCTTCAGTCTAAATTAACTCATTGAGGTGAGGGTGCGGAGAAGAACCAAGTACACCACATTGCGCTCCATGGAGGAAGGGTGGAATATATAACTAAAAAGTAGCTATTAGCCATCACAGCTAAATAAAGCCCTCCTATTCAGAAACAGTTTACTTCTGAATGCCAGATTTTGGGAATAAGCAACAGTGGAGGTCACCCTTGTAGGTTCTAGACATATTTGCCTGGAAACTGTTGGAAAAGGATCCTGGACTAGATCCAGAAGGGCTCTCTTTAGATTCTTAAGCTGAAAGAACCGCAGGACAAACTACTTCCACTGCTCTTCAGGCCATTTCCTCCCAACAAAACATTTCTTGAATCGTTCCAGCCTGACTCTGACTGCACCCTGCAATCCTCCTCCGTTCCCTCCTCACTGCTCCTTTATCAAGCCCTGCCTTTCCAACGCTACATATGCTGCTGCAGGAAGAATCCCTGTTATGTCAAATGATGGCTGCCTAGGGAGAGGGAGCAGAAACAGGGATCTCCAGACAATTCTAACAGCTCTCAGATAAAAAACAGCTGATACAGCCAACAGCAGGCTTCAGACCACATAGGGAGGGTCCTTTTAGGTCCCTTGTGAGAATCAAGCTTTTAAAATCCAAAAACCATAGTAGGGTTAGCTGCTTAGATCAATTATGTGTGTAATTTACCCTTATCAACTTGCCTGGTCACTAAGGTCGTTGGAGGGCCTGCTCCTGACGGTGCCACATGGACTTTTTGCCTGACTGGAGCCCACCAGGAGAAGAGCCTTTAGTGTGGTGGCCCCTTCTCTTTGGAACTCCCTGTCCCTGGAGGTCAGGCAGGTGCCAGCGCTAGGCTGCTTCTGGTGCCTCCTGAACACAACTTTTTTCAACTGACTAGCCACCGTTTTTTTTATTGGTGCTTCCTTTTAAATTGATCGGTTTTAATTGGCTGTTTTGGATTTTCTTTCTTTTTACTGTTTTGTTTTTACTGTTTTGTTCCTATGTTCACCACTCCAGAATCTATTTTAGATATGGAGCAGTATATAAATATTGTAAATCAATCAATAATAAATTTGAATTAGATATAGACGACTATCAAAATATTAAGCTTTAAGTAACCAAACTATCTTACCAATTTTATTTTCACAGTCACACTGAACTACTGCTTACTGTTATAGGAAGAAGCCTCGATGAGCCACGGTCTCCCACGCTCCCACCCTCTCCACCCCCTTTGATGTAGCTATGAGATCAAAAGTTTTCACTTTTGTTTTTGACTAACTGCATAGCTAAGATCAACCACCGTGTTTGGATTCAATGCTAAACAGGGATCCACTGAAAATGGGAGAAAAAGCTTCAAATCTTCTCGCAGCTGTGCTCACTTTCCTAACAATAAACCAGGATGAACTATGATTTATCTATGGCTATGTCCAAACACAGCCAATGTGTTTGCATTTAACACTTTTAGCATTCCATCAATAACTTGCACAGGAATACTCTACATTTCCCCAATTTCTAAAATGTAACGAGGAAAAAAGTAAAGAAGTTGAAACTTCCATAAAACAGCAGAAATTTGTCCAAAACATTAATATCCTTATCAATATGCCTTTCTCTCAGATTTAAGTTTTATGCCACTTACTGTGACGGAGTTGCTGGAATCTCATTATCTTCATCACTTTTAATCATTTGTATTTTACCATAGTATAATGGATTTCCCAGTGACTGAAAAATTGTCAGTTTTGTTTTTTGAAGATGACTGCCAATTTCACATTCAAAAAGATAATCTTCTTTTATTTCCTATCAAAGAGAAAAATATTTACATAAGCAGCTAATCTCCAAGAAGTTCCACTGACACACGGACTGAAATGAAGCCACCTCTACTGAAGAGCCCTCTAGAAAGCTAAAACTTTGGGAACACAAAGTCTTCGTGGATATAAACGAGTGTTTTCAAACAGATTGAGACTCAGACCCCCTTTATTTATACGTACATTTGTTAAAATTATTGTTAAGCCACCTTAAGGTATACCCTTAAGATATACGCATCTTTCTGTGTGCCAAATCTGTTTATTCTGTCCATAATGAGCAAGAAAGAAGCAGGGCGCTGCATTCTCTTTCTCTCTCTAAGTAGACACCAAAATCCCCCTTCTGATAAGGAAGCCTTAGTACAGGGGTCCCAATACGGCACCCACAGGCCCCTCTAATGGCAGCTCCCCACGGGGAGCCCACAGGCGCCTGAATTTTTTTTTTTCCATTTTTAAAATATACTTACATGGATTTGTACAAAATGCATACAACTGTTTAGCAATTATACATAGGGTTCAACAAAAATGGACCAACGGGGCTATGTGGGCACGTGTCATTCATCCCGGGAAGCACATGGGGAGCTGCCAAGCCTGCAGCTCCCCACACACGTCCCCAAAGGTGCACAAAGGGAGATCAGGTGGAGGGGTGTCAGGACCTCTCCCGTGGCTGCAGCGTCAGACTGTGGGAGAAATCCCTCCCCCTCCGCCCTGATATCTGAAGGACCTTTGTGGATGCTTGGCTGATGCTGCCAAGAACAGTGCCAGCAGAGAGTATCCCTCCGCCACGCCATGCTGAGTGTCTCCCTCCCCCCACCCCGCTTCCATATCGGCAGGGATGGGACGTGCATGCGGCGCCCCACCCAGGGATGCGCACATACCGGGGACGCCACAATTGTCCCATGCGGTGCTGGTTCCCAAGAGAATCCCCCTTGGTGCAGCGTCACCAGGTCCTGACAGTGGGGCGACCCAGCATGGAGTGGGATTCCCATGTGAACCAGTGCCGCTATTCAGTGGGGAGAACAGAGAGGGGGTGGGGGAAGTGCCAATAGTCAACCCACTGGTAACTATTTAGGGGGGTACCCAAGACAACAGTCATCCGTGGAGTTGGCTATTAGTACAGGGATGACTATGGTGTTGTCCGAGCACACCACTGTTGATTATTTGGGGTAAATAACCAACTGTGGTGTGAGAAAGCCTCACCGTATGACGCAATAGTCAACCGTTGACTATTTAAGCAACAGTTGACTATTTAATCAGCTGAAGTCTCTTAATTTTACAAAAGATTAACCCAAAGTCTACTATTACTCACATGAGTTGGCCAGACACTTGGCTGTGAGTCATCAGGCTTGATAGATTTTTCCACTTTAGCATATTTTTCCACCTTCAGAATTATTAAGAGAATAGTAAATTAAAATGAGAGCACATAACAGCAATATCGTGGACTGCTGTAGTGGTCTGAATTATCAATAAAACTATAGAATTGGATAAAAACGGTAAACAACCTTACAATTGTTTTTAAAAAATACTAAAGGTTTAAAGGGTCAACCAGAAGACAACATACGAATGACGATTTCTCAAGTCCGGGTGGAGCCTTATGCACGGCACCCTCAGAGCATGGAAACCCCTGAACTTGGGAAGCATCTGAGATTCCTGTGCTCTGCTGGTCTGAAGCCAGCAGTGATGACCTTTGCCTCCCCATCCTAAGATGATGATGATGATGATGATGATGATGATGATGATGATGATAATAATAATTATATTTCTTATCCACCTCTCCATTTTGATGTCCTATATTTTCACTAGGTGGACTTTTCAGCCCATCTAGCGTGGGTGTTTCTGAGTGGGTGGCTGCAGGAGGCTCAGGATAAATCATATACTGGCCTCTCTGGTCTTCCCACCTTCCTGACAATGGAAATGCCCCCTTCGCCCCCTCTTCGAGGGCCATTTCAACCTTGGAGGGGCAGCCAGCATGGTGCTCTCCACACCTGCTGCTAAGGGATGTGGTGCAGGGTCAGATCTCTGACTCCCCCCCACCCTTCCAGGGTTAGAGCACGGTCTCTGACCTTGGAAGGGATTTTCCGAGCCATCCTATGGTATGGGGGACACTTGCCCAGAGACCACGGGACTGCTCTTATATACTATTTATCCAAGATACTGAAAAAATGGGAGGATAAGAAGTTTCCAGGAAAGACATGAATACAACTCTGACACAAGTCTAATTAGTCTAATTGTGATGTATATCTTGATTGATTCTTTTCTCTCTAAATGCACTAAATATTTTAAATAATGAGTAAAAAATAGAGTTGGGCAATAACTTTATTAGGATTGACCCAAATGTCATAAAATAGTGAGTAAGCTTTTAGGTTTGCCGGATCTTTTCATCAGGCTGGGTTGCTCAGTTGTGGATTTTGGAGTTTTTTTCTTATGAACCCAAATAGCTATCTTTGCTTTTTAAATAACCACTGTTCTTACATTTTCTATTATTTTAGCAAATCTTACCAAATTGTGCAATTCTTCTTCTTCTTATTATTATTATTATTATTAATAATAATAATAATAATAATAATAATAATAATAATTTTATTTCTTACCCACCTCTCCCTCTGGATCAAGGTGGGAACAACATTTATTATTATTATTATTTACATTTATATACCTCCCCATAACCGAAACTCTCTGGGCGGTTTACAAAAGTTAAAAACAGTGAACATGAAAAGAGATCTATAAAATTTAAAACCATAAAAAGCATAAAATACAAACAAAAACAGACACTATCCATTTAAAAACAACCACTCTGGGGTCAGTCAGTCAAAAAACTCAGCACATGCTGTTAAATGCTGTTAAATGCCTGCGAGAAGAGAAAAGTCTTGACCTGGTGCCAAAAAGATAACAACATTGGCGCCAGGCGAGCCTCGTCAGGAAGATCATTCCATAATTGAGGGGCCACCACTGAAAAGGCCCTCTCCCTTGTTGCCATCCTCCGAGCTTCCCTTGGGGTAGGCACCTGGAGGAGGACCTTAGATGTTGAGCGCAGTGTATGGGTAGATTTATGTCGGGAGAGGCGTTCCATCAGGTATTGTGGTCCCAAGCTGTATAGGGCTTTATAGGTTAAAACCAGCACCTTGAATTGGGCTCGGTAACGTATAGGCAGCCAATGCAAGCAGGCCAGAATCAGTCTTATATGTTCAAAACATTCTGGTTCTAGTTATCAATCTGGCCGATGCATTTTGCACAAGCTGCAGCTTCTGAACCATCTTCAAAGGCAGCCCCACATAGAGCACATTGCAGTAATCTAATTTGGAGGTTACCACACAACTGAAGCTAGGTTATCCCTGTCCAGATAGGGGCGTAGCTGGGCCACGAACCGAAGCTGGTAGAAGGCACTCTGTGCCACCGAGACCACCTGGGCCTCAAGTGAAAGAGATGTTCTAGGAGAACCCCCAAGCTACGAACCTGCTCCTTCAGGGGGAGTGCAACTCCATCCAGAACAGGTTGAACACCCACCGTCCGGTCAGAGGAACCACCCACCAGCAGCATCTCAGTCTTGTCTGGATTGAGTTTCAGTTTATTAGTCCTCATCCAGTCCATTGTCGCAGCCAGGCACTGGTTCAGCACATCCACAGCCTCACTTGATGAAGATGAAAATTTGAAATAGAGCTGTGTGTCATCAGCATACTGATGACAACGCACTCCAAAACTCCGAATGACCTCACCTGAAGTTTCATGTAAATGTTAAACAGCATGGGGAACAAGACTGACCCCTGTGGAACTCTATACTGGAGAATCCACGGGGCCGAGCAATGCTCCCCAAGCACCACCTTCTGGAGCCGACCCGCCAAGTAGGAGAGGAACCACTGCCATGCAGTGCCTCCCACTCCCAACTCAGCCAGACGTTCCAGAAGAATACCATGGTTGATGGTATTGAAAGCCACTGAGAGATCAAGGAGAATCAACAGAGTCACACTCCCCCAGTCCTTCTCCTGACATAGGTCATCATACAGGGTGACCAAGGCTGTAAATGTGCCAAAACCAGGCCTGAAACCCAACTGAAATGGATCCGGATAATCAGTCTCATCTAAGAGTGTCTGGAGCTGGCCCACAACCACCGCTCAAGGACCTTGCCCAGGAATGGAACACTTGCCTGTAGTTACTAAGATTTTCCGGGTCTAAGGAAGCTTTCTTAAGGATGGTCTTACTACTGCCTCTTTCAGACGGCCTGGAACCACTCCCTCTCGCAGGGAGGCATTAATCAGTTCCCTGGCCCAGCCGGCTGTTCCATCCCTGCTAGCTCTTATTAGCCAAAAGGGGCAAGGATCCAATACGGAAGTGGTTGCACAAACGTGTCCAAACACAGTAATACAATATAAATAATACAATATAAACCAAATAATCATTTTCATTTTTTAAATTCTATTTCTCATAAACTACCTAATTTACTCACAATGATTTGCTTTCCAAATATCAAAAAGGGAACATTTTACGGATACTGCTAGCTTTTAGAAATCTGTAAACTTACATCCACTTCAGATGGTAGAGTCAAATAGCAAGGATTCTGTTTCCACATATCCACACACTAAAAAAAGAAAAATGAAAACATATAAAGAATAGCCATTAGAGTCAATAAGTTTATTCATCCAATTTGCTGTCTTAAGGTTTTAAAAAATAGACATACATTCCCAGCCTTAGAGATTTTGAGGTCGTATTGCTGGGTTCCTTTCCTCTCCTTTCTTTTTTGCAAATAATCAAACAACCTGAGCTGTGGTGGAGTTGTGCAATGAGACACTTCCTGCTGTCGATTTAGAGATGACCTGGAGTATCTCTTGAAACACCTAAAAGACATTGAAAAATATTAATGAAAAGAAAATTTAACATTCGGGATCGCATTTATACAAGCTTGACTTCATAGAATAGCAGAGTTGGAAGGGGCCTACAAGGCCATTGAGTCCAACCCCCTGCTCAATGCAGGAATCCACCCTAAAGCATCCCTGACAGATGGTTGTCCAGCTGCCTCTTGAATGCCTCTAGTGTGGGAGAGCCCACAACCACCCTAGGTAACTGACTCCATTGTCGTACTGCTCTAACAGTCAGGAAGTTTTTCCTGATGTCCAGCTGGAATCTGGCTTCCTTTAACTTGAGCCCGTTATTACGTGTCCTGCACTCTGGGAGGATCGAGAAGAGATCCCGGCCCTCCTCTGTGTGACAACCTTTGAAGTATTTGAAGAGTGCTATCATGTCTCCCCTCAATCTTCTCTTCTCCAGGCTAAACATGCCCAGTTGTTTTAGTCTCTCCTCATAGGGCTTTGTTTCCAGACCCCTGATCATCCTGGTTGCCCTCCTCTGAACACGCTCCAGCTTGTCTGCATCCTTCTTGAATTGCAGAGCCCAGAACTGGACGCAATACTCTAGATGAGGCCTAACCAGGGCCAAATAGAGAGGAACCAGTACCTCACGTGATTTGGAAGCTATACTTCTATTAATGCAGCGCAAAATAGCATTTGCCTTTCTTGCAGCCCTATCACACTGTTGGCTCATATTCAGCTTGTGATCCACAACAATTCCAAGATCCTTCTCGTTTGTAGTATTGCTGAGCCAAGTATCCCCCATCTTGTAACTGTGCCTTTGGTTTCTATTTCCTAAATGTAGAACTTGGCATTTATCCCTATTAAATTTCAACCTGTTGTTTTCAGCCCAGCACTCCAGCCTATCAAGATCACTTTGAAGTTTGTTTCTGTCTTCCAGGGTATTAGCTATCCCACCCAATTTTGTGTCATCTGCAAATTTGATCAGCGTTCCCTGCACCTCCTCATCCAAATCATTAATAAAAATGTTGAAGAGCACTGGGCCCAGGACTGAGCCCTGCGGTACCCCACTCGTTGCCTCTCCCCAGTTTGAGAAGGTGTCATGCCCTGCGGCTTTCCCGGACAGAAGGTTCCATTGATAAGTACTCTTTGAGTCCGATTCTGTAGCCAACTGTGAATCCACCTAATAGTTGTTCCATCTAGCCCACTTTTAGCTAGTTTGTTAATCAGAATGTCATGTGGTACTTTGTCAAAAGCTTTGCTGAAGTCAAGATATATGACGTTCACAGCATTCCAACAGTCCACAATGGAGTTTACCCAATCAAAAAATGAGATCAAATTAGTCTGACAGGATTTGTTCTTGACAAATCCATGTTGGCTTGTAGTAATCACTGCATTGTTTTCTGCGTCAGAATTTTCCCAGGGATAGATGTCAGACTGACTGGTCTGTAGTTCACAGGTTCTTCCTTTTTGCCCTTTTTGAAGATAGGGACGTTAGCCCTCCTTCAGTCATCTGGCACCTCACCCACCTTCCATGATTTTGCGAAGATAATAGGCAGTGGTTCTGAGAGTTCTTCCGCTAGCTCCTTCATTACTCTAGGATGCAGTTCATTGGGCCCTGGAGATTTGAACTCATTCAAGGAAATTAGATGTTCCTTGACCATTTGTTTATCAATCTCAAACTGCAATCCTGCCCCCTCAACTTGTGATTCACTTTTTCCAGGGGGGTCATAGACCCGCTTTTGGGAGAAGACTGAGGCAAAGTGGGAATTGAGCACCTCAGCCTTTTCTTTGTCATCTGTTATCAATTTGCCATCCTCATTAAGCAGGTGAACCACCATTTCTTTCATCTGTCTTTTACTACTCACGTATCTGAAGAAAGCCTTTTTATTGCTTTTAGCATCCCTCGCTAATCTCAGCTCATTCTAAGCTTTAGCCTTCCTGATGCCATTTCGGCACTTTTGTGCCACCTGTCTGTACTCTTCATTTGTAGCCTGGCCTTCCTTCCACTGAAAGAGCTACCCAATAATGTGATTCTAGAGACTGCTGTGCAATTCATTTTTTAAATGATCACTTGTTTGTCACAACTGTGCTTGACTCCTACCAGACTATTAATGGGTGTGGGTTTTTTAGAAATATGTAGCTAGCATTCTACACCAATGTATGGTTTTTAGAAAAAAACGGCTGAAATAGTATAAAACTGAATTAAATCTAAATATTTTCCTTGTTAAGGCAACCTATTCTGTTTTAAAGATTTTTACAAAGTCCAGTACAGATTGCCACTTTCCAGTACCGTTTCATTGGGCGAGTATTCATTTTCTGCTTGTTATAGAGAATTCTGTTTGTTGTGCAGGTTACAGCGATAGATGGATCCAGACACAGAGGTTCTGCTGTGGCCAGTATAAGCTGGCTTTCTAAGAGCAGTTTGTCTTCCTAAAATACAAATACAGAAGACTCTGAAATGGCAGTAAAACATTAAGGCAATCCTATTCACAATTTTCTCTAAACTCAATAGAACTTATTTCCATGTCAATATGCATAGGATTGGCTGCATGTTGCAAATATTTTTTAATGATTTAATATTTTTTTATTTTTTTAAATAATTCTCTTCAGTGTGATATCTGAGTAATTGATAGCTGAGAATATATACAAGGAAAAGTCATTCTCTGCTTTTAATTTGAGAGAGAGAGGCAGGCAGACAGACTGACCGGGTTTGGATAACACAATAACCAACAGTGGGTTAAATAGTCAACGGTTCTGTGGTCTGTTGGGACTTTTTCAGACTATGGTTAGTTATTCAGCTGAAATAATCAACCAAATAGCCAACACTGTGCAGAGTTGTTTATTTGAACAACCGCTGGTTATCATGTCGTGTGACGGGCTCCATTGACTATTTCATTGCACACAGTGGGTTATTTTCGACGACTAGAGTCCCCTGGCAAGAGCGACCAACGCAGTGGCTGCCACTCTAGTCCAGCCAGCAGGACCGGCAATGGCTGATGGGATACCAGCAGGAGGGCTGGCGGGGAGGGGGAGATGTGTCAAACAAACACACCATTGAGTAATAGTCAACTCAACACTGGCCTTAATCCACACCACGGCTGACTATAATCATGTCGTGTGGGGAGTAGCCCCTTGATAAACAACTGTGGAGTTAACCCAACATCAACTATTGTGTTGTCTGAACACAGTCTGAATGACTAATTTTGAATAGTTTTGGTCAAAAAAAAAATTATCACCCCAGCTGGGTGACAGAAGAGAGGGGCCCAGCAACCAAACAACTGCCCAAAATTGACCCCTCTCTCTAACAGGATATACATTGTAGAATTACTGTGGCTACTGTCAAAACTTAACAGGCCTCATCTAAACTTTTCATTAACAGAGAATCTCTAGGAGGTTCAACATATTTGAAACTGAAAATTTCACATATGAGCATCATGGAAGGAGTACAGCAAGTGTACCAACTATTGTTTCCCAAGCACCGTTGTGAATGCAAATCAGGGGCAGGACTGGACCGGAGTCCGCTTTCCTGCCGCCTACTCCTTCCTGCTGCACCCCCAGGTGTCATTCCGCACCCCCAGCGACTTCTGAGGGTCAAGAGAACTTCCAGAAGAGCATGAAACATGGCATGGGGAAGCTGCAGCTGGAGGGAAGGGAAACTGGAGAGCCTCCACTGCACCACGAACTAATGAATGAGAAGGTGCCTTCCACACATAGGGGGCTTTCTGGATCCTGCCCCATGTTGTTCTCATCAAACAAACATCCAAAACAGCTCTAGCCTTCCAGTGCACGATGCCTTAGCTCTCACTGATGTGGTCAATCTGTGACCATTTCAGACTGCAGGAGGGGGCTCCTCCATACAAAACGTTTCCTGCATACAGAATTCTAGGCGTCAGGAAGAAGGGCCCTAACCCTGGCCTTCTCCCAGATGGGCTTAGTGTTCTATCTGGAGGGATACTTTTTAAAAAAACAAAACACACATATGGAGGAACAGTCAATCACCTGAGCTACTGCACAGCCCAGAGACAGGCTTGCCACTTCAGTGAGAACTAGGCCTGCTAGTTGTGCAGCCCTATGTGCAGGGCCGGCGCCAGGCTATATTGCGCCCTAGGCAGGCGCGTTCTGAAGCCACCCCCTCACTCGCCTGCCGCCCCCGCGCCGCTCCGGCTCCCCCCTCGCTCACACGCTCCGGCTCCCCCCATCGCTCGCCCACCGCCCCCGCTCGCTCGCCCACTCACCGCCCGCTCCCAGCTTTGAAGCCAGGACGCTGGGGTTGGGGGGCGGGGCAGAGGCTTTGAAGCGGCGTGCCCGGAAGTGGCTTCCTGGCGCGCCGTACTGAAGCCTCCGCCTCCAACCCCAGCATCCTGGCTTCGAAGGAGCCAGGACGCTGGGGTTGGGCGGAGGCTGGGGCGGCGGCTTTGGAACAGCACCCCTGGAAGCCGCTCTAGGAGAGCAGCTTCCAGGTACGCTGTTCGGCGCCCTCGTTCGCTTGGCGCTCTAGGCAGCTGCCTGAGTTGCCTCTATGGCAGCACCGGGCCTGCCTATGTGCCACTGAACAAGCTGTTGGAATAGGAAGATCACAATGCACTAGAAATTATTTGAGGGCTGACGTGGAATATCATAAAACTATTGACATGAACTCTTGTTTTTTTTACCTGTGTCCATTTGTGGTTGTCACTTGTAATGGAATGCACATCACAAATCAAGGTCTAGAAAAAGGAGGTAAACATCATCCATCATCATCAAAATGTATACATCTATATAAAATTTATAGAGAGTTGTGTGTCAGCAGCATAATAACAACACACCCAATTCATACAAAAGACTCAGATCGCAAAGCAGAATCTGAAAACGTACATTATGCATGCCTACAGAGGGGCTACTCAGAAGAAATGATACAGAGAACTAGAAGGTGGGTGGACAAAACCAACAGAAGCTCCCTTTTGGCATCTAAATAAAGGAGATCTAACAACAGAATAGTATGTAGCTTAACCCTTTAAAAACATCAATACAACTTTAAGATACTCTATAAATAATTATTGGCATCTAGTGGAAGACATAGTGGGGTGTAAAGAAAAACCTTATATGGCTTATAAAAGAACTAGGAATATAGGCAGTTAGGTAGTCAGGAGGGACACATCAAAACAAACTATTAACTCTGACAGACAACCTCTCTTACCAGGACTAGGATCTCCAATAGGACATTGCAAATACTGTGGTCATTGCAAATACTGCGTACATTGTTTGAAACTACAACATTTTGTGAATCCAACAGATGGGCAAGAATACACACTGAAGGATTTCATAACATGTAATACTAAATTTGTTGTATATGGCATACTTTGTCCCTGTAAGAAACTATATATAGGAAAAACAACAAGGAATCCTAAGATCAGAATAGGAGAACATATTAGCAAAATTAAACGTGAAATTGTGGGAGCACCATTAGTAGAACACTGGAAAGATAAATCTCATAAGGTAAGAGATCTCTCATTTTGGGCAATAGAAACAGTAAAGAAAAAGACTGATAGAATTCTTCTGGAGAGGGAGGCAAGGTGGATTCTCAGGTTAAATACAGTTACTCCCTTCGGCCTTAATGAGTCCCTTAATCTTGCGGTACTGCTTTGAGAAACAGCCGTTTCCATCATTCACTGTGGGTTTAAATACCCGGCGTTCTTTCCTGTAGTTAGCAAAGCATAGGAGACCATGGGTCCATATGAGAATGGACAAAGATTTCGGAGCAGTGAACAATAGAATAAAAGAATAAAAACCATATTAAAAATTACTATTTTTAAAAGAACAAAGTTCTGATAAAACCTGAGCTCTTATAAAACTGCAGACGGTTATTCACGGATATCATACATAAGGGTTGTTTTTTTAAAAAAAAAATAACAGAGTGATGCCTAGTTCTGGAAACAAGAAAAGCTTACCTGCATTGTTGGGCGCAAAAGGATGTGTTTGCTTTGGTATGTTGGAGATTTCAGATTACCAGACTGTCTATAGTCACGTATTTCTGTTATGACGCATCCACAATGGAAAATATTAATCTGCTTAAAAGCAAACAAAAATATTTATCATGAGGTCATTATGAATTGCCTGTGTATGTGAAAGCTTTTCAACACTTCAGCATTGATACCCTAAGAATTAAAGAGATGTTTATTTTTCTATGGACACTTGCTATATTTTTATTCTGTTCATGTTTCCTCTAAATAGGCAGTTTCCAAATAATGTGGAATCTGATGCTTTGTTCCTAAGGATTGGAATATTTTTTTCAAGACCTGCTCATAAGTTTTCAAAATTACTAACCAGACACTAATGCATGTTTAGACAGAAAAAATTTACAACTGCCAGTATACCCCAGTCAGCATAGCACTACTGGCTGGGGCATGCTGGGAGTTGAAGGTCTTTTTTCTGTCTAAGCATGCAGAGATTTATGCCTTAAGACTCATTTCAGACAACGTGCCTAACTACGGTTTGTGCTAACCATAGTTTAGCATCCAAACCATGGTTTGAGTTCCCAAACATGACAGACAAACCATGGTTTACAGCACAATCCTATGTATTTTTATTCACACCTAAGTCCCACTGTGTCCAATGAGGCTTGCTACCAGGTAAACGCAGACAGGAATGTAGCCTTGCAGTTATTCATTTGCTATTGTTTTCTGCCCTCTCATTACTGAGCTTAATGTTCACTTCCATCTCCATGGTGCAGCAGCATCTAGAGTTGGAGTGAAAGCCATATCCATAATTTGCCCGTTCAGGTATCACACCAAAAATAGTGGAAACTGTAGTTTGCTAACTTACTTCAAACCACCATTTTTTAATTCTGTTTTACCAGTCAATCACAAACCATAGCTTGTCAATTCAGACTTTATGCCAAACCAGAGTTAAGCTGCCATAAACATACTTTGGGGTGATGCTTGAACTGAGCCTGTGAAAATAAACAGATAACTACACTGTAATTCAAGTGAGCCATATTAAGGGAATATTTAAGATTCCCCTAACACAATTCAATTTTGTCTATCAACAGTTGTTATCATAATTCTACACAGCGGCTTCTGAGAGAAGACTATGGAGAGATAATTGAACACATAACAGATATATAGTTAGTACTTCTACCACCAGCCAAACAAAGAGACAAACACAAAATGAGAAACACCCTTTCAGACCTGAGATTTTTCTAGGAGATCAACTAAAATAGGGGGTAGCTCTTCTGCATCCAAATATTCAAGTAATTCTCCCTCTTCATAAGGAAGTCGAATGGTTTCCGAATCTAAATTAAAAACAAAGAATATATTTTAGCAAGAATACATCTTTATCTATTTGTTTTCTACATGTGAGTACCACAATTATTCCTGTTGTGGCTGAAAGAAGAAAAACACATTTTGCTTATAAAATCACGATTTTAATATGTTACAAGCCACTTCCTGCCAAGGAGAAGCAGGTTTAAAATGAACAAATAATCTAGAGAAAGGCAGACGTAACTTGCTGCAAGTGTACCACATACAGACATGGAGAGTATGCAGGAGGCCAAAAGATCTTACGGTCTTTTCCAGAATCAGGCTAACAATTTCATTGTTAGCTGAAGAGAACAATCGCGCAAAGGATGGTTTAAAAACCCAGCCACACTAAAGCACTGCTTAGAACAGGAGCAGGCAATGTGATGCCCCTGGGCATCAATGGGTCCCCAAACACTTCCCTTGGTGCCCATCAAGACACCCTCGCCCTTCCAATTAGGATTTAAAATATTTCATATTCTCTTACTGGCAGCTGAGATTGCTTCAAGAAGATGCAGGAGCCTCTACCTGTTGTCATCTTAATTTCCAATGAATGCCTCTGCGCAGTTTACTTGGCCTGTGTGACTAAACTGTGCCCACCCATGGCAGCCATTTTATGGTTTTGCCCAGGACAGTTTCTCAAATTGCCAAAAGTGTACACAGGCCAAAAAGGTTGCCCATCCCTGCCTTAGATCAACATGCAATCAATAGGTTATCAGCTGTTCACCACTAACTTTACCTGAGCCATTCTTTCCTCTGAGCATCAGTGAATATCCTTCATTTCCTGGATACAGGTTCACTACCAGGCACGACAATGTCTCTTGCATAACTAGCTTCTCCAACAAGTTCACATTTCGTCTCAGCTTCTGCTTTAAAACGGGCAGCACTCATGTAAATAATGAATACTGAAGCTAACAGCATTATAGATTATTTTCCATCATTCTTTCACCAAATCTACATTTGTTTCATAATTTACATTTAATTTGACTGAAGTGATAAGACACTCTGAGCTGCCATTTTCAACTGTTACAATTATGAGCCAAACTTCAAGAGTTCATCAAACTATTTTATCGTTTAGATTTAAAAATTACATTACAGTTATTTAGATTTGCTCTCCACTTTTGCTCCAAAACACTACTCCGAGGGCTGCCTCTACTATGTGGATAGAGATAGGGAGACCTTTTTCTCCCTCTCTCAAAATACTAGAACCCAAAGGGGTCATCCCATGAAGCTGAGTGGTGGGAGATTCAGGAGAGACAAAGGAAGGACTTCTTCACACTGCACAAAGTTAAGCTATGGAATTCACTTCCACATGCGACAGCCACCAATTTGGATGGCTTTAAAAGGGGATTGGACAAACTCATGGAGGATAATGGCTACTAGTGCTGATGGCTAAAAGCTAACCCCAGTATCACAGGCAGGTGGGGAACATGGGTGGAGGATGCTGATGCACTCATGTCCTGATTGTGGGTTTCCTGTGGGCAGCTGGTTGGCCACTGTGTGAACAAAGTGCTGGATCGGAATGACCCTTGGTCTGATCCAGCTGGCCCTTATATTCTTCTGGAAACCAGGAGAAGGGCTTTTTCTATAATGGGCCTCTTGTTTCTTTGGAATTCCTTTTCCTGGAAAGCTCGTAACTGGCCAACATTACAGATTCTTTGTAGACAAGGAAAAAATATCTGCTTCAGAAGGCTATTAGTACACAAAGGGGACTTTAATTGATCTTAAGTATTTCATTACACATTTTAATATATATTTTGCATCAAATATCTTAGCCTATGACTATGATTGGATAGATGATTATGTATCTTTCAAACAGCATGTTAAAAATACTAGGGTAGAAATATTTGTATTTATTGAAGGGAGAATTGCAAATTCCGCCCTCTTCTTGGCTTCCTCCTCAATTCTGCTTTGCACTTACCTTAGAAAGACTGGATAAAGAATGGAAGTTAACTAGAGAGATTCATATTATGGGCTGGATCCAGAGTAACAAGCAGAACTCTTATCATGAAAAGGAAGGAGGGGGTTCTAGCTTCTTCCTCCCCCACTACAGCTCCCTGAAAAGCCACTCCTGAGGGTCAAGAGACCGCACTGGAACAACACGGGGACACACAGGTATATTGCAGCAGGACTGATAAACTAAAGGAATGCTTTTCTACTCATGCAAGACATCTCTGTATCCAAGCCAATAATTAAAGTTCCATGTGAATAAAACCAGAGTCAAAGATTTGTCTCTCCTTTGCAATATTTACAAATGTGAGGACAGCTCACTGAGTACTGGGAAAGAATGCACTGAAGGATTTCAAATTGCCAAGGGACAGCAAACTGAACATACCCCTATGAAGAAGTGGCACAAAGGACTAATACTAGCTTACATGTAATAACAAATGGATTTTATTCAATCTTAAAGTAATATCTTATTTGGAACATGATGTTTCGTTTGGGGCATCAAGATTCAAGAAACAATTAACAGAGTGAAGAGGATTCAGAGAGGTATGATACAACTATATGATAAATTATATGAGGAGGTTTTTTTTAAAAAAAATATTATTGGTTGTATCCAGGGCCTGCATTCCAAAATGGGGTTAGGGTCCTTCCACGAGAGGGAGGGCTATGTTCATGGGAAGTCCCTCCACCTGATTTTTGGGGATACCCACTCTCAGCCCATTCGGCAGGGTCTCCTAATTTTTCTTTACATTCAGGGGGCTTGGAGGGGCTGAACTGAGAAAGAGGGGGTGGGGAAGTCCATTCTGCCAAAGCAGTTGATCCAACTTAAATCTTAATCAAACCCTAAATGTGTATCCCAGTACCTGGGTGGTATCCTATCCAAACCTGCTTAGCTTGAGCAAGATTGCTGTATCTTCATTTATGTGAATGTTCTTAAGATCTATAGACATTTCAAAAAACCTTTTAAATCTCTCAAAATAATTTGATTCAATGGATTTCATGAGTTAATAAACAGTCCACTGAATTTCCCAACATGTGAAAAAGAGGCTTTGGACTGTATTCACTACACTGCATTTTCATGGAATCTTGCCCTTTCCAGAACGATGGACCCTTGATCACGTCACACAGGAGCTTCTCCATTTCCTTCTTATTAGTAACTCCTGAATACTTCCAGTTCTAAAATGTCCTGTTAAAAATTTGAGATCTTATCTCACTATGTACTGAACAGGTGCCTGGCTCTGACAAGACTGAGATGCTGCTAGTGGGTGGTTCTTCTGGCTGGATGGTGGGTGTTCAACATGTTCTGGATGGGGTTGCGCTCCCCCTGAAGGAGCAGGTTCGTAGCTTGGGGGTTCTCCTAGAACCATCTCTGTCACTTGACGCTCAGGTGGCCTCGGTGGCACGGAGTGCCTTCTAACAACTCCATTTGGTGGCCCAGCTATGCCCGTATCTGGACAGAGATAAGCTAGCTTCAGTCGTCCATGCTCTGGTAACCTCCAAATTAGATTACTGCAATGCCCTCTATGTGGGGCAGCCTTTGAAGACGGTTCAGAAGCTGCAGCTTGTGCAAAATGCATTGGCCAGATTGATAACTGGAACCAGAAGGTTCGAACGCATGCACTGGCTGCCTATACGTTTCCGAGCCCAATTCAAGGTGCTGGTTTTAACCTATAAAGCCTTACATGGCTTGGGACCACAATACCTGATGGAACACTTCTCCCAACATGAACCTAGCCGTACGCTACCCTCAACATCTAAGGTCCTCCTCCGAGTGCCTACTCCGTGGGAAGCTTGGAGGATGGCAACAAGGGAGAGGGCCTTTTCAGTGGTGGCCCCCCAATTATGGAATGATCCCCACGATGAGGTTCGCCTGGCGCCAACGTTGTTATCTTTTCGGCGCCAGGTCAAGACCTTTCTCTTCTCCCAGGCATTTAACAACATATGCTAAGTTAGTTTGTTTTTTAATGAACCCCAGAACTGTTGTTGTTTAAATGGATACTGTTGTTTTATACTGGTTTTTTTATATATTTTTGACGGTTTTAAATTTTGTATACTTTTTAACGTTCAGTTTTTAACTTTTGTAAACTGCCCAGAGAGCTTCGGCTACAGGGTGGTATATAAATTTAATAAATAAATAAATGATAATGGCTTTCCCTATCATCTTCTATAGGGATAAAATATTTAGTACTGCTACGGCAGTAGAAATTATTAAATTCTAACTGCCATCAAACCAGGTAGGAAGAACTGAATGGTAGGAGCAGTCCTGACCTCTGCACCCAGTGCTCTTTGCTTCTGGCAAGGGGCTGCTCTTTGGCCTACCCACCACCAAGGTTGACATGGGAGGAGAGCAACTCCATCAAGTTCCCTCCTCTGAAGATCCTAACTCCCGTAAAGACAGCTATGTGATGGAAGCACATCTCCTGACTTATGTGTTATCTCCCCCAGATTTTGCTTTCAAAGAGGGGTTGCTCTTTGCCTCACTGCTAAGGCCATGTCAGACAGAACCTGTGTATACATCAGGCATTGACTGAGAACACCTGTTATTTGTTTCAGGGTGGAAGATCTGTATGTGGCAGACCACCCCTGCTAAGACTGTAAACTTCATTGAAATAAATGTTTTAAACCACCTTGTACTATATAAACTATTTGGAGATGATGATGATGATGATGATTTGGAAAAGCAGTATATAAATATTCTAAATAAATAAATGTTTGAGCCAAGCCACTTCTCAATCCTACCTCCACAGGAAACTGAACAGGAACTACAGCTGGATTCATCAGTCCCCTGAGGTTATTATTATTATTATTATTATTATTATTATTATTTATTTATATAGCGCCATCAATGTACATGGTGCTGTACAGAGTAAAACAGTAAATAGCAAGACTCTGCCGCATAGGCTTACATTCTAATGAAATCATAGTAAAACAATAAGGAGGGGAAGAGAATGCAAACAGGCACAGGGTAGGGTAAACAGGCACAGGGTAGGTTGACACAATGTAGAACACTAGTTTGAGAGCATAGAGGAGATGTTTGGTAAATAGATTCCACTTACCTTTATTTCAGGCTCTTTATCACATTCTTCTAGATACAGTTCATATAATTTTTGAAATACTGATTTTCTAAAAATTGAAACAAAACAGAACTATTGAGTAACAATTCCATCAGTTAAAATAGTCAAGAAGCATTAAATACTTCTTACCTTCCACTGGATAAATATTTTCGTTTCGGAGGCCTCTGACGTGCACTTTCAATGATATACTGGGGGAGGAGAAAACAACCACAATTGTGCAGGCAGCTTTAACAGACATAACAGCTTTGTTAAAATGGTAGAAGTATACATTAAATTAAAGACTGAGTGAGTTAGGGTGCAAAGACCCCAAACTCAGAGGCTTATGATCATCCAATGCAGGATGAAAGGAGCGGTGGAGGTGATCGCCTCCCTGTCCTGCCGGCCCTGCATTTTTCACTAGATGGGCTTTTTTGCCCATCTAGCTGGGGATGAAAGGAGGCTGGAAAGTAGAGATGTAAAATTTCTGGAAATTTTGAAGCCATGGGGGGGGGTGAGGGACACCCTTTTTTCTGCTTTTTTTAGGGGGAAATGGAAATTTTCAGAAAAATTTTCAGAAAAATGCAATATTAGAAGTTTTTAAAGATTGAAAGTAATTTTGTTACTTTAGGAACATAAAATGTAATTATGTACAAGTTGGTTTGGCATAAAATTATTACATTTGTTATATTAAAAGCACAGTGTATTCAAACAATTATTACGAATTGAATTTGCTTTTTTAAATTTTTACCTTTTTTTGGTACCAAATGGAGCTAGAAGCTCCTGAAATGTAAGGAACCTCTTTGGTTTTGCCAGTTTATGAGGAGCAGGCAAAAAACAATTAAAAACACACACACACACCAGAAGAAACCATCAACGTTAGTAACAAAGAACATTATATACGTCTCCACTAGTCCTCCACAGTGTCAAGCTGACATAAAACACCTATGCCCATAAAAAGAACAGAGAAAAAAAAAGGGGGGGGGACCAAGACTCAATGAAATATGCAGGAAATTCAACCAGACTCGTTTCCTGAGCGATAGCTATCGCCATCCGTTTCAGTCTCTGCTTCAATGGCAGTGCTGCCCCCTAGAGGCAGAAATGCATCTTGCTCTTGCATTTGAGACTTGCTTGTCCTCGGTGCACAGAAATTGTAATAATCTGTTACTGTACATAGTTTTAGAACTTCTTTGGAGAAGTAAATATATAGCAACAGCATCTTCCATTGACAGAAGTATAATCTTAAAATGTATGTATAATCTAGACTATCTACTACTTACCTCAGCACGATCCAGTGCAAGTTCTAAAGCTTGTTGCTGCAAAAACAATAAAAACAAATGCATTATTTAATATTCTAAGGCCGCAATCTTTAGCATAGTACCTGGAAGTAAATCCAATTGAAAATAATTAGACATTTGAATAAGCAGAGTTAGGAAGAAAGTATAATCAATACATTATCAACAATAATATATTATTGATGCAAGTGATTTAAGCACATTCTACATTGTGGTTTGAGATAATAGCAGCTACATTAAAGCAGAAGGAAAACTGAAATGTTTAACAGGCAGTATCTGTGCTGTGGTCTGATGTACATATAGGCTCTGATGAGACGTAACATGGGGAAAGGTGGTTAGGCTAACCATGGTGCGCAGTTTGCAATAACCCCAGCAAGCGCTCCTGCCACACATGCAGTAACCACTGTCCACCCTAACCACCCTTTCTGAGTGTGGGTAGCTTCTCCTTGCACTTCTGTGGGGGGTGGGAAGAGCCACTCTTCTGTAACTGCTTGGAAAACCATAGGAAAGGGGTTTTGTGCCTCTTGGCTGTGGGCTAGGGATGTTTCCCCTTTATGAGGCGCCCATACTTGTTTGTGCCTGGGAACGCAGAGCGCTCAACATCGCTGTGCTGAGAAAAGTGTTGTGGGATCAGAAACATCTTTGGTCCCGCTGGGGACGTTGCAGGCACCTGCTCAGCTTGCCAGACCCTGGCCCACAACCCCTTGCCACGTGAGCTGCTGGATGGCTTGGCAAGCACTCGGGGAGCGCTGCGCAGCCGCCCGTCTCCTTAGTGAGCAGCCATTACGCATAAAAAGAGCAACTTGTTCTTCTGTGTAAAAGATCTTTTACAGAAATTGGCAGCCATATAGCCGCCATTTATGCAATATCATTCACGCTTCTAATGGCAACTCTATGGCGGTGCTTGGTTAACAACCTGGGGTGGCGGCGGCTGACAACACACTAAGCCATGGTTAGGGCTGCTAACCCCTTTGCAGCACGTGGTTAGTGAGGGTGGTTAATCCATGGGTATTTATTTATTTATTGCATTTCTATACCGCCCAATAGCTGAAGCTTCTAATTATAGCCACCATAATTAGGGGAAATGCACTACATACGACATGCTAAGGCATCAAGGTTAGCTCAAAACGCTTAACCATCATGGCTCAGTGTGTTGTCTGAACAGGCCCATATGGATGAGCATAAGCACATGGTCAATGTGCTTCCTCTGCATATTAACAGCAAATTCCTGTGACATACCTTAGCAGTTAAACATTATGTCAGATGACCTGTTTAACATAATAGATGAAGAACATTACATTTGAACCAGCCCTATAGCTCCATGTGGTGAAGCTAACTATAAAGAATGAAAACAGCAGATCAGCTAATATTTTCCTCTATCCATGTAGTCATTTAAAAAAAAAAAACAATTTGGCAATATAACAGGGTAAAATCTTACCATCATGGCCGAAGCTTAAGGACCAGGGAAAGTCAATGAATTTTGTAGATTGTAGCACAGAGAGCAGAGCGTCAGTTTTTAATGTCCATGTTTAAGGTACTCTAAGTTGGTAGGAGAAGGAAAAATATTTTATCACATAAAGGAAATAAAGCATTCTACTGAAACTTGATTTTTCTCTTCTAAGTACTGAATGACCTGGTTCACACAACATGTCAAGCCATTGTAGCTTAATTTACCCACAGGGGTTGCCATGTTGTGCCAGGCACCCATGGGCACCATCTTTGCATGGCATCTATGAGTACCCGGCTTGCTGTGGCTTGTCATGTCATGTGAAACCAGGCAGCAGGAGTTGTTTGAGGGTTAGACAACCCTTTTACAACCTTTAAAAAAGCCATAGGTTATTTGAGGTTAGTCTTAACCCTCAAACAACACCTGCCACCTGGATTTGCATGACATGGCAAGTGGGTGGCTCACAGCAAACTGGGTGCCTATGGGCACCCAACATTCTGAGACAACCCCGGCAAGTAAATTAAGCCAAGGTGGGCTAGCATGTCATGCAAACTGGATCAACATTTTTTACAAGTATGAAGGACAAGGACATTCAATAGCTTCTAACAAAAATAAAGCACATTGGGAATGTATTTCCTTCAGATTTAATATAAGATTTTTTAGGATGTTTTTAACCATGTATATTATGTTTTAATTCAGTTTTATGTATTTTATTGTTTACTGTTGTTCCCCGCCTCGACCAAAATGGAGAGGCGGGTAAGAAATAAATTTATTATTATTATTATAAAGGTGTTCACTAACATACATAACAGTTAAAATTTATTTTAGCAGCATGTTCAAATTTAGCCCTAATTCACATTACTGTAGGTTTGGAAGTACCCATCACAAGCAGATTGTGATACAACTCTATTGTATCTGTTACAAAATCTCTATACTCCTAAGACTCTTATGACCAATACTACTTGGCTTTTTGAGCACTGTGGTCAGTCTTTAGGAACTGAACATTAGGACACTCTTTGGTGTCTTTCAGAGCTAGAATTCTGATCTTGAGCCCTTTAGAATAAGCAGCCTTTTAAAGCTTATGATTTCACTGGTTAAAACAAGATTCTGTCAATAACCAGACAAATTATTTTAAAGCATTAACCTTATGAGAACAAAGGAGATAATCATCAGAATTCTGATACAAATAAATTACGTAACTGTTAGTTCAACATCACCTAATTAACTTAATGGTGAGTGAGGATTTGAACCTGGATACCATGGTCCTTGTCCAACACTCACCTACAGGGTCAGGGATGCACAACCTTTTTGGCCCCAAAGGCCAAACTGTGTTTTGATTAATCAAAAATAATAATAATAATTTCTAAACAAAATGTACAGTTCTGAGGTCTACAAAAGAAATCAATGAACCCTCAATATAACAAGAAAACTCAAGACAGGCGTGCATTTGATATGTATAAAAAGTAGATACATACAAAACAGGACTAGTTGTAACAGATAGAAGAACAAAGTCTCAAATAATCAATGCACCAATCGCAGCCTTCCTCAACCTGGGGCGCTCCAGATGTGTTGGACTGCATCTCCCAGAATGCCCCAGCCGGGGCATTCTGGGAG
Organism: Elgaria multicarinata webbii; assembly: GCF_023053635.1. NCBI lineage: Eukaryota > Metazoa > Chordata > Lepidosauria > Squamata > Anguidae > Elgaria > Elgaria multicarinata. The sequence continues at coordinate 696,981 of NC_086173.1, forward strand.
TTGTAGTCCAACACATCTGGAGCACCCCAGGTTGAGGAAGGCTGGACCAATGTAACTAAAAAACTCAGCCAGGTGTGGTAACAATATGGTTAATTGCAAACAAAAAACAATGCCGCTGTGTAGCAAGAATGTAGATATGACAATACTACAAAGGCAGTCAAAATATAGGATAGGCAATTAGTAAATTTGGGTGTGCTATGGTGCAATACCTTCTATGGAAAAATAAGTGTAATGTAGGGTGACCCTATGAAAAGGAGGACAGGGCTCCTGTATCTTTAACAGTTGCATAGAAAAGGGAATTTCAGCAGGTGTCATTTGTATACATGGAGAACCTGGTGAAATTCCCTCTTCATCACAACAGTTAAAGCTGCAGGAGCTATACTAGAGTGACCAGATTTAAAGGAGGGCAGGGCACCTGCAGATTTAACTGTTGTGCTGAAGAGGAAATTTCCCCATATATACAAATGACACCTGCTGAAATTCCCTTTTCAATACAACTGTTAAAGATACAGGAGCCCTGTCCTCCTTTCCATAGGGTCACCATATGTCATGTATAATATTACAATTTGAAAACACCTCTTAATATTAACAATGCTAAAAAATATTCTTACAAAAGTGAATATGCACTCGTACAAAAAAAGATATTCAGTCTGTTTTGAGATGCTATCAAGCTTTGTACAGAAACGATGGGAAGAGGATGAGGAAGGGGTTCATACCTCCCCTGGCAGGCCTTGTAATCCCCTGTGCTAGAGACCCCCATGCCTCACCCCGCCTCTCCTCTCCTGGTATTTTGAAGCCCCTGTCATTGCCTTCGCTGTGAGAGCGAAACGAAACCTCCGCGTTCAAAGGCTCCGGACCCAAAATTACCGGGCTCCAGGGACAGTCGCTGATGGGCTCGGCCACGATCACGGGTGGAGAAGATGCTGGATGATGATGATTATTATTATTATATTTATTTGTATCCCGCCTTTTGCCCAATGCTGGGCCTCAAAGCGGCCTTACAAAGTTTAAAATATACATGGGGGGGCGGGGAACAAAACCATAAACAATTAAAATACACAACAAAATTGTAAGATATTAACGTAGATGGAGGGCTGGGTTATTCTCCAAAGGCCTGCTGGAACAAAAACGTTTTAGCCTGCTTCCGAAAGCCCATCAAGGAGGGAACCAGCCTAGAGAGTTCCAGAGCACCGAGAAGGCCCTCTTATTATTATTATTATTATTATTTATTTATATAGCACCATCGATGTACATGGTGCTGTACAGATAACACAGTAAATAGCAAGACCCTGCCGCATAGGCTTACAATCTAATAAAGTTGTAGTAAACAATAAGAAGGGAAAGAGAATGCAAACAGGCACAGGGAAGTGTGAACAGGCACCGGGAAGGGTGAAGCTAACAGTATAGAGTCAGAACAAACTCAAAGTTTAAAAGCTATAGGGAAAAGAAAAGTTTTTAGCTGTGTTTTAAAAGCTGTGATTGAGTTGGTAGTTCTCAGGTGTTCTGGAAGAGCATTCCAGGCATGAGGGGCAGCAGAGGAAAATGGACGAAGCCGAGCAAGGGAAGTAGAGACCCTTGGGCAGGCAAGAAGCATGGCATCAGAGGAGCGAAGAGCACGAGCGGGGCAATAGTGTGAGATGAGAGAGGAGAGATAGGCAGGAGCTAGACCGTGAAGAGCTTTGAAGGTCAACAGGAGAAGTTTATATTGGATTCTGGAATGAATTGGGAGCCAATGAAGAGATTTCAGAAGCGGAGTGACATGGTCAGAGCGGCGGGCCAGGAAGATGATCTTAGCGGCAGAGTGGTGGACAGAGACCAGCGGACTGATGTGAGACGAGGGGAGGCCAGAGAGGAGGAGGTTGCAGTAGTCCAACCGAGAGATAACCAGTGCGTGAACGAGAGTCTTGGCAGAAGAGACAGACAAAAATGGTCGAATCCTGGCAATATTATACAGGAAGAAACGACAAGATTTAGCTACTGCCTCGATATGAGGAATAAAGGAGAGCGAGGAATCAAATATAAAGCCAAGGCTACAAGTTTCCTTGACCGGAGTAAGCGTGACATCGTTGACAGTAAGAGAGAATGAGAGGTGAGGAGAAGGTTTAGGAGGGAAAACAAGCAGTTCAGTTTTTGCCATGTTAAGCTTCAAGCGACGATGAAGCAGCCAAGCTGAGATATCTGAAAGACATGCCGAGATACGATCGTGAACATCAGGAGAAAGTTCCGGAGATGAGAGGTATAGTTGTGTGTCATCGGCATACAGGTGATATTGGAGGCCATGAGATTGAATAAGTTTACCCAAGGGCAGCATGTATAGAGAAAACAGCAGCGGGCCAAGCACCGAGCCTTGCGGAACCCCTACTGAAAGGGGAAAGGAGGAGGACGAGCTGCCGTTAGCCGACACGCTGAAAGAGCGACCCTCTAGATAGGAGGCAAACCAGTTATAGACAGAGCCACAGAGTCCAAGGTCATGGAGGGAATCTCTCCCACGTTCCCACCAAGCGTGCCTGTGAAGAAGGTGGGACTGAAAGAAGGGCTTCTCCAGAAGATCTCAAAGCATGGGCAGGCTCATAAGGGAGAATACTTTCTTTCAAATAACCTGGACCTGAACCATATAGAGCTTTATAGGTCACAACCAGCACTTTGAATTTAAAATAGGCTGACCCTATGGAAAGGAGGACAGGGCTCCTGTATCTTTAACAGTTGTATTGAAAAGGGGATTTCAGCAGGTGTCATTTGTTTGTATAATTGGAGAACCTGGTGAAATTCCCTCTTCATCACACCACTTAAAGCTGCAGGAGCCCTGCCCTCTTTTAAATCTGGTCACTCTAGTATAGCTCCTGCAGCTTTAACTGGTGTGATGAGGGAATTTCACCAGGTGTCATACAAATGACACCTGCTGAAATTCCCTTTTCTATGCAACTGTTAAAGATACAGGAGCCCTGTCCTCCTTTTCATAGGGTCACCCTAAAATATACATGGGGGGGGGGGAAACAAAACCATAAACAATTAAAAAAATACACAACAAAATTATAAGTCATTAACATAGATGGAGGGCTGGATTATTCTCCAAAGGCCTGCTGGAAGCCCATCCAGGAGGGAGCCAGCCTAGAGAGTTCCAGAGCACCGGAGCCACCACCGAGAAGGCCCTGTCTCCCAGGTCCCCACCCAGCGCGCCTGTGAAGAAGGTGGGACTGAAAGAAGGGCTCCTCCAGAAGATCTCAAAGCACGGGCAGGCCCATAAGGGAGAAGACGGTCTTTCAGATAAGACTAGGCGCAGCTTTGGGTGGGATCGGGGCCGGTCTCCTGCTCTGCACCTCACGGCCAAGCCAAGAGCTTCCTCTCTTGGGCGGCACAGAAATGCAATAAATAGACGGAATCTGGACTTCATGCACACCCGACGCTGAAGGGAAGCTGGTTGGGCTGGTTCCAGTTATCCCTTCATGGCTGAAAGCCACTCTATACATGCTCAGGAACACACGCTCCAGCTCACACACCTACCGGTAGTATTAAAAGTTCACGATGTTTGGGTGTTGTTGTTGTTTTGTTTTAAATGAGGCTGAGGGGGGAGGGGAGTTTGGGCAGAATATCCCGCTTGTTCTCGCACGCCTCTTTTAAAGCAACCCCCGCAACCACCGGCGTGCTGGCTCCCTCCTCATCCTTTAAAACTACACCCGCCCGCCCCCCATCTCCCCAACCCCCTCCCCGGCGGAAGCCTTCTTACCCTTCCCCACAGGCCTCAAGCCGGGGCCTCGCGTAAGACCCGCCGCCGGGGAAACCGACGCCTCTCTGCCCAGGGAACGCTCCCGCGTCACGAAGAGCGCGAACCAATGAGCCGCCGCCGCCTTCTTCTTCTTCCGCCAAGCGCCGGCCGAGAGGCCTCCTCGGGCTTTCTGCAACTTTCTCCAGCGGCTACCGGCGGCCGCTGCGCAACCTACGTAGCGACCCGGTGGGCGGAGTGAAGCGGCCGCCTGGGCCTCCGTCCTGCTGACAGGCGAAGCTACGCCAACGCCTTAAGAGAGGGGGGGGGGGGGCGCAGAGTGGGGGGGGGGGGCGCTCCGGAGGGCGGGGGTTGTCGGGAAATTTTCGCTATGGGTGTTTTCAGACATTCACTGGGAAGGTAAAAACATCCCCCCCCTCCCTAATTTTTTGAGCAAACACTGGAGAAATGGTAATAGGGTGGCTTAACGCTTACCTGACGAGGCGCTGTTGAAGGACAGGACAGGTGCTGCGTCCCTTCCTAGGTACAGCACCAGGTACACTGATGGTGCTAAGCACACACATACATTGCTGTTGTTTATTCGTTCAGTCGCTTCCGACTCTTCGTGACTTCATGGACCAGCCCAGGCCAGGGCTTTCTGTCGGCTGTCGCCACCCCCAGCTCCCCCAAGGTCAAGTCTGTCACCTCCAGAATATCATCCCTCCATCTTGCCCTTGGTCGGCCCCTCTTCCTTTTGCCGTCCACTTTCCCTAGCATCAGCCTCTTCTCCAGGGGATCCTGTCTTCTCATTATGTGGCCAAAGTACTTCAGTTTTGCCTTTAATACCATTCCCTCAAGTGAGCAGTCTGGCTTTATTTCCTGGAGTATGGACTGGTTTGATCTTCTTGCAGTCCAAGGCACTCTCAGAACTTTCCTCCAACACCACAGTTCAAAAGCATCTATCTTCCTTCGCTCAGCTTTCCTTATGGTCCAGCTCTCACAGCCATAGGTTACTACGGGGAATACCATTGCTTTAACTATGCGGACCTTTGTTGTCAGTGTGGTGTCTCTGCTCTTAACTATTTTATCAAGATTTGTCATTGCTCTCCTCCCAAGAAGTCAACGTCTTCTGATTTCCTGGCTGCAGTCAGCGTCTGCAGTAATCTTTGCGCCCAGAAATACAAAGTCTGTCACTGCCTCCACATTTCTCCCTCTATTTGCCAGTTATCAATCAAGCTGGTTGCCATAATCTTGGTTTTTTTGAGGTTTAACTGCAACCCAGCTTTTGCACTTTCTTCTTTCACCTTCATCATAAGGCTCCTCAGCTCCACCTCGCTTTCAGCCATCAAAGTGGTGTCATCTGCATATCTGAGATTGTTAATGTTTCTTCCTGCGATTTTAATTCCAGCCTTGGATTCGTCAAGCCCAGCACATCTCATGATGTGTTCTGCATACAAGTTGAATAGGTGAGGTGAGAGTACATACATACATACATACATACATAATAAGGCGTTTAACAAGCCATCCCAAGCCTCCAGTTGCAAAACCCCTCTCGGCATAGAGACTTCCCTCACAGGGGCTTTCCAGAAGAAGGCGGCACTTCGGGAAAGTGCCTCAGGTGTGCCTGAAAGATGGAGGATCTCTTTAAGCAACTCCTAAAATAAAGAAAGGAAACCTCTACAAAATGGCTGCGCCACCCCTCCAGGAGCAACGGGGTGAGGGTGGGCAAAACAGTCCATTGTACCCTCTCTTCTTCTTCATGCATCAGATTTTAGTTGCCATTCTCCGAGCTTCCCTCGGAGGAGGACCTTAGATGTGTAATGTAGTGTACGGGTAGGTTCATGTCGGGAGAGGAGTTCCATAGGTATTGTGGTCCCAAGCTGTGTAAGGCTTTGTAAGTTAAAACCAGCACCTTGAATTGGGCTCGGAAACATACAGGCAGCCAGTGCAAGCGGACCAGAGCAGGTGTTATATGGTCGAACCTTCCGGTTCCCGAAATCAATCTGGCCGCTGCATTTTGCACAAGCTGCAGCTTCCGAACTGTCTTCAAAGGCAGCCCCACGTAGAGTGCATTGCAGTAATCTGATTTGGAGGTTACCAGAGCATGGACAACTGAGGAGGCGCAGGAAACGCTTATCAAATTTGCAGATGACACAAAATTGGGTGGGTTAGCTAATACCCTGGAAGACAGAAACAAACTTCAAAGTGATCTTGATAGGCTGGAGTGCTGGGCTGAAAACAACAGGATGAAATTTAATAGGGATAAATGCCAAGTTCTACATCTAGGAAATAGAAACCAAAGGCACAGTTACAAGATGGGGGATACTTGGCTCAGCAATACTACAAATGAGAAGGATCTTGGAATTGTTGTAGATCACAAGCTGAATATGAGCCAACAGTGTGATGTGACTACAAAAAAATAAAAACAAAAACAAAAAACAAATGCTATTTTGGGCTGCATTAATAGAAGTATAGCTTCCAAATTGTGTGAAGTACTGGTTCCTCTGTATTTGGCCCTGGTTAGGCCTGGTTCAGAGGAGAGCAGCCAGGATGATCAGGGGTCTGGAAACAAAGCCCTATGAGGAGAGACTGAAACAACTGGGTATGTTTAGCCTGGAGAAGAGAAGATTGAGGGGAGACTTGATAGCACTCTTCAAATACTTAAAAGATTATCACACAGAGGAGGGCCAGGATCTCTTCTCGATCCTCCCAGAGTGCAGGACACAGAATAACAGGCTCAAGTTACAGGAAGCCAGATTCCGGCTGGACATCAGGAAAAACTTCCTGACTGTTAGAGCAGTGCGACAATGGAACCAATTGCCTAGGGAGGTTGTGGGCTCTCCCACACTAGAGGCCTTCAAGAGGCAGCTGGACAATCATCTGTCAGGGATGCTTTAGGGTGGATTCCCGCATTGAGCAGGAGGTTGGACTCGATGGCCTTTTAGGCCCCTTCCAACTCTGCTGTTCTATGATTCTATGAAGCTAGGTTATCCCTGTCCAGATAGGGACATAGCTGAGCCACCAACTGAAGTTGTTAGAAGGCACTCTGTGTCAATGAGGTCACCTGAGCCTCAAGGGACAGAGATTGTTCTAGGAGAACCCAAAGCTATTTGATGGCAGTGGAAGATATTTGGCAAGAAAAGCAAGCAAAATTAAAAGCCCTATCATGGAATTTGTATTTTTAAGTGCCACCACACAATGACCCAAGCGCTATAAAACTGTTATAAAGCACTTTAAAGCAGTAGTGTAGATCCGGCCCCAATAATTAATGTAGGATTCACAAAGTCCTGTTCTCTTCTTTTTCACTCAGTAGAGGAGAGTGAAAGCTTATGCTTTTACTTAAAGGCAAATTGCAATTCTGTATGGATTTGGAGAACTGTGGTGCGATCCTGGTTTGTTTATACAGACATACATCACATGCTCGTGATGGGGGAAGGTGGGCCACGCCCAGCAGCTATGATCCCATCATGTGTTTGGTCAGTGTGTGAAGCATCTCCATGCATATAGCAATCTGTATACGTAGTGCCTCCATGTGAGGAGGGACCCTGATTGGCCCAGATCCCTCCACCCCTTCAAATAGAGGCACACTAGGCACATAGGCTGGAATATGTTTAGGGCCACTTCACATGCCAAATTGGGGGTGGGCAGAGATAGCCCCCAGATACAACCCTATTCCCCCATCACTGTGTGAGGGGTGTTCCTAAGCTTACCTTCAGTTATAGTGCTTTTATCCTGATCTGCCACCCTTGAAATAGCAAGGACCTAAAGACACAAAGAACTGTAAGTGCCTAATAGGAAAAGTGGCTAGTGGGGTGAGTGGGGTGGATGTAAGAGACACAGGCACTATAGTTTGGGTAATGTGGTGTGATTGAGTAATTACTGTTCTGCCATTATTTATTTGCCCACTAGAGATCAGGGTTGCACTGCTAAGATTCACAATTTTGGTTTTGTTTGTAAGTGACAATTTTAAAATACATTGTGTAGAGTTATAAAGGAATTTTATTTGGGACATGAGCCAGCTAAATCAGGCCTTTGGACTCTCTAGCCCTGTATGGTGTACTCTGACTGCCAGCGTCTTATGCAGGTGTCCTTCTCACTACTCCTATGTGGGAACTATGTTCCCCTACTCTGTGCCCCTTGTAGCTTGTTGCTGGGCTAATTAAGATCTTCTTTGGAGACACCCATGTGCTTCTTTGGACTTATCCTTCATGTTTTAACTCTCATATTTTCTGGTTGCTTTCATACTAGGAGGTTCATCCCATGTACACTTTTGTTCTGGTTTACCCTCGAATTATCCCATTTTGGTTTTATAGTGCTTATATAGCATATGAAAACTTGTAAACTTACACCTCTGCTGTAGCGTGTTGGAGAGATCTGTTGAGGTTCACTCACACATGTTGTTATCCCCACACACCCAGACCTTTTTTGTACCTGCTCCTACTGTTTATTGGTTGTTTGAAGTGGGGACAACGGCCCCTCGGACAACAGGGATTGAGATTTGCTTCTCTTGTTACTGAACACCAAAGTAGAACATTAGGTAAGACTGCAGTCAACTCTTTCGCATTTTCGAAGTAGAGCCCCTCGGATTACAGTCTTAATTTTTGCAACCTTAAAAAGAAAAGAAAAATGGGGTGGGTGGCTGGGGAGGGGGGAACGAAGTGAGGTAGGAAGTGGCATCTTAACTCCCAGTTTACAGAGGACGAGACTTCAAATGCAGTGCCAGGACCTCCAATGACAGAGAAATTGAGAGGGAAATCACAGTTAGTGAGAGGATTAAACCATCCTTTTCCATGTGGGGGCTCCCAATAAAAACTGGACCCCCATTGTTAAAAAAAAGAAAAGAAAAAGGTGGGGTGATGCAAGATCCCCCCCCATGGAGAACATTTCCATCTCTGCTTCACCCTGTTTGTGTCCCCTGCCATCCCCCACTCAGCTTCACATGCTCAAAGGAATGGAAGTACGATCTGTGCCCTTCCCCCACCAACTCGTTCAAATAAGAACAAGAGCAACACATGTTTTTAGGGAGACGAATCAATAAGGGAAGAGACACACAGCCTGTGTCTGTGATGTTGAGAGGAGCCCCACCCCCATGGAGAGCAAGGAGGGGGGCAAAGTAGAATGGAAAAGGACACACAGACACACACTGATTCAGAAGCAGCCAAAGGACTTCGCTTGAAACTGACAAGACATTTGGGTGAAACTGACCAGACTTGTCTTGCTTTGAAGAGCACTCTCAGGGACCTACTGTACAAGGTGTTCCTTGTTTGCAGTGGAAAATGGCTAAAAACACACACAGATCTAAAGAGTTTCTCCCACCCCCACCTTCTTTTCCTCCCTCGCTGTCCTGTCTGCTTGATTTGTATATATGTGGATGAGGGTTGCTGCTCCTGCTTTTTGCTTGTTCAACTGGGGGATTTTGCGGCTCCTGTTTCCCTGCCAGGAGGGAGCAAGGGAGTTCAGAAGCAGCAGGAGGAAAGGATTTAAATTTGCAAACCCCTTTCCTTCATCAGCAATACCGCCCCTCGAAAACATGCCCACAGTACAGCGCATTGAAAATGATGGATGAAAACACATGAAGTTATCACTGTTATGAAGAATTGCCATGATAAAAATGAATGTTTTGCTGAAAATGTTATTTCTGTTCCAAACAATACCTATTGTAAAAAGGGATGTACCATTCAAGCAATGGCATAGAGGTATTTCTAGATTCATTTGGCAAGGTAAAAAAATCAAGAATAAAAATTAAAATTTTACAAGATGCCAAAGAAAGAGGAGGTTTGGGATTACACGATCTGAAATTGTACTTCTATGCATGTTGCTTGGTGTGGATGAAAGAATGGGTAGTGTTGGAGAACAGACGGCTATTAGAGTTGGAGGGGCATGATATAAGATTTGGGTGGCATGGATATTTGTGGTATGAGAAAGCAAAGGTCAATGTGGACTTTAATAATCATTTTGTCAGAAGGTCTATTTTGAACGTATGGAAGAAATATTATTATTTATTTATTTATTTATTTATTTATTTATTTATTTATATAGCACCATAAATGTACATGGTGCTGTACAGAGTAAAACAATAAAATATAATTCGAGATTATGTCAGAAGATTCCAATGAGGGTGTCGGCTCAAGGAGCTTGTTTCAGAAGAGGACTAACGAGTGGACACAAATGGTTAAAATATAGGGATGTCCTGGAGACAACTCAAGGAGAGACCAAATTAAAAACGAGAGAAGAGTTGGTAAAAGAAGGACATATATGTCAATGGTTTTCATATCTACAGATCCAGGAGAAGTTTAAGAGTGATTTGAGGGGTCAAAGTCATTGTCTGAAGAAGTGTTATGTACCAATGATGAACATCTTATTGGTAAAGTATATAAACTGTTATTAAATCTGGAGGGGAAGAAAGAACAAATGAAGGACTGTATGCTCAGATGGGAAAACAATGTGGGGCATAAGATTCCAATTGAATTATGGAAAAATATGTGGACAAAAGGTTTAAAGTACACATTAAGTACCAGACTAAAGGGAAAAAAATATAAGATGTTGTATAGATGGTATATGTCTCCATCAAAGTTAGCAAAAATGTATCATGGTTGTTTGGGGGACTGTTGGAAATGTGAAGAACAAGAAGGAACGTTTTATCATATGTGGTGGTCTTGTAAAAGAGCAAAAGCATACTGGGTTAAAATACATGTATTAATGCAATTTAAAAAAAAGATAAACATAGAAATGAAACCAGGATTGTTTTTGCTTGGACTCGGGGATGATCAATTTAAAGAAAAAGGATTGTTATTTCAACATATGGTGACAGTAGCAAGACTACTATATGCACAATATTGGGGGAAAAAACCCAAGTACCAACAATGGAAGAATGGCTCCTCAAGGTGATGGAATTGGTGGAGATGGTGAAATTAACGGCACTAGTACATGAAAGAACAATAGCTTGGACTGGAAACCTTTTATTGAGTATATACAAGAACAGCAAAAGGATGATTTATTTGTTTGTGGGTTCTATATATAACTTGTACCTTTGCCTTTGATATATATACATTAGCTTGTTGTTATGAAATTCGTACCTGGCAATCTAGAAATAACAGATGTTTGTCGTCTGACATGAAGATCGCTTTAAATGAAATATAGCCTTAGGTATTGTGTTTATTTTAGTAGATGTATGCATGGTGTAGTAGTTTGTATAGTTTGTAGTGTTGTTATTTTTTTGGTACCTTTCCTTATGTGTCTGCTTTTTGTGGAAAATAAATAAAAGTATTAATTGGGGGGAAAAACATGTTGAAATTTGAGCGGTGTTTTCTCATGCCCGGAAGAACCAGACTTTCCCTGCACCAAAATATTTCACTATAAGGGGGGGAAGAACCGCAATCACAGCAGGACGTAGTCAACGTCATCCGAGTCCTCATTCAAAACAACTGGAGAGCACCAGGTTGGGGGCGTTTCCCTGAACAGGTTGTGGGCTCTCCCACACTAGAGGCATTCAAGAGGCAGCTGGACAACCATCTGTCAAGTATGCTTTAGGGTGGATTCCTGCATTGAGCGGGGGGTTGGACTTCCAGCTCTACTACTCTATGATTCTATGAACAGTTCCATTTCATTTTTTGTTTTAATTTTAAAAACAACAAACATGTTTCTTGTCAGAATGTAGTTAAAAATACCCTTTTCTGATATACTTTTACTCTTTATTGACTCACATTTCATTCAGTGACAAATGACGCCTTGCATGTATGAAGAAAGAGCCATAACAGATCAACCACCACAGATGTTATATCACCTGACATAACCTCACGCAGAACACTTTTGGATGGAGGCACACGTGAATCACTGGATGCTGACGGATGAGAGATGAGTGATGTCCATGGCTGGATGAATCAGCAATCAAAAATTTTGTGATGACATCCCAAAGTTCCTTGACCAAAGGAACACCCCCTCCTTCAGTTTGTCACCACATGTTCAGAGAGCAGGCAAGGAGCTGGTCTGGGTTAGCTTTCAGGAAGGTCTGTGGGTGTGCTGCGCATTGACAAGGAGAAAAGTTCAGTAGGGGGTGGAGTGTATATAGTCAGAGAACATTCAGCCTTAATAAATGACTTTTATTTCCTAAGTGTTTTCCACAAACGTTCTAGTGTTTCTCTGTGTGTTTATTAACAACTTTTTATCATTAAAGTGAAAACATGATTAAGCACGTGAAGGGTAGTACTGCAGGCTGTTATTGTGCATGACAAGAATAATCACTGGAATATCCAACAGCAATGCCCTTTTTGAAAGAACAGCTGTGGTCAAATGGAAAAAGCACTCAAGGAAAAAACAGGCAATTGCTGAGAAAATGATTGCAGCAGGGCTGATGGAAAGGCCCTACTTCCCGTTTCATCTCCCAGAGGACTGGGGAAGGAGATGGTCCAACTGGAACAGGCCCTGCTGTTTCCTCTGCCTGCTTCTGTCTCTGATTACACTGTCTGTAGATTACACTGTTAATTCCATTGATTTCAATGGAACGCTTAGGCACCTGCCTAAATTTATCCCATTGAAACCAGTGGAACTTCAAAATGCTGACCTTTGGCTAAATTCTGCCCTAACTTTCCACATTCAAACAGAATTCCACTACTTGTGTAAAGGACAGCACCAGAATGAAAAAAAAAATGTTCCATGAAAACCTCTAAAGGGAAATAGTCTATTTGTTATTGGGGTTTTTTTTAAGAACAACAACAGTGTGATCTTAAGCATCTTTATTCAGAAGCCTGTTGAACTTAATGGAGCTTATTCCTAAATAAATGTTTTTAGGATTGCAGACATAATCCTCCTTATCTCAGTGATCGACACACAAAAAAATCCTTATCAAACTATTTCTTTATACCTTGGGTGTGCTTGCAAATGGCAATTGTGCCCTACTGGGCAAGAATCTTAGAATCATAGAATAGCAGAGTTGGAAGGGGCCTACAAGGCCATTGAGTCCAACCCCCTGCTCAATGCAGGAATCCACCCTAAAGCATCCCTGACAGATGCTTGTCCAGCTGCCTCTTGAAGGCCTCTAGTGTGGGAGAGCCCACAACCTCACCAGGCAACTGATTCCATTGTCGTACTGCTCTAACAGTCAGGAAGCTTTTCCTGATGTCCAGCTGAAATCTGGCTACCTTTAACTTGAGCCCTTTATTCTGTGTCCTGCACTCTGGGAGGATCAAGAAGAGATCCTGGCCCTCCGCTTTGTGACAACCTTTTAAGTATTTGAAGAGTGCTATCATGTCTCCCCTCAATCTTCTCTTCTCCAGGTTAAACATGCCCAGTTCTTTCAGTCTCTCTTCACAGGGTTTTCTGCTGGTCTTGCCAAGCAGCTCTCTGGCTGATGATCTTTAGCCATGGTGGAGTGCCAGACGATATGATAACTCATGATGGGTTAAATAAACCATTGTTCCTGATAAATGTCATGACAACTCACAATGGGTTAAATATTTAACCCATTGTGGGTTATAGTGTCATCAGAAGCCAGTTACCCACACTTTAAACTGGGATGACTACAAATTGGGGATTCTAATAGATTAATTTAGGGTGGAAAGGCCTCTTTCTTGTTGCTATTGTTAAACAACTGGGAGTCAATTTGCTGATGTACTGCAAATCTTCTACCAGTAGAATCTAACCTACCTCCTGTCCACACCTGGTGTAGAGCAAGGTGGTTGGGATAGATATATAAGTGAAGTACTAAGAGGGAGGGTTATGACTGGATGATTTTGGTGGAGGTGTTTTATTTATGCTTTCTTTGTTAAAGTAGTATTGTATTGCATTGGAAGTATTTTATTTTTCACTTGGGAATTTTGTCTTCTAAACAAATACATACTTAGAAAGAATGGCAAGTTCAGGTTCTCAGTCAGTGATGTTGCTAGTTTGAAAATACAAGTGGGAATGCCATTATAAAATCTCATCTCCAAACCCATGTTAAATTTACACATCCACAATGTGCAAACTGGAACAACGTTATTGGTTCAGAAATCATATATCTCCACAAGGAGAACTACTTTAGCATGAGTAGTTTGCAGATTGTAAAAGATACTTCCTTTGGTGCATAAAATGAGCTTTTAATTCTATGGTTGATTGACCTTTGGCAAAGAATATATTCAAGCTACAGAAAACACACACACAATTGGAATTGCTATAAAACTCAAATTGTGATGAACTTAGGACAGGGTGTGCTTCGGTAGTTCCTCCCAGTCTGTTCTAAGCTAGGGAGCAAACATTTCTGCAATGATATATTTTCCAGGTGGTGACCAGAGAGGGAGTACAGGAGAAAACACATAGTCCTTGGAGCACCCCAAATTCAGCTTGTGAGAAATTAGTTCTGAGCTCAACAGTGAAGAGATCCCTGACATGGATAACTTTGATTTAATCTTAACTCTTGCCATCTGGATTCCAGCCCTGGGTCCATTATATTTGTCAAACATATCTTTATGGCAATCCCATGAGTATAGGACAGAGGGAAGCAGAAGGAGGAAGCATTCCCACATGTCTTTACATTCCTCAGTTATTATTTACTAGTGGAGAACAATATGATGGGAATTGAATCCTAAGAGAACACTTCTCTGAAGGATGTACCCTCAAATTGGGACATTGACAGAAACATTGACTATCCATGTCCTACCAACCACTTCCGTGTCATAACTTGGAGCCTGGAGAGCCGGATAGCATGGAGGAGGCTTCCTTGTAGACTGAGAATGCACCCCATGACACTGAGTGCTTCCTTGCAGGTCACCAATCAAGTAGCGAATGGGGTTTTAGCACTAGTGCTGCTGCCAAATTTCATCATTAGCAGCTCATTGGTCAAAACTTATCCATTTGTAGCAAGCTTGGTTTGATGTATTTGTATCAAGTTTGGAATTGATTTCAAGCTTTGAAGCATGTGCACAAAGTAGTACACAGATTCCCCCCTACATTTTCAGTTGTCCTATCACCTAGACACCCCCCCCCCCAATATTACTTAAAGTAGTCTCCTTAGTTGCCACCACAGCTCTGGCTCTGGAAGGAGGAGAAATAGGAGTCTGCAGGGTCCATCTTCATACCAGCGATTGCCTATGGCAAGTAAACATCACATGATCTCATCACGTAGACAGTCCATGTGAAAACACCCAATCAAAATGGGGCATAGCATGGTGGTGTTTGGAGATCATGCCTCACTACGTGATTCCAAAGTACAGCTCCCAAGATGCACCTTAATATTGCATATGCACAAAAACTTCAATACATGGAACTTGATTTCATGTTAAAGAAGAATCTCATCCAAGTTCACATGGGCAAATTCATTACTTTCTGACACATTTACTTCCTGGATGCCTTTATTTATTTTATTTTAATTTAATTTTATTACATTTTTATACCGCCCAATAGCCGAAGTTCTCTGGGCGGTTCACAAAAATTAAAATCATAATAAAACTACCAACAGGTTAAAAGCACAAATACAAAATACAGTATCAAAAGCACAACCAGGATAAAACCACACAGCAAAATTGATATAAGTTTAAAATACAGAGTTAGAACAGTAAAATTTAAATTTAAGTTAAAATTAAGTGTTTAAATACTAAGAGAATAAAAAGGTCTTCAGCTGGCGACGAAAAGAGTACAGTGTAGGCGCCAGGCAGACCTCTCTGGGGAGCTCATTCCACAGCCGGGGTGCCACAGCGGAGAAAGCCCTCCTCCTAGTAGCCACCTGCCTCACTTCCTTCTCTAGTATGCCTCCTGTTACACATTGTCCATTGCAATAAATAGAACAGATGCCACAATAGAACAGATACCACAAAAGCCACTGTGCATCTGCAAGGCAGAAGAAGCAAAAGCCACTGCAAATCCAATCCATCAATGAGAATGCTCTGGAGAAAGACAAAGTCAAAGTCACAAACCAAAGTCTGTGCTTCAGTGTATTCTGCCATTATCCACATCAACACAATGGCATTTTTTTTCTGGCACAAAAATTGAGGAAGAAAAATTATGCCCAGCAGTTATCAATTGAAAACAATGTTTGCAGGTTTATCACTTGAAAATTAAAGGGAGGCTTTTTTCAATTCGAAGCTCTTATTTGCTGCCAACTGCTAGATGAATTAATACTGCTGGAATGTTTTAGGCAAGGTTTGAGAAGTTCTGAGCCAAACTTGTTTGCTTTTTCTACTAAACATCACACCTTTAGCCACATATGTTTTAAATTTGATGTGTAAAAACTCAACATATGTAGCAACAATAGTATTATGATTTATGAGACAGATATAAAGAGTTATGCAAAAAATTAAAGTCTCCATCTTGTTCTGGAAGCCAAAATTAAATCCATTGAAAGCATAACAATTCACCGATTTACAGACTTCAATAAAACAACTACAATGACAAACGGATAAACGTGCTGAAAAATGGATTTCTATCATGAGATGTCTGAACTCTTGTGTATCTGTGGGTAGGCTGCCTTGATTTCTATTACTGTGAGAAACTTTGAGAGCCTAGCAGTGCTGTTGCTATTTTGAATCCAGCACTGCCTGCCTTTTCTTGTCTCTGCACCTCAGTAAAACCCACCCAAGTTAAGCTTTACAATGGTAAAAAAGAAAGATTATGATAGAATGCCGTAAGCCTCTTGAGCACTCACCTCCAAAAAAGAAAGGGAAGGCCAAAATAATATGTGGGTGGTTGCACATTTCACCTTGCACCTGGGCCCTCCAGTTTTTTGCAGATTGCTCCTGCTTTTGTAACTCTTGAACAAATTGTGCCATTCTGTCCTGTAGTGAACATTTCCAATAACCTGAATTATCAAACATATACAAACCCATTCAATCTATGTGAAAGTCTAGACCTAGATGGAAGAGCTAAAGATTATGCAATGATTTGCATTATTGTCATATTTCCCTGGACAAATGTGCTCAATGCTTGACCTAAGTTGATCAGCTGACACAGTGCCTGTTGCTCTTGTGCATCGCTTTCAAAATGCTCTGATACATGATAAATGGAAATAGCAGTGGCCCATATTCAGAGGATTTTAGAATCGTAAAATTGTGGAGTCAGAAGGGGTTCATCTAGTCGAACCCTTTGCAATGTGCAGGAAAACCAGTTTAACCATCCATGAGAGGTGGCTATCCAGTCTTTTCTTAAAAACCTCCAGAAATGGAGAACCCACATCCACCATAGGTAGACTGTTCCACTGTTGTACAGATCTTACCATCAGGAAGTTTTTCCTTATATTTAATCAAAATCTAGGTAGCTCTAACTTATGCCCATTATTTCAGGTGTTAATTTCTATGGCAATGGAAAATAGTTCTTGAACATCTTCCCTGTGGCACCTTGTTATGTAACTGAACACTGCTAACACATCTCCCCTCAGTCTTCTTTGCTCCAGACTGAACATCCCAAGTGCTTTCAGCGTGTCCTCATGGGGCATAAAACTCAGTATTCTTGGTCGTCTTCTGCGTCAGACCCAATGCCAGAGTCTTGTCCCACTGTCATCCCTATGGGCAAGCATGGTTTCTCTATGGACAAGGACTGTCCTATGTTTCCCTATGGGCAAGTACTGTCATTTGTTTTAGTACATCCCAGATTTCCTTCTGTTGCCCTGATGCTGAACACACTTACTTCAGAGTAAGCACTGTTTTTGCTACAGAAAAGATTTTTTTTTTTTAAAAAAAATCAGTTTAAAAATCTGTGACCATGTACACAGTTTTCTCATGGAAAACCTGGCTGGTTCAGTGTTGTAATCATTTGACTGGGACTGAAATCTAGTTATGCATTACTGTAGGAGAGGCGCTCTATATATGTTCAGGGACACTAATCATTACTGTACTTACAATATGATGGTCTTTACATATCGTTATCCCACAGAATCTTGCTACTGTAGTTCTGCAATACCTCCTTCTGTATCCCCACCTTTCTCTTGCCTTTTCTCCAACCTCACTTCTTTTCAGGCTGCAATCCTTTGCACATTTACCTCAGAGTACGTTCTACTGATCTCAGTGGGACTTATTTCTGAGTAGACCTGTAAGGGTAAGGTGAGGGTTAAACTGGACCTTGGGGCTGGCATGTCTTTTAATTTATGAATTTTATGGTTCCATAGGAAGGGAGATAAGAACCAGGCAGCTGTATGGGGGAGAAGTATGGGGGAGAAGACAAGCCGATTGTAACTGTCTGCTTGTCCTTGAGTGATTAACCATCCCGGGCAGAGGTGTGAAGACATTCCGCGCATCAAAGCTGAAGGGAGGGGGGAAGGAGTGAAAAGAAGAGTATAAAGACCTCCCTGTGAAAGGAACAGGGGGTGTCGGCTGAGATCGGTCTGGGGTGACGTATGACTGTAGTTATAGTTTTTAGCTTGCTTGCTCTGGGTTCTTACATATATATATGCATGCTTTTATAGTTTTATTCTGCTAATCCCATGTATTCCTACCCTTTTCCTAATAAATGGTCTTAAACCTCATATTTTGTGAGCTGTGAGTGTCTGTGCCTGGGGATCCGTGCTAAATCCAGTCAAGAAACCAGCAGATTGCTGGGCACTTTTCCTTTACAAGACCTACATAAGATTGCTCCCTCCCTCCCTCTGGGAAGGTGTCAAAGGCACTTGCTACAAGCTAAGGAGTGGGAGAGATTAAGCCCAAAGAGAGAGGGGTTCTCGTCTCCCTTCTGAAGTAGCTTTGCCCGTAGGATGGGGTGGGTTTGAAAAGAGCAGGGACCCACCATGAAGGACACGTATGCAGCCAGAGATTCTCAAAAGTCAGGGGCAAAGCGTTGGTCAGGACGGCTGGGCTGTGGGGCAGGCAGTGGAGAGCAAGTGCTAAAAGGGGCAGCTGGAAGACGTGTGGGTTATTTCTTGTGTGCTCCTGGTTTCTTACCATGAGATCAACAGCAGCAACACCGTGCCCTGGTTGTCTTCCCCTGCTCTTCCTCCCCAGCCCTCCTAAACTAGGCTGGAAATGCTCACGAGGGCGAGGGGAGCTCGTTCTTTTTCTTCCCTCCTCTTTTCAGGCAACAACCAGCGCACATGACGTAAGGCTGGCCGGCCTCTTTCCAGGCTCCTCCATCCCTGCCCAGAGGAGGAGCCCCGACCTGCCACTGTTTGCAGGGGGTGGCACTTGATGAACCGGCTGGCCCTGTTCCCTCCAGCCGCCCAGCCTCTTCTCCTTGCATAGAAACAAGACTTTAAGCAAGGGCAGGCCAGGAAGGCAAGCAGGGAGGCAGGCAGACAGCCATGCTTCCCCCATGCAAGTGGGCTCCCTCTTTCTCTCACACCCCACCTTAGCACTCCAGAGGCCCACCAGACAACCAAGGAAAAAGTTGTGCATGAATTAACTGGCCAATTCTCACTCCCCACTATAAAAGGTGATAAGAGCCCATGATTAAACAGAAATCCTTCTAATATTCAGCTTTAAGCAGAACTGGCTCTCTTTCTTTTAGTTGCTCCTTCTCCAGCCCCACTCAAGGGACTAAACCATCTACATTACATCGACACTCAAATAATCCTAAAAGACTGATGGGGCAGTACTTTGCAAATGTCATGCTTTGAATAATGGAGGCTGGTAGCTCCTATGCCATTGGGGCAGTGAATCCAGTTTCAGCCAAAATACCAAAGGAGCTATCCTAGGGGCTGGACGCATTTTGGGGAATTGGTTTCAGCACCTTTAGAGTTCTGTCTGAAACCTAGAGTGGGTTCAATGCCCCACTGGCATAGGAGCCACCAGTCATCACTGCCTTTGAGACTCGCTGCCCGTGCACCTTCACCCCATGCTGCTGCCACCACCGCTGTGCCCGTGCTGCCACTGCCATGCCTGTGCAGCCGCTACCGCCGCCATGCCCATGCTGCTGCTGCTGCCATTGCCACCGTTTGCCTAGCCAGCCAGCCAGTGTTTTTTCTCCCTTTGGTGCGTTTATGCGCTTAAGACCTCTCCCAGAAATATCAAGTTTCGTGAGACCTCTGGGATGCAGTGTCTGAATGGGCTAAGAAGGGCTAGGTTATCTTTTTTATCATTATTAGCTAAGATCCTGTGTAACTGGGTTATTTGCTATGATAGCGGCAGAGTGAAGCGGTTCATCACAGATCGTATTTTGAATAATGAAAATAATATCAAAAACTTGTATTTTAAGTGTTTTCATAGAATCATAGAATGGTAGAATTGGAAGAGTCCTCTAAGGCATCAAGTCCAACCCCCCTGCTCAATGCAGGAATCCACATCAAAGCATCCCTGACAGATGGCTGTCCAGCTGCCTCTTGAAGGCCTCTAGTGTGGGAGAGCCCACTGCCTCCCTAGGGAATTGTTTAAAACAGTTTTTATGAAACTGTTTTAAATTTCTTTGTGAACAAACATTAAAAAGCACATAGAAATTATGTAAACAAAGGACTGATAGACTAGGCCAACCTCAAAGGCGTAATGAACTGAGTTGGTTTCTTCCTCTGTCATGCAGACTGTACGTTCACTGATCATATGGAATTATCATGACTCACACCTATCCAGTATCTCCATTTTTATGGTATGAGGTGGGGGAAACACCATGGACATCCTTCCGGTGTTCTGTACTAAAAGAGGATTGGCTGCCATCCAGTCTTCCTGATTCTCTCCTCAGTGATTATTCACAGCTGCTGAGCTGATGAGTAAACTTAGCTCCAGTAATCTTTGCATATGAAACAGCTATGAAGGAGTCCTAAGAAAGGCACCACAGCGTGGAACACTACACTCATCTGTTGGGAACCTGCCATGTATGCAGCTGCCAAATTTCACAGCTGGCTCAGTTCAAGTGAAATGGGATCTACTCTGAACTTTCCTTATCCTCCTTCCCAATAGCAAATCTTTCCAAACCAGAAGCATGTATTATATTTGTAAATTAGATTAACTTCTCTTGTTGAGATTAATTTTCAAGTCTCTTCTTATCCTGATGTCTACTTGAATATAAGGATTTATTTGGAACATTGGCTCCAACTCTGAAAAGACAAGCAGTCTTATATGGTTACATAGGCTGACCCTATGGAAAGGAGGACAGGGCTCCTGTATCTTTAACAGTTGTATTGAAAAAGAAATTTCAGCAGGTGTCATTTGTATATATGGGGAACCTGTTGAAATTTCCTCTTCATCACAACAGTTAAAGCTGCAGGTGCCCTGCCCTTTTTTAAATCTGGTCACTCTAGTACAGCTCCTGCAGCTTTAACTGTTGCGATGAAGAGGGAATTTCACCAGGTTCTCCTTATGTACAAATGAGACCTGCAGAAATTCCCTTTTCAATACAACTGTTAAAGATACAGCATCCCGGTCCTCCTTTTCATATGGTCACCCTAGGTTACAGTTACATACTAAAATGTTATAATAAAATTAGGGCTACAATATTTAATCAATTAGTTAGACTAATTTATTGAAATAATTTTAACTGACTAAAGAGGTGTTGTGATTAATGAGCAGTAGATTTTTACTTTTTAAACCAATTTTTAAACGTAAAAATATAAAAACTGCAGACGACAAACTCTGTCTTAAGAGCCATTCTTCACTTTTCTCTCACATATGAGCAAAAATCTTTGAATAACATCTAAAATGACACCTGCTGTTACACATGTGTTCATCATTTAAAAACAATGAAAATATGCTGCTTTCAGAAATAATGTATTATAGAATTTAATACACTCTTAAGGAAATTAATATTCTTCTAGTTGGCTACAGAAATCAACTAATCTGTCTGTTCTGTATGGCATTAAATAAAGCAGAATGCAAGGAAACCCTCAACCCTTCCCTGTCTCCTTTAAGTGCTGTTGTCCAGCTGGTACTGAAGGGGTCTGAAGCAGCAGTGAGTCTTTGCGCTCCTTCGCTGAAATTGTTGTTTGGATTTGTAAGACTTTATTTCCCCAGCTTCTTCTTTAGAGATTAAAATAATTTTATTGGATTCTGTTTTGCATTCACATTTATTTAATTAAGGTTTCTAGTGTAAAGTCTTGTTAGAAGAG
Organism: Elgaria multicarinata webbii; assembly: GCF_023053635.1. Lineage (NCBI taxonomy): Eukaryota > Metazoa > Chordata > Lepidosauria > Squamata > Anguidae > Elgaria > Elgaria multicarinata. The sequence continues at coordinate 718,607 of NC_086173.1, forward strand.
GAATTTGTTATTGGTTTCCTTTGGCTGACCATAGAGAGAATTCTGATGTGGTGACTCAAGGAGTTGGTTGGCACTTCAACTAGGGACAATTACATTCCTTATTTTAAATACTAAATGTATGTATTTAAAGGTTACTTTGACAGTTGTGAAAAGACAAAGTAAAAAGCTATTTACATGCCTTCTTGGAATAGCAAAATAATTTATAAATTAAAGCCTCAAAGCACTTAGTCCAGGGGTCCCCCATCTTGAAAAAGTGCCGTGGACCCTGGCTTTCCTCTTGCTGCCCAACTGACAAGGTGTGAAAGCGCACACTGGCTTTGCTTTTCTGTGCTGTCTGGGTGAAAAGTAAAATCCAGTAGAGTTAAAACAGATACTCTTGAATTTACATGATTTTTGCATGGAGTTCCCAGAAAACCACCATCAAACCACATCTGTCTGCATGGAATGAACCACAGAAACATGGCTTAAGTCCAACAGAAGTGGCTTGTTTATATAATCCCTGACTCAATGTACTGGCTATCTCCCCCCCGCCCGCCTTTTAAGGCTCCAGAACTAGCCGGAGGATGAGAATCCAAGCTACAACTTATGTGGGAAAAGATAAAATTGCAGTTCCTGTTTTGATATTAATGTATCAGCCAGAAGAGTCCTATTTTGATAGTCAGCAGCTTCCTGAATTATTTCAATATGAGCTAATTTCTGCCTTCACCCCTTGTAATGTCATGTCAGATGAGATGGCATCAGATGCTCAACAAATGAAGCTATCTAAGACCTTAGCTTTCCAAATTAACTATTTACCCTGTCAATTTAAAGCTAAGAATGTCCTGTCCTGTAAATCTTTAAATGGCAGCTCTGGGAATGTAAGAGGAATAAATATTATTTATTTATTTATTTATGACATTTTTATACCGCCCAATAGCCGAAGCTCTCTGGGCGGTTCACAAAAATTAAAACCATAATAAAACAACCAACAGGTTAAAAACACAAATACAAAATACAGTATAAAAAGCACAACCAGGATAAAACCATGCAGCAAAATTGATATAAGGTTAAAATTCAGAGTTAGAACAGTAAAATTTAAATTTGTTAAAATTAAGTGTTAAAATATTGAGAGAATAAAAAGGTCTTCAGCTGGCGATGAAAAGAGTACAGTGTAGGCACCAGGCGGACCTCTCTGGGGAGCTCGTTCCACAGCCAGGGTGCCACAGCGGAGAAAGCTGTTAATTCATAAACAAACAGCCTTTTAAAATGAATGGTGGTGACAGTCCCTGTATTTAGAAACAGTGAAGAGTGTTGTGGCACCTTGAGTTAACACATTTCTGATGGCATAATTTATTAGTCTTTAAAGTACTGCAAAGCTCTTTGAAAGTGCTTGCTTGCTGCAACAGAATAACATGGGCTACCCGAGTTACTGACTGAAGTTGGAGGACTGAGATGCAATCATGGTTCCTTTCATTTTCTGGCACACCAGGAGGTATTAGGAATGGGTGAGAATTTCATTTCAGTTTGTTTTTGATAAGAATTCACCAAACTTCTCAAAATTCTCTGTATTCAAAATGGAAAAAAAAAATCTAAATCAAATGTGGGAGAACCTGAAACAGACAAATTTGTCAGGCCCAGAGATGTGCGTGTTTAGCTCTTAAAAGCCTGGGGTTGAATCCCTGGGTATTCAATCCATGTTAGGGTTTTATGAAAAGGCTCACCTTTAACAGCTCTATGGGAGCCAAGTACAACATGGTTCTTTCCATGCTGGCGATAGCTATACTGAATTTAGCTGGTCCTGATTGGTGAAAAATTCATTTCAGTTTGATTTTGATATGAACTTACAAAAAAATTACAAATTTCTTCAGATTCTGGTTGGAAAGAAATTGAGATTTTAAAAATTCAAACATGGGAGAAAGTAAAACTGACAGATTTGCCTATCCTTTGGAGGTACCAACAGATTGGAAGACCCTCTCAATAAATCTGAGTAATGGGAGTCTGAAACGCCATGCAGAGAGTGGAAGGCTGGGCGTGGCATACAGTTTAAAGGTCACACAAACATCATTTCTTCATCCTCCACTTTGCTCCTTAAAGTGCTTGCTGCAAGTGACACCGCAGGGGTGGAATGTGGCTGCTACCCTCTGCCAGAAACATGATCTCAAAGGCTGTGAAAGTGAGAGTGAAAAATGACATGCGCAATGGAAACCGCAGGAGGCAATTTGAGGCTGGCAGAATTGACTTATTCAGCCTGGAGGTTGGCCAGGACTTTAGAGGGAAACATGCTACCAAAAATGCCTGGAGTTATAACATTAGGAATGACCCATTTCTTCCCATAGTAAAAAAGCTATACGGTTAGATAAAAATTAGGTGGTGGCTGTTGGTGCTGCTGCTGCTGTTATTCTGAGACATCTGTCTAATTTGACGCAAAGCTACATCATGAAAAGTTGTGTGGAGGAGTCCAGCATGGGAGGCAATTGAGAGTCATCTGTTTCTCCCCTGACAACGTTGAGCTGGGGTGGGTGAGGCTTCAAAACAGGGGTGGTGGTGCAGGCCCTCCCTTCAGTGAGGGGAGTGATGCGATCAGTGAATTTTGCTGCTGGAGATCATGACGTTCAATTTCCAAGAGTGCTGTAGCAAAAGTTAGTGACAGGGTTACCTATCTGAAGGGGGCTGAGGTGGGACCCCTGCCCGGCTCCTTACCCGAAGGTGAAGTTTTGTCATCTCTTTCAAATTTTACCTTCCAAATGATTAAAAAACAAACAAAAAAGGTAAGGGGGCAGGGGTGGGGGCGGGGGCCTGGCCTACCTGGCGTTGCCGGCCCCGCCATCCATGCGTTGCCGGCGCCGCCGCCAGGTAAGGGAGCAGGGAGGAGGGACGCTTACCTTCCTCTGTCGCGGGCTTCGATTGAGGCCCCGGTTGAAGGCGGAAGTGAAGGCCGAGGCCTCTTCTGGCTTCAACCGGGGCCTCAATTGAAGCCCGCGACAGAGGAAGGTAAGGGGGCGGGGTGGGTGAGTGGCTTATCTTGTGCCGCCGCCGCTGTCCATATAGTGATGGCAGCGAAGCCAGATCTCGCTCCGCAGAGCGGAGCAGGAGACGGGCAGAGCGGCGCGAAGAGGATCGGGCCCGATCCAGATTTTCCGGATCGGGCCACGAAGCGGATTGGGGGGTCCATGCACACCCCTAGTAGAAACAGCCCAAGTCATTGGCATATTCTTTTGTTACCCTTAAATGTTGACAATGCTATGTCCTTGTACCACACCCAGAACTAGACCTTATCCAAGCACCACTCATGTCTAAGAGTCTTGGACTGGTTTTCCAGGATCACACAGCATTGCAAAGTAAGGGAGAAGAACTGAGTTAGATGAAAGGAATTTACCCTTTCAAATGGACTTGTTGGCCTGTACAGACTTGGCATTCCAAAGCAAAGAGAATGTAGACACTTGTTATCTGGCAATCAAGCAACACCTCTTTCTAATGCCTTTGAAGCTGAACCTGAGTTCTGTGTGATTCATCTGTAGTCTAGTGATACATGTTTTCCTGGCTTTAAAAAAAGTGACCTACTTAATCTCTTAACAGTTCAGAGTTCAGCTCTACTGCTCTCTTTAAATAGATTTATTTATCATTGATTGTCAAAATGCAGTTGCAATTGTAATGCTCCTTTTACAACTCCAGGCACTCAATAAAATCTTCTCTAGTTTTGTGCAGTTGTATTGCTTGCACTGCATGAACATCTGCAGGAAACATATGTGTTTGGTGCTTGGTTCAAGCAATGTAAAATTTCTACTTGGCAGTGCTTTTAGTTAGGTACAAAGCAGAATTAAATGCAGCTACATATTGAAGGCTACCCATGACATTTTCTTTGGAAGGAATTATGGGGAGAAACTTTCATGAATGGGGAGATTTAACTATGAACACCAGGCTGGGGAAGACTTGGAGGTTATCATCTCAAACCCCTTGACACGCTCACATTATCCTATATACATAAGAAGAACCATGCTGGATCAGTCCAAGGGTCTATGTAGTCCAGCATTCTGTTCACACAATGGCCAACCAGCTGCCAACCAGGTACCCACAAGCAGGACACGGTGCAACAGCACTGTCTCACCTGTGTTCCTGAACAGCAGGTGTTTATAGGCTTATTGACTCTGATACTGGAGGTAGCACACAGAAATTTATCCAACTCCCTTTTGAAGCCATCCAAATTGGGGGCCATCGCTACATCTTGTAAAAGCAAATTCCATAGTTTAACTATGTGTCGTGCGAAGAAGTACTTCCTTTTATCTGTCCTGAATCTCCCACCGATCAGCTTCATGGGTTCTAGTATTACGGGCAAGGGAGAAAAATAAAACAAACACATGCTAAAGAGCACACAACTGTATGAAACACGCTATTTACAAGTCAGATTGTTTTATACAAGTCAGATTACAGGCATCATCCAGTTTTAGTTGCCCTTTCCTGCCCTTTTCCAGCACTACAGTATCTTTTTTTTAGGTGTAGTGACCAGAACTGTACACAGTACTCCAAATGTGGTCGCACCATAGATTTCTATAAGGGCAGTATGATACTGGCGGTTTTATTCTTAATTCCTTTTCTAATACATGGAGTTTGCCTTCTTTACAGTGGCTGCACACTGGGTGGACATTTTCATTGAGCTGTCCACCAGTGCTCCAAGATCTCTTTCTTGGTCAGTCACCACCAGTTCAGATCCCATCAGGTTATACTAGGTTGGGATTTTTTGCCCCAACATGCATCACTTTACATTTGCTTACATTGAACCATATCTGCCATTTGAGTGCCCCCTCTCCCAGCTTGGAGAGATCCTTTTGGAGCTCCTCACAATCCCTTTTGATTTTAACCACCTATAATCATTTGTTGTCATCAGCAAACTTGGTCCCAGTGCAGATCCCTGTGGGATCCCAGTGTTTACTTCATTCCATTGGGAGAATTTACCATATACCCAGAGCTATTGAAGCAGCCCAACAAACTTTTCAAAAGATCTTTAGTTCTTTGAACTTCAGGTACTGGTTGTGACAAAATTTAACTCTGGGAGCTCAGATTCAAATCCCATCTCAGTCGGAGGGATTCACTGTCTTAGGCAAATGAGAAAAGGATCAGATATAACATTTGGAGTCAAATAGGGTGACCATATTTGGGAAACCAAAAAAGAGGACACCTAGTGTGTGTGTGGGGAAGCAGCCTTCTGAGTCCTGCAAAAAGTACGTTATTCCCCTGCCACCTTAAAGAACCCGATTGGAGTGGAGGAGGGGAAAAGATTTCATTCTATACCACCACCATCCACTCCAATTGGGGCCTTTTCTATAATGTCCACGAATGACCCACTTTCCCCTTTAAGACCTCAATTGGAGGTCGGGGTGGGGGAATGATGTGCCTCAAGAAAGCATGTCCTTCACTCCTGCCATGCTAATGGCAGCCTTAAAGGGGAAGGTGTGTCATTCCAGGACATTATTGAAAATTATAGAAAATCCCCCCTGACACTATGGAAAGAACAAAAACCAGGACAAATCCGGGGAAATCCTGACAGTTGGTCACCCTATAGTCAAACAAACCACAGTGTAAGAAGAAGGCCTAATCTACACCAAGCAGGATATTGCACTATGAAAGCGGCATGAAAGTGGTATATAAAAGGCAGGAGCCACACTTCTGCTTTATAGCGGTATTGAAGTGCACTGACAATTGCTGGGGCCCATTGACACATACCATATACCCCTTTAATACTGCTCTATCCTGCCTGGTGTGGCTCCTGCCTATTATATACCACTTTCATAGTGCAATATCCTGCTTAGACCCAAGTGAGGAACGTTAGCCTGTCTTCCTTTTGTCCTCCTCTTGTGTGATCAGCTTCTTGGAAGACTCCTGTTTTGTAAAATTACAGGTTCCTACCACAGTTTGATGCTAGTTTGCAATTCTTAAAACGTGTGTTGCTTCTTTATTTTTTTAGGATGCCTTACCTTCTCTATGCTTTTGTGGGCAATTTGCATGAACATGACACAAAAGGCAAACATACCCCTAGATAAATTCCCTGTCAAATTTGAGAAGGAAGGCAAAAGTGGTTTTTTGGTGTGTGTTTTGCAAGGGGAGCCTTAAAGTTTGGGTGGTTTTTTTTTAAAGGGATGCTCTTCCTCTCCTGTGGCTTTGTGGGCAGTTTGCTGAGTTGGTTGTTGTGTCTGGTACGTACACACACACACACACACACACGTAGAGTAGAACTTGTTGCAAACTATTACACACCGCTTTGTCTTGATCCGCTTCATCTCAATCTGCAGCTCTCCCGACCCGTCTCCGCCTTTGTCGAAGGCGAATCAGGCTGCTCTGCTATCGCTCTACAAAGCAAAGCAAAGCGGAGCACATCCCTAATAACAATAATTAAATATAACTTTAAAACATGGAAAAGGATCATTTTAAAACGCAACTTTAAACATATATTGAAAAATATAAGAGAGGGGAAACCATGGATGTCACCTTGGACTATTTGGAAGAAGGATGCAGCAATTATGTAAAAATGCCCTTGAGTGCCATTTTTCTTGGTAGAAGGACAGATAACAAATCAAATCAATAAATAAAAACATATGAAAAGCACATGGCATGGGAATAACTATAAATTTGCACATTTTGACCTGACACATATGTCAGGTAAGAAGCAAACCTAATTCACTTGTAAAGTCATTGTGTGACATTGTGGCCTTTGCTAGACCTGGTGGGAAATCCGGGGGACAGGAGGGGAGACCTTGTGTTATGAATAATGTGAGATCTCGCCCTTATTCACTCTGGAAGAGAGCTGTTGCGGGCGCCATTTTTTTAACTTTTAAAGCAGCGGCAGTAGCGCAGGAGCCAGGAATGGTAAGTAGTTGTGTGTGTTTTTTAAAAATCCTCCTTCCCCCCATCCGCGATCTCTTCCCCTGGCCCCGTTCTCCTTCCCCCCCATCTGCTATCTCCCCCTGGCCCCGTTCTCCTTCCCCTGCCCGCGATCTCCGATCCCCCCCGCCCGCCTGTGATGTCCAATGCTAGGGTGACCATATGAAAAGGAGGACAGGGCTCCTGTAACTTTAACAGTGGTATTGAAAAGGGCATTTCAGCAGGTGTCATTTGTATATATGGAGAACCTGGTGAAATTTCCTTTTTATCACAATGGTTAAAGCTACAGGTGACCTGCCCTCTGTTAAATCTGGTCACTCTAGTATAGCTCCTGCACCTTTAACTGTTGTGATGAAGAGGGATTTTCACCATATACAAATGATACCTGCTGAAATTCCCTTTTCTATGCAACTGTTAAAGATACAGGAGCCCTGTCCTCCTTTCCACATGGTCACCCTACCAATGCCCACCATGTCCAATCGCCTGTCCGCCTGCCTGCGATGTCCAATCCCCATTCCCCCTGGCTCCGTTTTCCCCTCCTATATCCCCACCCTGCCCTGATGGCTGCAGAGCTCCTACGGAGCGCTGCGCATCTCCGCCGCTTTTCCCAGCTACTTGCGAGTAAATGCGGTAGCCGGGAAAAGTGGTGGAACGGGCTTTTTACCGGGCCAGAAGCGATGCCAGTAATCCCGGGCCAAGGGAGGTTTACCCCTGCCTGAGCCCAGGATCCCCTGTGCATCATCTGGACGCACAGTGGCTGGCCCAGGGCTCATACTGGGCTAAACCCTGGTCTAGCAAGGCCCTGTGTCTTACTTGCCATTTCTGACTACCCCTGGTATTGATTTCTGTGTCAAAACAATGTGCACAAGATGGGCCCCTGAGAGAATATGCTTAAAAACATTTCAGTGGTGAGGCTGGAGTTCAGGAAATCATTTCATTGTTTGACTTGAATGCAGCTCAAAGGCTTGCAAAAGTAGACTCTGAACAGTGACATCAGACACACATGCTGTTGTTGTTTTGTCTTCTTTGTGTAGCACCATTCATGTACATCAGATCGTGTGTGACAAGACTTGCTTTGAAGGCAATGAAGCAGTGATACTAGACCACGTCATACTAGAATTCTTGATTTTAAAGGAAGCAAAAGCTGAGTGTAGCGATACACGTACTCTGGATTTTAGGAAAGCTGATTTTAATAAACTCAGAACCATGTTAAGTAAGGTCCCATGGAAAGTGGCCCTAATGAGAAAAGGAGTCCAAGATGGGTGGGAGTTTTTTAAAAAGGAAATTTTAAAGGCACAATTACAAACAATTCCAACAAGGAAAAAAGATAGAAGGCAACAGAAGAAACCAATGTGGCTTCACAAAAAGCTTAGAGATGACCTGAAAACAAAAAAGGATATATATAGGAAGTGGAAGGAAGGCCAGGCTACAAAAGAAGAGTACAGACAGGTGGTGCAGAAGTGCCGAAATGGCGTCAGGAAGGCTAAAGCTGAGAATAAGCTGAGATTAGCGAGGGATGCTAAAAGCAATAAAAAGGCCTTCTTCATATACGTGAGTAGTAAAAGACAGAGGAAAGAAATGGTGATTCAACTGCTTAATGAGGATGGCAAATTGATAACAGATGACAAAGAAAAGGCTGAAGTGCTCAATTCCTACTTTGCCTCAGTCTTCTCCCCAAAGCGGGTCTATGACCCCCCCCTGGAAAAAGTGAATCACAAGTTGAGGGGGCAGGATTGCAGTTTGAGATTGATAAACAAATGGTCAAAGAACACCTAATTTCCTTGAATGAGTTCAAATCTCCAGGGCCCAATGAGCTACATCCTAGAGTAATGAAGGAGCTAGCGGAAGAACTCTCAGAACCACTCAGAACCACCTTTGCAAAATCATGGAAGATGGGCGATGTGCCAGACGACTGGAGGAGGGCTAACATTGTCGCTATCTTCAAAAAGGACAAAATGGAGGAACCTGGGAACTACAGACCAGTCAGTCTGACATCCATCCCTGGGAAAATTTTGGACCAGATTATAAAGAAGTCAGTCTGTAAGCACCTTGAAAGTAATGCAGTGATTACTAGAAGCCAGTATGGATTTGTCAAGAACAAATCCTGTCAGACTAATCTGATCTCATTTTTTGATAGGGTAACCTCCCTCTACCAGGAGCAGGTCCTGGTGAAAATCCTTCTTCATCACAAGAGTTGAAACTGCAGGAGCCCTGCCCTCTTTTGTATCTGGTCACTCGAACTATACTCTTGCAGCTTTAAATGTTGTGATGAAAAGGGAATTTCACCAGGTGCTGCATGCATACAAATGACACCTGCTAAAATCCCCTTTTGTACACAACTGTTAAAGATACAGGAGCCCTGCCCTCCTTTCCATAGGGTTGCTCATTCAAGGCCAAGCTACTCCAAAACAATTTGCATTACAGCAGAGGACAATCCCTCTGCTTGACCCACTACTGTGAGGATTGCAGCTAAACTCAGAGAGGGTGGCAAATGATTCAATTGTCCTTGCTCATCTGGGTGTATGAATTTAAATCAAAGTGACTTAATCGATGGTGCAAATCAATGATGATTTAAATCAAGGTGATTAAAATCAAAAATTTAAATCAATAATGATTTAACTCAGCAAAAAAGGAAAACATTAACTCAATTATTTAAATCAAGTTGCCCATTGAAACATTTTCATATATTTCCTGAAAAGTGGTGAAAATCTGGCCACCAAACTATGTTAATTTACAACTAAGTAGAGTATTGTTTATAGCGTTTCATTCCTACAAGCATGCTTTGCATTTCTTTGCCTTAACTGTGCACAATTTATGCATCTTTTTTTTTTACATATGCATATTTGGTTTTTTGTTTTTGTTTTTACAAATATTCCCATATAGGGTCCTTCTTATGACCAGCACCTGCCACAGTTTGAGATTAACAGTACAATCCTATACATGTCGCCTCAGAAGTATGTTCCATTGAGCCCAATGGGGCTTTATCCCATGTAAGTGGACGTCGGGCTACAGCCTCAGTAGGGCAATACAGGAACAGGCACATGGACAATTTTCTCTTCTCTTTTTCTTTCTATTGTGGCTCCGTTCTGCTTTACTCTATCTTGGCCAGGTCTTGCCCTTATAAAGCACAATGTAGCAAATGAAAGCAAAAATGCCCATGGTTTGGATGTCCCTGCTTTAGGTTGCAACATGCACACTGACCTGGGAGTAAGCCTCATTAACAGAGCTGGGAGTTACTTCTGAGTAAACATTTAATTAATTTAAAACATTCCTTTAAAACATTAATGTAGAGGCATGTTTAGAATAGCATGTTTAGATTTCATTCAAGAATGACTCGGCCTATTAGGTACATGTGGGGTGGCTCGCTCTCCTGAATGTTCTTCTTCTCTTTCCTGAATGTTCTTCTGCTGCAGTTTGCATCCACAAATTTAGCCACTACCGCAGCAGCAGCATTCAGTTTATTGTTTAGCCAGATAGCCATGACTGTTTGACAGAAGAAAAATCTCAAACCCAGAAAGAAGTGGAATAAATCCACTTTCCTGTGCAGCCGATTTGCTTCGATGAAGGGCTGCAACTTGTTGTTGGAAACCTTTCCCAGTTAGCCGTTTTAATGTTTCTGTGATACCTCCTCAGACATTGTGCAGACCACTTGGGGAAGTGAGTCCCTCTGTAATCTTGGGAGAATAACTAGAGTGGACACACTCTGAATGTGACTTCATCGTCTCCTAAAACACACGAGATACAAATACTTTGCACATTTGGAATGAATTCCCTGGGGAAGCACAGCTGGTCCCACATACAGCAGCGGCTCTAAGAAGCACTTCCAGCCCACATGCTGTAGTTCAGTTTCTGTGGTGGAAAAGTAATCAAGCATCCAGCACTTTGAAACAGACTTCGCATGTTAACTACCCTTTCCCGTCAGACGTTTCCAGACATATCTGACCCTCCATAGGAAATGAGTAACATTTCTTTGTGGATTGCTAATGAGCAGTGGAGGAATAGCTTTTCTCCCCTCTACACAACCCATTACGCAAACATTCCAAATGTGAGATGGTAGCTGTTCCGTGAACATCCCCAGCCAAGCTTTCTCTCTATCAGGTTACGGCAGATGCTAGGTGGTCCCTCCCCAACTTGTTTTATTTCTGCATGGCATTTGATAATAGACCCCTGCCTTGAGCCAGATCCGCATGGCTTATCATGACATGTGAACAGGCCCTACATATCGTGATGCCTTGTCCACAGCTTTCATGTGAAGCATGAAAGCATGTGATGGTGAAGTGTGCAGCAAACACGTGCTTTTGATTTCAGAATATCTTATTTCCTACTTCCTGTGTTGCCTTTTTGTATTATTTCTGAGGCTTCTAATGACACCAGAGATTTAAGGTAGCTTTCTAAGAATATAGTTTCATTACCAGGATAATCTGAATTGTATAAAGCATCTGATTATTCTTTTATTAATGTCCCTCAGATATCTTAGCATGATTATGAGCTCCATCACACCTACCCCCCCCCCGATATCCACCCACGTTTTTAACCTCCATTTCATTAGTGCAGCAAGCACTGGTCACTTTCACATGTGTGTGTTGTTGCACTATTTCATCCCACCCTGCCCCTTCTCCTCCCCCTCCAGTTCATTGGTTCTTGTCATTGATGGATAGCTGCCTTCCCCTCTCTCTGGCTTTGTTGTCTAGTAGGGGTGTGCGGGGTGGGGCTGCTCCACCCCAAACTGTTCCATTTTTGGTTAACCGCTCTATTATAGCTTATGAGAATTAACAAAAATGCTTACAGTGCTGCCATTTTTAAAGATAAAGAGATGAAACTTGGCACCGTGATAGCTCAGTTTATAAAAGTAGAGATCATCTGTGCATCGCCAAAGTAAAGGATAAAAGCTCCCACCATAAATGCACAGGGGTGAATTAACACAGAATCAGAGGGAGGGGATGGTTTGAGAGGAGAAAATTTAAAAAAAATCCTAAAAAATCAAGGGATGAACTGATCTGCTTCAAACTTGGCATGCTTAAAGCCCTACTTAAGAGCTATCACAGTGCCAAGTTACCAATTAAGGATTTTTGGTTAAGCAGCAGGGTTAATGGTGTCATGTGCAATGCATTTTCCCTAACCAGGTGCCCCTGTTAACCATATTATGGTCGGCTTCACTAACCCTGTTATGCAGCAGGGTTAGAAGTACTAACTTTGGCTTAAGATGTCATATGCAAGGCACCTGTGGTTAAGGGGCCGAAATCATAGAGCTAGCAGTATAGAGCAGCCTGAATAGTTTGGGTCCCTCTAGCCTACTGGCTCACTCACTGCTCCTGACTGCTGCAGTGCTAGTATGGCTGCTGCTACTGCCATTTTGCATCATTGGCCCCGTTTTTCGAGCGAAACATGCACTTTAAATGGCTATGTACTGAAGCTACTCCTTTTTTACTTCCCCCATACTAACCAGCTCTCTTTCCTACTTGGTGAAGTGCCATTACCCCTACTGCAAACCAGTTGCTTGTCCTACATTCCCGACATTGCAGCTTGATGATGCGACTTGGTTGCGCTTTTTGGGTGGCTCCCACTAGAAGTATCACAGGCCTGGAAGTACTCTGAATATAAGGTGACCATCTGGCCAGTTTTGCCCGGACAGGTCCGAGAAACAAGGGGCAAACTGGGGTCCTGGGGAATTAACAAAATTAATTATAATGTCTTGGCAATTTGCCCCACCCAAGCCCCTCTCGTGAACCCATCCAGGCTTTTTCTTGGCTGTCACCATTGTGCTGGCCAAGAAAAGGCCCAGATCAGTGCAGGGGAGGGCCTTGAAGGATGAGTTTTTGGGCTTCTGGAAACACATCCCCCCAGCCCCTCCCAGCACTGATCCGGCCTTCTTCATGACCTGAGCGATCCCAGAAAGGATGTGGGAAACAGGAAACCCCTTGGAAAGGCCACAAAGATATTTTTTAAAAATGCAGAGAAGTTGTGCTCTGTTCAGGAAGCTACAAAATGTGGCTTTCCTTCTTTCTTTTTCTTTGTGTGGTTGTGAAAAATGGTGGTTGCGAAGAGCAAGAGGATAACCACTATCAGGATGCCTGAGGACCTGGCTGCTGAGTCCTTGAGGCTGGTGGAGTGGGGGCAATCTGGCATAATTCTGAATGCTATGTATGTGAAATTGCAGGGATGTGCGCTAAAGGTGTGTCCCCTCAGTTGTTTCTCTTCCTGCATGTGTGAACAGCATGTGGGTGTCATAGCCTGCACAGTCCCTGATTGGTGGTGTTTCCGGGGACAGTGGGGAAATGTCTGCCCTATGTTGCCTGTACATATTATTCCAAATCACCCCTTTAGAAGAAAGATGCTAGATCAAAAAGGATCAAGCCCTCTGTCTCTCTTTACAACATTCCAAATTTATACCAGGAATTCCTGTTCTTTTAGATGTAGACATGGTTGTGTGTGCATGATGGAATCAGTATACCCATTAGTGCTATGCTGTAAAGGAGGGGAAAGCTTTTGCGGAAGGTGATGGTGAGGAAGCTTTTTGCTTAGTTTTTAAGGATGGATTTGCGGTCCAACACAGCAGATAGAGGAAAAGGTAGATATGCATGCAAATGGGAAAGAATCGGTGTTGAAATGCTAGTGCATGTGTTTTTTCCCAAAGTGAATAAGATTTTTACTTTTTTTTACTTTTATCAGAGGGCCGTTTCCCTGACTTTTGTTCTGTATTCTATAATTCTGCTATGCTCCTAACTTCATGTCTTGTTATGCCATCAGACTTAATCTTCCATTGTCACCTTGTAAAGGAAAACCTCTTAATGCCTCTCATTGTTTTCCCATTTTTGGACCCTTGAAGTCAAACTGAAGGAGTTGCAGTAAAATAAAATTTATACTGTTACACCAGTGATTTCAGCTAGGACACTATTAAAATGGCTCAGTATAACAGCTTATGTGTTTTTCTTTAGTAGCCCATACATATTTTTTGGGGGTCCCTGACAAAATACTGCATTTACTATTACTACTAAATAACCAGTTGGCAAATAATGTACATAATAATAATGTCATGGGACCGGGTGTCCTAGCTGAATCATTGGTGTGGAATTCTATGCACCCTTGTTCAATGTTAAATCCTAAGGTTTAACACTGAACAATCTCAACTTATGCCAATATGAGTGAGATTTCCTAAAACCTTTGCTGGGTCATCATACTTGGGATCAGGAATTTTGAGTCATGAAGGAAATTCTTTCCCAACATAGATATTTGTTTTTAGCCATCCTCTGTGGTATGTGGTTTGGCTCACTTGCTTGAGTTATTTGTGTCTACTTGATCAGTAGTGCAAAGGAAGAAGTGGATCTCTAACTGGTGCTAGAAGATAGTAATTCATTTTCAATAATGCATTTTGACTGGGGGGATTCCACACGTCATACTGAGGCCGCTTCCATGCAGCCCCAGTGCGACTCCAAAGCGATCGTGTAACTTGCCTGGTGAAGAGACGAGGAAGAGGCGTCCTTGCCGCTGCTGCCACCCACCTACCTCCTCGCCGGCCGGGTCGGAGAGCTCAGCCGCTCTCCACCCCGCCTTCTTCGGCCGAGCTCTCCAACCTGGCCGGCGAGGAGGTAGGTGGGTAGTGGCGGCGGCGGCAAGGACGCCTCTTCCTCGTCTATTCGCCAGGCAAGTTACACGATCGCTTTGGGGTCGCACCAGGGCCGCATGGAAGCGGCCTCAGTACGACGTGTGGAATCCCCCCTGTAGATCTTCCTTCCCAATTTTTTTGATATAATTGGCATGACCTATATTTTGTAACAATTACTGATAATTGTTCAATGTTCTTAAATTTTTTAAAATTTTTTTAAACAGGGTTGCCATTATCATCATCATCATCATCATCATCATCATCAATCTGTTTTCTTGCTTGTGGTGGTTTTTCTAGACGAACATGATGGGCTTTGCCAAGTCATGCTGTCTTTTACTGATTCAGAAATTTCCTGACTATTGAACATGTTTTAAGTATGACTGCTTTCTGTACGTTGGCATGCATATATTTTGGTAGGCCTAATTTCTGAAGGTTTTCTGTAAAAAAGAAAGTAATAATGATGTGATGCTGGTGACTGATGTGACTAACAGAATAACTGTAACCTTTTCCTGTTACCATAGTTCTTTAACTTCCATGGCCAGTGGTGTATATTTTTCTCTCTTGTCCTCTTCCTTTTCTGCAACATTTTTGTCATTAGTTATTGCCATGTCAATGAGGTATTTTTCTTTGTTGTTTTTACTGTTATGTCTGGTCGATTGCAAAGTATTGTGTTGTCCCAGAATTGTTCTGTCACAGCAAGATAATATATGAGTGCTTAGCATGGCTTGGCTTGACTTGTTTGAGTGTGCCTGGATTTCCTAGGCTCTGAAAGTATCTTTCTGGAGAGCACCTGCTGGGTTGCTTTCTCTGCTGTGGCACCCCGACTATGGAACGAGCTCCCCAGAGAGGTTCAGCTGACGCCTACACTGTATTCCTTCCGTAGCAGACTGAAGACCTTTTTATTTTTTCAGTATTTTAACACCTATTAACTTAAATTAACTTAAACTTCTCCTGTTGACCTTCAAAGCTTTTCACGGCCTAGCTCCTGCCTATTTCTCCTCTCTCATCTCACACTATTGCCCCGCTCGTGCTCTCCGCTCCTCTGATGCTATGCTTCTCGCCTGCCCAAGGACCTCCACTTCCCTTACTCGGCTTCGTCCTTTTTCTTCTGCTGCCCCTTACGCCTGGAACGCTCTTCCAGAACACTTGAGAACTACAAACTCAATCACAGCTTTTAAAACTCAGCTAAAAACTTTTCTGTTCCCTATAGCTTTTAAATATTGAGTTTGTTCTGACTCTATACTGTTTAGCTTCACCCTACCCAGTGCCTGTTTACACTTCCCTGTGCCTGTTTGCATTCTCTTTCCCTCCTTATTGGTTACTACAACTTTATTAGATTGTAAGCCTATGCGGCAGGGTCTTGCTATTTACTGTGTAATCTGTACAGCACCATGTACATTGATGGTGCTATATAAATAAATAAATAATAATAATAATAATAAATTTAAACTTTGCTGTTTTAATTCCATATTTTAACTTATATCAATTTTTGCTGTGTGTTTTTATCCTGGTTGTGCTTTTTATATTGTATTTTGTATTTGTGTTTTTAGATTGTTGATTGTTTTTATGCTCTTCATGATTTTAATTTTTGGAACTGCCCAGCGAGCTTTGGCTATTGGGTGGTATAAAAATGTAACAAATAAATAAATAAATAAATAAATCCACAAGGCCAGGTTCTGTGAGTGCATAGTTGTCCTTGACAGAAGGGGCTCGTACTTGGTAGAGTAAGGTGAACAGATGTGAAGAGGCTGCAATCCTATATTCATTTATCTGGGAGTAAGCTGTCTTGAAATCAACAGTCCTTATTTCTGAGGTTTCTTTGGGCAGTTTTCTTTGGGTCCCTGATTGGGTTTTCTGTTCTCTGCACACTGAGGCAGTGTAAATTCAGGAGATATTTGGATAAAAGGAGGGAAAGATCCTTGTCTAGCATTGTGATAATCGGCATCTGTTCTGGCCCTTCTTTATACTGCTACTGACCATGGTCTTGTTTACATAGCTAATGAACCAGAGGTATAATAACAATTTTTTAGATTAGTTTCTCATTGATAAACCAGAAGTTGAAAGAAGCTAAGAGGTGCTAGTGAGAAGTGACTGCAACAAACCTTCAGTCCATTTTGTTCCATGGCTAATGTTTGCAGGGTAATAGTAGTTAATACTCTTTCTGAATGCTTGGTTGCTGGTTTGTTGTCTGAGATTTTTCTGCACTTGTCAACTGCTTCATTTGTTCAGTGGTAGCAGTATGCTGAATCTGTGTGTATGGATATGAGGGGGAAAGAATGTTATGTGTTTGGAAAGGTGAGACTACAGTCATTCAGTGAAGGATTTGCAGTCAGAAAAGATATTTGAGGGAAAGGGAGACTGTATCCCACAGAGTACAGCAAAAGCTACAAAAGTAGGAATGAGTGAAATTATTTTCAGATGCATTGAATGTTTTACTTGTTCTTTTTTTCACTGATTTTAACATTAAGATGTTGTGTAGAACATATTTGTCTTATTTGCGTGCTGTGAAATCAGACATGTGACCAAGGCCATGTTCGGGTGGGCACACCCCTTGGGTGCTGGACATGTTCAGGTTGGCACGCCACCTTGGGGGCTGGACATGTTGGTGGGCCCACCCTCTTGGGGGGCAGCCATGTTGTCCTCCTTTTTGGTTTCCCAAATATGGTCATCCTAATCAAGCTTTAAAAGTTAAGATCATCACTTTGAACTGAGCTTGAAAAAGGATGAGGAACAGGTGAAGCTGTTTTCAATCTTGCCAGATATCTTCCATCCTTCTGTTCCAAGGATGTTTGCAGTCTACCAGCTGTAGTTTGGAGCAACTGCAGTTTCTGAGTTGTTTTCAAAGGCAGTGTTCTACAGAGCCTAGTGGAGCCCTGATTAGTAGTTGTTTAAAAGTGATGTGACACATTTGGACCCCGACTACGAATTTCATGATGCCAAATATTTTAAAGATATTAACCTCAATTGGGGAGTAGTTCACACATACATTCTTGCTTGGTGTACTTATCTGGGTTGCAGTGGCATCTCAGATGACCTGACTTTATGGGGCTTTTCTTGTAGCCAAATATATTATCTTCTGCAGATAGAAATCCAAAACTCCAACAAACACCCTTGATTGGCTTGAAAAACTCTTGGCTTTAGCTAGGATGACAGCATGTTGTTTTTAAGAAAAAGGAACCCATGAAAGCTTTGAAGAGGTTTAAGCACCACTCTTGGAACTCTTCAGCAAACAACCCTCACTTTTCTTTTCCTTCCACATCAAAAGAAAAAATCAAATTGTCCAATCAATTTTCAGTTTGTTTAATATTTCTCCAAATGTTTCCAAATATGGATTATTGAGCTTTGCTTTAGTTTTTTCCAAGCTGAACTATCTGTCCACAACGCAGAACCCATTTTCATTGGCAGTTACCAGTTTTGGAAGTCCCTCAATCCAGAAGGCAATCAGTATGCAGACTTCCCTTCCTAAATCTCTGTGCTTGAGTGTTTTATGTGAGTTATTAGTGTATTATGTAATATGTTCTGGCACTAACATCTATGTGTAAGACCCAAAAGTGGGGAATTGGGTGCAGCGGTAATGCACACTAGCCTTACCCTCAGTGTCTCCATATCCACGGTCCCCACCTGCTCCATCATATCCTTTGAATGCTTAGCACAAAGGTCTGATGGGGGCTTCCACATGCATTCATGTGAATGTGCTTAGAATTAACTGCACAGCAGGGTTCCCCATTCTGTGCATTCACCTGAATGCGTGTAGGAGCTAGGACTGGAGAGAAATGAAATAATTCTTCTAAAACCCCAGCAATTTGAGAAGAAACATGTCAAGGAATTCATTCCATCCACCTTTAATTTGCTGAAAGAATTTCTGTTTGTTTCTTTGTTTCTGGGGTGAGCTGCCAAAGGCTTGATTAATAACTTAATGAGTAACACTTGAAAGCTAGCAGCCTGCTTTGTCTCGTTCCCTAGGCCACACAATACAGGAAAAGGTTGCACCAATTACTGTTATTGTGAAAACAACAACATGTATTGTGGCACCTCAAAGACAAATATATTATGGGATATTTTTGTGGACTATGGTCCACTTCATCAGTTGCTTATGCTATAAAACATGTCATAATAAATGCCATAAACAAGTTTATTCTGAAATAGATTTGTTAGTCTTTAAGGTGCCACGAGACTGCTTGGCCCAATTCACATGAGATAACAACCAAGATGTGTTTTTGTTTTTAACAACCCTGGGTGTGGAGAAAGTGGATACTTCCATAACAAAAGAACCTGGGGCCATTTGATGAATCTTGTTACATAGGGTGACCATATTTTGGAAACCAAAAAGGAGGACAACATGGTCAGACCCCAAGGGGGTGTTTCCAGCACCAAGGGGGCGTGCCCACCCGAACATAGCCTTGGTCACATGTCGGATTTTACAGCACATATTAAAGACAAATCTGTTCTACATTATTATTATTATTATTATTATTATTATTATTATTATTTATTTATTTATATAGCACCATCAGTGTACATGGTGCTGTACAGCGTAAAACAGTAAATAGCAAGACCCTGCCGCATAGGCTTACATTCTACTAAAATCATAGTAAAGCAATAAGGAGGGGAAGGGAATGCAAACAGGCACTGGGTAGGGTAAACAGGCACAGGGTAGGGTAAAACTAACAGTATAAAGTCCGAGCAACATCAATTTTTAAAAGCTTTAGGAAAAAGAAAAGTTTTTAGCTGAGCTTTAAAAGTTGTGATTGAGCTTGTAGATCTCAAATGTTCTGGAAGAGCGTTCCAGGCGTAAGGGGCTGCAGAAGAGAAGAGACGAAGCCGAGCAAGGGAAGTAGAGACCCTTGGGCAGGTGAGAAACATGGCATCAGAAGAGCGAAGAGCACGAGTGGGGCAATAGTGTGAGATGAGAGAGGAGAGATAGGAAGGAGCTAGACCGTGAAAAGCTTTGAAGGTCAACAGGAGAAGTTTATATTGGATTCTGAAGTGAATTGGAAGCCAATGAAGAGATTTCAGAAGTGGAGTGACATGGTCAGAGCGGTGAGCCAAGAAGATGATCTTAGTGGCAGAGTGGTGGACAGAGACCAATGGACTGATGTGAGAAGAAGGAAGGCCAGAGAGAAGAAGGTTGCAGTAGTCCAACCGAGAAATAACCAGTGCATGAACAAGCGTCTTGGCAGAAGAGACAGACAAAAATGATCGAATCCTGGCACATCTTAATGTTAAAATCACTGAAATAAAGAACTAGTGAGACATTTAATGTATCTGAAATTAACTTCACTCACTCCTACTTTTGTAGCTTTTGCTGTACTTTGAAGCTTTTGCTATACATTCTCCCCTTCCCTCAAATATCTTTTCTGGCTGTATCCTCACTCGTTGCAAGCTGCTGCTGTTGTTAACGGGGTTTGCTACTGGCCGGCTTGATAGCTGGCTTTTTTATTTTTAAATTTCATTTTTTAAAGAAAAACTTGTGTATGATTGTCACAAGTTTCTCTTCTCTAACATTAGGGTGGGTGTTGCAGCAGTGAACACTACTTTGCCCATTCACACTTCTCACTTATATACATTAGCTTCTCAAGGCTTGTGCGTTGGCACCACTTCGCACATCCAGACTTAGGGCTCCTGTCTACTTCCTGCACAAAATATGACTCTGAGACCCTCTTCCTAATGCCCTGCGTTTCATGCCAGCACCATGGGGCTAAGTTACAATAGATGTCTCTGGGTTGTCTGTGCAGCCTCTGTTGTCTCTCACTCTAAGTCATTGCAGACAAACCAAAGCCTCCAGCCTCAAACAATCTCTCTCTCTCCCCCTCAAAGTCTCCCAATGGTCCAGCTAGGCTGCACACTTGTGGCTTGGGACATTGCTTATTGCAGGTTATTGCTTGGTCATGTCTGGTGACTCTTTTATTATAAAAAATTATTATTATTATTATTATTATTATTATTATTATTATTATTATTATTATTATTATCCCACCTTTTGCCCAATACTTAAAAAACTTATGCCACCAGCCACCTGCACCTCCTCTCCTCCTGCACAATCACTCAACTCTGATGCACTGTTAAAACACATCTGGGTTGCCTTCAGCCACTCTCTGCTTGATGCCAGCCAGCCAACGTCTCCAGCTTGAAATAACCCCCCACCCCCTCTCTCTGCCAAAGTCTCCCAACGGTCCAGCCAGGCTGTGCACTTGTACCCTGTGGCTGGACTTTCCCTCCTCTCTCATGGCCAGGCTAAGATCTAGACTTTTACAGTATAAATGTGTGTGTGTGTGTGTATCTACACCTAGAATTATAAGAGCTTGAGGTCAAAGGGTTTTTCCCGCTGGCTCTGTTTCAGAACTATTGCAGCTGACCCAGGGTGGGGCTGGAAGGTATTGTTTGTTTAATCCTACCTTAGAGCCCCGGGTACCCACTGTCAGCCAGCCATCCCTGAGCACACAAGCCATATAGCCAGAGAAGTCTTGAACACTGGTGTCCGCCAAATATTTTGGACTTCAACTCCCATCAGCCCCTGCCAGCATGGCCAATACCCAGGATTCAGTAGTTCTGGGCCAAAATATCTGGAGGGCATCAGGATGGGGAAGGTTATTTAAAACTACAACAATAACGCAGCAAGATCATTTTCCAGGTCCTCAATTCTACGACCTCCGTTCCTCAAAAATACCAACACTACCACCAGGCAAGAAAGCCAGGAGATTCAAATGGTTCTTCAGGACAAAGAAAAGTGCAGAATGTGAACTGGAGCGCTACAGGGCGACAGGAGTGCCCAAAGGTGTTCTGCAGAAGGATGGCGAAGACGTCGATGAATCCTCGGCCCCCATTGTGAAATACAGCACCATCAGAACACTCCTGAGTCTAGCAGCATCCAGACAGATGCCAGCAAGGTGTCTAGACACAAACTCAGCTTTTTTATGTGGAGATGGCACAGAAGAACTGCATTTGGAACAACCTCTGGGTTTTCCAAACCCTGAGCTGTGTGAAAACTCAAGAAAGAATTGGATGGATTTGATTGTTGCACTAGGAGTAAATAAGGTTCCAGAGAGCATTACAAAAAATGAACCAGAAGAAGATGTGGGAAAATGAGAGAAGTGGCTGAAGGAAGAGGAAGACCCTGTTGGGAGGGACTTCTAAGTATCCGTCCACCTGGAAGAGAGAAATGGGTCCAGTGGACTGTTGGAATCCAGAAGAAACGGTGAGAGACATGCCACAGACTGGATCACAATTTTGAATAAACTGAAGAGAACATGGGATGAAGAGAACGTGGGATGTTTGAGTGGATCCTTGGGAGAGAGATCGACTTCTCTAATCAGTGGGAAGGAGATGGAGAAAGCCCCGCCCAGGGAAAGGCCTCAGAACCGGTCATGGCGCTGTTTGAACTGAGCTGGCAAAGGACGTCTTGCAAAGGGCTGCCATTCCCCTAGGAGCAGGAACTGCCAGTGCCACCCCTCGACTCATGGTTGCTCCCAGGAGTTCAAAGCAAGCCTGGAAAGTATGTTGTTTTCCAGACGGTGGGAGCCGTTGGCCTGTGAATGGCAGGAGGCGAAGCAGAGGTTGAGGGCCGTGCAGTGAAGAAGGGGATGGAGACAGAGAGTCGAGACAGAGTGCTGTGAGATCCTGCGACAGCGGATGAGATCCCAGCACCCGCTGTCAGATGCTCATCTCGACCCAATGAACGCGTGCCAGATCAACGCCTCTCCTGCCTTGCAAGGTCGGTACCACCCAATGAACCCTTCACTTGGGAAGAGATTAAGGAATCTGCTGGAGGGAAGCAGCCCAAAAGGAAAGCGAGGCCCTGTACAAGAGCGAGGCGGCCATCCTAACTACTTACCTTTTTAGGTGTGGGTGGTATTTGAGGATCTTCTTTTTATTTTAATTTTAAATTTAACTACTCCCCTCCTCTTGCCGTTGCAGCTGCTCAGAATGCTTCGTAGAGAAGCTTCTTCAGCCTGGCAGCTCTTTCAGAACTCCACATGGCTGCACCTTCTCCTAAAAGCACACAGGAAGGGCTCTCAGGCTGCAGAAGCTTTGCAAAGCATGAATGAATGGGGGCTAAAAAAGGCTCCGTACTCTTGGTCTTCAGACTGGGGGAAGACGACACCTATGAAGTGTCTGTAGTTCTTCCTGCCTGCTGCTGGGTCTGAGCGGTTTACACAATCTGAACTTAAACTATGGAATTCAATACCGCAAGGTATAAAGCTCCATCCGACAAGTGTTTTATTGCACACTCGCTCCTGGGCACTCTTCAGGGATTCCTTGGCGGGTAGCTCACATGACGTCGTCTGCCTCTTGCATGCCTTCCGCCACTTCTGGTCTTCCTTGTGCTGCAAGAAAAACCAGAAAAACGACAAAATATTTTTTAATTCGGAGTTGCTGCGCTCTCCTGCTGTGTGGGAGAAGCTGCGTGTTCACAATGAGGGACTGAATGGCCCTCGTGCACCTTGTTTACTTCCTGTTTGAATACAGGAAGTAACTGAGAGGGAATCTACACATCGTACTGAAGGCGCTTGCATGCGCCCCAGTACGCCCCCCAAACGATGGTGTAGATTCTGCCTACATGCAGCCCAGAAGAGACGGAGGAGGCGGTGGCTGGGGAATCCGGCGGCGTCCTTGCCGCCACCGCCTCCTTCTCCTCCTCCGTCTCTTCTGGGCTGCAGGTAGGCAGAATCTACACCATCGTTTTGGGGGCGTACTTGGGGCGCATGCAAGCGCCTTCAGTATGACGTGTAGATTCCCTCTGAGTCTCCTTGGAGAAGTGATGGTAGCCAGCGTTTCTTTTTCCAAGGTGTGATGGAGCTTATAGTGATGGCCACCAATTTGGATGGCTTTAAAAGGGGATTATAGAAATACATAGAATTAAAGGCTATCAGTGGCTACTACTTCTGATGACTCTATGCTACCTCCAGTTGCTGAGGAAGAAGTCTGCCTAAGTGCACCAGTTGCTGGGAAACATGAGCAGGAGGCTGCTATGGCACTCATGTCTTGTTGTGGGTTAACCTACCTGGAGGGAATCTACACATCGTTGTGAGGGTGCTTACATGCGCCCCCAGTGCGCCCCCACAACGACTGTGTAGACTGAGAAAGAAGAGACGGAGGAAGAGGCGGAGGAGGAGGCGGCTGGGGAACCGGCCACGTCCTTGCTGCCGCCTACCCGCCGGCCTCCTGCTGCCGGGCTAAGAGCCACCCAGGTCGGAGAGCTCGGCTTCCGCTTCCGCCGAGCTCTCCAACCCGGGTGGCTCTTACCCCGGCAGAAGGAGGCTGGCGGGGAGGCGGAGGCGGAGGCCTCCTGCTGCTGGGGTAAGAGCCACCCGGGTCGGAGAGCTCGGCTTCCGCTTCCGCCGAGCTCTCCGACCTGAGTGGCTCTTAGTCCGGCAGCAGGAGGCCAGCGGCGGCGGCGGCGGCGGTTCCCCAGCCGCCGCCTCCTCCGCCTCTTCCTCCGTCTCTTCTTTCTCGGTCTACACAGTCGTTGTGGGGGCGCACTGGGGGCGCATGTAAGTGCCCTCACAACGACGTGTAGATTCCCTCCTGGACTAGATAGGTCTTTGGTCTGATCCAGCATAGTTCTTCTAATGTTATCATGTTCCTCTTGCTCCTAGACTTGCTCAGTTGCAAATGTATTTTTATCCTTTTGCGAAGTGTGTGTTTTGCAGGCCTTGGAAATACTTGGGAAATGCACCCCCCACACCAGTTTTTGCTCAGTGCACAATGCCAGTATGAAATGAGAGTCTACATTCTTACACATCCATGCTCATATAAATACCCAATAGCGCAAAAATATGGAATCCCTTTTTAAAGTCTTTTCTCTACAGAAGGAATGTTCAGAAATTATTATTATTATTATTATTATTATTATTATTATTTGCAATATTTATATACCGCTCCCCATTGAAAATTTTGGAACAGTGTACAAGATAAAATGAAAATATAAATATAATAAATATCCGCCTATCCCTTCTGGTTCTGACACTTGAAACAGCTTTTGTACACGTCCATTTTCTGATTTGATCACTGCATCCCTGTTCATCGTCTTCAGTGCTTTGCTTATTCTTGTTTTCTTGGCCTTTCAGTATAAGACCATTCTTGACACAAGAATCCATATCTCCTTGTCATCGTGTATAACTAGGGGGGTGAGGGGAAACACAGGGAGAAAAATGGCAAAATGATCATATGCTGCTCTAACTTTTGGAGTGTATTCAGAGCACGGGTGGAAAAACCCTCTTTCTGGATAGTTTTGACGTGTCTAGCAGTTCTACTTGCCAGTTACTCTTTCAAGGAAAAAGAGAGGCATTGTCCAACTGACTAGCTAATGGCTTAAACATTTGATAAGTTAGCACTTTTCTTCTCCATCTCTCATGAAAACATCATCTTAAAATAAGGTTTAAAAAGCCATCTTGAAACTTACTGCAAGAGCCACTCTGAGCCAAAAGTTTCCAGAGCAGTGGCCAGATCCGCACACTTTATCATTTATTTACAGTAAAACTCCACCCCATTTAACAGAAATTCAATTCCATTGGCATCAGGGCCGGTCCTACTATTATACTGAGGGAGGGAGCTACCTCAGGCAGCTGATTTGGTCACCATGAATGGGTAGCATATTGTTTGTGATTTTATGTGTTATTTTTACTGCCAAAGAAGAACGGAGATCTTTGTGGAATTTTCTGTCTCACGTAGTAAAACAGCTTGGCTTTACTGGGATACTGTACACCTTGAATTGGGTGGGAGGACAGGAGGGCACCATTTGCTACTCTGCCTCAGGCAGCAAAACATGATCAGTAAAATAAGGAAATCAGGGTGTGGGTTGTTATAACCTTAATAAAATTTAAAGGGTTTCACCAGCCTTCCTGAAAATTGCACATGCCAGAAAGAAATGTCTATTTTACATCACCTGAACATTTCAGGAAGATTGGTTAAAGATTGAGGGAGGAAGGGCAGTTAACCAAAAAAGAAGAAAAGGTCATGCAAAAGTCTTCCTGAAAACATGTGTTGGCAACCATTTGTGCCCAGGTCTTGTAAAGACACTATAGGCTCTATATTTTATAGATTGCTGTTTTCATATTCTCTATTGTACTTGGTGTAATAATCATAGAATCATAGAATAGTAGAGTTGGAAGGGGCCTATAAGGCCATTGAGTCCAACCCTCCACTCAATGCAGGAAGCCACCCTACAGCATACCCGACAGATGGTTGTCCACCTGCCTCTTGAATGCCTCTAGTGTGGGAGAGCCCACAACCTACCTAGGTAACTGGTTCCATTGTTGGACTGTTCTAACAGTCAGGAAGTTTTTCCTGATGTCCAGCCAGAATTTGGCTTCTTGTAACTTGAGCCTGTTATTCCGTGTCCTGCACTCTGGGATGATTGAGAAGAGATCCTGGCCCTCCTCTGTGTGACAACCTTTTAAGTATTTGAAGAGTGCTATCATGTCTCCCCTCAATCTCCTCTCCTCCAGGCTAAACATGGCTAGTTCTTTCAGTTTCTCTTCATAGGGCTTTGTTTCCAGACCCCTGACCAACCTGGTTGCCCTCCTCTGAACACGCTCCACCAGGGCTGAATAGAGAGGAACCAGTACCTCATGCGATTTGGAAGCTATACTTCTATTAATGCAGCCCAAAATAGCATTTCCTTTTTTTTGCAGCCATATCGCACTGTTGGCTCATATTCAGCTTGTGGTCTACAACAATTCCAAAATCTTTCTAGTTTGTAGTATTGCTGAGCCAAGTATCCCCCATCTTGTAACTGTGCATTTGGTTTTTATTTCCTAGATTTAGAACTTGGCATTTATCCCTATTAAATTTCATCCTTTTGTTTTCAGCCCAGCACTCCAGCCTATCAAGATCACTTTGAAGTTTGTTTCTGTCTTCCAGGGTATTAGCTGTCCCACCCAATTTTGTGTAATCTGCAAATTTGATAAGCATTCTCTGCACTTCCTCGTCCAAATCATTAATAAAAATGTTGAAGAGCACTGGGCCCAGGACTGAGCGTTGCGGTACCTCACTCGTTGCCTCTCCGCAGTTTGAGAAGGTACTGTTGAGAAGCACTCTTTGAGTCCAATTCTGTAGCCAACTGTGAACCTAACTAATATATGAACCACCCAGAGAGCTTTGGCTATGGGGCAGTATACAAATGCAATAAATAATAAATGATAAATAAAAATAGTTGTTCCATCTAGCCCACTTTTAGCTAGTTCGTTAATCAGAATATCATGGGGCACTTTGTCAAAAGGTATATTACCTCCACAGCATTCCCACAGTCTACAAGGAAGGTTACCCATTCAAAAAATGAGCTCAAATTAGTCTGACAGGATTTGTTCTTGACAAATCCATGTTGGCTTCTAGTAAGCACTGCATTGTTTTAAAAGTGCTCACAGACTGACTTCTTTATAATCTGCTCCAAAATTTTCCCTGGGATGGATGTCTGTAGCTCCCAGGTTCTTCATTTTTGAAGATAGGGACAACGTTAGCCCTCCTCCAGTCGTCCAGCACCTCACCGTCTTCCATGATTTCACAAAGATAATAGACAGCGGTTCTGAGAGTTCTTCCGCTAGCTCCTTCATTACGCTAGGATGCAGTTCATCGGGCCCTGGAGATTTGAACTCATTCAAAGAAATTAGGTGTTCCTTGACCATTTATTTATCAATCTCAAACTACAATCCTGCTCCCTCAACTTGTACTTCACTTTTTCCAGGCGGGTCATTGACCCACTTTTAGTCACGTCTGTCACCAGCATCGCATCAATTTAAAAAAATTTTTTTTTTACAGAAATCCTTCAGAAACTAGTCCTACTAAAAAACATCCACACCAACATCCAGAAAGTTAAAACATGTTCAATAGTCAGTAAAAGACCGCATGACTTGGCAAAGCGTGTCATGTTCATCTAGAAAAACCACCACGAGCAAAAAAAGAAAGATAATAATAATTGCAATCCTGTTATTTTTTAAAAAAAGATTAACAATTATCAGTAATTGTTACAAAATATACGTCATGCTAATTATATCAAACAAATTGGAGATGAAGGTCTATGGGTCTATAACTTCTGTATTAGTATTTTATTAAAGCATAAAATGAGTTGTGGCCACAGCTCTAAATATTATCTACTGCTGTTCCTTATCCTCAGCTTATCAGAATTTATTTTTTGCTACTCCTTTGTTTCTTTATAGTAATGAGGCAGTATATGAAACAAATATAATTTGAGGCTTGCTGAATGAGTCCATTTTAGATGCTTTCTGGTGGATAAACAAAGTTACTTCATATAAAGCACCATTATTTTTCTAGGAATTCATTTTAAAGCTGGAAATATTATCAGCTTGACTGGTTATTGCTTGCCTTATGGGCTTTCTAAAACTGTAATTTTGAATTCTTTTAATGTTTTTACATAAGCCATTCTGGGAGACTTGCCAGTGAAGAGCTGGGGATGACAAGTTCATTAAAGAAACAGAATTTGATCATGATTAAGAAATAATAACACCTGATGAGCAATGTTTACTGTCTTATATAAGATACTTATCCCATACCGAAAAACTTATTTCTGTGACCCTGGGTTCCTTTTTCTCTGGGGTTTTTAGAAACCTAATTCATCCCAAAATGATCATGGTGATAGAAATGTAGTGTTCCCATTAAATAAGTGCAAGCATTTCTATGTTGGGCTTTCAAATAATTTAGGAATTATATGATTCATGTATATGAACATCTTGGATAATTGTTAATACTAAGTGCCAGAGTAGAAAATATAAGCCGTGGACATTTTTTTAAAAAATTATTATTAAATAAGAAGTCTGGCTAGGGTCATAAATTTTTAGTACATTGATCATTTTATTTCCTGAAAAGCCTACCTTACAGCACAGTCCTAAGCATATCTACTCAGAAGTAAATTCTTGTGTTTGATAGAACTTATTTCCAAGATGTGCATAGGACGCAGCCTTTATTTTTTTGCCTGCATAGCTAGAGGTGGGGTGGGGTGGGGAGACACACCTCAAAAACTGGATATAGGATTGTCTCTCACTTATTTCAAGTGTAAATGTTCTTTTACATTTACGCCTGATATTCCAATACAATTGTTTTGGGTTATAGCCTAATTTTGCTGAGTACTTTTCTGTTGAAGAAAATTGATTATTCAGTAGCTAAACATGTAGTTTTTCAGATCTTCAGTTTCCCACTTTTATTCTATATTCATATTTAGCTTTCACATTTGTCATTCTAGCGAGAAGCCAATAACTCTAATTGTTAGGAAAGGGGCTGTGAACAGACCTTTCAATTTTCTTTCTTTCTGTTTTTACTTTTGTATATAGATCAAACCATGACATTAAGAAATCAGTCATAGTACTTCCTCCCATCCCACAAACACCTAAAATGGAAAAAGATTGAAAACAGTACATTGCTCTGTAGTATTTTGTCTCTAATATTGGGGATGGTGTAAAAGCAGAAACAGAACAGAACAGGCCAAAACGACCCCTTTATAGTAAAAAACCACACCAAAAACAGTGGCATGTGTTAGAAACACTTGAGAACAATATTTTAGGACTTTGCAATAGTGATATAATATTGCAAATCCTTGCAATATTATACCACTATTAACCCCATAACTCCCAGAATAACATCCGGAACAGAATGGATGGCCCGGAACATTCACTTCTGAATAATAATAATAATAATAATAATAATAATAATAATAATAATAATAATTTATTTAATACCCACCTGTCCTTCTGGATCGAGGTGGGGAACAACACTAAATAAAATGTAATACATAAAATTAGTTAAAAGAGCATATAAAACCAGTACAATATTAAAATAACAATCACAGTATCTTAAAATTCTTAGGTTTAAAATTCATCTGGGTAGGCCTGCCGGAAGAGGCTAGTCTTTACAGCTGTCTTAAACTCAGAGAGAGCATTAAGCAGATGAATCTCCTCCGGCAGGCCATTCCACAGTCTGGGGCAGCAGAAGAAAAGGTCCTCTGGGGAACAGTTGCCAGCCTAGTTGAATGACTGAAATCAACCAAACCCACCAGTCACATGTAACTCCATGGCAGGGATGCAATAAGCACCAAAACCTCCATGAAAACCATGTTCCGATGCCCATTCCGGGTCATAGTCCATTTTGAGCAAAACTATGAACATTCCTTGGAGCATTGTTAAAACCATTATTACAAAATAGAAAGAAAATGGCACAAATGTGACTCTGCCTATAGAAGGCCATCCACTAAAATTCAGTGACCAGGTGAGGAGGGAATTAGTCAGAGAAGCAACCTAGAGACTAATGGTCACTCTGAAGGAGCTGGAGAGATCCACAGCTGAGATGGGAGGAACTGTCCACGGGGAGAACTATCACCTGGGCTTTATGGAAGAGTGATGAGAAGAAAGCCATTGCTGGAAAAACACACACATATCAAATCCCTTTTTGGGAGACACAGCAAAACCCTACGTGTGGCGCAAAGCCGACAGTGCTCATCGCCCTGAGAACACCATCTCCACGGCGAAGCATTGTGATGGCAGCATCATGTTGTGGGGATGGTTTTCATTGGCAGGGACTGGGAAGCTGGTCAGGATTGAGGGCAAGATGGATGGAGCCCAATACAGGGCAATCCTAGAGGAAAACCTGTTTCACTCTGAGCTTCATCCCAGTACCTGTTTCCCTCAAATTATCCCCTGCAGCGCTAAGCTGTCACCGTTGTTGTTGCTACCAGGCGGCTAGATCCTTTGCATACCAGGAAATGGGTTTAAGGGGGGAAATGTAAAAAAATCATAAAAAATCCACGGATAACCCAATCCGACTCAAATTTGGTATGCTTAAAGCTCTCCTTAATACTGTTAAAGCTTACACAGATGTAAGCATTTGTTTAATTTTTCTTCAAATCCTGCTCCTGTGCCCCAGTGGCCGCTTGGAAAACAACAAATGATACACTGGAAAACTAGTAGCAAAATATTGCACTTCTTTTGGTTAAGAAGCACAATTAAAGCAGGATGCCTGGGAGTACTTCACAATAAAAGTAGATTATAAGCTGGAAAACTTTGGAGTCCTTTGCACACAATTCTCAGTGATTGCACAGTATAACACTGGTGTGATAAAGCAGTCTGCAAGGAACCTGGGACTGCGGCAGAGATTCTCCTTCCAGCAGGACAATGACCCTAAACTCACAGCCAAAGTTACGCTGGAGAGGTTTAAAAACAAGAACCTGAATGTCCTAGAATGGCCCAGTCAAAGCCCAGATCTCAGCCTGATTAAGAATCTGTGGCAAGACTTGAAAATTGCTGTTCACCAATGCTCCCCATCCAGCTTGCTTGAGCAATTTTGCAAAGAAGAATGGGCAAATATTGCAAAATCCAGATGTGCAAAGTTCATAGAGGCTTACCCCCAAACACTCACAGCTGTAATTTCTACCAAGTATTGATTCACGGGGTGAATATTTTTGCAACCAACAAATGCCAATTTGTTTTAGTTTAATTAACTTTTGTGCTACAATAAAAACATTTTCCACCTTCAAAATGTTAAGTATGTTGTGTAAATCAAATGGTAAACATGCCAATTACCTCCAATTTAATTCCAGGTTGTGACACAACAAAATGTGGAAAAGTCAAAGGTTATGTTTGTGAATACTTATGCAAAGCACTGTAAACTGGGAAGATGACTTTGGATTTTGTTTGCTGTCCTAATTTTTTTTTTTTTAGAAGATGCTTTTAAAAAGAAGACGTTCACCAAAATGTGCATCAGTGGATTCTCAGTACCACTGAACACAATTTTGGAAGCCATCATTATATTTTCTCCACTCACGGCCCAAATCCCAATGTGAACTGTGAACTGTGGGAGGGGAGATGGTTGACGGACAGGCAGACTCTGCTCCTGTCTGCCCACCATAGTCATCTAGAAGATTGTCGTCAGCAGCAACATTTAGTACTCAGATCCAGGCTTTAGATGGTTGCCTGACTGGGGTCCAGGAAGGATCATCCTCCCTATTTTCCAGATTTGTGATGATTTGGCATATTTTTCACCTTCCCTTATAACCTTAGGTAAGTATAGGATTAAGGCCCATGGGATATGAATTTAGAAGTGCCCATAATTAGGGATGCAGGGAAGAATGCTGACCATCCATGACAAATCCCTGGACCCGATGGTATTAGACAACTACCGCCCAGTCGCAAACACCCCTTTTTTAGGGAAGGTACTTGAGAGGGTTGCAGCGGAGCAACGGCAGGCACTCTTGGAGGATATTGATTACCTAGACCCATTCCAGTCTGGGTTCCGATCTGGTTATGGGTTGAATCAGCCTTGGTCGCCCTGATGGATGACCTTTATCGAGAGAGGGACGGGGTGTGTGCAACCCTGTTAATCCTGCTTGATCTCTCATCGGCTTTTGATACCATCGACCATGGTATCCTCCTGGATCGAGGCACTGTGTTACAGTGGTTCCGGTCCTACCTACGGGGTCGTTTTCAGAGAGTAGCATTGGATGACCAGTCCTCGGCCCCTTGGCAATTGAGCTATGGAGAGCCGAAGGGCACTATCTTGTTCCCAATGCTGAATCAGGTGAGGCTGTGCAGGTCCTGGACCAGTGCCTAGACTCAGTAATGGGCTGGATGAGGGCCAATAAACTGAATCCTGGCAAGACAGAAGCCCTGTGGGTGAGTGGTTCCCGAGTCTGGGAGACCAGGCTCATTGCCTGTTCTGGATGGGGTTGCACTGCCTCTGAAAGATCAGGTTTGTAGTTTGGGGGTACTCTTAGACCTATTTCTGCTGCTGGAGGCTCAAGTAGCCCCCACGGCTTGGAGTTCCTTTTACCAGCTTTGGTTGGTTCGCCAACTACGGCCTCTCCTGGACAGGGATAGCTTGGCCTTGGTGGTACAGGCATTGGTAACCACAAGATTGGATTACTGCAATGCACTCTATGTGGGGCTGCCCTTGAAGCTGCTCCGGAAGCTGGAGCTAGTGCAGAATGCTGCAGCTCGGCTGTTGTCTGGAGCTGCCCCTTTCCAGCATGGAACTCCTCTGCTGAGGGAACTGCACTGGCTGCCTATTCGCTACCAGGCCAGGTTTAAGGTTCTTGTACTTGTGTACAAGGCCCTAAACAACTTGGGACCTGGATACCTGAGAGAGCGCCTTCTCCCTTACCAACCTGCCCGGTCACTGAAGTCATCCGAGGGTCTGCTCCTGGTGGTTTCACATAGATCCATCCTCCGATTGGAGTCCACCAGGGGAACGGACTTCAGCGTGGTGGCTCCCCTCCTTTGGAATTCCCTGCCTCTGGAAGTCAGGCAGGCACCGACCTTGTACTCCTTTTGGCACCTCCTAAAAACATCTTCATTCCAGGAAGCCTTTCCTTACTATCCAGCCTTGAGTCACTGTATTTGCTTCTTTTAAAAATTTGTTTTAAGTGTTTTATCCTGTTTTTATTTTCATTTTATCTTGTACACCACTCCGAAATTTTCAATGGGGAACGGTATATAAAATATTCTAAATAAATAAATAATAAATAATCCAGCAGATTTTGGGAAACTGCTGGAAATGGGAACCATACTGAGTCCAAAGGGAACAGCAAGCATCAGGCTATGAGTTAAGGTGCATTGCTTGAGCTGACCATCCAAGCAGCCAAAGTGGCATGGCAAAGGACATTGTGGCCTATTCCTCCCCATACTCTGCATCTGTTGATGTAATAAGACCTGTGAGTAAATTAAATGCTGGCCTAATTTCAGTCTAAGAATGGTATTTGCCCCTTTTTTCAGTGCAATCACATAGAAGCATTTGTTTGGAAAACATAAAAAATGTGGCATATTGAACACAGAATTCGCATGATCTGAAAATGAAAGGAAACCCCTTAGTAACATTGATGGAAAATTCATTTGGAAAAATACCTTTGGATATACTGAAGCCTCCCTTGCTCTGCAGGCAGACAAGCATTTTGCATTGAGGACAGTTACTCTGTCAAGCACAGCAGGGTTTTTGTTACCATGTAAATTACCAAAACAGAAGTTTTATTAAGGTGAAAACTTTTATGCATGTTTCATTCTTCCATAATGGTGCATACATGTCAGTAAACAAATC
The DNA here is from genome assembly GCF_023053635.1 of Elgaria multicarinata webbii. Lineage (NCBI taxonomy): Eukaryota > Metazoa > Chordata > Lepidosauria > Squamata > Anguidae > Elgaria > Elgaria multicarinata. The sequence goes on from NC_086173.1 coordinate 752,091, forward strand.
AGATCTTTGGCTTCCCTTTTGAAGAGATAGGCACTGTAAATTGATTTTCAGATGTAATCATTGTGATTTGTACCCCCTCAAACCCCTTGTAGCCAGGGAGTCCACATTTATCATTTCTTCCTTCAAGCTCTATTTGCAACAGATGGAGAATGTTACCAAAGAGCTAAAACATCTGCAGAAATAACCCTTTCAATTATTTTTCTGAGGACAAAGCAGTCAATCACAGACAGAATGTTACGAGTCCTGCAAGACAGCAGATCTGAGCCGGGCTGAGAAAGAGGGATGGGATGGATATTAGGGATGTGCACCCGATTCAGACAACGCAGCCCAAGCATCGCGAGGTGAAGCTGACTTCCCTTGGAACCCAACAGAACCAAAGCTACTCTAGAACAAGGCTTTCTTAGCAACTCATGTTTTGGAGATGCAAAAACTTTATATTTCCTGCAAATAGCATCTTTTAGTTTTGTTTCTCTAAAACGCTGGGTGGGGAGGGGAGTGTTAGAAGGTGCAGTTGAATGCGTGAAAGCTCTACCTTCTAATCCTAGGGCATATTTTACCAGGGGCTCAAATCATGTTTTAAGGGTGGCAAGTTTGGGACTGTGAAATGGTCATTCTTCCAGTGCCACCAGACGTTACATCGCTATGACATGTGCCATTTTCATACAAATTGCCTTTCTGAGCCTCTGGCCCATCCGCAGATGCTGAGCCTACAGTCAATGAAAAAAAATCACAGTTTGGGTGCTATATTGATGTAGATTGCATATCATTTGCGTTGAGGTAGATTATGTCATGCCACAGTAGCAGACAGTTTATTCTGTGCTTTTCTTAGGGCCTGTTTAGACAATATGCTAAGCCATGATGGTTATTCGTTTTGAGCTAACCATGATAGCTTAGCACATTGTGTGTAGAGTGTTTTCCCTAACCATGATGGCTATATATCTATGGTTTAACCACCCTCACTAACCACACACTACAAAAGGGCTAGCTGCCCTAAGGATGGCGTAGTGTGTTGCCTGAGTGCTGCCATAAAGCTGCAATTAACACAGCTATTAGAGGCATGAATAGTCTTACGTAAATGGTGAGACCCAACGCTTGCTGAAGGGAATTGGCAGGGTGGAAGGGAATCAGTAGGGGCATAAGCCCACTGTTCGATTCTGCCCAATGGTTAGCCCTAATCATGCTGAGTGCTTCTGCTACATATGCACTAACCACTATGCAGAACCACCCTCCGCACACCAACCATCATTTTTGAGTGTGTAGATTCTCCTTGCACAGGAGTATCTGTTCTTCTGTAACTGCTTGGGGAATCATGGGAAGAGGTTTTTGTGCGTCTTGGCTATCAGCCGGGCAGGTGGGGACGTTTTTGCTTTACGTGGCAGCTGCAGGTGTTTGTGCCTGGGAGTGCGGAGTGCTCAAAGTCACTGTGCTGATAATAACAGTGTGGGATCAAAAATATCTTTGTTCCCCGCTAGAGATGTCATGGGTGTCCGATGTGGAGGTGGAGTGCAACGGCTCAGCAAGCACATGGGAAGCACCATACAACCGCTCGTCCCCATAGTGCGACTCCATTATGTGTAAAAATGGGGGTCATTACTCTGTGTAAAAGGTCTTTTATAGAAATGGCACCCATTTATACAGCAGGCTCAGAAGGCCCCGTAGAATCACAGAATAGTAGAATAGCAGAGTTGGAAGGGGCCTACAAGGCCGTCGAGTCCAACCCCCTGCTCCATGCAGGAATCCACCCTAAAGCATACCTAACAAAAATACCATCTGCCCCTGTCTGCTGTAGCTGCCACCATCTTCCTCCTCACCCTCGTGGCCAGGCTCACTAGTGAAAGAAGCCATGGCTGAGCCTGCAGGTCCTGCAATGCAGCATATTAAAATAATCTGAACCAATCAGATGCTGCTTTTGGAGAGCACTGTCAACCTTTCGTCACTCCTGTGCTCTCATTAACTGAGTCCCCCCACCCACCCAATGGCAGCCTCAGATTGGTTCCGATTGCTGCTATTCAAAATGTAAGTAAAGAAAAACATCTTTTAAAATCTTGGCTGAGTGAAGACGCAGATGAGCTGCCTCCCACCAGGTGTGTGTGTGTGTGTGTGTGTGTGTGTGTGTGCATCTGTGTGTGCTTTGGCTAGCAGGTGGGCAGGGGGCTTCAGGGGCAGTCAGGTGGAGCTTTTTGATGGACACGGCGTTGTGGTGACAGCAGGGGCCCATCGGTGTCAGGAGCCCATCAGTAGCACCATGCCAAGCGGCAGCCCTCCCATCCGAAGAACTTGGGTTATTGGGCAGTTTAAAGGAGCAATAAACAAATAAGCACAATCCAGGAAGGCGTTCTCTCATGAATTTGTAGTTGTACAGGAAAGGTTCCTTTTGCATTTCCATCCATCCATATAATTACTGATGAATCTCCATTTCAGGATTTGTTTCTAATGCAACTGCATATACTGCTTCTGATGGAGAACAGCTCTTCTTGCTACAGCCATTCACTTGGGCATCATTTCCTCTATTTACTGCTTTTTCTCCCCCCCTCTCCCCCCCCATGTGTCTTTGGATGACCTTTTAAAATATGTTTTGGCTTCTACATCCTCCAGTTCCCTCACCTTTTTTAAAAACTCCAAGACACCACATGGAAATTGATTCAGCAATATCATCAATATTGTTATAGCTGGGAATATGTTTTATATTATGAATGGTTTTAATTTTTGTGAACCGCCCAGAGAGCTCCGGCTATTGGACGGTATAGAAATGTAATAAATAAATAAATAAATATTTCTGATGTAAGAGATAGGAGATGGTTAATTTGTACGAGGATGGTGATGATGATGAACATGAGGGTTGGAACCTATGGTCTATAACTAACTAGGGCAAAATGTGAAATCAAAGTGAAGTTTTGAAAGGAAGAGCGGAGTTTAGCCTCAAAACCAGTCTTTAGTGACACCGTATCCTTGGCTTCCATTCATATCATCACACTTACGAAGCTGCCTACTGGCTCATCTAGCACACTGTTGTCCCTTCTGATTCGCAGCATTTCTCCAAGGCTTCCCTACTATCCATCGAGTCCACAAGACATCTGACTCCTTCTTGTGTCTGATATCAAATGCTGCCCTCTAGGGCTGTGCACCAACTGCAAGATTAGATGCAGACCTTGATTTGGAAAACACCTCAATTTGACTTGGACTGATTTACCCTCATTTGATTCAGAAATCTGAAATTTCATGGCTCTTATTGCATATCTTGGAAAATCCACTAATGATTATAACCTGTTTACTTTGTAACAGAATTGGATTAAATTTGAAGGTTTAATAGAACCTTCTGAGAAGATGATGCCTGCTAAATGTCAGACAACTAGGTTCAGGGGTTTTGGTACTAGGGTCCCTTGAATTTTGGTTTTATTTTTAAAATGGGAAGTGCCTGTGACATTTTTGTCCCGTTCCACCCCCACCCCCCAAAATTAGATGGCATTTGCAGGCATTCTGTGGGAATAAATCCGGCAAGGTTGAGACAAATCTAGGTGCAGGGTTTTGTGAAAGAGGAGTCTGTACAGGTAGCATACAGCCTATGGGCGGCATACAGAGGACTTTTCTGCCACAGCCCCGCCTCTCTCCAAATTCAGTTAAAAATATCTTTTGAAAACAATGGTGTCTATAATGGTTACAGAGATCCAAAAGAGATCCAAAATTAAAAGTCATTATTTTTTCTCCACCTCTCAGGGGAAGGGGTGTAGTGGTCAAAATGCCCCCTATACCTCCCAAAGTTAGTACCCCTGGTTTACAGTTTTGGAGAGGTAAAAAACAACAACCCTTCCCCCAATGGTTTGATTATCAGTTTCTATGAAACTAGCAGGTATTGTTTAGGTGCCTCTTGGTGAGAAACTTGCCAAATTACAGACGGATAGGTGCAGGGGTCGTTGTGCTCAGCACCTTCAAAAAATGATTTTAATGTGGGAGGGGCTCACTTCATCCATGCAGTAGAAGACAGTGGGCTGAAATTCATTTTGTTGTGTTTGTCTGAACAAAGCAGCTCAACCTGGGATTCCTCAGAATTCAGTGCATATTACTACTATCCTCCATGTCTTTCCTTCATATTCTTAATTCTCATAGAATCATAGAATTGTTGAATTGGAAGAGACCACAAGAATCATCCAGTCCAACCTCCTATTAAACCATCCATGAGAGGTGATTGTCCAGCCTCCTCTTAAAACCCTCCAGAGATGAAGAACCCACAACCTCCATAGGCCATTCCACTGTTGTACAGATCTTACTGTCAGGAAGTTTTCCCTTATATTTAATTGGAATCTATGTAGCTGTAACTTATACCCATTATTTAGGGTCCTGCTTTCTTTGGCCATGGAAAATAGTTCTTGTCCATCTCCCCTGTGTCATCATTTTATGTACCTGAGTACTGCTAACATTTCTCCCCTCAGTCTTCTTTTCTCCAGACTGAACATTCCAAGTTCCTTTAGTGTGTCCTCATAGGGCATGTCCTAAAGTCCCTGTATCATCTTTGTTGCTCTCCTGTGAACCTGTTCTAACCTGTCAATGTCTTTCTGGAGATGTGGTGCCCAGAATCTTACACAATACTCCAGGTGTGGTTTCACCAGTGCCGAGTAGAGAGGAATAAGGACTTCACGTGTCATATAAAGCCATTGAGTCCAACCCCCTGTTCAATGCAGGAATCCACTTTAAAGCCTACCTCACAGATGGCTGTCCAGCTGCTTCTTGAATGCCTCTAGTGTGGGAGAGCCCACGACCTCCCGTGTTTTTGATACAATGCTTCTTCCAATGCAGCTCAGAATTGCGTTAGCCCTTCTAGCTGCTATCTCACACTGCTGACTCATATTCAGATTGCTGTCGACAATCACACCCAAATCCTTCTCTGATGTAGTGCTTCCAAGCGATGAATCCCTCATCTTGTGTGTGTACCCTACATTTCCCCTGCCTAAATGTTATACCTTACATTTCTCCCAGTTAAAGGACATCTTGTTCCTCTCAGCCCAATCTTCCAACCTGTCCAAATCAGACTGCAGTCTCATTCTGTCATCATGGGTGTTGGCCAGACCTCCCAGCTTTGTGTCATCCACAAATTCGATGAGAAGCCCATCAATCCCATCGTCCATGTTATTGATAAAAATATTGAATAATACTGGTCCCAAGACAGAACCCTACGGTATTCTGCTAGTTACTGCTCTCCAACCCGATGCAGAACCATTAATGCTGACTCTCTGAATGCGATTAGCCAGCCAGTTTTGGACCCGCCTTACTGTCGTGCCATCCAAGCTAAACTTCAGCAGCTTGTCAATGAGAATATCACCTTGTCAAAAGCTTTGCAGAAATCAAGGTAGATTATGTCCACAGCATTCCCAGTAGTCTAGACATTAGTCTAGCTGAGACATTGGGGAGTGGGAAGGAAGGAGTCGGGGAGGCTTGAGGAGTCCTTGTACGCCCACTTCCCCAGTGCCCTCCCCTCCCCCATCTTCAGGAACTCCCCTTCCATTCCTGTCGGAGGTCACTCTTGCAACCTCAGAGAGGCAGCTGGCCTGGTTTTCTCTGCATCACATGGAAGGAGGGAGGAGCTTGGCCTTCAGGGTCTGAGGTCGAGTCACTGTCTTTGACTTCAGATCCAGTAATCCAGACTATTTTATGCCCCACCAGATGCTGTTTATGGGCTATAGGATTGCTCTCTTAACTGCTAGAAATTACAGCAACTATCACTGTATGTCACATACTAATGCTGTTTATAAAATATTTGCTGAATCTGTACTTACCTGATGAATATTCACCAGCAAAATCCCAAGAAGTGATTTATGAAAAGAATGTTTAGGCAAATTCATTTTAGATCTAGCCCTTTGTGAAATGGAGGGGTGTGTGTGAGGATATGAACAACAACCATGAATAAATGAAAGACATCATTAGTATGATTTGTGTCTATTTTAAATATTTATTTCCTACCTTTCTGTCTAATGGGCCTGCAAGGTTGCTTACCGTGAAAGAAAAGGACACATGATAAGCATCACTGGAGGAGGAGGAGGAGGAGGAGGAGGAGGAGGAGGAGGAGGAGGAGGAGGAAGAGGAAGAGGAAGAGGAGGAGGAGGAGGAGGAGGAGGAGGAGGAGGAAGAGGAGGAGGAGGAGGAGGAGGAGGAGGAAGAGGAGGAGGAGGAGGAGGAGGAGGAGGAGGAGGAGGAGGAGGAGGAGGAGGCAGTAGTGAATGAAAAAATGCACTTTGTTCCAACTGTTGTTCTTCAAAGGTTCCTCAATGGCTACAATAGCAACCCCCCTTCCGCCCCCAGTCAGAAGTGAATGACCAGCATCTGTGGCTCCTCCCCAAATCAGTCATCACTGAGGCTCCTCCCATACAGACTCTGATTGGCTGTTGAGTCTTTGGCATTGGTGAGGGAATGGCTTCTTCCACTGCCCTGAGGGCACATGACAGGCCATGTGTGGCACACACAGCTTTGTCCTCCACATTCTTCTTCTGTTGCTCCCCCATCTGAGGCAGTGGCCTCACTCCACCAAGTGGTAGAATCTACTTGTCTGAAAATCCAGTTTTTATGGCAGTATGCCTGGGCAGGATCTACGCTAGTGCTTTAAAGTGCTTTAAAGCACTTTATAACAGTTTTGACAACTGTTGGGGCCCAGGACACACACCATATACAGTTGTCAAAACTGTTATAAAGCACTTTAAAGCAGTAGTGTAGCTCCGGCCCTGTTTTTGTCTGCAAACTGTCCACAATATGTTTCTTAAATATTTTCAGCATACTATGTGGCTGTGGGGATCTAAGGTCAATTCTAAACCCAACTTCTATCTGTCCAAGACTCGATGGGTGTTTTCTTCAAAGCATGAAATAACATGGCTATCAAAATGCATTTGACAGTTTCTCAAAATAATGTACATTCAAACATGCTGGAGCGTGTTCAGAGGAGGGCAACCAGGATGATCAAGGGTCTGGAAACAAAGCCCTATGAAGAGTGACTGAAAGAACTGGGCATGTTTAGCCTGGAGAAGAGAAGATTGAGGGGAGACAGGATAGCACTCTTCAAATACTTAAAAGGTTGTCACGCAGAGGAGGGCCAGGATCTCTTCTCGATCCTCCCAGAGTGCAGGACACGGAATAACGGGCTCAAGTTAAAGGAAGCCAGATTCCGGCTGGACATCAGGAAAAACTTCCTGACTGTTAGAGCAGTACGACAATGGAACCAGTGACCTAGGGAGGTTGTGGGCTCTCCCACACTAGAGGCCTTCAAGAGGCAGCTGGACAACCACCTGTCAGGGATGCTTTAGGGTGGATTCCTGCATTGAGCAGGGGGTTGGACTTGATGGCCTTGTAGGCCCCTTCCAACTCTGCTATTCTATGATTCTATGAAATAATTTAGTCTCTTCTGATGCATCAGTGGTTTCTGAATAAAAGTTTAGGGAAAGTCATTTCTTTCTTTTCCTTTCTTTTAAGCTTGCAAGAAGAGAAGACGAAAGGTGACCTACTAGAAAGGACCCTCCTTTGGAAAAGCTGAGACAGAGCAACAAGTATGGAATGGAAGACTACAGCAGTTCCCAACCTGCTGTGTCTGGAGATGGTGAGACGGTATTGCTAGATCCATGGCAAGTGTGAAAGCACAAAAAAGGAGAGTGTGTATTTGAGGCTTGACTTGCTTGCTTTGAAGTAATTTTCTTCTCAGGCGGCTTCTGCGCGGCATTAGAATTTTTCCGAAGTGTGGTTGTCTGTGGTTTGCACTGAGTAAGCTGTTGCTGCTCTTGGTGGCTGGTTGTCTAGTTCTGCCTTGCTGATGAAGTTGGACTAATAGCATATCATATGTCATTTTGTATTCATATTGTATAATCTTGGATAGAAGAATGGAAATATTTTAATCCTAGGAGATTGCCGTGAACAGGAAAATAGGGTCATTTAAAACAACAACAACAACTGAGGAAGATGTCATTCATCCATGGGGTCTTCTCATGGATTTGGGGTGCAATTTTTGACTCAAAGAAGTCAGATGGGGAATTTGCTACTGAAGGGTTATGCTGTATATCTAATGAGAGTTGCAGGGGGGCCGGCTCTGTCTCACAACGGGGAGCACAAGTTTGGAGCTGGAGAAAAGCAGCTGCATTGCACCAATATCTTGGAAGCAAAGCTGTCAAGCTGGCCAGGCTGATGATTTCATTGGACTTGGAATTTGATTTGCATACATGCAACTACAATGATGTCCCACTGAGTGCGGGGATTTATGTAACTACAATTACTGGATGCAAGAGGTTTGCTTTAATATTAGGAGTCTACCATACTAGGGCAGTATACACTTTCTTTCTTTCTTTCTTTCTTTCTTTCTTTCTTTCTTTCTTTCTTTCTTTCTTTCTTGGTAATTCTATAACACCTTCCTGAAGCTCAACCAGATGATGTACAGAACAGAACAAAACAGTAATCAATTTTTAAAACACACACACATAATAAACAATACATTTTTAAAAACAACAACAAAAATTTAAAAGCCAAATTCAAAGGTGTGCCTGAACCCCCATTTTTGAATGAAGAAAGTGTGGAGACTAGTTGTAACTCCAGTGAAGGAACATTCCAGGGTTTGGGAGGGATACAGGAGAAACCTCTTTACTGCGTGCCTGACACACATCTTCAAAGGTGCTTATCTGGCTGATCTTAATAGCCAACAGGTTCATATCAAGTCAAGCAGTCCATCAGATAGGCAGTCCCTGGGTGACACCTTCCAGAACAGTTTGATTCTCAATCCACAAGCCAGCCCCCCCCTTTTAACGACCAACAGCATTTCCATCTTGTCTGGATTTTATCTCAGCTTGTTCACCCCCATCCAGCCCATTATCAAACTCAGGCAACATTCAAGTATGTCAACCATGTCCTTGGAGTCAGATAACAAACAGCTGGGTGGCACTGAGTTCATAGTTTGGTGGTACGTTTACATCCAGAATTGTTACAGGAGGCTCAGTTGGGCTTAGTGTAGGGTTGCCATACGTCCTGGAAAACTGGGAATGTCACGGTTTCCAAGCATTTCCAAAATGTCCTGGCCAGTCAGTCAAGAATCCCGGATTCCTGTTCCAGCCGGCCAGAGAAATTCCAACCTCCAAAATGGTGCCTTGAGCCTGCTCAGTGGAGTGTAAGTTTTCATATTGAAATCTCCTCTAGCTTTTGAGAACTAGTGGAGAAATGTAATTTAGTGTCATTATTTTTCTGTTTGTTTGCTTAAACTGTTCTTTGCCTATTATTTATTTGCAGGTGCTTAAGTACTTAAGCCTGCAATCCTATGCATACTTACCTGGGAATAAGTCCTATTTAACTTAATAGGATTTGTTTCTGAGTAGACACACATAGGATTGCAGTGTTATCCCAGGATCATCCCTGAACACAGGGGATACCGGGAGCAGGCAGGGATGACCCCTCCATTTGCCTGGGATAATCCTTAGGTCTAGCTAAGGCCTTAGATAACTAAAGCTCCGATATCTTTCTTTCTTTCCCTAGACCTTTACATATTGCTCAGTTTTTTTAAAAAAAAATCCTAGCACCCCCCCCAAAAAATTGTCCCGGTTTTGTGGATCCCGAATATGGCAACCCTAGCTTAGAGCTTCATCCCACCTGTCGAATATTGTGCTGCTGCAGCGAAATCCACGCAAAAGACTCAAATGACACAGGGATTATAGTCTGCTTTCGCTGCGAAGGACTCAGATGACGGCGACTATGTCCTGCAGTGATTGTGGTTCTTTCCCCCTTTATAGTGGATTATAAAGGTGCAGGAAATGTCTGTTTCTTCCCAGCATGCGAAAGCACATCACTGAAATGTCAACGTGTATTTTTTATCCATCATTTTCAATGCGCTGTACTGTGGGTGTGCTCTCCAGGGGCGGCATTGCTGACATAAGAGAGGGGTGTGATGTTGTTCTTTTCCAGGGTTGAGCCTTTCTCAGCAGTATGGGAAATGCACTTTGCAGTCGTTCAGAAACATTGCTTTTTATGAAGCTGAGCTTTCCTCCTCAGTAAATTCTGAGCCCTGGCATCAATTCTGCCTTGCAAAACCAAAGCAGCAAGCTCCGCCTAGCAGTGTCTGGGAAGCAGTCCCAGCACCTGGATGTGTGTGTACGTGTGTGTTCTGGTGGGGTGGGGGGGCTGTTGTTGCAAAATGTTAATTACATTTTGGGATGTAAGTGGGACAGGCGGGGGAAGAGGGTAAGGGGTAAAGAGAGAGTGAGAGAGAAGGGAGGGGGGGAGAGAAGGACAACGTTTTGGGGCATCTGTGCCATAATCTGTTAGTGCAGAGGAACTTAGGATCACATTTCCATGCCTTTGAACATCCGAAACTGTGCATCTTCAATGGGATTTACTTTACTCAAAAGTAAGTCCCATTGATTTCAACTGCTGCCCCATGGTCTGTGCTTGGAGGGGAGAGAAACGGTGAAGGGTGGTGGTGGAAAGATTTCCCCTCTTTCCACACCTGGGAGCTTCTCGTAAGCAGGAGGGAGGGAGGGAGCCTCCAGGCAGGGTTAGGAGATTTACTTTACTCAAAAGTAAATCCCATTAATTTCAACTGCTAACGTGACCTGCTGCCCCTTGGTCTGTGCTTGGAGGGGAGAGAAATGGGCTGGAAAGATTTTCCTCTTTCTGCACCCTTTTCCTAAGGGGACCAAGGGGCAGCATGTAGCAGTTGAAATCAATGGGATTTGCAGCAGCAACCCTCACCTACATATACACAAATCAAGTAGACTGGACTGTGAGGGAGGAAAGGAAGGTGAGGGGGGAGAGATTCTTTAGATCTCTGTGTGTTTTTAACTGCAAAGGAACATGTTCCTCTGTAGGTCAGGAACAGTGCTCTTCAAAGGCTGGTCAGTTTCACCCAAATGTCTTGTCAGTTTCAAGTGAAGTCCTTTGGCTGCTTCTGAATCTCCTCTCAGTAACTGTGATTTGCCTCTCAATTTCTCTGCCATTGGAGGTCCTGGTGCTGCATTTGAAGTCTCCTCCTCCGTACACTGGGAGTTGAGATGGCAACTTCCTACCTTGCTTTGGTCCCCTACCCTAGCCACTCACTCCATTTCCCCCCTTTTTAAAGTTGCAAAAATTAAGACTGCAATCCGAGCGGCTGTAATGCATTCCATTGAACTCAATGGGATTTATTTACTGAGTGAGTAAGCATGCAAAAGAGTTGACTGCAGTCTTATGTAATGTTGTACATTGGTGTTCAGTAACAAGAGAAGCAAATCCCAATCCCTGTTGTCCGAGGGGGAGTTGCCTCCACTTCAAACAACCAATAAACGGTAGGAGGAGGTACAAAGAAGATCTGTGGGGTGGGGATAAGAACCTCAACGGATGTGAGTGAACCTCAACCGATCTCCCCAACGCGCTACAGCAGAGGTGTAAGTTTCCAAGTTTTCATATGCTATATAAGCACTATGTAAGTGAAATGAGATAATTCGAGGGTAAACCAGAACAAAAGTGTACGTGGGATGAGGCTTTTAGTGGCATAGAGCACCTTTTACCATTTTAGGCTATGTCCCTGTCTGAGCAGAGATAATCTGATAACCTCTTGTTTGGATTACTGCAATGGGTTATATATAGGAAGGGACGCCATTGAAAATGGTCTGGGAACTCTGAAGTAGGGCACTGAGATGGCTAACAAAGGCTGGGCATATTCAGTCATATTACATTGGTGTTTCATGATTTGCGTTGGCTTTCAATCCATTTCAAAGTGCTAAATTAGGGTGAACATATTTTGGAAACTGAAAAGGAGGACACCCCAAAATGCCTGGCCCCTGAGGTAGCATGCCCACCCCACATGGCCTTGGTCACATGTCTGATTCTACAGCTCACAATTAAGACAAACCTGTTCTACGTAATATCTTAAAGTTAAAATTATTGAAATAAAGAACAAGTGAGATCCCAATCAGAGAGTGTAATGCTTGGCCCAAATAAAGCTGCCCAAAGATTTTAAAAACATTTGTTAAAAACAAAGGTGCTGGTTTTAACCTATAAAGTCCTACATGGCTTGGGACCGCAATACTTGATGGAATGCCTCTCCTGACATGAACCTACCCGTACACTGCGCTCAACATCTAAGGTCCTCCTCTGAGTGCCTACTCTGAGGGAAGCTCGGAGGGTGGCAACAAGGGAGAGGGCCTTCTCAGTGGTGGCCCCCCGACTGTGGAATGATCTTCCCGATGAGGCTCGCCTGGCACCAACACTGTTATCTTTCAGGCGCCAGGTCAAGACTTTTCTCTTCTCCCAGGCATTTAACAGCATTTAACAACGCTAAGTTTGTTTTTTAACGGACCTCAGAATTGTTGTTTTTAAAATGGATACTCTTGTTTTTATACTGTTCTTTTTATGTTTCTGATGGTTTTAAAATTTTGTATACTTTTTAATGTTTACTGTTTTAACTTTTGTGAACTGCCCATAGAGCTTCGGCTGTGGGGCGGTATATAAATGTAATAAATAAATAAATAAATAAATAAATTCAACCTAATAAATAGGCTTTTTAAATATTTCATCATACACGTCCTGTTTGAAATTTTGTAAAGAACATTTGAACATGTTCAACTGTAAAAATCACAGTTCAAAATGATATGTGCATCAGTTCAAGAGATATTTAGGGTGGATACTTTTGAAATGAAAGCCCTGTATGATAAACTGTAAAATCATACAATCCTGAGAAAGAGTATAACGAGATACCACTCATAATTCCCTAAGCGCTGGGGTAAACCCCACGTTATTATACATTTTCTTAATCCACATTAAAAATGCAACTTTTTTGTTCTTGAGTTTGCAATGCAGTTCTTGGCTTAAAATATTTTAAGGGGAAATGCATATGAAATTTGTGGTGGGGTGCCCGTGTGCAATGGTGGGGGCCATTCCAATGGAGCACGCCACCAGCAGAGACTCTTGGGATGCTGAAGGTCTTATTACAAACCTCCCTGAACATTTAGGGAGGTTGTGGGCTCTCCCACACTAGAGGCCTTCAAGAGGCAGCTGGACAAGCATCTGTCAGGGATGCTTTAGGGTGGATTTCTGCATTGAGCAGGGGGTTGGACTCGATGGCCTTGTAGGCCCCTTCCAACTCTGCTATTCTATGATTCTATGATTCTATGATTTTTGGGGCTCCCCTTTTTTGTGGGGCTGCCTGATAGCCCCATGCTTTCCTATGGCCATTCTGAAGGAACCTAATGTGGCCATGTGCAAAGTGGGGACCATTCCAATGGAGCACGCCTCCAGCAGAAATTCTTAGGATGTTTAGGGTCTTATTACAAACCTCCATGAGAATTTTGGGGCTCCCCTTTTTTCTGGGGCTGCCTGACAGCCCCATGCTTTCCTTTGGCCATTCTGAAGGAACCTAATGTGAGCATGCGCAATGTGGAGGCCATTCCAATGGAGCATGCCTCCAGCAGGGACTCTTAGGATGCTAACTGTGTTATTACTAACCTCCCTGAACATTTTGGGGGCTCCCGCTCTTTTTTGTGCGGCTGTCTGACAGCCCAATGCTTTCCTATGGCCGTTTGGAAATACAGGTCTGTTGTAAGGTGTGGGTGCTGTAGGGGGGCATATATAAACATTTAAATAATGATTGGCATTTTGGGACAAAATTCCTTTCTCATATCTGTTAGTTTGTATTTTGATTCTGTGTGGTTTTCTATGATAACTAAATATTTAACTCCTTTAGGTATTTTGATTTGTAGATGATCCCTAAACTCCTCCAATGATTTCCTAAGGCCATTCAGAATGAACCAATGCATTTCAGTGGCCATTCTGTGTCCTTCGGTTTAGTACGTCCCAACATTCAGATCACTCTTGTCAATAATAATTAAGTCACATGCACAATCGTAGTCTGGGGTTTTGATCCAGAAATGCTTCAGTAGGCGCATCACACAACACAATTCATTTAGAGACATATAATCTGCTGCCTTGTCTTGCATTTTTCCTACATTTTGGTGGAAGGAGGAATGCATTCTGACTCTATACCTGCAGAGACTAGAGATGTATGGATTTTGCTAAATTAGGTCTGTCTGTGTTTATGGATTGTCAGGTGTCTTTTGTTAAAAAATATATATTTTTTTTGGTATTTTTGTTCAACTAAATTTGTGTACAATTTCAGAAAGTAAAAAAACTGGTCAGTGGAATCTGCATGACTTGGAAAAACCAGTTCACTGCAGAATCCACAAGTCAGATACATAGAAATCTGATTTGCACCCATTGTGAATTTCTCTGACATCCTCACCAGAGACTCCATGCAGTCATAAATTGTGAGTCCGTTGACAACCACTAGAGTTTTACTAGCTCAATATGCTGCCTATCTTTTAGAAAGATTGCTAGCAGATGACTAATTTAGGGTTGCCTCTTCCACCCCATCCCTCACACACAGCTGAGAGATTGGCAGGATTTCCCACTCCCCTGAGAGTACCACACAACACAGCAAACAGCTCGACCCCCTCTTGGAGAGTGGTCACCATTGGCATGAACAGAAGGCAGAGGGACGGAGAAGCATTTTCTCTTTGCATACTTCTTACGTCGCACATGCAGACTGGTTCACATGCACATGCACAACGAAATGTGTTGGTTTGTACATTCACAAACATGCAAACCGGAATGACAAAGGGGAAGGCAGAGGCGACAGTGCAGGAGGCCGCTGGTCCTTGAACACGACCATCTTAATAAGCTTCCGTTGGAGAGTTCTGCCCCAGTTACCCTTACTGGGAACAACATTTTCGACAGAAATACGTCAGTATTTGGATCCCCTCTTTAATTTAACTTTTGGCAGCCATAGATGAAGTTCCAAAGAATTTTAAAATACAGCACACAGATGTTAAACCTATGCACACAAGGCATTGTGGAAAATCTTACAATACCCTGGGAAGTTATTTTGAAAGCTTTTTATTTTTTAAAAAATGTCATTAAACAAAATTCTACTTGTGCAATTCATTCATTGATTAATCAGTTACACTTCTCCACAATTTTCCAAATTCTGTACTTTTATTGGCAATGGTCTCTTTACTTTTTACTTTTTAAAACATATTTTGCCATGGTAAGAAGGGAAACACACCAGAAAACTGCTTCTCCCAGTGAAGTTTTATTTAGCCTAAACCCGAGACCTTGAATCTGAAACCAGAATGACTCCCCCTTGCAACCCTCCACCCCAATTGAGGTAACTGGTTCAAAATAAGTCACTCAATGGTCAGGTAGTCACAAGATGGTTCTGGAGATGGCGAGGGAAGGACTCTGTATGATCCAATCTTAGAGGGAGGAGAGGGACGCGGCTTGTTCTTCTGCCTGGTCTGTGAGTGTCCGTGTAGGGGACTGCTCACTGGAACTGCAGAACAACAGCAACAAAGACCAAGGCTAGATCTACACTAGTGCTTTTTATCAGTATTGATTGCACTGACAACTGATGGGGCACATCCAGTATTCTGTTTACCACTGTTCTAGCATTATTTCCTCTTTTTAATTCTGCATTATCCAAAATATCACAACAGATGTCATTGTGTGTTATGAGGTATAAACGTGAAAGACAGATACAGCATCACCCTGATGGGATCATTTCAATATGTCATGAGATGTAGATCTGCCCCAGGAAACATTATGAGGGATAAGGCATAACTTGGCCCTAAAACGTGCAATTTATTATTATTATTATTATTATTATTATTATTATTATTTATTTATTTATATAGCACCATCAATGTACATGGTGCTGTACAGAGTAAAACAGTAAATAGCAAGGCCCTGCCGCATAGGTAAGGAGGATATCTACAATTCTGGAAAAAAGATGGTTAGGGGCCTGGAGATGAAGTTCTATGAAGAAAGGTTAAAGGATATGGTATGTTTAGCCTGGAGAGGAGAGTAGCAAGAGGCAATATGCTAACCATCTTCAAAAAATCTGCAGGCTGTTTCAAGATGATGGACCAAATTTGTTCTCTGTTGCTCCAAAGGGTAAGACCAATGGTTTCAGATTACAAGAACATTAGGGGGAAAAACCCTTTCTGATGACACAAGCTGTTTGGCAGTGGAAGAGACTGCCACAGAAGGCACGGGACTCTTTCTTGTAAAATGTTTGTAAGCTGAGGCTGGATGGCCATGAATCCAAAACATTGTAGCAGCAGATTTGCTGCATCAGGGTTTGGATTTTAGGACATTTGAGGTCTGTTCCTACTCTGGCCTCATCTTCATGAGCACGGGAGGAGTGTGCATTGTTGTTATTCTCCGCAGTATGTTGAAATTGGATCCGCTCCATCACTGTTACATGGGAGAACCAGCTGTCCCTAAAATCTGACTTTTCATTGTGGGAAAAGACTCTCAGGGCATGTCCTGAGAGTTGCTGCAGGCCTGAAGGGGTGTGGCCTGATTGCTTCCAGTAATTGAGTGGGTGGGGAGTCCCATTCTGATTCCGGACTCCAAGCTGAGCAGAAGCAGGGAAGAGGAGCTGCCCCAGCTGGAGTAGAAGCTACAAAAGGAAGTCAGTTCTCAGAGAGCGAGCAATCCGAGCGAGCGAACAGGAGTGTGGTAGGGAGAGTGTGGCAGGTCAGGTCAAGGGGGAGGTCCTTAACAAAAAAAATTCTTCTCATAAGACACACTCATATAGTAGGGGACCTCATTGTTTACCTTCAGAGAGGACAGGACAAAGCACATGCAATTCCAATACAATCAGAAAGGAAGAAACAAAATGGAAATACAGAATATGGATGGAAAGGAGTCTCTAGTGGTGGTGACCTGCAAAGTGTGTGCAATGTTCATGTTCCTGCCTGAGATCAACATGGCGTACACCTGAGCGGCGAGTGTCCACCCTCCAAGGAATAAGAGAAGGCAAAGAGTTCTTAGACAGAATGGTGGAAATGAAACAGCAACAAGAAGCACAAGATATTGATTCACAGAATCATAGAATAGTAGAGTTGGAATGGAAGAGGCCTATAAGGCCATCAAGTCCAACCCCCCACTCAATGCTGGAATCCACCCTAAAGCATACCTGACAGATGGTTGTCCAGCTGCCTCTTGAATGCCTCTAGTGTGGGAGAGCCCACAACCTCCCTGCGTCATTGGTTCCATTGTCGTAAGAGCAACAGCAAGCTGAAGCAGAAGTGGGGAATGCTGAGGTAAGGAAAGCCAATGAATAGGAAACTCCCCGGAAAAGGGTGACAGAAGCAGAAGAACTAGAAGACATTCTGTACCAGTGGAACAATTAGAGTTATGTAACTGCTTTCAGCTACTGGAGAATGAGATTGGAGGACAGCCTGCAGAGGAAGAATTACAGGGGACCCTGTGCAACAGTGAACAAGAGAAAAAAGGTCAGTCAACCAAGAAGAAGAGAAGAGTAGTCATTGTGGGAGACTCCCTGCTGCGTGGGACTGAAACCCAACTATATCATGAAGACCCATGGACTCGCCAGGTATGCTGTCTCCCTGGAGCACAGATTAGAGACATGACTGAAGGGTTGCCAAAGCTCATAAAGCCCACTGACATGTACCCTTTCTTTCTCATCCATGTGGGAACAAATGATGTCACCAAGTGGAGCGTCAACGTAATCATGTCCTACTTTGGCTCAGTCTTCTCCCAAAAAGGTCTATGACTCCCCCGCCCCCTGGCAAAAGTGAAGTACAAGCTGGAGGGACAGGATTGCAGTTTGAGATAGATAAACAAATGGCCAAGGAACATCTAATTTCTTTGAATGAGTTCAAATCTCCAGGGCCCAATGAACTGCATCCTAGAGTAATGAAGGAGCTAGCAGAAGAACTCTCAGAACCACTGTCTATTATCTTTGTGAAAACATGGAAAACAGGTGAGGTGCTGGATGACTGGAGGAGGGCTAAAGTTGTCCCTACCTTCAAAAAGGGCAAAAAGGAGGACCCTGGGAATTACAGACCAGTCAGTCTGACATCCATCCCTGGGAATTTTTTGGAACAGATTATAAAGAAGTCAGTCTGTAAGCACGTTGAAAACAATGCAGTGATTACAAGAAGCCAGCATGGATTATCCTGCTTGTTACCTCCCACCAGTTTGAGAAGGTACCATTGATAAGCTAGTTTGCTGATCAAACTAGCTAAAAGTTGGCTAGATGGAACAACTATTAGGTGGATCCACAGTTGGCTACAGAATTGGACTCAAAGAGTGCTTATCAGTGGTATCTTCTCAAACATGTGGTACTTTGTCAAAAGTTTTGCTTAAGTCAAGATATATTATGTCCATAGCATTCGCACAGTCCACAAGGGAGGTTACCTGATCAAAGAATGAGATCAAATCAGTCTGGCAGGATTTGTTCTTGACAAACTAACTGTTCTGTAGTTCCCAGGTTCCTTCTTTTTGTCCTTTTTGAAGATAGGGACAATGTTAGCCCTCCTCCAGTCATCTGTTATCTCATCCGTCTGCCATGATTTCGCAAAGAGAATAGACAGTGGCGCTGAGAGTCCTTCTGTAACTCCTTCATTACTCCAGGATGCAGCTCACTGGGCCCTGGAGATTTGAACTTATTCAAAGAAATTAGGTGTTCACACACTGAGCATTGCTTAGCTCACCTAATATCCAACCATAAACAGTATTAACCAAGTTTGTCGGGGGAGTATAGAATCATAGAATAGTTGAGTTGGAAGGGGCCTATATTTCCAGGTAGGGGGGTTCTAGGACCTTGTCTTGTGTGTGCATGAAAGACTATTTTTTCTACATGTTTAATTCCTTAATCAGAAATAGAATTGTAGGATACAGAGGATAGAATACTAGGCAAAGAAGACACATAGGTAAGCTGGCAAAATGAAGACTTCGGTAACTATGGTCATTGCTTATTTCAAAACCTGACTTTGGTTTTAATGTAAAAATCATGCAGTAATATAGTATAATAAGATGGCTGACTTGTCAAAGGGCTTTAGAACATCTTGGGCCTCTTCCAAAGCCTACAAGAACTGACAGAGTCTTTCCATTGGCCTCAGCGGCCTCTGGATAAAGCCCCCCTGTAATTATAGCAGTTGGCAGAGCCAAGCTTGACATAGCCACAAATTTTCTCTCTGTTTCCCACATTATTTAACAGTCTTAAAAGGTTTCTAAAAATGCTCTCTTTAAGGAACAAAGACCAGATCCCTTGCATTGCTGAATGTAGCAGAAATCAAGATTGCTTTCAATTTCCCAGATGTGCACCCCTTAATCAGTCCCGGGAGTTACTTTTCTAGTGGTCTTCAAGCCCTTTGATATCGCTGGAGTGAGGTCCTGAGGTTCGTGTTGCCCATTCCTGCCTGCAATAGCATAGGATGGGGCGTGGGTGATTTGGAATGGGGAAAACTGTGGGTAGGGAATGATTTAAGTGCTCCTTTCCCGGCCACCTCCACAATTCTTTAAGACAAACAAACAAATTAAATCTCTGCATTTTGATATAACTTATAGTCAGCTCATTAGTGGGCCTATGTATTAGGCACACATGCCAAAAAGCAAAAATCCCTTTGTTTAACAAAAGGGTGACTGTGAACTTATACAAGAAATGCTCTTAAAATAATTCCCCTTTTTGGTAGGGGACAACTTAACCATGGCGAAGTCTTTTAAAGTTGTCCCTGATTTGTAACTTTTCATCTGTCTTAAATCATGAAACGCCAATATTAGTTGTCCTGGCATTCAGATACAAGCCCATACATATGGTTGCTATCTCATTATGTGAAACATTCCTTTCTTCAACTGTTCTTAGGAGCAGGGTGTTGAATATTAAATATCCCCAGACACTAGTCTGAAGACTGAAGAAAATGCCATAAAATGACACTTTCAGACCTTTCTAGGGAGTTTTTGATTACAAGTGTACCATTTCCCCCCTTATTATCTTTTGTGGAAATTAACTAATTTTCATTCCCCCTTATGAATTTGGCCCAAGTATATATATGTATAACTAAGTGGATGGTTAAACGTTAGAAAAAAAGCCTATCAGTGTTCGAGAAGCTGGGATGCTCCCAGAGATTTTGAATTTTTTAATGTGATGAAAAACTGCAGGCTTGTGCACACTTACTTGGTAATAGGTCCTGTTAAGTTCAGTGGGACTTACTCCTGAATATAGGTGCCTGTGATCAGGCTGCTCATTTTGGGTTTTCTTTTGCTTTGGGTTTATCGGTTTTGTACATGATGATGATTGAGATACTGTTCTAGTTCAGGAGAACAGAATGGGTTTAACAGATTTGTACATGATATTGATTTGTTCCAGCATTCAGAATTAGGGATGTGCTCCGCTTCTCCTCGAACCGGAGAAGCAGGAGCGGAGCGGGGGGCTTCGCCTACTCTAAAGGCGGAGGTGAAGAGGATTGGGGGGCCGGCGGAGTGTTGCGGCGATTGAGGTGAAGGCGGATCCTTCGCCTTGATCCGGAGCTCCGCAAGAAAGGTAAGTGGGGTTTACCGGGCCCTGCTGCTGTCGCTGTCACCCATGCGGCGACAGCGGCAGGGCCTGGTAAACCCCCCTCCCTCCTCTCCCTTACCTGCATCCGTCCGCGGTCCCTCGGTTTCTTCAATTGAGCCCGCGGCTCAACCAGGAAGTCTAGGCCGCACTTGCTAGACCTGCTTTCTTTAGAAAAATGGAAAATATTTTTTTTGCAAATTTTTATCTGTACACTTTCGGCTTTTGATACCATCGACCATAGTATCCTTCTGGAACAGGGGCACTGTGCTTCAGTGGTTCCAGTCCTACCTCTCAGGCAGGTTCCAGATGATGATGCTTGGGGATTGCTGCTCCTCAAAGAAGGAGCTGCTGTGTGGCGTACCACAAGGCACCATCCTATCCCCAATGCTATTTAATATTTACATGAAACCGCTGAGAGAGATCATCCAGAGGCATGGGGCGGGGTGCTATCAGTATGCCAATGACACCCAAATATATTTCTCTATGCCTTCAACAACAGCATCAGCTAAGGATAGTGTGTCTCCTCTGAATGAATGCTTGGAGACGGTAATAGGCTGGATGAGGAAACCGCCCAGGGTGCTTCGGCTATTGGGCAGTATAAAAATGCAATAAATAAATAAAATAAAATAAACAAACTGAATCTGAATCCAGACAAAATGGAGATTTATTTATTTATTTACAATATTTATATACCACTCCTGATTCAAAATTTCAGAGTGGTGTACAAGATAAAATACAATAAAAACAGAATAAAACACCTTAGAATAGATTTTTAAAAGCAGCAAAATGAAAGGTGAACCATGAACCGTACCTTTGATGTCTCACTTGTTCTTTACTTCATATTATGTAGAACTGGTTTGTCTTAATTGTGTGCTGTAGAATCAGACATGTGACCAAGGCCATGCCCCTCCTTTTTGGTTTCCCAAATACGGTCACCCTACATTCGCACCCCTAGCAGCATGACTCTGCTAGACATGATCAAAGGGCCATCTAGTGGGAAATCTCCTGAAAGGAGGATGGAGACACGAAAATCACCTCTGTCACCCTTTCTGCTCCGCTGGCAGATATCCAGTAGAACAGCCTTCCTCAACCTGGGGCGCTCCAGATGTGTTGGACTGCATCTCCCAGAATGCCCCAGCCAGCAGAGCATTATGGGAGTTGTAGTCCAACACATCTGGAGTGCCCCAGGTTGAGGAAGGCTGCAGTAGAGGATAGGATATCCAGACACCTTCATTCTTGGCGGCCTCAATCTTTCGTGTTTCTAAAAGGCAGGACTGCTCTCTGAATGAATGAATGAATGAATGAATCAATCAATCAATCCAGGATACACTGGGCTTATGGGTGTTATATACAAGAAGCTCAATCCAGCATGGTCTCCTGCAAAAGCTTCATATAAATGAATGGGAGCTGCAGAAGTATACTGCAGTGCTCTTGAATACTTGAAGTGCTTCATGTAAATGCATATTATTTTGAAAATTTGTATAATGCTGTTCCATTAAAATACTCAACACAGTTAGCAAAAGGAATTACCTTCTCATGAAAACAATTCTTCATGGTCTCCTTCACTAAGGAATAAGCAATATGTTGTGTCTTGGTGGCAACCAGATACATATCTTCCTCCATTTGCTGGTAGAAACTTTTGCATTGTGTCCATCATCACTGAAAAAAAAGCAAATGGGTCTAGTGCATTAACTTATATATTTATTACATTTATATACCGCCCCACAGCCGAAGCTCTCTGGCCGGTTCACAAAAGCTAAAAACAGTAAACAATAAAAGTATACAAAATTTAAAAACCATCAGAGACATAAAAACAACAGTATAAAAACAGCAGCATCCATTTAAAACAACAATTCTGGAGTCCATTAAAAAACAAACAGCATTCAATGTCATTAAATGCCTGGGAGAAGAGGAAAGTCTTGATCTGGCACCTGAAAGATAACAATGTTGGCGCCAGGTGAGCCTCATCGGGGAGATCATTCCACAGTTGGGAGGCCACCACCAAAAAGGCCCTGTCCCTTGTTGCCATCCTCCGAGCTTCCCTCGGAGGAGGCGCTCGGAGGAGGACCTTAGATGTTGAGCGCAGTGCACGGGTAGGTTCGTGTCGGGAGAGGCGTTCCATCAGGTATTGTGGTCCCAAGCCATGTAGGGCTTTATAGATTAAAACCTCTTCTCGATCCTCCCAGAGTGCAGGACACGGAATAATGGGCTCAAGTTAAAGGAAGCCAGATTCCAGCTGGACATCAGGAAAAACTTCCTGACTGTTAGAGCAGTACGACAATGGAATCAGTTCCCTAGGGAGGTTGTGGGCTCTCCCACACTAGAGGCCTTCAAGAGGCAGCTGGACAACCATCTGTCAGGGATGCTTTAGGGTATTCCTGCATTGAGCAGGGGGTTGGACTCGATGGCCTTGTAGGCCCCTTCCAACTCTGCTATTCTATGATTCTATAAACCAAATTGTTATTGATCATGTGAAGATCTAGGTCCATCTTGACAAACAGACACCTTTGCTCCCTTTTCCCTCTCACCTCATGGAAAGTGTGCTCCCAAGAAAAAGAGGCCCCTTTTCTTCCAGAATTGTGCATGTGCTGGTTACATAAAGACTAGTAACTGAAGTCGCTAACATTAGGCAGACATTCATCAAAAGCAAATTGATGTCATTGTTTATAGAGAGGAGCGATAACAAATGTTGAGAGAGAGAGAAAGAGAGAGAATGGAGCGGTGGAACACACACCAACAAATGTTAGTAAAACTGTTGAGATTAGATATAATTGCTGTAAATTGAACACAGTTACCACAATGATAGGTTCAGACCTAACACATTTGGTATCTCCTTTCCTGGATGAATGGTGGGTAACACAGATTTAACCTGTCATGATGCTCTCCCCTCCAATCACAGAATGAGCCTAGACAAAAATAGGGCAAAGTCAAACATAGTGGCAATGACAACATCTTCCCATTAATGGTAGGTGCCCTTTCTTAACAGCGGCTGGTTCTTCTTTTTACTCTGCTTGGGCCCCTTGTAAATATTTGCAAAAGCAGTAAGATTGAAGATATGTTTATAAATCAAACAAGACAAGACATGATTGGATCTCCTCCTGCCCCTTTCTATTCTTTTTAAAAGCTGCTCAGCCCCCTCCTCCCATTGGATTTATTTATTTATTTATTTATTTATTTATTTACGTATTTATTTATTTATTACACTTATATACTGCTCCCATAGCCAGGGCTCTCTGGGCGGTTTACAGAAATTCTAAAATTGAGATAAAAACAAGTATACAAAATTTAAAACTCTAAAACACAGAACATACACACATAAAGCATTTGGACCATGGTATTGGCAAAGAGTTAAATCTTTCCTCTGGTGCCATTTTCCTGATGTAAGCTTCTGTCTTTCCCATTCCTATGTTTTTCCTAAAGTGGCAAATGAGCTTTGAAGGAGGGAACATATTTTACAATGGAAAAATGTCATGAGGAAATTTTTAAGGTCCTCACCAGTCCCAATCCAACTCTCTCTCTCTCTGTCTCTCTCGCACACACATACAGACACATGCATGGTGGCTTTTTTAAGTAATTAAAGGAGATGGCAGACCCAATGTGACCACAGCTACACGTGACCCACAGGGGGATGTTATTTCTTATTTCATCTTGTGTGGTTTGGAGGGAAGAAAGGCTGGCAACCATGTGAGAGAAAAAAATCCTTCTACTTCCAAAAACATAATGTACTCTCTTATCCGAGTAATATCAACTACGGAAGTTCTCTTGGAGGACACCTTTCAAAATGCCTGTACTATTCGAAGGCTTCTTATAAATTTGTAGGTACTTTAAGTTGGAAAACTTGAATCCTATCAAGCTAAAAAGTTTGTGGAACAGAGAACATGAATTAAAGGGGAACTGGCCTTAATGGTTTAACTTTTATAAAACATATACTTATATTAGGCTGTTGCATGGAAGATTATATCAAATAGATTATCTTAGCATGTTAAAAAAAAAAGTAAACCTATTGTTTAGAGCTTTCTTCAGGTATGTGCATAGTAAAAGACAGGAAAGAAATGGTGGTTCAACTACTCAATGAGGATGGCAAAATGCTAACAGATGACAAAGACAAGGCAGAAGTGCTCAATTCCTATTTTGGCTCAGTATTCTCCCAAAAGAGGGTCTATGACCACCAACCCTCCTAGGGAAAGTGGAAGGCAAAAGGAAGAGGGGCCGACCAAGGACAAGATGGATGGATGATATTCTGGAGGTGACAGACTTGACCTTGGGGGAGCTAGGGGTGGCGACAGCCGACAGAAAGCTCTGGCGTGGGCTGGTCCATGAAGTCACGAAGAGTCGGAAGCGACTGAACGAATAAACAACAAAAACAACTATAATTTAAATAGAAATGCAATACTTATCATAGTGAGGAAAGTTGGCCTGTGTGCCTCCTCAGTCTGCTTTCCAGGTGCAAACTGAAGGTGGGCAACTTCTAGGCCTCTCTATCCTACTCTCCCTCTTTGGCTTTATAGCAGACTTGCACTGGGCAGCCCATCAAAGAAAGGACACCTTCAAATAGAGAACTGTTCTCTGTAAAGTAGGATGTATATGTAGAGATGTACATTTACATTAAGTAAATGACTATACTTAAACAGAATAGATAGAAGACAACAGAAGAAACATAACCATCAGGGCTTGTAGCCATGGATAGCCTTTGCCGCCAGGAATTGATTCAATCCCCCTTTAAAGCCATCCAAATTAGTGGCCATCACTACATCTTGTAGTAGTGAGTTCTATCATTTAACTACACGCTGTGTGAATAAGTACTTTCTTTTATTTGTCCTGGATTTCCCACCAATCAGCTGCATGGGATGACCCCCTTAGGTTCTAGTATTTTGAGAGAGCGAGACAAATGTCTCCTTATCCACATTCTCCACACCACGCATAATTTTGTACACCTCTATCATGTCTCCCCTCAGCCTCCTCTTCTCCAAGCTAAACAATCCCGGTTGATGCAACCTTCCCTCATAGGAGAGATGCTTCAGCCCCTTAATCATTTTAGTTGCCCTTTTCTGCAGTTTTTCCAGCTGTTAACCACACCTGAACATGGTTAGGGTGACCATATTTGGGAAACCAAAAAAGAGGACACCTAGTGTGTGTATGGGGGAAGCAGCTTTCTGAGTCCTGCAGAAAGTACGTTATCCCCCCGCCACCTTAAAGAACCCGATTGGAGTGGAGGAGGGGAAAGGATTTCATTCTGCACCACCACCATCCACTCCAATTGGGGCCTTTTCTATAATGTCCACGAATGACCCACTTTCCCTTTTAAGACCTCAATTGGAGCTCGGGGTGGGGGAATGACATGCCTCAAGAAAGCATGTCATTCCCTCCTGCCATGCTAATGGCAGCCTTAAAGAGGAAGGTGTGTCATTCCAGGACATTATTGAAAATTATAGAAAATCCCCCCTGACACCATGGAAAGAACAAAAACCAGGACAAATCCGGGGAAATCCTGACAGTTGGTCACCCTAAACATGGTTAAGTTAACCACAAAGCCCAGAGTGTTGTCTGAACCAGGCCTTTAACTTTCAAGTTCACTTAGACTGGACAGGCCTTCAAGAAAAAGAGGACCCCTTCAAATAGTCATCTGACAGCCATTTAAAAGAGGACTGTCCTTTGTAAAGTAGGACACATGGCCACACTGCCAGTTGCTGAATCAGGGCTTGTTCTTTGGAGGATAATTTCAGAATATGTCGACGTTCCAGCAACTTACTCATTTCATTCTGTTTTTCATTGTTTTCTAGCCCTTTATAGAGCCTCAAGATTGAACTAGAACAAGGATTTTTGTTGCATGAGGTTATTCTGTTCAGGAGGAATATTCTGTTGATCGCAGTGCAATTTAATAAACTTCAGGCTTGTTTGGTCAACTGTCACTTGTCAAGCTGTCATTTTAAAGAAGAATCCGTTAGGATTTAAGATCTAAATAATTAAATGGCTGCTGTTGCCAAATTCTTGTTAAACACAATAGCATACAAATTATGTACAGTGGTTGGTCCTTTGAGAACAATGTGATCATTTATTGGATCTAGGATGTAGGTTTCAGGAATTTTATTTATTTTACATTTACTTGAAGACAAAAGGAATCTATTACCATAAAATCCTATGTTATCTTCTATATTTTTATTGTCCTTGTACCAATCCCTTCCAATTGGCCAACATAATTTCAACCCTTGCCAAAATGTGGGGTTAACACCTGAACAATTCCAAATGAGATCCTACTTATGCTGAGTAGAAATAAAAAAATGAATATACTGTAAGTCTTGGAGTCTGTGCCATTTAGAATGGGTCTTAATGATTTGGTTAGCTGCCTTAAGCCTCTGTGTTCAGGTTCTTGGGAACAACCAACCCCCTCCCCAGTCCCTTGATCCACAGAATCCATGCAGCCCCACCGCTCACACCCCAGTTGGGACACAAGCATCATGGGAAGCAGAAGCCCAACTGGGAGTGGAAGGAGTGGGTGGAGAAGGGTGGATGATGTCATGGGAAGGGCTTGGGAGGCTCCATCCTCTTGACACCATCCAGCTCACTGACTTGGTCCCGGGGTAGAATCTGGCCCCCAGGCAGAAACTGGTTGTTCTCCCTGGCTCTGTCTTCTAGTGCTCACTCTTCTAGCATCACTCCTCTGCCTTGCATCCATATTCTTCTCTCTCTTCCCTTCTGCTCTTTCACCACTCCACTTCCCCTCACCCTTTGCTCACTCTATCCTGCAGCTGCTTTCTCTTTCTGGACCATTACTGGGCCGCTCCATCTCCAGGGCACAGCTGCCTCCAAACACAGCTGCTAGATTGGTCTGCAGATGTGCTTTCAGTTTGACCTGATTGTTTTTGTGTAATTCACTGTTGCTTTAGTCTGCCCTGGTCTGCCTTAGAGGCTCTGCGATCAAATGACAAGCCCTGGTGTTTCCTAACAGCCACCCTTCTGGAAAGAAATATGGGATAAAAATATTACTAGATTAAAACATACATAAAGGTTTTGTTGGGGTACATGAGCACCCTTCTTACACAGGATGCCCATGTGCTTATTGAGAGGTGATTGCTAACAAGTTGGTGAGGGATTGTCAGCCCACAAAATTGGTTTCGTGGGCTGGTTCCTTCAGAGCATCTATCACCAAGCTGCAGGCAAGCCCACTTCTGGCTGACTGAACAGGGGTTCCTATGAGAGAGGGATGGGATCTTAATGTTTCTCCCAGAATAAGTTAGCTTCGAACTTGTGTTATTTATTTGTGCTTCCATAGTTTCATGTAATTTACCTTTCAGAGCCTCATATCCAGACAGTCTGAAATCAATAGAGCTCTTTCCACTGGACTCAGTAGGAGTGGGTTTCCTCTCCAGTAAGTAAAGACATCTGTTATACTCATGGAACATGACAGGAATCCAGCCATCCCACCTCCTTGGCTTATATACTTTTGTCAATCTTTTATTACTAATTAATCGTTTAAAGCTAGTTGCTCTGTATTTATTTTCTATGTAGAGAAAGAGGAAATCCTTTGGTTTAGCCATTAATCAAATGATTAATGAAGGGAAAGAACAACCAACCTAGAAATGGCAGTATTGTTCCTGGATTTTTTGTTTTTTGTTTTTGTTTTCATGTGCTTGGATTTGGCTTTCCCCCCTCATATTTTTTCATTATCAAAGAATGGCTTTTACTGGGGGAAATATGTATGTATCCTGACCCTCCAAATATTCTAGCAATTCCAGAATGCCAACCATACGCATGGATCATTGAATACAGTGGGATATGCTTCCAAGTAAACATGCATATATATGAACAGGTTGCAAATTAAATTTGGTGGCAGTCTTTATTAATCTGGCACAGAAAAGGTTAAATATTTTGTTGCTAACAGAAGACTGAAGAGGCTACTTCAAATTGAAGATGGTTAATTTGATCTGGAATGGTTGAATGGTCTGAACTAGGGTTTTGGGGAGACCTGCAAGAAGACACCAGACTCCTTTTTAGGAAAATCTCATACTTATATTCCAGACCCCTGCCCCATGGGCATGAAGCCCCTGAAAGTGTGATTTTATGCTAATTAATAATATGGTATTTTAATATCTCTAACTAAGGCTACTTTGTAGGACTGGCTTTGAAAGTAGAGGGGGGAAATGCAGCTGTCTTTTGCAAATGGTTGTGCAGAGCAATAGGAAGGTCGTGACAAATTGTGTTGGCAGATATGCTTATATGGAGTGAAAGAACAGAAGAACTGGGCGTGCTCAGAAGCCAACTAAGAGGGGAAAATTGCTGTAAGACACCCCATGTTTTGCACCTGCAGAGATAAAGGAATGTCCTTACTCAAGGCCTATTGGTTAAGAAATCAACAAGTTTTAAGTGGATTTGACCAAAGGTGACCATGAGTTCAAGGAAGATGTACCAAAGACCAACAAGTAAATCAAATTAACATGCTTCTAACACTCATATATAACTATCATGCTATCTTTTCCTCAATTTTTGTAATTTACTTAAATAAAATATTTAATGGATTTCAATTTACTTTGTAGTCTCTGATGATGGTTGCTTGTTTGCAGTTAGTTTGGTTACTCACCAGGGTGTAGATTCTGAAATTAAAACCAAATTAACAGTCTTTACAACTAGCCAAATGCAAATCCACTTGCCTTGATCCATACTCTTACAAGCTAAAATGTGTCTAATGAACATGGCCCATATTCATTGCTCTGGTGAACAAAGGGGTCCCACCCACAATTAGGTCTGCTGGGTCTCAGGGCTAAACTTGAAGTAACGTTGCTTTAGACTCCTAACCAAAATTTCTGGGGAGCAAAAACTGAGGGGAAGATTTCACCAGGGCTCTTCAATGACAGTGCTTTTGGAAGGAATGCTTAAATAAGATATCAGAAGGTCAGGCTGCCGGGGAAACAAGGCCTACCGCAACCATGGGGCCGGGTGCCCCTGTTTTACCAGTGAGTTGGAACTCAGCTTCAGTTGCAGGCCTTATTTTCCCGGAGGCCTCCAGACTTCTCCAGGTGGTATGGTCATCCTATCAGAAGCTGTTTGCAGCAACAGCAATGTTTAAGGAATCTGTGGTTCCCAAAACAGCTTGGGAACCACCAGTAACTGGATGTCTCACTGCTGCCTATTCAGTGGGTGGCTGACACCAGCTCCCCGATCAGGTATACTGAGTTCCACTGAAACAGCTGCTCCAATACTTTCTCCTTTGTTGCCCAGTACAGACAGGGTACCACACTTCTGCTAAATATGGTCACACCAGCAACTTAAAATAAGGGTGACATAAGCTCCATCAGGTCCCCTTATTATGGGAGCCACAGTAGTGGCTCTAATAGATAAAGAGATCAGTAAAATAAGGATTCCATGAGAGTAAATGGAAATCCGGGGGGGGGGGGATGGGGATGGGTTGTTATAACCTGAATAAAATAAAATGGTTTCACCAATCTTCCTGAGGGAGAAAGGGCAGTTAACACAAAAAGAAAAGAAAAAACTCTCAGTCATGCAAAAGTGTTTCTGAAAACATGTTGGCAACCATTTGTGCCCATCTCATGTAAAGATGCTATCGGCACCATATTTTATAAATGGCTGTTTTCTTATTCCCAAATAAAAATTCAATTTACATATTTTAAATAATTTTTATTTGCAAATGAAAGCCTATGGAAGTTCATAACATGGCACTCGGAGTGCTGAGGGGGAGGGTGTAAGGGCTGTGTGAAGAAAAAGCAGGTTTCTGGAGATGTGTGTACACAGACGAGCAATGCCCTCGGTGTGACCAGACCCTACCACTTCTGTTTACTGATCTGTGTTCCCACCAGTTCCCCTTATTCCTCTGCTCCTCCTTTCCCCTTAATCATTTGTGTTACTACAGTCCCTTTTGGGGTTTGCGAGCTGGGAAGAGAGGTCTTAGAAGCCCTTTAAAAGCTACTTGCACAAAACGCCATTCATGTATTTGTCTGGAATTTGGCAGGCAGCTTCAACCCAACAGAAGAGGTTACTATGTCTGCAAACCTCATCCCATTCTACCAGGAAATAAAAACACTCTCAAACCTTGATGATGCCTGGTGCAAAATCCCTGCTCCTCTTTGTCTGAAATTTTGAATACTTCACCCCCACAGAAGAAACTACTGTACCTGCGAATTTCATACAATTCTCCAAAACATTGGGGCTTAGGGTGGGTTGGGGGCAATAGAAGCTTGTTATTTGCTAAGGACCTTTATAAATGCATTACTTCATAAACCATTTACTTATTTATTTGCACAAATCCATATATTGGCACTCACACACAAACATCACACAAATATAGGGAATTACTTTCAAGGTGTATGTGATGCTTTTTGAACAGTAAAACATTACATAAATGCTAAATGTGGTAATTACTGTTAAGAAGTTTTCCTTTGACTATTGTTTTGTCCTGCATTTCAGCTATTTTAAATTTTTCAGAAGTCCTGATTTCCAGCTAATTCAGCAAGAAATTTTAGCATTTTGTTTTGGACTATAGTTCTCTTTGGATGGAGAAAGAAAACCACAAGCCAAATTATTGTTGTTTCCCATGACTCAACTAATTCATTTTCCTTGTATTGATAAAAACATCTTAGACAGGAAATAACAAATAGCATATAATGATGAAACTGTTATTTGGTTTAGATGAAACCATTCAGTAATTTCAAGCTTCTACCATGGAATTTGGAAGCCTTTGTGGTCACCCCACCTCACCCTCCCTCACCCTTTGCTTGTGCATCCCCCAGTTCTAGAAACCAATGGATTTTGATGAGTCAGTACATGACTGCATCACTGAAGGGGACCTAGCTCAGTGGTTGAGCACAGCATTTGCATGCAGAAGGTCCCAGATTCAATCACCAGCAGGTAGAACTATAAGAGAACCCTTCCTGAGACCCTGGAGAGCCACTGCCAGACACTGTCAACTGTAATGGGCTAGATGGACCAATGGTCTGACTTAGTGTAAGGCACTACGTTCCTGTGAGAGGCAGCCAATGGTGGTCATAGCATCCCACTTGAGTATTACTGCACAGAGGTGAAAAGTGAAAGTATTTCAGGAAGGTGTCTGAAACCAATTTTCCACAACAACAACAACAACAATAATCAGTGTCGATCAGTGGTGGAGGAAGCAGCAGCCAGGTACCTCTCCGTCGGGCCTGGCTCCAGCTCCAGCTGAGAGCCCCCTCCCTCCTGCTACTAATTGTCACTGCTGAACTTTGCAACTAAGAATCTAGTGCCTGAATTTGCTTTTCTTCCCCCTTCTCCTTCTCAATCCCCTTTCCTTTTGTGTCTTTTTTTAGATTGTAATCCTTGTGTTTTCATGCTTCTCCGCCCCGCCACCCACTTGCATGTTTTGATTCTCTTAATCACTTCACTTTCAGTACAAGCTACAGTTTGCCATTATTTCCAAAACAGCAAACGATGGTTTTTGCTTGCCACCAAAACCTGGATTAGAAAGCATGTTTTGAAGCTAGTTTAAAATCCTAATTTAGAAGTAAGTGTAAACCATAATTTGCTCATCTTGCTGTAATGGGAAATAATTGTTTTCACTAAAGCAGAGGTGAGCTAAGCACAAGGCACACTTATAAAGAGACAAACCATAATTTGGTGTTATGTTGGAACTAACCCTGTTACTCATTAAAGCTCTGTAGCTAATATAAAGAATTGCCAAATTCAAATTCATAACACCAGATTAAGATGGCAGATGTTTTTTTCATACTTGGACAATGACTGAGTTGTATATACAAATCAAATGAGAATTTTTAAAAAAGGTTTTGAGATAAAATGGTAGTAGAAGAAATCCTCCTTGGTTCTTTGTATCCTGCCTACTGTTTATAAACTATTTATGAATTTATGCAAGTTTCTGATGATTTCTTGGAGTTAATACAAACAAAGGAAGAGCGACTGAAGGCCTATTAACCAGAATGGAATTTATAGACATTCTCCTCTAGATTCTGTGCACCCACTGTGGGGGTGAAGTATTCAGAAAAGCAACAGAATAATAGTTTTTAGCTGCCTGTAAGTATAGCTACTGTGAATTTGATCTTTGTAAAACATGGATTTCATTATCCCTATAATTTTAGATAATACATTTTTAAAAATATTCATAGGAACATTGTGATTCCTGACTCTAAGCTGAGCAGAAGCAGAGAAGAGGAGCTGGACTAGGAACTACAAAAAGAAGCCAGCTGCCAGACAGAGAGTGATCAGAGTGCATGAACAGAAGTTTGACAGGGGGAGAGTAGGGGAAGAGGCTCAGTCTTCTCCAAAAAGTGGGTCTATACCCACCCACCCCGGCAAAAGTGCAGTACAAGCTGAAGGGGCAGGATTGCAGTTTGACATTAATAAACAAATGGTCAAGGAACACCTAATTTCTTTGAACAAGTTCAATCTTCAGGGCCCAGTGAGTTGCATCCTAAAGTAATAAGGGACCTGGTGGAAGAACTCTGAGAACCACTATCTATTATCTTTGTGAAATCATGGAAGACAGGAAAGGGGCGTGAAATACTGGAGGAGGGCTAATGTTGTCCCTATGTCATGATCCGGGGTGTGGGCAGCAGGGTCCTTAGGCAGGAACACTGGGGCTGGGATGGACAGAGATGGAACCGGCTTGGATGGTTGGAATACTGGTGAAGCAAGCTGGGGGTAAGGCACAGGTCTCAGGTGGCAGAATCCAACAGAGGGCCAGAGGCAGGAAGCAGATCCAGGAAATAGGCACAAGGTCAGACACAGGTTCAGAATCCAAGCAGGGGCCAGAAGCAGAAAAGAAGTCCAGTCAACAAACAGGCAAGGCAACAAGCAGTCAGGGATCAAGGCAAGAGGCAGAGTCCAGGAGGAACAGAGTCCAAACAAGGGCCAGAGGCAAAAGTCAATGGTCAAAGGCAAAGCAAGGGTCAGGCACGTACCAGGTAGCAAAGGGGCCAGAGGAAGAGGTGTAGTCAACATGGGCAAGAAGTCTGGCAAGGCAAGATCTGACGGAGCAGATTATCAGGAACTGACTGCAGCTGGCACAAGAGACTGTGTTGCTGTGGGAAAGGCTGAAGGTGAAATACAGCTCTTATATAGGCCTTTCTGGGCAGCTCCCAGCTGTTCTGTATGAGCCCACCTGGGAGTGCCTGCTGGTCTGGGCCTGAACCCTGCAAGGCTTTACCAGCCAGGACTCACAACCTGCGAAGCCCTGCGGATGGTTATATGGAAAGCTGCCACCAGATGGTGCTGCAGGACAGGACAGATCCTGACACCCTATCTTCAAAAACAGCAAAAAGGAGGAACCTGGGAACTACAGACCAGTAAGTCTAACATCCATCCCTGGGAAAATTTTGGAGCAGATTATAAAGAAATGAATCAGTAAGCACCTTGAAAATAATGACAGGATTTGTCAAGAACAAATCCTGTCAGACTAATTTCATCCCAGAGTTCAGGGCATGGAATAATGGGCTCAAGTTACAGGAAGCCAGATTCTGGCTGGACATCAGGAAAAACTTCTTGACAGTTAGAGCAGTACAACAATGGAACCAGTTACCTAGGGAGGTTGTGGGCTCTCCCACACTAGAGGTATTCAAGAGGCAGCTGGACAACCATCTGTCAGGGACGCTTTAGGGTGGATTTTATTTATTTATTTTTATTTATTAAACTTATATACCGCTCCCATAGCCAGGGCTCTCTGGGCGGTTTACAGAAATTAAATGCAGGATTCCTGCATTGAGCAGGGGGTTGGACTCGATGGCCTTTTAGGCCCCTTCCAATTCTGCTGTTCTATGATTCTGTGAACATGAATGGATCCAGCTGCTGTAAGGATGCTATAGAATGTAAGCACCAAATTAGATATGATGTTAATTGTATGAATGTAATTAATTTTTTGTTTGTTACATAAAGAGGAACTGTGGAGAAGCCTAAGCAGTCAGTGAGAGATTTCTTTGAAATTCAAACAGCGCCTTCCAAGAGAGGATCCACTTACCCTGGTCCTGAGGCTGCTCAGGCTTCCCTACAGCTGCTATTTGCATGACAAAAAATCTGCATGTGAATTGCATCCACAAAATTAACTTCACTTGTACTTTGGTCCTAAATGTAAATGAGAGGAAACAGACTATTGAGATTGAGGATATCAGTGGAAAATAATGAAGCTTTAATCTGAAACCCAAACCCAATGATTCTGTCTGAGTGATGTCCATTCTTCTTTGGGCTGGAACCAGCCTGGAAAGAACAGCAGTCTTCTAAATGTAATTCTAGAAGCAATCCCTAATCAGCTTGTGTTTGTGTGTGTGAAAATTCTCATGGATGTGCCAACTTGAACTCTAACATGTGTAAATGGTAATTCTAGTGAAAAATACCGTTCTCGGTATTTTTCGCTAGAATTACCATTTACACATGTTAGAGTTCAACTGACTATGGAAACACAGTTTGGCCGTAGTGTCAGAAAGCCATGAATCTTTCTCTTCGCCAGAAATAGCACTGAGCAATTTGTCTTTCTTTCTTTCTTTCCATTACAAAGGATTTGCCATAAGTTATTCCCCCTCTCCCTTTCTGCCGTGGTACAGATTTATTGAAACTGCAGATTAAACACACATGGAAGCTATTAGCTGCAGTGCAAGTGTGTTGGCTCCCCTCCCCCATCTTTTCCAATATATCAGCAGCAGAAATTATATGTGTGCAGAAACAGTTCTGATTTCCTAGACTTTATCATACCTTTTAATGTGTTATTTATTTATTGCATTTATAGCTGAAGCTCTCTTGTTGGTTTACAAAAGTTAAAAACAGTAAACATTAAAAACAGATATACAAAGTCTAAAAACACAAAAAGCATAAAAAACAACAGTATCCTTGTAAGGACAACTATTCAAAGTAATGGTTCTTACATTTAAAGCCCAGAAATGTCTGGGACCAGTGTACTTCAGGGAGCATTTATTTATTTATTTTGATTTCTACTCTACATTTCTACCAAAAAAATGGTACTCAAAATGACAGTTTTCCCCATGTGAGCCAGATGTACACAATTGTGTGCTTGGATCTCCTTTTGAGACACTGCTCACAGTGCCACAGCCATCAGCTGATTGCTACAAAGAGCAGGGCTGTCAAGCGAGTCATTCCCCCCCACCGCATAATTTGGCATTGTTTGTTAAAAACAACAACAAGAAGAACAACGCTTGCTGGTAAGCCTCTTCCACTTCTGAGTCGTCCTCTGATATAGAGGAGGTACAGCGCCAGGCATGGCTTGAGTGGCAAGGGGCAGTGTGGCCATCAAGATACTCTAGAGTATCTCTGGTCAGATACTCTATTCTTCCATTCAAGCCATCCCTGCTATGGAAGTAGCTCCCAATATTACCAGGAACCATTCTGTAGTTCAGGGACCAGGAAGTTCAGACTAGCAGGGGAGCTGTCCAGTAGGGAACACAGTGACAAAGGTGTTGCTTCAGCAAGGTCTGGGTTCCAACTGAGCAGCTGTATGGGAATGCTGATGCCTCAGCCCTTCCTGGCTTGGCAGTAGGGTCCAATCCAAAGCATGCTTCCACTTCATAAGTAGGGGTCAAAGATATAAGATGTGCTGCTAGGCGAGCAATGCATCTCTAGTGCTGAGCTACAGCCTAGACCCACCACTGCCTTTGTTCATGAGGTCCTGGGGGGTGGGGGTGGCAAACCTGGGAGGCCTGAATCAGGGAAATGAGACCAGTCTAGGTGCTTAGGTTCCTTCAATGTCAGCCTCCTTGAGTGGGGCATTGTTGTTGTTGGTCTTCTCCTAAAGCCTATTTAGGCTTTAAAGCCTATTTAGGCTTTAGGCTCCTAAAGCCTGAAGTATCCTTCTCCTCTTCCAAGGTCTCTTCAGGTTCCAGAGATGTCCTGGCAGGAAGGTGGTGGAGCACAACACCTATTCAGCAGTCTACCAGTTTTGCATGTCTGTACTTGGTGTTAGAAACTCAAGACAGAACTGGGACTCTGTTGGTGTGCCATCTGCCCTCCCACTGCTTAACGCTCTCCCTGCCTGAGGTGTTCTTAATTTCCTTGGCTGGTTTTAAATAGGCCCTAAGATATGATTGTCTGAGACTGCTCTAACTGAAACATCTATTGTTTGATTGATTGAATATTGGTCTGCAGTTGAAGAATTTTAATGGTTGCTGCTGTTTTATTGTTTGTATTGAATTTTTGTTTTTATATTATTGGTTTATTTATTTATTTATTTATTTACATTTATATATATATACCGCCCCACAGCTGAAGCTCTCTGGGCGGTTTACAACAATTAAAAATAGTAAACATTAAAAGTATACAAAAATTTAAAAAACGTAAAAACAGTATAAAAACAACAGTATCCATTTAAAAACAACAATTCTGGGGTCCATTAAAAACAAACTTAACGTTGTTAAATGCTGTTAAAATGCTGGGAGAAGAGAAAAGTCTTGACCTGGCGCCGAAAAGATAACAACGTTGGCGCCAGGCGAGCCTCATCGGGGAGATCGTTCCACAGTCGGGGGGCAACCACTGAGAAGGCCCTCTCCCTTGTTGCCATCCTCCGAGCTTCCCTCGGAGTAGGCACTCGGAGGAGGACCTTAGATGTTGAGCGCAGTGTACGGGTAGGTTCATGTCGGGAGCGGCGTTCCATCAGGTATTGTGGTCCCAAACCATGTAGGGCTTTATAGGTTAAGACCAGCACCTTGAATTGGGCTCGGAAACATATAGGCAGCCAAGCGGGCCAGAATCGGTCTTATATGCTCAAACCTCCCTGTTCCAGCTATCAATCTGGCCGCCGTATTTTGCACAAGCTGCAGCTTCCGGACCGTCTTCAAAGGCTGCCCCATGTAGAACGCATTGCAGTAATCTAATTTGGAAGTTACCAAAGTATGGACAACTGAAGCTAGGTTATCCCTGTCCAGATTTATTCATTTAGTAGACTACCTTCAGGATGCTCTCTGCCTGGAAAGGTGGTACATAAAAATATAACATAAATTAATAATAATAAATAAATATTCCTGATGCTATCTTCTATGTATGATGGCTAGAAATCAAAGAAGTATAAATCTGAAGTATAAATTCATGTCTAGAAAGTCCAATCTTATGCTCCTCCATCCATTAAATAACTGAAGACACCTGCTTGGCCTTTCAGTTCTTCAGAATTAGTCTCTTCTTGGCAATGAGAGCTGTTTGCAAGATCTGTTTCCACGTGTTCATGTGTCAGATTTCACATGCTCACAGATACAGCAATGATAAAACCTGCATCTTATTAACTAGTCTATCTTATGCTCCATCTTATTCACCCAGTATATGCACATTTATATCCTGTCTATTTTACATAAACTATTTTACTTAAACTGTTTATTTAGCTTATGATGTGACAAAAATCTTCCTTTTAAAAGCCTATTTCTTTTTTTTCACTCTCCAGAATTGCATGCCTCTCCTTGTTATATATCTATTAAAAGCTCATGTTCCAGGCTGTAAGCCATCTCATACTACATAGCACTGCAGGGGAAACCATTGGGGTGGGGGAAAGAGATGGTGTGTTTCTCCTTTCCTGAATGCCCCCTCCCCTCAAGAGTCCTCAGCACACTCCAAGACTACTGTTGTAGGCTGTCTGGAGTCATGAAGAGGAGCCTTCTTCTTGGCAGGGTGGGGGAGAATACATTGCAAACTTGTTTTCTAGGTCTCACCTATGACTCTATTTATTTATTTATTTATTTATGTATTACATTTCTATACCGCCCAATAGCCGAAGCTCTCTGACTTCCCCAACCTGGTTACCTTGAGATGTGTTGGACTGCAATTCCCATAATTCCCAGCATTGGCTATGCTCACTGGGAATTATGGGTGTTGCAGCCCAACACATCTGGAGAGCCCCAAGTTGGAGAAGGCTGTTTTAGATGCAATACTGTGAAGCATCGCATGCTTAGGAAATTAAGGGAGTTACTAGAATGTCATTGCCATTCATTTAAGACACTGGTCCTGGTTTTACACCCCTGAATGGAAATGCAAACACATTTCGAGAGCAAAGTTCACACATTCCTGAGCTTGCAATGCTTGTCTGTAAAATGCATACTTTATTTTTTAAAGTTTTTTTATTGATTAACAACACACTAATACAATACTACAATAATCACAACAGCACAAGACAACAAAAAACATAATACATAACTTGATTAACCTTATAACGTTTCTAATTTGATATTTTTACTTCATTCCATAACATAAAGTGCAACCCCCCCCCCCACCCTGGGATCTATTCCTGTTTCCAAAATCTCATTGATTCTTCTGGAGGTGGTCTTCCACTCCCCCTAGATAATACATATTCTAGGAACTGATTCCAAATCAGGGATAGTTTTGCTATCCCTCTTCTTACTTTTATATTACATGTCAATTTATTTATAGCAATATCCCAAATCTCTTTATACCAATCCTCAACATGATAATCTCCTTGCACCTTCCAGTTCCTAGATATGATCAACCTTGCTGCTGTCAGCAAATTCGTTATCAGTTCTTTTGTTTCTTTATTACATTTTAAATCTCCATATAATGATAACAATGCCACTGTAGGTGTCTCTTCAATCTCCATTCCCACTATATCATTTATCTCTTTAAACACCATTTTCCACATTTTTTGAACAAATACACATTCCCACCACATATGTAAATACGTTCCTTTTTCTTTACATCCTCTCCAACAATTTGCTGAATGCAGCTTATTTATTTTATTTAATCTCACCGGGGTTAGATACCACCTCCATAAAATCTTATAATAGTTCTCTTTTATCCTCACTGACATAGGCCACAGCTAGACCTAAGGTTTATCCTGGGATCATCCAGGGTTCGCCCCTGCCTGAGCACTGAATCCCCTGTGTGTCACCTTGATGAACAGGTTTGACCCCTGGACGATCCAGGGATAAACCTTAGGTCTAGCTATGGCCATACTTCTCAACACTCTTTGTCTCCATATTCCCTCCCAACTCTAAAATGCATACTTTAGAGTATGCACCCAAATCCATACTTTCCCTGTTGAAAATGGGGATGGGAATGGGGTTGACCAAGCTTTAAGGTGGACCTCAATGAGCTCGAACACCACTGATTCTTCCATCCCTACAAAAATTGGTATACTAAGCCAGATGCTTACAAATGGTAGCCTGGTTTGAATAAGCAGCCTCCCCCCCGCACCCAAAAAGAAAGAAAGAAAGAAAGAAAGAAAAAAGAAAGAGACTAATATTGGAAATGAAGAAATTAAAAGGGCTCCCAGAAGATGGGCCTCTTTAATTGGGGAAAACAATGAAGAAATCTCTCAGTTTGGAGAAGGAGATGGAGTGCTTTGGAAAACAAATGGGCAAGAGAACATGTGTGGTAGTAGCGGCAGCAGTAGTGGAGAGCACGGAGCTGCCTCCTTCGAGAGTTGGCCTGAACGTTTCATACAGTTGCATTTTAGAACTGGCAGATAAGCTCAGGTGCAGACTGGGGGAGGGAACCCTCCAGGGGGTTGGGACTCGATGGCCTTGTAGGCCCCTTCCAACTCTGCTATTCTATGATTCTATGATTCTAAGTGCCTAAACATAAAAGCACTGCAAGTTGGAAGATTGTGTTGATGTTTATTCCAAGCATCATCACCATCTTCCAACACTTTCCCCCCCAACAAGTGTTGATTATTATATAAAGTGTTATTCACAGTTTACATTTATTTTTGTTGGAGAGTGCCCTTGAGAAAGGGTTTTTTATAACACAAAATGCATTAAAAAGGAGCTTGGAATAAACATCATCACCATCTTTCAACTTGCAGTGCTTTTGTATTTAGGGACTTGGAGGGTTCCCTCTTCCAGTCTGCATGGTATTTTGGTTGTTTGTTTACAGAAGCTCAGGGAAAACAGGGGGAGATCCGATCAAATAGCATGGAAACATGTATGGCAGTGAGTGCAAAACAATTTGGGATATGCAGATGGAAAAACAGGGATAGCTACTTGTGCTGCTTAGACAATAATAGAAATTCCAGCTAAGACGGAAAAAATAATGAGTAGTAGGATAAAATTGATCTGGACGGAGATAGCCTAGCTACAGTTATCCATACTCTGATAATGTCTTGTCTAGATTACTCCAACACATGATGTGTGAAGCTGCCCTTGAAAATGGTCTGGAAACTTCAGCTGGTCCAAAACATGGCCGCAAGATAGTTAACGAGGAGTGGCAAATGAGTCCATATTACGCCAGTACTTTTCCAGCTTCACTGGCTGCCAATCCAGGTCCAGGCCTGATCCAAAGTGCTAGTACTAACATTCAAAGCCCTAAATAGCTTGGGGCCAGATTAGGAAGCTTCCTCCCATATGTACTTGCCCGAACCCTAAGACCGTCTTCTCTGTGAGCCCCTGCCAGAGGGAGTGAGGTGGGTAGCTACCATGATAGCACTCTTCAAATACTTAAAAGGTTGTCATACAGAGAAGGGCCAGGAACTCTTCTCAATCCTCCCAGAGTGCGGGACACGGAATAACGGGCTCAAGTTAAAGGAAGCCAGATTCCAGCTGGACATCAGGAAAAACTTCCTGACTGTTCGAGCAGTACGACAATGGAATCAGTTCCCTAGGGAGGTTGTGGGCTCTCCCACACTAGACGCATTCAAGAGGCAGCTGGACAACCATCTGTCAGGGATGCTTTAGGGTGGATTCCTGCATTGAGCAGGGGGTTGGACTCAATGGCCTTGTAGGCCCCTTCCAACTCTGCTATTCTATGATTCTATGATTCTACCAGGAGGAGCAGGGCCTTCTCTGCTGTGGCACCCCGGCTGTGGAATGAGCTTTCTAGGGAGGTTCCCCTGGCACCTACATTATACTCTTTCTGTCACCAGGTGAAGACCTTTTTATTTCCCCAGTATTTTGACAATTTACCATCCTCATCTTTTAAATTACTGTTTTAAATCTGTATTTTAAACCTATATTTTAAATTTCTGCATTGCTGCTTGATTTTATTCTGGTTGTACTTTTATATTGTGGTTTTACATTGTGGTATATGTTTTATACTTAAGCTGTACTTTATGGTTTAAATTCTTGTGAATTCTGAAGTAAGTAAGTAAGTAAAAGTGGCTAAAGCAGTGCTTGGATACAATCAAAAAAATGATAGAATGAATCAATTCGAATTCAGGGTAAGCCATTTAACATCACAGTGATCCAAATATATGCCCCAACCACAGATGCTGAAGAAGTAGAAGTAGATCAGTTCTATGAGGATCTGCAGCACCTATTTATTTATTTATTTATTACATTTCTATACCGCCCAATAGCCGGAGCTCTCTGGGCGGTTCACAAAAATTAAAACCATTCAAAGTATAAAACAACAGTATAAAACCATAATATAAAATACAATATAAAAGCTCAACCAGATAAAAACAGCAGCAATGCAAAATTGCAAATTTAAAACACCATGTTAAAATGTATTTATAGATTGTTAAAATATTGGGAGAATAAAAAGGTCTTCACCTGGCATCTAAAAGCATATAATGTAGGTGCCAAGCGAACCTCTTTAGGGAGCTCATTCCTACTGGATAATACACCAAAAAGAGATGTTATTTTTGTTACAGGAGACTGGAACGCTAAGGTGGGCAGTCAAATGACATCTGGAATTACAGGTAAGCATGGTCTAGGAGAACAAAATGAAGCGGGACATAGGCTGATAGAATTCTGCCAGGACAACTCACTGTGCATAACAAACTCTCTCTTCCAACAACCTAAAAGACAGCTTTATACATGGACTTCACCAGATGGCCGACACCGAAATCAGATTGACTACATCCTTTGCAGCCAAAGGTGGCGGACATCTATACAGACGGTAAAAACAAGACCTGGAGCTGACCACGAACTTCTTATTGCACAATTTAGAATTATTGCACTAAAGAGAATAGGGAAGACCCACAGATCCGTTAGATATGAGCTCACTAATATTCCTAATGAATATTCAGTGGAAGTAAAGAATAGATTTATGGGACTAGATTTAGTAGATAGGGTCACAGAAGAACTATGGACAGAAGTTCACAACATTGTCCAAGAGGTGGCAACAAAAAACTTCCCAAAGAAAAAGAAAACCAAAAAGGCAAGATGGCTGTCTGCTGAGACACTGGAAGTAGCCTAAGAAAGAAGGAAAGCAAAAGGCAACAGTGATAGGGGGAGATATGCCCAATTAAATGCAAAATTCCAGAGGTTAGCCAGAAGAGATAAGGAATTATTTTTAAACAAGCAATGTGCGGAAGTGGAAGAAGACAATAGAATAGGAAGAACAAGAGACCTCTTCCAGAAAATTAGAAACATTGGAGGTAAATTCCAGGCAAAAATGGGTATGATCAAAAACAAAGATGGCAAGGACCTAACAGAAACAGAAGAGATCAAGAAAAGGTGGCAAGAATATACGGAAGATCTGTATAGGAAGGATAATAATATCGGGGATAGCTCAGATGGTGTGGTCAGTGAGTTAGAGCCAGACATCCTGAAGAGTGAGGTTGAATGGGCCTTAAGAAGCATTGCCAATAACAAGGCAGCAGGAGACGACGGTATCCCAGCTGAACTGTTTAAAATATTGCAAGATGATGCTGTCAAGGTGATGCATGCCATATGCCAGCAAATTTGGAAAACACAAGAATGGCCATCAGACTGGAAAAAATCAACTTATTATTATTATTATTATTATTATTATTATTATTATTTATTTATTTATATAGCACCATCAATGTACATGGTGCTGTACAGAGTAAAACAGTAAATAGCAAGGCCCTGCCGCATAGGCTTACAATCTAATAACTTATATCCCCATACCAAAAAAGGGAAACACTAAAGAATGTTCAAACTATCGGACAGTGGCACTTATTTCACATGCCAGCAAGGTAATGCTCAAGATCCTGCAAGGTAGACTCCAGCAATTCATGGAGTGAGAATTGCCAAATGTAACGCATTGGATTACTGCAATGCGTTATACGTGGGGCTGCCTTTGAAAACGGTCCGGAAGCTTCAGCTGGTACAAAACAGGGCAGCCCGTTTACTAACAGGGACTGGCTGGTGAGATCACATTACGCCAGTCCTTTTACAACTTCATTGGCTGCCAGTCCAGGTCCGGGCCCGATTCAAAGTGCTGGTATTGACATTTAAAGCCCTAAACGGTTTGGGGCCAGGTTATTTGAAGGAACGCCTCCTCCCATATGTACCTACCCGGACCTTAAGATCATCTACAGGGGCCCTTCTCCGTGAGCCCCTGCCAAAGGAAGTGAGGCAGGTGGCTACTAGGAGGAGGGCTTTCTCCGCTGTGGCACCCCGGTTGTGGAATGAGCTCCCCAGAGAGGTCCGCCTGGCGCCTACACTGTACTCCTTTCGTCACCAGCTGAAGACCTTTTTATTCACTCAGTATTTTAACACTTAATTTTAACTTAAATTTAAATTATACTGTTTTAACTCTGTATTTTAACCTTATGTCAATTTTGCTGCGTGGTTTTATCCTGGTTGTGCTTTTTATATTGTATTTTGTATTTGTATTTTTAAACTTGTTGGTTGTTTTCTTATGGTTTTAATTTTTGTGAACCACCCAGAGAGCTTCGGCTATTGGGCGGTATAAAAATGTAATAAATAAATAATAAATAAATAAATAAATAAATACAAGCTGGGTTTAGAAAAGGGAGAGGAACTAGAGACCAAATTGCCAATATCCGCTGGATAATGGAGAAAGCCAGAGAGTTCCAGAAAAAAAACTACTTCTGTTTTATTGACTATTCTAAAGCCTTTGACTGTGTGGATCATAACAAACTGTGGCAAGTTCTTGGTGGTATGGGGATACCAAGTCATCTTGTCTGCCTCCTGAGGAATCTGTATAACGAACAAGTAGCAACGGTAAGAACAGACCACGAAACAACGAACTGGTTTAAGATGGGGAAAGGAGTACGGCAGGGCTGTATACTCTCACCTTACCTATTCAACTTGTATGCAGAACACATCATGCGACGTGCTGGGCTTGACGAATCCAAGGCTGGAGTTAAAATCGCAGGAAGAAACATTAACAATCTCAGATATGCAGATGACACCACATTGATGGCTGAAAGCGAGGAGGAGCTGAGGAGCCTTATGACGA
This sequence comes from Elgaria multicarinata webbii, assembly GCF_023053635.1. Lineage (NCBI taxonomy): Eukaryota > Metazoa > Chordata > Lepidosauria > Squamata > Anguidae > Elgaria > Elgaria multicarinata. The sequence continues at coordinate 796,477 of NC_086173.1, forward strand.
AGGTGAAAGAAGAAAGTGCAAAAGCTGGGTTGCAGTTAAACCTCAAAAAAACCAAGATTATGGCAACCAGCTTGATTGATAACTAGCAAATAGAGGGAGAAAACGTGGAGGCAGTGACAGACTTTGTATTTCTGGGCGCAAAGATTACTGCAGACGCTGACTGCAGCCAGGAAATCAGAAGACGTTTACTTCTTGGGAGGATGATAAAATAGTTAAGAGCAGAGACACCATACTGACAACAAAGGTCCGCATAGTTAAAGCAATGGTATTCCCTGTAGTAACCTGTGGCTGCGAGAGCTGGACCATAAGGAAAGCTGAGCGAAGGAAGATAGATGCTTTTGAACTGCGGTGTTGGAGGAAAATCCTGAGAGTGCCTTGGACTGCAAGAAGATCCAACCAGTCCATACTCCAGGAAATAAAGCCAGACTGCTCACTTGAGGGAATGGTATTAAAGGCAAAACTGAAGTACTTTGGCCACATAATTAGAAGACAGGAGACCCTGGAGAAGAGGCTGATGCTAGGGAAAGTGGGAGGCAAAAGGAAGAGGGGCCGACCAAGGGCAAGATGGAGGGATGATATTCTGGAGGTGACAGACTTGACCTTGGGGGAGCTAGGGGTGGCGACAGCCGACAGAAAGCTCTGGCGTGGGCTGGTCCATGAAGTCACGAAGAGTCGGAAGTGACTGAATGAATAAACAACAAAAGGGACAACAATATACAATTTTGGTAGAAGATTTAAGTGGACTCTCTGAATGGAGAATCGGAAGGAGTTTGGCAGAGAGGGGCCATGACATTGTTCCAATGAAGATGTGTAATTTCAACAATAGTAAACTTAAGGTCTATCCTCAGCAAACCACAGGAGTAGCTACAGTTCAGATAACAGGGTGAAATGTCATCCCAGGAAGTTATAGTGTCTGTATAAAGAAATGTGAGTGAATAGACATAGGGAACAGGGCAGACAAAACCAAATCTATAATAGGGGAATAGGGGTGACAGAAATGGGCTCTGAAGTCTCTTTAGCACTTTAGGTAGTGGGTTGATTTGGATTGGATCTTGTTTCAGAAAATTTGAAGCTTTCTGATTGACGATCTTCCGATTGACTATCATGGAGAAATCAGCAATGGCTATAATTTTTGACAGAATTGAATGAAATTTGCAGACATAGTAACCCCTTCCAAAGGGATGAAGCCTGCCAAATCTCAAACAGGCAATTCATATGAAAATGGCATATATCATAGGGGTGCACCTCAGTAAGTAACCTGCAAAAAATAAGATGGGTAGATAGATGGCATACATCATAAAGGTGCATCTAGGAACATAACCTGCAAAGTTTCAGAGAGGTAAAGTGCTGGGGTTGTTGAGTTATAATGAATGAAAAAACATTTGAAGTTTTTTGTTTTGTTTTCTATTCAAAATGGGCAAAATATCACAATCTTCATCCATGAAATGTAGTTATGAGAGTAAAAGGGGATAATTGGCTTTCATATGTTAAGTACATTAAAAAATGAATTACAATAATAATAATAATAATAATAATAATAATAATAATAATAATAATATTTCTTACCCGCCTCTCCACTTGGATCGAGGCGGGGAACAACAGCGAATATAAAACACATAAAAACTGATTTAAAACATAGCATACATGATTAAAACATCCTAAAAACATTCTAAAATTCCACTGGATAGACCTGCCGGGATAGATCAGTCTTTATTGGTTTTTTTAAATGCTAGAAGACTGTCAAGTTGATGAATCTCCTTCATCTTGACGAAGTTGAGCAAATAAGTGGGAATCATTTGTCTACAAAATGAATGAAAGCACAGAACTGACGATCATGAGATCATTGTGACAGCACCAACTGGTAACACTCAAATTGCCTAATAAGTGCAGTTTGGACAAGGACAACCAGGAAAACCTGGCCCAGATAACCATTGCTAATGAGGAAAACAGCCTCTTCATTTTATGTAACTTTGGCTCACAGCATTACTTGGAATGTAAATTGCCCTGGTTGTTGCTAGGTTTCCATTAAATCATATATCAGTATTTTGTAAAACATGCCAAGAAGATTTACTTGATGTCATGAAAGTTATTTAGAAAAAGAGTAAAATCTGTAAAAAGTTAAAACATTGGTTTGTCATTTGTAATGCAAAAGCTTGTGTTGCGTGATTCATGTGTCTAAACTTGCACAGTGCAACATGCCTGAAGGATTATATTAAGTAATAACAACTTCCGAGTAGGATTTTCATGAGAAACACCAAACCCACTCTTAATTCTTTGGCCCTATTTGATTTGAAAATAGCTCATAAAACTCAGAACTAAAAATAAAATAAAATAATATATGTTGTTAATATATGTTGTGCATTTGTCTATTGACATCTGTTCAGTGGCCGCTCTGTGAATGATCTGCTTGGTCTCCCTAGAATTCAAAAGGTGCAGGTTTCACAGTGAATATCCCTAAACACAAGTAACAGCTCACTATTTGGCTTACTTTGTGACAGCAGTGGCAGCAAAGAACCATTTCATCACATTGCAACCCAGTCGATTCATGAGTTGCGAGTGATAGCATGTTAAAGCATCCTTGACAGATGGCTGTCCAGCTGCCTCTTGAATGCCTCTAGTGTGGCAGAGCCCATGACGTTCCTAGGTAATTGGTTCCATTGTCGTACTGCTCTAACAGTCAGGAAGTTTTTCCTGATGTCCAGCCGGAATCTGGCTTCCTGTTACTTGAGCCCGTTATTCCGTGTCCTGCACTCTGGGAGGATCGAAAAGAGATCCTGGCCCTCCTCTGTGTGACAACCTTTTAAGTATTTGAAGAGTGCTCTCCTGTCTCCCCTCAGTCTTCTCTTCTCCAGGCTAAACATGCCCAGTTCTTTCAGTCTCTCCTCATAGGGCTTTGTTTCCAGACCCCTGATCATCCTCATTGCCCTCCTCTGAACCCCCTCCATCTTGTTTGCATCCTTCTTGAAGTGTGGTGCCCAGAACTGGACACAATACTCAAGAATACTGGGGAACCAGTACTTTGCGCAATTTGGAAGCTGTACTTCTATTAATACATCCCAAAATTGCATATATATCTTTGAAGCCACATCACACTCTTGGCTCATATTCAGCTTGCGATCTACAACAATCAAAACAATGTTTTGTCACTTTTGCCAGGGGGGTTATAGACCCGCTTTTGGGAGAAGACTACTGAGCCAAAGTAGGAATTCAGCATTTCAGCCTTTTCTTTGTCATCTGTTATCAATTTTCCATCCTCATTAAGCAGTTGAACCACCATTTCTTTCCTCTGTCTTTTACTACTCATGTATATGAAGAAGGCCTTTTTATTGCTTTTAGCATCCCTCGCTAGTCTCAGCTCATTCTCAGCTTTAGCCTTCCTGATGCCATTCCTGCACTTCTGTGCCTCCTGTCTGTACTCTTCTTTTGTAGCCTGGCCTTCCTTCCACTTCCTATATGTGACCTTTTTTGTTTACAGGTCATCTCTAAGCTTTTTGTGGAGCCACATTGGTTCCTTCTGTTGTCTTCTATCATTTTTCCTTGTCGGAATTGTTTGTAATTGTGCCTTTAAAAATTCATTTTTAAAAAACTCCCACACATCTTGGACTCCTTTTCTCATTAGTTCCCACTTGCCAAGGGACCTTACTTATCATAGTTCTGAGTTTATTAAAATCAGCTTTCCTAAAATCCAGTGTATGTGTATGAATACACTCAGCTTTTGCCTCCTATAAAATCAAGAATTCAAGTATGACGTGGTCACTTTCCCCCAGAGTTCCCATAACTGCCACTTCATCCATTAAGTCATCCCTATTGGTCAGTATCAAGTCAAGGATAGCCAATCCTCTAGTTCCTTCCTCCACTTTTTGTAGGAGAAAGTTATCACCCACACATGTCAGGAATTTCTTGGAGGGGTCACTTTTGGCAGAATTTGTCCCCCAACAGATATCAGGGTAATTGAAGTCCCCCATCACTACTACATCGCACTTCCTTGAAACACTGGCAATTTGTTTCTCAAAAGTTACATTCTCATCTTCTCCTTGTTTTGGTAGTCAGTAGTAGATTCTGACTATCATGCTCCATTTATCCTTGCCCCATTTATTTTAATCCAGATGCTCTCAGTGGGGCTACCAGGCTCATCCTCCTATCTTTAACATTTAGTGTGACTCCGCCTACTTTTCTTTTTGTTCTGTTCTTTTTGAACAAGTTATATCCTTCAATTGCTGTATTCCACTCATGAGAGTCATCCCACCAAGTTTCAGTTATACCTATCAAGTCATATTTGCCTTCAAGTATTAAGAGTTCAAGTTCATTCTGTTTGTTTCCCATACTCTGGGCATTAGTATATAGACCTCGAAGACCATGTGCTTTACAGTCTGGCTTCCTGCCTACATTATTGTGAAGACTATCATAGGATGCCATTAGAGCTGTTGTCTCTGTTATGGTGCACATGACTTCACCCTTTGTTGTCTTGAAGCTTATGTCTCCTTCTCCCATATGGTTCAGTTTAAAGCCCTCCTGATGAAGTTCATCATGCTGTAGCCAAACTCATTCTTCCCAACCCTTGTGAGGTGCAATCTGTCCCTTGCTAGCCGTCCATCTTCCAAGTAGCGTAGCCTGTGGGCCCAGAATCCGAATCTCTCACGTCAGCACCACCTTTGAGCCAGTCGTTCACGCGGAGTATTTTCTTTCTCTTTCTCTTCCTCTTCCAAGAAGTAGGGGGATGGATGAGAAAACTATCTGGGCCTGAAAGTTCTTGGGTTTCCTTCCCAACGCTTCAAAGTCTGATGTGATTTCTTTGTAGCTCCACTTGGCGACATCATTTGTTCCCACATGGATGAGGAGAAAAGGATATGTGTCAGTGAGCTTTATGAGTTTCGGCAACCCTTCAGTCATTATATACAAAGTGCCCAAAGCACACAACTACACAATATACACACAATGATGAATAATAACAAATAACCTTATTTATTTACAATATATAACTGATGCATAACACCTGCATGGTCATTAACGGCCAACTACCATTTGCCCAACAAAACTGTGCAAGAAAAGTGCTCTTAAATAGTAGTCACTTTACAATAATTATTATTATTTCCATGTATAGTATACAAAATCACAGTCACAATTACTTAACATGACACAGTGTTGGTAATGACATCAGATAATATCCTTTTAAACATATTTTTATAATAGAAGGTTATATTTGTTTTTTCTTGTTCTTATACGTGTTGTAAAACTTTATGACAGGTCTCCGCGTTTTTTCCAGGCTTCAGGCAATCCGGCTGCTTTTCATTCTGGAGGTATTTACCCCATAATTATGTTTGGAGATGTCTACCACACAATAACCTCATGGTTTACAGCCAAGTCATCATGGTGTTCGTTCTGACGAAGCTCTCGTGCAAACAGGAATAATAAACCGCGGAGACCTGTCATAAAGTTTTACAACACGTATAAGAACAAGAAAATATATATATTATATATATTTTCTTGCACAGTTTTGTTGGGCAAATAGTAGTTGGCCATTAATAACCATGCAGGTGTTATGCATCAGCTATCTATTGTAAATAAATAAGGTTATTTGTTACTATTCATCACTGCATGTATATTGTGTAGTTTTGTGTTTTGGGCACTTTGTATATATTGACTCATTCACACTACTGCCTTCTTCTTTTTGAACTCTTCAGTCACGTCTTGAATCCGTGCTCCAGGGAGACAGCATACCTGGTGAGTGCATGGGTCTTCGCGACATACTTGAGTTTCAATCCCACATAGCAGGAAGTCTCTTACAATGAGTCTTCTTGTAGTTGTAGGCCCTGGTATTGTTGCCTCTGCTCAACTGACCTTCTGCCTCTTGCTCACTGCTGCATGAAGTCCCCTGTAATTCTCCCTCTGCAGACTGTCCTCCAGTCTCATTTTGCAGTAGCTGAAAGTGGTTACATAGCTCTAGTGGTTCAACTGGTGCAGAGTGTCTTCTAGTTCTGCTCCAACCTTCCACCCCTCACCCATTTTTTTAACATTTATAGTAAGCCACTGAGTGAGAGTAACGAGATGTGAATGTGGAAGTGCTTGAATTCAGAAATGGGCTGGATGAAGGTCAGCCTACTGAAGTTGAATTTTCACAAATTTGATGTGCTGTGGGTAGATGGTTCTCACGTTCAGGGAAATGGTGTTCAACTCATTCAGGTCCACATTCCAGTGGTGGGCAGGGCTGAAGGCAAAATGGACAGGACCAAAATACAAAAAAAATATCAGCATATTTTAGCTTGGAGCTTTTACTGCTGGTAATCAGGCCTTAGTAGAAGCATTTTAGAGTGGGGAAAAATACTGCACCCAAGCCGGAAACCACTAAATGATAATTAGTTGGGGGAAAGGCCATTTTTGGCACCAGGCCTGAGGTTTCCCCACCCCTAACATAGAGTTCAGGTTGGAGGGCTGGTAGGAAGCCTGAGATAGAAGGGCTGGTAAAGACCTTAGCCTTCCAGTTGGAGTAGATGGATATAAGGCAGCTTTAGGGTGACCATATTTGGGAAACCAAAAAGGAGGACAACATGGTCAGCCCCCAAGGGGGCATGACCACCAGCATGTCTGGCCCCAGGGGGCGTGTCCAGCACCAAGGGGGGGTGCCCACCTGAACATAGCCTTGGTCACATGTCTGAACAGCACACAAGACATCTCTGTTCTACACAACATCTTAATGTCAAAATCACTGAAATAAAGAACCAGTGAGACATTGAATGTATCTGCAACAGGAAAGGTGCCCTGCTTGCCCAGCACTTCTTAACTAAAAACTGGAGATCCCCTTGATGCCAAGGGCTGAAACTGCTCAAAGTGCAAGACCCTAAAGAGGAGGTTTGACAACCTGAGTTTGAAGGATATGGCTCCAGAGGCTTTAAAAAATTAATTTTAAAACCTCAAACTTTAAAAAATTCCTAAAAATCAATGAATGAACAGATCTGCTTTAAACTTGGCATGGCTAAAGCTGTCCTTAAGAGCTATCATGGTGCCAAGTTTCATCTCTTTATCTTTAAATATGACATTCTTTTAAAAAAATTAATTTTAAAACCTCAAACTTAAAAAAAATCCTAAAAATAAACAGATGGACAGATCTGCTTCAGAAAGAAAATTGAGCTCTTCTCTCTCCTTTGTCAAAAACAGTTTTATCTTATAACATACTAAAAACATTTAAATGAAGACAATAATTATAGATGAAAAAAATAATAAAGCTCAGCAATGGAAAGGGAGGTCGACACGGCGAGAAGGGTCTGCATCACGAGACTTGATTTAACACAGTGGGAAGCTGTATCTTGAAGTAAGGAACTGTAGCGGTGGGAAGGCTGATATGGAGTTTCATAGGTTAAGGATTTCCACATAAATGCTAACAGACAGCTAGTTGCTTAAGGGCTTCAGAGATGAGCCACTGCATTTGAAATGTATGTTGCTTCCAAACACTCTTATGAACATAGGAAGCTGCTTAGGGTGGTGTCAGGATCAGGTACTAGTGATGAGTGCTTTCAGGATCCAGGTCCAAGCTCAAAGGGCTGCTCTGCTGCAGAGTGCTGGCAGAACTCCGGCCCTGGCCAGCAGCAGTTCATGATAGGGTAGTTTGGTGCAGCTGGGAGCAGCTAGAGTCAGGGCTATTTAAGAACCACATTGTGACTCTAGCATTTCTCACAGCAACATCGTTCCTGTGGTGCTTGGTTCCTGGTTTTTTGATGCTTTGTTTGTTCCTGACCTTGGACTGCTCTCTGGACTATGCTCTTGCTCTTGCCTCTATCACGCCTTGACTATTCGGACCCTGGACCACGCCCTTGCTTCTGGTCCTGTCTGGACCCAGGTTTGACCTTACCCTTGAACCTTTGATCAGCCCTGGACTTGCTACTACCACGGGCCCTGTTGGACTCTGGTCTCCGCCACTGGGTTGTCTACAGAACCTTGCCCCTGCCTATTACTCCTGCCATGTTGTGGTTAGACCAGTAAACTGCTCTATTCTAAACAGCTTGTGGGTGTGTTTGTCTTTGTACAAGTGGCCATATAACAGGAAAAACCCAGATTTGTCAGGATTTCTGGTAACAAATCTGGGAAGGAGGGAAATCATGAAATTTGGAGAAAAATCTGGATTTTTCCCATCCTCTCCTTATCTCTGCTCATTATTCATGGCAACTGGGAGTGTCATTGCTGGCCAGATTCCCAGGCAAGGCTGATAAGATTCTGTAGCTGTAAACACGACAATGCTGGTGCTAAGTTGTGTAACCACTTCTTGCCAGCCTTTTTGCCCTTCACTGTTGGCTTCAACATCCCACAAATCACAGCTCCCTGGTAAGAGGGGAAGTCAGCTTACAACCTTGAAGGTTGCCCCATTTTACATACTGAGCCCAAGTTGCTTAAAGCCCAGCCCAGCTGTCCATTAAGTAGAACCATGGGCTCTCTTTTTGGAATGGATTTTGGTGGACTTGCACTTTGTGGTGGGGAAGATTTAGCTGGAATTTTTTGGGTTTCTATTGGGATGTTTTAGAGCTGATTTTGTGCTCTTAGCTTTTAAGTGATCCTCTCTCCCCCCCCAAAAAAAACATTCAAGATGGGTGTGGTAAAGATGTAAATGAATAGAAGATCCATGGAACAAGTCCTCCACATGAGGCTCTTTTTCAGGGCGCTATTGCCATAGCGGACAATTTGGCTTACATTAGAGATGAGGTGAGAGTTCTCAAGTGCTGAGTTTCTAGGATAGTTCAGGTCCCTCACTGAGTATTCTTCTTCTGGTGTCTCCCATCTTCAGCACTTGGAAGTGTTCCCAGTTCTTCACAGTGGATGTTTTGCTTGGGTTGCAGCTCTCCTCTTTCCTTTGTTAATTGTGCTAATGGCTGTTTAGACAAGCTACTTGATCCCTCATGGCTCAAGTCCTCGCTAACAATGCCCCTCTTGCATCCACACACATCGGTGACCACCCGTTAAACCACTTCATCCACCCACATCAATCCCAAAGCTGCCTCACATTTCATCACAGCAGCTATTGTAGTAATTTTTTCCATAGTCAATGACATTATTAAACCATTAGGGATATGTGGGTGGCACACACCAGGGAGCTATGGCCAATCATGGCTCCTAGCTGTTTATGCCAGAATGTTCCAGGGCACATGTTTCACCTTCATGCTCTATGTGCTTGAAGATTGCACCATTGGGAAGCATTGGTGCAATCTGGGTTCTATGAAAAATGTGATGTGGCCTCAAGAGGAGCCAGCAAGGTGCCTAATTACGGTCAAGCTATTGGAAGCTCCTTTAATGACAAAGCCAGACCTGAAAGGGACATTTAAGAGAAGTATTGGGAACCTGATTTCTCAGCCAGGAACATACTCGGTGGTCTTTTGTAAGCCACTCACTCTCAGACTCAGCCCCCCACCCCTGCAATATGGGGACAATAACACAGACAGACTTTAGCGAGCTGTCCTAAGGACTACTGAAATAATGTATCTGGCATTCTATGATCACTCTAGATTAGCCTTCCTCAAGCTGGTGCCCTCCAGATGTTTTGGACTACAACTCCCAACATTCCCGAATATTGGCCATGCTGCCTGGAATTGATGGAAGTTGGTCTAAAACATCTGTTGGGCACCAGATTGAGGAGAGTTTCTCTTTATAAATGCTAATGTGTTACTAAATAATGCAGTTATGTTGCTCTCTGGATGGCAGCTTTCCTCTATGTGGGCTGGCATAGCTGCAGTTGTCCAGAAGAATCCACGAAACACTCCTTTGTAAATCTGTCATCTGGCGCCCTGCAGAAGAGGACACAATTTTACCAGCTACTATTATTCTTGTGAGATTTGATTTTTAATATTACAGAACACGCAATGTGGCTTTATTTGTTTATCAGTTCTTGTTTTGCAACTGAGCTAATAAACAAATTTGGAATGTGTCACTTACCAGCTGTCATGCCTTTCCCAATCTTAGCTGCTGTTTTATCGGAACCCATGGGCTATTGTAGGAAGGCAGGATTTCGTCATTGAACACCTGCAACAGATGCATATTGCTGTTGAAGGGGCTTTCTATGAGTGCTGTCTAATTTCTCTGGAAGTGACTCATTCATTCACGCACACGGGGGCTTTTTAAAAAGAGAATCTAGACAATATCTCAGTAATCATTTTTGCCAGCCCAATTAGTATATTCTCTTGCTTACAAAAATGGAACCAAGGAAAATATTAATCTGATTTCAAGTGCAGACTTTGCTTTCATAAATTAGTGTTGTTAACATATAAATCAGTGGTGTTAAATGCATCCTAGTATTTTCCCTGTTATTCTCTCATCTTTTTGAAGACCTGGCTTGTAGATTTTTCAAGTGGTGAGGTACAACTGCTCTGGCTCATAGTCTGATCAGAACCCTCCTTCTCAAAGGGAAAGATGAAGATCTCAGGGTGATGAATGAGAAAAACAACCCCTAGCCTTCTCTCAGCCACTTCCCCCTTTCTAGAAAATTCTTTTGCCTCAGCATCTTTCTTTCTGTGTGTGTCTTGGTAAAGGTGACTGAGAACACAATTGCAGGCATCTCTACCTATCCATTGATGTGCGCTGGAAACAGAAATGGCCATAACATTTTCAGTTTTTCGATAAGAGAATGAAATCTGGAGACCTGGCAGCCCCTATGGAGGTGATTGCACCTGCCATATTTCAGACAATCAAGTACAGTGGCTTTTGTGCTAGCCACAGGTAAAATTTGATTTTTCCCCAAGAAAATCTGTCAAAGCAAAGAGCTGTAACTTTTGTGTGCTTCCACATAAGTGCATGGAATTTGGGGTCATGTGAGAGGAAAATAACACTAACATTAACTATCTAAAGCCTAACACAAATTAAAAGGGTGATTTTTTGGGGGGGGTATTCTTTTAAAAATAAGAATATAGATGAAGAGTTGAAAATGGGAAGGGAAGGAATAGTAATTGAGAAAGGCGGAGGAGGGGATGCCAAAGAAGCAGCAATAAACAAAGCAAGGGAACAAACCAAAGCCCTAACAACTAGCAGTGAAAGTATTATGCATTGTTTATTTTTTTTTTAAAAAAAAAAACATCTAGAAGAAAGATAGAATGAAAAAGGAAGTCTAGGGAATGGAATTGAGAAGGGCTGGGCAGGTACTGTGGGAAGAACAAACCAGGGGGGATTCCACACGTCGTACTGAGGGCGCTTCCATGCGCCCCCAAAGCGATCGTGTAGCTTGCCTGGAAGAGACGAGGAAGAGGCATCCTGGCGGCGGTGGCAAGGATGCCTCTTCCTCGTCTCTTCAAACAGGCAAGCTACACGATCGCTTTGGGTGTGCACTGGGGGCGCATGGAAGCGCCCTCAGTATGACGTGTGGAATCCCCCAAGGAAAGCTGCACTAGCACAATCCATTAATGAAGAACTCTCCTCCTTCTACCAGCTCTTTTTCATACTGGCAAACAAAAGTAGAAGCTCCTGTTTACACAACCCTTCCTCCACCACTAATTGAAGACTGCTGGGTTAAAAGTTCAGACCTATTGGCAGCTGGAGATGTCACTCGCCAAGGCTGATACCCTCGGTCCCAATTCTTCCTCTTCCCCTTCCCTATGTTCAGCAAAGTGCTACATTTCTCAGACAGGCTGCCTGGCCTTCAAAGTGATTCAGATTGATCCAACCTCCTTCAGACCCAGACCGGTCTGGTCCAAGTAACCCTGTCTTGGTGTGGAATTTGGATCCAGAACTGAAGCAGTGCACAGCCCTAGAAATATTGACTAATTCTGTACTGAACCTCCTGGCAAGTATTTCATCCACATCTCCTCATTGAAAGTAATTTTGTTAGGCAAGAGTTTGTTCTGCCATGCTGAGCACAAATTCCTTTTGGAAGGACAAGTATTTTGATGTGCTCATCTCTGGCACTGAGTAGAGGACACAGAAGAAGTCCAGTTATTCAGAGCAGTTTTGTGAATTGTCTCCAGATCACCTAGCTGGAGAATCCAGCAATATCCATTAGCCTTTCTTTGTTGGGGTTGTTGAGGTGTCCAGAAAAAAATCCTCTCCAAGCAGAGAGATTAGCAGAGTAATACAGCGTTCCAGGCAGGATTCAGAGAAAGCGAATACAGCCACAAAGATAAACGACAGCAAAAGCAATTTCTTCAGCAACGTTTTACTGAGGCATAGACATAGAGATCTTATTTACAATATCATACAATATACTCACAGAACGTCATGTTCACACAGGAGAGAGTAAAGATATGCTTCTACACAAGACTTATATACAGAGCATTATCTTTACCTACCAATTTACAACTTGACAGTCAATCAATCACACTTGTCAGGTCGTTAACCAATAAACCAATTATCTCCTGACCTTTAAAGTGGCTGATGTAACTCCTTGCAATTCTTGCAACTGCCTGGGTGAGACTGAAACTATGGATATTAAAAATCAAAACCCGGACAGGGGTTGGGTCAGAGAAGTACAATAGGCACTTCTAAATGTCCACTTTTAAAAGCTAGGCCACACATGTCTATTGCAAAATACTTAGCATTCTCTACAGGCCTGCAGTATTCCAGTGAATTATTTCAGACTTCATTAATGTTATAAGAACATTCTGAGGAAAACTACTGGCAACAATTCCACATTGGTTCTGGACATTTTTTTTAAAGAAGTCAGGAAGAGTGCAGCCAAGGTCAGGAAGAGTGCAGATTTAGCAATTTGTAAAGGGAATGCTCACGTGTTTGGAAATCTAGACCATTTTTTTTAAAGTACTAAACACATCTACAAAGAACAGAGTTATTACAATGGAAGAAAGTAAAGCACACATGTATTGTAGATAGTACAACACCAAGGTTCCTGTAAGCATAGCAGACAGGTTGCACAGCTGGAAGAACTTTAAAAGGAACACAGAACATGAACCTTAAGGTCTGTGATGAACAAACACAAGTACAAGCCAAGGCAATGAAATCAACTAGTTTATGGGAGCAGCCTTCTACATGTAGAACTGCTGTAGCAGGAAATGATAAGGCCGTGGAGGCATATAACCCCTGATCAACCAATAACCTTCTACATTTGGGAGGCAGCATGTGAAATACACATTGGCCTTTGCTAGACCAGGCTATATCCCAGGGAGATACCCAGGATAGTCCCTGTGCGTCCAGATGACGCAGAGGAGATCCCAGGATCAGGCAGGGATGAACCCTCCCTGGCCCTGGGATATAGCTCTACCATTTGGCCCTGCTCTTTTTGCGGTCCCAGGGACTGCGGAAGGTGTGGCCCGTTTCCGTGTCTTGACCCCGGTTCTGTGCGATTACACACACGGAGCTGGGAGCCGCGCAAGGGGCACAGTGCTCCCCAGGAGCACTGCACCCATTGGGGGCAGGGTGGGGTGGGGAGCAGGGAAATCACTTTTTTAAACTTTTACTTACTTTTCATCACTCATGCGCTCATGTGTAGCCAGCCCTTTAAAAGTTTTTTTTAAAAAAATGGAAGGCGCGACGGCTCTCTTGTTGAGGTCACCTCGCCTGACGTGTAAATGAGGGTGGGGTCTCACATTATTTACAACACGAGATCACTCCTCCTCCATCCTGTATTATCCTGTAGGTGTAGCTAAGGCCATTGTTGAGCCCATGACTGTTAAACATAGAATCATAGAATAGTAGAGTTGGAAGGGGCCTATAACATGGGCTGATTTACTTCAGATCCCAATTTGGAAGGTCCGAATCAAGCCCAATTCACTTTGGACCTGTTTTGATTTGCTTCAGATCTGAATCAAGATTCAGATTTTCAAATTAATCGAATTTTTCATTTTCCCATAGACGTGCATGGGGGGGGGGAAAGAAATGCCTATATCTTTTTCATTTTTCATGATACAAAAATGAACTTTGGAGACCCTATAGAATCTGTGATGGTGTTCATATCTGCCAAAGTTCAGACAGTTTGGGCCAGTGATACTTGTGCAATCAACTGGTAAAAATTGCTTGTTCAGAGAAATATGGAAGAAGGAGAATGAAGGGGGGATTGGAACAAACACACTAAAGGCTAACAATTAGAAATATATTTTTAAATATAATTTTTGTATTTTTTTAAAAAGAAAACAAGCATAAAGAGACAGAGAGGCAAGAGATAACAGTGAGAAAAGATCCATGAAAGATCCAAATACCAATAATAATAATAATAATAATAATAATAATAATAATATTAATAATGCATTTCTTTCTTACCTGCCTCTCCCTTTGGATCGAGGAGGGGAACAACATTAGTACAAGAATCAAAACTTCTTAAAAATACTTGATTTCACATTCATCTGGGTTTGGGTAGGCCTGTCGGAAAAGTCTAGTTTTCAAAGCTGTCTTAAAATCACAGAGAGAGTTAATTTTACGAATCTCCTCTGGCAGGCTGTTCCACAATCTGGGGGCGACAGAAGAAATGGTCCTCTGGGTAACAGATGTCAGCCTAGTTTTGGCTGACTGAAGGAAGTTCTCCCCAGAGGACCTGAGTGTGCGGTGCGGACAGTATGGGAGAAGGCGATCCTGCAGATAACGTGGGCCCAAACCATGTAGGTCTTTAAAGGTAATGACCAACCCTTTGTACTTTTCTTGGAAACTAATTGGCAGCCAGTGGAGTGATTTTAATGTTGGTGTAATATGCTCACCCCTAGATGTACCGGTGACCAACCTGGCTGCCATATTTTGAAATAGATGAAGTTTCCAAACTAGGTACAATGGTAGCCCTAGGTACAGCGCATTGCAGAAGTCAAGCCTTGAGGTTACCAGCACGTGCACGACCATCTTTAGGTCTTCTGGCTCTAGGAAGGGGCGCAGCTGGCATATCAGCCGAAGCTGATAGTAGGCACTCCTGGCCGTTGCATCTATCTGGGCTGTCATTTGGAGTGCTGGATCCAGGAGGACCCCCAAACTGCGAACACAGTCTTTTGTGGGGAGCGTAGCCCCATCCAGAACTGGTTGACACACCTCCAAACCTAGGTCAGAGCCCTTGACAGCAAGCACCTCCGTCTTGTCTGGATTCAGCTTCAGTTTGTTTTTCCTCATCCAGCCCATTACTGCCTCCAAGCATTCATTCAGAGGAGACACACTATCCTTAGCTGACGCTGTTATTGAAGGCAAAGAGAAATATATTTGGGTGTCAACAGCATACTGATAGCACCCTGCCCCATGCCACCGGATGATCTCTCCCAGCAGTTTCATGTAGATGTTAAACAGCATTGGGGATAGGGTGGTGCCTTGTGGTACGCCATACAACAGCTCCTTTTATGAGGAACAACTATCCCCCAGCATCACCATCTGGAATGTACCTGAGAGGTCGGACTGGAACCACTGGAGCACAGTGCCCCTAAAACACACACACCAACAGCAAGCCTAGGCTAGCCAGCCCCAAACACCCTACTCCTACCAAGTCTAATCCACAATGAGCAAGGACAAAGGACAAAGGAAGCTCAATGTCCTGATTGGATGCTGGAGAGAATTGGGAGACTTCAGGAGGATGAAGCTGTCACTTAATAGACAATTTCCCCCTCCAAACTCCGCCTCCGCCTCCCTCCTCTAACAAAAACGTTGCAACCACAGACTGGCTCTCTGAGCTTGAAAGAAAAGTCTGAATCAATCTGAATCAATTTGGACCATGCTGATTCGCTTCAGACCAATTCAGATCTGTTTCAAAGCCCTCCAAATCTCCCTAATTTGCCTCTATAGGAAAAAAAAATATTGATAACCTTTTTACTTGATAGGTACTGAATACAGGCTGCCTAGAAGTAAAGATTCCTGCAATACCTTTCATCAATATCCCTCAAGATTGCTCCTCACAATAGTAGATGAAACATCTAGAGTTAAGTACCAGAATGATTGACTTCACTCAGATGCACAAACTCAGTGGAACTGTTAGAGCTTTAAAACATTTATTAAAACAATTTAAGAGAGTTAAACAGACACAGGAACCTCCATTTCAGCAAAGCAAATTAAAGAATACACTCACAAGTCTGGCAAAATAAGACCTTTGCTAAGACAAACACAGACTATCACACTCCCCATGACAACACTGGTCATTGGACTGGTGTTGGACTCTTCCCCCTTCTCAAGAAAGACCATGGTCTTAGGCCTAGCAGCTAGGCCCAAGTCAGTGCTGAAAAGACAGCTTAGGTCTTGATGGTTTGAGAGAAGGAAGAAGCATATCTCGATGGCCTTGTGGGCCCCTTCCAACTCTACTATTCCATGATTCTATCTGTATACTCACAAATTTTGCATCACTCATACTTACTGTGCAAAGGAGCTCTTTTCCATTTCTCCCAGGCAAAACCAAGGACTCACTGAGGCCTACATGCTTGGCTCAGAGCAACATCCTGGATCTCATGCCTGAGGGGAAGGAAAAACATCTTTCTCCTCTGTTCATACCCTTCCCAAAGACAAAGTCCTCCCTCCTAATATATATTAATTTATTCTAAAATATCTAAGTCTATTGGTCCACATCATCAATTTAGATCATTCTCTTCCTAGAATGTTCCATCCCTTCTGACATACTTGTTTTATTTCAAAGCTGGACATTACTTCTGCTTTTCATTTGGTCAACTATCTGGTTTACTTAGGGTGACCAAACATCCGGTTTCTGCCAGACAAATCCGGAAATGGGAATGAAATCCAGCGTTCGGGGAGAACTATAATAATTTATAAAAAATATCTGGGAAGTTTTTTATATTGTATTTGTGCTTTTAACCTGTTGGTTGTCTTACTATGGTTTTAATTTTTGTGAACCGCCCAGAGAGCTTCGGCTATTGGGCGGTATAGAAATGTAATAAATAAATAAATAAATAAAATAAGTTGGGATCTCCCCCACGCTGCTCTGGCCTCTCTCTTGGCTGGCGCAATTGTGCAGGCCAAGAAAACACTCGGAGCAACGTGGCACGGCCAGAAACACATCCTCCACCCCCTCCCAGCCCGCTCTGATCCAGATCAGTCCAGGGGAGGTGATGGGAGGACACGTTTCCTCCTGGGTCCCTGCCTGGGATAGGCTGGTGCCCCCCCACTTCTGCCTCCCCACCTCTCCCATTGCCAAACGAGGAGAAGCTTGGATTAGACCATGAGCCAGGACCTCAAATTTAGGCCATTGGTACCACTCGGGGGTATGGGTTCTAATATGATTTTTTTTTGCAAGGTATGGATGCCTAGGGATGGAAAATATGTGACAGCAAGTCATAACTCTTTGCCTTTTGTCTGATATTATTGGATTAGCAACTATAGGCAAAAAAATGGTTTTCATATTTTGATAAATAGCATACAAATTCATCATAATGTTTTGAAAAATAAATCTAATTCCACCATACTGATTAAATTCAATAGTATTTAAAAGTAATTATGATTATTAATTGTAATAATAATATAGTCCTTATAATAATAACAATAGAACTTTATTGTATTCCTTATATATTGATATAGATTATATGCATAATTTTCACTGACAATTTCTAATATTTATTTATTTATTTATTTATTACATTAATAGTAGTAGTTGTTACATCTTACATAGGCAATGTATGTTATGACTGAACATAAACACAATTTTATCATTCTCAACAGTATAGAGCTGTGCAGCCCAAGTTGTTTGGACCACAACCTTTTAAAGCTCCTCTCCCAAGCATTGATAAACAAAAGCAAAGGACATTGACCACCACAAATACTGAAGAATTGTTCGTGTATGTTTGTAGTGAACGAGTTGGGCCTCAGCCATTGATGACAAGTACTGAAGCCATGCCAGAATGTGTTGCCCAATTGAAGCTTGCACAAAATAAGAACATAATCTGGGTTGTTACAAGACAAGAAGGGAGCCTCGCACAGATAATACCAAGTTGGACAGGATTTAACATCAGTACTAGAGACCTAGTTAGTGTATCGAAGGGTTCCATTGGCTACTTGCCCACCATTAATGCCCCTGCAACTGAGTTGACAACTGTTTCTGAAATTATGAAACAGAGCTGATAAGGGAATCACTGCATTTTTTAAAAGAGTGCTTGGCAGGATCTACAGTACTGCTTGAAAATGGTTTATAACAGTAGTGACAACTGTTGGGGCCCAGGACATGCTCCACGTACAGTTTTCAAACTGTTTTCAAAGTGTTATATCCTACTTGATGTAGATCTGGCCAAGTATCTCCTTGCATTCTCTTCTATGCTATTGTATCCTGTACTCATGATGGTATTAAGATTTAAGTTACTTTAAGCATAGAACAGCACACCTTATGGCATCTTGAAGGATCTATAGCATTAATTCATATCCCTCTCATAAAATGACAAGGATAGTTCAGCATACTGAAGCAGTGATCCAAATTACAGATCAGCTTTGAATTTGCCTAAATTTTCGCAATTAATTCACTGTGGATTTTTTTGGTTTTATTCGCTCTTATCCCGATAGGCATGGTGGGGTGGAGAAGAATTTTTCAATTCTCTTGTAATTGTTGGTTGTTTCATATCCACCTGCAGTTTCTGAAGACTGAAAGCCCAAAGCAAAATTGTTAAAAGTTATAAAGACATTTCCATTAAGATATTTCCACTGCAGTTCTACTGATGAAAATTGTGACCAGCAAAATATCTCAACCTATGCCAATATGAGTGAGATTTCCTAAAACCTTTGCTGAGTCATCATACTTGGGATCGGGAATTTTGAGTCATGAAGGAAATTCTCTCCAAACATTGGGCTTTGCTAGACAAGGGGTTAGCCTGGGCTGACACCCGGGATCGCCCCTGTGCATCCAGATGACGCACAGGGGATCCCGGGTTTAGGCAGGGGTCAATCCTCCCTTGCCCCAGGGTAATGGGCTCCACTTGTAGCCCAGTATTTCCGCAGTCCCAGGCTGAGCGTGGGACTGTGGGAGGTCTAGCCCATTCCATGGCTTTTCCCAGCTATGCAGCTTACTCACACATAGCTGGGAGAAGTCGCACATGGGCAGGGGGAGAGATCGGGGCAGGGGGAAGATCGGGGCAACCTTTTTTAAAACAACAACTTACCTTTGTCGATCATGCACTCCTGTGCACCCAGCTCTTTAAAACTGAAAAAAAAAAAAAAATGGCAGACGCGACGGGGCTTTCCTTTAGCCTGTCCCGTCTGACGTATAGACTGGGGTGACAGCCCACACTAGCTGCAGCGTGGGCTCGCCCCTCCTCCCGACTGGACTTTCAGGTAGGTCTAGCAAAGGCCATTGATATAGATAGTTGTTTTTAGCCATCCTCTGTGGTATGTGGTTTGGCTCGCTTGCTTGAGTTATTTTGTGTCTTCGTGCAAAGGAAGAAGTGGCTCTCTAGCTGGTGCTAGAAGATAGTAATTTGTGTTTTAATAATGCATTTTGACGCATAGACCTTCCTCTCCAATTTGTTTGATATAATTGGTATGAGATATATTTTGTAACAATTGCTGATAATTGTTCATCCTTCTTAAAAAAAAATCTTTCAAATAATTAACAGGGTTGCCTCTACTCTTCTTCTTCTTCTTCTTCTTCTTCTTCTTCTTCTTCTTCTTCTTCTTCTTCTTCTTCTTCTTCTCATTCCTCACATGTGTAGGTAATAATTTTCTCTTACAGAAAGTGAAAAAAATCTAGAGGATCAGCTATCCTTGACTCGATTCTGACCAATACAGATGATTTAGTGAGATAAAGTGACAGTTACGGGGACTCTGGAGGAAAGTGACCATGTCATAGAATAGAATCATAAAATTTTATGATTAGAATCATAAAAATTGGAAGGGTCCTATAAGGCCATCAAGTCCAACCCCCTGCTCTATGCAGGAATCCACCTTAAAGCATACTTGAAAGACGGCTGTCCAGCAGTGCCTTGAATGCCTCTAGTATGGGAGAGCCCACGACCTCCCTAGGTAATTGGTTCCATTGTCGTACTGCTCTAACTATCAGGAAATTTTTCCTTATGTCCAGCTGGAATCTGGCTTTCTGTCACTTGAGCCCATGATTCCATGTCCTGCACTTTGGGATGATGGAGAAGAGATCCTGGCCCTCCTCTGTGTGACAACCTTTCAAGTATTTGAAGAATGCTATCATGTCTCCCCTCAATCTTTTCTTCTCCAGGCTAAACATGCCCAGTTGTTTCAGTTTCTCCTTAAAGGGCTAGAGTTTCCAGACCCCTGATCATCCTGGTTGCCCGCCTCGCTCCAGCTTGTCTGCATCCTTCTTGAAGTGTGGTGCCCAGAACTAGATGCAATACTCAAGATGAGGCCTAATCAGTGCTGAATAGAGGGGAACCAGCACCTCACACAATTTGGAAGCTATGTTTCTATTGATGCAACCCAAAATAGCAGGAAGGCCGGGATCTCTTCTTGATGTGTTCAACAAAGTGTTCAACAAATGGATGTAAGAGAATCTCTCTCAGTAGGCATGACAGCTCATTCTAGCCTCCATGCTCAGAAGCAGTTTTTCTTCAAGGAAGGAGGTGCTGAAGAAAAAAAAACAGTGTGTGGGGGCGGAGGGGCTGTGGCCTTCATGCATTGTGCATGAAGTGCTTCCAACCAGCAAGAAAGACATCGCTGGACACAGAATGCAAGACAACTGTTTTCTTTCAGAAATTTTAGAAAGGACACAGTAGGCGCTCGATCAATTGATACCCCTTTTGTAGTCTGTTGTCTTATAAGTAAAAAAAAAAAATTCATAAGGACTGCATATACGGGGATTTCAACTTTTTGGTGTAAATTGACACCTTTGAAACAGTTTGTTTTTCATGAAGAAAGATAATCCAAGAATTAATAAAAACCATGTTTGTCAAAAAAACAACAATTGGAAGCAAAATCCCTTTGCACAATTTATTCCCCATGTAAAATAAATTATGGAAAGTTATGTGACATATTCTTGGTGTTTGCAAAAACCGAGTGAGCTGGAATAACATATTTTGGCTGCAATTCTCAAACCACAACTTTACTTCAGAGCAGGGCTATTTGAAACCGACAGGGTTTGATGAGAAGAGATGATGTGGGGATTTCTCCCTGGTTCTTCCAGAAAAATAAAAGATTATTTAAATTTTATTTGTAGTTGCTTCTGCAGTTTTGTGTCTCCCTTTCGGAGTAAAGCCTTTTATTCCATTACTCACCCCCTTTGCCATGACTTCTATTCCCAGTAGGTTTGTTCAAGTAGCAATGGAAGCTGTAGGCAACTCCATCAATTGGCGAGAGCATTCCGGGCCCTGTGGCAGGGTTTTCTTTTAGTGTGCATTAGACACAAAATGTGCAGTTGGGGAAAAATGTGCAGTTAGAAATCTGATAAGGTGCAGTTGAAAAAAGTGGTGAAAAAAATAAGACATGTGTTGTGTGTTATGAATATGTGTTTATTAAGAATTTAACAAAAGACAAAGTCAGGGATGGCATGTAACACAGATTATATAAGGGTATAATGTGCTCAGTTTTCATAAAGCAAATGCCCAAACCATTTTTTTTTGGGGGGGGGTGTCCTCTTCTTCACCTTTATCTTCGGGCAGATAATGCTTTGTCGCATTCTTGTAAATGCCCTTAAAGTACTCCTGTTCTCATGCTTTAGGCCTGTCTAACACCGTATGTTCTTTCTTCTGCAACCAATGCAAAACTCCTGTTTGCTCACTCTTATCACTTGGTCTCTGGGAGCTCGCTTCCTTATGTACTTTTGCTCAGCTAGGAGTCAGGAAACAGAATGCTGAGAACATTCACCTTTCTTCCAAGCCTGGTTGCTGTTCCAGTCTTCTGGTGCTGCTTTGAAATCTTCCCCACACCAGTTTAATTTACTAGGCCCCCATTTTTACCAGCATGGGAGAAAAGTGCATTGCTGTTATTCTCCGCAGTATTCTGAAATAGGCTCTGTTCCATCACTGTTACATGGCAGAGACAACTGTCCCTAAAACCTGGCTTTTCAGTGCTGGAAAAGACATACTTCCAAGGTTGGTGGGGAGTAGACCCAACATCATCAACAAGAGAGGCATATTACTTGTCTTTCTCCAGTCTCCTCCTGCCACTACAAATTTATGAATGGGAATGGGAATAACATAATCCACAATACTGGCTCCTCATTAGAGCACCCCACCAGCAAAAATAAGACCCATTCCAAAAATATATATAGGGTGGGGGACTGCTCAATTTTCCTTGAGGAAGCAGAAATACCCAGTGATCCTGCTTCCTATGAGAGCAGTCCCACCACGTTTATTTTGCACCTTTTCAGTAAACTGTCACTGAGCTATAGCTTCAAACCCATTTTTACTCCAAACAACAGAGAAGCTAAATAACACAACCTCAGAGAAGCTAAATAATACAACATTGGCAAAGTGAAGTAGTTCAGCATTAAGGAAGCACATAATTTCAATTCTCAATGGAACATCTAGGAAAAGGAGTGATGGGGGCAGGGAAGAGGCAGGCCCAACCACTTGACCATGTCACACATCACGGAGGCATACCCAGGACTTAATGCAAAGGAAGTAAACCGCCCAGAGAGCTTCGGCTGTGGGGCGGTATATAAATGTAAATAAATAAATAAATAAATAAATAAGAGGGGCGCATAGCAGAGGAAGTGCCAGGGAACCACTTCAACTATAAAGAACAGAGTAAATGACTCTCAGATAGTGGAGCTTTTTGAGACGGAAGTGGCTTGTTGGGAGTGTGGTGGCCACAACGTCATTTGCTGCAAACAACCCAAAATTCCCTGTGAAGACAAGCCCCCTAGGTCTTCTTCATGGGAATAGTCACATCGGAGATCCCAGCTAATCAGGTACAATGAATGGCATAACAATGATTTATAGTGTATTCGATTTCATTGCCTTCACTTTCAATCAGCACTTTTCACCCCATTTTATTGTAATGCCAGAAAAAGTACTGAATGTGCTTTATGGCATTGCCAGAAGCGTTTGCAAAATATGCCACCCTTTTCAGTTCATTCCCAATAGCTTGGCGTCAAATACTGCCAGGAGACGGGACTTTACCAAACCCCAAGGCCTGCATTCCCTGAGGTGATGCGGCAATGCTCGTATTTCCATAAGCAATGCAAGACACATCTTCTTGGAGTTATATCTGGAGTGCAACAGTGTGCAAATATTCTGGAACTGTTCCTATTTTATGATGTAAAATGTACTGAATGTCAGAGAAGGCAAAGTACAAATATGAAGTAGAATAAAAAGGACAGTCACCGGACAATTGCTTCTTCTATTTCAATGTATGCACAGCATTCCATGGAAGTCCCAGTGTAATTTATAGGGGTTGTAGGGATTGGACCATGGGGCTCTTTGCTAAGGATCTTATGTTACCACGATGAAACTGAACCATATCTGAGTAAATGAATTAGATTGTTATGTGGATCTTGTCAGAAGGACAGCTTGCTAAATGTCTACCATAAAATTAATAATCTCCTATGTAGCAGCAATGGCTTAATACTTTTGCATGCAGGATAGTGCCCACCCATGTGTCTGGCCCATTGTCCACAGTCTTAAAGTCTCTTGCTATCTGTAGGTTACATCTTCAACTTCCTGGCTGGGCTATTGCACATGCCTAGAACAGTACCACAAGAGTCCTACTGCAGTTGACAAGGAACGGCAGTGTGGCAGAACATCTGGGAGGGCCTCTTTGCCTGACTGCCAAAATATGGTCATAATCAGCTCTCCACCCCTAAATCTGAGGACCCAGAATTTACTTGTGATTAAGGTGTTGATGGTTGCCAATTGCCCTTGGTCTGTTGTTGTTGTTCATGCTATTGACATGCCTTTGCTCCACATCCTAATCAAGTGGTCTTTTGGTTCCTGGTTCCCTCTCTCAGTAAGGCCAGAATATGGGGGAAATATCACTGAGCATGAGCCTCCTTATACTTACTTTGGACGCACTGAGCAGCAGACAGACAGACAGAGAGAGGGAGAATTGTTGGGGTTCACTTTGTGTTTGTCTCAGAGCGATTAGTCTGGAATCCAGAGACTGGAGAGAAGCAGACAGTCCAAGTAAATGTCCCAGGAGTCTCTCATTATTTTTCTAATTAAAACAGAACAACCCTTTTTCTTCTTCTTAAGCTGATAGCTTGGATGATAGGAAGCAATTGCGCAGAATGTGTTCTTGCAATTTATTTATTTTTAAAATGCAGGTGGCTAAAAGGAGGAGGGGCTTCTCTGCTGTGGCACCTCGGCTGTGGAATGAGCTCCCTAAGGAGGTTTGCTTGGCACCTACATTATATGCTTTTAGATGCCAGGTGAAGACCTTTTTATTCTCCCAGCATTTTAACAGTCTATAAATAAATTTTAACTTGGTGTCTAAAATTTGTAATTTTGCATTGCTGCTGTTTTTATCTGGTTGAGCTTTTATACTGTATTTTATATTATGGTTTTACACTGTTGTTTTATACTTTGATGGTTTTAATTTTTGTGAACCACCCAGAGAGCTCCAGCTATTGGGCGGTATAGAAATGTAATAAATAAATAAATAAATAAATAAATAAATAAATAAATAAATAATTTCCCCCATTTTTCTTCAATATGATTCCTGTTCTTCTCAAATCGCCCCTCAGTTTGCCTGCGCTGTGTATGGATTCCTGCTGTGGGGCAGAAAAATGTGGGTTCAAAGAAGTGCTTTCGTTATGTGGGTGGGATCATTCCCCAAACCTTTCTTTTTGCACTCATGATTTTTAATCTTAACTTCCCTCAGCTCGCCCTGTCTGTGCAATGAGCTACAGAGCTGAGCAATGTGGGCTCTAAGAATGTTTCTCATCTGTGCAAAAAAGTGGTGGTGGGTAAATCCCATAGGACCCCTCTCATGTTCTTTGAATGTATGGGGTTTATGATGGATTTTATGTGGTATTGCTGCCTCTTATTAGAAAGGCAGGTAGCAAAGAAAGGCAAAGCAGAATGACTAGTTTAACAGTCCCACATCTAAACACAAAAAGCCAAAAATAAAGACCATACTTCTTTTAGTTAAGTACGAAAAGATGACTCAGGAGTCCTCTGGCATATAATGTAGGCACTTACACTTTCAAAGAAGGGTTTGTACACTTCATTTCTACAACATCCACAGGAGAGAGTGCAACCACGTGCTCCCAGCAATGAAGGAAGGGAGGGGGAGGGAGGAGCAGGAAGAATGAAACTGGAAGCCACAGCTAGGCTATGGAGTTCCTAAGGCTACCTATGCCCATGCGTTAACTGGTCAACTGCCCCCTTCCTGTAACATGAAGACAGTTTTGCAATATTTCCAACAATAGGAACCCTTCTTAGGTGTTATGTCTCCTCTCCAATGTTCTTCAGGACACTGAGGGTGCTTCAGGAAAACATTTCCAGGCTACTCTAGTGTAACTGAGGTAACATTACTTTAGAAGCCTGGAGGAAATCATTCGTGGGAACAGAGTATGTCTTGCTCTTCAGTGAGTCAGAAGAGTCTAATCCAATAGTAACAGACTAACTATAATTACTGACAAAACTTCTTGGGCAGGACTTCATTTGAGTCAGAGTTTACTAGGAACCAGTTTATCCATAGAACCTATTCTAAATAGGAAGGACTCAATGGAATTTTTGGACATGCCTGGCTTTTGCTACATTGCTGATTCCTATGGCAGATTCCAGTGGCTTTGTTGCTGCCCTGGTGGAGGTTGGAACACAAGGTTAATCACAGAAAGAAAAAGACACCTTCCCTGGCATACTCCAATCCAGTCTTGTAGAAGCCTGGCTCCCAGGCTGGGTACGATGAAGCAAGTTGTAAAATGGCTTGAATGATGGTGGCTGAAGACTGACGTCAGAGCTGGTTGAACCTGCTGTAGAACCTATTTTCAGGTCTACTAAAGCCCTATCATGGTGCCAATTTTCATGTCTATCTGTGCTTGGAAAAAGGTCCAAATCAATCTGAATCTATTCAGATCATGCGATTTGCTTCACACTGATTCAGACCTGTTTCTATTTCAGTCCTTGATTTTTAGGAATTTTTTAAAATTTGAGGTTTTAAAATAATGTTTTTTAAAATATGCTGTCATTTTTTAAAATAAAGAGATTAAACTTAGCACCATGATAGCTCTTAAGTAGGGATTTAGGCATGCCATGGTTGAAACAAATCAGTTCATCTCCTGATTTTTAGGATTTTTTTTAAGTTTGAGGTTTTAATATTAATTTTTTTAAAAACTACACCGTTATTTTTAAAGGTAAAGACATGAAACTTAGCACCATGGTAGCTCTTAAGAAGGGCTTTAGACATGCCATGGTTGAAGCATATTGGTTTAACCCTTGTTTTGGGGAAAATTTTGAAGTTCAAACTCCAAATAACCAAGTTTCGGGGGGGGGTAATGAAATTACAGGTAAAGACATGAAAATTAGCACCATGGTAGGTCTTCAGCCATGCCAAGTTTGAAGCAGATCGGTTTAAGCCTTGTTTTTTGATGGAATTTTATAAATGTATGTTTTATTATTGTGTAGTGCTTGTGCACAACATACAGCAGACTCTCTCTCTCTCTCTCTCCCTCTCTCTCTCTCTCTCTCTCTCTCTCACACACACACACACACACACACACACACACAAAGTCAGTGAGCTCCTTGAAAGACAGGTTGATATGGAAAAGCTTCCTTAAAAATGGGGGGGGAAACACCAACACACACACATAATTTTATGAGTTGTGGAGAATTCTGGGGCATCCCAGGGCACACACTCATTTTTTACAAGGCACTAACCAGGCCTGTGGGCCTCACACTTCCCCATGTAAGTGAAAGTCTGGAAACAAAGCCCTATGAGGAGAGACTGGAAGAACTGGGCATGTTTAGCCTTGAGAAGAGAAGGCTGAGGGGAGACATGGTAGCACTCTTCAAATACTTGAAAGGTTGTCATAGAGGAGGGCCAGGATCTCTTCTCGATCATCCCAAAGTGCAAGACACGGAATAAAGGGCTCAAGTTACAGGAAGCCAGATTCCGGCTGGACATCAGGGGAAAACTTCCTCACTGTTAGAGCAGTACAACAACGGAATCAGTGACCTAGGGAGGTGGTGGGCTCTCCCACACTAGAGGCATTCAAGAGGCAGCTGGACAACCATCTCTCGGATATGCTTTGAGGTAGATTCCTGCATTGAGCAGGGGATTGGACTAGATGGCCTTGTAGGCCCCTTCCAGCTCTACTATTCTATGATTCGAAGTCAGTCCTAGAGCATATCCAATACCCTCCTATGACTGCATATTCTAGGTAGTGACTGGCAAGCTCTATTTCAAAGAACCTTAATTACTGATCTCATTGAGGAACCCAGGTGCAGGGAACACAGTTTGAAAACCACTTTAGCTAAGCTTTTTTTTTTTTTTTTTTTTTTTTAAATCCCATCATTCTGGGGGATTTGCATTTTTCTCATTAAATTATGACTACCAATAAACAGCATAATAATTCAGCCAATTTATTTAATGAATATTTGTTTCAAAATGGAAATATAAAGACACACCCTGAATTCTTTCTAACAAAACATCAAGGCACCTTGCTGAAATTTTGTTACTCCTTTCACAAGGTTTCTTACATAGTTGACATACAAATATGGCAGAAGAAGCTAATAAACTAGTTATAAAAACAACAATTTACAAACAAATCCAAATTAATAATAGAAATTAGCAGAGCATTTTTTTAATATAAAAGCTTACAAACCAAGTTCAAATGAAATATTTTGTCCCAAACAGGAATAGGTTTTTACATTCATTTCAATGACTGTTTTCTAAAATTCAATGATTCAAATAATGGGTGTTTTATTTTTTATTTTTTGAAGGATAACATTTTATAAACCTTATCTTTGGCACAGAAATGGTCTTCTGTACAGAAATACTATACTCAATACATTTTTATTTTCAACATTTAGATTCATCTAGATGATTTAATAAAATGGCTCATAAATAAGACCCATTGAATTCAATGGAGCTTACTTGTGCTAGTATACTACTGAGTTCAGTAGGAACTAACTTACATTCCATAAAACACAGGTCTTCAGACAGAGGTCAAATCCACAATGTAGACAAGCAAAAGTTTTGAATTTAAGTTGATTTAGTCCTACTGAAATCAGTAGTACTTCTGTCTTTGAATTCAGGTCCTTCAGTTCAGCTGGCTGTAGTTCAAGATGGCTAAAACTCCAGTTTATACTTCCAACCAAAGAAAATGGCATCAACCATAATCATTCCTAAAAGCCGGTTCTGTTGATATCCATAAAACTAATAGCCACATCATGCTTTGTAGGTACAGATACCCAAATACAAAGCATCAGAAACTTCAGTTGAGAGTGGGGAACATGCATTTCAATCACTGTTTTCCTCTGCAAAATACATGGATGTAGCTGTCAAGACAGGATTTGGCCTCACATCTATACATTTAAAGAAAAGCAGTTATTGTTAAATGCATGTCTATAATACTTGGGTATCCGCACTCAGGTACAAAATGTATAGGAAGAAGCATACCTTACTTCTAAGCCCATTGGCCTGATCATCAAAGGCAATCCATAAACAGGTTTCTTTGTGCAGATGATCCTTCAGGGCTAGTTCCTTAATGTAGAAAAAGAATACTGTAGGGGAGGGAAGAACCCACATTCAGCATCCCCACATACATAATGCTGAACATAGGGAGAATCTGAATCATGGCTGGGCAACCTCGCCCCATCCTTTACTCCGCTAACTCCTCTAAAAGGTGAACAGGAAGTCCTGATCATGTTTGAGAGGAGTTCCTTATATGCCACTCTCTGCTACTATGTGCAAGGTGTGCAAGACGGGAGCAAATGACTTTACTGTGTGCTTTGGTTTGGAACAGTAGTCAACATGTAACCAAACCAGTAACATTCCTGAACATTTGCATTTTCAGATGGTAGTTTTGGGAGAGCACAGGAAAGAGAATCCATCCAATTCACTGGCAAATGTTTTTATTCAAGGATGAAAACAAAGATCCTTATGCCAACGCCTACGATTTATTATCATTTTTAAGGTAACATTGTTGGTGCCATAATCACATCTAATGTCATTAATATTTAATCAGATGAAGTCATAATGAGATAATCTTGAAATGTTGTGGTTTTGCTGATCTAAAGATGCTAGCTTTACATAGTTTTATATTTTGCCACTTAAAATTTTATTTACTTCCAGGTAGGATGTAACTTAATTGATGTACTAATTCATAGAAAATGGACACATTCTGAGTGAATCCCTGATTATTAAGCATATTTTTAAGAAGTGCCTTCTACCACATGTACTCCCTGTGTGATTTTATAGGTTTAGAGGATGCTATGTCTAGTGGTTAATGAGAGCACAGCATTTAATAAATGTTTTTCCCTGTGAAACAATGTTTTCCCTTTTGACCTATTTGTTTTATTAATACTTTTCTCAAAGTGTCAGCTCTTCAGTCAACTTTCTGTGGATCCTGTCTTCTCGCAGAAGGACGGACAAGCCTTGTTCTTCTCCGTGGTGATCCTGTTGACCCCCCCAAAAAATATGTCTTGATGTTATAACCGTAACGAATTTATGCATTTGTTTAAAATTAAACCACCTTTCATTGTTGTGGATAGCAGGGCGGTGTACAAGAGTGTGAAAAATTACCACACAAATACAATAGGAACAATAAAACCACATCATCAGAAATTAATGCTTCCCTATGGAAACCGACCCCCTCCCGCCCATGCCTAAGTGTAATAAACTGGCATGCAAATCACAGAAAAGTCTCTCGATAGCTAGTTATGAGGGAGAATCGGTGGGTGAGGGAAGGGCTAAGCTGATCTTCTCCCATAGATAACACACCCACTCCCTTGCTTTACAAGGGTAACCTGGGACACAAAACCCCTCTGTTCTTTTGTGCTCTTTTATGGCTCTGTCCATAGTACAGTATTGTTTCATTCATTGAAAGTATATGTTCAACCCAGTATATTTACATATTTCACATATTTCTGCCATGAATGAATTTGGGCTCCTCCAAACAAGCAGTTATTGCACACTTGTGATTGGCCATTCATGGAAGTTTTCAGATTGATTACATCATATCATCAATGACTAGAATGTCTCCCGTGGAATCCTCTGGAAATCCCAGTATGAAAAGAACCACTTTTAAAGTGGTAATAGGTGGGAAACAGCAAGATCTTCTGCCACTTGATGGCACTGTCTCAATGGAACTGAACAGAGGGGAAGTATTCAATTGAAAGCACGTGGTTGCCCCTCTCCTCCCATATAATGCAACCCATAACTATCATGCCAAAGTAAACAATGCAATTTCCCTTAATGTAGAGACACTCTTTATCTCTAAATCAGGGGTGCTAAACCTGTGCCTCCCCCTCAGGGTGGCTGTATCCCATCACTACTGCTGAATTCCTCACTATCTGTACTCTCCACTTCCTCCCCAAGATCCTCTTTGTTCCAACTGTTGCAAGGAAAGAGCAATCTATATCAGGTTCACTGGAGAAGGTGTGGAGAGAAGACACCAGCATACAGATTGCTGGTGTGTGTGTGTCTAATAAAGCAGTTGGCAAAACATTAATATTCTTCAATGTATATTCTTTGATTTCTATCAAATGTTTCAGCTTCTGCCTTCATCAGTGACAGTCGAAGTGACACATGTATGTGTGTGTATGCATGCAGCCTGAGCCAGATTGTGCAGCCCTATTCTAAATGCTTATTGACACCACCAGCTTTCATAACTTTGATTGTACACAAAAGATCTCCCAGCCTGCGTTGAACTGGAACGTGTTTATCATTTTCAATTAAGCACTGAAGCTGTTTTAGAGGTAAAAATGTTAGGGCCTTCTTTGTACCTTGTACCCTTCTGGATGTTTGCACTTTCTTTACAGGTGTTTCTAAAAAAAGGAAAGAAAAAAGTGTTGCAGTCATATCAAAGGCATTTCAAATAATACAGTAACATGTTTTCCAAATTACAATTTTGACATATTTTGAAGTTGAATTACTTAATCAGTTATGTTGAGTTTTAGACTACTGAAGACATGACCAATTTTATATATACTTCAATTCTAATTTGTTTGCTGTGTTGTTTATGAACTTTATTCAGTGACAATCCATAAAATGTCACTGCGCATAGTGACATTTCCTTTCCTTGCGCATAGAAAAATAGTGCGCCAAGCAGAAACACCCTCCTGCCTAGCCTTGTTCCTGACATGCAAGCCATCTTTCCACCTCCACCCCAGGAAGGAATATTCAATCACGTGAGCCCCTATCTGCATTCAGAATTAGTACCACCAAGACACAGGATTATTACCACAGTGAGATATAGGCAAATGTTTGCATTTAAACATTTGTCGATGATGTCCTGGAGGCTGAGCCGCCTCCACTGCAGCAGTGGAAGGCTGAGAGCGACGAGGAGGATGAACATGAACAGCAGCAGCTGGCGAGGGGACTGGCCGCCACAGTGAGGGGCAGCTTGGTTCCTGGGTTACCCTGAAGAGGTACTCCAGAGTTCTTTCTCCCCTGCCTGTCCCCTCCTTAAAGATGAATAGCGTGTTAAACCTTATTCAGGGACCCGAGCAATGCCAGGTATATCAACTAGTCTAGAAATATGTGAAGGCACTGTGGAATTTCACATAGTCCTCACACACCCATTCTGGATAATAGTTCCTGAGTCTTTAGTTTGCTTGGATTTATGCAACACCTAAGTATTTGAACGGGTGTTCTACATATGCAATAGGATCCCCAGTTCTGAATTTATAAATATGATCCAAGTGAGACCTATTTCCAGTAGAATTTGGCATTTCCTTCACTCATTCCTTATATTGTATTTAGAACATGACATAGAGAAATATTTTGTTCATGACCAGTTACATTGTTCAGTGACTAAGTCATAACTATACAAAGCACTGCTACTTTTACCTGGTGAACAGAACAGACATTCCATGTAACAAAGCCACATAAAGCCACTGGGTACAAGCGAGTGGGATCAGAAACTCTGTCCGTTCTATCTCTGGCTCTAACTGATTTCCATGCAAGTAATGATAAAGCTTCTCCTACAACTATGGGTGGCTGTGAGGATGGTTCATGTAACTGTATAACTAACCTTCCAGACGAATTTTCTTTATTTCTGTCTCGATAATCTGTGGCTCTCCCTCAATTACTTTAGTAACCTTGGTGTACTCAGATCCAGCTATGGTACGTATTAAAAAAAACAAAAACATCAGTTATCTTGGTAGCATTTTTGAGAGGGAAGGGAACCAGATGTGAAATATCTTAAAGAGCTGTGGATGGGTGCATCTGTATTCAAGGAGCCATGGGTAAACTCCAAGAGATTTTCTTAGAAGTGACACAATGAGGGCTGTTCTAGGGCTGACAGTGAAGCATCACCAAGACCTGGTGCACACAATGGTGCACAGAATGTCTCTGGTTCACAGTGCAATGATATTAGTGCTTGGTGCTTTGCTCTATTTATTTATTGCATTTCTGTACCACCCCATAGCTGAAGCTTTCTGGGCAGTTTACAAAGATTAAAAATGTTAAAATGCTAAAATAAAATAATTTAGGCAAGGGAAGAATTTTATTTCATGGCTTTGGGCATTTTGGACTGGGAAAAGGAAAGATCTAGATGCTGTCCAAAATGGCTATCATTATTGCAGCACCAAACGCATGTATGGGTGTGGTTGGACGTGCAGGCGGGCGTGCACAGCTTCTCAAGTTTCAAAGTATTACATGGGCATCCAGTGGAAGAAGCCTGGTAAAATGAGAAAACTAAAATACAACAATGAAGGCAAATATATCTGTTCAACTGATTCATTCAATCAAGGACAGTGCTTTTAGTAGTTGTGCATAAGCAAGGAGAAGAAAAGAATTCAATGGTTCATTTTACAGCATTTCGGGATGGATGGCAGAGTTTCCAGTTACTGCGAGTGCTCTGAGACTCAGTAGTTGAACACATGGAAGTGTTTCATTGGCCACTGGTCCACTTAGCCCCACTGCTGTCTATTTGACAGGCAGAGGATCTCTGCATTCTCAGGCGGGGGGGTGGGTGGGCATTTTTCAATTCTGCTACCTGAGATGCTTTTCAATGGAAGCTGGTATCTCTGGCATGCAAAGCCTGCGTCCCATCACTAAGAATTTTAAGATGCTGTAACTGTTATTTTAATATTGCATTGGTTTTATATGCTCTTTTAACTAATTTTATGTATTATATTTTATTTAGTGTTGTTCCCGCCTCGATCCAGAGGGAGAGGCAGGTAATAAATAAATAAATACAATAATGTTACTGATTGACATTTCTGCTCAGTTTCCCAACCATTGAGAGTCACCATTGTGCATTCCTTATAGTTTGGGTTTTATTCTACAGAGTCCTTGTCTTTCTGATGATGCAGCAGTCATTTAACATAGTTCTAATCCATTCAGAATGTAATTACAAATTTATTGAGTTTACATTTAAAAGTTTTAAAATATAATTATATTTTTATGAGCAAACAAAGTTACGCCTAGCATAACTTTAGGAACATAAAGGATGCTTTATATTCCTAAAGCAGCCCTCCCCAACCTGGTGCCCTGGTTTTGGACTACGGTGCCCAGCATTCCTGATCATTAGCCATGGTGCCTGAGGCCGATGGGAGCTGAAGTCCAAAATATCTGTGGGCACCAGGTTAAGAAACGCTGTCTTAAAGCAACAAAGTGACTTTACAGCTGTAAAGAACTCTAAAAAAAAAGAAGT
The DNA here is from genome assembly GCF_023053635.1 of Elgaria multicarinata webbii. Taxonomy (NCBI): domain Eukaryota; kingdom Metazoa; phylum Chordata; class Lepidosauria; order Squamata; family Anguidae; genus Elgaria; species Elgaria multicarinata. The sequence goes on from NC_086173.1 coordinate 830,009, forward strand.
ATTGCTTATTTTTCCATTTTTACAAAATAGTATTTTTCCCTAGGAAAAAACCATGGAGGGGAGGATGCCCGCCCCCCGCATGGCCTCAACATTTCTGGAACTTTTACATCTCTAGTCCTGTCCTGTATGTCTGTGTGCCCCCTTTTAACACCTGATCTTACAGTTCTATTAAATTAAGCAGACATCTGCTCTGCTCTGCTCTCTCTCTGCTCTTTATGCAGTTCTTGTGCAGGTGGCGTTCTTCTGATGAATTTTGCCTGAGAGGGATTTCATGATCTGGACCAATGAAGAATCAGTTGACTGTGATCTACTTCACTGCCTTTCAAATCTGTCACTTGGTTAATCATAACTGAAGCTAAGGTGATGTGGATTCACTTCAACTGAAACAAGAATAAAATAAGTAGTTTGGGGTTTAAAACTCAGGGCTATGGTAAACTTTGCCAAAATACTTGAATTCTTTTTTCCTTCACTATTCATATATCCCAGATAGTTGTAATCTACACAACAAGCAAAAACATTCCCAACGGATGAATAGAGATTAATTTCATAGGCAGTATATTTTTTTAAGTTGCACTTCAGTTTCTTTTGATTATTTATTGGAGAAGAACAGGTTGTTAAGATGCAAAACACCATTTCTGGCAATACAGTGCAACTCCACTTTACATGATGCAGTGATTTATTATGTGCAAATGCTGTTGGCCAACGAAGCTGGCAATCATATGATGATGAAATCCTCATCCTACAAGTATGCATGGCTGGGGCAGGGTGCAAATCAGCACAGACCGATGTATCTATAGTGGCATCCTATGAGACACAGTTACAGTGGATTTGTTTTACTGGACTTGTTGGGAGTCGACAGTCCATTACACCCACCCCTCATACACATGGGATCGTCTCAGTGCCAAAATGGCTGCCTATTACATATTTTGAGGATGCCGCATGTATGAATCATTCTCCAGTTCCACACAATCATTCCTCATTTGTACCAAACCTTTGTGCCACATAACAGTTTTCCATGATCTTGCAATGCCACATCTGGTAATGGCATCTGCAATTTTACATGGAACACTGCATCCATAGGTTGGATGTGTTTGGCCAATGGTACTAAGTCATGATATTATTGCACTGACTGTGACAGTTGTTCAACCTGATAGGATTGGCTCCTGATGCTTCCCCTGATTTATGAGATGAAATGAGTTTGCATCAACCTGCACAGTATAAAGATGAGTGCATTGTACTGTACTGTACTACTGAAGACAATTACAATTATTAAAGTTAATGCATATTACCTGCAGCCATTTCAAAAGAAAGATGCTAAACATGCCTTTGATGCTAAACATGCCTAAAGATGCTAAACATAACTTAAGAGCAATGAATATTCATTTTTAACGAATAATGCAATAGACTTTTCCCACTTTATATACTTTGCAAGCGCTTGTTAAAGTTCAGCATTTATTGTCTATTTATATCAGAAATAAATCTTCATTGCTCATTTGAAACTGTTTAAAGACTGAGCACACATACATACAAATTTTTATTTTTCTCTGATATGGATACTTGAATGCTGAAAAGTAAACATCTCATACTCAAGTCTTTGTTTTTGTTCCATAGATTTTTGCATAACTAAATCAGTCTTTAAAAAGTTGAGAGATCAGTTTGTCAATTCTCAGAACTCATTGTGTTGAGGTTAGTTGTCTTGCACTCACTAACCTCCCTGGAGGAGTCTTTTGATTTCTTCATCTTCAAGTAAATGACCATCACCTTCAATGAGTTTGGTCACTTTGGTAACCTCTGATAGGACACATGTTCATGGCATGAAATTGATTGCTACAGGACACTGAGAACTTGCAACTACAGCACATTTAGCAAGCACACTTTATAATTACACAATCCATCTATTACCATAATAAGCATCATGCCAAATATCTGGTTGTTTTCATTAAAAGAAAGCAATGGTTGAGGTGTGTTCCTAGTGTGTAATAAATATTAGCAGTTTCACTTGAGCAGGAATTAAAGTATTAACGAGGTATTTATTGAATGTGAGATGGATTACAAGAAAATATAATTTCAGCACACCTTAAATATGCCTTCCGTGAAACAGAATATGTGAATGTCAATACGGAATATCAACAATTGCAGGTGCATTTTGCTGATATCTGAAAATAGACATATATTTCTCTGATTTTTTGGGTGCCTTGCCAATACAAGAGTTGTCTCCTGAGTTTTCAACATTCACAAAATTTACTTGAGAGAACAATCAAGGTCAGCATTAATCACATTATAGCCATTCTCTGTAAAACTCTCTCACACACATATAGTTCCTTAGAAATCTTTTGCATATTACTAACATGATCAAAAGCTCAGATGTAAACACTACCAGGTGCAGCATTGAGTATTCTAGACTTCTGTTGTGTGGTTGCTACGGACCCATTAAAACAGTCACTATGTAGCTACTAAAACAATTAACATGCCTCAATGCAGTCCATACTTTAGGGTGACCATATGACTGGATTTGCCCGGATTTGTCCGGGTTTTTGATGACAAATCTGGGAGGGGGAGGGGAAATTCGGATTTTTCCAAAGAGCAGCTCTAATGGGAATTAACAAAAATGCTTATAACTCCGTCATTTTTAAGCTAAAGACATGAAACTTGGCACAATGGTAGCTCTTAGGAAGGGCTTTAGTCATACCAAATTTGAAACAGTTCTGTTCATCCATTGATTTTTTAGGATTTTTTTAAAAATTGAGGTTTTAAAGTAATTATTTTTAAAATTGTCATTTTTAAAGATAAAGGGATGAAACTTGGTACCATGATTGCTCTTAACAAGGACTTTAGCTATGCCAAGTTTGAAACAGATCTGTCCATCCATTGAGTTTTAGGATTTTTAAAAAATGTTTGAGGTTTTAAAATTATTATTTTAAAATAATTTTAACGTGGCGACCATGTTGTCCTCCTTTTTGGTTTCCAAAATATGGTCATCCTACCATACTTAGAATTCATAGAATCGCAGAGTTGGAAGGGGCCTACAAGGCCATAGAGTCCAACCCCCTGCTCAATGCAGGAATCCGCCCTAAAGCACTTGAACTTGTCAAAGAGGAATACTAACCTTCTTCCAGCAATTTCTTAAGGGTCTCCTCAGTATCTGCTCCACCACCTGTAGTGATTCGGGTATATTTCAGTTCAGGACCTGAAGTGAAAAGGACTCAGTTGAAAATAAAAATAAAAATCCTAACTTTAGAATTTCTTCTCTACAGTTCTCACTGCCGTGTTATTCATTCGAAAAGGAAGATCATTTTTATTATGATCACAGTCAGGCATTGAATAAGGGCCTAGAGGAAGCCTTGCTGTGTTTAGTGGCACTTACAGGAGAGCGGCATGTCTGGTGGGTGGTGTGAACGACACAGAGCTTTTAACAAAGGGAAGAGTGAGGATTGGGAAGGTGAAATGTGTTGCAATGGAAGCGCTTATATGAAGTGCTGTCGAGGTCCAACCAAATTCACTACCACATTCCTCCCAAAGGCTGACTTTTTACAGCTTCATCAGAATTTGATTATATGGTTTGGAAATGCTATGAAAAACAACAACTATGCAGTAAAACAACGAACAAGAGGCTCATGAAATGTGGCAATAATGGAAGCTGTGGACATAGTGGCAGATTTAAAAGATAAGGAGGGAGCAGGACTGCTCAAGAGTATTTAAACTGGACGTCTGAGAGCTTCTTAATCTTACTCCTCCTCATAAGACCTTTCCTCAGGAATTAAGGTATGGTCAGTCTATGGTTTGTTTTATTGCTGGCAACTAGTCTCAAATATTCCAGAATCAGAAGTGGGTTCCATAGGAACGGTGTATGTTCTCCCTCCATTTTTGTATAAAATTTGAGTTTTTAAAACTGTGCATACGCTTGACATGGTTTACCTTGAATGATTCTTTCTTCGGTCACTTCTTTTTCGGTCACTTCCACAGGATAGCCATCAATTATTTTCGTGTATTTTTTAATTATAGGCTCTATAAAGATGTTTTTAAATGTTAGATGCAAGATAATGGACAACTCAATGGATGGTTTTTGACATCTCCCTAAGCAGCCAAGGGATTTTAAGTTCAGAACACGGGCAGGAAAGTTAGATGTTAGAAATGGTTAGATCCAAGTTTTTCACTCAACAGTTACATGAAGAAAAATGGAAATCGGGCCATTTTCATTTCCAAGCATGCCAGTTTTGTCAAGGTCAAATATTCACAAGCTATGAACATTATGATGTGTGTGTTTTTGTTTTTTGTTTTTAAATCAGACTAGATCAGGTTCTTTTTTAAAGGTAGACTGGGAGTTGTTTTTCAGATTCACAATCCTGATGACAACAATATAAAAAGTTTCTCATGGCTATGTTGGAACATGAAGAAATGAAAACATTTGGCAAAACTGTTTGTCCACATTTCATCTCATGGCTACAATTCAGGATGCAGGCATGAAAAATATTAAGAAACAGCAGCATTTCAACATGCAAAGTACATCACATTTGTTTTCTTTTACTGGCATTAATAAGAAGGAAAAGAGAGGCAAATAGTTTAATAATGAAACATTGCGGTGTAATACATCATTACAACACATGCTAAAAGCCAATCCAGCAGCTAACAGAATCACTCTCTTGTGTTGCAGGAGATCTGAAATTTTAACTGCCTCTTTCAAATCAGTCTAGTTAGTAATGTCTAGCCCGTGAGACATATTCACCTCCGTGAATCACTTTAGTTACTGTTTCGCCTTCCCTGACCAGCTTAAATTCTGGTTCCCCTTCGATCACTTTGGTGAACTTTGTAATGGATGGCACTGCAAAGTATTATTTCAAAATTGATATATTGCATAATTTTCAAAGTATCTGCAATGAACACACATCTACAAATTAATAGTTTATAATCAACTTCAGGGCAAATCCTAAGGCCTCTGGGACCAGCACGAAAACTTTAGGATGACGCAGTGAAGAACATAAGAAGTGACCTGCTGGATCAGACCAAGGGTCCACCGAGTCCAGCACTCTGTTCACACAGTGGCCAACAAAGCAGGACATGGTGCAACAGCACCCTCCCACCCATGTTCCCTAGCAACTGGTGCACACAGGCTTCTGCCTCAAATACTGGAGATAGCACACAACCTTCAGGGCTAGTAGCCATTGATGGCCTTCGCCTCCAGGAATTGATCCAACCCCCTTTTAAAGCCATCCAAATAGGTGTCCATCACTACATCTTGTGGCAGTGAGTTCCATCATTTAACTATGCGCTGTGTGAAGAAGTCCTTCCTTTTATTAGTCCTGAATCTCCCACCACTCAGCTTCATGGGATGGCCCTGCGTTCTAGTATTTTGAGAGAGGGAGAAAAATGTTTCCCTATCCACATTCTCCACACCATGCATAATTTTGTACACCTCTTATCATGTCTCTCCTAAACAATCCCAGTTGTTGTAACCTTCCCTCATAAGGGAAATGCTCCAGCCCCTTAATCATTTTAGTTGTCCTTTTCTGCACTTTTTCCAACTCTATAATATTCTTTTTTAGATTTAGTGACCAGAACTGTACACAGTATTCTAAGTATGGTCAGTATGATACTAGCAGTTTTATTCTTAATTCCTTTTCTTATAATCCTAACATGCCCTCTTAACAGAGGCTGCACACTGGGTTGACATTTTCATCGAGCTGTCCACCACAATCCCAAGATCTCTTTCTCTTTTGATCACCGCCAGCTCAGATCCCATCAGGTAATACTTGAAATTGGGGGAGGGGGGGTTGTCCCAACATGCATCACCTTAACACTTGCTTACATTGAACATTTGGACGCCCGCTCTCCCAGCTTGGAGAGATCCCTTTGGAGCTCTTCACAATCCCTTTGTGTTTTAACAACCTTAAATAATTTGGTGTAGATAGTGACTGATGCAAAGGTTTTGGGTTGGGTTGCCTATATGCATTGTTGCTGACATACTGACATATGTCTGCATTGGTTTGCATCCATATACATGTGTAATCTGGCATGCTGTGCATTACCTGGGACTGCAGAAGTCTTAGCATATGGGAATTGAAGGAGGTCTGCTAGCAAAAGTTATGTGGGCAGATTCAGGGTTTTGCCATTTCTAATCTGCACCTGCTGCCACTGCCCTCTTGCTGCTGTTTTAAATTCAATGGTTATGGACTGGTAACTTGATGCGATATTCAAATCAAAATGACAGCAGCTATTAAGGTAGCATCAGTAAGAAGTATAGAAGGAGGTTGTCCCCCATCGCAGCTCAAAATAAGTACAAGACCACTGTCTTGAGAGATGCTTTGGGAGGCCTTGAGTGGCCCTTTGCTCAATGATTTTTCAGCAGTTTGGATTTCATGTTGGCACTACATTAAAACATTTTGTGAAAAACTTTACGTTCACAGCTAGATATTATTGTAAGTCTGGGGTGGGTAAATTGTAGACCTCCAGAGGTTTGGTCTTATAATTCCCCTCACCACTGGCTATGCTGGCCTGGGCTCAAGAGCGATGTAGCCCAAAACATCTGGAAGGCCACACATTTGCCCACCTCCACTGTAACCCAAATAGTTGCCATTTGGCCTCATTTATTTATTTATTGCATTTCTATACCACCCAATAGCCTTGGGCGGTTCACAAAAATTAAAACCATTCAAATATAAAACAAACAGTATAAAAACATGATGTAAAATACAATATAAAAGCACAACCAGGATAAAACCAGCAGTAGTGCAGAAATACAAATTTAAAACAGCAAAGTTAAAACAGCAAAGTTAAAATTAAATTTATACGGTGCTTACCTTCAATCTCTTTTCGAACTGTTGTGCCACCAACTACTCTTGTTATCTTTTTAACATCTACAACAAGCAATGATTAAAAAACATTTGAAAGTTTCAGCTTTTAAAAATACATTTGAGCTCGAATAGACTTCATTATCCAAACATAATTTTAGAGATCATGCAACAAACTTGGCCGGGGTGGGGTGGGGAGTTATGGGCATAATCTAACCAAATATAAGCACTTGTCCACTGAATTTGGTAGTCCTATACATATCTACTCAGAAGTAAATCACACCAAGTTGAATGGGCAAATGGGTATAGGATTGCAGCTTTAAGTACAGGCACAACTTTCCTATTGAATTCAATGGCACTTAAAAGTGCACAACTTACTTGGATCATATCCACCATCATTATTCATGGTATTTGTAAAGTCTCTTCCATGGATACAGACTTGTGTCCAAAATACATTGCATATATAGGGTTGGAGCTAGTTTTAGTTAGATTAAGAGTAGACCCACTGAAATGAATGGGACTTACATTAATCATGGTTAACTGACGCCCCAAGGATGTTAGTGGACCTACTCAAAGAATAACTAGACCTCTATCCGAAGCCCATGGTTTGCTAAGAAGTCCCATTATACCATTTTCCACCAAAAGAAATCAGTTTAGAAGAGAACAGTAACTCTTAATTTTATATGAATACTCAGAATATGGCTTCCTGACACTTTTCCTGGCCAAAGTTATATTTTGGTCTCCACACATTTGGGGAGTCAGTTTTAAAAAATGCTACTGTGTTCTTTTGGGGTTGCCACAGTTGCAATCATTGGCATGTGGCGAAGGGCTGAAATTTGGTTTCTGAAGAACACTGTTGTCGACTCATCATTGTGGGATTGTAAGCAATGTTAAGCCTTTCCAGCATAAATCATACCCTGGGGTGAAGCCAGAGGTAGGGTTACTAGTCTGGCAGCCAGTGAAGAGTTGGCTGCATGGAGGGGGAGTAATCATCAGTACTCACTATTTTCTGTGCTTATTTCATCCCCACAAGGGAGTTGCTTTTGTAATCTATAAACCTGGCATTACCAAACATGAGTCATTGCTTTGCCATTAGCTGTGGAACAGGACAGATCAAATCCCTGGTAATAAAGTCATCCTGAAGTGTAACAAGTAATTGTTTTATTAAAATGTTGTACATTCATCTCTAGCTCTCTAAGCCCCCTTTTATGGGCTGCCCCAATGCCCATCACGTTTTGCTTTTCAGCACAGGGCATTACAAATATCTCCAGGTTTAGGAGACGGTGACTATGAACAAACTGGAAAGTATCCACTAGAAATACACAAAGAGAAAACATGTCTCAGGGTGCTAGAAAAACTGTTTTATTCTCAAGAAAGCCTTAAGAAAATCTTAAGAAAGCCCAATTCTGAGATGTGTTTGCTCTTTGAGGTTTGGGAGACAACAGTTATATTAAGCCCACCCTGAATTCCACTTCTAGAATCCAGGGTGAATCCTGCATGATCTTGTATTGGTAACGCTTCCCTGCATTCTTTCCATTGGTAGACCTATAAAGAGGCACATTGAATTCCAGGGAAAGGTTTTAATTTAAAGGATCCTGAGAGGTTATACTCAGGAGTGAAATTGTTAAGTATTGTCATTTGGGGTATGAACACTCTTTTTCACTTCCTTTGAAAGTCGTTGCCTATTTATTTAGCCCAAAGGTAAACCTCAAAATATACTTTGAATTGATTTAGGTAAAATCTGTCAACCTAGGAAATGTGGGGAATTCACCAAAATTTCAGCATTCATATCTAAATTTATCTTAATCTTGAAATATTTATGATCTTTTGCCTGGGGAGACACCCCCCCCCCGCATTTGTTTCAAATTTCACTGATGGGAGTGGAATGTGTTTGGTGTGGGGAGGGAAGAGCTGAGGCTGCAGGGGCCTGTTCTCTGCAGTCTCTTCCCCCCACCTGTTGAACACCTGCTGACCAGGTGCTCTGCCTTCCTTGCAGGTAAACGCTCCAGCCTGTCAGAGGCAGCGCCTTGACGACGTGCAGAGTGCGGTGCTCAGTGCACACTTGGCGCCGCACTTTGCGTTGCACAGAGGAGCCGCTCTACTGCTTGAGCCTGCCTGGAGATCACCAGCCAACCAGCAACTAGCAGCAATTTGCAAAAACAAACAAACAAACCAACCCCGTTTAATCAACTTTTACTATGTGCCTGGGGCGCTCTGCGGGATATGGGGACGCCCGCATAACTGTGGTCATGGGTAGGGGGAGGTACAGGCCAGATGAGGAGAAGAGGGGCTAGATTCCTTACAGCTATCCCCTGTTCTGGTTCTTCCCCCAACCGGATAGTTCCTGGCGACCTTAGCAGCTTGCTCTCGGGTCTGGTGCTGCTGCTGCTGCTGCTGCTGCTGAATGCCAGGTCAGTCCAAAACAAAATCTCTCTCATCCATGATCTGATTGTGGTTGAAGGGGCTGACCTGGTATGCATCACTGAGTCCTGGGTGGGTGAACTGGGAGGGGTTACTCTCCCCCAGCTCTGCCCTCCTGGGTACTCGGTGCAGCACCAGCACAGATTTGAGGGCCGGGGAGGGGGGGTTGCCGTGGTCTATAGAAATACAATCTCCCTCTCTAGGCTTCCTGTTCATTTGAGTGCTGGTCTTGAGTGTTTGTATCGGGTACTCGAGACAGATTAGGGATTCTGTTGGTGTTCTGTCCACCCCGCTATTGATGGAGGTTGTCTCGGACCTGGTGTTGAGGACCCCCAGGATGGTGGTTCTGGGGGATCTCAACTTCCACGCCGAGTCTGCTGAATCCGGAGCGGCTCAGGACTTCATGGCTGCCATGACAACCATGGGGCAATCTCAACATGTCACTGGCCCAATGCATGTAAAAGGACACACGCTTGATCTGGTTTTCTCAACTGGACAGGAGGATGTGATCTGAAAGTGGGGGAGCTAACATCCTCTCCCTTGTCATGGTCGAATCACTTCCTACTGAGGTTTAGACTCTCGGTGGCCTTTCCCCTCTGCAAGGGTGGGGGGCCTATTAAAATGGTCCACCCCCGGAGGCTAATGGACTCCGATGGATTCCAGAGGGCTCTGGGGGATTTTCCTGCTGATATGGCCGGTGCTCCTGTCGAAGCCCAGGTCGCTCTGTGGAATACAGAGATGACTCGGGCAGTTGACACGATCGCGCCCAAGCGTCCTCTCCCTCTGAGCAGAGCCCGGTCAGCTCCTTGGTATACAACTGAGCTGAGGGCAATGAAGCAAGAGGGGAGACGGCTAGAACGCAAGTGGAGGAAAACTCGTGCTGGGTCTGATCGAACACTGGTTGGAGCTCATTATCAAGCCTACACTGTGGCGGTGAGGGTGGCAAAGAGACAGTTCTTTTCCACCAGCATTGCATCTTCACAGTGTTGTCCAGAGGAGCTTTTCCGGGTGGTTCATGGCCTATTACACTCTAGGCCAGGGCATGAGACAGTTGAACCCTCGGTAGCACACTGTGACGAGTTTGCACAGCACTTTGAAGATAAAGTCGCTCAGATTCATCTTGAGTTGGACACCACGCTTAATGCAGCTCCACTAGTAGAGGCATTCAGAGCGCCGTCTGGGCCAGGTTTATTGGATGAGTTTCAGTTATTGAGGCCTGAGGATGTGGACAAGATGCTTGGCCAAGTCTGGTTGACCACCTGTGTGCTTGACCCTTGTCCTTCATGGCTTATTACATCAAATAAGGAGGGATCGCCTTTACGGAGGTTGTAAATGCCTCCTTGAGAGAGGGAGTGGTGCTGGCCTCTTTAAAAGAAGCAGTAATCAGACCACTCCTAAAAAAACCAAACCTGGACTGGGAAAATGCTAAAAACTATAGGCCGGTGGCGAACATCCCTTTCCTGGGCAAGGTGCTTGAGTGGGTAGTTGCAGGACAACTCCAGGCACTCTTGAATGAAACGGATTATCAAGATCCATTTCAATCGGGTTTCAGGCCTGGTTTTGGAATGGAAACTGCCTTGGTCACCCTGTGGGATGACCTCTGCTGGGAGAGAGACAGGGGGAGTGAGACTCTGTTGGTTCTCCTGGACCTCTCAGCGGCCTTCGATACCATCGACCATGGTATCCTTCTGGATAGGTTGTCTGAGCTGGGAGTTGGAAGTACTGCGTTGCAGTGGTTCCGCTCCTACTTGTATGGCCGATTCCAGAAGGTGGTGCTGGGGGATTATTGCTCTGTGCCGTGGCTCCTAAGCCATGGGGTTCCACAGGGCTCTATTTTATCCCCTATGCTGTTTAACATATACATGAAGCCGCTGGGGAGGTTATCCGGAGATGTGGACTGAGGTGTCATCAATATGCGGATGATACCCAGCTCTACCTTTCCTTTTCATCAAACCCAGGTGAGGCAGTGGCTGTTCTGAACCAGTGCCTGGGCACGGTAATGGACTGGATGAGGGCTAACAAACTGAGACTCAATCCAGACAAGACGGAGGTACTGTTAGTGGGTGGTTCATCTGTCCGGCGAGGTGATGTTTGCCCTGTCCTGGACGGGGTTGCACTCTCCCTAAAGGATCGGGTCTGTAGTTTGGGGGTGCTCTTGGATCCAGAACTGTCACTTGAGGCACAGGTGAACTCAGTGGCAAAGAGCACCTTTTATCAGCTTAGGTTGATATACCAACTACACCCTTATCTGGACAGAGATAGCCTAGCTACAGTTATCCATGCTCTGATAACCTCTCGTTTGGATTACTGCAATGCGTTATACGTGGGGCTGCCTTTGAAAACGGTCCAGAAGCTTCAGCTGGTACAAAACAGGGCAGCCCACCTATTATCAGGGACTGACCTGCGAGACCATATCACGCCAGTCCTTCTACAACTTCATTGGCTGCCAGTCCAGGTCTGGGCCCGATTCAAAGTGCTGGTACTAACATTCAAAGCCCTAAATGGCTTGGGGCCAGGTTATTTGAAGGAACGCCTCCTCCCATATATGCCTGCCTGGACCTTAAGATCATCCTCAGGGGTCCTTCTCTGCGAGCCCCTGCCAAAGGAAGTGAGGCAGGTGGCTACTAGGAGGAGGGCCTTCTCTGCTGTGGCACCCCGGCTTTGGAATGAGCTCCCCAGAGAGGTTCGCTTGGCACCTACAGTGTACTCCTTTCGTCGCCAGCTGAAGCCTTTTATTTTCTCAGCATTTTAACACTTAATTTAACTTAAATTTAAACTTTACTGTTTTAATTCCATATTTTAACCTTTATCAATTTTTGCTGTCTGGTTTTAATCCTTGTTGTGCTTTTTATATTGTATTTTGTATTCGTATTTTTAAATTGTTGGTTGTTTTTATGCTTTTCATGGTTTTAATTTTTGTGAACTGCCCAGAGAGCTTCGACTATTGGGTGGTATAAAAATGTAATAAATTAATAAATAAATAAATAAATCTGAAGCCGTGAATGTGTGAATACTGAATGTCGTCCCACAACCAGACCTCTGCGGGCCTCCTCCCATGCTCCCTCCTTCCCCAAATGTATGGACATGAGCTGGGTAGCTAGGTCAATCACTTTTACCTTCTTTCCTGATGATGGGCTCAAAGCTGCTCTCAATTACTTTAATATTGGGATCCACAACTTTAGTAATAATTCGGGTGGCTGAAAAGCATAGAAAGTGAGAGATTGCAAAAACTGACTTTGAAAACACAAAATCTATACTGTCCCCTTTTAAGCAGCATTGGTAATGCTCTTTCAAAGCTCAGAATGAGCATATTTTTATACTAATACCCCCTGCGTAACACAGAAAGCCCCATCACACCTAGGTCAAAACACCCGTCTCCTGTCCCTTGTCTGTCGTTGCTCCGACGTCGCTTCCTGAAAACAGGAAGTAATGAGGCCCATTCAGTCTGGTAGGAGAAAGCAGCAACCAGACTTTTTCTGGGGTTTTTTGTGGTGCTATGAAGGCCAGAAGGGGCGGAAGGAGCATGAGAGGCAGGCGGCACTATGGGTGAGCTATCCGACGTGCAGTAAAATGCTCGTCGGATGGAGCTTTCAGTCCCTCCATGTAGCCTGCCTCATACTAAACAGGCCATATGGAGATGTCCAGGCCAGAGATTCCTGACCCCCCGGCCCAGAGCTTCATTAGAATCATAGAATCATAGAATAGCAGAGTTGGAAGGGGCCTACAAGGCCATTGAGTCCAACCCCCTCCGATGGCCTTGTAGGCTCCTTCCAACTCTGCTATTCTATGATTCTATGACTCTAATGAAGCCCTGGGCCGGGGGGGGGGGGAATCTCTGGCCGGACATCTCCATATGGCCTGCTGAGGCTCTTCTCCCTCCCTGAAGCCCCATCCCTCAGGGCTCAATCAAGAACTGCTGCCTTAAGGCACCTGGTGTGCCTTGAAGTGGTGGTTCCAAGAGGTTTCCTTTGCCCACCCCCCCAGCTTTCCGAACAGGAAAGATGAAGGGGGTCTCCCTGAGCAGCATGGGTAGAGGGAGGAGATCACAGAGAGGGGAGATTTCAACCTTCCCTCACCATCAACCTCTGCTCCTGCACTGCACAGCTGAGGAGTGGAGGAAAGGGGTCAGAGTCCCTTTTCACTGATGTTCAGCTGTTACTGATCAGCTAACCAGTGCAGTGGGGAGACATCATGGGGGAGAGGGAGTTTAAATTGCATGATCTTCTCCATCCTCACACTGCTCAGTTGTAAGAGCATGAAGGGCGTGTACTTTTGGCTTTAGCCCTGCCTGGTTTTGGCATTGGCTTGCTCACCACCAGCATAGGGGCCCTGACCACTTTTGCTGGGTTCCCTGTGCCTGCCCAATGGGAATCACACCCTTCTTTGTGACAAAGGAGACCCAGCACCATTTATATCAAATTTAGAGTGAAATTATTACAGATATCCATAGTCATTTGACTATCCACGATGGCCACTGAGTTCCCCCTCTCCAATGCCACATGAGTGTCCCTGTTACTTTTAGAAACACTTACTGTAAAATGTCAGTGGAATCTCTTTGAATGTGCTGCCACGGACATACTGGGGAGAAAGAAACAAGAGTTATATTTAATGTAAATACAACAAATAAAAAATGCTGTGTTACAATTCATCAATAGGTTCAATTCTATCTCCTGTGACTTGAGTCGGGATAAATATTGTTTTGATCTCACCATATGTGTTAATTTACAACGTTCATTGTAAAGGCAGACAAACATTAGGAAGTAGACAAGTCTACTGGTATAGAAGCTGACCTTAGGGAGATGTTGCATACTTTGGTTAGAAGATCAGCAATTTAATATTTGGGTTCTTTGAGAACTCTAGGGTGGATACCATTCAGGCCTGGTGATTTACTTGCTTTTAATTTGTCAATAAGGTTGAGGATTACATCTTTTGTCACCACCATTTACCTCAGTTCCTCAGACTCCCTTCTTGAAGACATCCATTCAGGCACAGGTATCTCTCCTATATCTTATGCAGTGAACACCAATGCAAAGAATTCATTCAACTTCTCTGCAATCTCCCTGTCCTCCTTTAGTACTCCCTTAATTCCACTATCATCCAGCAGTCCAACTGCTTCCCTAGTGGGTTTCCTGCTTCTGATATATTTAAGGAATTCGTTATTGTTCGCCTTGATATTGTTAGCAATATGCTCTTCAAAATGCATCTCTTGCATCTCTTATAGTCTGCTTGCATAACCTTGTGCAAGCTTGTGATCCCTTTTGTTTTCCTCACTTGGGCAAGACTTCCATTTTCTGAAGGAAGCCCTCTTTTCTATAATTGCTTAGTTGACATCACTAGTTAACCATGCAGGCAACCTCTTGAAATTGGTACTACCATTCCTAACCTACAGTATACATTTTAGCTGAGCTTCTATTATTGTATTTTTTTATCCCCACATCTTATTTAAGATCGACATCCCTATAATTCCTAGGACAAACATTTTTTTTTTTTGCCTCAAATGAAATGTTGTTGACAGGAGTAAATTATCCCATCAATTTGTTCTGCACTTCAGTCTAGGTCTATCTCAATGGACAATCAAATTATCATACCTTGATCTGAATGTACTTAATCAGTTTTTTGAGAATTGTGAGGAGTTGATCATTTCCAACAGGCACATCTACAAAACATATTAAAACAATAAGAGCTTTATTCTTTTAAGCTGCTTTCTTGAGCATTTAATGGAATTGTGGGATAAAAATAATTTACACCCACCACCCACCTACTTATTAAATCCACTGTATTTCGCCCATCAAGATGCTTTTCCTAAATATGTCACATTCTCGCTTGTTCAGAATTGAAAATTAGCCAAATGTTGTGGCTATTCCCTATATATGAGTAACTTATCTTGGAAGATGGGGGAAGGGGGTTCGACAGCAAAAGTTATAAAGATTTCAAGTAGAGCACATTTCCTCAGTGTAATTGTAATCATAAATATTGGGGTTTTCAAATACTTCTGTCCTTAAAGTTAAAGCAATTTTGGCATGGATAAGATAGCTAAATGCTCTTTCATTTGTAGTAAAAAGTTTTGACAAAAAGCTATCAGGAGTAATTATCTCTCCATTGTGTAATAGCCCCACCCTGCTCCCAGACATACACACATGGGCATTCAAGGGGTCTCTCTGACGCTGCCAATGGCCATTTGCCAAGTTGCTGCTTGCCAACTTCCAGTAGTATACACATGACCGCAAGTGAATCACATTATCAGTAGAATGTGGCAGCACATTTCCGGCTCTTTTTCTTAACCGTATTCTGGCTTCCTCAGATCTTTGATTAGCTCTGCTGTGGATGTTGTGGTGGCTTATACAGTGTTAAGGGGAGTGGAACATTGGACTTAACCACTGAAAGGCAATTAAGGACCCCAAGCCCTTACTGGCAGATGTCAACGGGTGCTGCTGGCCATTAAGAGGTGAAGCCAGAAGTGAACCATGAAGTTCACTTGGCCCCTGAGCACCAGAGATGTCCACCATGGAACCTCTCCTCTCACTCCACCCCACCTCTGCCTACGGTCACCACTCGGTGCTAACAGATAAATACTTATAAATTACCATTGTGTGGATGAGTGTTAAACATCAACTTACCTCATGGTCAGATGCTACACAAAACTAGCTTCTCTTGTTATTGCAATATACATTACAACAGTGGCCAACTATGTGGTAAATGGCTTAAGCGCTACGCATGAATATGTTATACTAATCCACAGCCCACCTGCAGGATACAGGAGCTTGTCTATGACATGGATTACACCATTGGTTGCCATCAGATCAGATTCTTTTGATTGCAATTCATTCACCAGAAGAGTGTTATTTATCTATGAATAAAATGATAAATATGAGAAGAAATACTTCTCCATACAGTTAAAAAATGTTTTCATAATGTCTAGTATTTTATATAGTAGAATCCCCATTATAAGATGAATTTCTTGGATGGGTTTTGCACATCCTGAGTTTTGGAGTGCTCCCCATTGGGCTGTTCCGATACATAATGATCAGTCAATTCATAAAAAATTGTTTTAAAGACAGGGTTAATAATACTTGCCAAGCTGCAACTCTCACTACTCACCACTTTCAAGTACAGTTTGCCACCCTGGATAGTTCTAAGAATGTTGGTCACACCAGGTTCAAATCCATTTCCAATGAAAACTCCTCGTGTCAAATGATAAAGCAGAATATTCCTGAGAGCATTTTGGTCCCCTGGGGAAGGAAAACAAGGACACAAGCACTGTTGGATCAAGGACTCACCAAGCCCAGTATTCTGTTTCCATGGGCAAATGTTATAGAGGACCTGATTAATTTTAACCACACAACCCTTAAATTCAAATTCTGGTTTCTTTACACATCCAAAAGGTGAACCAGACTGAAATTAGGATGAAGAACCTCTGACGAGATCAGGGACTCCTTCAATCTGGGAAAAGTTAAAAATTATCACCAATAACAATAGTATTATCTATATCAGGATTCACAGTTCCATAGAGAGCACAATAATCTGTGAGTAATTCAAGAGATTATGAACTAGAGTTGCATCTGGAGTTCATAGATCTCACCCTGGGAAAGCTCTATGTGTTTCTGCTTTGTACGTTAGCCAAGAAGTATGAAAAACAGGAAGCCTGAATCATGTGAAAAGGAGCTTTTAAAACTTACACTCCCCACTTTCAGCTACCAGGTTCTGGGGGCTGCATGTTGGGGTGAGAAATGGCATAAGAGTCCTTAAACGTGTTGCAGACGGGGACATAGTTCAGCTGAGAACAAGCTCTGCTAGGGTACCACAGACACTTGCCCAGTGTCAAGGGATGGGACCAAGTTGTGTCCCCACCTGAACTGTCTTCCTGATGGCAGTGCAGGTAGCTCAATAGGGAACAGTGGTATGTGGAGGATTACAGGGGGGGAGGCAAAAGGGAGAAAGTTCCATTGTGCTAGATGACTTCCACTAGAGTTAAAGGAACAGAAGAAGCTTCCTAATACTGAGTCAGACAATTGGTCCATCAAGCCTGAGCGGACTAAAGGTCCATCCTGCAATCGTATTCCTCTGACATCCCTAGCCCTCCCTAGAACCCTAGGACATAATGTGTGTGTGTATTTACGGCTCATTACACGGCAAGCATAAGCCAAGTGGGAAGGATTCTTCTCTCATCTTGCTGCAGTCCACCCATTTCCAGTAAGTGTTTCCTCACACAGAGCAATCAACTGTACCGGGCCTGCTTTTGCAGACCTGGCTGAACCTCAAACCCTGTGTTGGGAGTGGGGGGGCAACAAAGTTTCTTGTGACATCTAAAGTCCAAGTAAAACAACTTTTGTGAGCCACAGTCCACCTCTTCAGATACATGAAGTGGTTACAATCCAACAGTGAAAGAGACATCTCTAACTCTTTCGCTCACCGTTTTAGACACTAAGGTGGCCAAGAGAAATCATGTAAGTCACTCACACAACACTGAAAAGAATACTGTAGAAAGGCCACAAGTTTTGTAGGTGCTAATACTTATATGAAAAGCAATGAAACCACTGTTCTTCTCCACCCTTTGAGACCTACTTACTTTTTAAGGTCTCTTTCTCTTGATCAGTCAAGCCTTTAAAAGCATCATTAGTTGGTACAAATAAAGTCCAGTCGCCAGGTTGGGACAGAACCTCTTCTAGGTCTGCAGCCTTCACCAGGCTGAGGAATGTGCTGAGAAGGAAAACAAAGCACAACATAAGAAACCAGCTATTTTTGCCACGAAGGTATGAACATTTGATAGAATGTTAAAATGGAGTGGCACACAGGCAGAAAACTAGAGTGTGCCTTGAAAGGCAAATCCATAAGATGAACTCTATCAACACCAGTGTAACTGTCATGAGAACTGCCAGAGAATCATAAGAGTCATAGTTTGGTGAGAGTGCTAAGAATTCTGTTAATAATCTAGCCTCTGTCATACCAGAGTTTCACAGGAAGAGAGAACGACTATTAAACCAGCTTGAGAATGCAATGCTACACATATTTTCCTGGAACACAGTGGGATTTACTTCTGTGTAGACATGCACAAAATTGCACTGATCATCTATAGTAAGGTTGGGTAGAAGGCAGAGCAACTGATAGCTCTGTGCCAGGCCCCTTCCCTCATGCCATACACCTGTCCTCTGCAGCAATAGACACCTCCCCAATAGTGACGGAGATGACTGGTTTTGCAGTCATAATCTGCAGGGGTTCATCTACACCAAGCAGCACATTCCACTACGAAAGCGGTATGAAAGTGGTATATAAAAGGCAAGAGCCACACTACTGCTTTATAGTGGTACTGAAGTACACTGACAAGTGTTGGGGCCCAGGACACATCTACACCAAGCAGGATATAACAGTATGAAAGCGGTATATGGTATGTGTCAATGGGCCCCAACAGTTACCAGAGCACTTCAATACCGCTATAAACCAGTAGTGTGGCTCCTGCCTCTTATATACCACTTTCATACCGCTTTCATAGTGGAATATCCTGCTTGGTGTAGATGAGCCCATGGTGAGCCAAATGCCATTGTTCCTTTGTAAGGTAAGGATGATCAGGGGTCTGGAAACAAAGCCCTATGAAGAGAGACTGAAACAACTGGGCATGTTGTTTCTGGAGAAGAGAAGATTGAGGGGAGACAGGATAGCACTCTTCAAATACTTAAAAGGTTGTCATACAGAGGAGGGCCAGGACCTCTTTTCGATCATCCCAGAGTGCAGGACACGGAATAACTAGCTGAAGTTACAGGAAGTCAGATTCCGGCTGGACATCAGGAAAAACTTCCTGACTGTTAGAGCAGTACGACAATGGAACCAGTTACCTAGGAAGGTTGTGGGGTCTCCCACACTAGAGGCATTCAAGAGGCAGCTGGACAACCATCTGTCAGGTATGCTTTAGGGTGGATTCCTGCATCGAGCAGGTGGTTGGACTTGATGGCCTTTTAGGCCCCTTCCAACTCTACTATTCTATGATTCTATGAATGGTTATTAGTCTTTATGTGCTACCTCCACTATCAGAGGCAGTAAGCTATGTACACCAGTTGCTGGGGAACATGAGTGGGAGGGTGCTGTTGTACCATGTCCTGTTGCCTGGTCAACAGCTGGTTGGCCACTGTGTGAACAGAGTGCTGGGCTAGATGGACCCTTGGTCTGATCCAACATGGCTCTTCCTATGTTCTTAAGGTAATAAACATGATTGAAATCTATTGGACTGTTTCAGACATATGAAACATTTCTGTTTAATGCTTTTAATATATTGTGGTCTAAGTCTAGAGAAAAAGAAAGCACTGCAAGTGTGTGTGTTGAGAGAGACTATGTGTGTCCACATACTACTAAATTATACTGATTATAGTTTAGTAATATACCATTCAGGTGGGACACATGGATGAGATATGAACAAGGAGACTCTGAAAATATAATCTCCCTGTTTTAGATGCAAAAATCTTCATTTTATTTCTATGATCTGGGCTAGTTAGAATTCCTTCTTGGTGAGTAGCTTGGAATTGCCTAGGTTGACACGGGTAGGTGAAGGAATCAAAGTTGGCATATAATAGGGCAGGAAACATTTCTGAAGTTATCTACAAGACCATCATGTGCAGTTGATCTTGTAGAATAACATAACCTGGACTTACATGACCTGGGTAGGAGCTACACTACTGCTTTAAAGCACTTTATAACAGTTTTGACAACTGTTGGGGCCCAGGACACCTGCATATACAGTTGTCAAAACCATTATAAAGTGCTTTAAAGCAGTAGTGTAGATCTGGATTTCCACACAATGGACCATGCTTTTCTTTTCCCCAACCAGCTGGAAGTGGAATTAATATAGCATTATATTAATTCCACTTACAATGCCTGTCCCCATGGCCAGTAATTTATATGATAATAACATGCTCAATTCTCTGAATGCTGGCCCTTATCCAACCCTTATACATCATACACGTGCAAGAGGGACGTATCAGCAGGCTTGGGTTTCAGCAGATATTTGTGTGTTTCATTAAGATTTTATATTTTTAACATGCAGCCTTGGATTTCTGTTTTTGCTTCTTTTTAAATTTTGTTTTAACTGTTTTATTCTGTTTTTATTTTCATTTTACCTTGTACACCGCTCTGAAATTTTTCAATGGGCAGCGGTATATAAATAACCTAAATAAATAAATAAAAGAGGTCCCTATTTCATGAATTATCTTTTAGTACTTGAAGTGTTTTGCACCCTAAACAGAGCGTGGAAAGATCACTAAAACCCATGTCAGAATCTCCAAGATGCCTCCACAACATCCTTCCATGAGGTAGAATGGAGAAAAAGAAGGAAAACTCAGGGATGAAAAAGAAGTTCTTCTTGCACTTTGAGGTGAATATGTCACATTGTAATTTTAGTCATCCCAGTTGTCCTGATTATGGAATTTGGTGGTGTCCCTTCCACAGTTTCACTAATCTTGCCACTGTTCTTCTTGTCATTCTGGAGAACAGGACAGATGTTTATGACTGCTGTGCCCTGACTCATTTGCCCTTCCTTGTGTACACTCCATTACACATGTACATCTGTCATTCCTCCAAGGAGCTCAGGGAGACACACTTACGTTCTTCCCTAACACATTTTATCATCACAACAATCCTGTGAGATAGATTATGATAAGACATGGCTTAGATCTACACTACTGCTTTACAACAGTATTGAAGTGCATGGCTAACTGTTGTGGCACATTATACGTTCTGCATACCACTTTCATTCTTTACTGTTACTTCCTGCTTTTTCTTACACATTATCCAAAATAGCACAACGAATGTCATTGTGTGGATACATGTGCCAGAGGGCTATAGCCTTACCATGATAGGATCATAATGATCTGACATAATGTGTAGATCTGCCCCAAGGGCACCCAGTGGCTGAATGAAGATTTGAACCCAGGTTTTCCCAGGCCTAGTCTGACACTCTAACCATTACACCATGCTTGTTCTACCCTGTTTTGCTATCTAAACTATTGAAGAAAAATTTGGTGTCAAAGGGGAGAGGCATCAGATTCTGCAGTGGGTAATGTGAAATATGTTGTTGTTGTTTATTCGTTCAGTCGCTTCCGACTCTTCGTGACTTCATGGACCAGCCCACGCCAGAGCTTTCTGTCGGCTGTTTCAATTATATGTGAAATATAATTTCATACAAAACCTGACTTCCTAGGATTTAAGTCAACTGCACTTCAAGTTAAGTCAATAGCTTGGGGAACGGCTTCAGTGTTTCCAAGCTTAATTGAGTTGTTCATAGCCAAGAAATACCATCTAACATTTCTGGCTGGAAAATGTGCAAATGCAGAAATGATGCAGTCCTGCTAGCCCGCCTTCTCTGGACAACATTATATTTCTGTGTAAATTTGCA
Organism: Elgaria multicarinata webbii; assembly: GCF_023053635.1. NCBI lineage: Eukaryota > Metazoa > Chordata > Lepidosauria > Squamata > Anguidae > Elgaria > Elgaria multicarinata. The sequence goes on from NC_086173.1 coordinate 851,591, forward strand.
GTCTTGCCTCTAGCTTTGATTTAGTGCTGTCATACCATTTCCTGATCATCACTACCATTTATGGCCATGTATCTAGGTGATGAGAATGCCAAAGTAAATTTTAGAGATAATGTATGTTTAGTGTTTTAAACTGCAGGCACTGAGAGAGCTCCTTCATCTTCAAGAGTTACATTGACAGGGCAATCCTCTCATCAGTACAGCATTACAATGGGAACTCTCCCTTCTATGTATTTTCCTTTTTAAAAGACTGTTTCAGTTTTTGTTCCCTCAATTCTAACGTATTTTCTATACATATTCTCTAAAATTGATGTCATGAACCACCCAATCAAGAAACGGTGGGTATTTCGTTGCATTTTTATATGATTTTTTACTGTATAATGTAAAAAACCCTGAAACTCAGAAATGTCAAACTTCAGAATGATCCTTGGCATCTCCCAATAGAACCCAGATCTTATATTTCTGTAAAGTGTCAGTTTTGATATGGTTAAAAATCTTGGCCTACCTGAATCGTTTATCAGATCTCAATACTTCATGTAGAGTTTTGTCTGCTGGTTCGATTATTTCCCTGAAAATATGAATAAATCCATTTCTTCCCTCCTTGCTTCCTCGGATCATGCATGAATTCTCAACACACACAGCCTAGCAATGAAAAATTAAATACAAATAACATAAGAGTGGGAAAAGATGCAACACCCACACCTTGATGATCACACCTCCCCAGACTTTGTAATGAGTAAAATGTAATTCATCCAGATTCCTTGCAAGCGATTTGTTTCTACTCTTTAGCGGAACAGATATGTCTAAATATGGTATTTTCTCTGTTAGTCATACAAAATGTGCCTTGAATATTACATCCCAGCAATTTGAATGGGACAGAGTTTTCCTGGCTGGGCACAAAGGAGAGGAAATCTCTCACTGCCTTTGCTTGTCTAGGGCCAAGGGGCTTGCTTTGGGGGCGCAACATTTGGACCTCTGGTGGCTTTCAAAGGAGGGGTTACGAAGCAAGGAGCCTTTTATCAAACTATCAAGACACCACAGAGAAGTCACCAAAATGTTTCAATGCATTTTGATTTATAGGACAGAGTTTATAATATTTTAAAATTGAGTTAAACACCCCCAGCATCTAATATTGTGTCTTTTCACTCGGCTTTTTAAATTGTTATTAGGGTTTTAAATGTCTTTTTATGTTTTACTATGGTTGTATTTATATTTTTTGTTTTTTTGTTTTCTGAACTTTTTGTAAATTGCTTTGGCTGGCTTCCAGAAGGTGGTATTAATCAGTCAATCACATTCCAATTTCATTGAATTTGGAAACATAAATTACTCCAGTTCCCCAAGAAGAGAATTTATCCCACTAAACATATTGGAATATATACTCTGAGAATATTTCAAACCCAGCACTTACAGGATCTCAATTAGCAAATATTTAATTGTAAATTTGCTGGAGACAACTATAACAAGAACTGAATTTTCATCGAATCATAGAATCATAGAATAGCAGAGTTGGAAGGGGCCTACAAGGCCATCGAGTCCAACCCCCTGCTCAATTTTAATGCCCTGGTCATTATTTTACAATGCAATCCTATGCTTGTTTACTCAGAAGTAAGTTCCATGTTCTATGGGGTTTAATCCCACCTAAATGTTTGTAAGATTGCAGCCTTAATGTTTTTAATAAGCCATAGTGAGGTTTTAACATTAACTTGGGAAGCAATCTTGTCACCATTTTTAACAGTTTCAGAATGTTGTAGTCTTTTACTATCACAAATATTTTCCAGAATTTTAATTTCACTTACTGTACGATACACAAATACCCTGAGCTTCTTTCCTCCCAACGTCTCCAAGAACTGTCCATTGTAGAGGTCATTCAGGCCAACTTTCACATTCAAAATGTGGTTCTGCAGAATCAGTTTGAGGACTCGCTCATCCATACGTAAAGTGTCATCTAACCATTTGGACAGAACATAATGCCAACATTAGGTTTTCTTTTGTGTTATCTGATGCCTCTGTAATATATCATGATAATATCAAAAACAATGAAAATGTTAGGGCTGTGCAAGCCTTGGGCCTTGGATTCAGAAATCTGAATCACAGAGGCCATTTGATGGTGGATCGGGGAGGACCAAGGAAGCCAAAGGAAGATGAGGAGAGGAACACAGCGTGCCTGAACTACCTTGCCTCCCTCTGACCTCCCTCTGGCTGCCCGTTCCTCCCCCACTTTTTATTATCTGCTCCTGTGCAGCTTCGCAGATACAGAAATAATTTTTTAAAAAAATGTACAAAAGGATGACATATTTCTTGATTTAACACTACAAATTTGATTGGCCAGTTTACCTGAAAAAGCCCCATTCAATGGAGCTAGCAGGGTGTATTCTTCTTCTGGCTTTAGAGATGCCGCCAAACCGAGCTGAGCCACCAAGTCTTTGAAAGTACCTTGTTGGGGACCAGCAAGATCAATAACTTGCTTAGCTGAAATTGAGAAAGGCATATGTGGACAAATGTTAGGTTTTTGCTCCAAAATTCTCACTTGCAGACAAATATTTTCCACAGCAAGATAGATAGGACTTTACAATGCAGGCTATAAATGGGTTCTTTCTTTTATAGAAATAAAGATCAAACTAGCTGCTGGTCTAAGCCAGTGGTCAGTCAATATTAGTGTTAACGAGAGAAGAGGTCATCCATGTGTTGCTCACCAGAGTCAGGAATAAGCACTTGGTCTACAAGGTGAATGACGCCATTACTTGTCACGATGTCTTTTCGGTTTACCATTTTGACTCCATTGATTGTCAGGCTTTCCCCATCACAGCCAACTTCAACTGTGTTGCCTTCTAAGGTTTCAAAGGTGGCACCACCCATGATAGCTTCAGAACACTGAAGAGTATTCAAAACGTGGAACTTTATCAGAGCTGGACAGGGGAAAGAACAACAAGACCCATGTGCTCAGAGAAAATACTTGAGAAAATATGTAATTCATGTGCACCTAATGTAACATGGTAGGTCATTTGTTTTGCCAGCCAGAGAAAACTATCTAATAAATATGCTTAAAGCTATTAACAGTGCAATCCTATCTATCTTTGCTTGTAAATAAGTCCCACTGTGTTCAATTAACTCCCCACTCAGTGTATTTAGGATATTGCATCTTTACTAATGGATGTATTTGCAGGCAGGAATGCAACATACAACATTCTTAATTATTTTTTTAAAAAATCAAATGTCTTTTATTTATAAGTAAATAAATACATCAGCTGAGTGGGAAAACTGATGAGGTATAAGGTAGTTGGTGCACCAGTAGAGGAGGATTTGCTTTTTCTGGTCTTAGCACCATCACACCATCTGTTGACCTGTTGAGTCACTATTACTTTGCTTTCATTTTCCTTTACTTCTTCCTTTTAGCTTCTCTTCCATGGGATCCTGAGGATAAAGGAGTTCTGCTCCTGACACTTTCCTCTTTTCAATTTATTTCCCAATTCAACAAAGCTTGAATACAAAATCTGCCATGTGTGTATAAGACAAAACTTCTTCCCATTTTCTTTCTTTTTCCTTATCAATAATATGTTTCATGACAGTGTTTTTGTGTAGTTCATTTCAATATAACTTGTTCATAAGAGAACATCCTTTTACCCCCTGTGTAAAAGAATAATCAAATGATTTACACATACATCCTTAGAGATTGGTGTGTGTGTGTGTGTGGGGGAAACTGACATTGTAAGAGTATGACATAATATCAAATTAAAACAGTTTGAATAGGGATGTGATTTTGAATCAAACATATTTAAAATACTTGTTCTTATTAACTCATGTTCATAATAGATGGTGTCAAGCTTCGAGGAGAGATGATCTTTGCGTTGAGTTTTTAGGGGGTACTCATCACACAACATGTTCTAAAAACCACCATTGTTTGACTGTGGGCTACTGTGGAGTTGAGTAAAATTCAATGCAGGATTTGATTGACAATTACTCTGCCCCTCTCTCCTCCCCTGGTCCCCCCACCCCCATGGTATCACATCAGCCATTGATGTGAAAAACAATCCTGGTGGCTCTCCTAGAGCGGCACTCCCTCCTTTTGCCGCTCTTGCCAGAGAACTCTGTAGCCAGTGGGAAAAGTCTACTCAACACAACAGAAAGCACCACTCAGCATATCGGTTGTATAGGGACTCTCCTTTGCACAGCATTGATATTCTGCGTGGAGCATTTTCTGAAAAAACTTCCACCGTTGTGTGGAGTTTCCCTGCCAGACAACACATTTCTCAACGGTGGTGTAAAAACTCCACTGTGGACTTCTAAAACCATCATTGAGAAATGTGTTGTCTGAAGTGAGCCATTCTGTTATTAAAGCTTAGCATGATTCCCTTGAGAACCCTTCTTTCTTTTTCTTTTTATGTAATAGGAAGCAAGAAAAATTCTCACTCCTATAAAGTGGTGGTGCTTGGATAATTTAATCTTTTCTTATTCCTATTAATAACAACAGGTCTGATATAAGCAACTGCCCATGATAAAACTTTTTTTCCCCTCCTACACAAAATTTACTGAAATACCTTCAGAAGCCACCTTGTCACCCATGATCCTTTGCAAGATTCCACGTGGAAGTTTCTCAAACGCTTCATTGGTAGGAGCGAAGACGGTATAATGGCCAGGCTTCCCAAGAGTTTCCATCACACCTGACGCAACCGCAGCAGCCTAGGAAACAAATGGGAGCCCTGATTAAGAGCATCTGACAAGACATCAACATGCTAGGTATGGAAAAGCAATTTGGCAACAATGACACTGACACAGGGTGCAGTGAAACGCAGGGGGCGGGTGCTGAAATGAACATTCGGGCTATTCTGAGTTTTAAAACGGCCCTGCAGCCCAACTACACACGCCGTCTACATAGCCTAACAACTCCTTCTGTAGTTTCATTCACTAGGTGGCTCCACTAGATGTCAATGTGGCCCATTACTTTCAAGTCTTCAACAAGTGCAGAGTTTGAAAAGAAGGGAATACAAGTAGCTAATCTTTGTGGAAGGCTTCTGGTCCTGGGCACTTTGAAAGTCACTGCTTGTTACCCTTTCTTAAAACAAACACAAAAGCAGTTTGCTGGCAACTGGCTTGTGCTGGGTCCTTATCTGCATCTGCTCCACAAAGGTGTTTTTTTCATGATCCCACTGAAAGATTGTCAAATAATCTCCATCCACATTCCAAAATACACTTCTGCTTTGTTCTCTCTGAGTTTAAGGCAGCCATAAAGACTAGTCTGTCAGGGATGCTTTAGGGTGGATTCCTGCATTGAGCAGGTGGTTGGACTCGATGTCCTTGTAGGCCCCTTCCAACTCTGCTATTTTATAATTCTATGAAACTCTGAAAAGTTTCATAGCTACATCTTTGAACAGTGATTCCTATCTTATCACATCAATTCATCCTCAGTTTATTTTGGTGTTCAGCTGCGTCCTTCTTACATTTAACACAGCTACATCTGTATATATGACTAAAGGAGATTCTTAATTATGAAGAAAATAGAACGCTTACCCCGAGAGATGAGAGGTCATCTTCTGCTTCAATGAAGTCCCGAATGGTATTTCCAACTGGGGTCAGCACACGGTCGATGACGTGAACAACACCATTCGTAGCAATCTGGTTGCCATGGATGATTCTGGCACAGTTAACGGTAACAACCTATATTTGAAGAATGGTGCAAGAAAATATTAAGCACAGAACTTGCTATAAATTTGGCTCCCTTGTCTTTTCCTACTGGCATCCAAAGGATGACCCAGGAAGCGTTGCGTGTTTCTTCGTTTTTATTCTTCATATAATTTTTTTTGAGACATGCAATGTCACTATAAAATGTTGTGGAAACAATGTAGCTAATACACGTTTTTGCAATGGAATTTGTACTGGTTAATTTTCAGTTGCTTTTCAATTCACATTAGTGGATGGTTGAGGATTAGTAACGTTGAGGATTTTAATGAGTTAGATCCAGATTACTTTTTAGCTGGAATCAGTGGGATTCAACCTTCCTGCAAACGGAGGCATCGGCCAATACCCTTATCCAAATACCACCTCCAAAAGTGGTGAGACGTGTTGCAAGAAGTGCCAGAGCCTTTTCAGTCACGGTGCTCCAATGAGGCTTTGCCTAGCACCAAGAGGGATTCTACACGTCGTACTGAGGGCGCTTCTATGCGCCCCCAGTGCGCCCCCAAAGTGATCGTGTAGCTTGCCTGGCGAAGAGACGAGGAAGAGGCGTCCTTGCCGCCGCCACTGCCACCGCCACCGCCACCCACCTACCTCCTCGCCGGCTCCGCTCTCCAACCCGGCCGGCGAGGAGGTAGGTGGGTGGCGGTGGCGGCAAGGACGCCTCTTCCTCATCTCTTCGCCAGGCAAGCTACACGATCGCTTTGGGGGCGCACTGGGGGCGCATGGAAGCGCCCTCAGTACGACGTGTAGAATCCCCCAATTCTGATGTCTTTTAAAGCACTGTGTTTATTTACTTAGGCATTTTAAAACATTTATGTTACGTATATTAAAATCTGACTTTTAATTGCACTTTCATCTGCTGGTTGGTTTGTATGTATTGTATTGTTATTTTAGTAGTAATTTTTGTAACTTGTTCATAACAGGCAGCGTATTAATATTTTAAATAGTCACTAATAACTTTTCATATTGATTTCAGTGGGACTTAAATTCAAGTAACTGAAGTCCAGATCCAACGTGATGTTTATAAAAATGAAATTCTATCAAGAATGTTGAAGTTTATAGCTTTTTGCAAAGCCATATTTATAACATACATGCCACATGTTGTCCCCTGCATTACCCTAACGTCTAAAGTTCACGGTTCTACATATAGATAAAAAAACTGAACAAACTTACGCCATTGGGATAGTGATTTATATGCAGCTTTTGATCATTGTACATAGACACCAGAGACATGCCGTTCCTAAGGTCCTTTGTCAGCATGCGTTTGTTTACCATGTGGTTATGGAGGGCGTTGTACAGTTCGATGTTCACATTCTCAATCAGGCCACTGTGGATTTCCTGGGGGAAAAGATTCCGTCAGCCTTTCCAAAGACAGGATTCCAGGCAGCCAGATAGGCAGCAGAGCTTCCCCCCCCCACATCCTCTCTTTCTGCCACACCCCTTTCTTTCTCTCTCCTCCCCCGCCCCCCAACTGTGTTGCTGGGGGAAGGGGCAGATCACTCATGTCAGAGGTCTGAGCTGATCACTGAAGGAGGGATTTTGAAATCAGTCTGAGAGCACCTAGTTCTCTCAGGCTCCTCTCACACACCATTCAGAGCTTTATGGCAATCACTGCGAATTGCATGCAAAGGACTCAGAAGTTTTCCACCTTATAACCTGCTTTGATTGTGAAGTACTCCCAGGCATCCTGCCTTAATTGTGCAATAAAGCAAAAAGATTCACTGTACTTAGCCCCTACTTTTTGAGCGTATCTTCCAAGCCGCCGCTGGGGTGCAGGAGCAGGATTTTAAAGAAATGCTTACATCTGCGTAAGCTTTAAAGATAAAGACACCAAAATTGGCACAGTAATAGATATTAGGGAGAGCTTTAAGCATACCAAATTTGAATTGAATTGGGTCATCCGTTGATTTTTTAATGATTTTTTACATTTCTCCCCTTAAACTCACTTCCTGGTATGCAAAGGATTACTGTCGCTGGGTAGCAAAAACAACAACAACCGTGAAAGCATAGCGCTACAGGGATAATCTGAGGGAAGCAGGTAGGTGGGATGAAGCTTTCAGTCTCAATCCGAAATGGGCATTCTGCATGAAATAGTAAGGAAAAATAAATTCTCACATGCCTCCGCCATACTTCCAACTTGGGTTGTTTCTATACCAGCCTGAAAATCCGGACTGGTCACGGACGAGTCCCTGTGACTTCAAATGATGCACGGGGGCTCCCGGGAGCAAGGGGGGTGAGCATGGGTTTTCCCTGGGATTATTTACCCCTGGAAAAACCCAATTCTTCCTGCGGTCTCAGGATCATCCCAAGACTGTGGGAGGTGTGTGGTCTTCATCCCACCTCCTCACAAGTAAACGTGAGGAGTTGGGAAACAGGCACAGGGCACATAGCTCTTCAGGTGCTCCATACCCATCGGGGGTGGCAGGGGGGGAGCGGGAGCTCATCTTGTGGTAGAAAAAAAAGGCGGGCACGACATCCCTCCTTCCTCCCGGGATGTTGTGCGCACGTTTGGACTAAGGGGAGGATCTCACGAGCAAAACATTGTGAGATCCTCCCCCTCCCTACCTCTACACCCGTATGGTGTAGAAAGAGCCTTAGTATGTGACACAGTCATACGGTTAAAGTAATTGTTTCACCCTTTTCCTAAGAGAAAGTATTACTGGTAAGATACACATATGTGTACACGTTGAGCCGGAGATATGGTGGGGCCATTTAAGCACTCATGATCCCCTACCAAATATATCAAGGACCCTTTCCAGGGAATGTATGACCCCAGCCTTAGACCGTTTGCTTTCTCTGAATTCCCCCCCCCCCGCCCCTGGTTTCTTCAAAAGCTTCTAACACGTGTTCAAAATGAACACACTACTTCAACTGAAACCTAAACTATTAACAAGGCAAGTTTTGTTGCCTGAGCCTTTGACTTGATTCAAGTTTTCAGTGTCGGCAACATCTCCTGAATGTTACTATAAAAACCCATCTTTCAGTGTTTTTCCCCAACCACCTAATTTTATTCCTGCAACACTTAATACTGGTAAATTGGATATGGTTAGTTCCCCGCCCCCTCCTTTAAATTCAACTAACCAGAGTAGTTCTAAGTACCATATTCAGCAGCCGAGTGTTAATTCCCCGCCCCATTAATTTGGTTTATATGTAGCAAAATCATTTATAACACTTTTAAAATCTATATTGATATAGTTACACGATCCAAAAGATCCCAGGCTTCATTGCTTGGTGCAAAGAATGTATAAGAGCCATGTCCTTCAATCTCTTCTCTCAGTTTTGACAGGTCAGAGTATTGTTGGGTGGAGGTAGCTCCCACAATGCCCAATGTGCCGAAGACATGATCTATGGGAGCAACTGAAAAAGAAAAGGAACAAGCACACCGTACCGTCTGTTCATGTACCTGGTACCAGTGGAAATTATTAATGGGATTTGTTGAACTAAGTACTGCTTGTTTTTGTTCCCCTAAATTTAGCATGTGATAAAATTTGTAGCAGTATACAAACTATGGAGCTAAAACGGTGTTCAAAGGAAAGGAATGTTCCACCTCAACTTGGTTGGCATTTTCTCTAAGGAGGCTATGGAAACTGAGGTGCTATTAGCTGCTTCACATTTGATTGGGTCTACTCAGATGTACTAAACATGTACTTCAGTACAGGATTCCCTTAATCTTTGTAAAACGCCCAGAGAGCTTTGGCTATGGGGCGGTATATAAATCATCATCATCATCGTCATCCTTCATATTAGATATTACACCACTTACATTTATAGATCATGCCCATATCCTTAAAATAATAATAATAGAGAAGTACCCAGTTTTTACATGCAAATTTTCCATCAGGTAATGTTTCCTAACATAACATGAAAGACCCTCCACATGGATCTCCTCTCCCCCTCAGGCCCCCGGTTTTAGAACAAATGCAGGGAATATGTGGCACGTGGCCACTTGGCCGTGTCGTTCCGTGGCACTACCTGCAGGGCAGCCTCGCTCGCCTTCCATCTTCATGTAGCCAGGGCAGCATTCATATAAGACGGTTCTGCAGAACAACAGCAGAGATATCATTTCATTTCCCCAGTTATTGTCTCCTTGTTTTGTTGTTAGTTCCTCTTGTTATTAAAATAGACTCAAAGTAGCTTGCAATAATTATAAATATACAAGAAAACACAAGAAAACAACAATAAATGTAGACAGTTTTAACAGCCTGTAGTCAAATTAAAAGCAGTTAACAATTTAGAGACTGAAGTCAAATACTAAAAGCCAGCTGAAATAATAAAAAAGCATTCAGAAATTGCCCAAAGAATAAAAGAGGAGGGGGCTGTGGATCTTCACAGATAAGGAGATCAATCATGGTGCCACTACTGAGAAACCTCAGTCTTAAGTACCCCATCTGTTTATTTTCTTGTAATGATGTGTCCAAGAGTAGAACCTATGATGCTGATCTTAACTGGTAGACAGGATCATGTGGGAATAGATGGTCCAAAACTCACCTGGCTCCCAGACTTTTAGCACTCTAAATGATAGAACCATTACTTTAAACTGAGCTTAGGGTGACCATATGGAAAGGAGGACAGGGCTCCTGTATCTTTAACAGTTGTATAGAAAAGAGAATTTCAATAGGTGTCATTTGTATGCATGCAGCACCTGGTGAAATTCTCTTGTTCTTCATCACAACAGTTAAAGCTGCAGGAGCCCTGCCCTCTTTTGTATCTGGTCACTCTAGATAAAACACATACCTGGAATCAATTAGGGATGGATTTAGCTGTTTCACTTCCTGTAACTTTGGCATTTTCTCAAGTACAAGTTCATTCTGTCCCATTTTTGCATCAGTCTGCAGATGCTTTTTTAAAAAGTATGCATGAAAATTTGAGCACATTATGTATATATTTCCCCCCTAATATACACATTTTTGCATGCACATTTCCTGAATATATCCCTTTTTGTATGCAGTTTTTCATAATATACCCCCTTTATAATAGAAGTAGATTGAAAAACTCAGAGGAGCTTCAAAACTAGAGAATAATTACATTCTGGTTCATGTATTAATGGAAATTAAGTCAGTTCACATTACAATGCCATCTAAATGAATTTTAATCCCTACTAGATGCATAGAATAAGCAAAGAACCACCTGCCGGGCTGAGGAAGGGCCTGGAATTACTACAATGTCAGAGTAAAAGATGTAAAATGTCTGGAAATTTTGAAGCCATGGGGAAAAACAGTTTTCAGGGAAATTGGGGAAAATGCAATAGTAGCACTTTTTACAGATTGAAAGTCACTTTGTTACTTTAGGAACATAAAAAGTAACTATGTCCAAGTTGGTTTGGCATAAAATTATCACATTTGGTATATTAAAAGTACAGTGTATTCAAGCAATTATTACAAATTGAATTTAATTGTTTACATTTTTATGTTTTGTTTGTTTGTTTTTGTAACAAATGGAACTAGAAGCTCCTGAACTGTAAGGAACCTCTTTGGTTTTGCCAGTTTATGAGGAGCAGGCAAAAACATTTTTAAAAACAAACAAACAAACAGAGGAAACCATCAACATTAGGAAGAAGGGACGAGGAGGAGCGGGGCCGCGCTCTTACAGCACGGCATCTGTTTATGGAGATGGGACTGGGGTGGCAGCGAGGTGGGCAGCGGAGGCAGAATTGCAAGCACCTCTGCTTTTTACTCCCTTTCTTCATCATATCCAGTGAAAAAGCAAAATCACGTGAACGCAAATTTAATGCAGATGAGCCGTAAAACTTGCCAGTGTGTAACAGCTACAGCTAAAATGTTCTTCCAGTGTATTTTAGATGATCATGTTCCTTTAAACACGTAACCCGCTTCCTCTGGGAGACTGGAGGGATTCCAGCCAGCTTTGGCTTCGAATATGCAAAACCACATGTTCCCTCACAGTTCAGCGCAACCAGAAAGCCAACGCATGACATGTATTTGAAAAGCGGGGGCGGTTTTGGGAGAAGGACGGGTTCCAAGAGGTGGCTGGAATCTCAGCCTTTGCAAGCATCCATGGTAATACTGGGCCCTCAATATCTTTTTGCTTGACTCCGTCTGCTTCCCAGCTATGTGCACAACTATAAGCCCCCAACACATTTAAACCTATTGAGATGCTAAATGGAAAATGTTCTGAAGCAGAGCAGCCTACAAACAGCTTAGCCATCTTGCTCACCGTTCTCCCCCTGCAAAAGGAAAAGGTGTTTTAGGGGGGAGTGTTAACGCTGAATCCTGCTGGGTACCCCTAAGTTCTCTCATCCTCTTGTCTCACAAAAGAAGGCAGCGCCTGGAGAAAAGGCAGCAGGCTCCTGTGCTCTCACTATTGTTCATTTGTTCCAAATTCCACCCACATATGGGAGAGGGGCTTGGATCATGCAACATAGCACTTACCCTTTGGACTTAAAAAGTTCACTCTTTATACTTCTAAGTTCCATCACACCTACTTTTTTTCCCTGGTACACCCCCCCGATTTTGACCTCAGCTTCATTAGCGGGACAAGCACTAGTCCCTTTCACGATTGTGGCAATACTGGGGGACTCTCTTTTCATTTGTTTGCTCTCCCACTATTGCACCTGCCTCACCCCACCCCAGCTCCTTCCCACTCCAGTTCATTGGTTCTTGTCAGGTGATGGATGTGGGCGCCTCCACTCGGGAACTGATTCATTTATTTATACAGAGCATTCCCAACTTCGGAGTGATCACAATGGTTAAAGTTTGGGGAGTCACAGGCAGGACTACCTTATGTCGCAGAAGTCCCCAAAGTGTTTGGGAAGTGCTTGGGAGGGGGGAGCGAGGAGGACTTTAAGCTGGGCAGGGAGTCCTCCTGACAGCACGGGGGTGACTTTCTTCACCACCTCTTTGGTTAACGTCAAGGCAGCTTCCCAACTTCCACACTCTTTCCCCCTCATGCCTTGCTGGAAAAGCATCGCCAAGGCTGCCCCTGTCCCTTCTTCCACTTTTAAAGATCTCAGCACATCGCCTGTTTTCACGCTCCACACCCCATTTATTTTATCTCCCTCTCCCAATCCCAATCAATAACACTTAACAACATAGGATCACTGCACCCAAAAGTCCCAGCCAAAGCCCCAAAGAAACAATAAACATCTTTGTAGGTAACTCTGGAAAATCCCAGACCCACGCATGTTGGTGACATGATCGACGTCACCAAAATGCTTACAGCTTCTGTGTTAATCCACCCCTGCGTATTTATGAAGGATGAAGTCTCGCTTTATAAATGCACAGGAGTGGATTAAAGCAGAATCAGAGGTGTGTGTGTGTGTGTTTATGCAGGTGAATGGTTTGAGGGGGGAAATTGTAAAAAAAAAAATCAACCAATGAAGGGATCTCATTCAAATTTGGCATGCCTAAAACCCTACTTAAGAGTTATCATGGCGCCAAATTTTGTCTTGTTATCTTTAAAAATGACAGCGATTTTTTTAAAAAACATTTTAAAAATCTCAAACTTTAAAAAAATCTAAATATTGAGGGATGAATAGATATGCTTCAAACCTGGCATGGCTAAAGCCCTACTTAAGAGCTACCATGGTGGTGCCAAGTTTCGTCTCTTTATCCTCAAAAATGGCTTGGGACCGCAATACCTGTTGGAACACCTCTCCCGACATGAACCTACTGGTACAGTGCGCTCAACATCTAAGGTCCTCCTCCGAATGCCTACTCCGAGGGAGGCTTGGAGGATGGCAACAAGGGAGAGGGCCTTCTCGGTGGTGGCCCCCCAACTGTGGAATGATCTCCCCGATGAGGCTTGCCTGGCGCCAACATTTTTATCTTTTCGGCACCAGGTCAAGACTTTTCTCTTCTCCCAGGCATTTTAACAGCATTTAACAACGTTAAGTTTGTTTTTAATGGACCTCAGAATTGTTGTTTTTAAATGGATACTGTTGTTTTATACTGTTGTTTTTATGTTTCTGATGGCTTTTAAAATTTTGTATACTTTTTAATGTTTACCATTTTTAACTGTTGTAAACCACCCAGAAAGCTTTGGCTGTGGAGTGGTATATAAATGTAATTAATAAATAAAATAAATATAAATAAATAAATAAATAAAAATGAGGGAGCTGTAAGCATTTTGGTTAATTCCCATTGACTGTAATTTCATGGCAGCAAAGACCTGCTCTGCACACCCCTATTTAGTTTTACATTGGCCCCAGAAGACACCTTAAACCATTGGTTTAACCATGGTGGAAAAGGGCAAAAAGCCTTATTCACCATGGTTAAAGCCATGGTTTAAGGTGTCTTCTGAACACGGCCCTGCTTTCTGGCTTAACCACCATGGTTAAAGCTATGGTTTAAGGTGTCTTCTGAGCAGGGCCAACGTTACATTGGCTGGGTGCCATTTCTTCAGGTAATGAGGGTGGAGTTGGAGCAGCAAAAGTCCCTTCAACTGACTCAGTACAAGTCAGCATGCTGGTGAAGGAGAACCGCACTGCCCTCCTCTTTCATCAGCAAGACCTCCCTTCAAAGCACACACTCCTAACAAAGGACATGGTGTGAGGACAGCAATTCACAGTGGCGGAAGAGCGCTTTAATCCCATGTGGAGGAAATAAACAGAACTTTCCCTGCTCTAGGAAAACACAGAAAATGGAGGGGAAGAGGCGGGGTGACAGGACAGACACGGCGTCATGTGAGTACTGTGCTGCATAACAGATAAGAGTGTGCTAAAACCCTGGTGTGATGGAGCCCTTCATATCACTAAGAGTCTTGCAGTTTTCTGGATTGTGTTCTTTGTAGAAGACAAATGTGGCAGCCATATAAGAATCCTATCACTAGCAGCAATATAATGCATTTCCTCAAAGTACAACAGTGCTCTGGTCATTTGAGGAGAGCTGTGTTTCAGTTGGGCAAGACAGCAGGTGTTTTCCCCCCCCCAGGGATGTATGGCTGAAATTAAAGGGCTATGAATATTCTGTGATAAAAAGGTAATGATTCAGAATTATATACCCACATTCGATTCTCATACAAGTTTGTATCTGTCATCTCTACACAAATGACATATATTTGAGTATTTCTCTTTATCCTGGTTTTTTTTAAGGTATGGAACTATACAGGATATTGAGGCCTTCTAAGAAATGGAAGGATACTGTCAGTCATTTCTTGTCCACTTCCAAGCCTATCCTAGCAGGCACAGGGACCAGAAACTTGTGTTGTAGTTCTAATGAAACAACAACAGTCAAAACTACCCATGTTCTTCTAAGGACGCGGAATGCTGGGCCCAATACAAACCTCAGAGCTCATGTAATTATCACCCTAGATGGGCGTTATAGGCAGTTTTGATGAAGGTGGCTGCCTCCTGTACCTATTATCTTCCTCCCAGAACATCTATAAGATGACATCCCCTGCACAGACAGACAACCCCTTGTTCGCGCTGGACCCTCCAGCAAAATCCCAGGCACACCTGAATCTACATCACACACATTTCCTAGGCCATGTAACCGCAGTGTCCGCACGATCCTGTTCTTGGTCAGGAGGTTTTGTAACCAGATTCTGAATTATGCAGTGGTGGAATAGGATCAGGAGAAATCGATTGGGAATTTGTTAGCTCTGCACTAATAAAACATTCTGAGTTATCTAGGTTAAAAGTTAATTGCTGAAATGTACTTTAAATATACTAAAATGTACACAGCAGCAAAAAGGAAAGATACACAACAACAACAACAACAAGTAGGCTACCATAGAAGTGGTGGCCAACAGTTTTGGCAAAGGTGCCACAAGTCAAGTTCAAAGTATGGGGCAATGTCAGTTTCGTGCAGACGGCAGGTGGCAAAGGCAGGCCCCTCCATGCCCTGGTATAATTTTGCCTCTAGGTTTCTGAGCCAGCGAGCAAACAGTAACACAGGGGCCATTCTACAGGCTTGGCTCTTTGCCAGAGACCCCAGGCCCCCAGGCCTTCTCACTTCCATCCAGATGGTGCCATAAACCCTTGCTGGCTACCGCGCTTGGGGCACCCATGCCACCGGTTGGCCACTCAGGCTTAGCAGTCACAGAAGACGCGGCACTTACGCTTTCTTCCCACAGATGGCTCCCTGGTACCAGTTCCTGCATGTGCTGAAGTATTTCTTGTTGGTTCCCATAACTTGCTGGAGAGCGCAGACGTTTGGGCTGGGAGCGGAGAGAAAAGGTCAATATAAAAAGCCCTTTGTGCTTCTTTGACGGACACATCATAAACAGCAAAGCTTTGCAAGGCCACACCAGGAATCCATTTCCTACATAGTCATTTATTAAAATTGATGGGACTCCATGAAAATATAAGTCAAGGGCGTAAAGTCTTACTTGGACAGACCAGGCTTGCAAGGTTCCTCCTACTGAGAAATGAGCAGGACGAGGCTTCCTTTGGGGCTACAGTGTAACCACATTTGCTAACAACCTTTGCTATGACACCGACTTGGCCCTTGTTCCCAGAGAAGGAATTGTAGCCTGCGTGGACTCCTTTCACTTTCCAACTCTTACTTAAGTTTAGTTTGATTCCTGCTCACTGAGACTCACTCACACTTAAATGGCAAAGGCTGGAGTCAGACATTAGTTTGTTTGATAGTACAATAACAGCCATTGTTGCTTGTAGTGGGCACATTTATCACACTATGGGTTTTGTAGTGCTTCAAAAACCTGCAGAACCTATTTGACCACATACAATAACAGAATGAAAGAAACAAGTGTATATATGTCACAGGCAACAATGGCTGGGTTCACACAACATGACAACCATATTCAAGTTTGAGTGTGGGTTATCGTTGAACCACAGGTTGTTGTTGAAACATGGGTTCTTGTGTTGTGTGAACCCAGCCGTGCTAACAAACCATGGTTTCTTAACCACAAATAACCCACAGTTCACAACCCAACAAAGCATAGGTTCTCTTCTTGGGGATGGTTTGTGGCTAACAAACCATGGTTTGTTAGCATGCCTGGGTTCTCACAACTACCTATGGGTCAACAACAAGCCATGGTTCAATGATAACCCACACTCAATCTTGAGTATAGGTTGTTGCATTGTGTGAAGTTAAACAATGCTTCTGTGATTCCACCTTCAGCTCTCATACAAACCTTTAGTCAACAGGTCAATTGCCCCCAGCAGCTCTGCTCACTGGGAATCGTTCTGTTCATTTTGAGGGTGCGACCTGCCTGCTTTGCAGACTTAGAGAAGCGGGAACTTCTGAGACCTGGTCTTGCTTTCACAAACAGAGGCTCCTAAGCTATTATGCCTCTCTACAATCTTCATTATTAGAAATGGCAACCACTTTTTCCTGGCACAAATGGAACGAGGTTTTTACCCTGTTTGGTGTTATATTGCTCACAGCTACATAACTTATCTTACAGATTGGATGTGCGTGTGTGGCTATGGGAGAAAGGTAAATATTTTGTTTCCTCTGCCTTCTCACAGGAAACTCTCATCTTCTGTATTTTGATATATTATTTTTGATTGCCACTGTTTGGAATACCACAAGAGTACCTAAGTAAATACTCACATACCATAACTAAATGAGAAATAGGGGAGAAACAATGCAACCTTTTGGCTAAAAATAACAAATCCTTCTTTTGGTTTGAGAAGAAGGATCTTCACAGGTTAAATTCCACAACATGGGCACGACTCAGTGAGAAATTTTCTTCCTGAGCAAGCATCACTGACACCCACACAAGGGTCCTTGAACAAGTACCCTTGTGTGGCTCCCATCCAGTACCATAAAATTTGTGCAGGACAACTGTCTGCTGCATGGTGGTGTTTTCTGTTTTTCTGTTATTACACGTTCAAACAATAGTATTAGGGAATATTTTAGATGAGAATGCATTTAATTTTTAAGCATTATTTACTTTTGCAAAACCTTTTATCATTAATGTTTCACCATTTCATGTGTGTGTGTGCATATACAGTAGACACAATTCATTTATAATGAACTGGATTATTCAAACATACCATTTTTAATTGGGCAGAATATCTCTTAAGCATTTGATATACATTATTAACCAATGTTATTATCATTACAGAGCTTACTTAAGTGGTTCATTTGCAATGCAAAACAAATAAATAAAAAGAATTCATAAGCATATTATAGCGCATTTGAGCACATAACAGATTTAGAAGTCAACTAATTTAGTCTGAACTATGCCAAGTGGATAGCTCAATGAGTAACTTATTGTGAATCTGAAATTAAGGTGCCAGGACTCATGCTTGTGTGGAAATGCTGTCCTTTAATCTGGCAGCCTCTAATGGATGTGCACTCTTACTGACTCTATGGTAAGGGAAATGTACTCTGAACTTCCTTGGGAACACATGGATCTCTTTATGAATCTCTTCATGTGTTTTATGGTTAAACCCTAACATTCAAACCAGATGCCTGAGCTGAGATCGGTTGAACCCTAGCACAGTCTAAGTCCTCAAGGATGTCAAAAGAAAAACATGTTTTATATTTATTTCCTGATGTTATTTTGTTTCAGCAGTCAGCTGCTTTACCTAATTAACAAGCTTGTACATTTTTTCCTTAAAAGGGGTGTTTTAGAAACACAACAAATATATCTGTAAGATCACACACAATGCCCTCATCATTGGAACATTCTAGTTTTGGTAAACAATAGCTTTTGGTGCGGCCAGCATCGTTCCATTGAAAACACCAGTTACGAATATTATGGAAATAAACTTTGAACTTACCCTTGATCACGTGCCCTGATCCGGCTGTGGGACAAAATCTTGTCATAATGAGCAGTAGAAGATTCTGCAGGATGAAAGGCTGATAGGAAAAAAATGAAGACTGTGGCAATCAAAGGGAGCTCCATCCTCTCGTCTCTCTGTTGCTCCTGACTAATCTGAGACGAGAACTGGCAAAAGGCTCCAGAGAGCTCCAAGTTTATATACATGCTACAGCACGATGGGAGGGGGAAATGTATCAACCTGAGACTTCGAACCACCCTCCCAGAAATAGTTTTAACCAGTCCTGCACGAATGTGGAACACAACAACCCTCAATGTTGGAGCTTCTCCCTTTTTTCATGTCCATAAGAATATATGTATAGAATGTATCATGTTTCTAAGGGTTCAGTGAATATTTAAAACAGCCATAGAAAGCATTTTATTAACTATTGCAAGACATTCTTTATGTTGTAAACGGACAGACTATTCTTTATAGCAGTACCCTTAGGATTTAATTAGACTTTAAGATGCTAAGTTTTCGTAAAAGACAGCAAGCCTGTTTCTAGAGTCTCATGAGCACACGAGGGGATACTTCTCCTAAATACACACACACAATCTCCTGCACACAGAAAGCTAGATGTCCGTCTGTTCCCTAACATGCTTATTTTCTATGAGCAGAAACGTTTTTCAATGGAGGAGCATTCAACCAGGCAAGCCTCTGCCTGCCATCGGAAGTGCTAAGATCCAGAAAAAGGTTTACCTCTTTATCTACTCTTTGTGAGAGCTGCGTCTTGGTCTCAGCCTCCAGCAAGGCATACAACACTACCTGCTTGTAAATAGTTTTCAGTACTCCCATAAAGTACTGCCTGCACTGTCAGGAAAATTGTAACTTAAAAATATAACATATTCAGCAGGATCAAGGTAAATCTTTTCCTGTAACATTTCAGGCTGCAGAAGGGGGGTTATATACATAGAAAATCAGCAAGGAAAGGCTTCAGCATAGTGTTTTTCTATGTGTGCGGAATGTCTTTTCACAAGGGAGCATTCATCACGTGACCCCACTCCTCCCCCCTCAGCCTGATATGGTATGGTCTAGGAAAAGTTTCCCCACATGGTTTCATTCAACATATGAAATACCCCTAATACAAATATTCATGAGTATATTTCAACACGGGCAATAAACACCTAGGGTTGGATCCAGGAACTACCTTCCACAAGAGGAAGGTAGTTTCCACACGAGAAAGGCTCCACTCACAGAAGGTCTCTTGCCCAATCTTTGGGGACCCCCCTCCTATAGGTCACCCCGTTCTACATGGTCTCCTGACTCTCTGTGTAGCTTTTTCAAGGGTCTAGAGAGGGTCTGCTGTGAGAAGGAAAGGTGGGAACACCACTTGCTGTGTAAATCTGGATCCAGCCCTAAGATATGCATTTTAAACAGCCAAGACTTATAGATCAATAATGGATCTCCACAGTATCCAGATAAGATTATGACAAAGAAGATTGTGTGATTTATTTCATCAAGGCCATTGAGAAACTGAGAGGCAGAAACAGCATTTCTTTACAGGTGTTCATGGTCTTCATGTCAGGGGAGAAAGGTCTCCAGGTCGCAAGGAAATTTCTTTCATTATGTGTACGGGATTACTAACACACACACCCCTCCTAACTAATCTACCTTAAAAAGTTGAAGTGGGATAAACCTCAGCTTCCTCTTGCCTCACCCTCTCCCATCAGGTGGGCAGAAGAATGAGCAAGTCAGAGGAAGCAAGGACACCACCATTGGATGAGTGCTCATTCTCCCACCTTCTCCTGCTGGTCAGTGGTGGAAACTGAGCAATAGGGTGGCCATGTGAATCACCAGAAGAGGAAATGCATAATCAAAACAAATGACACCTATTTGCATATTCTAGTTTATACGTACAGATGGAAATTTAGAAATGAGTATTCTAATTTAAATAAAAATACAGAACATGTCACCATAGTGGAGAATTGTGTGACATGCTCAATCTGCTGTGAAGATACTTCAAGGCCCAGTTCTCCCGCTTCATGGTTCTTTATCTTTATACCAGACTTGAACATCAGATAGAGGATATCTTCAAAATAGAGGGCAGTCCTCTAGCAGCCCTTCAAGTAGAGAGTTATCCTATATAAAGGAGGACACATGACTGTAAATTTGGTCCTTTTTAACCTCAGAACCTACCCCATGCATATGAATATCATCTGCTTTAACTGCCCTTCACTGGTGGTTCGGTGGTAGAATTCTCGCCTGCCACATGGAAGGTTTGATTCCCGGCCAATGCACCAAGGTAAATTTGGTCATTTTTAACCTCAGAACCTACACCAAATGGGTCCAGAACACCCCGGTGGGTAACCAGTGCTAATCCAAGCAGACAAAAATTTACTCCCAACTGACAAGCATCACCACAGACATGATTGTAAATAAGAATCTATTTATTGTAAAAATTGCAAAATTAAACAAGTGGTGTGGTGCCACAATCTCTCTCTCTGTGGTTACAAGAAAAAAGAATGAAATGCAAATACAAGATTAATTAAAAGAATTGCAGTTGCCAAAGCAGGTATTACAAACTTAACTAATAAGATAACAGCTTGAGCTTCTAGCATTGTTATGACTCCCCCTTATCCGCTTCTGTTTACTACTTACAGTTTAAAGCTAAACTAAAACACATTAGACTATACTAAAACATAGTAATCAACCCTCCCTATTCTCCTGCAGACTATTTGAATCGAAAAGCTATTTTGAAGCATTGCTAAGTTCCTCTAGGCATGTGAAGAATAAAAGCAAGTAGTTAGAGTGAAAGAGAAAATCCAAGACTTGGAAATAATTCCAAGTCCCAAAGTCTAAAATATTCTAAGTCCCAACCTCAGAAAATAATTCTAAGTCCCAAAGTCTAAAAGCATAAAGAGATTCATAGTTACCCAAATCCTTGGGTCTATTAATCCAAAAGTCAGAGGTGAAGTTGAGGGCTGCAGCTGCTGGAGACCGAGTGGGGACTGCGGGGCAGAGACCACCCCCCACCCCCCACCCCACCCACCCCGCCAGCCAGGGCTCGTTCGCAGCTCCTCCTCACAGGGTGTGCAGAGGCACAGCAGCAGCTGCTCGGTCAGGGGCACAAATGGCGTGCCCGGCCTTGCTGCTGCGCCCCAAAGGAGGCTTGGACGGGCTGGCCTTTCAGAGTTGGGGGTGGCGGCCCTCGGGGAGGCGTGGAAGAAGTGGTGCCCACGGGCTGCCCCTCAGAATAAGGGGTGGGGCTGCACCCCCAATAAGCTTTGGGTCAGCACAAGGGACATCCCCTCACACACACCACTGTGAGGTAGCCCCCTCCCCACCCGCGCCCAGAGCTCGCCTTGCCTAGGGCGCAAAATAGTCTGGCACCAGCCCTGGGTACATATCTCCAAACAAACTGTGAACATGGGGAATTGCAGCTTCCCAGTGTATCTTTGTTCTTACTGGTTTATGTAGTTGCCAGTTATGTATACAAATAGTAATATAAACTAATTCTGATCCAGATTACCTCCCCCACAATGTGCTAATTGCTTGAACGCTGACATGTCCCACTTGGCCCTTAGAGATGAAAGAGACATTAAGAATGGCTAGATCAGAGAATTGTCTCATGAAAATGAAAAGCAAATTTAATCTTGTTGCCATTCACACGTTATGTTTTCATGCAGTCACACGTTTCAGACTGTCCAGAGGAGTTTGTGAACAGTGCAGATCTGTGATAATTTCTGATTACCAGAAAAAGGGGAAAGTTTGCATCTAAATGCACATTTGTCCCTAGACAAGATGCACATTTGTCACAAGAAGAAGAAAAAAAGTTTAAATCTACAAATACAATAAAAATACATACATGGAAACTGACTGTTGTGTGCTTTACTTCTAAAACAAAACAAAACAAAACAATCAAACAAATAAAAAAACTACCTGTCAAGTAGGGAAGTGCAATCTATCAGTTTCATTTTCGCCAGCATTCAAATTTTTAAAAATCACAAGTTCTTTCCCTCCTCAATATGAAGCATGTATATCTATCTATCTAGATATAGATCTGTCGATGAGAGTGTCCACAAAAGCTTATTCCAGAATAAAGTTGCCACAAGACTCTTGTCATATAAGCATAACAGTTTAGCAAAAAAGAAATGGGGGAGGCAAAGGCTATGGATAGACCAGGATCATCCCTGTGCGTCCCGGGATCATCCCTGTGCGTCCACATGATGCACAGAGGATCCTGGGAGCAGGGAGGGATGATCCCTCCCTTGGCCCGGGATTTCACCCTCCCCTTTCATCCTGCTTTTTCCGCGGTCTCGGGATGATCCCAAGACTGTGGAATGTTTGGGCAGGTGTCACAGGTTGTCCCGGCTCCTTATGAGAAACTGCGAGGATCCGGGACCCAGGCACAGAGCACAGAGCATCCCAGGAGTTCTGTGCCCATTAGGGGTGGGGTCAGGGGATTTGTTGTTGTTTCTAAACTTACCTAGCATTCGAGTGCCCGTGCGCTCATTTCCCTTTTTAAAAAAAAATCAAAATGGCGGCTGCAATGTCGCGCACCGCGTGTAGACCAGGGCGATGATCTCACGATCATAAAATCTACTACCCCCTCGTCTATAGAAGAAAAAGGGAGATGTGTACTCTGGTGCTAAGTAAGGTTTAAAATATTTAATAATGATTTCTTCAATAAAAATGATATGTAAATTCAAATAAGACAGATTGATACTTACACTAGCTCGACATTTTGGGCCCTTAGGTCCTTCATCAGAAGCTGCAAAAAAATCATACAAATCAGAAAACATCTCTTTAAAAATAGACATACTTTTTACAAATTATCTTCAATATACAATACAAACAAAGAACAACACTCATGCAAGCAAACGCCTTTCAGCGATCAGTTTTTAATCGACCTATCTTTCTCAAAGGATTCCACTGCTATGAACCCAGGGAGCCTACACTATAAGTCCAATATTTTTAATGTGCTGTGTAAGCTTACGTATAACCATAACTCCCCGGCCCATAGGTTATCTACTCGCCAAATGAAAAAAGCTTCCCTTAATAAATAGTTCTTAGCTGTCAGTTTCTCCTAGTTCTCTGCTCTCCCACAGAGACAAACATAGCAAAGACTGACCTGTATCGTCGTCAAAATTCGTTTATCCAAAAAATGTAGAATCTCTTTTTCTGTATTGTCCTCAGAAGAACTGTTTAAACTGTAAAAGATAGTAACTATGTAACTCAGGGATAAACAGCTACTACTTATCTCAGAATGTCAAATAGGGTAGTGATCCTGTTATCACTCATGTTAAGGCCCTAAGATCTCAATACTCCTTAATTACATTCTAAATTAGACTTTTAACAGATATACATCCAGTTATACCATAAATTTTGTCCTAATGAATGTGGAACAATGAAAATTTCAGACACAATAAATCTCTTGCTCTGTTGTCACAAGGAAGCTTTTTCCATTTGGCGAGTAGATAATCTATGGGCCGGGGAGTTATGGTTATACGTAAGCTTACACAGCACATTAAAAATATTGGAGTTATAGTATAGGCTCCCTGGGTTCATGGCAGTGGAACCCTTTGAGAAAGATGGGTCGATTAAAAACTGATCGCTGAAAGGCGTTTGCTTGTATGAGTGTTGTTCTTTGTATTGTATATTGAAGATAATATGTAAAAAGTATGTCTATTTTTAAAGAGATGTTTTCTGATCGATTGTATGATTTGTTTGCAGCTCCTGATGAAAGACCTAAGGGCCCAAAACGTCAAGCTAGTGTACGCGTCAATCTGTCTTATTTGAATTTACATATCATTTTTTATTGAAGAAATCATTATTAAGTATTTTAAACCTTACTTAGCACCAGAGGACACATCTCCCTTTTTTCTTCTATTGTCATTGGTGCTTTTGTCCCCTTTCCCACTACCCCTTGTCTAGCCATGGCCAAAGACAAACTGTGTGGTTGAGATGTGTGGATAGCTGCTGGCTAAGGCCACAGCTAGACCGAAGGTTTATCCTGGGACCATCCAGGGTTCGCCCCTGCCTGAGCACTGGATCCCCTGTGTGCCACCTAGATGAACAGGTTTGACCCCTCGACGATCCAGGGATAAATCCCCCCCCCCCGGCAACTTATTGCAGCTTTTCCTTTTCCTGTGAGGTCACCAACTTCCCGCCATCTGTTGGTGGTGACCATGTTTCGCATCAAAGCTGGGGGTATTCTGGGGGTGGATGACGTTTCACAGTAGGTCAAGGGGGTGCGCAAGAAGGCCGGGCAGAGGGCAGGGGGACAGCTCAATGGCTGCCGGCGCTACCTGGAAAGCCCACACGCCTTCCGGCCGTGGGGACTTGCAGCGCTCACCTTGCAACTGCGATGCTGCAGAGTTCTAAAGAAACAAGTGTCGAAGCACCACCGCTCAAGTGGCGACTAATTTACAAACCTATACTACAAACCTACGCGCATCTGCAATTAAATATTACAGCTTTATTTGTTTTAATCTTTGCCTTAAGATCCCCTTGAATGGCATTTTTTAAAAAATTAAACTTTCACAGAAATTACTTCAGCAAGACTTCATAACATGCTGAAATAACTTCATTGCCCTTTCTAAACATATTTATTTATTTACTTATTTATTTATTATTTATTTATTACATTTCTATACCGCCCAATAGCCGGAGCTCTTATGGCAAGTCTAATTTATTTGTGGGGGGAGAGCTTACTTGGGGAGCTGGCTTTTTTTATTTTTAATGGTCATTTAACTGGCGCTGCTGCTTCTATTGGGAGCTGAGCATTGTGATGTAACCAATGGGAGATGTCAGGAAACAGTTTACAATACGACAGTCATCACCACTGCTTGCAGCATCTGCTAAATTACCAGGTTTTTAAAAACCTTTTATTTATCTATTTATTTAGCTAATTTATTTATTATTGCATTTATATGCCACTTTTTTTCCTCCAGGGAACCCAAGGAGGCGTACATAATCCTCCTCCTCTCCATTGTATCCTCACAATGAGCCCCATCACACGTATTTCCCCCCCTGATTTGCCTCCACATTTTTTACTTCCGTTTCATAAGCGCAGCAAGCAATCCTCCTTTTCACAATCGTAGCTATACTGGTGAACTCTCTTTTCACTTGTTTGCTCTCCCGCTGCTATTGCGCCTGCCCCACCCCACCCCGCCCCTTCTCCTTCCCCCTCCAGTTCACAGGTTCTTGTTATTGATGGACATTGTGATCAAGTGGCAGCCTTCCCCCATGCTCATTGGAACTCCTATGGGAATTAACCAAAATGCTTACAGCTCCCTCATTTTTAAAGATAAGGAGATGAAACTTGGGACCATGATAGCTCTTAAGTAGGGCATTAGGCATGC
This sequence comes from Elgaria multicarinata webbii, assembly GCF_023053635.1. Taxonomy (NCBI): domain Eukaryota; kingdom Metazoa; phylum Chordata; class Lepidosauria; order Squamata; family Anguidae; genus Elgaria; species Elgaria multicarinata. The sequence continues at coordinate 877,253 of NC_086173.1, forward strand.
CAAGGTTGAACCAGATCAGTTCATCTCTTGATTTTTAAGGAATTTTTAATCCCCCCCCCAGTCTTTCCTACCCATTAACACACATACACACCACTTTGATTCTGTGCAGGAGTGGATTAAGGCAGAATCAGAGGTGTGTGTGTGTCTGTGTGTGTTCAATGGAGCTCATTTATTGCCTGGGCTTGATTCCCTTACCTAAGAGTAATTCCCATTGATTTCAACTGCATTTACATACAAGTCATACTAAAATCTGATGCATGCTTACCTTTGAGTAAACTCCATTGAACAGAGAGAGTCTTAGAAGTTTACTTCTGTTTACTCAGAACAGAAATAAGACCTTAGAAGTAAGCATAGCATTGCAGAGCACTTCTTTCCAGTTTGCTGTTTCAGTCTTTAAAAAAAAAGCTTCTGAGTGACCACACTATTAAAAATCAGTTCTATATGTGTTTACTCAGAAGTAAGTCTCTCTCCATATTTGGAAGAGGCTGAGTGGGGTGAGGGGTAGCTTTGATATTGACATCTGTGGCTAACCAAACTTCCAGCATTTGCATAATTTTTAAAGATAAAAATTATGTTTTGTGAACCGCCCAGAGAGCTTCGGCTATTGGGCGGTATAAAAATGTAATAAATAATAATAATAAAAAAAATAAGATAAAGAGATGAAACTTGGCATGGTGATAGCTCTTAAGGAGCTATTTTAAAGATTATTTGTTTTTTTAAAAATCCCTTCAAACCAGTCTCCTGATACTCCACCAATGCGAAATTCCACCTGTTTGAATTTGTGGAGGATCTATATTCGTGTGCTTTGTTCATGCAAAGCACACGAATATTCCAGTTCATAAAATAGAGATCTGCTGGGGTCCCCAGGGATGTGGGCTCCTTCCTCCTCCTCCTCCCCCCCCCCCGGTCGCTCTGGCTTTGTTGTTTAGTGATCTACTAATTTAACACTTCATTGGCTGTGCTCCATTTTTTGCGAGCCATGAGGGTGGGGTTGGAGCAGTAAAAAGTCCATTCAACCAACTAAGTACAAGTCCATTTGTGACATGGCATGCTAGAGGAGGAGGAGGAGGAGGAGGAGGAGGAGGAGAACCTTCTTGCCCTTCTCTCTCATCAGCAAGGCTCCACTCAAAGCACAGGCCCCCAACAAAGGAAAAAGTGAGAGGACAGCAATACATGGAGGCTTAAGGACACATTAAATCTGCTTGGGGAAAATAAGCCAGACTTTCTCTGCACCAAAATAATATGCAAAATGGAAGAAAAGCGGCGAGATTGATGTAGGACAGGGACAACATCGTGTGAGTCCTGCACTGCAATACCAGATACCAGACATGGCGAGAGTGTGTTAAACCGCTGGTGTGATGGGGCTCAACAACAACCCTGTGAGGTAGGTTGGGCTGAGAGTCTGTGACTGGCCCAAAGTCACCGAGTGGGTTTCCATGGCCAAGTGGGGACTAGAACCCAGATCTACTGACTCTTCAGCTACTACACCACACTGGCTCTTGAAATCTAGAAGGACAGGGGAGACCACCACTGCTCCTAGCAAGCCCTTTCCTCTGAAAATTAATGAGGATTGTTAACCACTAATTTTTGGGCTCCCTTTCACCCTCCCCCCTCAAATCGCTATGACACAGCTGATGTAAAAATATCTTTGGATCAGTGCTAAGATTAAAAAGTCTTGTGTTATCCTCACTAATTTTCACCAGTTGCTACTTGCATTTCTCTGGTGACCTCTAGTGGGGAAAATCTTGTAAATATTTTTTTGCTCAACTTCTTTTAAGTAAGGTTAGGGATGGACGAATCTGTCAGTTTTGTTTTCTCTAAAGGCTTTATCCCACGTACCTGTTTCCCTTGAATTATCCCCTACAGTGTAAAACTGTCATTGTTGTTAGCTAAATCACACCCCGGGCGGCAGCGCTCCTAAGATCCTTTGCATACCAGGAAAAGGGTTTAAGGGGGGAAATGTAAAAAATCATTAAAAAATCAACGGATGACCCAATCCATTTCAAATTTGGTATGCTTAAAGCTCTCCTTAATATCTATTACTGTGCCAATGTTGATGTCGTTATCTTTAAAACTTACACAGATGTAAACATTTGTTTAAGTTGTACTTTAAAGATAGTACTAAATAAATAAATAAAGTAATAAATAAATAAAGTGTGAATGGGCGAGGTAGTGTCCACCACCCACAACACCCACCCTAATGTTAGAGTAGAGAAACTTGTGACAACCACACAATTTTTAAAATATATATTTTAAAATTAAAAATTAAAAATTAAAAAGCCAGCCAGCTGGCAGCAAGCCCCATTAACAGCATCCACTTCCAGCAAATGCAGTCAGACAAGATATTTGAGGGAAGGGGAGACTGTATCACACAGATTATTATTATTATTATTATTATTATTATTATTATTATTATTATTATTATATTTGTATCCCGCCTTTTGCCTAATACTGGGCCTCAAGGCGGCCAGTACAGCAAAAGCTACAAAAGTAGGAGTGAGTGAAGTTTATTTCAGATACATTGAATGTCTCACTTGTTCTTTATTTTAGTTATTTTAACATTAAGATGCTATGTAGAACAGGTTTGTCTTTATTCTCATATCATCATCCACTTCTCTCAAATAATCCTACTCTTCCCTCATATAACCATCCACTTCTCTCTATCCCACTTCTACCCTTCACTTCACAGAATCATTATCCACACCCTCTCTCACTCCCTTAACTGTCTGTATATAAAGCTACATTTCTCTAGCTCCTCCCACTCTCACACAGCCAATCCAAGCACTCCCCTGCCACTATCTAATAATACATTTCAGAAACTGGAAATTGGAGGGAAAGCTATATGTCTATGGAATCTGCAGGTGCTGGGCAAGCATGGAATTTGCAGACCAAATTGTAAGAAATTTGAGTCCATAGAGTGACCATGGTTTGGTCTAAGTCAGTGGTTCCCAAACTTTTTCAGGTCACCGCCCTCTTGGTTCCACAAACTCATGCCCAGTGCCCCCTACCCTACACTATAAAAATCATTATTCAGAATAGCCGTTTTCAACGAACCACTAAGGAAGATAATAACAATAAAATTCAAAACAGTAACAGTTAATTGAATATTTATTCAAAATCTGAAGCACCCCCACAGGCTTGCTGAGGGAGAGAGGGAAAAGAAAGCCAACGCCTCTGTTTTGCAGCCAGCGTGGCGGGGCACACCAAGCAAGGTATGTCTCTTCATTAGCGTTTTGGTGCTTTTGAAACATTTCAATTCACCATTAAAAGGGCTCTTCTTAAACGGTATTAATACATGTGTGGATTCTTCCCCTATATGGCTTGGGACCAAACTACCTTCTCCCATAAAAATGTCCCTGGGTTTTAAGACCTTCTGGAGAGGCGCTTCTCGGAAAAGACCACCTCAAGCGCCCCCCTTCCGCCCCTTTGCCTCTTAGCGCCCCCTGCCACCCCTTGCCTCTTAATGCCCCCCTATGCAATCCCACCGCCCCCAAGGGGGCAGTACCGCCCACTTTGGGAACCACTGGTCTAAGTGTTCCAAATAGGGCTGGTGCTGGGGGTATCATCTTTTGGTGATCAAAGGCATTCCTTGTCACTGCTGCCATGGACTTCAGCAGATAGCACTGATTTAAGCCCCCAAAGGGCACACACGTGCTTGAGTAAGGGCTTGGAGCTGCACAGCCTGACCCCGGCTTCCTCAGTTCGCAGCAAGTTCTACTCACATCTACTTGAATTGGAGTAGAACACTCCATGCAAATGCACCCTGCTTTGTCATCTACCTGGAATGCTCCCTGCAAAAACTGCATTGTTGGTGATGAAGGAAAGGCATTCCCCCTGTGCTTAGCCCCTCGTCCTAATTATTACACCAGGGTACTGCTATGTATGTTTGCAAGTGGCATACTCTTGTGTTTGTGTATGGTATTCTCCTCTTTGTGTTGGTGTGTGGCATGATCTTGCACGCTGCTGCATTTATTTGTAAGTGATCCTGCCCCCTGCCTGTGTTTGCACTAGGCCTCTGCATCCCCTAGACATTCATAGCAACAAAAAGGAGCACGGCAGAAGCAAACACACGCATGAACATGCTACACACAGCCAAGAATCATGTATGCAAATATTGCACATACAGACCCAAGTCTGCCCCCCTCCATGTTTCTCTTTTTGGAAAACATTGTTCTTAAGCATCTTTCTATTAGATTATACTTTCAGTTATTTGGATACAAAACGACATTTACTGAGTAGCATTGCAGATCACAAAAGAGAGAGATTAGCCTAAGAAGAAACCAAACTAAAGTTCTGGCTTTGATGAAGTGTTGATGATAGCTTTTGATAAAACTGGTTTCTAAAGAAGACAGCAGGCTCGGGTTTGTTGCATTTGCCGAGAAAGTAGCATGTCGTTTCAGTTAATCATCTTTGTGTATGTGCTAACCTTGTACAGGGCAAAAACTAGTCATAATCCCAACATAAAAAATTATAAGCAAATGTTGCCTCTTAGACTGACAGTAGGTGATGCTCTTGCAGAGGGAAAGTCGCTCCTTATCGTCATAAGTCCTTATAGGACTCAACTACTGTTCCTTTCTGAGCCCAAGTGAAGCAGTAACACAGCTAAAGAATCAATTAATTCTAGCGGGAGTAGAGCAAGGGATTCAAGCAGGAGACTGGAGATGTTTACCTTCTGGCTTTCTCTGTTTAAGTGTAGAGCTCAAAGAATTTCTTTCAGCCTTTAGAGATTTTCAGGTGTAGCCATTGTACTTTGAAAGGCTTTAATAAAGCTGCCCACAAAACACATATAAGGTGGAATTGCTTTTCCACTCTCTCTAGTTTTTGCTTTTGTTGTTATCAAATGGAGGTGAAAGAAGAGGCACTCTGACAATATCAGGTGTAATAATCCTGCTGCTTTCTTAACTCTTTAGTTAAGATCTTGGTCTAATAAACCATGGTTTATTGGGCCATAGCTAGACCTAAGGTTTATCCCTGGATCATCCAGGGGTCAAACCTGTTCATCTAGGTGACACACAGGGGATCCAGTGCTCAGGCAGGGGCGAACCCTGGATGATCCCAGGATAAACCTTTGGTCTAGCTGTGGCCTTAGACTGAGAACCAGCATTGGCCTTCATGCTCCCTCCTCCCTTGTCTCATGCACTGGAATGCAAAATGTCTGGAAAACCAGTTTCTTGATATATCAGAACTGGGAAAATAAGCTTTAATCATTGGATGACCTTCATCAAGGAAGGGATAGAAGGAGAGCTACCTTGCTCCTCTTTCTCAATCTCTCTGTGCCGTTTGATACCATCGGCCCTGGTATCCTCTTAGACTGGCTTTGACGGGTGAGTATTGGGGGCACTGTACTTCCTATCTACAGGGTGGTCTCAGAGAGAAATGTTGGGAGAGTGCAAACCGGTCCCCTGACACTTCGGGCACGATTTTATCCCCAGTGCTATTCAACACTAGGGATGTCATGGCACGTGCTGAATAATGCAAGCATGATGGTCCCCACTGGTCCACCGTGCCATCATTTTGCATAAAAATGGCAGCTCGTTCTTTTATGTAAGGACTCATTTATGCAAGATGGGGCCATAAAGGAGCTAGCTACACAAAAATACAGGTGTAAACAGTCCAATTTTACACCTGTAAATTTGTCTAGATGGTGTTTTACAGCTGCCATTTGCATAAATGGGCCTTTACATAAAAAAATAAGCCTGTTGCAAATCACAGGAGTTGCGAGATAAGCAGTGGCTAGAATCGTCAATAAACAGTCCAAGGTCGGTATGCCAAAAGTATACATCCGGAGCCAAGGTAAACAATACTGGCTACAGGAACGCACAGAAGAATAGTTGAGGTTGCTTCAGGGTCAGATACAGTCCAAACAAGATCAAGGAGCTGGCAGGTACACGACTGAGACAGAACACCAAAATGACAATAGCTGTCAGCAAACCCCCAGCATCTCAGGCTTTTCTTATATCGTGCTGCTGATGCCTGAGTGAGCCCAGCTGCATTGGACTGCAGCTAGCTCCTGTGATGGGCCCCTCCCCAAACTCTCTCAGGCTCAGCTGTTCAGCCTTCCTCCTCTATCCCAAATGGAGACACAACAGAGCCACCATTTTTATGAAATGGCAGCTCAGTGAGGGATTGGACATGTTCACTGCACATGGTAAGCAGGTACAGCCATCCCTATTCAACATTTATGTGAAACCAATGGTAGCAGTCACCTGGGGATTTGGAATGAGGTGTCATCAGTATGCAGATAGCACCCTGCTCTGTTTCTCCAAAACATATGTATCAAGTATGGGTGTGCAGGCTCTGGACCAGTGCTGGAATGCACTGCTGGGCTGGATGAAGGTCAGTGAACTGAGTTTGAATCTTGGCACAAAGGAAGCATGGTAGGTGAGTGGGTCACAGGTCCAGGAAATAGGTCAGTTGCCAGTTCTGGATGGGGTTGCACTCTCCCTGAAGTAACAGGTGCATACTTTGGGGGCACTCCGGGATTCACCTTTGTCACTTGAGGCTCAGGTAATCTCCAATGGCTTTTACCAGCTTCAGCTGGTACACCACCTATGGCTGTTTCTGGACTGTGCTGGCTTAGCCACAGTGGTACAGGAACTGGTAACAAAAAGAAAGGAAAAACTTTCAACCAATCCGTGTCAAATGTAAGCTGTGATGTATGAATTGTATTCACCTTACCTTGTATTAGCAATGTAGCCTAGTTTGATTAACAGAGCATGGCCCTTATAGAAGAGATTCAAAAGAATTTAATGTATATGAAAAGGGAATATTTTGAAAACAGTGATAAGAACTCGAGGTTGCTTGCCAAGCTCACACAAAAAGAAAAAGGGAGGAATGGGATAGAAACGTTGAAAGATAGCCGAGGGAATTATTGTCATGCAATGAAAGCTAAAATAAAAAATTTTCAGGAATTTTATCAGGAATTGTACAAGGGTAAAGAAATTCAACAAGAAAAGGTGGAGGAGTATATTGGAAGGTTTATAAAGAAGGAAATAAAATCAGAATATAAGGAGTTAATGGAGTCAGTAATAACTCAAAGAGAAGTTGAAGAGGTTATTGATAAGTTAAAAGTGGGTAAATCACCAGGAGCAGATGGTTTGGGTCCAGAATATTATAAGGTCTTCAAAGATTGTTTAGTTCCAAAATTAATGGAACTTTATAATAGGATATTATCAGGAGAGAAGATACCTGAATCATGGGAACATTCAGTGATAATTCTGATCCCAAAACCAGATAAAGATTTGACTAATCCCGATTCTTATAGACCTATTTCTTTAATAAATCAGGATGCTAAAATTTTTACATCTATTATGGCCAAACGACTAAATAAATTTTTGGCAGAATATATAGGAGCAGATCAATGTGGGTTTGTGGTAGGAAGACATATGCATAATTTAGTGGGTAGAGTTTTAAATGTAATAAATGTAATAAAAAAAGCAAATATTAAGGCAGGTATTATGGCATTAGATATTTTTAAAGCTTTTGATTGTGTGAGCTGGCAGGCACTAAAGAGTATTATAGATAAATTGGGATTTGGAAATAAATTTAAAAATGTAATAGAACAGCTATATTCCCAAAATACGGCGGTAGTGGTGGTAAATGACGGACTTACTGAAAAGATACGACTAGCCAGAGGAACAAGACAAGGATGTCCGCTCTCGCCGGTCCTTTTTGTAATGGTTATGGAAGTTTTGGCGAAGGCACTAAGGGAGGATAAAGAATTAGAAGGAATTGGAGAGGTAAGGGAAATAAAGCTAAACATGTTTGCGGATGATACTTTATTGACCATTAAGAATCCATTAAGAAAATTAGAAAGAATTAAATATCAGTTGAGGGAATTTGAGGAAATTACAGGGTTAAAAATAAATTGGTCTAAATCAGAGATGATGTTGTTTAACTATACTAAGAAGGAAGAAAAGGATTGGGAATTTAAGGGAATGGAATTGAAAGTTAAGAACGAGATTAAATATTTGGGAATTAAAATTACAAAAAATCTAGAGAATTTAGAAAGGGAAAATTTAACGAGGTTAAAGAAGGAGGTACTAGAGAAATTGGAGAAATATAAAAGATTAAATTTATCTTGGTTTGGGAGAATAGCTTTGATAAAAATGAAGATATTAGCTAAAATTAATTTTGTATTTAGGATGCTACCTATAAAAATATCAGAAACCGAGATAAAAAGTTGGCAAAATATTATTAATAAATATTGTAATGGAGAAAAGAGAGCAAGAGTGAATAAAAATAATTGGTACCTAAGCCAAAAAAAGGGGGGAATGGGTCTCCCAAACATAAAATTATACTACGTAGCAAATAGATTAAGACATGTTGTAGAAGCAATTATGGGAGTAGGAGATTTATATTGGATGGAAGAAAAAATCATAAGTAAGGTAGAGATGAATCTGGAGAATGTTTTTTTTAAAGATGGAGGAAGAAAGTGGGTTGGAAGTATAGATAATCCACTCCTGAGGACTCAATGGGAAATTTGGAGTAAATTTAAAGGGAAGCTGCTTCCGAGCAACTCTCCCTTAGCACCGATAATAATGTTAAAGAATTTCCCAGAGGATCTAAAGGGCAGATTATGTAAAATATTAAAAGAGAAAAATAAAATAAAATTAAAGGATTGGGTAAGAGATATTAAAACAAGAGAGGATATGGAAAATTTGTTAAAGGAGAAGAAGCTATCTTGGCTAGAATATGGTCAATTAGAACAATGGAATAAAAAGTGGATTAAAGATAATAGAATGTGCAGAAAGATGACGAGGTTTGAAGAATTAGTAGTAAGTAAGGAGAAAGGAAAAGGAGGTAGTATAGTTTCAAAAGGATTAATGAGTGAAATATATAAAATATTGTTAGAGAAGGAGTTTAGAGAGAATACAGAGAAAATGATTTGGGAATCAGATTTGAAGATACAAATAGGGCGACAGAGCTGGGAGGGACTATGGAAACAAAGAGTGTTGAGAAGTTTATCAGTAAGAATAAAGGAGAATTATTTTAAAATTTTATGGAGGTGGTACCTAACCCCGGTTAGATTGAATAAGATAAGTGATCAACATTCAGCAAATTGTTGGAGAGGATGTGGGGAAAAAGGAACGTATTTACATATGTGGTGGCAATGCAAATATGTACAAAGATTATGGAAGATGGTGTTCTCAGAAATTGAAGAAATAGTGGGAATGAAAATAGAACAAACACCAAAAATAGCATTGCTGTCACTATTTGAAGATATAAAGTGTGGAAAAGGAACTATAGAGCTGATATCGAGTTTGTTGGTTGCAGCACGATTGATGATAGCTAGGAACTGGAAGATCCAAGGGGAATATTCTATTGAGGAATGGTATAAAGTAGTATGGGACATAGCCATTAATGATAAACTGACATGCAATATTAAGTGGAGAAAAGGCGTAACTAAAATAAATGAGTTCGAAGGAATCTGGAAACAGTTCCTAGTGTTCGTGTTTACTAAGGGAAGTGGGAAACCACCAGCAGAAGAAATGATTAGATTTTGGACTCAAGAATGATCCCGAGGTGGGGGGTGCACTTTTATGTTAAGAATGAAGATGTTGTAGTGTGATAAGGCATATGTAATAGGTTTTGATATTTGTACTCAACAATTATTCAATATGTATGCAGCAGATATTTGATGTATTTTTTTTCTTATTGTGTTTGTTTCAGTTATATTTTGGAAATGTTTATCTATGTTTATATAGTGTTGAAAATGAATAAAAATTATTATAAAAAAAAAAAAAAAAACAGAGCATGGCCCAGTAAAGTCCATTAGAGATAAGCAAACTGACCAATTATGTTACTAATGAGTGATGTAACCAGAGCCTATATATTCCAGAGGATCCCTTTGTTCGGAGAGCTCTTAATTTGCATTTCCCGCTGGAGCTCCGATGTTGCAACATTTACGAATGAACTTTAACTTGCATTCTCCAACCCCGTGTGTTTATTGACAAAGTACACACTGAGGGAGTGGCCTGTCCAGCCCTCGGGTTTGAGGGCTAACATGACCATACCCACCGGAGAAGTCCGGACTCCTCCGGGAAAAGAAGGCCAATCGGAGCAACCGGTGTTGAGGGCCAACTCACCGGTAAAACGGGGGTGCCTGGCCCTGTAGTTGCGTTAGGCCTTCTTTACCCCATCGGCCCGGCCTTCTTCCCCAGGAAATTGGAAGGCTCACGAAACTTCCGGTGAGACTTCCGGTTTCCCACGAGACTTCCCAGCCGAGATCTCACGAGATTTAGAGTGCACTGAAGACCCGGCTGGCTGATTGTTACACAGCTCGGGTGACTGTGGCCTGGGTGAGGGCCAACAGCGTGGCCATCCTAATTTTCTTTCTCCCCCCCCCCTTTGCTTGGGAGCCAGAGGTGTGTGTTTCCAGCTTTCCCTGCCTGTGGCCTCGTCGTGGTTTCTATGGTGCCCTGAGGGGCTGCTACGAAGGCTGGTGAGGGTGGGTGAGTGAGTGAGTGAGTGGGTGGGTGGGTTTTCCAGAGGTGAGTCTTATGGAGTCTCCCCCTCTATAAATGCCTCCTCTCAATCTAACAGTCTCCCTTAAAAGTCTTCTCTATTGCCCTCCTTTTTCTCCTTCCCTCTTTTTTTTCTCACCCCCATATTCCAGGGCACATCGGAATAAAAGTCTCAAAATTTGTAGAGTAAATAAAAATAAATGTTAATTTCTGAAACGTTGAATGTCTCACTTGTTCTTTATTTCAGTGATTTTAATATTAAGATATCATGTAGAACACTTTTGTGTTAATTGTAAGGTGTAGAATTAGACATGTGACCGAGGCCACGCCCCCTTGGGGGCCAGACATGTTGGGTTGGCCCCACCTTGGGGTGGGCATGTTGGGGTGGCCACACCCCCTTGAGGGCAGCCATATTGTCCTCCTTTTTGGTTTCCAAAATATGGTCACCCTAGAGAAAGCCCAATTGAATGTTTCTGCCATGCCAAGTTGTAAAGAAACTCCTGTGGCATGCTCAGGAGTAGAAAGCAGAAATATAAAGCCATTTAAAGAATGCTGCATAGAACAAGAAATTTCTCAAGAGAGTGAAGCAGAACTTGCTTTGTCTCCTGAGCTAGTAGCAAAGCCTAATAAAGAAAACATTGTGTTTGCTAACCTGCTGTTGCTTCCTAATAAGCAGCCTGTTCATATAGGAAAAACTTCAAAAATAGAGCGTCCAACTGCAAGAAGAGCCGACCTGAAACCTGAATTAAGTTTAAAAATCAACCCGGTTTTCTCTCTGAATGGGTCGCGTGGTCTTTGTTTACTTCCTCTTTCCCGTCCAGGTAAAAGAGGAAGTAATGAGGGACAGAAGCAGAGGTGGAGAAGCAACAGTAAGGAAACACGATTCCTCCCCCCCCCCATGTGATGTCGCTCTATATGTCTGATCAAAAGTAAGAACCATTGACAGCAATGGAACTTGCTCTCCGGTGAGTAAGTTCAGATTGCAACAAATATGCTTGAAGCAGCCAATGAATTAGTTGGACCAATTTTAAACACCTGTGGCGCTGGAGATATATATATATATATATATATATATATATATATATATATATATATATATCCCCTATAGCAATTATAGTCTCTTAAATGGAAAAGTGTTTTTTAGTTATATCAAAGTGCCATTGTGTTTCAGGCTAATGCTTTTTTATTGGAAGGGCTGTTCTTTTCTCTTTTCAGCATTTTCACTGTGTGAATAATAATGGAATTTCATGTGTCTAGTTCCAAGATGATGAAAGCATGAACTGGGTCCATTTCTCTGGAGACAGAAGAGAAAGCGTTGTGCTCTTTTGCTTCCTCCCACTAAGTTGACTCACGTGGTTACCTGTGGTGCAGAAAACCTTGACCAACGTACCTTGCTCAGCAGGCTTTTCCTTCGGGAAAGATCCATTATATAGAATGGGTTGTTATTTGGACAAAAAACCCATCAACACCTGTTATTATTACAATTTAGAGCCCATTTGGGCCTCAGTTCCACTTATGTTCCCTTTATAGTTTGAAAAGGTTTCAGGTTAGAGACTATTCTAGACACACAGTGTCAAAGAAATCTTGCAAGGCAGCATACAGATAAATGGCAAATTTAGGTTTTTCTTAAAGAAGTAGCGGCTATATTTCTTTAAGGGGAAACAACCTGAAATGTTTCAGAATGTTTATATGTGCACCATGAGAGTTATGTTGCCATTACACTGACACAGCATTCTCCTCCTCCTTCCTTGTTACATCCTTGGGTAAATTAGACTTTATTTACTTCAGATGGCTTCTCCTTAAGCAACAATCACAAGCCATTCATTGATATTTATTTATTTATTTATTTTTTTATTACATTTTTATACTGCCCAATAGCTGAAGCTATGGGAGCAAAAAACACAAACACCACCCACCAGTTCACCTAAGGAGGTTCACCTGGCACCCAGGGCCAGTGCTTCCATAGAGGCCACTCAGGCGACCTAGAGCACCAAGGTAAGGGGGGCGCCCAACGCTGCACCCAGAAGCCCCTCTCCCACAGCGGCTCTGAGAGGGCAGCTTCCAGGCACGACACCCAGCCAAAGTGAAACACACACACCGCCACTCGCCCCCTGCCCCAGCATCGGCAGGGCAGGCAAGATGGCGCCCTGCGCCCAGGTACACTGGGGTGGGGGTGGGGTGGGTGGGTAAAAGCAGCTCACCTGTCTAGGGTGCAAAATACGGTTATTTCAAGTTTAGTTCATACAAGAAGTAGGGGTGTGTTAGGTGTGTCAATGCATGTAGCAAGAATAGAAAAGTAGAGTAGTCCCTTTGATTTCCATTAAGTTAGTCATGGCCATTAAGCCCGATTAATTCCAACAGTTCTGCTCTTAATAGAACAAAATCTGGATCCAGCCCAATACAATATCTGTTTTGGCATCGTTTTGATTCTCAAGAAAATAAGCTCCATTGCACCTTCGCCTCCTTCTCTGGCACCTTTGCGAGGCTCCTGATAATGGGGTTGGTGAGAGAAGGGGCTTCGAAGAGGGGACAGGGCAGCCGCTCCTCTTCCCGTCCTTGGCCCAGTGCTGGAAGAGATGGCCCCAGCGCCCACGAGCGAGCGACAGGAGGCTTGAGCGCACGCAAGTCCTACAGCAGAGCAGAGACCGGGCTGAGCTGCGTGCAAACGCTGGAGCTGCCCCACCTGGCTGGCAGCTGCTGTTGGAGGCTCAGGCGGCAGCGCAGCCCCGGAGGCGGGGAGCTGAGATGTGAGTGGTGGCAATGGGGAGCTTGCCGCTGCCCCGACAAGGTGAAGAGGCAGCGGCTGCGCCCCTGGGCTTCCCGCCTCTCGGTCTCACATCTGGCGAGACTTCTGGGATGAGGTCCCTGACGGCGCACGCTGGTCTCTTCATCCTGGAAGTCTCGTGAGATGGGGGACTTCTGGGAGAGGGGGGAAGCCACCGAGCGGCACATCTGCCCGGCATTGCATCCCGCTGACTCCTGACTCTACATTTGAGTAAAATTCTGAACTCTCTCCTCAGGAAGCAAAACCTCTTTTTGCTTCCTTTTGTCTCCGCTCACTCCCTTGCTATGCCATGCAAGGGAAGGCCGTTTCTCTACACCTGCCTGTTTGCCCCCCCTCCGGATCATCCCTGTGCATGCAAATGACACACAGGGGATCCCGGGAGCAGGCAGGGACGACGCCTCCATTTTCCTGGGATAACCCTTAGGTGCAGACAGGGCCAACGCCATGATAAATACTTTAAAATGTTTCGTTATATTGTTTTATTATTAACCTGCTGTCCTCCTTAGTGCTGTAATACGTTGAACGAGGAAATAGAGAGTGGAATGGTCAGTTTACTGGAATAGATTTTCAAATGTGAATGTGTTATTTTATTCTTAATCACTTTTTATAATATAGAACACCAGTCATGGATGAGAAAGGAACAGTTTAATTTAAAAAAAAATATTTTGGCTCACAGTAAATCACTCATTGCTTATGAAAATATTCTTAGATCAATAATATTGTACATTTCAAAGCCAACACATTGTGCAAACAGTCAGAGAGGAGGCCATTAACGTCTCAGTCTTGTTCAGATTTGACTTTAAAAGATTTCTTATGATTGTCATAATTTGATAATAGATGATGGGGATTATTCGTAAGTAGTATTGTGATACAAATAAAATATACTGGAATTAGAAAAGCAGAAGTGAATATAAACTCCTCTCACATGTACGGTGCACTGATTAATCAAGGCTTGCAAATAGCAATTTTTTCAGTTTTCCATGAAGAGACAGAACTGCTTCCAATTGACCAGGCAGAGAAGCTTTAAAATGATGACTCTTCTTGTCTCTCAGGCCACACAGGGATGTGCGTGAGGGCAGGAGAGTTAACATTTTTATAGTCTAGTAGCTTTTGTGGATTTATTGGCAAGGCTATATAAACCCATTTTTCATCAAAACACATGAGCGAGGTTGTTTTGGGATGGGGGCCTTCCAGCAATGAAGTAATCACATTTTATTTTGCTGTATGGGAAATTTAAAAAAGGGCAAATTCAGATACAATATATTTATGAGCAAAAATTGTCATATCTAATTGGGTATTTTAGCAGAATTATTGAAATGATTAATTATTAGTAAATTACAGGATTGAACAGTTTTCAATAAATTATTATTATTATTATTATTAATAATAATAATAATAATAATAATAACATTTGTATACCGCCCCATAGCTGAGGCTCTCTGGGCGGTTTACATAAATCAGTTTGGTGTTTGATCCAAATTTTATTTATAACTTAAATAAATGTCTATCTAGGCAAATATTATTTGGATGGAAAATGCGTATGATTCTTAGGTCCACCATCATCCAAAGGAATCCTAAAAAAAGGTTGATAAAGGCTCACACCTTGGTTAAGCTACACTTATTTGCATAGAAAAGTATTTACTATAACAAATTGAAAAAGATAGCTAGAAAGTTTCTGTGGGTTTTTGCAACAGTACAAGAATACAAGACGCTCCCATTTAATAAAAAAATGTAAAAGAAATTGTGAAAGCTAAAGCAGGCTACAAAACAGAAGGTCCTTCTATTTACTTTCCTTCACAGAATTATATTACAAGTCCTTGCTTTCATTCTGCATTTGATTATTTAGTTTTAAACATCTTCACCTCAAAGGGTTTTGCAGTATATATATATTTGTATAGGCTCTGCATGTACTCATCACAACCTTGTTGTCAGGTAAGTGTCCTGAACAACTGTCTCTTGTTTCACACTGGAGTCACTACTGAAGTCTTGCTGATTGTCCAGTAAACCCTTTGGCACGGGCAGATCAGTGTCCTGTGTCTTGGTCTTCTTCATTTCAGAAGAAACAGCCAATTTAGAATCCAAAGTCTTGTTTTTAGCTTGTTTATACGTGGCCATTGTGCCCTTTTCAATGGGACTCTGAGTGTTTAATTCACAGTTCAGAACCAGCGCTTTCTCTCCCAACTCAGTGACCTTCTCACACTGTACTTCAGCTTGTTGACGGGAAACTTCTTCAGAAATGGAGTAGATTTTGTTTGTACTGTGCTCAGTAGAGCTGTTTTTTGATTGTCTGTGAAAGAAACCAAACTTCTTTACATCAGTCACAAAGTTGACTTTCTTTTGCTTTTCCTTGGCGGTCTCTGCTGCCATCATTGCTGACCCATTGCTCTGGCTGTGGGCGTCAGAGGCTCTGGCCACTGCTCCGGGGTGAATCATTGTCGTTATGTCAAAAAGGCTAAGTTTTTTCTTCCGAACTTTCTCATTTCCTCCATTTTCACTCCCTTCATCAGATTCTGGCAAAGAGGAGGCTTCTCTGCTGATTTTTGAAGAAGGCAAATTAGACAATTTGTTTCCTTTTAACAGACCCAGAACCTCAAAACGAAAACTGGAAATATCTTGCTTTAATTCCTAAAGTTTTAGGGGGGAAATGAGAGATATGTATACTTAGAAAAGACTATAATTTACAGGAAAGGAACTGATTTTTAAAGACCATATATTAATATTATAGAAGTTGAATGATCATAACTGCTTTTTGAAAAAGTACCTATCTGCTTATGAGCTTTTCAGCTATTGAGCATTGAAACTTGGGCTGGGATGCATTGTAATTGTCTTATGTGTGTGTTAAGGCTGGGGAATCCCATAAAAGTAAAGTTGAGGCCTTTCTATGGTAGCTCCAGCTCCACACCATTCAGTCAGTTGTTTCACAAAAGGTGAGTACAGCCTCTCTACACTGTGGAGTCTAAAAGCTCCATCCAAGGAGCATTGTATTGCATGCTCGTTCCTGGGCACTCATGGAGTTTGTTCAGGTCCCTCCCATGACGTCGTCTGCCTCCCGCGCCCCTTCCGCCCCTTCTGGCCTTCCTCGTGCGACAAAAACCCCCTGCTCTCTCCTGCTGAGTGCAGGAGAAGCAGCACCATTATAACAGCAGACTCAATGGGCCTTGTGCTCGTTGGGTACTTCCTCTTGAAAGAGGAAGTAACTGAGGAACCAAAACATGGGCAGAGAAGAGAAGGTAGGGAGCATCTTAACCCCTGGTGTGATGACTCTCTAAGTCTGTCAAGTGGACACATGATCACATACATCAATTTCAACCACAACAGGTACAGAAATAAAATATTCCCGAATGAGGTCTCTTTTATAGCCTGCTGCTGCCATGCTAGGTATTTCCCTTCTGCAGTGGAGGATACATTATTATATTTATTTATTTATTTATTTATTTATTTATTTATTTATTTATATAGCACCATCAATGCAGCAGAAGGTTCCTCAGGAGTCAGGCTCAGCAATACTACAAGCAAGAAGGAACTTGGAATTGTTGTAGATTACAAGCTGAATAAGAGCCAACAGTGTGATGTGGCTGCAAAAAAAGCAAATGCTATTTTAGACTGCATAATAGATGTAAAGCTTCCAAATTGTGTGAGGTACTGGTTCCCTTCTATTCGGCACTGGTTAGGCCTCATCTAGAGTATTGAGTCCAGTTCTGGGCACCACCCTTCAACAAGGATGCAGGCAAGCTGGAGTGTGTTCAGGGGAAGGCAACGAGGATGATCAGGGGTTTGGAAGCAAAGCCCTATGAGGAGAGACTGAAAGAACTGGGCATGTTTAGCCTGGAGAAGAGAAGACTGAGGGGAGACATGAGAGCACTCTTCAAATACTTGAAAGGTTGTCACCAGGAGGAGGGCCAGGATCTCTTCTCGATCATCCCAGAGTGCAGGACATGGAATCATGGGCTCAAGTTACAGGAAGCCAGATTCCAGCTTGACAAAGACCCCCCTTTGGCACTGGGAGGACTAACACAATTTCCTCAGGGCTGGGGAAATTGCGTATTTTTGCCCGCTTTGGTAATAGTGGCTGCTATTACTGCAGCGGGCGGAAAAAGACAAAGGGTGCACACAGGTCAGGGCGGAAGTGAGTTCTGCCTGGACCTGTGCCCCGTTTGTCAGTATAGGGGCCATGGGTTGAAAATCTGCTGGGAGTATTTGCCAAGGCCCAAGAGGGCCAGACAAAGAGTGTCCAGAGAACTTGTGGGCCCCAGCGGAATTTCGCCTCATCCCCAGACTTGTCTGAATAAGCTCTAGGTCCTGGACTCTGCAGCCATTAAATAACATTATTTGTAGATAATGTTTTTATATTAGGCATAGAAACGACATGTGACAATTACATTTGTTGCATTAAAATGTGTTAAATATATACTTCTTTGTGTAAATGAGTTTATGCTTGACTGTGTGCTGCTCCCAGTGGGAAACATCTTAGATGTCGCCTCGTGCCAACATTGTTATCTTTTCGGTGCCAGGTTAAGACTTTTCTCTTCTCCCAGGCAGTTCACAACATGTGCTGAGTTTGTTTCTAACTGACTCCAGAATAGCTGTTTTTACAAGGATACTGTTGTTTTTATTAATTTTTGTGACCCGCCCAGAGAGCTTTGGCTATTGGGCGGTACAAAAATGTAATAAAATAAATAAATAAATAAATAAATAAATAATGCTTTTTATGTTTTTAAACTTTGTATATCTGTTTTTAATGTTTATTTTTTTAAAGTTTTGTAAACGACCCAGAGAGCTTCGGCAATGGGGCAATAAATGCAATAAATAAATAAATAAATGAATGAATGAATTGTGGAGCACTGCGGTACTCTGTTCCACCGTTATTAAGCCAGCCAATATAAGACCAGTCACCTTAAAATTCTCTTCTGTCAACCCCTCTTCGGTTTTAGCATCTCTTATCATGGCTGCCACGTATCTCTTAACCAGGTTTCTCATGACCTCCTGAAAGATAAGAACAGTCCAATTTTGTCAGCACTTCTAACTGTGTTGGCTGACATTTGATGAACCTGGAATTGCGCTTGCATTGGCTTTAAGTCATTACAGAAAATATAGGAACAGGTCAGTTGCCTGATTCAGTCATACAGGAGTGGGAAAATGAGGTGAAGCAGCATGAGGAGGGAAACATGAGCTATCTCAAGCTATGGGCAGGGCTATAGAATTATATATAATAATTCTAGCTGTAGCACTTCGTAGCACGCATGTGAAAGTAGTGGTCTTGGAATCAGTGACTATGCTGGGAAGCCAATGGGAAGCTCTGAGGGGCTTGATTGGAACCCTGTGCTGCCAGTTGCCCATCCCACTTGTAGTACTAGCCAAGAAGAACAGATGGTTCTAGTGAAAGGCCCTGAAAGCTGCAGTTATTGGCTCTATTCCCTCCTTGCTCCCTCTCACTGACGTCATTTCTCTTTGCTATCTTAGAAGGTTAGACAAGAGCCCACGAGGGTTCAGCAGTCCAACAACAACAACAACAGAACTAGAAGGGACTTCCGGGGTAAATTATTAGAGCTCCCCTGAGGTGGGAGGGTCTTCCTCAGCCACCTCACCTGAGAGATCTAGGTTCAAATTCCCAGTCAACCAATGATGTTCACTGGGTGACCGTAGGTCAATCACAATCTTGATCTAGCCATCCCCTCACAGGGTTGTTAAGATAAATTGAGTGGTGGTGGGATCATGTATGTGACCCTGAACACCTTGAAGGAAAGATAGGATATAAATGTAACAAATAAATTTAAAAATGTAGCATAGTTCTTCTTATAGCTCAAACTTACGAATGTTCACCCACTAGTAGATTCCACCGAGTTCAATGGCTTTTACCCCGAAGGAAATACGCAGGGTACTGCAGCCATAGGCAAGGGGGAACCGGCTTCATTGCTCAACCTTTCCTATAGTTGTGAGTTTTTCTTTTCTTTCTAGTAATGAATTCAAATCTGCAATTTGACCCCACTGATTTTTGTTCATCCCTGGATTCTTTTTCTTTTAGTCCATTGAAAATGTTTCCTCCATCTGATAACTCCCTCTTTCTCCTAATCCATTTTTTTACACAGGATCTAAAAACTGCTTTGTGCTCAAATATGTCTAGAAAGTGAATGTAAACCTACATTGCGTCACACCCTTTGGATGTCTTGGACTACAACACTCATCATTCCCAGCCAGCCAGCCAGCCTGTCCATGTCCACATACCAAAAATAGAGTAGAAGAGGCTCAAAGGTGGTTTTTAATGTCATATTTCAAAATAGCTACTGGATGAGTCCAAAATAATGAGTCCATTACTTTCAATGACACACATATCTGAAGGTGCATCAGATGTGCAACCAAATGGTGATGCTACTCTTTGCTTTCAATGGGATACACATTCTCACATATTTTCAGTTGCACATTCTCATTCTTAAACCCCTGGCTAGTTTGCACAAGAGTTTTTGCATCAAGGCATAATCATGTATTTATTTTCTGACAAAAAATAAATTTGATAGCATTAGGCAGAAGGTTGGTTTGGAACAATTGTTCCCAGCAACTGAACTTCTGTATCTATACTGGAAATTGAATCTTCACCCTGCTAGGGCATTCCTATTCTAAGTTAAAACTGTCTCGTTCTTTCAAGTAATAAGTAAAGGAACAGGTTGGTTACCTGATACTGATGATGCCTTCTTAAATTATCAGCTGCACGCCTCTGAAAAATATAGAATACATCATATAAACTGGCTGGAATGTTACTGATAAAATGTTTCTACCTGAATAGCATAATTGTCTACCATGGCCAAAATCATACACAAAGATCTGCCTCAAAGTTGGGCTCTTTTTGATGTAACCCTTTAATGGGAAAAAATCAAGGAGGAATGTGACTAACATGATATCATAATGAAGTCTATATCTAATGTTATTCACATTACTTCTTGACCGTTTTCAAAGGCAGCCCCACGTATCAATATAATTTATTGATAAGATAGCAAACGGGGCAAAGGAAGGAGAACAGGAAGTGGGCAGAGCAAACTCAGCAGCTCTGCTACTCTCAGAGAAGAGGAAGAGGAAAATTACCGGTAGAAGGAGGCACATGGATCTGTAGCCACACTGCAACTAAGAAATAGAACCAGTAAGTACGACTCATTTACAACGTTGGAGACCCAGGGTCACGTGACGCTGTGCGTCACAGTAACCCATTCAAAACGTTAGAATAACATCAGTGTAGATTCCCACCAGGATGGGGGTGGAAAATGGCGATTTTTGGCTTACCCCAATTGTTCCAAAACTTTCAGGTTTCTTTCTAATTTTCTTCCTGCACAGTTGTCTCCACAGCCATCTCACCAGGTACCAGAAGGACTTTGGACTTGGTATAACATTGAAAGGAGTGGGCAGAGTTCCTCCTTCTTCAAAGTAACTCATCCAAAGTTTTGTTCGAGCAAATTTCCATTCAATGTCTGCATGATCCTGAATACAGGAAATATGAAAACATATTTTCATTTCATACTGGAAAGGTTTGACAAACTTCCTCTCTTCCTGATTTTAGATGTGTGCTAAAAACCTTTCTATTCCATCATGTGTTTTATTGTTTGATCTCTACTGCTTATACTCTCCCTACTAGTTTTAATGCTGGTAGTTCCTGTTTGCTTTCAATAATAATAATAATAATAATAATAATAATAATAATAATAATAATAATAATGCACCATCAATGTACATGGTGCTGTACATAGTAAAAAAATAGATCAGCAACTCCCTGCCATATACACTTACATTCTTTCTGTGATCTTTAATCAGTATTTTATTGATAATGACCTTTTTCTTGCAAACTGCTTTGGATTTTTTTAAAAAGCAGGGTATAAATAATTAAAATAAAATTCAGCCTGTTTAACCTCTCACAATATCCCAATGCAAGGGGACAGCCAGCATCACCTTGACAGAGGCTGGGGTGGGGGGGAGGGTGTGACTCTAAGGCACTAGAAGTATGCAAGATTGGGACAAAACTTCATACACAGCCTCCATGAGTTGGGATCATGCAAAATCCTCCACAATTACACATCAAGGAGCGAAAACCCTGGGTGCCCCCAAAAGGGTGTGGCACAAATAAACTCTTGGAACCAAACTTCATCCATAGCCTCCCCTGGCAGGGATCCACGCAAGGCAAATTGGCAACCTATGCGCAGCTGCCGCCAACCGACTGACACAGCGTTTGACACGTGGGGAATGGTTAGGGCAGGGGGTGCGCTGCAAGCACAAGCAGAGATCTGCTGGCTGGAGGAGAAGAGTGGAGAAGAGTGGAGTTTTGACCACGCTACTTTGGCCGTGTCCACACCAGCCGTTTATTCCAGCATAATATCAAAGCCATCTCTACCAGGCCACATGACAAACAGCTGATCCAGCAGTGATCTCAGGTTGATCCTTTAGTTATTCAGGAATATCACTGATTGCTTTTGCCATGTTTTTTTCAGCTCTCTCACTGTAACCCCGAAGTCCGCAGCTGGTGTGAACCCCACCTAACAGTCATGAAGCTGTTACTGTTCAGCATGAGCTCCTGGCTCAGCGAACAGCCAACCCACCGTCAGGGGCATGGGCGTGTTTCATTGCCAAATGTTTTTTTAAAAAACAACAACAAATCTCTGCACAGCAGCACATTTTTGACACAGTACTTATCCACCCTTGCATTGCTGGTGCATATCTCTCAGGAGTTATTGAAAAAAAAATTCATGCCCCATAGCCATCTGCCTAGTCCCGCCCACTTCTGCCAATACACATTTGGAACCATTGCAATGGGGAACACGTGCTCCCGCAACGACTCTCCTTGAATTGTGGGAAACATTGGTGGTACGTGCCCCTTGAGCGTGGATCATGGGAGCTGGGAACCATCACAATCATCCCTCCTTCATTGCGGAAGGGCTGTAGGTATAGATTAGGCCTTTGTAGGCGACCAAAATTGCCAGGTGACTCTGTAGCTGACCAAAACTACCCACTGTGACTGTCACATGATGCATTAACTCATGATGGGTTAAATAACTCTCTCTGCAGACCGTGGCTTATCAGAGTGGGTTAATTTTTGTGAAATAAGTGATCGTGGGTTAAAAAACTCCCAACAGATGACACAATAATCCACGATGGGCTAAATAATCCACAATAATCCCCCACACCATCAGACAAATAAGATATGGTGCATAGTTATTAAGTTCCTGTGGGTAATCTGAGGCACCTTCCCTGCCCCCACCCCGCTGCAGTATTCCTGCCCTAGCACTGGTGCTGTTCACCCATGGATGACGTCATAGCTTATTGAACCTACAGTGGGTTATCATGATGTCTGAACCCAGTCTCTGGGGCCTTAGCTAGAACTAAGGTTTATCCCGGGATCGTCCCGGGGTCATCCCTGTTCATGTAGGGGATCCCAGGAGCAGGCAGGCCCCCATATTGCGTTTAATCTTCCAATCTCCGCAAGGCAGCAGAAGGCAGGGGCAAATGGGAAAATGTAACTTATTTCTAGGCAAAAATAATTGCTATGAAGGAGCCATATTGCGTAATATCACTGTGGCTTCATGAAACATTGATTTTATTCTACAAATTTGAATTAGCGGGCACAGGCTTTTATGACCCTTAACCTTTCCACAGCTGAAACTGACGCTACAGAGATATTCCCACCTATTCCATTCAAGTCCAATTGCCAGAATGACATATGCTGTCCTCAAACCAGCAGATCTGCATTCAGGGTTCATGTCTGGTTTTTTAATTACTTACTTGCCCCACTAGAAAGCAACCTTTGACCATGTCTGCTTCGCAAGCTGGGAACATACAAGTGCTTTCTACAACATTCTGGCATAATTTGGCAAGTTTTAGAAACCGGACTTCTCAGCTGGCAAGAGCTTTTTGCTAGGGGCTAAACACTGGCTAAGATCTTGATCTAGTTCGCATGTCACGACTGCTCATGGATTATTAAACGAAGTGAATGAAGTGGGACTGAACAGCATGTTGGCTCCCGCCCACTCCTGCTGAATTAAACAACCCTATAATGCTCTATTTATTGTGATGTCTGTGAGTTGTTGGGAGAGGATCAACCCAGAGTTGAAACCCATGCAGCAGGAGCAAATGGGTGCCAAGAAGTAGCACGTTCACCCATTCCCACATTATTATTATTATTATTAAATTTTTACCCTAACCCTAACCCTAAAAAGCATAAAATACTAACAAAAACAGACAATATCCATTTGAGTTACAACCCTTGATTTGATCATAGAACAGTTGGAAGGCCATCGCATCCAATCCTCTGCTCAATGCAGGAATCAACTGTGGGTTTTTGTGCTGTGCAAACTAGGTCATGGATTGTTGTATGTTATATGTCTAATGGTGTGTAAAGCAGGCTTATTGACTTCAGCACGTGCTGAAAAATTAATCCTGTTGAATTGTTCAGGTGACTAATTTCAGCTTCTGTAGGGGCTTGAACACACCCAAAAGAACCTAATTTTGTAACAATGCAGGGCTTGTTATTTTTTAGAAAACAAATTTTGGTCACTTGGTAAAAATGACTTTCAAAATAATCAAGAAGTAAAACAAGGAACTGACAGCAATGAGCTGATAGGAATTGTTCATCATCGCTATCAACATGTTGAGCAGGACAACCAAAGAGATGACGTTGTAGGTACCAAACATCGTAGCCCCAACGAACTCAGTGAATTCATGCCGTGCTTTAACATTGGTCACGTACAGGTTGATAAGTCCAAAGACAGACCAAAACAGTGACTGGAGGGTTTCAAACAAACTGGGGAAAAAGAGGAAAGGAAAAAAAAAACATTGTTACAAATGCATTCCAGGTATATTGCCTGAGTTGCCTACAAAGAAAACAGAACTATTGCTTTTACGTTACATACATATCCTCTGCAGAACTTTGACTAAAAACTTTAAACTTAAACATCAAAAGAGGCATTTAAATGAAATTATGTTAGAAAAGCTAGGTCTATGCTAGGTTCATTAGAATCCCAGCATGGAAAATGTTGTTCCCTTGCAGATGTTCCATTTATAATTTAAAGGGCTTTTTGAAGTATTTATTTTCAGAATATATGCTTTTACAGGGTGGTTTACAAAAAGATTTAAAATGCATGAAATGACCAAATGAGGATTGACCAAAATGCATTGAACAAATGAGGATTGAAAAAAACCCGTGAATCGGGTGGGCGTGGGCAGGTTTCATTTCCGGCATGGTACCCTAAGGGTGTATTGGCACTAAGGTAAGGTGACCATATTTTGGAAACCAAAAAGGAGGACAACATGGTCAGCCCCCAAGGGGGCGTGTCCAGCACCAAGGGGGCATGCCCACCCGAACATAGCTTTGGTCACATGTCTGATTTTACAGCACACATTTAAGACAAATCTGTTCTATATAGCATCTTAATGTTAAGATCACTGAAATAAAGAACAAGTGAGAGATTCAATGTATCTGAAATTAACTTCACTCACTCCTACTTTTGTAGGTTTTGCTGTACTTGGAAGCTTTTGCTATGCTTTGTGTGATACAGTCTCCCCTTCCCTCAAATATCTTTTCTGACTGTGTCTTCACTCATTGCAAGCTGCTGTTGTTGTTAACAGGGTTTGCTACTGGCCGGCCAGATGGCTGGCTTTTTTTAATTTCAATTTTTTAAAAAAGCTTGTGTATAATTGTCACAAGTTTCTCTACTCTAACATTAGGGTGGGTGTTGTGGCAGTTTACCTAAAGACCGGAGATCCACTTAATGTCAAGGGCTGAAACTGCTCAATATGCAAAACCCCAAAGAGGAGGTTAGACAACCTGAGTTCGAAGGATATGGCTCCAGCAGTTTTAAAACACAATAATTTTAAAACTTTGAACTTTTAAAAAAATCCTTAAAAAATGGATGAACAGATCTGATTCAAACCTGGCATAGCTAAATCTCTCCTTAAGAGCTATCATGGTGCCAACTTTCAGCCCTTTATCTTTTAAAAATTTCATTTTTAAAAAAATAATTTTAAAACCTCAAACATTTTAAAAAATCCTAAAACTCAATGGATGGACAGATCTGTTTCAAACTTGGCATAGCTAAAGTCCTTGTTAAGAGCAATCATGGTGCCAAGTTTCATCTCTTTATCTTTAAAAATAATATTTTTTTTAAAAAAATTAAATCCTCAAATTTTAAAAAATTCTTAAAAATCAATGGATGAACAGATCTATTTCAAATTTGGTATAGCTAAAGCTCTACCTAATAGCTTTCATGGTGCCAACTTTCAGCTCTTTATCTTTAAAAATGACAGTTTAAAAAATAATAATTTAAAACCCTCAATTTTAAAAAAATTCCTAAAAATCAATGAATGAACAGATCTGTTTCAAATTTGGTGTGGCTAAAGCTCTACCTAAATCCTATCATGGTGCAAAGTTTCATCTCTTTATCTTTAAAAATAATGATTTTAAAAATACTAATTTTAAAACTTCAATTTTAATTTTTTTCTAAAAAATCAATGGATGAACGGATATGTTTCAAATTTGGTATGACTAAAGCCCTTCCTAAGAGCTACCATTGTGCCATGTTTCATGTCTTTATCTTAAAAAATGATGGAGTTATAAGCATTTTAGTTAATTCCCGATAGAGCTGCTTTTTGGAAAAATCCGGATTTCCCCTCCCCCTCCCGGATTTGTCATCAAAAACCCGGACAAATCCAGGCAAATCTGGTCATATGGTCACCCTAACTAAGGGGGAAACTGCAGACGGGGGTATTGAACTGGGGTGTTATGGGGCAAATGGCGAAGCACAAGACAGCTTTTGCTATTAACATTGCAAATGCTTCTACGCTAGTGATTGCAGCGCAAACAGGGACTGACCTGTAAGGAAGGGCGTGGAGCTATGAGTTCTTTCCTTCCTCAGTTAGATGTGTCCCAGCATCATTGTGCTTTGTATTCCACCTCCCCACCCCCTGTCAGCAGCCATTTATGCTGCAGTAGAGGCATAACTGTGTCAATTCTAGACGGAATGGCTAGAGTCCGAGCAACATGCTTTCAGATGTTTGAGCAGAAGAACGTATCTCCAGCCCCTGAAAGGAGTGCTCCAGTGCTAAGTTCCAACCAGCCTGGAACAGGAGCCATGTAGCCCAGGCCTCATGGGGTGGGATAGGGTAGGAGGAGTTTCAGGGAGGGAAAAATAGAAAAAGGACACCTTCATGTCTTTCCCACCCTGTCCTGAACAACCTTCCTCTACTGTGTTATACAGCTATATATGGCGTTGGTTCTGGAGAGTGGGAAAGGGAGACTGTATCCTTCTGCTTTCTTCCTCCTGGACGAGGGAGGGGAGGTTTTCAACCTCCTGGCACACACACACACACACACACACACCTACCTCCAACATTAATCCCTCCTCACAGAGAGTTACTATCAACTGTGCAATCCAATCCCATCTTCTGCCCCCTCCCGTCTCCCCTCCTTCTGTCTCTTTCTGAGGTGGCGGGCTCAATTGATACCTCAACAAACCATGCAGTCCAGAAGCTCATAGATACTTGTTGTTAGGCTGTTTGGGGAAATTTTGAACAAAACCTCCCTCTTTCAATTAACAATTGTGCATACCTAGGAAAGGTCCCCCAAGTACCGTATTTCTTCTATTGTAAGACACCATCGATTGTAAGACGCACACTAATTTCAGTACCACCAACAGTAAAAAAAACCTAAGACACACCTGCAATTCTAAGATGCACCCCATTTTTAGAGATGTTTATATGGGGGGAAAAGTGTGTCGTAGAACTGAAGAAATAGGGTATGTCGAAACCACTATTGGGTGACCTTAGTTTGCTTCTAGATATGTACTCAACCATCTGAGTTGGCTGCAGTCAGTGCAGCTCTAGTTTAGGTGTCTGAAGCCCACCATCTTCCCAGTTTTGTGGGATCAATTTCAGTGGTTGGAGCCTGAGGACGGGGACAAGGTGCTTGCAGCAACGTGACCATCCATGTGACCTCTTGATTCTTGCCCTTCATGGCTAACAAGAGCTAGCTGCAAGTGGGGTACGACTGGTTCACGTTCCTTAAAATTATTTCAATGCTTCAGACAATTCTCTACCAAGAAATTAATATACAACTAAATAGAATATTGTGTAATATTAAAAAAATGCTGTGAGATATCTATCGTCCTATATAAAAGGAACTGCACACTTACGTTGAAAATGCATTGTTTTGATTTTCACACCGTATCCCTTTGCAGCGATTGGGTTCAGTTGTTTCATAATAGAAATATAGCTGGTTAAGTCCATTTGCAAAAGCTAGCAGCACAAGACAGTAGATGAAAAGAAACTTTAAAATGTCCAGTAACATTCTTCCAAGCGAGATCTGCAGTGGTCCCAGATGAGAATTTGCAGTGAATAATGAGATCAGGCGCAGAGAACTAAAAATGTTTGCAATAGCAAACAGTGCCTCGGCCACCAATGTCGGGTGCCACATATCCCAACTCTGTCTTGGGAGCAGCCCACTGTACTGAAAACAAAAGAGTTGAGTTAACATTAACAGAGTTTCCCCCCCTAATACAAAGATCATTTTTATCTTGCAATTAATTTTATTTTCATGGATTTCAATAAGACCCCAATCCTTCACTGAGCAATAGTTAGCTCTGGCAACTTTCATTTGCTGTTTCACAATTCTCTGAGAGACATATTATTTATTTATTTATTTATTTATTTATTTAAAACATTTGTGTCTCGCCCTATACCACCACGATCTCAGGGCGGCATACTGATATGTTCCAATGCTGTGTGCACTTCTGGGTATTCTATCTTAAAAAGGATAGCACATAGTTGAAAAAAGAGTTGAAGCACATTCCCTACAATGAAATGTAAAGCAGTTGTGCAACTGCTTGTGGAAGCATAATGCGCAACCACTTACAAAACAGAAAGATTCAGTGGAGCTCCGCTAGAAGTGTTTGAATTTGCGGAATGACACCATAGGATACTGCCCAAAACAATTAACTTATTAAATAACCAAAGCTAGACAATCTTTAAGATTCTCAAACTTACTTGCAAGGAGCAAGCATCACCCATGACGATGAGTAGATTACAAATTTCATAGGGAATGATTCTAATTCTTAAACTTGTGGAAACAGGGAAGATGCATCCTCTAGTCACGCATGGTGCTTGGACACACCTCTAGGGAAGAATTTTGACACTTAGGACATGACAGATCCAACAGAAATACAGAGGAAGATGGCCCACTGGCACCTTTCAACAACCCATAAGGGTGAAAATAAAAGGTGAGAACTGTGAACGATTTCCAATTTACACCTGGTACACAGAATCCCAGTCTGTATGCATGGAGGATGCCATCTATTTATTTATTTATTTATTTATTTATTTATTGCATTTCTATACCACCCAATAGCTGAAGCTCTCTGGGCAGTTCACAAAATTTTTTGGATGGTTCACAAAAAACGACAAGTGGATTCCTAAGAAATGGAGAAGGCACATAGGCACATTGATTATTTGCCATGACACTAAATGGAACATCCAAGTCAAGAAGCAATACAGCTCTGACTACAAGAAGGAAGGGACAAACAACCCTTTGGGGACTCCAATCAACTTCATAACCTGCTTATGAGCTGTTTGGAGGCCTCTGGTGGGCTGCTGTTGGAAATGCAATCCTGGACCGGATGGACCTTGGAAGTTGGAGTCATCACACGGTTACAGCAAAAATCAAAATCAAATCTATTTATGTATTTACTTATTAAATTTATGTACCACCCAACGGATAAAGGCACTAGCAACAGTTTACAGTCTTAAAAAATCCAAATTACAATTTTTATTCTAGGTATCTGTCCACTGGAAAACGTGCAAACATTCTGAGATGCAAAGTTTGTTTTAGTTATCAATTATTAACATAATTTTTGCAGTTATTTCATGTCATTATTGTACATAATTTCTCTGAATTTAAACTATTTGTATGAGGACGCAATTCAATCTGTCCACTCAATCCATTTACAAAGAATTCTACTGTGCTTGCCTTACTGCAGATTTCCTGCAAAAAAAATATTGCATTGGATTAATTTACTCTACACAGAATAAAACTAGAGACAGAAACGAAGAATGGGCAGAGACTTAGTGAACATATGAGCTTCAAAGGAGAAACATCATGTAAGATAATGACCAGAAATGTGAACATAGTTACTCACAGTAAAAAAGCACAGACAAGTACTGGGAAGACTCAGATCATTAATCTCTCTCCTCACCTCTTTGGCAAAAGAGGAAAAACGCAGGGAGAAACAAAGACAGAAATCCATGAAATGCAGAATATTATGTGTTGAAGAAGGCATGATCTCATTAAATTGAACTAAATTCTCCTTAATAGATTTATCTTATTGGACAACTTGACAGAACTTTTTTTGCATCCCACCTTTGTTTACAAAAGGCAAGACATCACATTTGGCTACTCACTGACACAAACCATGGCTTGGACGCCCTGAACACTGTGAAGTTCGCCATGGCTCAGGAGACAAATCAAATTGCTTTTCTCCTGCCTCAGTTCCTGCAGCAAGTGGTCACTTGTAAACAAGATGCTGCCTTTCAGCTCTCTGTATTATTCATAGGACACATTGACCAGGTTCGGACAATCTTTTCTTGCTCCATAAAAAAAACAAAACATGGCCTACATTATGCAAACAAGAACAAGCTCTCCTTGCCCTCTCCTTCTCCCCTTGGGCGTCAACTTCATCATTTCATTCCTGGCTTGTATTAAGCCAGATTTCCCCATTAT
Source organism: Elgaria multicarinata webbii (assembly GCF_023053635.1). NCBI lineage: Eukaryota > Metazoa > Chordata > Lepidosauria > Squamata > Anguidae > Elgaria > Elgaria multicarinata. Next base: position 907,239 of record NC_086173.1, read on the forward strand.
GTCCAAAGTGGGAGGAAACATCCCAAAACAGCCTGAGATCAGAAGAGGGGAGGGGTGCTTGGCCCTGATACTCATTCCTGGCTTCATGAACCATAGTTTATGACACTGTGAAAGGTCATCTGAACTTTGCCATTATGTCTGGAGAAATGACAAAAATAACAGGACCAGGCAAAAAATGGTTCTAATTTTGCCATATACTACTTCCTTTCAGTGAATGGCTGCTCTAAATAACTTCTGGTTGTTGGGTTGTGAAATAATATATACATATAAAACCCAAAATATTCACAAACCTACTACTTATTCAGGGCATTTATCTACATATGCAAATATGAAGTGGTCAACTGGGGAATGAAAATTCACTTATATTTGTGGTAGCCCTAATGTTTAAGCTACATAATTAGAGAAACATGATATATGAGCAGATTATTCTGTCCCAAGTGCAACTCTTCATGAAATGCCTGCAGATCTGTAGAGAGACAGAATGTTGCACCTGCTTCTTGGCAAAGTGGTGCTGAGAAGGTCAGTAGAGGCAGAAGGCAGGAAAAGGAAGCATAAACCTTTTCCTTGCCCACCACTTCTTCCTCCCAACTCTCCCTCCCAGTTCAGTTTCCAGGCAAATATTTGTAGGAGAAGCATGAGACTGACAGCCAGGTAGACACAAATTAGAGGTAGAACATGTACTTTTGCCCTAAGGTACTGAACGCGCTATGGGATTGAAAATGCCTCTTTGATCAAGAGACTGCCAAAGGACTACAGAAGAAACAGTTTTAAAGATCCCAGTAAATCACAGAACAAACCCAGAATTCTAGAATATTCGGGATTTGCAAATGGTGGCAACAAAGTACAACACCATCAGGTGTACTGCGATCTAAGCAGGCCTACGATAGCTTACTAGTGAATCACTTACAAGTCTAGAGTGGCTCCACATTAATTCAGTGGGACTAGTTATCTGGAGATTTTTGTGTTGTATTTGTTATAAAATTTGAACCCCTGGTTATTTATATCAGGTACTAAAATGAGTAGAAATGCCAAAAGCAAAACCTGCCTGGAATTTCATGTGAAGATAATGAAGCCAGCCAGAGCTAAAAATAATAATAATTGGAATGGGAATACATGTCTGTTATTTCAGGCTCTGTCATCTCAGACTCTGATTACAGAATGGAAGTGTCTGGAAAGTGAAGCGATGATTATTTTCTCTAGTTAATTGCAGTTCAAAATGAATAGTAAGTGGACAATCAAAAATGCACTGAATGGTTTTGAAACCAAATGAAGGAATCTGTTGCTTTGCCTAGCAGGCCATTCTGCCCAAGACGACTGAACACAATAATATCTGGCATCCATCACGCTAAGCAGCAAAAGAAACAAATGAAAGGCAGCTGGAAACATATTGCAGTAAAGTTGTCATTAGTGAAGTCAGTGCAAATACGAAGATAAACAACCCTATCTACAAACGTGTGTTGTGAGTGGAAGATGGAAGGTTCACAAAGTCCACCCCCCTGAGAGTACAAATGAGTGGGAAAGCATGGGGAATTCTCATCACTTTTATAGACACTTTTTGGCTTCCCTCAAAATTCCTTAGACATTTACTTGAGAAGGAATCTCTAAATTCACACTGAACTTTTACTTTAGGAAGAACTGGTAGCAACCAAGGGATTCGCAAACCCTTCCCAACCCACAGCTATGAAACATTGCTAGTCAAAACTCTAAACAGAGGTAGGAGGATCTGTCAGATTTGCCATTCAATTTTATTCTAGGGAAAATTTAGAACCAACTCTAACATTCAGCTGTTGTTTGACTTCTATATGACAAATTACTGTTAAAAATGGGTGGGTCGCCCGCCAGTTACTGAGCTGGGGAGAAGATAGCCAAGCACCCTCCTTGTCCTGTCTAGCAGTACTTCAAACTCAGCTGCCTGTGATACGGGTTTTTTACCCAAGTTATGACCCTAACTTCTTTTATCATACCAATATATTAACATGCAACATTTCATGGGTGAAAACAGGGGCCCTCCTGTGCACAAGACCCTGGGTAGCCCCTATGGCTTCCCCCCTTAGGTGTGGGCTAGTTAGTAAAAACGAAAATAATGAGAATCGTCAACTGATTGCCTGTTCTGAGATAAGAGGAGGGCTGAATGGGAAAAAAACCCTCCATGGTTTTAGTATTTTTATATTAGATCCATATTAAATGAGCATCTTAAAGTTAATCAATAATTAAGAGAGTCAACAGACTTTGAAAAGGTAGTTATAAAATACGGAATACCTATTATCAAAATTTTGCACTTTACATTTAAAATAAGATATCCTGAACAAGTTAAAAGATGTTATCGTTAAATGGGCACAAAATACAGAGGGGAAATGTCCTTGTTGAAATCTTGGGAAAGCTGTGGAATAGGGCTCATAGATTATCTTTAAATATGGGGAATAATTGAGAACTCTTTTTAAAAAAACCCCACGATAGTCCAGTTTGCACATAACAAAAAGTCACCGTGGACCAATTTTCCTGCAGAAGTTCTTATTGCGGCACTGGCCACCATTTTGAAAATTCAAGCCTGGTGAGGGTGAATTGTTGGGGTGATTAACAAGCCACCCACAACCTTAAAGCAGGCTACAGTTTCTGGGTGGTTTGTTAACCGCCCCAGCAATTCAGTCTTCCCAGGTTTGGCCGTAACGACAAGCTGTGGTGCGGGCCCTCCGCAGCTTGGCTTTTTAAAATGCAAAACAGCAGCCCCTGCAGGGAAATTCACCCATGATGGCTTGGTGATATATGTGAATCAGGTCAATGACAAGAAGGTACATTACACCAGTATTAATAAATAAAATAAATTATAATGATCTATCTACTTGTTGGAAATGTAAAGAAGAGAGAGGAGATTTCTATCATATATGGTAGGAATGTCACCTAGCAAAGGGGAAGTGGAAAACAGAATAATTTAGAGAGCAATCCTATGAGCCCTAGACAGCATTTGGGGTGCCATAGGATGCTGGAGATCTCTTCCTCTGTGCCCGTAGACAGAGCTACGAGCATAGAAAAAGAGTTCCGATCATGGACTCCAACCTTGTAAGAGAACTCAAACAGGGAGAAAATGGTGCATGTTGGTGGGCCAGGAGGTGAGAGGAGTGGAGAGGAGAGGCAGGGATATGCCATATCCTATGGCCTCTTAGGCCTTTTCTACACCTATGGGTGTAGCGGGCCAGAGAGGGGGCAATCCTGGACTTACCTACTTCCGGGATCGTCGCCCTGAGTCTACATGGCCACGTGACATCATGGATAGGAGTAGGGACGTTGCGTGCGTTGCAAGTGCCATTTTTTTTAAAGGAAAAGGAGCTGGAGCACAATCGCGCTCCAGCGAAAGATAAGGTAAAAAAGAAGAAGCCCCGACCCTGCTCCCCACCCCACCCCACCCCCTAGGGCCCTGGTCTCCCCTGTCTCGGCTCCTTCCCTCTGATTACCCTCGCTACTCGCAGGGGGAGGGAAGAAGCCGGGATGGGCAGACACACATCTCCCGCAGTCTCGGGATGATCCCAGGGAGTACTTATCCCTGGGAAAACCTGCGCTCGTCCCTCCTGCCCCTAGGAGACCCTGTGCATCATTTGGATGCATAGGGACTTGGCCCTGACCAGCCTGCATTTTCGTGCTGATGTAGAAACAGCCTTTGTCTCCTCCCACCCATCTTTGAAATGGAGCAATGGAGGCAAAATTACTTCTGTCCTCCTCTCATCCTGCCTTGCTCTTGCTGGCAGGACATAGGATAGGCAAAGGACCCTGAACTCAGAGCCCCTGTCTATCAGGAGTGTTACCCTAAGGACGCAATCTAATCTGATCCACGCTGGGTATTCCTAAGCCTCCAATGCAATACACCTCCTGGTGCATTTTAGCTAGACAGGAGCAGGCAGGCAATGGCTGGGGATGCCTCATAGCCCCACATACCCAATGTCTTCCCCTCCCTGCACCCTGTCAACACATCTTTTCTCCCTCTACGAGTTTGCATTTGCTGTCTAGGGGGCATAAGACTGCTCTCTTAATGACAAGGGTTTTAGAATTTGAAATCCTACTTGAACTAGTATGTGTTAAACTAAAACTACATGGATGCTTTTGCTGATCAGATATATCGAAAACTAGTTTCTTATAGAATCTTGTATGTCAACAAATGGAGATCATTAATTATACCTACTATGAGTGAATGGAATGAAAAATGTGGGATTTTGTTCTTATGATTAGTTTTACACAATATATGAGAACAAAATTAAAAAAGTCAGTGACAGGACAATGTTAGAATAAATTGACCCCATTTATTAATTATTGCAAAGTTAGTACCTGGTTTTTATTTTATTTTAAAAAATAATGTCAATGGGATATAGTTTAAATTAGGCATATTGTTTGCTATTATTAAAAATTGCCAGAAGAGATTAAGAAAGTGATTAATATTTTTCAATTGTATTTTATATTGTATTTTATATTATGTTTTTATACTGTTTGTTTTATATTTTGAATGGTTTTAATTTTTGTGAACCGCCCAGGGAGCTTCAGCTATTGGGAGGTATAAAAATGCAAATAATAATAATAATAATAATAATAATAATAATAATTCTGAAACTAATTCTATCAGATTGCATATTGTTAAAAACTAATTTGTTGTTGTTGTTGTTATTGTGAAACTCTTTTTTTGCTTGCTTTTGCTTTTATTTATTTATTTATTTATTTAAGGAAAATGATGAGGACCAAGGACATTGGCAGAATGCTTATTGCCCCAGGTCAGGACACAGAAAATTGGCGTGGTCCAGGCCAAACAGGGTTAATTGAAGGGTAAGTGCGCCCTAAAATCTCTTCCAAAACTCTAATTCAAAAGGGAATTCCCCCCAACACACATAAACCTACAACTTTTGCTTAGAAAATTCCTTTATCCCTGTGCTCCTACTCACTGCAATGAAAGATATTAACCAACAGTAAAAGTCAACATAAAGAGAAAGAATTCATAATAACAGAATCATATGCAAAGTAAATGTCATGTATCTAACATGTTAACAATATGAATATATTTGTGTGCGTCAATTACCTTTGAAAATGCAACAATTTTCAAAGATATCGTTGCTAGGTATAATGAGTTCATTACGAAATCCATCAAGTTCCACCAGTCATGAATATAATCCTGCAGGCCGCCATCCCACATTTGTTTAATTTCACCCCAGATAAACCCTGCAAATATAAAAAGGAGACATGCTTCAATACAACAATAATAACAAGGATTACTATGACTTCAACCTTCTCTTCCAGTATTTTTTTCAGGTTTGGTTTGTGCCCCCCTGAAGACACTGGAGTGGAGCACACCCTATAGGACTTTCTCCAGCGTGGGGCTGGCAGAAGTGGATGGGAGCTGCAACCACAGCAGTGGCTGCAGGTGCATCCATCCCACGGATCGCAGCCTAAAGGCCCAGAGTTCAGCAGAACGGGCTGTGAATTCTGACTAAGGAAACAATTTGGACATTACTTAGAACTGAGGGCCTGTCTACACCATGCCTTATCCTGGAGATCGTCCCGGGATCATCCCTGTGCGCCACATGACGCACAGGGATCCCAGGGGCAGGAAGGAATGATCCCTCCATTTCTCTGGGATAACTGGGACAGCTTTTAGACTGATTTTTCCCACGGTCTTGGGATCATCCCAAGACTGCGGGAGGTGTGGGCAGCTGTCCCGGTTTCATCCCAGCTCCTCGCAAGTAAACATGAGGAGCCAGGAACCGGGCATGGGGCATGGAGTCTTCAGGTGCTCCGTGACCATCAGGGGTGGGGTGAGGGAGCAGGTGCCGGTTTGTTTCCTGCCCCTACCTTTGGCGGAGGAGCACCTGTGCACTCCTCTCCTGTTTGTTTTTTAAATGCAGCCACGCCATCCTTTTGGGACGATGCACGGCCGTCTGGACACCCAGGGAGGATTGCGGAAGCTGCTAAGTCTGCGATCCTCCCCCTACACCCTTGTGGTGTAGACATGCCCTGAGTGGCATCAGTGAGTGGCCTCTTTCCTTGCAGGGTGCTGCTCACTTGCTATCTGAGTGGGACTTGACAGAGACAGCATTCGCTTACCTCAAATGAAATTTATTTTTGTGGGGGCGGGGGAGAGAAGTCTTTTATGACCGTAGACGGTCGCTATCAATGCCTTCTTTTCTACGGCATAACTGATTTAGCACATTCTGGGAAATGGTTAATTGGAAGCACTTATCAGATTTCATGCATATAGGTACTTTGCTGGGACAACTCAGGCTGCGAAGTAACCTTTATATTGTGTCTTACTTGCACTTGAAAATAATAATTCTAGGGCAAAGGAGGGCAACTTATACACCTCTAGCTGTTGTTGGACTGCAACTCCCATTGTCTCTCAGCATTGGTTATGCTGGAAGGGGCTTGTGGGAGCTGAATCTGAAGCACAACAATTTGCTCAACCCAAGTTGCTCAAAAAGACCCTTTTAAGGCACTGTGTTACACTGTTATATTGAAGATGCGCCAGCTAGGGAGCTATGGGAAATGGCAGAAGCCTCCCTATATTGGCAGCAACCTAGAATGCATCGCTAATACTTGAATACTTCCAATGCGCCCGCAGAATGGCCAAAACAGGGCAGAATCATGGGTGGGATGTGGGCATTACAGAGGAAGAACATAACGCTGTATACGCCATCCCTTCAATCCACAGCTACACCACTATTGACAGTGCAGCGTTACACCAGCCTTAGACCTGGTGCAAGAAATATCCTTCCTGTTAACTCTAGTGGAAGGAAGTAGATTAAAAGTAGCAGCTCCAATGTCAACAACCACCCTGGCCATCTTGCCAAGACAGAGCATAAAATACCAAAAGGAACAGAAGAAATAGAAAGGGAGACAGAGTCTCACTATATAATAAAAATACATATCCATGCATAGAAATACAAGAGGATGAGCCTGGTAGTCCCATCGAGAGCATCTGGATTAAAATAAATGGGGCAAGGAATAAAAGGAACATGATAATTGGGGTCCACTACCGACCACCCAATCAAGGCGAAGGCAAGGATGAAACTTTTGAAAAGCAAATTGCCAGTGTTTCAAGGAAGTCTGATGTAGTAGTGATGGGGGACTTCAATTACCCCGATATCTGTTGGGAGACAAATTCTGCCCAAAGTGCCCTCTCCAAGAAATTCCTGACATGTGTGGCTGAGTGTAGCCATACACGTACTCTGGATTTTAGGAAAGCTAACTTTAATAAACTCAGAACTATGGTAAGTAAGGTCCCATGGCAAGTGACCCTAATGAGAAAGGGAGTCCAAGATGGGTGGGAGTATTTAAAAAAGGAAATCTTAAAGGCACAATTACAAACAATACTGACAAGGAAAAAAGATAGAAGACAACAGGTGTGTGTATAGTAAAAGACAGAGGAAAGAAATGGTGGTTAATGAGGATGGTGCTTAATGAGGATAATGAATTTATAACATACAACAAAGAAAAAGGGCAAAGTGCTTAATTCCTACTTTGGCCCAGTCTTCTCCCAAAAGCGGGTCTATGACTCCCCTGGCAAAGGTGAAGTACAAGCTGAAGGGGAAAGATTGAGATTGATCAACAAATGGTCAAGGAACACCTAATTTCTTTGAACAAGTTCAGATCTCCAGGTCCTAGAGTAATACAGGAGCTGGCAGAAGAACTCCCAGAAGAACCACTGTCTATTATCCTTGCAAAATCATAGAAGACAGGTAAAATTCCAGATGACTGGAGGAGGACTAATGTTGTCCCTATCTTCAAAAAGGGCAAAAAGGAGGAACCTGGGAACTATAGACCAGTTAGTCTGACATCAGTCCATGGGAAATTTTTGGAGCAGATTATAAAGAAGTCAGTCTGTAAACACCTTGAAAACAATGCAGTGATTACAAGAAGCCAGCATGAATTTGTCAAGAACAAATCCTGTCAGACTAATCTGATCTCATTGTTTGATCACGTAACCTCTCTTGTGGACTGTGAGAATGCTGTGGACATAATATATCTTGACTTCAGCAAAGCTTTTGACAAAGTACCACATAACATTCTGATCAGCAAACTAGTTAAAAGTGGGCTGGATGGAACAACTATTAGGTGGATCCACAGTTGGCTACAGAACCAGACTCAAAGAGTGCTTATCAACGGTACCTTCTCAAACTGGTGGGAGGTAACAAGAGGGGTATCGCAGGGCTCAGCCCTGGGCCCTGGGCTCTTATTAATGTCAAGTCATTAATTTTTTATTAATGACTTGAATAAGGGAATGCTGATCAAATTTGCAGATGACACAAAATTGGGTGGGATAGCTAATGCCATGGAAAACAGAAGCAAACTTCAAAGTGATCTTGATAGGCTGGAGTGCTGGGCTGAAAACAATAGAATGAAATTTAATAGAGATAAATGCAAAGTTCTACACCTAGGAAATAGAAACCCAATGCACAGTTACAAGATGGGGGAATACTTGGCTCAGCAATACTACAAACGAGAAGGGTCTTGGAATTGTTGTAGATCACAAGCTGAATATGAGCCAACAGTGTGATGTGGCTGCAAAAAAAGCAAATGCTATTTTGGGCTGCATTAATAGAAGTATAGCTTCCAAATCGCACGAGATACTAGTTCCTCTCTATTTGGCCTGGTTAGGCCTCATCTTGAGTATTGCAACAAGTTCTGGGCTCCACAATTCAAGAAGGACGCAGACAAGCTGGAGCGTGTTCAGAGGAGGGCAACCAGGATGATCAGGGGTCTGGAAACATAGCCCTGTGAAGAGAGACTGAAAGAATTGGGCAGGTTTAGCCTGGAGGAGAGAAGATTGAGGGGAGACATGAGAGCACTCTTCAAATACTTAAAAGGTTGTCACACAGAGGAGGGCGAAGATCTCTTCTCTATCATCCCAGAGACTAATTATTAGGACACAGACTAATGGGCTCAACTTACAGGAAGCCGGATTCCAGCGGGACATCAGGAAAACCTTCCTGACTGTTAGATCACTGTGACAATGGAACCAATGACTTAGGGAGGTCATGGGCTCTCCCACACTTCAGGCATTCAAGAGGCAGCTGGACAGCTATCTGTCAGGGATGCTTTAAGGTGGATTCCTGTATTGAGCAGGGGGTTGGACTTGCTGGCCTTATAGGCAACCAGGATGATCAGGGGTCTGAAAACAAAGCCCTATGAAGAGAGACTGAAACAACTGGGCATGTTTATCCTGGAGAAGAGAAGATTGTCACACAGAGGAGGGCCAGGATCTCTTCTCGATCCTCCCAGAGTGCAGGGCATGGAATAATGGGCTCAAGTTAAAGGAAGCCAGATTCCAGCTGAACATCAGGAAAACCTTCCTGACTGTTAGAGCAGCACGACAATGGAACCAGTTACCTAGGGAGGTTGTGGGCTCTCCCACACTAGAGGCCTTCAAGAGGCAGCTGGACAACCACCTGTGTCAGGGATGCTTTAGGGTGGATTCCTGCATTGAGCAGGGGGTTGGACTCGATGGCCTTGTAGGCCGCTTCCAACTCTGCGATTCTATGATTCTATGATTCTACTATTCTATGATTCTATTATCTTTCTGGCCCCTTGTCTTACACACCTGTAGCTCAGGTTGTAATTAAAAACTTCCAAGGAAGAGCACGGCCTTAACGTGACCTAAGGTTTATCCCGGGATCGTCCCGGGGTCATCCCTGTTCATGTAAATGACACACAGGATATCCCAGGAGCAGGCAGGGACGACCCCGGGATAAACCTTAGGTCTAGCTAAGGCCTCTATTTCACCCAAAGGTGAATCCTTGGCCTCACAATGCAGATAGCTACTTGAGCACATTACCAACATTTCTCTTCCTAGAAACCTAAGTGGAACACTGCCTCTGTTCTCCAGGTATAACCAGACAAGAGCAAATTCAATTTTAGCATTTCTGTAAACCGCCCAGAGAGCCCTGGCTATGGGAGCGGTATATAAGTGAAATAAATAAATAAATAAATAAATAAATTCCACTCCAACAATTTGGAGTGGCAGGATAGAACTCCTGTGCATACAGCATAAGCCGTCATGATACAGAGTATTGCCAGATCATTTTGCATTATTGGGGAGTGGAGGGCAATGCAAACTTGTAACATGGTTCCCTTCCCACAAACGTAACAAAATTGATTGTTTTTTAATTTCTATTTCAGTTCTGGAGTTATACCATGGCCCATACTGGGCTTTTCTATCATGACCCGAAACACCCCTCCCCTTTTGCTATTTTTTTTTAACATAATATGATTCAGCCTGAAGAAAAATTCTACAAATCTTGCTGACTATTTTATAAGGTTTTGGTTGGCTGTAACTCCTCATAAAGGTATCCTGACAATGTTTTCATGTTTTCCCCTTATTGTTCTAGTGGAAGAATATGGGTGCAAACATTATATAAATAAGACCTGTTCACTTCAAAGCTTTATTGTAATTTCAAAATCATTCATTATCTTTCCAAAGTCAATCTCCCTTGTACGTTCACATTCAGTAGACACAGTAGCTGGATGGCTTGGCTGTTCTTTACCCCATGATGAGTGCTAGGTTGCTGAAACTTCTTTCAGTCTCTGCTGGTGTACAAAACCTCCCTAGGGTGTGACAGCGATTTTCCAGCAGTCTAAATCACATGGACAGCCCCACCCATTCAGAAAGTCATCCTTTCCACACAGAGCATAAACAATGCTCAAATGCCTGCTCTCTTCATAGAATCCCAGGAACTGTAGTTCTGTGATAGGGCTAGGTTCTCTAACAGAGAATCTCAAAACTCTCATCAAATCATAGATTCTTAGGGGAAGCTATGACTGGTAAGGCTATGAAACCAATTTAAAGTTGTAATGTAGACAGGGACATGTGAAGTAACATCTGAAGAAGAGACAATGATCTGTCTTGGGCTGTTCGTTGTGCTTCTCTGAGAACAAATCATCATTGTTTGTTTGAATACATCGTTAAGTAAATTTTCGGATGTGTCAGGTTGATTAACAGCAACCCCAGCTGTCAAATGTCAGCTATTATATTTTTTTAAAGGTCAACTCTTTTTAATTGGACTCAACAGATATACTTATTGGAAATGTGTCCCTATGGTCCTACTGAGACAATTTCCATAAAACATTTTACTGCATGATTATAACATACAACCTGCATTGTTTAAAATGATCCTATCACAGATTTGGATAACTTTTGCTTCTGCAGAACACATAAAATAAAAGTGCAGAATTGTTTGAATAAGCAATGGACCAGACCTATGACTAGACTTGAATTCTTCCTTTCCTTCTTGCGGATTTTTTGTCAATGGCAACTCAGTGCTTGTCAACCAGTTCAGAAGAAACAAACACATCCTTTGCCTCAAAGCAAAAGGCAGCCACCGGCTTGGAAGCTCTAACTGGCGTCAACGGAGCTTCAAAAGCTCCACATCATTATATTTTATGGTTTTAATTATGCACTGCCCAGAGCGCCTCGGCTAATGGGCAGTATAAACATGTATTAAATAAATAAAAGAAATAAAACTATGCCACGCTTACCCAACCTGGATTACCAGTTGGATTACCAATGGCCAATGCTGGCAGGGAATGATGGCAGTTGCCTCTGAAGGGCGCTCAAGGTTGCGGACGGTGTGGCATTATGCAGCAGCCCAGTGGTCCTTTCCTCTGTGTGGAGGAGTCTGCTTTCCCTTCCAGTTCTTTTTTCAGCACAAAATCACTACATTAACTTTTCACCCGTGGGGTGTGAATTTGCTGTTCTTTCTGTGTGCATTTTCCATTCATGTGCACTAGAGGCAAGATGCAACTCACACTAACAACATCCCACAAAGGCAGTAAAGAAAGACAAACTAAGGACAGTGAAGTAGGACATCTCCCAGAAAATGGGGCCTGTCCTTGGTAAATGGAGATGGTTGAGTGTACATGGTGACAGGGACAAGGAAGAGTCCAATATATTTTCTGACAATAAATCAGTCAACTACGTAGTTCCTAGCTGCTCTCTCCCCAAAGTAGAGGGCATGTAAACTTTTTGCTATTCCTGCTTTTCTTTGGTGGGAGGACATTGGGGAGGTAGAGTTTCTGGTTGCCATTTTTTTCCTTATGGATTTTTAAAAAACAGTCAGACCTTCTCCAACGTTTAAAATTAAAAGCTCTGACCTCTGGAGCAAGTCCTCTGATTGTCACCATGTTTCCCCACTCCCAGCAAGCCTTGGTTTGCTGGGAGTGGGGGAAGATGATGATAGCTGCTGTAGCTATAATTTTAAACACAGGAGGGGGCAGGGGCAGAGGAGGAAATGTCCCCCAGGCTGCCCCTCTCACAGGTAGTGGTTTTAAAATATTTTAAAAAGAAAAATAATAGCTGCTGCCCTGAAATGGTGAAGCCACTTCACCCCTAAATGGCCACCTGTATTTTGTGGGTCTCTTCCCCACACCCTGCTCCCAGTGTGCCTCATCTTGGGGGTAAACTTCAAAACCAGGGGGAAATGAACTCAGCCCCAAAATAAATAACGATAAATTCATGGAAATTGACAGATGCTGACAGTCACATCCGAATCTTCAGCAATCCCAGATGAGTTTTGCGACTGCCAGCCCTAAGTGATGTACAGTATGTGATCATGTGCCCACTTGACAGACTTACAGAGATCTGAGTGCTGAGTTTCTCATTTAAGTGACTGTGAACGATCAGAGCTGTCTCTCTGAGTTTTTGTACGTTCATAAAATGCATCTGTGCTTATCAACAGTCAGATGTTGACATTGAGCATATTTTGGACAGTTGCCGTAACTGTAGTGTGTTATGTTATTTCCCATCATGTCTTAAGAGGGAAAAACTGCTTGTTTACACCACTTTCCTCCTCCCTTTTAAAAATAACCTTAATTTGAATTGATCTACTATTACCTTAGATCAGGGAAGGGGGGAGCCTCTGCCCCCCCATGAGTCCCCCTAACTGGCCTGCAAACATCTGCCAACATCTGCCTCTTTGAGAGGTCCCACCCCTCTGTCCAAGCAAAAGTTCTTTTCTCTGATTCGCAGCTGATTAGAGAGGAACCCTTTCCCCTGTGCCAAAACTGCTAGAGGGGGGAGTGTTCTTCTCTGATCTGCTGATCAGAGATGAGCCCTTTTCTCTTCTCAGTGCTGAGAAAGGGAGCCTGACCCCTTCCCCCACTCACGCCTTGTCTTATCGTTCCCATTGAGAGAAGTTTATGCACTTCTTTAGTGCTGCATTAATTCGGTTCTCTGATGTAGTGTAACTCCGAAGCTGTGCAGCTGCAGACTTGTGAATAAGGAGCTGCGTTAATTCAATTGTCTGATGTGGTATTAGCTCCGAAGCTGTGCAGCTCCAGAGTTGCTAACAGGGAGCTGCATTAATTCGGTTCTCTGATGTTTTGTTAGCTCTGAAGCTGCACAGCTCTGGAGTTGGGAGCTGCGTTAATTCAGTTCTCTGATGTAGTGCTAACTCTGAAACTGGGGCTGGTGCGATACACTTCAGGGTGGACCTTATTTGCGCTGGTGGGGTGCTCTCATGGGGAGCCAGCATTGTGGTTTAGTTACTGCCTATTCCCATTCTTAAAACTATAGTGGCAAGGGGAGCCTGGACAGCGGCAGGTAACAAGCCTCTCTCATTGATGACTTTGGTTCTACTCCGCTGCCCTCCCGCACCCAGAAGTATGTTTTTATGGCACAGAAAAGCCAGGTTTTAGGGGGCGGCTGGCTCAACCATGTAACATGGATGGAGCAGAGCTGATTTCAGCATACTGTGGAGAATAACAACGATGCTAGTTTAGAAGGAGAATTCTGATCTGTTCCAGTGCTCTGCTTCACATTTCATTTGGAAGGATGCCGGCAATTATTGAATAATTCTACAATTTGACTGTATTTGCTTTACTAATAGATTTACCCAGGACCCACGGTAATATCATCCACTCGACGATAGTAGGCGGAGGCCCCTGCATGTTAAGATCAGACCTGTCAATGTGTTGAGAGGCAAGCAACAGGAGGAACAAGAAAGTCAAGTAGGATGCCGTATGGCAGATAAATTTGATGAACGGTTTCCTGATGAACAGCCCCAGCGGGCTCTTGGGAGCTATCATGTAGCAGACAGAGAAGACGGGGAAAAGGAATCCAACGATGACGCAAGTCAACATCTTCACAGCCCAGTGACGCCTCCTCCAGCCTGGGAACTCATCGTACCAGCGAGAGGCAAGGAGTTGTTGGCAGTTTGGTTGGGCAACAAACTAAAGAAAAAGAAAAAGAAAAGTCAACTTCCTTCCATCTTGTACATCATTATCTATTGCAGCCTTTTCCAAACTGATGCCCTCCAAGTGTTTTAGAGCACAATTTCTTTCATTTCCAACCAGCATGGCCATGGGCTGAGGATGGTCAAGCTGGCTGGGAATGATGGGAGTTGCAGTCCAACACATTTGGAGGGCACCAGGTTGGGTAAGGCTGATACAGTGTATAATTTTAGCAGGTGCAATGCAGCTTTGCTCACCAGCTGAGTGAGAAGCTAAAATTCCCTGTATGGCAAACTGAAATGGTCCCCTTTTATGCACAAATATTAAAAGTGCAAGAACCTTGTCCTCCATGGAATCTGGTCAAGATATTAAGAGAGGACCGTGTCCTAGCGGTGTTGGATTCATCATAGTAATACAGTAATGGGAACATCCATATCTGGAGTCTAGGCTCCAGTCTAGGACCTGCACAGCCTCACCTGATTCAGTTGTCACAGGGAGATAGAGCTGCGTATCATCAGCATATTGATGGCATTTAGCTCCAAATCCCCTAATGGCCTCTCCCAGCAGCTTCATATAGATGTTAAATAACACTGGGGACAAGCAGCACCCCATAGCTTAATTGCCAAGGGGCTGAGGAATGGTCACCCTATGTTACTCTCTGAAAACGACCCCGTAGGTAGGACCACAGTAGCACAGTGCCTCCGATACCCATCCCATGGAGTCAATCCAGGAGGATACCATGCTTGATGGTTTCAAAAGCCGATGAGAGATGGTATCAAAAGCTGATTTGTCCTGGATCTCCCATCAACCAGCTTCATGGGATGTTCCCTGGTTCTAGTATTTTGAGAGAGGGAGAAAAACATCTCCCTTTCCACCTTCTCCATACCATGCCTAATTTTGTACACCTCCATCATGTCTCCCCTTAGCCTCCTTTTTTCCAAGCTAAACAATCCTAGTTGATGTAACCCACCCTCATTGGGGAGATGCTCCAACCCCTTAATCATTTTAGTTGCCCTTTTCTGCACTTTTTCCAGCTCTATAATATCCTTTTTTAGGTGTGGTGACCAGAACTGTACACAGTATTCTAAGTGTGGTCGCACCATAGATTTGTATAAGAGCAGTACAATACTGGCCGTTTTATTTTCAATTCCTTTTCTTATAATGCCTAACATGGAGTTTGCCTTCTTTACACTGGGTGGACATTTTCATCGAACTTTTCCACCACAATCCCAAGATCTCTTTCTTGTTTGGTCACAGCCAGCTCAGATCCATTAGTTTATACTTGAAGTTTTTGGGGTGGTTTTTTTATTTATTATTATTTATTTATTTTATTTATTATTATTTATTTATTTAGAATATTTCTATACCGCTCCCCATTGAAAAATTTTGATTACAAATTAGTGGGACAAGACTTGCCTTTGCGGAAGCTGTGTAGATTCTTCTTCAGCTGGACATGCCATTTATCCTGGGGTCAGCTTGTGGTCAACCAGGGACGACCTCTTAGTTGTCCTGGGATAAATGGCACTCCACTTATCCCAATTTTCCCCACAGTCCAGGGATGACCCTGGGAAAAAACATGCCTTTCTTGTTTATCTCCCTCAAACACACACACTGGCTTTATGAGCAAATGCAAAGAGGAAGCAAATACAAACCCACAGAATTCTCTCCAAATGAGTCCCAAGCATCCTAAGAGCTCCATCAAACGTACTCCCCACTCTCCCACTTTGAGTCCGTGGTTTCCCCCTTCGTTTCTTTAGCGAGTTGAGCACTGGGCACTTTCATGTCTGTGTGTTGTTGCGTTATTTCAGCTCATGTGTGTGTGTGTGTGTGTGTGTGTGTGTATATATATATGTGTGTGTGTGTATATTATATATTTCTGTGCAAACACAATAGTACAGCAGCCTGAAACTGCGTAATTAAGGTAAAACAACACACTTTGCTTTCCCCATAGTTCATATTAAACAATATAAATAAAGGGAAAGAATTTCAATTAGCTTTTGGAGAAGTTTGTGGTCAATGTTGGCATGGCATTGGGAAGCCGATGCTGTTCTGGTCAGGAAACATAGACATGCCTACTCAGGAGTAAGAACCATAGAGTTCAACGGGACCGAATCTGGGCATGGGTGGGGGAGCCCTCACTCACTTTCTTTGCAGGGTGTTTGCAGGGTGTTTGGGCGCCCTCCCTCCCTCCCCCTTCACAGTTGAGTGGAGAACCACCATCCCTCCTCTTTTGCCAGGGAGAGTGAGACCCCCCCCCTTCGACACACACGCCCCAACAAAAAACGGGATAGCGCAAGGACAGCAATGCACGGGATGGCGGAGTGGCTTTATTGCACACTAAGGGCAAAATGGACTTTCCCTGTTCCAAGGACACGCTGCAAAAAACATATACCAGGCATGGCAAGAGTGCAGTGGAACTCTAAGTGGAATTCCAACGAACCCTTATCAATTTGGCTGTTGTAAGAACATCCCAGCATTTTAACAGTCTATAAATAAATTTTAACTTGGTGTTTTAAAGTTGTAATTTTGCATTGCTGCTGTTTTTATCTGGTTGAGCTTTTATATTGTATTTTATATTATGGTTTTATACTGTTGTTTTATACTTTGAATGTTTTTAATTTTTGTGAACCGCCCAGAGAGCTCCGGCTATTGGGCGGTATAGAAATGCAATAAATAAATAAATAAATAAATAATGCTCAGTTATTATTCCCATCACCCTTAATCCCCTTAATCCAGGAGACCATTTTACAAGGCAAACTTGTAATTTCAAACCTAGTTTGTTCTTATGAAAGTATTGGACAAGTGTGGGTGATCGAAGAAGAACACAAGATGGAAACCTTCCAAGATGACTCCACACTTTATTATTATTTTTTCAAAGTGATACCAAGTGTCCGATTTCTGTATCTTTACTTACTTCTTATTACATCATCAGGATACATTTAGATGTATCAACTGTTTGAAGCAAGGCATGAATTTAAACAGTTAGTGAACAGAAAATGCTCCTGCCCTTCTAATGGTCTTGATGATCTACTAAGCAACATTATTTGAGATGAAAAAACAGCTAGCACCACGGCTGGGTCTCTGATGTACTGCAATATTTAATTTTCTTATATCACTAGATCCTAATCATCTATTATATTCAATCAATTTTTTAAAAAGAGAGACAATTATTTATTTATTTACAATATTTATATACTGCTCCGCATTGAAAATTTCAATGCAGAACAAAAGACCTCAGCAGCAATTTATCTCATTTGAAGTGTATATTGTCTATCCCCAACTATTATGTCACACAGTTCTGCACACTTACCTCTTTCTGACGGTACTTAATTGCCAGTTTCAATCTAGCCAGATCATTACCACTCTGTTCCTCTATTAGGTTGTTATCATCTCTGTAGTTAAGAATAATTTCCAGTTCCCTAGAACTCCGTGTCTGATCCAAGAGATCTTTTGCAAATTGCTTACATTGCTGTGACAGTTCTTCATATTCAGATTTAAACTCATTTTCCACTTTGCTCAGTTCCTGAAGTTCCCAGCTTAACTGGAAAGCAGTAAGAAAAGGATCCTCACTTGACAGGGCAATCAATGATGGGCTTGCAAGAGCTCTGTAGATATTTAGCCTGGATCGGGAATGGCGGAGGCTGTCCACATCCGAGCTGGAGACGCACTCCACACAGTTACAACGAACTTCATGTGGTCTGGGGACTGAAACACCCTTCTGTACTAAAAGTTTTATGATCTCATAATTGTTTGTATGGGCAGCCAGGATAATGGGTGTAATGTCTGGTGTAAATTCTGAGAACTGCTTATCCAGAAGTATGGGTGGCACCTGTGGGGGGGAATGAAATACAATTAGATTGGATAATCTTATCTATAGCTCAACGGCAAGAGACCAATTATATGAGGCATCTTCGTGTGCTGAACCAAAGGATGCTTTGAGAGAGTACAACCCCATCCAGAACAGCATGAACACCATTGGCCTGGATAGATGAACCACCCTTGAACAGCATCTCCATCTTATCTGGAATGAGCTTCAGTTTATTAGCTCTCATGCTATCCATTATCAAGTCCAGGCCTGGATTCAGCACTTCCATCACATTACCTGAATCTCATGAAAATGGGAAATAGAGTTGGGTGTTATCTGTATGCTGTGACACCTCAACCCAAATCTACCCTGTAACTCGGGTTCTTGGTCACATGAACCATACATAAGTGTCTTCTTTGCACACATCCACAATCAGATGTGTGGACACTGGAAACGGGGCAGGCAGGGTGTGTGTGTGTGTGTGTGTGTGTGTGTGTGTGTGAGGAAACATGGTCCTGCTTCCCTTCCACATGTAGGGCTAACATCTACAAAAAGCGATTATGGATGGAGAAACTATCCCAGTACTTCCTCCCTTTTTTATTGTGAATATCAACAGAACAGAACAGAAAATACATTGTGAAAGAGAGGAAACAAACCACACATTATATATATATAAGCAATATCAACATTTTCCCATCATATGCTCGTTAAAAAAAGAAAGTGAGTTACGGGGAATCCGCACGTCGTACCGAGACCGCTTCTAAGCGACCCCAGTGCAATGTGAAAGCGATCGTGTACCTTGGAAGAGCTGAGGAAGAGCCGTCCTTGCCGCCGCCGCCACCCACAGACCTCCTTGCCGGCTGGGACGGAGAGCTCGGGGGAAGAAGGCGGGGTGGAGAGCTTCTTCTGCTCTCCACCCCGCTTTCTTCAGCCGAGCTCTCCTCGCTGGCCGGCGAGGAGGTCTGTGGGTGGTGGTGGCGGTGGCAAGGACGGCTCTTCCTCGGCTCTTGCAAAGGCAAGTTACATGATCGCTTTCACGTCGCACTGGGGTCGCTTAGAAGCGGTCTTGGTACGACGTGCGGATTCCCCCTTAGACATAGGTTTCAAGAAAAGCAGACCATATATCCATGTATTTATTTACTCACAAGTTGCACCTATATAACACCCGTTCAAAAGTTGATAGTGTTATTAGGTCCTCAATTCATTTCATTATGAGAGGTGTGAATTTGTCCTTCCAATGTGCTAATATCTTTTGGCTGTCATAAGGTCTCTGAAGATCCATCTGCACTGACCATGTGTTAACTTCCAAGAAGCTGGTAGGTAATTTAGGAGGACATGCACATTGCTCCATATTACAGAGTGTTTTAGCACAATGTTTATCCTTATTATAACCTCCTCCCAAAAAGGGGCGACTACGGGGCATTGCCAGAACATATGAGTTAAATAAGCATTAGATGCATTACATCTCCAACAGTTGTTCAAGTTAGACAGACCCTTATTGAAAAGGTGTTGTGTCCAGTGAACCTGGACGAAAAACATTTGCTGAATAAGATGTAACCTCAAGCCCATAGAAGCTTCAGATACAGATGCTAGAGCAACTGTCCATTGATTAGGCAAAATAGGACACTCCAATTCGCTGTTCCAATCCTGTCTTAAACTATGGTTATCATATTTATTTACTGCTACTAAGTTGTGGATTGACATGTCAGTTCAGCTGATTATAAGTGTTTCTAACAGGGCTGGAAGCTCTGAGGCTATAAAAGCAGCTGGACCAAACCAGTAACCTCGTTGATATCAAAATATTCAGCCAATTCAGCAGAGATCTGAGGTTTAAACCTCCCATCATTTAAAAGGAAACATTAAAACACCAAAGGTACCCGAAGGCCTTGGAAAGACAGAACTGTAGCTCCAAGCATACTGTATCAATAGGTAGAACTAAGTGAGACACACAGGAAGTCAGATGGAAGAGGAAGTCAGGGACACTTAGGGCGTTATTAGATGAGGCTGTAGCGCGCGTTACCTTCCGCAGTCGCGTCGAGGCTTCCAGATGATGTTCATGAGGATCCGCCGTTATCCTGCGGTAAAGCCTCGTTATCCCGGCTTTAAAAAAGTGAGTTCAAGTGCGCCTTTTCCTGCCGGCCCGCGCTAATTCAGAGTACGTGTGGGAGGATGTGAGGTCACTGCGGTCCGCACTGGTCAGGAAAAGGCGTGCTAAGGGGAGTGGCCAGTGGCTTCGGTCAAGCCGCGTCCGCCATTTGCGCCCAGCCCGCCAGCTGGGGCAGCGCGGCGGAGCGGCTTTTTTTTTTATTTCCACAGTGACAGTTTGCGCAGGAACGGAGGACCGGAAAAGTGGCTGGTGCGCTGCTGGGGATGGCTGGGGCATGTGCGCCTGTTTTTTCTACTGCAACCTCTGCGTGGGTCAGTTTTCGGAAAGCCGGGCATCCCACAGTCCGCCTTCATGGGAAGTTGGTGACTCCTTGCGGTGGGCAGCCACCGTGGCCACATAATGGCGGTGCTGTACGCTGCCTGTTGGTGTAGGTACCAGGCTGGCAGAGGGCAGAGCTGTTTGTGGGCTGCTGCCATGGCTATGGCCAGATGTGGGTTGGCTCCTTGGGATGGGGCAGAGGGCACAGAGGCGGTCATCGGTGGTGACACCTCAGAGGCATGATGGGAGATGTAGGCACAAAGTGCCCATGCAGACGATTGACCTCGGGTCATATTACACCCGCCACGACCCCCATCAGGAAGTGAGCACATCAATGTTGACCCTCAACAGCACCAGCAGCACTTCAGCTGGCACTGCCACTGCCGCCGCCGGCTCCGCCGCTGCCGGGGTCAGCGGCAGCATCGCTGACGGCTGCGCAAGTTTGCGGTCTTTCGGACTTGCGCAAACCGTGCGGCAAGCGGAAAAAAAAAGCCGCGGCAATCAGGCCGGTGTGGCTGCGCAACTGTGCTCGTGGCGGCAGCAGCACAACTGGCACAAACTTCCGCCACAAATCGAAGGCAGGTGTGGATCATGAGGCATCACGGCTGAATGGGAAAAGCCGCTTTCACCACTCCTCAACGACGGAACACCCGGTAGGTCTAGCAAAGCCCTTAGACTTTGATTGAAAGAATACTCGCCCACTCAGGAGGTGACACAGCAGTCAGTGACTCAGCACTCACAGGAGTCAGTCAGGGCTGGAGAGAAGCTAGTTAGGAGAGTATATGTTTGTTTGAGGCAATAAAGGCTTTATTTTTTATATAATACTGCATTCCTCATTTGCAACAAACCCATCTTTGAAACACATACTGGGGTGTGGTCTGAAATGACCAATGTGTCAATCCTGCAAGCCTTTATATGCTGCAATAAAGAAGTGGAAACCAGGAAGTAATCTAATAGAAGAATCCATTCCCAAATTAAATGAAAAAAGAAGAGGAGAGTCGAAGATGTTTGATTTCTCGGTTTCCATGCTTTATTCCTCTGTTTTAGTAATATTCTTTATTCCACCTTCTAGTGTCTCCATAAATATTACTGAGATTTCACCTTCTGACAAGTTTCCAGTTAAAACCATTGCCAACAAAAATGAAAACATACTTAATACTTATTCTCTAGCTATTGTAATATAGACTCTGGAAAACAAATCTCATCTCCTGGTAATTTTTGCTTACAATTCCATAAGGAAGAACAGAACCTGGCTTTGTCTTTTTACAGTAATTGCTCCCAAGTGCCGAGAGAGAGAGAGAGAGAGAGAGAAGTGTGATTTTAATTTTATTTTTCCAGCCAGTAAACACAGCACAGAGGAGACTCAATCGAGACATTCTGGGAGTAACTATTTATAGTACAGGTGCTGTTTTTAAATTAGTTACTAATGTTGTAAATATGAAGTGATTCTCATAACGACATGTTTCCAGTTTAGCTCACAACGTTTTGAGAAGATTCCAGTTCAAATAAGAAAAGATTGTACTATATTGTACCAGAAGACAGATTGTTGGCAACAACAAAAAAAGACATTTGGAGACTTAGAGAGGATATATGAGGAAAATCTTTGCACAGACAAGGGTCCTATTATGAATAGGCCTTGGCCAAAACAGTTTGATTGAGTTGATTTATCTCCCAAACAGTGCAACTTCAGAGGCCAAAATGGTTGCTGAATTTTGGGGATGGAGAGAAAATTGGCAAATTGTTTCAGGGGAGCTGTGCCACTTAATTTGCCACTTTTCCCAAAAAAAATAAAGGGGGGGGGAGCAGCACAAGCAAGTGCTCTCTCTCTCTCTTTTTCCAAGAGGAACGGTGAGGTGCCGGACGACTGGAGGAGGGCTAACATTGTCCCTATCTTCAAAAAGGGCAAAAAGGAGGAACCTGGGAACTACAGACCAGTCAGTCTGACATCCATCCCTGGGAAAATTCTGGAACAGATTATAAAGAAGTCAACCTATAAACACCTTGAAATCAATGCGGTGATCACTAGAAGCCAACATGGATTTGTCAAGAACAAGTCCTGTCAGACAAATTTGATCTCATTTTTTGATAAGGTAACCTCCCTTGTGGACCGTGGGAATGCTGTGGACGTCATATATCTTGACTTCAGCAAAGCTTTTGACAAAGTGCCCCATGACATTCTGATTAACAAACTAACTAAAACTGGGCTAGATGGAACAACTATTAGGTGGATTCACAGTTGGCTACAGAATCAGACTCAAAGTGTATTTATCAATGGAACCTTCTCAAACTGGGAGAGGCAACGAGTGGGGTACCGCAGGGCTCAGTCCTGAGCCCAGTGCTCTTCAACTTTTTTATTAATGATTTGGACAAGGAGGTGCAGGGAACGCTGATCAAATTTGCAGATGACACACAATTGGGTGGGAGAACTAATACCCTGGAAGACAGAAACAAACTTCAAAGTGATCTTGATAGGCTGGAGTGCTGGGCTGAAAACAAGTACATTGTTGGTGCTATATATATATATATATATATATATATATATATATATATAATACAACAGAATGAAATTTAATAGGGATAAATGCCAAGTTCTACATCTAGGAAATAGAAACCAATTGAACAGTTACAAGATGGGGGATACTTGGCTTAGCAATACTACAAATGAGAAGGATCTTGGAATTGTTGTAGATCACAAGCTGAAAATGAGCCAACAATGCGATATGGCTGCAAGAAAGGCAAATGCTATTTTGGGCTGCATTAATAGAAGTACAGCTTCCAAATCACATGAGGTACTGGTTCCTCTCTATTTGGCCCTGGTTAGGCCTCATCTAGAGTATTGCATCCAGTTCTGGGCTCCACAATTCAAGAAGGATGCAGACAAGCTGGAGCGTGTTGAGAGGAGGGCAACCAGGATGATCAGGGCTCTGGAAACAAAGCCCTAGAAATATCTACATCTAGGCTTCTCCTGCACACTGGTGCCATTGTGCCAGCGTGCAGGAGAAGCCCTGCACTGGCGCTGTGAGGAAGAGCTGGAAGACGCATTCCGGACTTTCGGGAATGTATCTCCCAGCCCCCGCCCCCAGCACCGATCTAGGCGGCTCAGATTTCACTGCCTGTTTGTGGCAGCTGGGCCTGGCCCAGCCGCCCAGGACAGGGAGTGAAAACGGAGCCCCGCCCCTTGCCTCTCGTTGCACTGGTGCTGACCAAGAAAAGCCCCAGTGCAATGAGAGGCAACGGGTTGGGGGCTGTGAGGCGATGGGCTGGGGGCCGCCAGCGAGATCCTCCTCTGGAGAAGAAGCAGCAGCAAGAGAAGAAGCAACTACCAGTTAAGGTGTGTGTGTGTGGTGGGGGCGGTTTCCCATGTATGTGTGCTAGCAGTGTGTGTTTTGATGTCTGAATGGAGTGCATGGGGTGTTAGAGTGAATGGATGTGTGTGTTTGTGTGTTTTGGAGTGAGTGATCCTAAGTGTGTGTGTGTGTGTGTGCGTGTGTGTCTGCGTGCATGCGCACATGTGCTGGCAGTGTGTGAGTGTATTGATGTCTGAATGGGATGCCTGGTTGTTTTACTATGAATGGATGCATGTGCATGTTTGCAGTGTGTGTGAGGGGGCTGCAGTTTTCTGTGAGTTGGGGGGATGATTTGGAGGTGATATTCCTATTAAATAATGCATTTTGACCCATAGACCTTTGTTTCCAATTTGTTTGCTATAATTGGCATGATGTATATTTTGTAACAATGGCTGATAATTGTTCATCCTTCCTTAAAATCATTTTTAAAAAATTACAGGGTAGCCATCATCATCATCATCATCATCATCAATCTCTCTTTTCTTGCTCACAGTGGTTTTTCTAAATGAACATGATGGGCTTTGCCAAGTCATGCTGTCTTTTACTGATTCAGAAATTTCCTGACTATTGAACATGTTTCAAGTATGACTGCTTTTTGGATGTTGGCATGCATGTAGGTTTTCTCTAAATATATATGATGCTGGTGACTGCTGCTCTCTTGTCCTGTTCGTTTTCTGCAACATTTTTGTCATTAGGTATTGCGATGTCAATGAGGTAGGTGTGTTTTTCTTGGTTGTTTTTGACTGTTATGTCTGGTTGAAGTAGAAACAAGCTAAGAGGTGCTAGCCTTTAGTCCATTTTGTTCCATGGCTAAAATTTGCAGGGTAATAGTAGTTTATACTCTTTCTGAATGCTTGTTTGCTTATTTGTTGTACTAGATTTTTCTGTCTTTGTCAACTGCTTCATTTGTTCAGTGGTAGCAGTATGCTGAATCTGTGAGTATGGGTATGAGAAAGGTGATGGGGAGAGACTGTTAAATGTTAGGAAAGGTTAGACTATGGTCATCCAGTGAAGGATTTGCAGTCACAAAAGATATTTGAGGGAAGGGGAGACTGTATCACACAGAGTACAGCAAAAGCTACAATAGTAGGAATGAGTGAAGTTAATTTCAGATACATTGAATGTCTCACTTGTTCTTTATTGCAGTGATTTTAACATTAAGATGTGATGTAGAACAGGTTTGTCTTAATTGTGTGCTGTGAAATCAGACCTGTGACCAAGGCCATGTTTGGGGGCCTTGGGGGCGGACATGTTGGTGGGCACGCCCTCTTGGGGGCTGGGCATGTTGGTGGGCACGCCCCCTTGGGGGCTGGGCATGTTGGTGGGCACGCCCCCTTGGGGGCGGACATGTTGGTGGGCACGCCCCCTTGGGGCGGGCATGTTGGTGGGCACGCCCCATTGGGGGCTGGGCATGTTGGTGGGCACGCCCCATTGGGGGCTGGGCATGTTGGTGGGTGCTACGACACAGGCTCTGAACACCAGACCTCACGTCTGCCACCACTTCTTATGGGGCGACACAGGCTCTGAACACTAGACCCGGCCGAGGCTACTCCCTGCTCAAGCCAAGCACCACCGCTTGGTACGTCTGAGGCAAGGGATAAAGCCCACCTTCCTCCAAATTATGTGGAGAAAGGGGTTTAAAATGGAGAAGGATTTTAATATATATAATAATGTGCTGTGAGTTATATCTGCTTAGGTGAATGATTGTCAGACGTGGGTGTTATATGTGTAAACTTAAGATGATAAACGCCAAACAGACACGTGGGATTTTTGTGGTAGTTTTAAAAACAAACAATCAAAATTTATTTTTAAAAGTTCATAAGCTTTGTTTCAAATAACAACATTTAAAAACCTTTTTGAAACCTTTTATACAATCTTGTCACTCTCACATTCGCGCTTTCCTTTTTCTCACACAATCACTCTTGAACTTTCTTTATTATCAGTATTGATGAATATACTTCCACTACGTGCACACCACACTCTAAAGACACCACTCACTACACTGACTCTTAAATTTCTCAGAACTTAAGTACCATAAATACAAAGAGCACTACAGACTCTAAGAGTACCTAACAAGTCTCCCTGGAAAGGTTTCCTGAAAAGAAGAAGAACAAGAACAAGAACAGAACTCACAATCCCCGCAGTCCTTCCCTTATATACCACTCCTCCCCCCTCCCAAGACATTCTAACTCCGCTCACTCAGGCCAACGTTCTAAAAACTACAGACTTACAAACTGCAGACATACATTTGGAATTGACTTGTGGGGTGTAATGCCACAGTGGGCACGCCCCCTTGGGGGCGGACATGTTGTCCTCCTTTATGGTTTCCAAAAGAAACAACCATGTTGTCCTCCTTTATGGTTTTGCCCTGCAATTTTTTTTATTTTATTTGTTACTTTGTCTTGGGAATCTCTGCAAGGTCTCTGGAGGCATGGAGGTGGCTCAGTGTCCACTCAGCTCACTGGTCCACCCCTTCCTTCCCCCTCCTCCTGTCTGGCCACAGCGACCAATCAGGGGTTGCTATTGGCCAGGACACACTGGAGGCGCAACACTGGAGCAAGGCGGCTGACAGCAAATACGCCTCTGCGCCTTGCTGACGGGAAAAATCATGGTAAGTAGCCTACTTTTTAAAACCGGAGCTTCCGGGATTTGCTCTGGATGGCTTTGCGTTGGTGGCTACATCATATATAGATGACCTGCCGCCACTGCAGATCCACCCTGGGGCAAGCCCCTCATCAAGAGAAGCACCCCATCTTCTGCACGGCAAATCCCTTATTACCCTTATAATGTTTAACACTATTTCACTGAATACAGGTGGTTGATTCTGTTTGGCCTATCAATAAGCAATATCTATACCATTCCAAACACTGTTAGAGATGTTTGATTACCCTTATGCTGCTGAGGATTAAAAAATCTCAAACACAGCATCCAAACAGCCTGCAGGGAAAAGAATTAACTTTGCATCCTGATGCCACTTCAAGCTTTACATAAAGGGCAAATCATTTGCCTCTGCCCTCAGTTACCAAGTGGACTGTTAAATACGCACGATTGTCACTTAATGCGTAGGATTCATTGCGCTGGCTTTTCCAGTAGACATTTTCAAAAACATAGGTGCAATGCCTGTTCTGGAATAGAAAGTATGAGTTTGCTTGTGTATTGTCTGACTGTTTTAAATTTTAGCCTGCATTATTATGACAGCTCAGACCAGATTCCTATAAAAGCAATCTCCACCCACCATCCATCTGTAACTATACATGCAAATCACAGTGAATGCTACGTGCTCGATAAATTGTGTCTCCCCAGTGGCAATGGTTCATTTAACTTGCTCATAAATGCTGGAATGCTTTGCATGGGTTTGATTCTGCTGTGCTTTTCGTAGTTTTAGGGCTTTTATAGTTTTAGAGGCTATCTGGAGAGTTTATCTATTTTTATCTTGAACAATATTGTTTAAAGTCAGTTTGATTTTGTAAGCTACTTTGAATGTATTTTTATATAGAAAAGTGACAAATAAATAACTAAGAAATATTTCCCAAGATACTGTCAGAATTACAGGCAATTTTTGAGGCATATTACTGGGCGGAAATGATATTGGAGGTGACTGGATCAATTCCTTTTCCATTGTTGTCTTAAATTGCATCATTCTCCTTTATTGCTCCTTTATATAGCTTATGCAACTTCCAAAGAGAAAAGCAAAATGTAAGTAACAAAACTGACTTTTTCCTGAATTATTGACACAAAACATTACTGATAACAGTATCTGAAGAAACCGCGTTGCATTCAAAAACATGAAAGTACCAGGGCCGCAGCTGCTACACAGTTACGTATAGTGATAATCTAATTCACATAGTAAATGGGCACTGGACACAGAGCAGCAGACCTTATGCAAGGTGCAGGTGAGCACATGCAAAAAAAAAAAAATAAGGGAATCCCAAATTCCTTGGAACCTGAAAGAATCCATCCCAATGAGATGAACTCTCTGGTCAACTATGGCTTCAGCTAGACCTACTGGGTCTTGCGCGACGGAGGGGTGAGGATCTCGCGATATTTTTATCGTGAGAACTCCCCCTCTGTTTACATGTGGCGTGGAACAACCTCAGAGGGAGAAGACGTCATGCCCGCCATTTTGGGTTCCCCCCCCCTTAACGGAGATGAGCGCACGAGCACTCGTGCGCAAAAGGTAAGTTTTTTAATTTTGAACAATTTCCCTGCTCCCCACCCACCCCACTGCCGATGGGTGCAGAGCTCCTAAGGAGCGCTGTGCCCCATTTGTGGGCCCCGGCTCCTCATGAGTAACTGCAAAGAGCTGGGACAAACTGCAACACCCGCACACATATTCCGTGGTCTCGGGATCAGCCCGAGACCGTGGAAAAAACGGGCTCAAAGGGTAGGGCAAGATCCCAGGGAAAGGGAGGGATCTTCCCTCCTTGCTCCCGGGATCCCCTGTGTGTCATGTGGAAGCACAGGGATGATCCTGGGGATCGCCCTGGGATATTGCCCCATCCAGCTATGGCCTATATCTTGAACCTTCAAATAGGTACCTTCTATGGTACCTATTTGATTTAATAGGTACTGTTGTCTTTTTCTCAATATCTTTGCCAGTGGATTTGCCCTCGGGATTTCATTTATTTCTACACTATTCTTCAGCAAAGCCTCCATGGTTGCTTATAAAAATAGCCAAAATGCAAAAATCAGTATAAGAAATTACAGTATGTTAAAGTACAGTAAAAACCCAGACGGAGAAGCGATGGTAGGGAGCGTGTTAACCCCCGGTGTGAAGGGAGCTTATTGTATTCTGGCAGCCAGCGCCCCTCCTGCCTCACTTTGGGCTCCCTGCTCATTCTTCTTTCTTGCATGTCCATGTTCAGCCTCACCTGCTCCTTTCACTTCATTCCATTTTCAGCATCTACCAGGGCTCCTGGGCAATGGAAGACTCGCCCTGCCACTTCACTGGTTAAAGGAGCCCTCAGTTCTTCTCTAAAGTTCTCTAAAGTTTTCTGCAGTTTCTGCACATAAGGAGGGGTGTGTGCACTCCATTTATTTATTTATTTAAAAATCATATTCTGCCACTACAAGAAAAACTGGATTTTGTGACCTATGCAGAGTACACAAAATGGAAACACAAATAGAATGCAATTCTATCATTGCTTTCATGGATTGCAGTCCTATATATGCTTAACTGTATGTCTCATTGAACTCAACTGCTATTCTGCCTCTTCTGCTCACAAGGAGAGTCAAGGGGCCGAACGATGTGAATAGTATGCATTGAGTTCCCTTATACATAGCTTATTCTGCAAGTTTGTGGCTTTACCGCATTCATTCTGCTTCTTCTAGTTAGGGCAGAGTCAAGGGGATACTGAAGACCCTTCCCAAATCACAGGAGCTCTTACTCAGCCCCTCTCTCCTGGTTCCTGAGATTTCAGAAAGAAATGTTCTAGAAAGTGTATTCTGTGTCCAGTGTTACATTCTGTGCTTTTTCTGCATGACTGAAAAACTATGGCATGTACAGAGCCCCAGAGTAAAGCGTCTCATTGGTTTTGCAGAGCCCGAGGGTTCATAGTAGCCAGTGTGGTGTAGCGGTTAAGGTGTTGGACTGGGAGTTGGGAGATCCGGGTTCTAGTCCCCACTCAGCTATGGAAACCCACTAGGTGACTTTGGGTCAGTCACAGTCTCTCGGCCCAACCCACCTCACAGGGTTGTTGTTATGAGGATAAAATGGAGAAGAGGAGGAGGATTATGTATGCCACCTTGGGTTCCTTGGAGGAAATAAGGCAGGATATAAATATAATAAATAAATAAATAATGGGTTCTTTCAGTGGGGATGAGGGGATTGTTGCTGCTGTTTATTCAGAATTAATCAGTGGAGGGTGTTATTGTTGTTTATTCAGAATTAATACAGGAGTTTGGGATCACAGAAAAGTGTTTAAGGACTTGTCTAAAATTATAGGATGCAGAACAGGTAATGTAGTACCTTTTATCTGAATGACATTTTAAAACCGGAAGTTGAGAAGAGGACACACGGAGGATCTCTGTCATTACCTCCTTAAAAACGAAAAGATAATAAAAGTTGGGGGTGGGGAAAGTAAAGGGAAAATCTATTGTTCCTCTATTATGTTCGGACTGCATGGCAATACAGTGATGGAGAAAATAGTAAGAAGGGATGATACACTGAATGCTTTCACAGTACAATATTCAGCATACAGCTGTTATTATGCAATTGCAGAAATGAATTCTATGTTTTACTCATCTTTCACTACTGAATCTGCAATGAGAACAAGATAGCGTAATTAAATGTTACTGTATGCACTGTGAAAAGCCTCCAGACATTTCAATGCGCTGTTCATTTAAATATTTTAACACAGCACTGATAATGTATGATAAGAAAAGAACAGAAACCTACATGTTTCTAATACTCTTCATAAAAATGTGCTTGCGCAATGTCTAAAGATCCTGAGCTTATATTATGTCTCCGCTCCCAGGGCACAGGAAGCAGAAAATGAGCAGAAGGGTTCTAGATGCATGTTCAGCTGCTCTGTAATCATTAGGGCTGGTGCACCCCCTACCCGAATTGCTTCGGATCCTGATCTGGACCTTCCAGATCGGGCCCGAACCGGTTCAAGTTGATCTGGACCTCCCCCGATCTGCTCCGAAACCTGATCTGGAGCAAGTTCCAGAGGTCCGGATCAATATTCGGCCCCCATTTTGCCACCCTTCCCCACTTACTTGCCTCTGCAGACAGCAGAGGCAGGTAAGTGGGGAAGGGAGGACAGAATAGGGGCTGAATAAGCCCCCCTCCCCCCTTACCTGGCTCCGCTGTCCATGGACCACAGCGGCGGCAGAAGGCGGAGCCAGGTAAGACCCCCTCCCCCTCCCCTGGCTCCATCACCACCTTAGTCCTGGGCCACAGTTGAAGCCACCACCCGGACCGGGGTGGACACAGGTAAGCCCCCCCTCCCCCATTACCTGGCTCCACTGCTGACACCACATGGACTGTGGCTGAGTCAGGTAAGCCCCCCTTCCCCCTTCCCTGGCTCGGCCGCTGTCAGGGGCAACAGGTGGCGGCAGACAGGGGAGCCAGGTAAGCTCCCCTCCCCAATTACTTGGCTCTGAAGCTTCGGAATGGTCCAAATTGCTTCGGACCATTCTGAACCACTTTGGGCCAATCCGGACCTCCCCTGATCTGCTCCGGAACCAGGCTTCGGAGGACTGGCTCGGCCTGCTCCACTTTGGATACGGGGATCTGTAATGGAGCGGAGCACACCCCTAGTAGTCATAAGCAGCACTCTGTTGAGGGCTTCTATGACTGATAAGGGAACGCATTTGCTGCCTACTCAGTGCTGCTCAGCACCTGGCTTATGGCCACAATCCCCATTTCCAGTCCTCCCACAACCACCACCTTTCCCCCAATCATAACCAAGTCATCTTTCATGGCGGAGACATGAGCAGTGTAGGGCACAGATCAGATTGCCATAGTGCTCGAGTATATGGCCTCCACTCTTCTGCCATGACACCACTTACGGCTGAGTAGACAGGTATAGGATCGCACTGGAAAACATGCCTTTCAATATGGCCGTCTGGTTCATTTCGCACCAAGCCTGTGCCCCCTCCCTCATCTCATCTCACAGTACCCAATGGCTGCCTCCTCTCCAAGGGCTCCAGCGCTCAAACTCCTTGCACCAGAAGTAGGAGCAGAGATGTGCTTGGGAACCGGGGCAAGTGCAGGCTGTTTGATGCCAGAAAGCCTTCAGGCCAAGTGCAGCCCATGGCGGTTTTCCCACCTTGCCTGCCAAGCTCCTTCCTCAGCCCCCCCTCCTCTCCCAGGCTCCAGAAGGGCTTATCCCTGATCAGCTGTAGGACAGAGACAAGCCCTCTCTCTCAGTGCTGGGAAGGGAAAATGCTTCTCCACCCCCCACCCCCGCTGCCAGTTTATCTTTGAAAACACCCTTTAAGTCACCAGATGTAGTTAAACACTGGCAACTTATTCAGACCAGGTAGCCACACTGAAAACAAAGCTATGCCTTTTCATGGAGTTGTTCATTCCCAACAGAGAAACCTTGATGCACCGTGGAATTCTATATTTGTCTAATCAGAAGTAAATCCTATGCGACTTACACCCAGGGAAGGAGGCACAGGATTGCAGTCTTCGTCCCTTAAGAAGTAGTTGAAAAAACAACACAGCAGTGACACAAGCAAACTGTGGTACTTTAGGCGCCCTTCATGGGCAGGGCTGTTGATTAGGGATGTGCTCCGCTTCTAATCGGACCGGCGAATTAGAAGCGGAGCGGGGGGCTTCGCCTGCCCTTAAGGCGGAGGTGAAGAGGATTGGGGGGCCGGCGGAGCGTGGCGAAGAGGATCGAGGTGAAGGCGGATCCTTCGCCTCGATCCAGAGCTCCGCCGGAAAGGTAAGTGGGGTTTACCGGGCCCTGCTGCTGTTGCTGTCGCCCATGCGGCGACAGCAGCAGGGCCTGGTAACCCCCCCCCTCCTCTCCCTTACCTGCCTCCGTCCACGGTCCGTCAGCGTCTTCAATTGAGCCTGTGGTTCCAGCAGGAAGCCTGGGCCGCTTGCAGCCCAGACTTCCTGGTGGAACCGCGGGCTCAATTGAAGACGGCGACGGACCGCGGACGGAGGCAGGTAAGGCCCCCCTCCCCCTTACCGGGCTCTGCCGCAGTTGCCGCATGGGCGGCGATGGCGGCAGGGCCCGGTAACCCCCCCTATGGGGGGGGAATGGAGCTCCGATCCAGATCCAGAGCTCCGAGCGGAGCGGAGTGGGCATAGGCGGAGTGGGGGCGGGGCGGAGCGGCCCGATCCGAAAAATGGCGGATCTGCAAGTGAAGCGGAGTGGGGGGTCCATGCACACCCCTACTGTTGATTAAACCTTCCTGTGATCAATCCTACTGGTTCTCTGAGATGCGTCAGGGAGAGGGTGGCAAAGGACATTGACACTACTTCACAAGCTGGAAGCTTCCCCCAAATACCTGCTTTTCTCCACTGGGCTTCTTGTGGTTCAGCAGCAGCTCCACAGCTCCGACCACCTCCTTTCTGATGGCGTGCAGCAAGGCGTCCCCAACATAGACGTTAAAGCTCAAGACCAGCTCTATGAGCTCCAGGTTCTCATTTTCTATTGCAATGAGGAGAGCTGTTCTTCCAAGAGGGTCGATACAATTAATGTTGATCTTGAAATAAATTTCTGCTTCTTCCAGGGCTTGCTTCACACTGGCATAATCTCCTTTTTCCACAGCATTCAAATAGGCTTTCTCAGCAGGTGAAAGCTCAGATTCCGCTCGTACGATGCGAAGAGGGATACGATCTCTGTAAGGGGCATTGACACTTCTCTTGTAATAGAACTGGGCCATAGTTTATACCACCCAAATCATGTCTCTCTACAATAGAAAAGAAAGAAGTCATCAGTTGCACATTCCTGGAACGCAACATAGTGGGTGCATCAATATTGTAGCAGCCAACTTTCACAGAAATAGCAGGGTATACAAGGGGGGGGGGGAAATGTGATGGCCTTTTCATATGACTAATGCTTACATTAAAGAAGCTTAAACTTAGGCCTCAGCTAGACCAGGGGGTTATACCGCGACGATCTCGCAATTTTATGATTGTAAGATCGTCGCACTGGTCTACTTGCGGCGTGCAACATCACAGCCACTTTTTTTTTTTTTGGTTTTAAAGAAGGAGCACACGAGCCTTTATTTTTTAAAAAATCCCCGTTACCCTCCACCCCACCTCACCCCACCCCCGTGCATGGGTCCCAGCTCCTCACGAGGAACCATGAGGAACCGGGACAAACTGCGATGCTCAGCCACACGTTCCTCGGTCTCGGGATCATCCCAAGACTGCGGAAAAAGTGGGCTCGAAGGGGAGGGCGAGATCCTGAGGCAAGGAAGGGATCATTCCTCCCTGCTCCAGGATCCCGTGTGCATCATGTGGACGCACAGGGACGATCCCGGGGATTGCCACAGGATTTCGCCCCATCTAGCTATGGCCCACAATGGAGGAAAATATCCACAATTGAAATTAATGCAACCCCAAGGATTTCATTTGTGCTAATTAAAATTCTCTTGGAAGTTAAAAGGTCTAGACTAAAAGAAAGGCAGGATCTGCAAAATAATCCTTAATGCAAGAAGAAATACCCTAAAATAGCATTGTCGATTTTAAACCATGCAAAGGGATCAATATCTCAATATTTTTGAAATATTATGAAGCTCCTAGCCTTGCAAACACTTGGTATTGTATTAAAAATACAGTGGTAAAATAAAATATGAACAAAATGTGCTATATCCATCCTAATTAGTGCACTGTGGTTTTATAAGAAATATGATTTAGAATATATATTGTTAGTCAATACCTGTGTACAAGCAATCATACAAGAGTAAAATACCCTGTTTTATCACCGTACAAGAGTAAAATATCCCCCTGTTTTTAGCACCACTCAGATTATGTAATTATAATTTACAAATTAAATAATAAAGAAGTACTGGGTGATATCTCTAACTGGGAAGGGAAAGTTCTGAACACTGCCAGGAATTCCATACAAGATGAAAATATAAAATTATTACCTTGGGGTGAGTTCACCTTGGGTTGGATCTGGACTTGCCACTCTGTGAATGGGAGGGCACCTTCCCTTTACCAAAGGAATCACCCACTGCCATCCTGCCCACCTTCTTCAAGTGACAGCAGAATTCTGCCAAGCACAAATCTGGATCCAACCCCTAGTTTCGCCCCCCCCCCCCAATATTTTCAGTTAAGACATGCTTTATATGTATTTATGATTCAATTTATGGGAAAACATGATTCAATTAGAGAATTATGGAGAATTGGAGAACCATACCTGGCTCCATCCAATAAATGGTTTTCCATAAGCAAGATTTATGTAACAACCAAAAATAGACAAAATGGAGAAACATTAATTTATCAGCCAAAACAAGCAAAAGATTTCAAAATGTCTCTTAAAATGGAAGCATGGCAATGAATTCAAGAGAACATTGGAAAGAATTTGATTGCAAAGAATTTAAAACACAATTAATTTAAGATATTCTATCAGTGATATAGAAATAATATATGAACTGGTGTGTAGGAGGTATGGATAAAGGGGTGCTGATTATTTGCATGTATTTTGGAATTGTGAGAAAATTGAAATGTATTTGGTATTCTATTTTATTTTATATTTAGAAACTAATTGCTTATAAACTACCAGTTATTCCCTTTGGAATTTTGCTAAATTATCTGAAAGGATGTGTCAAACACAGTGAAATAGAAATGGTTATTAATTTATTCACTGCTGCTAAGATTTCTATAGCCATTTTTTGGAAAAAGAAAATAGTTCCTCTTCGATAAGTCTTTTAAAAAAAAAGAATCTGGGATATTGCACTCAAGATAAAATTAACTTACACAAGTTCCATCAACGGAGGAATGGCTGCTTAAGATTCTGGGATTGGCAGAGATCGCCAAACTTATGGTGATAGTAAGAGAAAAATCAACAACCTCGTTTGTATTGGACTGGAAACCTCTGATAGAATATGTGCAAGAGTCACAAAAGAATGGTTTATATGTCTGCGGTTTTTACATATAATCTGTGGTCTTAATACGCAACACTGGGCTGGCTAAAGCGAAGTAAGACAGCCCATATGTCTGCCATGAAGAATGCCTTGAATGGAATATGGCCTTATATGTTTTGTATATGTAAACCGCCCAGAGAGCTTCAGCTATGGGGCAGTATATAAATCGAATAAATAAATAAATATGTGTTTTTACTAGTAGTATTGTATTGTATTGTTAGTTAAGTGTGTAATGTTCTGTTATGTTTTCCCTCTCTCTTTTTTTTCTTTTTTTTTCCTTTGTAGAACACAATAAAACTGTTAAACTGGGGAGGGGAAGATAAAATTAACTTACTAAGTATGTGCTAGGAAAAATCAGATGTTTGAAAATAGTTGTATTGAAAATGGATATTTGTCACATTTTGAAATGGCAAATGTCAGGATTATATTTGGTCTTATTTCCCGAATTTGAAATTTATTTTTCATTATTGATTGATTATGTAATAGTATGATTAATATTGAAGGGTTGATTTTAATATATTTATTGCTTAATATGTTACTTAACATGGTAAAAATTGTATTGCATAATATGAATATATTATTATTATTATTAAATGCATATTTAAGCTTTGTAGATACGTGTACAGAGGTGTTAATTTTGCAATTTTAAATACTTTGTTTTTATCTGCTTTAATTGTTGTTTTTTAATTGTACAGTTTGCTTTCATTTTAATTTACAAATTGTTGTAAAACACCTGGTAAACAATTTTCTCTTGAAAACTGGCCTACAAATATGTTTGCAGCATTCAGTGCTGCTTCACTTACACCATATGATATTTGCATTAGCTTAAACAATCTTTAGTTGTAGCCTAAGCTGGCATAACAGGTTTTCTGGGGGAATCCACTGTGCCAACATTTGCTATTGGCCTTATGTTAGAGATATCATCTATGACAGACATGACAGGCTAGCCAAGAACTATGCTAAATAGTATGCAAAGAGTTCATTCAGGTGGTCTCTTTCTCAAATACTGTACATTTCCCCCCCAAAATAAAGTAAAATGAAGGAAAATATAAATTCAAACTATGGTCAAACAGACATACTTTTTGGATCCTGGGTAGCCTACCTGCACAGGCAGGGAACACTTGTAGCATTCTGCGGAGGTAGTGATGGCACAGAGCCCAGACCTTGCCCGTGTCTCTAGCACTACCTGCTGATCCTTGATTAGGTGGATTGGGGGCTAAACCATATCGATGGAGAATGCTGAACCAAAGTAACGCCATCTTGTATATCCACTTTGCTATGTGACCTATTTTATGTGACCGAAGAACTAACTTGGGTGAATGCTCCCCCACCCTTAAATGATATATATGCGTGCACAGAAATGTGAGGCAGGAAACCACAAAGCCTGGGCACCCAGCATAAAGACACTGACTGAGGAAAATCTGCTCAGTAACAGTATCTGAAAAAGTCTGAATATGAGAGCTGTATCGTGGATGCGGGGGAGCTTCGTTGAGATAGCTACCCCAGAGCACTCTGTCTGAATGAATGAACACCTCGACAGTCAACTCGTGAACTGTGTCCAACATCACTGTCCATGACAGTATCAGTGACATTATTTCATAGAATCATAGAATCATAGAGTTGGAAGGGGCCTATACAGCCATCGAATCCAACCCCACTCATTTCAAGAATCCACCTTAAAGCATCCCTGACAGATCAGGGATGATGATCTGACAGATCACTAAATCCTAATCTATCTCCTCCAACAAACACAGCAGCAGCAGCACCTACTCCTCTCCCCACGAGCAACAACCCACAAAGATGCTGAAAGCTCAAAGCTCTCAAGGTGCCTCTGCCTTAGTCCCCCCCTCCAACGCTGGGATTGGAGGATGCTTCATGGGGTGATCAATTCTCATCAGGATTGGGAGTTGAATGTGCCTGTCATCACTATAAAAAAAAACAAAAAACGCCGGTTTACCCGTTGTTCTGGTTTTTTTACATATATTTTCCCAAAAATTCTAGCAAGCGAACCGCAGAACGCAGAGAGCTGAGGGTAGGCTCAAAATGACCCCCAGCCACGACTCTCTAAGCACAAGAAGTTTCAGAAAGATAGCTTAAAAAACAACACAGTTATCCCCTATTCTTTTCCGCAATGCAATCCTATGGGCGAATTTTTTCAAAATGGCGATCGGAGCGCTCCGCAGAAAGCGCTCCGCCTATGGGCGCTTCTCTTCGCCTTGCTTCTAGGGGTCCGCGGTTCACTTCTACTCTGCCTCTGGGCAAGGCGGAGCAGGCCAATTCGCTTCTGATTCTCCGATTCTAATCGGAGCGGAGCACATCCCTAACGATTTGGAAGCTATACTTCTATTAATGCAGTTCAAAATAGCATTTGCTTTTTTTGCAGCCACATCACCCTGTTGGCTCATATATAACTTGTGACCTACAATAATTCCAAGATCCTTCTCGTTTGTAGTATTGCTGAGCCAAGTATCCCCCATCTTTAACTGTGCAATTGGTTCTATTTCTTAGATGTAGATCTTGGCATTTATCCCTATTAAATTTCATTCTGTTGTTTTCAGCCCAGCACTCCAGCCTATCAAGATCACTTTGAAGTTGATTTCTGTCTTCCAGGGTATTAGCTAACCCACCCAATTTTGTGTCATCTGCAAATTTGATAAGCGTTCCCTGCACCTCCTCATCCAAATCATTAATAAAAATGTTGAAGAGCACTGTGCCCAGGACTGAGCCCTGTGGTACCCCACTCGTTACCTCCCCCGAGTTTGAGAAGGTTCCATTGATAAGCTCCCTTTGAGTCCGATTCTGTAGCCAACTGTGAATCCACCTAATAGTTGTTCCATCTAGTCCACTTTTAGCTAGTTTGTTAATCAGAATATCATGGGGGACTTTGTCAAAAGCTTTGCTGAAGTCAAGATATATTATGTCCACAGCATTCCCACAGTCCACAAGGGAGGTTACCGGATCAAAAAATGAGTTCAAATTAGTCTTACAGAATTTATTCCTGTCAGGAACAATCCATGTTGGCTTCTAGTAATCACTGCATTGTTTTCAAGGTGCTTACAGATTGACTTCTTTATAATCTGCTCCAAAAATTGCCCAGGGATGGATGTCAGACTGACTGGTCTATAGTTCCCAGTTTCCTTCTTTTTGCCTTTTTTGAAGATAGGGACAACGTTAACCCTCCTCCAGTTGTCCGGCACCTCACCCATCTTCCATGATTTTGCAAAGAGAGTTCTTCCGCTAGCTCCTTCATTACTCTAGGATGCAGTTCATCAGGCCCTGGAGACTTGAACTCATTCAAAGAAATTAGGTGTTCCTTGACCATTTGTTTATCAATCTCAAACTGCAATCTTGCAATCACTTTTTCCGGGGTCATGGACCCCCTTTTGGGAGGAGACTGAGCTAAAATAGGAATTGAGCACTTCAGCCTTTTCTTTGTCATCCATTATCAATTTGCCACCCTCATTAAGCAGTTGAACCACCATTTCTGTCTTTTACTACTCACGTATCTGAAGAAAGCCTTTTCATTGCCTTTAGCATCCCTTGCTAATATCAGCTCATTCTCAGCTTTAGCCTTCCTGATGCCATTTTGGCACTTCTGTGCTACCTGTCTGTACTCTTCATTTGTAGCCTGGCCTTCCTATATGTATCCTTTTTTGTTTTCAGGTCATCTCTAAGCTTTTTGTGGAGCCACATTGGTTTCTTCTGTTGTCTTCTATCTTTTTTTTCCTTGTTGGAATTGTTTATAATTGTGCCTTTAAAATTTCCTTTTTTAAATACTTCCACCCATCCTGCACTCTTTTTCTCATTAGGGTCACTTGTCATGGGACCTTACTTATCATAGTTCTGAGTTTATTAAAATCAGCTTTCCTAAAATCCAGAGTACGTGTATGGCTACACTCAACTTTTGTCTCCTTCATAATCAAGAACTCAAGTATGACGTGGTCACTTTCCCCCAGAGTTCCCGTAACTGCCGTTTTATCCACTAAGTCATCCCTATTGGTCAATATCAAGTCAAGGATTGCCGATCCTCTAGTTCCTTCCTCCATTTTCTGTAGGAGAAAGTTATCACCCACACATGTCAGGAATTTCTTGGAAGGGCTGCTTTTGGCAGTATTTGTCTCCCAACAGATATCGGGGTAATTGAAGTCCCCCATCACTACTACATCAGACTTCCTTGAAAGTCTGATGTAGTCCAAAGATTTCAGGATTTGGATTTGGCTTCTAGCATGCTTGCCGAACGTTTGGCCTTTACAGTTTTTCTTAAAAGCATAAAAACTGTGGAGCATTATTTTTTCTGGCTTATTCTTCCCTCACCCCATCCTTAGAAAAATTATTTCTGGAAATCTCATTCGAACAAATGACCCATGTCTCTCCATTCCTTTAAGTCCTTGGGAATCTGGTTGCTGACTTTTTCAATTTATGAAATGAATGGAATCTTAAAGACGGCTGCTTATGATACCCTATTGATGCTCCTGTTAAAAAAATCCCCAGACCCACTTTATCTACCTCTCCACTCCTTTCCTGTCAAATTGTGAGGTTGTAAATACAAGCTGTTTTATCCTCCAGTTCTTTTTGACTCCTTCCACTCTAGTTATCACTCATTTATTCCCTTCGAAGTATTCTTTCACCAGTTAGCTTTTTCCCTGCCACATGTAAGTGTCTGGGAACTGCTTTTGTGTCATGGTATTTAAGGGTCTGAGAGCTGTGAATCAAGAAACCCCTAATTTGAATCTCGCCACTGCTATGACCTTAGACACTTTTTGCCTCAGACTCCATCTGCAATGTGGGACAACTTTATCAGCCGGCTTTATAGCATTTTCTAAGGGTTACACAAGATAATACCTTGGATCCTGTTTTCCATGAATTGAACACATGCACAAAACAGTGCTTTCCTACCCCCTTCTCTGTGCAGCCTCCTCTGCCACCCACCACCAATCTGCTCTTGGGGGTTAGAGCCCTTGGAAAAGCTCTGGAATATGCTGTGGGAAGCCACAGATGGAGCAGGGAGTTGCATCCACAGAAGAGCTCCCACAGGGTTCCATCGCATTTCCTGAGCTAGCAATATATGAAAATGCTGAGTCATCTCATCTGGTTCAGGTGGATCTTTGGAATTATAGAATTTGTGTCTTCAAGAAGCAATTGATAGGATAAGAAAAGATGTGTGAGAAATTTATTCTATTTGATTTGGTGTTTTTTGTTTTTATTTTATTTTTAAATAGATTTCTCGAAACTGCAGCAACTGGAAACAGACACAAACATGACATATTTGCCATTCTGAAATCTGTACATTTCTGGACTTGCTATGCATTCCACATCTGGTAAAACGTACACATCTGAAAACTGCACACAGAGAAACATAGATATTTAAAAAATGTGCACAACCCCACTTCGGTGTGGATGCATAATACAAAAACATATGTACAGTGTGCACAAAAAGCACAGGTGTTTTTTTTATAATACACAAAAAACTGTACGAATTTCTGTTTTAAAACATCCACACAAAAGCAGCACAGTATGAGTTTGGAGGTGAGAATGGAGGTTGTCCATTGAAACAGACCTGGCAGATCAGACCATCTCCAAGGAAGAGGGCCAATGGACTGAAACTCAATCCAGACAAGATGGAGGTACTGTTGGTGATCAATTCTTCTGACTGGGAGGTGCTGTTCAACCTGTTCTGGACGGCATTGGACTCCCAC
Source organism: Elgaria multicarinata webbii (assembly GCF_023053635.1). NCBI lineage: Eukaryota > Metazoa > Chordata > Lepidosauria > Squamata > Anguidae > Elgaria > Elgaria multicarinata. The sequence continues at coordinate 948,267 of NC_086173.1, forward strand.
TTATCAGGCCTACAGCCTTGGGCGCTTGTCAGTGAAGGCGCATGGCTCTCCTCTTCCCTTCTAATTTCTCCATTTGTTAAGACTCTGCTAGTCCCCTCCCCTCTTTGGTTCCCCTCCCCCCTTTTGATGATGCATTTCCTTTTTTCTTTTTCTTTCTTTTTTGCTTTAAAGAAGACTTTTGCTCATTAATTGAACTTACCTGTAAATGGATATTATAAAAGACCCTCGGGAAATAGGCATTGCTGGATAATACACTGTTATATTTTGTGTAGCACTCCTGTTTCATTTCACTTAAAGCTAATTGTGGAGAAGCTATGCGTCAGTTGCACAAAAGTGCTCTGGTGTGGAAGCACCTTTAAAGTGATTCTGACCAAACGCCTTGAAATGGGAATTAATAGCAGGGCTGGTGTGTGTGTGTGTGTGTGTGTGTGTGTGTGTGTGTGTGTGTTATTGAGTAAATGAAGATGATTTTTGAAAGTTTTCTGAAATGGTTACATTACAAGTCTGTACAAATCCCACACAGTCTGGAAAGAAGCCTACAAGTAGAAAATTGTTGGTAAAAGGAATTTAGTGTGTTTGATTTTCTGTATTAATGCAAATGGTGCATTTCAGCAGCTGGTCAAACCTTTCAGTGCCAGAATTTAAATGACAAATTTTGACATTTTCCTTCAAACATTACATGCGTTTTTCCAGCTTTACAGATGGTTAGGCAACTTTGCATAATACACAAATCATTAAATAAATTAATCTAACAGGCACTTGAAACATGTTAAAATATGCTAACATGCCAAACAATATCCTTCTCTTATTAAATGGACCAATTCTCTAGTTGAAATGGGTAGATTTATCACTATTATTCTGTATCATCTCACTTGTTGGAAAATAACTGTAGTGCTTAGGGATGGGCAGGTCTCCGAATGTCCTGCATGAGTTTGGTACCCCTCCCACCCACTCCACCCCACCCTGCTGAAATCAGTACATATTTTTCAAAGTCCACACAGTTTTCAAACATGCAGACTTTGGGTGCACATTTGTCAAAGGGTTGCTCTTAAGCATCAGCAGCATTAGGCACCACACTTGACTTTACACCTGCTGTATCTGTACTCTATTGGGAGCAGAAGACACCTGATGTGGAATCCACCGAGTCTGAGCAGCAGTAGGCATGGGATCAGGCCCAGTTTCCAGAACACTTCTGTGTGCACTATCTTCCCTCTGTGAGTGTTTGGCATTCTTTTATTTATCACCTCTCAGACTCCCACAATTTTCTCCATGCTGTTCTCTGTTCTTTTGCTCAAAGAGAAATATGAAGAATGATCATACTAGCCCAAGCGACAAGCTGGCCTTCTTTTTCAGAAATCATCACTTTCGGAACCAAGAGATCTGTGTAGATTGGAAGTCTATATCAAATTTATACAGGATGTCTATATAGTAATGCCCAGAGTATGGGAAACAAACAGAACAAACTTGAACTTTTATTACATTAAGGCAAATACGACTTGATAGGTATAACTGAAACTTGGTGAGATGACTCTCGGTTTTGTGAACCGCCCAGAGAGCTCCAGCTATTGGGCGGTATAGAAATGTAATAAATAAATAAATAAATAAATAAATGACTGGAATATAGCAATTGAAGGATATAACTTGTTCAAAAAGAACAGAAGAAATAGAAAGGGAGGTGGAGTTGCACTATATGTTAAAAATACCTATCCCTGCACAGAAATACAGGCGGATCAGACTGGGAGCCCCATAGAGAGCATCTGGATTAAAATAAATGGGGCAAGGAATAAAAAGAACATGATAATCGGAGTCTACTACTGACCACCCAATCAAGGAGAAAACGAGGACGAAACCTTTGAGAAACAAATTGCCAGTGTTTCAAGGAAGTCTGATGTAGTGATGATGGGGGGACTTCAATTACCCTGGAAGAACCCTTGGAAGACAAATACTGCCAAAAGTGGTCCTTCCAAGAAATTCCTGACATGTGTGGGTGATAACTTTCTCCTACAGAAAGTGGAGGAAGGAACTAGAGCATCAGCAATCCTTGACTTGATATTGACCAATAGGGATGACTTAGTGGATAAAGGTGGCAGTTACGGGGACTCTCGGGGAAAGTGACCACGTCATACTTGAATTCTTGATTATAAAAGAGGCAAAAGCGGAGTGTAGCCATACATGTACTCTGGATTTTAGGAAAGCTAATTTTAATAAACTCAGAACCATGACAACAAGTAAGGTCACATGACAAGTAAGTCTAATGAGAAAAGTAGCGAAAGATGGGTGGGGGTACTTAAAAAAGGAAATTTTAAAGGCACAATTACAAACAATTCCAAAGTTCAAGTCTCCAGGGCCCGATGAACTGGATCCTAGAGTAATGAAGGAGCTAGTGGAAGAACTCTCAGAATCTTTGTCTATTATCTTTGTGAAATAATGGAAGACGGGTGAGGTGCCGGACGACTGGAGGAGGGCTAATGTTGTCCCTATCTTCAAAAAGAGGAAAAAGGAGGAACCTGGGAACTAGAGACCAGTCAGTCTGACATCCATCCCTGGGAAAATTTTGGAGCAGATTATAAAGAAGTCAATCTGTAAGCACTTTTAAAATCATACCCTGATTACTAGAAGCCAACATGGATTTGTCAGGAACAAATCCTGTCAGACTAATCTGATATCAATTTTTGATTGGATAATCTGCACTGTGAACTGTGGGAATGCTGTGGACGTCATATACCTTGACTTCAGCAAAGCTTTTGACAAAGTGCCCCATGAGATTCTGAATAACAAACTAGCTAAAAGCGGGCTAGATGGAACAACTATTAGGTGGATTCAGAGTTGCTACAGAATCGGACTTAAAGAAAATTGGGTGGGATAGCTAATACCCTGGAAGAGAAACACAAACTTCAAAGTGATCTTTGTAGGCTGGAGCTCTGTGCTGAAAACAACAGAATGAAATTTAATAGGGATAAATGCCAAGTTCTACACCTAGGAAATAGAAACCAAATGGACAGTTACAAGATGGGGGATACTTGGCTCAGCAACACTACAAATGAAAAAGATCTTGGAATTGTTGTAGATCACAAGCGGAATATGAGCCAACAGTGTGATGTAGCTGCAAAAAAAGAAAATGCTATTTTGGGCTGCATTAATAGAAGTATAGCTTCCAAACTGTGCGAGGTACTGGTTCCCCTCTATTCAGCCCTGGTTAGGCCTCATCTTGAGTATTGTGTCCAGTTCTGGGCTCCACACTTCAAGAAGGATGCAGACAAGCCGGAGCGTGTTCAGAGGAGGTCAATGAGGACAATCTGGGGTCTGGAAACAAAGCCCTATGGAGAGAGACTGAAACAACTGGGCATGTTTAGCCTGGAGAAGAGAAGACTGAGGGGAGACAGGAGAGCAAATATGCAAAAGGTTGTCACACAAAGGAGGGCCAGGATCTCTTCTTGATCATCCCAGAGTGCAGGACACAGACTAATGGGCTCAAGTTACCAGATTCCGGCTGAACATCAGGAAAAAAACTTCCTGACTGATAGAGCAGTATGACAATGGAACCAGTTACCTAGGGAGGTTGTGGGCTCTCCCACACTAGAGGCCTTCAAGAGGCAGCTGGACAACCATCTTTTGGGGCTGCCAACTCTACTATTGTATGATTCTATGTTGAGTTGTCATCCACTTCGCATGTCAAATGCTGGCTAATTATTTACACATTCCACCCCCACCCCCCGCAAAGGGCATGTTTCCATTTCATGTTTTAAAGACACAGGTAACTTCTGACATATAACATCACATCTGGAGGTCAAGAATTTGCTTTTTATTATAAAATGCATCTGCATATGTTTAAGAGAAGATATGTGCACCTAAAAAATCTGAAAATGTTCCCTCTGAATGGGAAGTATCAAGCAACGAAAGCGGTGGCTGAGAGGCAACGACAGGGAAGCATCATTCCCCCCCCCCCCCCCGTCTGATGGAGCTCTGCGTCATCTAAATAACCGATAGTCAACTGTGAATAGGGAATGATGAACACACCATAAATGCCTCATGTAGAAAAGCCCTTAGAGCAGTGGTTCTCAACCTTCCTAATGCCGCGACCCTTTAATACAGTTCCTCATGTTGTGGTGACCCCCAACCATAAAATTATTTTCGTTCTTCTCTACACGATCCATTGTCATGGGATGGTTTGCTAATGAAAATAATACATAACAATAGCTTTAATAATACAAAAGATGATACATGACATAGTTCAGTCAATACAGTTTCCTAAGACCATCGGAAATATGTGTTTTCTGATGGTCTTAGGCGACCCCTGTGAAAGGGTCATTCGACCCCCAAAGGGGTCCCGACCCACAGGTTGAGAACCGCTGCCTTAGAGGGACATAACATCTCCTCGCTCTGGGCATGCCTCCACCTCCCAGTGGAGGGAAGAGGACCTCGCACCTGCCATTTTTTAAAAAAAGAAAAGTAGCTTGAGCGCACCTAAAAAGTAAGTTTTCAAAAAAGCCAGTCCCGACCCCACTCCCCTCACCCCACCCCCCAATGTGCCCTGTACTTGGTTCCTGGCTCCACACATTTACTCGCAAGGAGCCGGGATGAAACTGGGATGGCCGCCACACCTCACGCAGTCTTGGGACGATCCCAAGACTGCAGGAAAAATTGGGCTAAAAGCCATCCTGGTTATCCCCGGAAAATGAGGGGATCTTCCCTCCCTGCCCCCAGGATCCCCTGTTCGTCATTTGGATGCACAGGGATGATCCCGGAATGATCCCCAGAATAAGGCAAGGTGTAGCCATGTACTCTCTCTCTCACTTAGAAATCTCAGAGTCTTTCAACTCCCTCCCTCTCTTAATCTAAACTGTTGTCTTAAAAGCTGCAGGTATTTTGTCCTCATAATTGTTCGTTCTAAATTAGCTCCTGTAACTTAAAAACAACTCCTCACGGATGTGTTATTTGCATCAGACATCTCTTATGGATAAAGAGAGATATCTGAGTAGGTGGGATAGGAAAAAAGAGCATTCTCTATTACAGAGTAAAACTAATGCAAACTGCGATAAAACCTTTTGGGTTGTATTACTATGATCTCCGCCAGATTTCCTAGGATCATAGAATCATAGAATAGCAGAGTTGGAAGGGGCCTACAAGGCCATCGAGTCCAGCGGAATTCTGTCCGCTTCTCTTAGCACATCACCCTCTACTAGGAACCATATTCTCTGCCAAGGCATGTTGCTAGAGTTGCAATAGGGAACTTCACTGTGCATGGAACATTCTAACATTGGCAGACCACATCCCAAGGGGATTGGATCCTGCTGGGAAATTGCTTTAGAGGCCTAGAATAACATGATGATGCACTGGGACCACTTGACAATGCATCACACATGGTGAATCCATTGTAACGTCCTACTCACAGTGCTTCTCACATTCCAACCCACTGATCTCCTCCCACTTACAGGCAATACCAGTATTTTGGACTCACTGGACACACCACATGCAACTGCTTAGCTGTAACATGGATGTTCCGGTTACTGAATATAGATTTACTTAACATTTATTGTATTTGTTCTGTATTTTTTTAATCTTGTATGCTACCTTGAGAGGGTTCCACCCTTAAAAAGACAGTATAAAATAAATTTAAATAAAAATAAAGCAGTTGGTTCTCCACGAACATAGTTCATAGAAAAGAAATAAAGTCTAACAAAAGGTTTAACTCCGTGGTTTCCAAACTTTTTCAGGTGACCACCCCCTTGGTTCCACAAACTCATGCCCAGTGCCCCCCCCCCGCCTCAATCCACACATGTATTAATACTGTTTAAGAAGAGCCCTTTTAACGGTGAATTGAAATGTTCCAGAAGCACCAAAACGCTAATCAAGAGACATTAGCTGCAATGTCTCAATAGCTGCAAACAGAGGAGTTCACTCTCTTTTCCCTCCCTCCCTCGGCAAGCCTGGGGGCAGGTGCTTCCCATTTAAAGGGGCCATGCTCCTCTGGATCCTGCTGGTCTGGGCGCCTGGGATGAGCAACGGTGGTGGCGGCAGGGCGGAGGAGCTGAGCTGAGGAGCTAAGAATGAAAAAGGGGTCGTGCTGCGCTTGGCCCCTTTAAATGGGAAGCACCCGCCGCAGGCTTGCCGAGGGAGAGAGGGAGGGAAAAGAGAGCAAACACCTCTGTTTTGCAGCCGGCGTGGCGGGGCACACCACGCAGGGTATGTCTCTTCATTAGCGTTTTGGTGCTTTTGAAACATTTCAATTCACCGTTAAAAGGACTCTTCTTAAACAGTATTAATCCATGTATGGATTCTTCCCCTATATGGCTTGGGACCAAACTACCTTCTCTTGTACAAATGTCCCTGGGTTTTAAGACCTTCTGGAGAGGTGCTTCTCGGAAAAGACCACCTTGAGTGCCCTCCTGCCACCCCCTTGCCTCTTAACGCCCCCCTATGCAATCCCACCGCCCCCAAGGGGGCGGTACCACCAGTTTGGGAACCACTGGTTTAACTTAATTAAATGTGTACAAAGACTTTTAAATGTTTTTTTGTTAAATGTAACAGAGCTGTGCACAAGTGACCTCTTGGAATTCTCCACCCTATTTGTGGGCAACAGACAAACACCTGAGGGAACAATTTCATTGAATTTCTCAATGGGGAGGAGAAATTCTCCAACAATTTCTCACATGTAGTCTTCACCATTGGCCAGGGTTGTAGAACAGCTTCTTTCTTTTTCCCCCCAAGGGTCTTTGGTTTTTCTGCAATGCCACTGCAAGTGGCCACTGTATCAGCCTGGCCCCCATTTTGCATCCTCCACAATATCCCATATGCCCAACTTCATTCCAGGGCCTGGCAGGGGGTGAGGAAAGGAAAGGCAGCCACCCCACCCCACCCACCCCAAAAAATGGTGAAGAAAATTTGGGGGAAATTCTGCAAAGTGTTCTTTTATTTTTAGGGGGTGAGAAAAGAAAAATCTTAGGACTTCTCTGAGAAATATATATTCTGAGAAATTTTGGCTCAGCGCTAGTTGTCATTTTTCAGAATTCAGCAAGTTCCCTAAGGGTCTTCCATTTTTATTTTCATTTCTGAGGGGTGATTGTGGATATGTCTCTAACGGAGGTGCTGGTAACAGCACTCCTTCCCTGAAAGTCCCATTGCAAATGTGATGTCGTGTTGCATCCAACTCCAGTGAAAGCGTGCACCAAAATCCATCTTCTAATTTCCTGAACGTTTTCTTCTCCCATGAAAGAGATTTCCATTTTTCTCCCTCATTATCAGGGCATTTTATCATTTATTTGGATGTGTTGGTGGTGTTTTTGACCTTATATAATGACTGTGAGGAGGCTGAGGGTACTGTCTGTATTTTTCTTTCTATTACACATCTCACTATTGCTCTACAGTCTCCCAGGCTGCCTGCACTTCCTGATTTGAATAGGAATAAATCCACGATGTCTTCCCCTGGGCAGGAAGTGCAGGAAGCCAAAGAGAGATGAGTGTACAATGAAAAACAGGACACTCATCAGCCATCTCATAAAGAAGGTAAGCACAAGAATCCTAAATTCATGAGAATCTCTCCAAAATTTCTTCTCCTTTGAATTTCTTTCCAAAAGCTATTTTTTTCTATGAAAATGAATGAGAATGGTCAAAAAATACGTAAGAGAATTTTTTTGGCACAGGACTAAAATTTAACAGCTTTAGACTTCCTTTCTGAACAATAACTAAACTTTGACTGAACTACTTTTAACTGTAGGTGTCTCTTAACCCCTTCATGATTTGTTTAGAGTCTGTATGTTACTGACTTGTCGTTGTACTTTGGCCTGCACCTGTGTTTCTACAGGTGTATTTTACTTATTTTTATTTCTATACCACCCAATAGACTTCTTTGTGTTCATATTTGCTCCAACTTGCAATTAATTATGTTTGTTTCATTATGTTTGACATTTTTGATAGTAAAAATAAAAATTTATGGTACATCGTTATTGAACATAGCCTAATTCTTAAAAAAGAAAAGAAACAGCTTTACGGACATAAATATATATGGCTCAGGTCCAGGTTATCTGAAAGACCGTATTCTCCCTTATGAGCCTGTCGCTTTGAGGTCTTCTAGGAAGGTCTTCTAGGGAGGTCTTCTTTGAGGTCTTCTAGGCGCGCTTGGTGGGAATGTGGGAGAGGGCCTTCTCGGTGGCTGCTCCAGTGCTCTGGAACTCTCGTCCTGGGGGAGCTAGACTGGCTCCCTCCTTGAAGTGCTTTAGGAAGCAGGCAAAACTTTTTTGTTTCAGCAGGGCTTTGGCGAATAATCTGGGCCTCTGTCTCCGTTAAAGACTTAATGCAGCCAAACAATTTATGCACTCTCTTCAGGTGGGAAGGGATGTTTATTGCTTCAATAAAGCTTCGTGGATAACTTAGCAGGTCTTGTTATTGTCTCCCAAGAAGGCAGGTTTTGAGAAACACGACACTGACCTCACTCAGGAGTCAATGTGGAGGTGTTCCTGGGTAGATGGTGCCTCCTGATTGGCTGCTAGAAGCCTGGGCAGAGTGCAGGCAGGCTAGCTGAATGACCTCCAGAAAGCCTGCACTGCCTTCTACATGGGGATTAGCCACTGCCACCCTGCAGCAGCGGATGCGTGGGGTTTTCACAAAAGCGGTGGCAACCCAATGCCATCAAGGCAGCCCCCCAGTTCTTGCCTGTCTTTCAAAACTTTGAAACTGAACTCTGTAGATGTCTGTGATTGCAAATATTAAAAGCAAAACCAAAGCCCTCTGGAATGACAACAAATGGATCCCCTTTCCTTAAGTTAAGTCATATGAACAGACATAACTGAGGACACAGTGAGACAGATCCAAGATGAATGGACCCATTTAAATTCCGTGGAAGCATTTGCTTTGCTGTTTATGAACTCACAATTATGGATGTGGGTACAAGAGGAATGACAAATAATACGCTCTTCTTACAAGACTGTGGGAGTATTATATATGCCATATTGCATCACAATCTACTAATCATGAGCATACATTTTTACAATATCTCTTCTCTAGAAAATATATCTCTATGAGGCTCAAATTACTTGAATGCCTATTATGCACCTAATTGAAGTACATGATTTAGAACTTTTATTTCCATAGCTTGTGGAATTGCTGCTGCAAGAGACAAAGGCAGAGATGTCAAAGTGCTCTGATAGCATGACAAGCAGAGAGAAAGGAAACTGTTCTTAGTCTTTATTCTGCGCTCAGCTCTACTATTAGCTGTAACTGCTTTGTACAGCTTCAGATTTCCAAAATAATGAGGGCTCCAGGTCCTCTGCCAATTGGAAGTCAATATGCTACCAGGAAAAGAAGAGGAACCACTTGCAGGATTCAAAAAATGAATGAGCTCCTCCATGAGGAAAAGACATGCAGAAACCAGTAGCCCATTAGCTTAGTTCTCTGGTCCTTGGTGCAGTCAACTGTCTGCCAAAATTGCTTGCTGAGATATCTATCCAGACCATTCAACAAACTGAGCACCTCGGACTAATTAAGGCTCAGTGGAATTGTGGATTTGTTACTCACAGCTACTTCAGTTCAAATAATGTTACAAGAATCCAGCTGTCTCTGGCATGATGCACATGGATGCAACACAGCTTTCATAATCGGGGTGTCTGTTGGTTTGAAAAGTTCAGTTTCAAGAATATGAATGCTATGTTGAATGTTGGACTTCAACTGAGGTAGGGTGACCATATTTTGGAAACCAAAAAGGAGGACAACATGCCCCCCCCCAGGTTGTGTGCCCACCAACATGTCTGCACCCCAAGGGGGCATGTCCAGCCCCAAGGGGGCGTGTCCACCCAAACATGGCTTTGGTCACATGTTTGATTTTACAACGCACAATTAAGACAAACCTGTTCCACATAACATCTTAATGTTAAAATCACTGCAGTAAAGAACAAGTGAGACATTCAATGTATCTGAAATTAACTTCACTCATTCCCACTTTTGTAGCTTTTGCTGTACTCGAAGCTTTTGCTATACTCTGTGTGATACACTCTCCCCTTCCCTCAAATATCTTTACTGACTGCAAATCCTTCACTGGATGACCATAGTCTCAACTTTCCTAACATTTAACACTCTTTCCCCATCACCTTTCTCATATCCATACTCACAGATTCAGCATACTACTATCACTGAACAAATGAAGTAGTTGACAAGTGCAGAAAAATCTAGTACAACAAACTAGCTACCTAGCATTCAGAAAGAGTATAAAATACTATTACCCCATAAACATTAGCCATGAAACAAAATGGACTAAAGACTTGTTGCAATCACTTGTCACTAGTACCGCCTAGCTTGTTTCAACTTCTGGTTTATCAAAGAGAACCTCATCTAAAAAAATATATATGGTTCATTAGCTATGTAAATAAGACCATAGTCAGTAGCAATACAAAGAAAGGCCAGAACAGATGCAGAAAAGGGAAGATGAAGAGGCTACAGAAGTGAAAGAACTATGGCCTAGGGTGACCAACTGTCAGGTTTTCCCCGGATTTGTCCTGGTTTTTGTTCTTTCCATAGCGTCAGGGGGGATTTTCTATAATTTTCAATAATGTCCTGGAATGACACACCTTCCTCTTTAAGGCTGCCATTAGCATGGCAGGAGGGAATGACATGCTTTCTTGAGGCATGTCATTCCCCCACTCCGAGCTCCAATTGAGGTCTTAAAAGGGAAAGTGGGTCATTCGTGGACATTATAGAAAAGGCCCCAATTGGAGTGGATGGTGGTGGTGCAGAATGAAATCCTTTCCCCTCCTCCACTCCAATTGGGTTCTTTAAGGTGGCGGGGGAATAACATACTCTCTGCAGGACTCAGAAAGCTGCTTCCCCACACACACAGTAGGTGTCCTCTTTTTTGGTTTCCCAAATATGGTCACCCTACTATGGCAACAGGAAAAAGTTACAATTATTCTGTTAGTCACATCAGTCACCAGCATCACATCATTTTTTACAGAAAACCTTCAGAAACTAGGCCTACAAAAATACATCCACACCAACATACTGAAAACAGTCGTACTTAAAACATGTTCAATAGTCAGGAAATGTATGAATCAGCCATAGCCTCGTACAAGAGAGCACCAAAAGAATACTCGTCAAACGTTTCGTGTTACGGCTCCTGAAGAAGGATTCTCAGTAATCCAAAACATTGAGCGCATCCTTGATAAATTGTCAAGAAAAACTTTTTTTTTTAAAAAAAAACCTATATTAAAGCCATTTTTACTTTTGATACTAGCACCAGAGCCTCGCCTCTTTTTCCTCGCTTCAGTGGTGCCTCTCAGAACCCTTCTGCCTCTCTCCGTATCTAGAAAAAAACACCATGAGCAAGAAAAACGATATGATGATGATGATGATAATGGCAATAATTTTTTAAAATATTTTTTAAGAAGGATGAACAATTACCAGCAATTGTTACAAAATATATGCCATGTCAAATTATATCAAAGCAAATTGGAAAGGAAAGACTATGCGTCAAAATGCATTATTAAAAAAACGAATTACTATCTTCTAGCACCAGCGAGAGATCCATTTCTTCCTTTGAACTATGGAGCACGTAGGCACAAATAACTCAAGCAAGCGAGCCAAACCACATACCACAGAGGATGGCTAAAAGCAACTATCTATGTTGGGAAAGAATTTATTGGCTAAAACCTGTATTTGGTTGCCTTCAAGGGGTGTGTGTGTGTAAATTCCTTCATGACTCAAAATTCCTAATCCTAAGTGTGATGACCCAGGAAAGATTTTAGGAAATCTAGCTCATATTAGCAGAGATTGAGACATTTTGCTGCTCAGAATTTTCATCAGTAGAACTCCAATGGACATACCTTAATGGGAGACTTGCCAGTGAGATACTGTGGCAAGGCATGTGTAAAGTTCCACCCTCCCTTCAAAGACCCTGGAGTGATGTTTTGCAGCCCAGGCCATGCATATTTACTCAGAATTAAGTCCCACATAGTCCACTGAGATTTACACCAAGGGTTCCAACTACGTGAACATAGGATTGCTGCCACTTACAGTATGGTTATTATCACCCACCCTCAGTTTCCATTTGTAAAAGAATATTGATAACTTCCATTCCAGACAGAAGATTCCTGACATGTTAGGCTAAAAGTGTAAAAGGATGTGTTGGTAAAGGGTAACATTTCTATAGGACTGTTGGGCTGCATTCCAACTAGACTTTCCTGGGAGTAAGCCACACTGAACATAGGTGGGACTTACGTCTGAGTAGAATCATAGAATCGTAGAATAGTAGAGTTGGAAGGGGGCTATAAGTCCATTGAGTCCAACTCCTTGCTCAATGCAGGAATCCACATTAAAGCATCCCTGACAGATGGTTGTCCAGCTACATCTTGAAGGCCTCCAGTGTGGGAGAGCCCACCACCTCCCTAGGTAATTGGTACCATTGTCGTATTTATTTATTTATTACATTTTTATAGCACCCAATAGCTGAAGCTCTATTACTACTGTTACTGCTGTTACAGTCAGGAAGTTTTTCCTGATGTCCAGTCAGAATCTGGCTTCCTGTAAATTGAGCCAATTATTCTGTGTCCTGCACTCTGGGAGGATCGAGAAGAGATCCTGGCCCTCCTCTGTGTGACAACCTTTCAAGTACTTGAAGACAGACAGGCTCAGGCTGACTTCAATAGGGAGTGTTCCATAGTGTTGGGGTTGACACTGTAGAGACTCTGGCCATGGCTAGACCAGGCCTATATCCAGGGATTGTCCCGGGATCATCCCTGTGCATCCAAATGACACAAACGGGGTTCCGGGAGGAGGCAGGGACGACCCCTCCATTTGCCTGGGATAACCTTTAGGTCTAGCTAAGGCCTCAGTTTCATAGAATCATAGAATCATAGAATAGCAGAGTTGGAAGGGGCCTACAAGGCCATTGAGTCCAACCCCCTGCTCAATGCAGGAATCCACCCTAAAGCATCTCTGACAGATGGTTGTCCAGCTGCCTCTTGAAGGCCTCTAGTGTGGGAGAGCCCACAACTTCACCAGGCAACTAATTCCACTGTCGTTCTGCTCTAACAGTCAGGAAGTTTTTCCTGATGTCCAGCTGGAATCTGGCTTTCTTTAACTTGAGCCCGTTATTCCGTGTCCTGCACTCTGGGGGGATCGAGAAGAGATCCTGGCCCTCCTCTGTGTGTCAACCTTTTAAGGTTGTGACAACCTCCTAATAGAGCTCATATCTTAAAATGAGGTGGCATTTTACATAAGGAAGCCCTAGCAAAGCTTAAAGCGATTTCCCTGTGACTTGTGTTTATGGTCTTTTTTGAAAAGAAAAGAAAAAGAGCTTTTCTAGACAATGGCTCGCCATTCCTCATTCAAGGTAGTTTATGGGTGTTTTAGATGACATTGTCATCCTCCAGTTTCTCTCTTTTCCCCACCTCCAACTACTTTCTCAAGGAACTGCAAAATAAAGCAAAACTCTCTACCAATATAGCTGTGTCATTCTGCTTTGTTCCACTATTCATAAAAAAGATAAAAAAGATAATAATTCCAAACTTATCACTGGCATATACAATAGGGCTATATAATGCTTACATTTGTTCATGATGCAAGAAAGTAAGCGTACCAATGTAAGCCAGACAGTTATCATCTGCAAAGCATAAGCACAGCAATCATGATACACTTCCCAAAATTTTGTTCTTTGTTTTTTTACAATTCCTGAGATCTTAAATCTTTCAGTGAAGGCATCACACAGATGTCAGATGTTGAGATTTCAGCTTGTAAAGCAACATGGAATGTTTTGGTTCCTAACTTGGAATGTTCTTCCCAAATAGTCCCAGGGTTCCTTTGTGCTCCTAACTGAGAATAAAATCATTCATTGACTTTTAACCTTACAAACGGAAACATCAACATCTATTCTAAGTAGCAAACGCAACAGAGAAGACTCCCACACCAAGCTATTATACAACCTGTCTGGAAGCCTGCAGCCAAAGATGCGGCCTGTCATTCCAAATCAGTGTGTGGACTTCAGCTTTCCTTAACTCTGCAACACCTGCAATGTGTGCATTGCTCCTTTGCTTATTTCCTAATTTTGTAAACCGCCCAGAGCGCTTCGGCTATTGGGTGGTGTAGAAATGCAATAAATAAATAAATACCTTTTAATCCATGACAGAGGAGGGAAGATCCTGCGATGTGATTATCGCGAGATCCCTCCTCCGTTTACACGTGAGGCGCGACAACCTCAGGAGGAGAGGCGTCACGCCCGCCATTTTTTTTAAAGTGACAGGAGCGCATGAGCACTCGAGTGCAGAAAGGTAAGTTTTTTTAAAAAATACTTTAATTTCCCTGCTCCCCCACCCTACTCCCAATGGGCACAGCACTCCCGAGGAGTGCTGCAGCCTGTGCACGGAGCCAGGTCAACCCGTGGCAACGGGCCAACAACCCGCTGGGAAAAAAGGCCCAAAGTGGAGGGCTCTATCCCGGGGCAAGGGAGGGATCATCCCTCCCTGATCCTGGGATCCCCTGTGCGTCATGTGGATGCACAGGGACAATCCCAGGGTTCACCCCAGGACAAAGCCCTGTCTAGCTAAGGCCACAGTTTCCCTTGATGCTCTTTCTCTTCCATCTCTTCCCCATATCCTCCTAGACCACTCCTGCTTCAACCTTTTTTCTTAGGCCTTTTCTACTCCTTTTCCCCATAGGTCTTAAGAACATAAGAAGAGCCCTGATGCTGGATCAGCCACCCACAACTGCAATATTGGGATAATCACACTGATCTTCATTACAAGGCTGTCGTAAAGATTACTCTGGGACAGCATACGCAATGTAATGCTACATATAATGCTATATAAATTATTATTATTACCTCTACTACTATTACTATTGTTATTGTTACAACAACAAATGGAGTCCTGCAACAAATATATCCTTAGCTTTTAAAAGATGTGCTCCTGATCAACGCTTCAGGCAGCTCAGACCAGGAGCCTTTTAGAGCTGTTTGGGGCTCACATAGGGGTGGGAAGAAGGTTTTATAGGTGGGGGGAAGGGAAAGATCTACCCCTGAGACATTCCCCCACAGTCCTATATACCACTAAAGTGTTTGGTTGCAGGACTGACTGTTAACTCTGAACTTGGTACAGAATTGGGGGGAGGGGTGGTGTGGAAAAGGGAGAAAGGGTCCTTTCCCCCCTTCTGAAGCCTCCCCATATAATGCAGAAAGGAGAGGTTCATCCCCCTCTACTGAATACAAAAATATTTAATATATTATTATGTACTTTGCAATAATTGTAACATGCACAAAAATTAGCAGAACAACCTCCCATAGCTGTTCTATTCAAACAAAGCCTTCTGACCCTCTTCTGAACGTGGTATAGAAGAACTGCATCTACATCCACTCCAGTGTAGCCGCCACAAATATGTGTCCAACATCTAGTACCACTGATTCCCACCCCGCAATGGTGTTGAGTTTACCCCTCCCCCCAACAAAAGTCGTGGCTCCCAAAGGCACATTCCTTTAGCTCAGTGGTTCTCAAACTTCCTCTTGAATGCTGCCTCTTGAAGGCCTCTAGCATGGGAGAGCCCACAACCTCCTAGGTAACTGGTTCCATTGTCGTACTGCTCTAACAGTCAGGAAGTTTTTCCTGATGTCCAGCCAGAATCTAGCTTCCTGTAACTTGAGCCCGTTATTCCGTGTCCTGCACTCTCAGATGCTCAAGAAGAGATCCTGGCCCTCCTCTGTGTGACAACCTTTTAAGTATTTGAAGAGTGCTATCATGTCTCCCCTCAAACTTCTCTTCTCTAGGCTAAACGTGCCCAGATGTTTCAGTCTCTCCTCATAGGGCTTTGTTTCCAGACCCCTGATCATCCTGGTTGCCCTCCTCTGAACACGCTCCAGCTTGTCTGCGTCCTTCTTGAAGTGTGGTGCCCAGAACTGGACGTAATACTCTAGATGAGGCCTAACCAGGGCTGAATAGAGAAGAACCAGTACATCACACAGCCCAAAATAGCATTGCAGCCATATCACATTGTTGGCTCATATTCAGCTTGTGATCTACAACAATTCCAAGATCCTTCTCGTTTGTAGTATTGTGAGCCAAGTATCCCCCATCTTGTAACTGTGCATTTGGTTTCTATTTCCTAGATGTAGAACTTGGCATTTATCCCTATTAAATTTCATTCTGTTGTTTTCAGCCCAGCGCTCCAGCCTCTCAAGATCACTTTGAAGCTGGTTTCTGTCTTCCAGGGTATTAGCTATCCCACCTAATTTTGAGTCATCTGCAAATTTGATAAGTGTTCCCTGAACCTCCTCATCCAAATCATTAATAAAAATGGGATCTACCTTCTCTGAATAAAACATAGTCAACTGTACTGCTAATTACAAGCCACTTAGATATGGACAACACGGAATTCATCAACATCTAGAAAATTCAGAGTTTTTGTCAAGGGTTATAAGCTGTCCCCTTCCAGGATATTTCCACACACACATACACGTTCCAACCTCTTTGTGTGCCTCCTTGCCCAAGCCCTTGGTAGCACAGATACTTATGAGAAAAGCCAGAGCTGCAATGAGCTTGTTGTTAATTACTTATTCTTAACTTCCAGAGGGAGGGGTGGGTGGGGTGGGGAGGCTGCTTACATTGCCTGGAGCTCTGCTCCTTTGTTTTTGTTTTTAAGCTATTAGTTGAGATCATTTCCCATCTCTGCACATCTCTGAGATTAATCTGCCTGGCATTTTTGCTTATCTAATATTGAGAAGAAGCACAATCTAAAAGGAAAAGGGTACATTGCCAGGGCTGGTCTAGTCTGAATGATGCATACAAAAATTAAACCAATGGAACTGTTTAATTGTGCATTTATTATCCATTAAGTACTGGCAGAACTTACATTCTCTCCTGAGGTTTTCTCCCCTATTTAACTATGATGATAAAGATGCCCTTTTATAACAGTTGAGGGAAAGAACAGTTCATACTGAAAACAATCCAGTTCTTAAAAGTCAGCTTGCCTTTGTATTCAGAAGACCTAACCTTTCCTCTCTGTGTTTCCAGCTGTGGTTTTCAAAGAAAATGCACATATAACATTAAGTCATCCAGCTTACAGAACCCACAAATAGAGATGCCAAATACCATGTTATATTCTTATGGTTGGTGGTTTTATGTCCTTTTCCTGAAGGCTATTGGCTAGGGTGACCAGATGATCTGGAAAACCTTGGAGACCTCCGAAAAAAAAGGCATCCCTGGGGTAACCTGGGCTGGGGCCCAATTTAATGGGGAAAGTGATGGCACCAGCCAAGGAGAAGGCCTGGATCGGCACGGGGAGGGCCTAGAAGGCCACTTTCCTAGACTCACGGGAACATGTCCCCAGCCTCTCCCAGTGCCGATCTGGCCTTCTCCTTGGCTGGTGTGATCGCACTGGCCAAGGAGAAGGACCGGATCAGTGCGCGGAGGGCCTAGGATGATGCATTCCAGGACTTCTGGGAATGTGTCCTCCAGCCCCTCCCAGTGCCAATCTAGCCTTCTCATTGGAAGAAGCGGAGAAGGAGGCAGAAGAGGATGAGGAAAACCAGCGGGGCCAACGAGGCGTGGCTGCAGCAGCAGCAGCAGCAGCAAGAGCAGCATGGGCGAAGTAGGTAAGGAGGTGGCAGAGCTGGCGCTCAGAATGGCCTTGCCCAAGCCAGTCTTGTGCCCACCCGGTCTTCACCTGTCCCCAAGAGGCCAGGGTGGGGAGAGGAGGTGTTGTTGCTATTTGCCTTCTCCTAATCTTTTTTCCTTTTCAGTGGCAGCCGCCCGAGTTTTCGCCTTCCACTGGGTGTACATATATTTTCAAAATATGATCTCCTATTATTTTTATTGCCAGGGCGGGTCAGAAGCACTTGTGGGATTTTTTCCTCAGGTGCTGCAATAACTTGTCTGTATCGTCTATTCCTGTCAGAATTTTACATCCCCCTGTCACATGGTCTATTGTTTCTTGGAATTGATGGCATCATCATCATCATTTGTACATGCAATATATATATATATATATGGAATTAATTATTTGGATGTTATTTTATTATTTGCATGAGTGTAGAGATTTTGCTTCATATTGTGGATTACTTGGCTACACTTTATTTGACAGTTACCCAGTTAAAATTGACTGCAGAAGACTGAAAGAGGAACCCAATCCTGCTATGGTAAAATGCCAATCGGTGACTGGTTTCTTCATTTATGCGATTCCTTTCCTCATTTAAAAATTGCTCAGATCTTGGTTTGTTTTTCGCAGTGACATGTCTCATTTTAAAAGTATAAAATTTCCAGTTCAAGGGGGGAAAGTTATCCAACAATTGATACTGAGCACAGGGGGACATTTTGAGTTTAATCTTTTGTTTACATTCAGTAAGGTCTTGGTTGGGACGCATGTATGATGAATTGCTCCTGCTTTATGCCTGCACATGTGCATGAAAGGAGAGGAAGTAGTATTTTCAGATCCATTTGAAAAGAATCTCATTTCATGCTCACATTGGTGCACAGGCTTTGACAAGCATGTTCTGCTCACACACTCATTTTCATTTAATTTAACCTTCTCTCTCTCTTTCTCTCTCTCTCTCTCTTTAAATGCAAGGTGCAGTAGTTTGTGGGAATTTAAAAAACAGTCATTTAAAAATAATGGAAGATGTCTAGAGGTGTTATGAGCCAAACGCTCTTCTGATTAGCTGCTTGGCCACTAACAAAGGCTTGGATCCAGAGATATCTTGCTGGAGTGAAAAGGCACTTCTGCTTACCAGTGGTGTCATGGAGCCAGGGCTGACAGAGTTGAAGTGCTGGGACTTTTGGATTAGCAGGGATGATGGTGTCATCTGCCACCCTGCTCAGATTTCTCTTTTCCCTCTGAGCCTAGCTGCAGTCCTCCCATTAGCTGAGTTATGACATGTCCCCATATATATAACGCACACACATAACTATGGAACAACAGAGCTAAGACAACAAGTTGCCTAAAAGTATTTTCATGTGTATATCAAAATGTGTATAACACCTTGATGTCTAACAGCTGCCCCTGCATCTTTACTGCCACTCACTGTTCCTACATAGCCTTTTGGACAAGGGAATCACTTTGGGTCATTTCACTTGCATGTGATACTTTTGTGTTCAATATACTAAACTTTAAAATTAAGAATTAGAGTATGTTCACATCATCTTTGCCTTGGACCAGTAGTTACGTGTTTTTTCATGCTTGAAATCTATGTAAAGGGAAGTGTAGAATTAGACATGTGACCAAGGCAACAGCCCTCAGGGGCCGGTCATGTCCAGATAGGGGCTGGGCATGTTGGGGTGGGCACACCTCCTTGAGGGCGGCCATACTGTCCTCCTTTTTGCCTTCCAAAATATTGTCACCCTACTATTGGGCTGAACTTCCCATGTTATCAGGAGCTGTTAGCAAGCGACCCTGGGATATATATTTTTGAAAGGTACATTATACATTTTGAAAAGAATAACATACCAGAAAACCTGTCACATTATGGATAAAACAAAACTCAAACATAACCACATGTCCTCTTCTGCAAAATCAACATTCAGATTTATCATGCAGGCCTTCAATAGGGAGCTGATAATCACAAATCTGATAATCACAAGGAAAATAAAATAAAGAATGAGTGACATTTGAAGGGGAGTGACTGTGGGCATGTCTAGACCTAGGGACCGGAGGGGGGAGGATCTTGTGATATGGTGATCGTGAGATCCTTCTCCTCAGTCTACATGTGGTGCACGATGTCCTGGGAGGAAGAAAATGTCCTGCCCGCCATTTTGGATTTTTTTTGGGGGGGGGGAAAGTGAGCGCGCCAGCAAAAAGTCTTTCCCCCCCCCCAAAAAACACTCCTGCTCTCCCACCCCCCACGATGGGCACAGAACTCCTGAGGAGCTCCATGCCCCATGCCCAGTTCCTGGCTCCTCGCAGTTACTCTCGAGGAGCCGGGACAAAACTGGGATGGCAGGCCACACCTCCCGCAGTCTCGGGATCATCCTGAGACCGTGGGAAGAGTCCCCTGTGTGTGATGTGGACACAGGAATGATCCCGGGGCAATCCCCGGGATATCGCCCCATCTAGCCATGCCCAGTATTATGCTGAAAATAATATGTAAGGATGTTAAATGGGGCTCATTGTGTGAAACAATTTCAATTCTGTAAGGGCAGCCATGTTGAAGCAAAAAAAAAAAAGTTTTGTGGTACCTTAAAGCCTAACAAATTTATTATGATGAAGTTTTCATGGCTAGAGCTCAGGTGAGTGAAATTGTATCCTAAGCTGAGAGACTATACATGGGTGCAGAGAAGAAGAAATGTTAGCTGAGCTGCCTCAGCTAATTTCGCAGTAACTGAAGGGGGCTTCATAGCTTGTTGGTGTTTGTAAACAAGTGACCTTGAGGGCCATCTCTCAACCCGCCTAGTGGAGCATGTCCTTTACCCAAAGACTCCCATTCCAAAATTAAATTTCGGAGAACTTTGGTCACCATGCTTTGGGAACTTCCATACCATCAAAGGTATGAGGACTAAGGCCATATCTACACCAAGCAGGATATAACACTTTGAAAGTGGTTTGAAATAAATATATGGATTGTGTCATGGGTCGCAAGAGTTGTTAATACTGTTATAAACTGTTATAAAGCAGTAGTGTAGATCGTTCCTTATTCACCCTAATTGCTATCCATTACTCACATTCTGTGTCACCCTATGCGGCGACAGCGGCAGTGACCGGTAACCCCCCCCCCCTCCTCTCCCTTACCTGCGTCCATCCGCGGTCCCTCGGCTTCTTCAATTGAGCCCGCGGCTCAACCAGGAAGTCTAGGCCGCACTTGCTGCCCAGACTTCCTGGTTGAGCCACGGGCTCAATTAAGAAGCCGAGGGACCGTGGATGGACGCAGGTAAGGCCCCCCTCCCCCTTGGTCCCTTACCGGGCTCTGCCGCTGTTGCCGCATGGGCGGCGGCAGCGGGGGGCCCCGGTAAACCCCCCTCCCTCCTCTCTCTTACCTGCGTCCGTCCGCGGTCCCTTGGCTTCTTCAATTGAGCCCGCGGCTCAACCAGCGGCCCAGACTTCCTGGTTGAGCCATGGGCTCAATTGAAGAAGCCAAGGGACCGCGGACGGATGCAGGTAAGGCCCCCCTCCCCCTTGGTCCCTTACCAGGCTCTGCAGGTAAGGGAGAGGAGGGAGGGGGGCCTTACCTGGCGCCACTCCCCTCCACTGCGGAGCTCCGATTTGGAGCCGGAGCTCCGCGGCGAAGAGGAGTGGACTATGGGCGGAGCAGCGCAGAGTGGGCCTGATCCGAAATTTTTAGATCGGCCCGCGGGGCGGATCGGGGGGTCCGTGCACACCCCTATAAAACAGTTAAAACAACATTGAGTTGTTTCAGTGGGCATTTTTAGTTAAGGCCATTTAGGATTTGCATTTTTATTTCTTCAGGCTCATCCTGGAGCTGGTGCAGGAAATTTAGTCCTCATTGAAATGAAATGGGGTGGGGAAGGAAAGCACCGCCACAGGCAGCAGAGTTTTAGACGTGGCAGATCATTTGCTACCTTACTCCCATGCCCACAGCATTTAGGACTGCTGCTTTCTAAATGTGAGTGTAGTGAAGGATAATAGATCTGTTTCACCTTGTCATTCCGAATGAGCCACTACATCTTTTGAATTTAAGGAGGCTGCTTTGGTTTTTCCTTTGGTTTTTAGGATGAGCCAGTTCTCGGGCACTGGTTTTCCCTTCCAGCACAAAAGGATTTCAGTTCAACTATTCTCAAAATCCAGATAATCTTCTCTTCCAATCGTTGGCCAATACTAGCCTCCCAACCTTCATTGGTTCCCACTGGTAGCTTGGTCTGATAGCACCCACAGAATTAGCCCTCATCAAGGCCTGAACTCAGCCCTGGGCAAGATTTGTACTACTGCTTGGTACTGAAGCACACTGATAACTGATGGAGCACAATCCACATTCATATACCACTTTCCTAGGCTTATTTCCTGCTTTTTATTGCAGTCATTCAAGGCTGCAGAGAAAAGTACTCTGGTTTCTGTTCAGATCATATAAATGCCTTTAAAAATAAAAGCAGTCAAGTAAGTCTCCTTCCCCTATTGCTCTGTGCCACACGCATGGCTTTTTTCAGAGTGACACTCAGGCAGCTTAAATTGCAGAAAGTGTTTGTAGCAACTTGAAAAGGTTACAATAAATTAAAATGTCTAAAAGGAATTATGTTTTCGCAGGGTTGTTGGTGGCTGAATCAGTGATATGATCCAGAATCGTCTTTGAAGCAGTACACTCCATTGGGAGCCTTCTCAGGTCTGGGGGAGGTGAAAGCAATGGTATGTCTCTGAGGCCCTGACTAGGGTGACCATCCGAAAAGGAGGACAGGGCTCCTGCATCTTTAACAGTTGTATTGAAAAGGAAATTTCAGCAGGTGTCATTTGTATATATGGGGAACCTGGTGAAATTTTCTCTTCATCACAACAGTTAAAGCTGCAGGTGCCCTGCCCTCTTTTTAATCTGGTCACTCTAGTATAGCTCCTGCACCTTTAATTGTTGTGATGAAGACAGAATTTCATAGCCTGGAGAAGAGAAGACTGAGGGGAGACATGATAGCACTCTTCAAACACTTAAAAGGTTGTCACACAGAGGAGGGCCAGGATCTCTTCTCGATCCTCCCAGAGTGCAGGACACGGAATAACGGGCTCAAGTTGAAGGAAGCCAGATTCCAGCTGGACATCAGGAAAAACTTCCTGACTGTTAGAGCAGGACGACAATGGAATCAGTTACCTAGGGAGGTTGTGGGCTCTCCCACACTAGAGTCCTTCAAGAGGCAGCTGGACAACCATCTGTTAGGGATGCTTTAGGGTGGATTCCTGCATTGAGCAGGGGGTTGGACTCGATGGCCTTGTAGGCCCCTTCCAGCTCTGCTATTCTATGATTCTATGGTCACCCTAGCCCTGACCCCAAACATTCTTCAGGTACTGGCTGGAGAGGGCTGGTGGGAAGGGAGAGGGGAAATATATTGGAAGCATGTTTCTTCATTGTAGACCACAGAAAAGGACAACTAAAATCATAAAGGGACTGGAGCAACTCCCCTATGAGGAATTTTTTTTTTAAAGGGGCCATGTGTGCAGGCTAGCGCGGGCCGTCACCCTTTTCTATACATAAGACGCGACGGGGTAAGGGAAAGCCCCGTT
Source organism: Elgaria multicarinata webbii (assembly GCF_023053635.1). Lineage (NCBI taxonomy): Eukaryota > Metazoa > Chordata > Lepidosauria > Squamata > Anguidae > Elgaria > Elgaria multicarinata. The sequence continues at coordinate 971,379 of NC_086173.1, forward strand.
GCGTCCTCCATTTTAATTTTTTTTTTAAAGGGGCCATGTGTGCAGGAGCGCATCAACGATAAGGGAAGTCTTTTTTTTAAAGGGTTCTCTGCTCCCCCCTGCCCCCAATTTCCCTCCGACAATGTATGATGCCCCCCTGCTTGCCTGTCCGTCTGCTCGCCCCCCCACTCGCCCCCTCGCTCGCTCCCTCGCTCGCCTGTCCACTCCCCCACTCGCCATGTCCACCCCCGCTCACCTGTCCACCCCCCGCTTGCCATGTCCACCCCCCCCGCTCGCTCGCCCACTCGCCATGTCCGATGCCCCCTCCGCCCCCCGTCCGTGATCTCCCAGCCCAATGGGCACAGTGGCTTCTCCCAGCTACTCACGAGTAAGCGAGCAGCCGGGAAAAGCCACGGAACTAACTAGACCTTCCGTAGCCCCGGGCTCAGCCCGGGGCTGCGGAAAAGCCAGGCCACAATCAGATCCGGTTATCCCGGGTCAAGGGAGGGTTTAGCCTGGCCTGACCCTGGGATCCCCTGTGTGTCGTCTGCACGCACAGCAAGGAGCTCGGGTCTCGCACCGGGCTAAACCCTCGTCTAGGAATGCCCTTAGAAGAATATCAGAGTATTTCAACAGAAGGACTATATTTGCTAAGGTGATTTTGCTCATACTATAATCTCCCTACATATTTGCATAGTGCAATCAACATGGTAGCAACAGCAGGTATGAAGTGCACCATTTACAAGGGCCGTGTGATGATTACAATTGAGTGCTATCCCACTTTGGCTTGTGTCAAGCTCTCCATTATAGGAATGCAGAGTTAATGCCATCATCTGCTGAGTTAATGCCACCATCTCGGATGCCTGCTGTCTCTGCTGCCTGTCTTCTTACTCCCATTTCCAGTAACAATGTTAATGTTTATGATGCCTATAGACAGGCTTGCTCTGGCATCTGCAGCATTCAGTTGTTGGACTCAGAATTAATGTATTTCCCCCCACAAAAGGAGTTTCTGTCTCTGGAGATCATCCCTTTATAAGTAATACTTCTAGCTGTGATGCCAGGGTATCTAGAGGTCAGTCTGGCCAGGGAGGCTGTGTTCGTGCTTCCTCCCCCTGCCCCGCCCCGCCCCGCCCCCCACTGTGTACAATGAATTTTCAGGTGGGGGGGAGGCATTGTGTTCTTAGGTTTCTGATTCTGACGTAACTAGTGTTTTGGATAAATATTGGCCATAGCTAGACCTAAGGTTTATCCCTGGATCATCCAGGGGTCAAACCTGTTCATCTAGGGCCACAGCTAGACCTAAGGTTTATCCTGGGATCATCCAGGGTTCGCCCCTGCCTGAGCACTGGATCCCCTGTGTGTCACCTAGATGAACAGGTTTGACCCCTGGACGATCCAGGGATAAACCTTAGGTCTGGCTATGGCCTAAGTGACACACAGGGGATCCAGTGCTCAGGCAGGGGTGAACCCTGGATGATCCCAGGATAAATCTTAGGTCTAGCTGTCAGATATTCTCTGCATGCTTATCTCCGTAAGAAGTTCTCATGGGAGTAGCTGGTTCACTCCTTTGTCTTTGCCTTGAAGCAGCTAGTTCTCTGGGAACATCAGAGTGTTTTGGAAAAGGGGGGGCGTGCTTTGGAGTGGGTTGTAACTTCCCACCCTCTCGGCACCTGGGCTTGGTTTACAGGTCAGAAGACCTGTCTATCAAGTGGCTTTGAATAGACCTCTTATGCTGGTGCAAAGCTGACAAAGCTTTGCTGGGTTTCATCTCTCAATGCAACACCTGACCTCCCCCCTGCTTTGGTTTCCACCTCCACTTGGGACTTTGAAAGCACTCTGCACATGGACGCTTTGCTATTTGGACTATGGATATCTAAGAACTGTGCCATGAAAAGTAGTGAGGCTTTTCATAGACTTGGACTTGCACGTGCTGTGGATTCTGTGTTCATGCCCAGACTCAGGTGGCAAGGAGTTCCCAGTCCTTAGCAGAAGGATGGGACTCCTGGGCCTGAGGCTTAACCTTTCCTGAAGTCGTGGTAACGGGGTTGGCTCAGTAGTGGTAGGCTGAGGCTGACAAGTGCGTGACGGATCTCTCTGCCCAGCTCTAGTGGCTCAGAGCAACCTTTCCTGGGACTTTGTTTTAGGAGATTGGCCATGTCCCTTTGAGGAGCCAGCCTATGCGGCATCTGGAGAAGCTCAAAGCTGTTATTGGCGTACCCTATTCAACCCACCCACGCTCTCCGAGTGTTTGCCTTAAACATCGTTGCAGAAAAAAGAGCCTCAAGCTTCCTAACCATCGTTCAGCTTTAAGTGTGTTTTGGAGACTCTGTAACCATTAAGCTCGTCTACCGTGTGATTTCCTCAATAAAAGAAGTCTCACTGATGTGAGTGTTTCATGTCAGCTTGCCAGCACATGTGAATGCCAGAGGGAACAGGCATGAACACGACACCTCCCAGCCTAAAAAGAAAATAAATGCAGAGCACGGCAAACCCAAACCCTCCTTCCCATCCCACAATTTCGCAGTGCTGCCACCTGAGTAATGCGCAGCCAGCTCCTTATCTGGGATGAGACCTAGGGATTCCCTGCCACTGCCGCCCAGGAGCAGCCCTGGCTCAGTCTAACACAGCTAGCTTGCCCTTTACTCCATAGCTACCCACACTTCTCACATTAGCTACTTTGCTTATAAGGATGTTGCACAAGGAACTGTTCATAACAATCAGATTAGGTTTGGTTTTGTGAACCTCCAAGGAAGCTTCTGCTATTGGGTGGTATTTTTGTTGTTTATTCGTTCAGTCGCTTCCGACTCTTTGTGACTTCATGGACCAGCCCAGGCCAGAGCTTTCTGTCGGCCGTTGCCACCCCCAGCTCCCCCAAGGTCGAGTCCGTCACCTCCAGAATATCATCCATCCATCTTGCCCTTGGTCGGCCCCTCTTCCTTTTGCCTTCCACTTTCCCTAGCATCAGCCTCTTCTCCAGGGTGCCCTGTCTTCTCATTATGTGGCCAAAGTACTTCAGTTTTGCCTTTAATACCATTCCCTCAAGTGAGCAGTCTGGCTTTATTTCCTGGAGTATGGACTGGTTTGATCTTCTTGCAGTCCAAGGCACTCTCAGAATTTTCCTCCAACACCACAGTTCAAAAGCATCTATCTTCCTTCGCTCAGCTTTCCTTATGGTCCAGCTCTCGCAGCCATAGGTTCCTACGGGGAATACCATTGCTTTAACTGTGCAGACCTTTGTTGTCAGTGTGGTGTCTCTGCTCTTAACTATTTTATCAAGATTTGTCATTGCTCTCCTCCCAAGAAGTAAACGTCTTCTGATTTCCTGGCTGCAGTCAGCGTCTGCAGTAATCTTTGCGCCCAGAAATACAAAGTCTGTCACTGCCTCCACGTTTTCTCCCTCTATTTGCCAGTTATCAATCAAGCTGGTTGCCATAATCTTGGTTTTTTTGAGGTTTAACTGCAACCCGGCTTTTGCACTTTCTTCTTTCACCTTTGTCATAAGGCTCCTCAGCTCCTCCTCGCTTTCAGCCATCCAAGTGGTGTCATCTGCATATCTGAGATTGTTAATGTTTCTTCCTGCGATTTTAACTCCAGCCTTCGATTCGTCAAGCCCAGCACGTCGCATGATGTGTTCTGCATACAAGTTGAATAGATAAGGTGAGAGTATACAGCCCTGCCGTACTCCTTTCCCAATCTTAAAGCAGTCCGTTGTTCCATGGTCTGTTCTTACCATTGCTACTTGTTCGTTATACAGATTCCTCAGGAGGCGGACAAGATGACTTGGTATCCCCATACCACCAAGAACTTGCCACAGTTTGTTATGATCCACACAGTCAAAGGCTTTAGAATAGTCAATAAAACAGAAGTAGATGTTGTTCTGGAACTCCCTGGCTTTCTCCATTATCCAGCGGATATTGGCAATTTGGTCTCTAGTTCCTCTGCCTGTTCTAAACCCAGCTTGTACATCTGGCAATTCTCGCTCCATGAATTGCTGGAGTCTACCTTGCAGGATCTTGAGCATTACCTTGCTGGCATGTGAAATAAGTGCCACTGTCCGATAGTTTGAACATTCTTTAGTGTTTCCCTTTTTTGGTATGGGGATATAAGTTGATTTTTTCCAGTCTGATGGCCATTCTTGTGTTTTCCAAATTGGGTGGTATAGAAATGTAATAAATTAATACTAATAGAAATAGCATTATACTGGAATAATGGCATTAAAATGCACTGTAAATGAGTGGTACTATAGAGTATGGTGAATCGCACAGGCGGAGTCCTCAAAAAAGATTATTTTAATGAAAATTGGTACCCACTTATTTCCTTTGTTAATGAGCACAATGACTTTACGTGCACAGCTAACAACCACTGGTCCATATGGAAAGATACTCTGGAATGACTCCAAGTTGTTCCTCTTAGAACTTTAGCTAAGCCTTTTATTTCTGCAAAGGATTGTAAATCTCACTGTTGTTATGTTTCATAATACTTTCCTAGTTGGGGTAAATTTGTATTCAGAGCAGTGAATGTAATCTGAAATTATCAGAAATTTGTTTATTACTTCTTGATATATATCTTTAAATTAAATATATTTTAAGTAGGGCAGAAGAGAAGACACCAAGCAAGATATTCCACTATGAAAGCAGTATGAAAGCGGTATATAAAAGGCAGGAGCCACACTACTGCCTTACGGCAGTATTGAAGTGCACTGCAGGATCAACACTACTGTTTTATAGTGGCACTGAAGTGCACTGACAACTGTTGGGGGCCATGACACATCTACACCAAGCGGAATATAACACCATGTAAGTGGCATGAAAGCAGTATCTGGTATGTGTCAATGGGCCCCAACAATTGTCAGTGCACTTCAATACTGCTATAAAGCAGTAGAGTGGCTCCTGCCTTTTATATACCACTTTCATAGTGGAATATCCTGCTTGGTATAGATGAGCCCACAATATCCTTAATGGTTTCTCCTCTGACAGCCTGCAACAACCGTTCCCTTTGAGGAGAAAAACAGCCACACAGCACTGCTGAGCTCTGTCTGCTGCCTTACAGCATGATTCTGAGACATTTATTCAAAAGTAAGTGTCCCCTTTACTGCAACGAGACTCACTTCCTAGAATATTTCATTAAATTACTAATGAACAGACTTGACTTCACATGGGTTGGGATAGCTGTTTGATACAGCGAAGCTTTCAAACAAAGCTAAATGGTTGTCAGAGTTAACTTCCTTTGAGTGAAGTGACAGCCACTGGTACCCTTCGGAATGGCCTCACCCCTGAGAGCTGGGTAGAATAGCTCACTCCCTTATCTTGAAGGGGGGACTGTCCCACAACAGGGGGAATTGGACAGCTGTATAACACTGTTCCTCAGATTTCTCCCCTCTGGCTTCAAACTATCTGGTGACAAAGCTATGCATTGGTGAGGAAAGTCTGCCACCTTGTAGTTGAAGATGGTGCTGCAGGCTTCAAACATATAACACATTTAAATTAATTTAAATTAACTGATGCATCTAAAAACCCAAATAATCCTGATGTACACTCAAAGATACCCTTAGTATGGATGACAAGTTTCAACTGTATAGGTTACACAATCCTGGAGCTATGGGGCTGACAGACAGGCAGACACCCTTTTATTATTGTAGATTACAGTGCTTGTCAATGGAAATAATGACAAACTATGACTGCCCTTGAAGTGGATCTTAAAGAATGGAAGGAGAAGGCTGTGCTTCCAAACAGCTTTTGATAAAGTCCCCCACCAAAGACTCCTGAACAAACTTAGCAATTATGGAATAAGAGGAGAGGTCTTCTTATGGATCAGTAACGGATTAAAGAACAGAAAGCAGACAGTAGGAATAAATGGTCAATTCTCCCAATGGTGGGGTCCCACAGGGATCAGTATTGGGACTAATTCTTTTCAACTTGTTCATAAATGATCTGGAATTAGGAGTGAGCAGTAAAGTGGCCAAGTTTGCCGACGACACCAAATTATTTAAGGTTGTTAAAAAGGGATTGTGAAGAGCTCCAAAGGGATCTCTCCAAGCTGGGAGAGTGGGCATCCAAATGGCAGATGCGATTCAATGTAAACAAGTGTAAAGTGATGCACGTTGGGGCAAAACAAAAACAAAACCCCAACTTCAAGTATAACCTAATGGGATCTGAGCTGGTGGTGACCAAACAAGAAAGAGATCTTGGGATGGTGGTGGACAGCTCGATGAAAATGTCCACCCAGTGTGCGGCCGCTGTAAAGAAGGCAAACTCCATGTTAGACCTTATTAGAAAAGGAGTTGAGAATAAAACGGCCAGTATCCTACTGCCTTTATACAAATCTATGGTTCAACCACACTTAGAATACTGTGTACAGTTCTAGTCACCACACCTAAAAAAGGATATCATAGAGCTGGGGGGAAAAGTGCAGAAAAGGGCAACTAAAATGATGAAGAGGCTGGAGCATCTCCCCTTTGAGGGAAGGTTACACAATGCATAGTTCCAGGACAAATTAAAGTACTTCTTCACACAATGCATAGTTAAATTATGGAACTCACTACCACAAGATGCAGTGATGTCCACCAATTCGGATGGCTTTAAAGGGGTGTTGAATAAATTCCTGGAGGCAAAGGCTATCAATGGCTACTAGCCCTGATGGTTGTGTGCTATCTCCAGTATTCAAGGCAGTAAGCCTGTGTGCACCAGCTGCTGGGGAACATGGGTGGGAGGGTGCTGTTGCCTCACGTCCTGCCTTGTTGGTCCCTGGCCGATGGCTGATAGGCCCCTGTGTGAACAGAGTGCTGGACTAGATGGACCCTTGGTCTGATCCAGCATCAGGGCTCTTCTTCTGTTCTTATGTGCCCAGATCCTTTAAGCAAGCAAACTGGATTACAGCTGGATGTCTTTCTTGGGCCTGACCTGTTTTGGCAATGCTGGCAGATTGTTCTTTTTTCCACGGTGAAGTTATCACCGTATGAGCTGCCACGAACAGAAAGGACAGTAATTCTTTGTGTGCCGGGTATTTTACCTTTGAGATTGGGGTTTGGGGGTCTATTGAACAATATCTGTATTAACTGTTTTAAGTAATATGCATCATAGCTCAACAGTAATGCCCAGGTTCCCATCTTGGTGTGCCTAAATAAAGCATCCTTGGGCAGTTTTTCCCTTTTCCCTTCCACGTATAAGCTCATGGACTATTGAAAAAACATTTGTTTGTTGAATGATAAAAGAAAACTAGATTACGAGACATTAGTTATACTTTCTGGGCATAAGCCAGTTGTGCCCTGTGAAGAATTGTGAACTAAGGGCCTCTACTTCCCTTGCTCGGCTTCGTCCATTTTCTTCTGCTGCCCCTTACGCCTGGAACGCTCTTCCAGAACATTTGAGAACTACAAGTTCAACTGCAGCTTTTAAAGCTCAGCTAAAAACTTTTCTTTTTCCTAAAGCTTTTAAAACTTGATTTTGTTCTGACTTTATACTGTTAGTTTTACCCTACCCAGTGCCTGCTTACCCTACCCTGTGCCTGTTTGCATTCTCTTCCCCTCCTTATTGTTTTACTATGATTTTATTAGATTGTAAGCCTATGCGGCAGGGTCTTGCTATTTACTGTTTTACTCTGTACAGCACCATGTACATTGATGGTGCTATATAAATAAAGAAGAAGAAGAAGAAGAAGAAGAAGAAGAAGAAGAAGAAGAAGAAGAAGAAGAAGAAGAAGAAGAAGAAGGCACTGTTGTAGCCTGTAGCTCAGGCTGAGCTCCACAAAGTAGAGTGTCCTGCACAGGGAGCGGAGTTGCTTTTGTAGCTGGAAGGAGACCTGTCAGCTAGACCAAGCTCTGGTAATAGGCTGGAACAAGGTATGAATTCAAAGAACTGTCATGTCCTGATGAAAGACAAAACAGCCCTTGGAAAGAGCTGCATTTGCTTTATACCTTTAGGTCCCTTAACTTCAAAGTCTCTTGTGCACTGTCATTTCAAAAAAATAGTTTTGAGAAACAGCTCACAGAAAAAATCAGGAAATAGGAAGCTATCAAATTTGGTATCATATTGAAAAAACTGAAGGTGGGGTGCAATTGCTCTGCAAAATGCAATTGCTCGGCATTTTGCCTCTTTTTCTGACAAAATGTTCCAGAAAGAACACATTTCATGCTAGTCCGTAAGGTTCACTGGTGCTTCCTTTTGAATACGGTGTGCTGTGACTTGTCACATTTGCCGATGTACTCCCCCTGCCTCCCCAAAAAGGTGGGGGTCAGCAATATCAAGTACATCCTGAAAGAGGGCCAGTCCTTCAGGAAATCCACATGACACACAGGGGATCCCAGGATCAGGGAGGGATCATCCTTCCCTTGCCCCCAGATCGAGCCCTCCACTTTGGGCCCGCTTTTTCCGCAGTCTCGGACAGAGCCCGAGACTGCGGAACGTCTGGCCTGTTGCCGCGGTTTGACCCAGCTCCGTGCGGGGAGCTGCGCCCATCAGGGGTAGGGTGAGGGGAGCGGGGAAATTAAGTTAAAGGGGGGGGGGAGACCTACCTTCATGCACTGCTTCTCCTTTAAAAATAAAAAATGGGGGTGCGACGCCTCTCTTCCTGAGGTCGTCACGCCTGACGTGTAAACGGAGGAGGGATCGCACATTAATCGCAACGTGAGATCTTCCCTCCTCCATCCTGGATTATTAGGTAGGTCTAGCTAAGGCCTAAGTCACACCTCCCACTGGCATGAGCCAAGTCCTCCCTCAGGCAACATGGGACACCCTCATGCTCCACCACTGCTTCTAATTGGAGGCAAGGAGTGAGAGGTTCTCGCCGAGAGCAGCCACTTCCTTTGCCTTCAGAAGGCTGAACGTAGGGACTGGTGACACCTCGTTGGCCATGTCACCTCAAGGATGCAACTGGGACCCTTCTTCTTAGAACCTACTTTGGGCGTTGTGGATGGGACTTTTGCTCTTTTGTTGTTTTATCAGATAGTCTGTGCTGCTAAAGTACTTAGTAAAAAAATGGATGTGTTTCATTATAAACGATCATCTCTCTGCTTTTGAAGAGGATGGCGGGGAGAGGGGAATGATTGCCTCAACATTACTCAGAAAATAGGGGCAAACTGCTTCCTGGTTTATCAAAACCTCACCCTAGTTCTGATCTTGGGGTTTGGAGTAAGGGCACTGGTTGCAGCTAGTCTAGGGCCACCCCTGGTGACAGTGATACACGTGTTTATTGTGTGTTTCCAAAAGAAGCGCTTTGTTTTTATTTGTACCAAAGTGCCTGATAATCATGGGTGACTGACCCTGAGTTGTAATATTGTAAGAAAATTTCTCCTGGGAAACCATATATAACTCAGCTCCCTGCATACTTCTGGAAAAATAATGCTATTCCTTAACAGTGCTTCTATCATAGACAAACAGCAGGGAAAGAGAAGAGTCCTTTGACCCATCATCCAGACTGGCTTATGGCTGCCACAGCCTGGCATTGAAGCCAATCCTATGTTGACAGAGAGAAATATGGCAGGCACCACGTCTCCCTCCGGTCACTGCATAGACGAAGCGATGGCAGTTGCAAGAATTCTAAAATTCTTGCAATTGTCTTTTTTGCTAATTGATTGTAAGCTGCTCCAGCAGCCTTTTTTGACTGAGGAGTGGGATAAAAATATGACAAATGAATGAATGATTGCCCCCGATCAACACTCCTCCCCATGCGTGTGGCTTATACGGGCCTGCTGGCTGCTTAAGGAAGGCTTGTTCTGGATAATTTGGCCTAGACCCTCTCTTTGATTAAGCCACACATTGCCCTGGAGCAACATTTACACCTGATTCCCAGTCAACAGCTGCTACAGGCTGCTGACAGCATTTCCAAGGTGGAGATCTTAAGTTTGAAACTCTTAAAACTAAAATGCATGCTGGCTGATTAGCTTGCATAAAATAGGGCAGGTTTCATGCAATTATTTGTTTGTTTTTTATTTCTTTAAAAAGTGCCTTTTTTATAACCCACATAAAGATTATTTCAGGGGGTGATTCATTCAACACGAACTGCATGTAATTTCGGCCATACATGGATTATGCCATTACTTGGACTGTGACTACAATGAGGAGAAATAGTATGGAATGTTGGACTGAGTGGGTGTGGCTGGTGATGCTGTGGAAAAGGTTGGGGGAGGAGTATATATATGGGGGCGCGGAGTGGTCTGAGGGCTTCAATTGGTGATTGGGTTTGGAGGGTAGAGGTGTTTAGCCGAGAGATTTCTTATCAGGAGTTGTGTGAGGAGTGAGTGAAAATAAGATCATAGGGACTAAGGATTGTTATTTTTAGATTGGTTTCTACCAGTATTCTTAAGAATAGGCAGGAGTTAAATAGAATCTGAAGGAACTAAGAACTGTAAGCAACAATAAGCATTTTCTTTATTTTGCTACCCTAAAACCATGTGTCAGTTTGGCTGAGTCTCCTGCTCTATTAGTTCAAAAATAAACATATTACATTAAACCTTCAGCCTGCTATATTCACAGAAAAGCCTTTTCCAAATTGCCTTACCTTTTCCCTCTGCTATAAGGGAACAGTTACACTTTTCTTTTTACCCCTTCCTCAGGTATTTAGGTGGTGGTGCTTAGCCTGAGGGAGGTGTGCGCATCAAAGCCTTGTGTGTGAGGTGGCGTCGTCGCAGTAGCCCTATGTACAGCGCATTGCAGAAGTCGAGCCTTGAAGTTACCAGCACCTGCACTACCATCTTTAGGTCTTCCGTCTCCAGGAAGGGGCGCAGCTGGCGTATCAGCCGAAGCGGATAGTAGGCACTCCTGGCCGTCGCATCTATCTGGGCTGTCATTTGGAGTGACGGATCCAGAAGCACCCCCAAGCTGCCAACACAGCCTTTCAGGGGGAGTGTAACCCCATCCAGAACTGGTTAACACACCTCCAAACCCAGGTTGTGGCCTTTGACAGCGAGCACCTCCGTCTTGTCTGGATTCAGCTTCAGTTTGTTTTCCCTCATCCAGCCCATTAAGCATTCATTCAGAGGAGACACACCATCCTTAGCTGACGCTGTTGTCGAAGGCATAGAGAAATATATTTGGGTGTCACCAGCATACTTATAGCACCCCGCCCCATGCCACCGGATGATCTCTCCCAGCGGTTTCATGTAAATATTAAATAGCATTGGGGAAAGAATGGCACCTTGTGGTACACCACACGGCAGCTCCTTCTTTGAGGAGCAACTATCCCCAAGCATCACCATCTGGATCCTGCCCGAGAGGTAGGACTGGAACTGCTGAAGCACAGTGCCCCCGATTCCCAATCCCCTCAGGTGTTCCAGAAGGATACCATGGTTGATGGTATCGAAAGCTGCTGAGAAGTCCAAAAGTACCAGCAGGGACACGCTCCTCCCTGTCAATACTCAGGCGTAGATCATCCGCTAAGGCGACCATAGTGGTCTCAACTCCGTATCCTGCTCTGAAGCTGGTTTGAAATGGGTCTACAAAATCTGTGTCCTCCAACAGTGCCTGGAGTTGGTAAGCAACTGCCCTCTCAATCACCTTACCCAAAAATGGAACATTTGATATTTGTCTATAGTTATTAAGATCCAGGGGGTCCCGGGAGGTCTTTTTTAGAAGCAGCCGTACCACCGCTTCTTTCAAACATGATGGGAAACTACCCTCCCTGAGAGATGCATTAATAATACGTTGTAATTGTGATCTAACTGCATCTCCTCCCGGGGTGACCAACCAAGAAGGACAGGGAACGAGAGGGCAAGTCGTCTTCCTCACTCGTCCAAGCAGCTTGTTCACGTCCTCGATACTCACTAACTGAAACTGATCCAGTGTAATCCTACTCACAGAGTCGCTAGACATTCCATTGTCAACTTCTGCTATAAGTCGGCTCTTATTCAAGAGATTTTATCTGTGAAATGATCATTAAAGGCATCACAGTGAACTACCAAAGGCTCTAAAGTTGGGTCCAGGGGGGAAGGTGTCTGCGTTAGACCCCTCACCATCCTGAACAGTTCAACTGGATGCAAATTCGCAGACGCAATGCGTGTAGAGAAGAAAGCTTTCTTCGCTGCACGTATTGCCACCCCATAGGAACGAAGATGTTCTCTATGTCGTGTCTTGTCGGATATAAGTCGAGTTTTCCAACATCGGCGCTCCAGTCGTCATCCTTCCTGCTTCAGCTCCCTGAGATCTTCTGTATACCAGGGTGCCCTATTAGAAGTGTGCCAGAGAGGACGTTTGGGGGCGATCGTGTCGATAGCCCTAGTCAGGTCTTGATTCCATCTGTTAACCAGGGCTTCAACATGATCATCAACGATACCAGCCATAGAACCCTCTAAGGCTTTCTGGAATCCAAGAGGATCCATCAGCCTTTGAGGGCGGACCATCTTAATAGGTCTGCACCCCTGTAGGGGTGGATAGTAGCCATGATGCTAACCCTGACCAGAGAATGATCTGTCTATGACAATGCAGAGGTATTTAGCACCTCTGCCCACAGATCTGTCTGTTTGGAACTGAAAACAGTATTGAGGGCGTGACCTGCTGAATGTGTGGGTCCAGAGACCAGTTGGGATAGGCCCATGTTTGTCATGGATGCCATGAACTTCCGAGCTGCATCTGATAGACTAGTCTTGAATGTGGGACCAAAAGCCTGGGCAACTCCAACACCAACTCCAAGACCAGTTCTGTGAGCTCAGTCAGGGAGTTTGCTAGGCAGTGGGGTGGCCGGTACCCTAACAGAATCCCTAGTCTCTCTCTGGTCTTCAGACTCAGGTACACACACTCGATGAGATGCAATTCCCGGACAGGAAGCCTGGTCAGGTTGAGATTGTTTTTGTAGACCATAGCTACTCCACACACCCCGCCCTCTTTCCCTCACCTGCTCACTAACACAGTACCCAGCTGGGAGGGCCTGGGCCCACGTTGGACCACTGTCATCTCACAGCCAGGTCTCTGTAAAGCATGCCAGGTCAGCCTCCTCATCTAGAAGGAGGTTATAGAAGATATTTGTTTTGTTTTTAACTGACCTGGCATTACATAGGAGCAAGGAGAGCTTCTGTGGGTGGCCTGGTTCATTCTCCAAGTTCCCCAGGTTGGCAAGGCGACCAGAAGGTGAGATGGGTGTTATATATCTATCTTTCCTTCCCCTGTAATGGCACTTCACCCTGCCATCACCACATCTCCCTCTGCCCTGCACAACACATATTGCTGCTCCCATACACATTCTACCCAACTGGGCGGCAGGCTGTCTTTTGAGCGTTCCAGAGGGGCAGGATGGGTGTGGCGCCCCGAGCAGACGCTGTCGCTCTGTGCAGAATGTCAGCCGACAAACATCAGAGCCTGTCGCCAGCAGCTGACCACTCTGCTTTATTTGAGAGTGAGTCAGCCCACGCAGTCTGCAAGATAAAACAGTTCTGTTTCATAGTTTTAATCTGAAAAGAGTAACAACACCACATCTATATACACAAGTTTGAGTGGCAAGGAACAATGAAGTCCATACCTTAGCAAATTCTAAGCTTTCAGCCAGATCCTATGCATGGCAAGCCCATTAAGTGCATGTCTACACCATGCCTTATCCCAGGGATTGCCCCGGGATTGTCCCTGTGCGTCCACATGATGCACAGGGGATCCCGGGGGCAGTGAGGGAAGATCCCTCCATTTCCCTGGGATAACCAGGATGGCTTTAATCCCGACTTTTCCCCGTGCTCTCGGGATTGTCCCGAGACCACGGGAGGTGTGGGCAGACATCCCAGTTCCATCCTGGTTCCTCACAAGTAAACGTGAGGAGCCAGGAAACAGGCACAGGGTACGGAGCTCTTCAAGTGCCCCATGCCCATCAGGGGTGGGGAGGGTTGGGCCTTTTTAAACAACTTACTTTTTAAACTAATTTTCTTTTTTAAAAAATGGCGGGTGCAATGTCCTCCGTCCTCCTGGGATGCTGCGTGCCGTGTGTGGACTGAGGAGGAGGATCTCGTGAGCAGAATACCGCAAGATGCTCCCCCCTCCCTCCCGGAATGCAGAGAGGTCTAGACATGCCCTAAGTTCAGGACATCTTACCCCTGAGTAAATATGAGAAGGACTGCAGCCTTGATGGCTGCTAGAATAAGGGACAGAGGAAGAGATTTCTGTCACTTCCATGAACCAGTTAAGGTTAACATATACCTCATGGTTTATTGCAATATCTTTGGAATGTCCACTGTTCTTCCTCCAACAGGAATGCATACATATAAACACTATTGTATAAATACACACACACTCACACACACGTGTATGCATTCACGTGGATTGTAAATCTTATTTTCACATCTCTAGCATGGTAATTAAGCCAGTGCCCTCAAGTTGTCAGGGTCAGTTAAGATCTACGGCAGCCTTCCTCAACCTGGGGCACTCCAGGCTGAGGAAGGCTGATCTACGCAGTGGTCCATGAAGGTGGTGGTTGTCCTTCCTATGTCTAAAGCAGCAGTTTCTGCAGCTGAAACTCTCCCCACGGCCTGAGTTCAATCCCAGCAGAAGCTGGTTTCAAGGAGCCGGCTCGGGTCAACTCAGCCTTCCATCCTCCCGAGGTCGGTAAAATGAGTACCCAGTTAGCTGGGGGAAAGGTAATAATGGCCAGGGAAGGCAACGGCAAACCACCCCGCTAGAAGGCCTGCCAAGAAAACGTCAGCAAAAGCTGGCGTCCCTCCAAGAGTCAGTAATGACTCAGTGCTTGCACGAGAGGTTCCTTTCCTTCCTTTCCATGTTAGTTGTGCCTCTGCTTTCCTTTCAATATGCATTCTAGCCCTCAACAGACCCATTCTTAGCCTGGCCTCAGAGCTGATATGATTAGGCCAAGAGAAGCAGGGATGGGAAGATTTCTTGGATGAGAATGGAACATCCGGAATGAGCTCCACATTTCGAGGCAATATCTACATGGTGAGGAACTCCTGGGGTATAATACCCACCTTACCTCACGATAGGCATCGTCTGAGGGATGACAGCATTGATTGTATCTTATTGCCTCTGTCTTTTTAATATTTGTTTTGGTGCAAGTAACCAGCATAAGAAATTTATTCCAGGTTAGTGAATAACTAACTAAGCATGCTGCCTCTTTTAGAAGAACCGTACGTATAAATATACCATATTGGTTACCACATGGGCTGGAAATCAATTAAGGAGATATTAGAGACACTTCTGTAAGCTGGAATGGGGGGACTGGTTTTGCCATGTCTGCTGCCTGCCTCATCTCCCATTGCTTTCTCATGAAGTACGGTATTATAGTTCTACCAAGAGCGCTCTTGCTCTCTTTCACACACACACACACACACACACACACACACATTGTCACATAACAAAAAAACACAGCAAACTGACCACAAAAAGCAAAAAAGTAATATCCATTGGCTGATTTCTTCATTTTAGTCAGTGAAGAGACATATGAAGCTTCAAATTTTCGAAAGCAAGATTCTGACTAGGACCTGGGTCTAAGCAAGTGGCCACCAAACTGAGGCCCTTTCTGAAGTTCCAAAGCCAGGTCTCAACTGAATCTTGTCTTTAGTGTACACCCCTAATAGAAACCGAAGCTTGACCAGTAAAGCATTTCATAGTTCTGCTGTTCTGAAGTGCATCTTGGCCAGGTTTATCCCATTTCCCAAAGAGTTGGCTTCTTTTTAGAATGATTATGTTGCCTGTAATTTAGCCAGAGCATTTTGGAGCTTACAGGAGTGAACGCAAAGCACAGATGAATTCCTCCTGTCACTCCGTTTACCATATAAGTCAGTCTGTTGCTCCCCTTCACCACTGTTCTTTGCCCTAAGTAGCCTAATGCATCCTTCTCTCCCCTGGCTCCCTTTTGTGTTTCTAGGTTTCTGTAGTGGTTGGGGCTTAATAGGCAAACTGGGAAAGAACAATTCTATGGGACCGAATGCTACAAGATTCTGTGTAAAATTTGTGGCAAGTTTAGCTGATCCCAAACAACTTTGATTTTTCAGAACCAAAAAAATAAATTAAATAAAAGGACTTGTTGGTGTCTTGTTAAACTCGGCAAGGGGAACAAAGGAATGTGAAGAACTGCTGAAAATTTAAGGAGCCTTTCCTTTAAAAACAATTGCTCTTATCTCTTGTGACAATGGTACCATAGCCTTCCTCCAGGAGATCAGAACAGATGCACAATAACTCTGAATGGTAGGTTCAAACATGTGAAAGTGGCTCACCCATTTCTTTAAACCTGAGCCTACCCCAATCACACATAAATGGAGGCGGGGGAGGTGAGGGTCCAATTTAAAGAGCCAAAGGGGCAGCTGAGGTGAACTCTCTCCTGCTCTCCCCCCCCCCAGGCAATTTTTCTCCCGGGCACACTCACTGCCAGTATCAGAGCCCAACTGAGGGGGAAAGAAGTGGGCAGGGTGTGGGGGTAGGAGCTCAGTCCCTCTCACCGGCAAGGCCACTTGCTCTTAAAATGAGCCCCTTCTCCAGACCGGCTGGGGTAGACCCAGGGATGTACATCACGTCGGCTTGGGAAGACATCTTTGCCCAAGGCTTCCCAGTGGGTGCCTTGAGGCTTTGGACCTCATTTATTTATTCTTTCATTCATTGTACAAAACAAGCTTTCAGTTAGAGAAGTAAAAACTAATCAATCAACAGGTGTAGCTTACAAAGGTCGGGGCAACACACATTCTAATTAAACTCCATTTATATCAAAAACAAGTGGAACATCGGAAAACCTTTCTGTCGGCCCACAGTTCTCAAAAATCTGGTCCAGATTTCAGGGTGCCACCCCACGCCACCCTCCTTCTGTGAGGTAATTCATTTACTTCATAAGGTGAGGTAAATGAATCACCTCACAAGTCAATCAGATGAAGGATTTTTAAACATATTTTTAAATCCCTGACCCCTTATTTCTCATCCTTCTTTAGGCAAAGTGGTTAGGTAAAAAGAACAGCAAACAAAGGTTGAAATCTATGCAACAGTTTGGAAGTATCGTAGCTCTCCTGCCCAACACTGAACCAACCTCTCCAAATTCATCCGATGATGCTGTGCCTAAAACAAAAAGCAGCAGCAGTAGGAAAGAGGAAATGGCTGGACTTCAGTGCTTCTGCCACTCCTCACCATCAGCAAAATAGATCTGAGGGGGAGCCCCCTTTTTATTTTTACTTTCCTTACTGAACTGCAAAGTTATCGAGGGCCTAGATTTAGAAGTTGCCTTTTTTTTTTAACCTGACAAGTTAGCAGTAATGAACTGAGACTTGTCGTGGTTCTGTGAGGTTGGAAAGAAAGGGGTTTAAGTCCAAGCTGAGCCATGGGGCTTGCCTAGTTCACACACACACTGTCTACAGCAATGATGACTTGCGGGTCTGAACGAGGCAGAACAGATTGATAACGACAGGTCGCCCTTCCCTATCACCCAGCGCCTACTCAAACAGAAATACTTTTCGGTGGAGACAGCTCAGGCGTACAATCCCATCAAGCGCCGAGTAACGACGTGATGCACGACCCAGCCCTTGACATTGTACAAAGCCCTGCCTTGCAACATCAGTTCTACGTCTGAGAAAAGGCAGCAATGCTTCTCGCCAGCAGTACTATAAACAGGATTAATAATAACTGGTGTCACTTCTTAAACCCACAAACCCCTCTTTCAAATCCTCTTTTGTATGTTACAGCAAAAGACGGGTCCCCACACACATCATTCCATTCTGGGGTATTTAAATGGCCATGGAATGTTTGGAAACGAGCAGGCACCAGAAATTACGCAGCCCGTTCGACGTGGAGGGACGGGCCCCATCTTTCCCTGTAAGATGCGAAGTAACTAGTCAGTAGTCCTTAAGGATAGTAAGTGTGTGTTAAGCTTCACGCAGAAAACATCCAGGGCAATCCTGCCTCGGAGACGGCTGCCCACCGAAGTCTTGCGCTGGAGCCTCCAGTTCACCTTACCGCCCCCCTCCCCCCCCCCCTTGCCATCCACATCTCTATTTTTCCAGCAGTAAAGCATTCAAAATGAAATCTACCTTGATCCAGGAAGGGACGGGGAGCAGCCCGTCAGCGAAGTGCTACAGGCGGAGGAGCCCTCCTCGCTCAGCGCCAGCCGGGGCGAAGTTTCGAGGAAAACGGGAACTCCGGCCGCCTGTCTGGCAGCACCTCGGCTCCCTCCGGGAAGCGCCCCCCCCTCTCCTAGTCGCCGAAACGGGGAGGCTGGGCTCCCGGCCGTTACTCAGGAGTAAGTGGACCCCGTCCGCACCTGCTCTGGAGCCCTTCCGCGCCTTCCGACCCCTCCGCCGAGCCCTGGCCCCGGCAGCGCCAGCCGGCCGCGCGCCTCAGCAGGTGCCGCCGCATTCCCTCCCTCGCGCGCCTCCATTCCTCCGCCTGTGCGCCTCCTGCGCCGTGGGCTTCACGCTGCACGTTCCTCGGGGCAGAGAGCTGAGGATTGGGGGCGGCGAGGAGGGAGCGTCCCCTAGTAACGCTCGGGCTGCGCCGGGCTGCGCGCGGCGCCGCGGACGCCAGCAAGGGTGCCGAGGAGCCTCGCCTCGCCTCGCCTCGCCTCGGGGCTGCCGCAGGCGCGCCGGTGCGCCTCTCCGGCCGCGGGAGTTCTGCGGGGGCCCCGGCGCCGAGAGGCGCTCGGCTAGGCAGCCCCTTCCTCCGCCCCCGCCCGCCCGCTCGGCGACCCGCCCCGCGACCCGCGCCACTTTCCCAAGCTGGGGGTCGGCGAGGGAGAAGCACTTACTGCGCGGGAGAACGAGAGGCCGCCTGGGCCAGGCAGCTGCATCTTCCCGGCGCGCGCGCCTCCTCGCCTGCTCCGCCGCCCCTCCATCCACCGCTCGCGCCGGAGCGGCAGCCCAGCCCGCGTGGCTCCCGGGGCCGCCGAAGGAGCGGCGCCCGGCCGCGTCCCGCCTCTCAGGCGGCCCCCGCGGCGGGGCAGCGCCCAGAGCTGCGCCCAGGCGCGACGGCGCAGGAGGCGCAGCGCGCAGCTCCGGCGCCCCGGGGCTGCCCCATGGCGGCCCCCAGCGCTCCGCCTGCCCGAGGCGGAGGAGGAGGAGGAAGGGAAGGAGGCGGCGGCAGGAGGCGGCGGCGGCTTCTCTGGCCGCCTGCTGCTCCCCGCTCTCGCTGCTGGGCGCCGAGGGCTGGCAGGCGCTCCCGAGAGGCGCCTCCTGCCCACCCCGCTACGAAGCACCTGGCCGGCGGGGAGGGGCGGGTTGGCCTCGGCGCTCAGGGCGCCCCCGCTAGGCCCACCCAGGGTAGCGCCGCCGCCGCCGCCCCGTCCCCAGAGGCGGCGTCCATCCTCCACCCCCGCCCGGAGTTGAGCCTCGGCAACTGGTGGTAGCGGCGGCAGAGCCCCTGCGCAAGGCCTGGGCTGGATCCTTCGAGTTGCCGCTTTAAAACGGCTTTCGGGGAGCAGGCTGTGGCGGGTGGGGGCACGAGCCTTCTGGGGGCTGCGGGTGCCGCGGGTGCTAGTCGTAGGCGACGGGGGCCCTTCGGTGGTCTGGCGTGGTACAACGCGGCTGCCTCTGCTCAGTGCCAGACGTTGCCGCCGCTGTCTGCCCGCAGCCGGCTGTGTGCGTGGAGAAGAATAGGCGTCACCTCATCTTGGGGAAAAAACTTTGTTTAAGATTTTTCTTTCAGGCAGCAAAATGCTTTGGGACCACACTGCAAGGGCAAAAGCAAAGGGCAGATGATGATTAATTCCCAGGGCAGCCCAATCCTATGTAGTAGGTTTACTCGGAAGTAAGTGAAAGAAGAAACATTTTTCGCATAAATTTAACCAATTCTTCTTGTTCAGAATACACGACTCTGAAGAGATTGCGCGCGGGGGGGGGGGATCTCTCAAAATTGAACGGTGCTTTCTGAATCGTCAGAAAGCACCAAGGTTCCTGTACAAAATGTTAAATTCTGAACCCATTAAATGACAACAATTAAATACTGAAAAAAAATAACTAATAATAATTGTTTAAATTAAATATTACTGGGTATTAAAAGCAGATATCAAATACTGGGAGAGGAATAGTCATAGCAACCAGCTCTGACTGTTTCAAAATTTCAGAAACAGTTGTCAACTCAGTTGCAGGGGCATTAATGGTGGGCAAGTAGCCAATGGAATCCTTCGATACACTAACTAGGTCTCTAGTACTGATGTTAAATCCTGTCCAACTTGGTATTATCTGTGCGAGGCTCCCTTCTTGTCTTGTAACAACCCAGATTATGTTCGTATTTTGTGCAAGCTTCAATTGGGCAACACATTCCGGCATGGCTTCAGTACTTGTCATCAATGGCTGAGGCCCAACTCGTTCACCAGAAACATACATGAACAATTCTTCAGTATTTGTGGTGGTCAATGTTCTTTGCTTTTGTTTCTCAATGCTTGGGAGAGGATCTTTGAAAGGTTGTGGTCCAAACAACTTGGGCTGCACAGCTATACCGTTGACCTGATGAGTTGTCCCCTTACCACTAAGATTCTCTTCCAGCCTACCAATGTTATCCCATGCTAAGTTAGTGAGTCCATGAGGCTGAATGGCAGCTAGAAGAACAATTTGCTCATTTAAGCTAGCAGCAAGTTTCTGAAGACGTAAGGCGGTATCATTTTCTTCCAGTTGTGAGTATGAAATCCCATGACCAAGTCTGTTTAGAGTGTGAATTATTTCAACATTGCCTGTCAGCGTTTTTACGGCGTATGGGAGCAACAATTGCTTTGGGGGTTTCTGCTGGCCATTTGTCACTGCATATATAATGTCCTGACTGAACGATTGCATAAGTAAGGCGATCCTTTTGGAGGGCTTTGTGTTTTCTGGATCTCCAGTCAGAAGCCCTACTAGGAACCATTTAAGATAATCAGGCACTGTAAATGAATCTTCATCAACGTCTGAAGGATGATATGGCCGTGGTGTTGACATCAAGTTTGTTTTAATCATTGTTCTTATGTGCAATGATGTTTTATCAATGATCTTGTTCATGTCTGTTGCCTTAACCTTTAAAACTGGTGATTCTCTTTCCAAACTCTGGTTTTCTCTTACAACGTCCTGTAGCATGACACTATCAGGTTGGGCCAATAATTTTCCTTGGTAGTCTGGGAATATATGGAGGCTGTCACCAAAGTCGGATTCCAATTTTTTTCCAATATGCTTCTTGGTTGATTCGTCTATTCCCTGTATTCCTCTGCATGTCATGAGGGTTTCAAGCCTTTCAGTGAGAGTTGTCACACGTATTACCTCTTTTTTAGGAATAATCACAGTTCTAATGTATTGAAATAGTTCATCATATGCTTCATTTCCCATATTTTTGTAGTGATCATCGGTTTGAATGCTAGATGCATGATCTTCCTCCTTTGCTTTAACCCTTGTATAGTTCTTATAACAAGATGCATGATAATGGGCTTCTGCAGCCGCAATGTCCCTACTACAAACTGCTAAGATCTTTGAATCACAATTAATGGTTGTGCACTCTTTTGAAGCCTTTTCTCAACTCTAAGCTCTGTGTCCTTGATTAATTTCTCAAGCGTTGATGTTCCTTGTAGCATTTTATCTTTCCACAAAACATACATTCTTCAGCATACACATTTGACTTTGATAATGTTCTTCTGTTTAAGCCTTTACTCGTGCCCTCACTCGTTCCAGCAGCATCACTGACACTTGCTTCAGCTTTTCGCTTAATACTCTGTACGTCTCTCTTCATAGTAAACAGGCTCCTGCACTTCCTGTGGTAAAATACTTTGGGAACCGTGTTGCTTTCCACATTTCTCACAATGTCTAACAGTGGAATGTGATTCCTTACATGAGCTGCCCCTAACAGAGTTTTCCATGAGGAGTTGGCCTGTGGGCTTGTGAGCGTATCTCCAGGTTGGTGACCATAAATGAATTATACACTGGGGATCAGAGGGACAGGATGTGCTTGTTTCAGTCTTCTTCATGATGCTGCTGCACAGTCATTCACCACCAGCTCTGAACAAAACACACACCAATACTTAAAACATTTATATATTTTAATTGGTGTAATTATTATAATCATAACTATTATTATAATTATTATTAATTTATATAATCCGAATTACTGTAATTGTTATGTTTAATAATAAAAGTCACAATATTAAACATTATCAAAAAAATTCCATTTGCATCAAGGTAACTTGGGAGTGGAGTGGTAACACACAAAAGGCAAAGAGTTAGGACTTGCTATCACAAATTTTCCATCTCTAGGCATCCATACCTTGCCAAAAAATCATATTTGAACCCATCCCCCCAAGTGGTACCAATAACATGGTAGGCTCAAGGCCTACCCAGAGGACCCGAGTGTGCGGGGCGGACTGTATGGGTGAAGGTGATTCCGCAGGTAACCTGGACCCAAACCATGTAGGGCTTTAAAGGTAATGACCAACACTTTGTACTTTGCCTGGAAACTAATTGGCAGCCAGTGGAGTGATTTTAATATTGGGGTAATATGCTCACCCCTAGATGTACTGGTGACCAACCTGGCTGCCATATTTTGAACTAGTTGAAGTTTCCAAAATAGGTACAATGGTAGCCCTATGTAGAGCGCATTGCAGAAGTCAAGCCTTGAGGTTACCAGCGCGTGCACTACTTCCTTTAGGGGCAGATCCACACACAGGCTTCGGGACGCCCTGAAGGCGCTTTAGGGCGCCCCAAAATCGATGATGTAGACCCTACCTTAATCGTTCCAAGAAGAGGCGGAGGAGGAGGCGGAGGTGGCCCCACATCGCCCCTCGCGGGGATGGGATGAAGAGTTGCCGCGCCCGGCGGCTTCGCCAGGGAATCAGCTGCCGCCCACCTACCTGCCGGCCTCCTTTTGCCGGCGAAAGAGCCACCCGGGCCCACCCGAGTCGTAGAGCTTCACGGAAGAAGCTTCCGCCGGCTTCCGCCGAGCTCTATGACCCGGGCGGAAGCCGGCGGCGGCTTCTTCTGCCGAGCTCTCCGACCCGGGTGGGCTGTCATTTGGAGCAACTGCGAACACAGTCTTTAAGCGGGAGTGTACCCCCATCCAGAACTGGTTGACACATCTCCAAACCTAGGTCAGAGCCCCTGACAGCAAGCACCTCCATCTTGTCTGGATTCAGCTTCAGTCCGTCCCCCCCCAATATCTTGCTCATACATTGCTGTGAAGAAGTTTGGGTCCATTTAGCTCATGATAGTCCTGTGTAATCTTCATCTTCTTATTCTGTTGTACTATTCATTTCAAAACTATGTAACTTATTTCATTTCTCTTTGATGTTAGCTGTGAATGGAAAACCTTCTTTTCTGGACTGACGTTTTTTGTTTGTTTTATTTTTGGTAGCTGGATTTAAGCCTGAGTGCACTATGATCAGGGCACCCTTCCAGAAGCCCCAACACATTATAATAGATGTAAAGTTATATCAGCCAGGGTAGTATAGTGGAAAGAGTGCTGAACAAGACTCCTGGGCTCTGGTTCCCATGAAGCTCATTGGGACATCTTGGGCCAGTCATCATTATCTTTTAATTTAACCTTTATTACTGCGTCACTGTGTTATTTAACCTTTATAACTGGAGTTGCTTGGAAGAAGGAGGGTGGGCTGCAGCACAGCAAATCAAGAAATAGCCATGGAAGAAAAACGTTGGGCTCAGTCACCATTCTACATCACCTGCAACTCATTATTATTTCTCTTTTGCATTTGGGGGGGAAAGACTTGGAAAGATTTTACTAATAATTTGCCCAAAGACCTGTAGGTGGATTCATAAAAGAGACAACTACATAAGGTAGGTTTGACTCCTACTTCTGCACTTTAGCCCAGCTTGATGTAAGTGCAAGATGGAGAGAAACCTAAAAGTGTGGACTTCTTTTTTTTTTAAAAAAAAAAAGTTGGTTCTGAATAAACGTCTTTTAACTTGGCTCTGGGGGAGAAGGTAGGTAGGCTTCTCGGTTGTTCACTGTTCCATACAATCAAAACCATAAGAGACCATAGATGTATTATGATTATGCAAAATAATGAGAACACCTTCTGAAATGGCAGTGGAGTGGCACTTCTCCCGCTCTAACAGGATCCTTTCCACTTCTATTTTGTAAGCTGAGCTGGTAAAATAGAGCAGGGAGTAGCAGCTTTGCTACCTAATAATTCATTTCAGGCTATGACATTCATAACAAAGTTAATTCATGGAAGGACTCCTGC
This sequence comes from Elgaria multicarinata webbii, assembly GCF_023053635.1. Taxonomy (NCBI): domain Eukaryota; kingdom Metazoa; phylum Chordata; class Lepidosauria; order Squamata; family Anguidae; genus Elgaria; species Elgaria multicarinata. The sequence goes on from NC_086173.1 coordinate 995,397, forward strand.
CCCTCACTGCGTTTGCCCCCACACGTTCAGCCCCTTCTCCAAGGGGGGAGATGGGGCTTTGCCAGTCCACACCATTTCATGTGATACTTTTTCATTTTCATGCCCCCTACACAGTCCACTTAAAAACAGACCTGTGTTCTAAGTCTCAGATCTTAAATATTATTATAGTCCTGTGAAAAAGGAGCCTTTAACCTAACCATTAAGGAACACAAGATTGGCTCTTTAGGGTTAGGCAACTGTTTTATTACAATTTCATAATCCAGGCATAGGATTTGAGCAATTGAAATGTACAGATGTTTCTGGAGATTTGAGAATAGGTTCGGCTAAAAACAATAAAGGAATCCGGGATGGAGTTATTTTCTAGTATGAAGTTGAACAATTATTGATTAAACTTTGCAATATTTTAATCAAAAAGCAAAGTAAATAAAGAAAATATTCAATTAGGGATGGAAAGAGGAAAAATGAATTGTACTTTATGAACTGTTTAGTAATTTTTTCCTAAGGTTTACACTCACCAACTTCCCCAATTATTAACCAAATTACTAAATAACGACTCTGTTAACCTAAAGAAATTTACTCCAGAACACCAAAAACATTTGAGTCAAAAATATAGCAATGGAAAAATGGCAGAAGGCAATAAAAACTTTAAAAATCATAAAGCTCCAGGAACAGATGGTTTTAATGGGCACTTTTATAAATGTTTCGAAGAACAGCGTTCTCTATCCTTGCTCACATTGTTCAACTTCATACTAGAAAATAACTCCATCCCGGATTCCTGGCAGATCTGTCACATAATTTTAATACTAAAACCGAAAAATTTTTTAGAGGATATGCACTCATTCGGTTCAATATTAAACTCTCTCTCACACACAAATACTAGCCACTCAATTCAACAATTTAGCTCCAAAGTATATGGATCTGAATCAATTTGGTTTTATATGAAAATATTCTGCTTCCTGACTCCTAGCTGAGCAGAAAAGAGAAGAGGAGCTGCCCCAGCTGAACTAGAAGCTAGAAAAGGAAGCCAACTCCCAGAGAGAGAGCGATCAGAGTGAGTGAACAAGGAGGGCAAAAAGGAGTTTGTCGGGGAGTTCAGCAGGGAATGTCAAGGGGGAGTTCCTTTAAAAAAAAATTCTTTGAGCACAAGGAGCTCCAGTGACAAAGCGTAGGAAACAAGTTAGTTAAGCGACTGGACAAGGAAAGGTAAGTGATCTTACTAATCTAACTATTTAATTACCTGAGGTAATCATTTATAGTCTAAAATTCATAAATGGCTTCTGAAGCCAAAACAAGGCCACTGCAAAGGGAATTAAATCACAGAGGATTAACCACTTACAAACTTACAGTAGAGATCTAAATATCAGGGAGGGAATCCAGCAAGAACTTACAGCTCTTAATTACAGAGTAGTTTAAAAGAATTCTATCTATATATTTTTACTAATCCCAAGCTAAAAGAAAGGGGGAAGCAATTCGTAGCTCTATATTGATAGGAGCCACTGTACAAAGCCAAGGATTGAAAGTGTCTGCTTAGAAACAGAAAAAAGTGTACACTAGCTTCAGTTTGGCCCAGGCTTTGGGCCTTAAATAACACTCTATATAAACCAAGTGTAAGAATTCAACTTATTACTTGCTAGAAGCCTCTGAGCCAAAATGGGAGAATTGGAGTGCTTGGTTTCAAAGGAGAACCTGGACATAGTGGGCATTACAGAAACCTGGTGGAATGGAGAGAACCAGTGGGATGCGGTCATCTCTGGATATAAACTTTACAGGAAGGACAGGGAAGGACATACTGGGGGTGGTGTTGCTGTCTACGTCAAAGAGGGCATTGTGTCAAGTAGACTAGAGCTCCTAAATCTAACACATTCACACTTGACTTCAAAAGAGGAAACTTCTCTAAAATGAGGGAACTAGTGAAAAGAAAACCCTACAACCTCCCTAGGTAACTGGTTCCATTGTTGTATTGCTCTAACAGTCAGGAAGTTTTTCCTGATGTCCAGCTGAAATCTGGCTTCCTGTAACTTGAGCCCATTTTTCTGTGTCCTGCACTCTGGGAGGATCGAGAAGAGATCCTGGCCCTCCTCTGTGTGACAACCTTTTAAGTATTTGAAGAGTGCTATCATGTCTCCCCTCAATCTTCTCTTCTCCAGGCTAAACATGCCCAGTTCTTTCAGTCTCTCTTCATAGGGCTTTGTTTCCAGACCCCTGATCATCCTGGCTGCTCTCCTCTGAACAAGATGAGGCCTAACCAGGGCCGAATACAGAGGAACCAGTACTTCACACGATTTGGAAGCTATACTTCTATTAATGCAGCCCAAAATTCTTCTACTCCTGACACTCTTTTCCAGGGAGTTTCCTCTTCATTGGCTTTCCTCACCTCGGCATACTCCACTTCTGTTTCAACTTGCTGTTGCTCTTCAGTCTCTTGCGCTACTTGTTGCTGTTGCAGTTCCACCGTTCTATCTAAGAACTCCTCACCTTCTCTTATTCCTTGTAGGGTAGACAATCACCACTCAAGTCCTCTCACTTTTTCTTCCAAGAGTGCCACCAGCTTGCACTTGTTGCAGGTGTACGCCATTTTGATCTCAGGCAGGAACATGAACATTGCACACACTTTGCAGGTCACCACCACTTTCCGTCCATATTGTCTATTTCTGTTTTGTTTTTTCCTTTCTGGTTATAGTGGAATTGCCTGTGCTTTGCCTGTCCTCTCTGAAGGTGCACAACTATATGAGTATGTCTTAAGAGAAGAAAAAGAATTTTGTTGTTATTGTTGTTGTTTTGTTAGAGACCTCCCCTGCTGAACTCCCCCTGTCAAACTCCTCTTTGTCCACCCTCATCGCTCGCTCTGATCACTCACTCTCTGGGAGCTGGCTTCCTTTTCTAGCTTCTAGTTCAGCTGTGCCAGCTGCTCTTCTCTGCTTCTGCTCAGCTTGGAGTCAGGAATCAGAATGAGCTTACTGGGCGGCTGTCAACAATCAGCAATCAGGCCACTGATTGCTGACAACAATAAGCAATCAGGCCACATCCCCTTCAGGCCCTGCAGCAACTCTCATGACACACCCCTTGACTCAGCACTCAGGAGCACATGGCAAGCACACAGCCTCTTTGAATTGGCAGCCTCCTGGATTTACTTGAGGCCTCTCTCCTCCTTGCCTTGGTCTCCTCTTCCCCTACACTCCCCCTGTCAAACTCCTGTTTGCCTGCCCTGTTCACTCGCTCTGATCACTTGCTCTCTGGGAGCTAGCTTCCTTTTCTAGCTTCTAGTTCAGCTGGGCCAGCTGCTCTTCTCTGCTTCTGCTCAGCTTGGAGTCAGGAAGCAGAATTTACTATGTAATATCTACATTTAACAGGTTTTGGCAGAGAGCCAGGATGGTCAAGGCCAATGGTGACTTGGGCCTTTTATCTGATATACCTGTGCTCTGAAGACACACTATGGCACTTTTTAATTTTAATTTTTTTAGTTAAATTGTCAACCCACCACCTTATGGTGCTGGTGGCATTATGGCACTGCTATGGAGCCACAAAGAGGATAATGCAATTTTCATATCTCCTGCTGAAGAAATTTTATTTGTGGAATGTCCTAAAGGAATAATAGCAATTTGTACTGTTCATGACCATGAGTCATAGTTTGGTGGCAAGAGAAGACTCTTGGGAATTCCACCCAAGGCATGCTGGGAGTTGTAGGCATAAGCCTCAGTTTTTTTTCATAGAATCATAGAATAGCAGAGTTGGAAGGGGCCTACAAGGCCATCGAGTCCAACCCACTGCTCAATGCAGGAATCCACCCTAAAGCATCCCTGACAGATGCTTGTCCAGCTGCCTCTTGAATGCCTCTAGGGTGGGAGAGCCCACAACCTCCCTAGGTAACTGATTCCATTAAATTCTTTAAAAATATTTAAAATCAAATTTCGTGTTTTTAGATTTTTCTGGTACATTGTACAGCCAGATGTATTAGCATGCCAAATTTCAAGTTTCTACCCGGTGTTGCTTGGGCCCCCTAAGATATATGTCTGCGAGGTTATCTTCTTAAAGTAGCAGGCCAGTGCTAGGACTGTGAGTTAACCTTTAAACAAATTAAATTCATTTCTTTTTCCCCCTCTCTTACCCTCATGACAACCCTGCAAGTTAGGCCAGTCCTAGGCCTGTGTGGTAACTTTAAAACAAATTCAGTTAGTTTCTTTTCTCTGTCCAGGCGCTCTCTCTTCAGGCCCAGGATGGCGAGTCACTTCCAGATGATGGCTGCTAAAGCCTGATAAATCTTCCCTCCCCCCAAAGGAAAGCTGGGAGTTGTAGGCATAAGCCTAGGTCCCTGAATAATGTGTTAATCTCTGAACACCACCTGAGGTATGGTGGAAGGTGACGTGGTAAGTATAGTGATGCATTTTTTAAAGCTAGTGCAGAATGCAACTCACACTAGCAGAGTTTTTCAGGAAGTCCAGCATCAAGACAAAGAAGCTGATCTCAAGATGAAAGACCACACAGATAAGTGGTGCTCAACTAAGTCCTTTGCTGTGCAGTATCATACAGCGTGGCAGTGCAGCAGTAGATATTTACATCAATATACACAATGACTTTTCACTCTAAACCTAAACCTTCTTCTCCACACTATCCATAGTCCATATTCTTCTTTATAGTCCTTTGAGCCAACCAGTTAGTGGCATTCTTACCATGTGGTATTATTACATCAGCTTTACCGCACTCTTTGTGAGTCAGCAAACCATTCCAGCTGCTCCTAATTAGTCACCTGACTGTAGGTGCAATAATCACTTTGGCCTTGAAAATGCCACCAGCTAATCTGGATTTCTCCTTATGTGTCATAATGGCAGAAAAACCTCTAGTCACTTTTTTGGCTCGCTCACTCAGAAACCTGACAGAAGGCAACTGGAGAGCGGGCCTTCTTATTTGTGGCACCCTGGTTATGGACTTTTTTTTTCCCAGGCAGGCTTGCCTAGTGACTGCATGAATGGCTTTTAAGTGCCAAGTGAATTTTTAAAATTTTATTTTCCATGTCTCATCAAAAAAGTGATGAGATTTTTTATGCTGCATTTTTTTCCTGTTATAACTGAACCACAACATTCCAAGACAGATGCAAGAATTACTGAATATTTTTTATGTAAAAGCCTGTCTTTACTATTGAAACAGAAGAGTGGCAGTTGGAGAAAGTCCATTAGAAGGAGAACTACTATACCTCCCAGCATGCCTTTGGCAGCCTTCAGGTGCCCATTTCGTCTGAGAGGTGCTTTCCTCCTCTCATTGTCAATGCTGCTCCTTGATAGAGCATTGGGGAGTAGCATCACCAAGGAGGAGAGGTGAGCAGTAGATGTGCATAACTCTGGCCAAGTCCTGCTGGGACTTCCTCAGCTTGCACTACTCAGCCATGAAGTGCTCCATCAGGAGCCTGTACTGAAGGGCCGGGACTGGGCCGGGCACTTGCCCCCTTCATCAAGCTTGTTTCTGGGCATGTGCAGAGTGCTTCCCTTTCCTCCCTCCCAAGGGTGAAGGCTGTGCATGTGCTTCCTTCAGTTTCTGAGAAAACAGCGGTATCAGGGAGGGGTGCCAGAGTTCGGCCTCTCAAAGACACACTGTTGTATCTAGTTATGATTTTAAAACCCCACATGGCAGGTGGGAGGAGGCACCGCAAATGGATGCACCCCATTGATGTGGGTTGTTTCCTTTTATGTGGAATTGGGTTGACTGACTTTAGGAATCACAATGGCCACCAAAGGCCAGTAAGTCTGGCCTCCTACACAAGGCATTCTGGGAGTTCTGCCCAAGGCATGCTGGGAGTTGTAGGCATAAACCTAGGATTTTATTAAATTCTTTCAAAAAATACTTAAAACCCTATAAATCATATTTTTAGAATTTTTTTGATCCATGTATTATTATATTATTATTATATTTATTTGTATCCCGCCTTTTGCCGAATGCTGGGCCTCAAGGCGGCCTTACAAAGTTTAAAACATACAGGGGGGGGCGGGGAGGAAACAAAACCATAAACAATCAAAAAATACACAACAAAATTATAAGACATTAACATAGATGGAGGGCTGGATTATTCTCCAAAGGCCTGCTGGAACAAAACAGTTTTAGCCTGCTTCCGAAAGCCCGTCAAGGAGGGAGCCAGCCTAGAGAGTTCCAGAGCACCGGAGCAGCCACCGAGAAGGCCCTCTCCCATGTTCCCACCCAGCATGCCTGTGAAGAAGGTGGGACTGAAAGAAGGGCTTCCCCAGAAGATCTCAAAGCACGGGCAGGCTCATAAGGGAGAATACGTTCTTTCAAATAACCTGGACCCGAACCATATAGGGCTTTATAGGTCATAACCAGCACTTTGAATTGTGTCCGGAAACAGATTGGAAGCCAGTGGAGCTGTTTTAACAGGGGAGTTGTCTGCTCCCTGTAACTAGCTCCGGTCAACAATCTGGTTGGGTGAACAGTATTAAGGCAGTATCATATGTGAAAGTGGGTAAACATTTCAGGACATGCGTGACACACATACTTTCCACTTTATAGGTAGAGATGGCATTGTTAACTGGGGCCAGATCTACAATAAGCAGGATATAACACTTTGAAAACATTTTGAAGACTGTCTAGGGAGTGTGCCCTGGGCCTAGGGTGACCATATGAAAAGGAGGACAGGGCTCCTGTATCTTTAACAGTTGTATTGAAAAGAGAATTTCAGCAGGTGTCATTTGTATATATGGGGAACCTGGTGGAATTCCCTCTTCATAACCACAGTTAAAGCTGCAGGAGCTATACTAGAGTGATCAGATTTAAAAGAGGGCAGGGCACCTGCAGCTTTAACTGTTGTGATGAAGAGGAAATTTCATCAGGTTCCCCATATATACAAATGACACCTGCTGAAATTTCCTTTTCAATACAACTATTAAAGATACAGGAGCCCTGTCCTCCTTTTCATATGGTCACCCTACCTGGGCCCCAACAGTTCTCACTACTGTTATAAACCGTTTTACAGCAGTAGTGTCGATCCTGCCTTGGTGAGAAGGTTCTGCAAATACTATGACTATTTCAGAAGGAGGTAATCTGAGGTAAGAAATTTTAATAAGGAGAAACTCTGAAATATAACTTCTCAATCAGGAGGAACTCTGCAGTATTACTTTTTAATTTGCCTCTTAAACATTGCTGTTTAAAGGGGAGAAAAATAATGAGAGTGCAAAGAACATTAGAGATACGTTACATTGGTTTAAGTGGAGAGAGGACAGAAAAAGCTCTATCTTTCTAGATGAAGAATCAGTAGATGGTGCTATGGAGATTCTTTGCTGCTTGGTCTTGCATCGTGAATTGACTCCCACACATTGGTACAACTGGTAAGCAAAATCAGAAAATGTTCAAAGTCACCCCATCATCATCACCTTCCTTCCTACCTGTTATTATTAATCCCTATTATACATATGACATTAATGGTTTCAGATGGCTAATCTTAATGCCAGTCACTACGTTGGAACCCTGCAGAATTAATTCTCACTGTGTTAAAATTACGTTCTTCTGAGGGATATTGTTTGATTCCTTGAAAATGCGTCAGGGCTCAATGAGAAGATCAACATTGCAGCTCCTTGCTAATGGGGTGGGAAGGGGAGATGTAGGGGAGAGGTTGCAGCTACTGATCAGCAGCCTTTAGCGGAGGCCTCGTGGGTGCTTTCGCGGAGGGCCCTCAGCGCTAACAGCCAGAAGGCATTGTGCAGCCTTTTCTCCTTAATGGATTTTCTCATTTTAAGGGAAAAGACAGAAGAAGAGGAGGCAGGCATGGCTGGAAAATTGGGAGCCAATCGCTTTGGGCAATGTCTCTTCCTCAGCTTTGCCTTTACTTAATGGACCCAGGGCTTGTGCTGGCAGCCTTCACACTTTGGGAGGGGGGAGAATTCAGTGGGAAAACACGTCACTTGCATGCCATGGTCGCACAGGCTGAATCTACAGTTTAATGGGCCTGTGGTGGTAATAAAAAAACGTCCCAGCCTGCATGAGGCCCCGGAGAGCTGCTGCTGCTAGCTAGAGCAACTAATACTGGGTGAGATTGGCCAGTGGCCTAGCTCAGTAGAAGGCACCTTCTCAGATAATAGACGTCTGAATCTACATGCCGGAGAGACATAGATCTTCAACTCTCATATTGTCTTGGTGAAAAATGAGGAAGCAGCAATCCCAGCTGTAAAATACTTTCACAATTTCTTTTCTGATGCTTCCTCGCTGCTGTAGTTCATTTTCCCTCAGCCTCACTTCCTCTGAACATGCTAAACTGCAGTGTTGAAAAACCCTTCATGAATGAGCGACCTTGATTTTTTTGGGAAGAAAAGGTTAATTTAGCAGCTAGCCTTGCATGATTTGTGAACGTAAAGGAAGCCAAAACCACTTCAATTATACATGTTTCTGAAAGTTTTCAAATCCAAATTTCTCCCTGGTCTAAGCAGTCCTGGGCCTGATCTACACCAAGCAGGATATAACACTTTAAAAACGCTATGAAAACAGCATATGTAATGTGCCCTGGGCCTGAACGGTTGCCATAACCATTATAAACCGTTCTAAGCAGTAGTGTAGATCCTGCCCTGGAATAAATGGCCTTGTTTTCTGAATGGGAACTGATTAATTGGGAGTTCTAAATTGTTCCATTCTTTATTTCCTAATTTTGTACAGAGCACTGTACATGTGCACTTCTTTCAGTTCATTTGGATCTTCTTTCCTTCTCTGCCATACTTAGGGTGACCCTATGAAAAGGAGGGCAGGGCTCCTGTATCTTTAACAGTTGCACAGAAAAGGGAATTTCAGCAGGTGTCATTTGTATATATGGAGAGCGTGGTGAAATTCCCTCTTCCTCACAACAGTTAAAGTGCAGGAGCTATACTAGAGTGACCAGATTAAAAAGAGGGCAGGGCGCCTGCAGCTTTAACTGTTGTGAGGAAGAGGGAATTTTACCAGGTTCTCCATATATACAAATGACACCTGCTGAAATTCCCTTTTCTATGCAACTGTTAAAGATACGGGAGCCCGGTGCTCCTTTTCATATGGTCACCCTACTATTATGAGGATAAAATATGTGTGGGGTGTGTGAGAGAGTGCTCTCTTTCGAAAAGTAATCACTGAAGTTGAAAAATACTGATGGAAGCTGCTTTTCCTTGGTGCCCTGGTATGGAATTTCTGATTTATGTATTACTAGCAAGCAAAATAAACTCCCAAGCCACTGTTCATAGATGTTAACATACATGTTCTCACCTAAACAAAGAGGTTATCTCTGTAGGAAAAGCACCAGTAACAAGGGCAGTTTTAGTGTAATGCCACTGAAGCTACGAATAGAACGATCCACTACTGTTTCACTCAGGGATATTAAAATGGCAGAGAATCATATATACTGACAGAAAGTGTAGCGGCTGTTCTTGGCTGCTGTTGCCAGTGGCAAGTTATGCTCCACAAATAACAGTAAATAACATCTGCTGCAGCTGTTTTCTGGTTCACTTCCTCTGTAAAGGCAGGAAAATTAAGCAGCCCTTGAACTTCTAATACAGCTGCTCTTTGTTTAGATGTAATATATTCACGGGATGCATCTCCCCTCACTGCCTCCTTATACCTGACAGAGACTATTAGTGTAACAAGCGAAACAAAACACATTCGGGGCCCCTTTGCTTGCATGTTTCCAGAAACAGATATTGTGAATTTCCCTCATGGCTTTGGTAGGTTATTTTATTTTAGATTGTGAACTTATCAGCCTGATTTTTCAAAGATACTTTTGCTAAAGCTTCTGCTCACAGTCTAGTAGAACCCAATTTTTCCACTCCAAGAAGGGAGATCAATGTACGAAAGCAGCTTTCTACACTTCTATCAGAGAGGGAGGCAGATGTGCCGTGGCAATCTTGGGGCGGATCCACACGTCGTTCCGAAATCGCTCGCTTGTGTCTGGAGTGCGCCCCGAAGCTCATCGGTACACACAGGCGTACTTTCAAAGCGCCTTTTCCCGGCTTTTGGGCGCTGTTATTTAGTCCGTCTTAGGTCAGTTTAAGGCGTCCCTTCTTCCAAGGTGTGAATCAATTAGTCGCTCTTTCCTCCCTGCTCCGCTCCGCCCCGCCCACCAGACTTACTTTGTTGCCTTTTGACTTCCTCTCCTCTTCCGATTACATTTCCTGTCCGAACAACACCATCCATCTTTAATCTTTAATCATCAACTTTTCCGCGTGCGAGGACAGGTGAGGTCGGTTCCATTTACCTCAGTCGTTTCCGCTTTTGGCTTTCTCATTTCTATTTTTTTTTATTTGTTCTGATTTATGCGCATCAATGCATATTCGTTTAAAAGGCTCTTTACAGAGTGCTGGTTAGTATAGGCAAAGCCCCAAATCCGGCGCGAAAAGCAGCCTCCATTTTTCCTCTTCACCTTTCGCGCGAGGGAGGGGGGAGGCGGCAGGTATCCATTCTCCTAAGCCTTCTCTCTTTCGCCATTCCCCATTGTAATTTTTTTTAAATTGTTCTGAGTTATGCGCATAAGTGCATATACGTTTAATATTCTCCATACAGATTGCAGCGGAGATTGAACTCTATGGGCAAGGGTCAATTCTGGCGCGAAAAGCAGCCATTTTTCCTCTTCACCTTTCGAGAGGGAGGGGGCAGGTATCCATTCTCCTAAGCCTTCCCTCTTTCGCCATTCCCAGTTGTAATTTTTTTTAATTGTTCTGAGTTATGCGCATAAGTGCATATACGTTTCATATTCTAATTACACAAAAATTAAAAATCACAAACCCTGCCAAAACAACAAAACCTATATAACAATATCACCTTCCCTTTGAATGGAAAGAAGAACAGAGTCCTGTGGCATCTTAAAGATAAAGGGATGGAAGGGGATTGGTTGGGGTGGGTGGTTGAGCTCTTGTAGGTAAGAGGTTCATCCCACGTACACTTTTGTTCTGGTTTACCCTCGAATTATCCCATTTCGGTTTTATAGTGCTTATATAGCATATGAAAACTTGTAAACTTACACCTCTGCTGTGGCGCGTTGCGGAGATCCGTTGAGATTCACTCACACATGTTGTTATCCCCACCCCCCAGATCTTCTTCGTTCCTCCTCCTGCCATTTATTGGTTGTTTGAAGTGGGGACAACTCCCCCTCGGACAACAGGGATTGGGATTTGCTTCTCTTGTTACTGAACACCAAAGTAGAACGTTAGGTAAGACTGCAGTCAACTCTCTTGCATGCTTACTCAATAAATAAATCCCATTGAGTTCAATGGAATGCATTTCCAAATTAGAGCCCCTCGGACTGTGGTCTTGATTTTTGCAACTTTAAAAAGGAAAAAAAAACCAAGGTGGGTGACTGGGGTGGGGGAGCGAAGCGAGGTAGGAAGTGGCATCTTAACTCCCAGTGTACGGAGGAGGAGACTTCAAACGCAGCGCCAGGACCTCAAATGACAGAGAAATTAAGAGGGAAATCACAGTTAGTGAGAGGATTAAGTCATCCTTTCCCATGTGGGGGCTCCCAGTAAAAACCGGAAAACCCCCCCATTATTAAAAAAAGAAAAGAAAAAGGTGAGGAGATGCAAGATCCCCCCCTCCCATGGAGAATGTTTCCATCTCTGCTTCTCCCTGGTTGTGTCCCCTGCCATCCCCCACTCAGCTTCACATGCTCAAAGGAATGGAAGTACGATCTGTGCCCTTCCCCCCACCAACTCCGGTTCAAATAAGAACAAGAGCAACACATGTTTTTAGGGAGACGAATCAATAAGGGAAGAGACACACAGCCTGTGTCTGTGATGTTGAGAGGAGCCCCACCCCCATGGAGAGCGAGGAGGGGGTAGGGGAACGGGGCAAAGTAGGATGGAAAAGGACACACACACTGATTCAGAAGCAGCCAAAGGACTTCACTTGAAAATGACAAGACATTTTGGGTGAAACTGACCAGACTTGTATTGCTTTGAATACTGCTCTGGGACCAGTGGAAAAGTATAAACTGTAAGGGTTTAAGGAAGGAATTTTTTAAAAAATCATATATAATCACAGATGAAACAAACTGATTAAAATTTGGTATACTGAAAGCCCTCCTTAAGACCTTCCACTGTGCCAATTTGGATCTCTTTATCTTTAAAAATGAGGGTGCTGCTGGCAAAGAGGGTGCATTTTCCACATGCTTTGAAGCAAAGGCTCTGTTAAAAACACACACAGATCTAAAGAGTCTCCCCCACCCCAACTTCCTTTCCTCCCTCACAGTCCTGTATATATGTGGGTGAGGGTTGCTGCTGCTGCTTTTTGCTTGTTAAAGCCGGTCCTGTTTCCCCAACAAGGAGAGAATGGGGGGTTTCGGAAGCAGGAGAAGGAAAGGTTTTCCATTGGCACACCCCTCTCTTTCATCAGCAATACCCCCCTTTGAAACCACACCCACAAAACAGCACAATGAAACGATGTTTGAAAATACATGTTAAAGTTTGAGCGATGTGCTTTCGCATGAACGGAAGAGGGGCAGAAGAACCGCAATCACAGCAGGACATAGTCGATGTCCTTCGCAGGGAAAGCAGACTATGGCCGTTGCTAGACGAGGCGTTAGCCCGGTGTGAGGCCCGGTCTCCCTCCTGTGCATCCAGATGACGCACAGGGGATCCCGCGGTCAGGCCAGGCTAAGTCCTCGCTTGAACTGGGATAACCGGATGCGGTTATGGCCCGGCTTTCCTGAAGCCCCGGCCTCAGGCCGGGACTGCGGAAGGTCTAGCAGGGTCCGCGGCTTTTCCCGTCTGCTCGCTTACTCGCTTACTCGCTTACTTACTCTACTTACATAGGAGCGCTGTGCCCATCGGGCCGGGGGGGGGAATCATGGGGGGGAGATGGGGGCCGGGGGAAAGACCAGACCCGGCAGGAGAGAGGGGGGGGAGAAGAACGGGGACAGGCATCGGAGACGGGGGACGGGCATGGCGGACGTGGGGAGGATGAGCGAGCGGGCAGGGGGTGGGCACGGGCAAGCAGGCAGGAGGGGCATCAGGCATTGTGGGGGGGAAATCAGGGGCAGGGGGAGCGGGGAACCCTTTATTTTTTTTAAAAAAAGGACTTACCTTTCTGTTGGTGCGCTCCTGTGCACATGGCCCTTTAAGATCCCAAAGAAAATGGCCAACGCGACGGGGCTTCCCCTTACCCCATCGCGTGTTATGTCTAGAAAAGGGCGACGGCGTGCGCTAGCTGCAGCGCGCCATCGCTCCTACTCCCCACCGGATTATCTGGTAGGTCTAGCAAGGCCCTATAACATCTGTGTCATTATAAGGCTGGTGGGATGAAGCTGTAAGAGCCTGCTCCATGAGATGCATTAGAAGGGGGTTACCAGTAACACTGTCTTGAAAAAACAGTCACGTTGTTCTTTGACTTGGACATGCAGACCACGATCTAAGGAAAGACCTTACTGAGATATTTTCTATTTCCTTCAAAACTACAATTGCTTCCCCTGAGCAGGGACCCTCCAAATTACACTCAGACTTCATCTTAGCAGACAGTTGGGCACAAAGTTCCTTTGGCTTGCAGTGACTTGTCACGCCCTCCACTTCCTTGGAATGTCTGTGGGAGCCCTGAGTGTCTGGGCCTCCCACACTCCCCTCCCACATTACCCATTTGAGAGATTGGTGTTGTAGTCACAACAGGGGCTGGCTGCAACTGGCCTGATCAATTGCCTACCCTTGGCATGACTCTGTGAAATGCATGCTGGGATAGGCCTGTCTCCTCTAGGCCACCAGCTATTGTGGCCCCTGGAATTCTTCCATTCCCATCTTTCCTGGGAACACAGAGAAGGTCTTCTGTCATGCCAGTGCCTCAGCCCTGCTGCACTGAAAGACACATTGGGATTGAAGTAGGCTGTACTCCTCCCTGCTCTCAGCGTCTCATGTTTTCAGTGCAGCCATTCCTGGCTGTGAGAACAAAGCACTTTAAATCAGCAAGGCTCTGTCTCTCAAAGAACAGGAGTGCTTGCAGTGCAGGTGGGGGACCGAGGTGTAGGCAAAGTCATTAGAATGGTCTCAAAGGATGAAAATAGTACCCTTTATGACATTTTCCCTGCCAAGTGCGCAGGGTACTCATTTGATACCATGATAATGAATCACATATAAAAGCCAGAGCGGAACACCCTGCAAAATTAGTGGGAAATGGAGTGTGTGTGTGTGTGTGTGTGTGTGTGTGTGTGTGTGTGTGAGAGAGAGAGAGAGAGAGAGAGAGAGAGAGAGAGAGAGGTTTAGTTCTAAATCAGAATGAGAAGTTAATGATTTCTTTTGTGAAATAATTTCCGTCCATTTCCTCCTTTAACAGCGTTGTTGATTACTAAGATCAGACTATATAATGCCTTTGGGATAACAATGTTCCTCCACCTTGTGAGGAGGAGGGTAGCCTTGCCCCACTCTTTCAACACAAGCCAGAGACTGGGCAGGCAAGTGCGTGGATTGTCACAATAGGATGCATGTGAGGAGTGCATATTTAAGAGATCCCACTCCTATCCCACTCCACAGTGAACTCTGTGTGGTGCTGAGCGGCAAGTGAGGAGCAGCAGACTGTGTCAAATGGCATTCATCACTGGCCTCCTCAGTGTTTGGGAAGACCCCAGAAGGGCCAGGTGGCAATGGAGCAGATGGCGAGGAGTGCTAAGCAAGGCTGCTCCCTCCAGGCAGATACGTTCAAGGCGGGTTACATTGGTGAGCTTACAGGCTTGAGAGGATCTGGCATGGGGCTTGTTTCCAGGCACAGGTAGGAGCCAGGGCAAGGTGGCTTAAACTAGGCTGACAGCAGGCTGCAGCTGTCCAGGTTCTAATCCCTATGGTAGAGAACATCCCAACCCAAGCCCTCGGCAGCACAGAACAGGCTACATCCTCAGGGGTAGAACAGCCAGAGCCGTATTCAGGGTGCTCATGGCCAGAAGACACAGCCCCGTCACCATCTTCTGATGCAGAGAATGAGTCCCCAACAGAACCTCCATCGCTTTAGCCTAACAGAATTCCCAGGCTACAGGATGAAACAAATAGTCCAGTCAGCTCTTCCAAGAGGAGTGCAGAGGACCAGAAGGCTTCAGAGCCTGTGCATGCCCTGGACTGGAGTGGGAGGAACCATTTTAGGGGTATCGCTTAGTGACGCAGAGATAAAGGCTCTTCTATGATAGGCCCAGATTCAAAACTGCCCTCTCCTATTATAAAAGTCTTGCCATCCAGAGTAAGTCCGCGCCAGACAAGGGGAAGTGTTGTGTTCCTTATAGGTCCTATGAGTCACCTTGGCTATTTTTTTTTTTACTGTTCTCAGATTTGAGCAGCAAAATTAATATTAATGTAATCAAATACATTTAATAACATACCCTTGGGAGTGTATGGATTTGTACTTCCTTTGCTGGCTGACTGACAGACTACATAGATTCCAGAATTAAGTAACTTTAATTTCTAGTCTTCACTTCCTATGAGACCTTATTTTTCTTAAAGCTACAGGCATACCACTTACAGTATATGATCACTCTATACATCCTAGGATACAGAATCATAGAATCATAGAACAGCAGAGTTGGAAGGGGCCTTTAAGGCCATCGAGTCCAACCCCCTGCTCAGTGCAGGAATCCACCCTAAAGCATCCCTGACAGATGCTTGTCCAGCTGCCTCTTGAAGGCCTCTAGTGTGGGAGAGCCCACAACCTCCCTAGGTAACTGGTTCCATTGTTGTACTGCTCTAAGAGTCAGGAATTTTTTCCTGATGTCTAGCCGGAATCTGACTTCCTGTAACTTCAGCCTGTTATTCCGTGTCCTGATAGACTTCATGCTCCAAATTTTGTCCAACAGATGTTTTTGTTTAGATTTCATTTTCAGAATTTTCTAGTAACAGTAGTGTGTGTCAAATGCCAGTTTTCTGTTGTGTGTGTGTATGTCTGAGGTGTGTGTGTATCCCTAATCATTTGATACTCTCATCATCATCTTGTTTTGATCATGTTAGAATTTACCTTGCTCCCCCCTAAAAAAAGGTAATGTATAAATTGAATGAATGAATAAATGACAAAATCAGACAGTGAATGAGGTCCAACTGCATTTTTGAAAAAGGTAACAGGTGTTTAAAGGAATACAAATGTTCTAGAGATGAATACTCACCAGTGACAAATGAACCTCTCCAGGCAAGTTGGAATGAGCATGTTTTTTAAAAAAAATAAATCAGTTTGGGCTTGATATGACTCAGGCACAAATCAAGCTTGTTTAAATCAGCCCAATTCTGAAGTCAGTCAGTCCCCACTGCTTTCCTGATTATGGTAGGATCTACACGACTGCTTTAAAATGGTTTATAACCGTAGTGACAACTTTTGGGGCCCAGGACACACTCCGTATACAGATTTCAAACCATTTTCAAAGTGTCACGTCTTGCTTGGTGTAGATCTGGCCTATATTATCAGCAGTATAATGGTAGCACAGAGTTTCCCCCCAATCCTATGAAGCAGTTCCTGCTGTTATTTTACCTTTCTCACAAATGTACCTCGTGGTAGTGGCAAGACCTGATATTTAAGGAATCCTTTTAAATATTTAACTCTTCGGAGATGCAGTTCCCATTGATTCGGCCACCCTAGTGGAATGGTTAGCACCCAAAGGAGCTGCATTTCCCATGAATCCTTGTGCCTAGGATGCCACCATGAGAGAGCAAAATGTATCATGGAACACTCAGAGCAAGGACTCTGCACCACAGACACGGGCACTTGGTAAGTAGGATGGGAAAGAGTACGTAGCTTTGCCCGAGGAGCCCCAGGGCCTCTAACCTGAGCCCCATTCCAAGCAGAAGGCCCAGAACTGAAGGGAGTTTGCACTCGACTCAGGATTCCCAACCCACTCCAATTCTAAACTTTGCTTTCATGAATAGTAAGCACATGTGGTCGGGAACACTGGGAGGTGTGCGTGCGTGTGTGTGTGTGTGAGAGAGAGAGAGAGAGAGACTGAGACTGTCACCCCTCCCTTGGTACCCCTATTATTAACAATATTCTAAAACACAATA
The DNA here is from genome assembly GCF_023053635.1 of Elgaria multicarinata webbii. Lineage (NCBI taxonomy): Eukaryota > Metazoa > Chordata > Lepidosauria > Squamata > Anguidae > Elgaria > Elgaria multicarinata. The sequence goes on from NC_086173.1 coordinate 1,012,346, forward strand.
ACAAAAAAAAATCCCTCTTTTCTCTTCTAAGTCAACCACATCTCAGTCAGGGCTTTGATACTGTAATTGCCACTCATCACTTCCTTAATCTGGTGTTAATAAAAGCCAGAGAATTGCCTATGAAGCTCTAATTCCAGACACAAATATATTTTTGTACTACTCACAGCAATCTTGTTAAAGTATGATGACTTCCCTGCCTTTGCCTTTCAAGCTCTCTATTTTCTGATACTTATCTGTATGCAATTTTGGAGAGAGAAAGACAGCTGTCTTCAAAGCAATAACATGAATATATTAAAGACTCCGGCAAAAATACAGTGTCTTCTTCAGCTTTTGCACAAGTAAAACAGTTTATCTGCAGGTCTTCTAACATTCCAGTAAGAGCCCACTCAGAAGTAAACTCCACTGAGGTTAATGGGACTACTTCCAGACAAGTACGGATAGCAGCCTTCCCTAATCTGGTGCTTCTGGATCCGTCACTCCAAATGACAGCCCAGATAGATGCGACGGCCAGGAGTGCCTACTATCAGCTTCGGCTGATATGCCAGCTGCGCCCCTTCCTAGAGTCAAAAGACCTAAAGATGGTAGTGCACACGCTGGTAACTTCGAGGCTCGACTTCTGCAATGCACTCTACATAGGGCTGCCTTTGTGCCTAGTCGGGAAACTTCAACTAGTTCAAAATATGGCAGCCAGGTTGGTCACCGGTACACCTAGGGATGACCACATCACACCAGTCTTAAAATCTCTCCACCAGCTGCCAATTAGTTTCCAGGCGAAGTATGAAGTATCACCTTTAAAGCCCTACATGGTTTGGGTCCAGGCTACCTGCGGGAACGCCTCCTCCCGTACAATCTGCCCCGCACACTCAGGTCCTCTGGGAAGAATTTGCTCCAGCCAACAAAAACAAGGCTGACATCTATTACCCAGAGGACCTTTTCTTCTACCGCTCCCAGTTTGTGGAATGGCTTGCTGGGAGAGATTCGTCAACTTAACAGTCTTCCAGAATTTAAGAAAGCCATAAAGACAGATCTCTTCCGGCAGGCCTGCCCAGCTGAATTTTAAGATGCCTTTTTTAACGGTGTGCTGCTTTTAATGATGCACTGGTTTTAAACGTTTGAATTAGTTGTATGTATTTTATGGTGTTTTTATTTGTGTTGTACCCCACCTTATTATTATTATTATTATTATTATTATTATTATTATTATTATTATTATCTCCCAGCATTCCTGACCTTTGACCATGCTGGCCAGGGGTGGTGGGAATTGAACTACAAATAATCTGGAGGGCACCAGGTTGGGTAAGGCTGGTGCATAGAACTGCAGCCTCAATCAAATACTATTCCTAAGCACCCTTAATGACTCTAAGGGAGAGAAAGTATGGTAATAGTATGCCAGGTAACTGTTGTTTCATAAGACTATGCGCTGATTATATCACAGTGGGGGGAAAAAGGATCTTGGTATAATCACACAATTGTATGGAGATTCCTTTTTGAGCTGTGATTTAATCCATCCACACATGTGCATATCAGTAATCTCTTAATGATAACCTGAGTACTGCAGCAAACATGTGGCCACTTTTGAAATTAATTTTATGAATTATATGTTGAACCAGATGACAGGCAGAGCATCCAAAATATAGGCACACCACAGATTTAGATAAGGGCACGATGATACAGGCTGTTTCATTTTTAGCCCCTTTCCTTATTCCTAATGATGAATTTGCCCTTTTCACTGCTATACTTCCTTTCTCGGCATATTCTGTTCAACTTGGGGGGAATCCGCACGTCGTACCGAGATCGCTTCTAAGCGACCCCAGTGCGGCGTGAAAGCGATCATGTAACTGGCCTTTGGAAGAGCCGATGAAGAGACGTCCTTCCCGCCGCTGCCGCCGCCACCACCCACAGACCTCCTCACCGACCGGCGAGGAGAGCTCGGGGGAAGAAGAAGGGGGTCTCCTCACCGGTCGGTGAGGAGGTCTGTGGGTGGTGGCGGCGGCAGCGGCGGGAAGGACGTCTCTTCATCGGCTCTTCCAAAGGCCAGTTACATGATCGCTTTCACGCCGCACTGGGGTCGCTTAGAAGCGATCTCGGTACGACGTGCGGATTCCCCCTTGGATTGTTTGCAACAATGCTAGATCTCACAAATAGTCACACACGGGACTCTTACCGCTGTTTAACACTGGATGCCTATCTCCCCTGGCATATATTTTATTTGTTTTAAAATATTTTGGTTTTTTGTTTCATGCATAGCAAAACTGGGGCTTTTGTGTATTTGATTTTCAGTTTTACTACCTTATTCTCCCCCCTCCCCGCCCCCCGCTAAAAACTTCCATTGCAAGCTAAAGCTTCTACCTACATTGTCAGCACAATGGTGACATACAGCCATAGGAAGCAGTTTCTGCTGAAACTTTACTTCATCTGACATGCAGCAATTCAGAGGAGATAATTAAAGGAAAGACGCATTTGAATAATAATTTTAAAAAAGGTTATTTGGAGTATAAAGCTTATGTTGACTATTTCTTGAAAGATTCCTTGTCAATAGTAAAAACATTTATATACCTTATTTGATTTTGATTTATTACATTTATATACCACCCCATAGCCAAAGCTCTCTGGGCGGTTTACAAAAGTTAAAAACAGTGAACATTAAAAAGTATACAAAATTTAAAACCATCAAAACCATAAACAGTATAAAAACAACAGTATCCATTTAAAAACAACAGTTCTGGGGTCCATTAAAAAACAAACTTAGCATTGTTAAATGCTGTTAAATGCCTGGGAGAAGAGAAAAGTCTTAACCTGGTGCCAGGTGAGCCTCATCGGAGAGATAATTCCATAATTGGGGGGCCACCACTGAAAAGGCCCTCTCCCTTGTTGCCATCCTCTGAGCTTCCCTCAGAGTAGGCACTCAGAGGAGGACCTTAGATGTTAAGCACAGTGAACAGGTAGGTTCATGTCAGGAGAGGCGTTCCCTCAGGTATTGTGGTCCCAAGCTGTGTAGGGCTTTATAGGTTAAAACCAGCACCTTGAACTGGGCTCGGAAACATATAGGTAGCCAATGCAAGCGGGCCAGAATCGGTGTTATATGTTCAAATCTCCTTATTCCAGTTATCAATCTGGCCACTGCGTTTTGCACAAGCTGCAGCTTCCGAACCATCTTCAAAGGCTACCCCACATAGAGGGCATTGCAGTAATCTAATTTGAAGGTTACCAGAGTATGGACGACCGAAGCTAGGTTATCCCTGTCCAGATAGGGGCATAGCTGGGCCACCAACCGGAGTTGGTAAAAAGCACTCCATGCCACCGAGGCCACCTGAGCCTCAAGTGACAAAGATGGTTCTAGGAGAACCCCCAAGGTATGAACTTGCTCCTTTAGGGGGAGTGCCACCCCATCCAGAACAGGTTGAACACCCACCATCTGAAGAACCACCCACCAGCAGCTTCTCAGTCTTGTCTAGATGGAGTTTCAGTTTATTAGCCCTCATCCAGTCCATTGTTGCAGCCAGGCACTGGTTCAGCACATCCACAGCCTCACCTGATGAAGATGAAAAGGAGAAGTAGAGCTGTGTGTCATCAGCGTACTGATGACAACGCACTCCAAAACTCAGGATGACAGAACCCAATGGTTTCATGTACATGTTAAACAGCATGGGGGACAAGACTGACCCCTGTGGAACCCCATACTGGAGAGTCCACGGGGCCGAGCAATGCTCCCCAAGCACCACCTTCTGGAGCCAACCCGCCAAGTAGGAGCAGAACCACTGCAATGCAGTGCTTCCCACTCCCAACTCAGCCAGACATTCCAGAAGGATACCATGGTCGATGGTATTGAAAGCCGCTGAGAGATCAAGGAGAATCAACAGAGTCACACTCCCCCAGTCCTTCTCCCGACATAGGTCATCATACAGGGCGACCAAGGCTGTTTCTGTGCCAAAACCGAGCCTGAAACCTGACTGAAATGGATCCAGATAATAAGTCTCATCCAAGAGTGTGTGGAGCGTAGATTTCCCCCATATAGCAAATATTATTCTGGCCAAACTATCATTCATTTATCTGTTTTCTGTGGATTAGATGGCATATGTCAGGCTGTTCATTGACTGGAAGTCCTGGTAGAATCAGTTTCCGCAGGTTTTAACTCAGTTTTCTTTGACACTAACAAATTGCTTTTGGATGCAATATCTGCTGACTCTGAGGGTTACAAGAAGATTATATCCTGCAAACCTACAGGTTTCCCCCCACCCTCTTGATGACTAGCACAGTATTTTCATTCGTAGCACCAGGAATCCACCACCTAAATCCAGGAGAATGAAGCACTAAAAAATATGTCATCTCTGAGAGCATTTGAAGAAAAAACACAAAAAAGGATAAAAAAGGATAAGACAAAGAAATGTTGCAACTTCTCAGAACATTCCCCTCCGCAGACCACTTCTTTCCTTCTGCTGCAGGTGTCAGAATGGTAAGCCTGAGGGCTCCATCCAATGAGCGTTTTATTGCACGCTCATTCCTGGGCACTCACGGATTTTTCGCGAGTCCCTTTCACCACGTCGGCTGCTTCCCGTGTGCCTCCTGCCCCTTCGAGCCTTTTTCGCATGACAAAAACACACCCCAGTAAGTCAGACTTATCTCTAAAGGTGGAAGTTGCCGCTATCTCCTGCTATGTGCAGGAGAAACAATGGGATCAAAACCACCACTGAATGGGCCACGCGCATGTTGTTTGCTTTCTCTTTTGAAAGAAGAAGTAATGAGAGACAAACGCACGGGCGGAGAAGCGCCGGTAAGCAAACACGATTTCCCCCAGGAGTTACAGTCCAATACATCTGGAATGCAACAGGCTGGAGAAGGCTGATTTATAGAACCCCACACTGTGGCCACAGCTAGACCTAAGGTTTATCCTGGGATCATCCAGGGTTCGCTCCTGCCTGAGCACTGGATCCCCTGTGTGTCACCTAGATGAACAGGTTTGACCCCTGGACGATCCAGGGATAAACCTTAGGTCTAGAAGTATTTATCTGCGTCTGTGTAGCATCTCAAGCAGCAACTTACCCAGCTGCTTGTACCTAGAGAAAAGGGAGATCTTTTAAACCTTAGTGGGCCCATTCAGAAGACACCTTAAAGCCATGGTTTAAGGTGTCTTTTAAATGGGCCCAGGATATTGCATTTTCAGTGCTAGTGCTTATATTAGTTTTTTATTTGCTGCTATGTTTTAATTCATGTGATTTTATTTTTATATGTGTTGGACATTTTATGCTATCTTATGTAAATTTCCTCATGCATTTTTAATAAAAGGCAGGGCATACATTTATTAAATATATAATTACTTTATGGTACCCTATGTATTCCCGTTGTGTGTTAAGTCATTCATATACTATTTACCTCTTGAAATATACAATTTCATGTACATGAAGTAATCACATCTAACCACGTAGCTCTGCGTTTCAAAATTCCACTTGTAAAGCTTATCTCTGATTTTGAATATTTTAGAAATCACAGCCCAATATTTTAAAAGGCTAGTTATTTTATTTCTCCCTCGAATTAATGTGGGCAGCTCTCTCAAAATTGTCTCCACATGAGGAAATGGGAGAGCAGCAGTTTCCTTAGCAACAGGAGCTATATGAAACTCCTCAGTGCAGTTCCTGTGACATTAGCCACAAAATGGTTAAAATAACAGAAGGGGAAATAGCTTTGGCCCAGGGCAATAAGAGCCTCATAGAGGCAGCCATTGTCCCCACATGTGAGTCATCTCTTCCCTTGGGAGCTACTAGATGACCAGCTGAAAAAGTGGAATTGTTTTTGAATGCTTTGCTAACACTGCAGTAGCACAAACCCTGCTTGGCATAAATTGCACATTTTATAGGATTTTATAGTCCATTTAGCTTAGCATTGTCTATGCCAAGAGAGGGCAACCTGAGGCCCTCCAGATGTTTTGGAATATTTGTTTATTTATTTCATTTTTATACCACCCAATAGCCGAAGCTCTCTGGGTGGTTCACAAAAATTAAAACCATGAAAAGCATAATAAAACAACCAACAGTCTAAAAACAAAATACAAAATACAATATAAAAGGCACAACCAGGATAAAACCACACAGCAGAAATTGATATAGATTAAAATACGGAATTAAAACAGCAAGTTTAAATTTAAGTTAAATTAGGTGTTAAAATACTGAGAAAATAAGAGGTCTTCAGCTGGCGACGGAAAGATTACAGTGTAGGAATCTCACCTTTCCACCCAAAAGTGGGACCTAAGGCAGCTAACAATAAAATCTGCCATCACTGCTATCAGACTCCAAGTCCACTAACTCTCCCCCTGTCCAATCTTATGGGGAAAAGAGAATTCTAGAGGGGAAATGGAATTCAGGGCACTTATAAACCCTCTGTAGGAGTTGCTCACGTGTAGGGCACTCGCATGTAGCTGCAGGAATGGGGCCATGCCCCTGGGCTAGCTCTGACTCTGACCTCCCATGTTGCTCACATGTTGGGTCTCCATGAGATCTGGACATCCAATATCATAGGTGTCTGGATTGTGTAGAGCCACAGCAAAGACTAGATCTACACTCCTGCTTTATAGTGGTACTGAAGTGCACTGATAACTGTTGGGCCACATTACACATTCCATATACTGCTTGTTATTTCCCCTCTTCTGTAAGGTTGCACAACTACAAAACTACAGACTGTTGAGTCTTGGCATTGAACATACATTATCTGCCATGCCTGACTGTTACCATGCCTACTCTTTGTAAACCCTGACATGAGTCCCACCTCCCTCCCTGCAGTCTCGTGAGGTTTTGCACATGTGCAGCTATGAAAGAGCAAGGCAGGGAAACAAAAATGGGAAATCCTACAGTACATCCATCGTCCTAACCCGCACCCACCCCACCAATGACACATGCACTGGAAAACCACAGCAACAATGCCCCAAAATGAAAATACATAGTAAAATGTTACTGTGAAAATGCCCAACTTTGGGAGAAAAACCACAATGTGGCCGCAAATTGGTAGCTGCATCATGGTGAGCAAATCCACAGCCACAAAGGAGAACATATCTTAAGTAGATATGCCCGGAATAGTTCTAATATGTGTGTGGATTCCTTAAATTTCAAGTTGTAAAATGATCTGTGCCTGGTTGAAAAAAAAGAAAAATGTGAACCCTGTAAAATATTTTGAAATTTCTAAACTTTATTTGTTTCAGAAACATTTGGCTAAATGGTCAGATCCACCCTGCACACACACCTGCCCCTGCCCCCCGAGCAGCTGTCTGAGATTTTAATTTCTGTTGAGCTGCTGGAAAGCATCTACTGTATGTTGTGACAGGTTTTTGGCCAGAAATTGAAATGAAGACCATGGAGGTAATACGTTTTGTGTTGAACACATCCATGTATGGAAATTACATTTCAGAGAAAAGCATAATGAAGGTGAGAAATGTATTTTGAGGTTGTTGTTTTTTTAAAAAAGGATATGTACTGACGTGAACATTTAAGGATTTATTTGAATTGTGGGTATTTGTATTATAAGAGTGAACGCTGTTTTTCTGTTTAGATAATATGTGTCAAATTAAATGGAAAAATATGGAGGTTTGCCTTTTGTAATAATCATTATCATTATTGGAATTTAGAATAAGATGTTATCCCGGGAAAGCAAAAGCAACCGGAGGCCTGGAAGTGCAACGCAGACCTCTGGGCTTTCGTTCTGGCTCCCAGCATGGTGCCATATTGCAAAGGACCCCTTTATGCATTGGGGAGAACAACCCTTATGGGCCCTGGGAGAGCTTCAATCCCCCTTCTTGAAGTCGGAGTCAGTGCTCGGAGTCAGTGCTTCTACTCTAGCTATACTAGAGTGACCAGATACAAAACAGGGCAGGGCTCCTTCAGCTTTAACTATTGGGATGAAGAGAAAATTTCTCCAGGTGCTGCATGCATACCAATGACATCTGCTGAAATTCCCTTTTCTATACAGGAGCCCTGTCCTCCTTTTCATATGACCACCCTAACACAACTTGAACGTAAAAAGCTAAGCTAAAGCATTACTAAGTTTCTCTAGGCATGTGAAGAGTTAAACTTGACACCTATGTTGAGGATGAAATTGGCAAGGTCACTGACAAGAGTAGGAAATCAGTATACTTGGCTAAATAGTAGACAGGCGGTCTTGCAGTCCTGTCTACTTGGTCAACGACCCTAAAATTAAAAAAAATAAATAAGAAAAAAGTTTGCAAACGCATCCCCATGTTCATGAGGACTCAGAAAATTATTTTGTTTTTTGCAAACTGATGCAGGGACAGGGGGAGTTTTGCTTGGGAAGTGCAGAAGTGGAGAATGAAATTGACAAGGGGCATGTCTACAGCAGTGTTTATCCTGGGGATCGCCCCAGGATCCCCGTGCATCCACATGATGCACAGGGGATCCCAGGGGTAGGCAGGGATGATCCCTCCATTTCCCTGGGATAACTGGCACCACTTGTATCCCGTGTGACTGTCTATCCGTGTTTTGTCAAGCTGCTCGCGAGTAAACGCAAGGAGCCAGGAACCGGGCACAGAGCTCCTCAATTGCTCCATACCCATTGGGGGGTAGAGAGGGGAGCGGGATTGAGTTTTGTTTTGTTTTACCTGAAATTTTTGCTGGAGTGCTTGTGTGCTCCAGCTCTTCATGGGTTTTTTTAAAAATGGCCACAGCGACAGGCCCGATGCCCAGGACGTCGCTCGGCCCATGTAGACTGAGGGGGAGGATCTCGTGAGCAGAATACCGTGAGATCCTCCCCCCTCCCTCCCGGAACATCAGGAGGTCTAGACACGCCCAAGGATATTGACAAGAGGGGATATATGCTGAGCTCAATTACAGACAGGTGGTCTTGCATGATGTGTAAACTCGTCTATAGTTTTTAATACATACATACATGCAAAAAATCTGTAGACAATTTTGGATGAGGAAAAACATTGCTGCCTTATTTCCTTGTGGTTGAATTTAATGTCCTGTGTTTGTAGTTTGTAAATGAGGCCTAGTCAGTCTGATACTAAGCAAATTTGGTGAGAAATAAACATACTACTAAAAATTTATAGTCTTTTCTTTTGCTCATTTATACCAACCTCAAAACCAGATTTTATTTAATAAAGGACAAGCCCTCTCAATATCAATTCCAACATCTGTATCCACCCACTGTGTTAAGAAAATATAAATTCTGTATTCAGGATAAATTATGCCAAGTGTGTAGATTAGAATAAATTAATTTGCATTAATTACTACACTTGTAGTTGTCCCTCATTTTTTAAAAACCAGGAAATGGTTGAATTTCACATTGGATGCTTCCAAACCAAGCTCTTATCACTATCACTCTGCCCCATTCACAGAATTTTATTGGGGGTGGGTGGGTCCAGATGATGTCATCTTCCGCTTATAGCCCTCCTGTGTTTTCCTTCCACTTCTTCCATCTTTTTTCTTAGTGCAGAAAATTTGTTAAGGAAAAAAAGATGGAATCACTGCACAAGAGGACTTCTGTCTGGTAGCACTAGGAAGCCTCCCTCTGGAAGCATCCGTTGCTTGTGTGCTTTAGAGCTTTTCTACAAGGCTGTTAAACACTGTATCTGCCAGGGATTTTTTTAGTGTGCAGTTGAACACAAAATGTGCAGTTGGGGGGCGGGGGAATGTGCAGTTGGAAATCTGATAATGTGCAGTTGAAAAAAGTGGTGGAAAAAATAAGACACGTGTTATGTTTTTATTAAGAACTTAACAACAGACAAAGTCAGGGATGGCATGTAACACAAATTATATAAGGATGCAAGTGAAAGAGGCCTTGATCATGTGACTGATGTTGTTGGGTCCTGTGACAGTGTTTCTTGAATAGATGTGGGGGCAGAGTTGGCACTTGGCTCTGGTCCCTCTGTCTGTGTCTGTGTCCTGTGTACTATTGCTCGTTAGCATATTCTTCAGGTTGGGAGGTTGTCCATAGGCCAGGACTGGTCCTCCTCCCAAGACTTGTGAGAAAGAAGTGTCTGGGCTGATGATGGGTTGGAGTTCACTGATGATCTGTTGCAGTGGTTCTAATTGGAGGCTGTAGGTGACAACCAGTGGTGTACTTCTCTTGGTCTGTCGTCCTTCCTGGGTATCCGTATGGCTCTGTCAATCTGTCTTTAAGTTTAAGGTGCTACAGCGGCACTATGAAGATGGGCCTGGGGCCTGCAGCGTGCCCACCCACCTGTGTCGCCCGCTGCCAGTGGCAGCATGAAGAAGAAGGGGCTGGAGCCTGCAGCATGCCCACCCGCCTATGCAGCGGCACTAAGAAGTAGGGGCTGGGGCCAGGGCATTCAGCAGCGTGCCCCTGTTCCAACCATCAATCAAGAAAAATGCCAGCCAGCCAGGCGGCGGCACGAAAACAAAGGAGCAGCGAGTTGGCAGCAGTGGTGGTAAGTTTCTAAGATTGTGTCATGGGGGGGGGACACCAGTCAAGGGAAATACAGGGTTTCCCCTATACTAAATAAATATTTTCTACTTTTCCTGGCTGATGCCAACACATGACATAGTTAAAATAATAACTATGTAATAACAACTAACAAGCATCATGCTTTACATTCTATAATGTTCTGCTGTTGGCTGGACTTAAGGAAAGGATTGTGCAGTTTGTTCCAATTCTCATTAATAATAAAGCAGTTTGGGAAAAGAATGTATCAGGTAGGGATTTATGGACAAATGACAGCCATTTTATTGTAAATAACCCTGAATGGAATTAAATGGAAGCAAAAACATTTTACAGTGCAAGTTTTACCTAAGACAAATAGATGCACTACCTTCAATGTTTTCTTGTACTCTCCATGGGTATTTTAATAGATGAACTTGTAAATATTTTTATATTGGTAACCTAATGACAGGTGACCCGTGGTCTTAAATTCATTTCTGTGCATACCAAACAGACTTTGGTTGTCTTGTGATAGCCAGAGGTGTATATTTCCCTCTCTTTTCCTCTTCTTCTTCTACATTGCTATGTCAATGAGGTAGTTGTATTTTTCTTTTTTTGTTTATGACTGTTATGTCTGGTCAATTGCAATGTATTGTCTTGTCTCAGAATTGTTCTGTCTCAGCAAGATAATATATGAGAGCATAGCGTAGCTTGGCTTGACTTATGTGAGTGTGTCTGGATCTCCTAGGCTCTGAAAGCATCTTTCTGGAGAGCTGGTTGCATGATCCACGAGGCCAGATTTTGGGGGAATGTGTAGTTGCCCTTGACAGAAGGGGCTTGCACTTGCTAGTAGAATAATAAGTATGAAGAGGATGCAATCCTATTTTCATTTATCTGGGAGTAAGCTTTATTGAAATCAATGGGACTGTTTTCTAAGGGTTTTTTGAACAGTTTTCTTTGGGTCCCTGATTGAGATTTTAGTTCTCTGCACAGTGAGGGGATCTACACAGCGTCGTGAAGGTGATTGCGTGCGCCTGCAGTGCGCCCCGAAACTGATTGTGTGTAGATCCTGCCCTATCCTGGCCAGAAGAGGAGGAGGAGGAGGAGGAGGAGGAGGAGGCGGAGGCGGCCCCGCATCGCCCCTCGCGGGGACGGGGCGAAAAGTTTCCGGGCTCGACGGCTTCGCAGGGGGATCCGACTGCGTCCTTGCCACCACCGCCGCCCACATCCCCGCCGGCCTCCTGCTGCCAGCGAAAGAGCCACCCGGGTCGGAGAGCTTGGCGGAAGAAGGTGGGGCGGCGGCAAGGACGCGGTCAGATCCCCCAGCGAAGCCGCCGAGCCCGGAAACTTTTCGCCCCGTCCCCGCGAGGGGCGATGCGGGGCCTCCTCCTCCTCCTCCGCCTCTTCTGGCCAGGATAGGGCAGGATCTACACAATAAGTTTCGGGGCGCACTGCAGGCGCACGCAAGCGCCTTCACGACGCTGTGCAGATCCCCCCAGTGAGGCAGTGTAAATTTAGGAAATATTTCGATAAAAGGAGGCAAGGATCCTTGTCCAGCATTATGATAATGGGCATCCATTCTGGCCTTCTTTTCTATTGCTACTGACACGGTCTTGTTTACATGGCTGATGAAGTTGAAACAAGCTAAGAGATGTTCGTGAGAAATGACTTCAACAAGCCTTTAGTCCATTTTGTTCCATAGCTAATGTTTGCAGGGTAATAGGATTTGAGTGGTAGTTTGTTGTACTAGATTTTTCTGCACTTGTCAACTGCTTCATTTGTTCAATGGTAGCAGAATGCTGAATCTGAATATGGATATGAGAAAGGTGATGGGGAAAGAGTGTTAAATGTTAAGAAAGGTGAGACTATGGTCATCCAGTGAAGGATTTGTAGTCAGAAAAGGTATTTGAAAGAAAGGGAGACTGTATCACATGGAGTATAGCAAAAGCTGGAGTGAGTGAAGTTAATTTCAGATACATTGAATGTCTCACTTGTTCTTTATTTCAGTGATTTTAACATTAAGATGTTATGTAGAACAGGTTTGTCTTAATTGTGTGCTGTGAAATCAGACATGTGACCAAGGCCATGTTCAGGTGGGCATGCCCCCTTGGAGGTTGGACATGTTAGTGGGCCCACCCTCTTGGGGGGCGGCCACGTTGTCCTCCTTTTTGGTTTCCAAAATATGGTCACCCTATATTAGGCACTCCTGGCCATTGCATCTATCTGGGCTGTCATTTGGAGCAACGAATCCAGAAGCACCCCCAAGCTGCAAACACAGTCTTTCAGGGGGAGTATAACCGCAGAAATAATGCATTTGGCTTGGGCGGGGGCGCATGTCTGACAGGGCATTTGTGCAGCTGGAAAATTTGCTTTAACCCCCCCCCCCTCGTATCTGCCTTCAGTTCCATTGTAGAATTGAGATTTGTGCTCCACACAAAGAGCTTTTCCTTTCCCACTTTTCTGCTACATAACCACTAGATGGTGCTTTTCTACAGCAGAAAATCACAATTACGCAGGTACACAAGTTGAAAAATACCTTTTTTCACTCAGAAATAATACTACATTTTCCCTGCTCTAAAAAAAAAATTGGGAAAATACTCTTAAAAACAGACGCAAAACTTGGTGATCATCATCTAAACAAACCTGTAAACAACCATAAGGAATCGCAAGTGCACAATATGTCTTGTATAGAAAAGCTCTTATTTTAAGCTCTGAGGTTGTAAAGTTTGCTCAGCACAGTCCAACTGTCATGGAAGCTGGGTTTATCTTTGCATCTATTTAAACTCCCAACTATTCAGGCCCCATGTCTCTGGAGTCTGTACAAGATTGTGTCAGAAGACTGTGAGCAGATACAGCGTTGAATGCTGTAATTAAACCCTCCAAGCACAAAAATAAATAGCAGAATGTACACAACATAATGACTATAATTTTCAGAACATAAACAACTAATGGATGCTCATCTCCACAGTTGTTGTCAAGAATTCATATAGTTTGTGTAAATATATCACTGCTTCTGGAACACTACATAGCTAACTGAAAATCCTATTTCCCATCAGAATGCAGCAATAGACTGGGAGGAGAGCATTGGGGATAGAGGGGGGCAATCGTATGGTTCGCATTTTAATGTGTATTTACCTAATGCACACATTCAAATCAATACAAAAAGTGCAATGGAGTTCTCCAACAAAAATGCTAATATTAGGGGAAAGAAGTATACAAAATGCCTATATAAATGAAAATAGAATTTAAAATGCATTATATTAGGAAATTTTCTTGCAAGAAAGTGCATATTAGGCACAAAAAAAGCATACAGAAATGCATGTATTCAGAGAGATGTGCACAAATTTGCATAAGAATTTTCCTAAATTGAAATCGACAGTTTGGTCTATCTCTAATCAGGATTTCTGCAAATTGATCGAAATTCTGGGTTGGCAATGGGTGACTAGCACTAAAGGGGTTTTAAAATGTATTTAAGGACACAAAAGCAATATGAAAAGCCACATAAATAAAATGGCTGTTGCCAAAGCCTCCCAGAGCCCTGCCCCCAAAGTGCATGCAGACTTGGAAGCAAGGAAGGTTAGAGAAGTATGATGACTGTGAAACAAGTCATAGATTATTGGGAAACAACCCCCAATAATCTAACTTCCAAGGGTGACTTTGTGGAGGAAGCCTTACACCTGTGGGGCCAGGTGCATGGATTCGTCTGAAGAAAGGGAGGCTGCGTTCCCCAACCTGATGCCCTGGACTGCAACTCCAATCACTCTTAGCCAGCTTGGCCAATGGGGAAGGCCAATATTGGGCCTCTGACAGAGGTTCTTTCCTGTGACCTGCTCCTTTGAATGGAAGTCACCTGGGGCCTTCTGCGTGGAAAGCAGGTGCTTAGGGCACCTCCCCTTTAGATAATTCCAAAGAATTGGAAGCTCATGTGTGAATTGCCAACAATCCTGTTCTGAGTTTACTCTTGGTGGCCACTTCTCCAAAGTGGTGCAACTCTGGTGCTTGTCTGTGCCCCTTACCTGAATTTAAGTTTCTTTATTATTATTATTATGCTGCGATGAGCTCCAGAATGCTCAAACTCGACACGATCCTGATGACACCATTAGCAATTACGTGAATGGCTTTTTAAAAACGAAATTGTGATATGAGGCCCAAGTTCTGGATCTGGCATAGGGAGACTGGTGCTTCAAACTTTGCCACACCCCCACCCCCTGTAGCCTAATTCCCCTGATTCTAGTAAGGGAAAGAGAGTAGAAGTTGCCTTAATTTTCTAACTGCAATGTTCTAAGGGCAATGTTGAACAGATGTGGTTGGGCTGGAGGAGAGCTTAGAGACAGGAGCGGGTGAGGGCTAAGGGGGGAGACGTGAGTGCAGGGAATCAGGTCCTTGTTATCTAGAATTGAGGAGGAAATATATGGAAATAATACATAGGGATCAAGAGTGGAAGGGAGCAGAATCAAAAGAAGGATACATAAATTAACATTAGGTCTTTGGCTGAATATATTCAAATAATTATACTGGATTTTTAGCACTGGAGGTAAAACAAAAAATGTGGTTTATCACAAAGTTCTAATTCAAAATACAGTTCTTATTAACACAATTTCCCATTTATTCTAACAAAACTATTTACTAACTCAACCAAACTAAAAAACAACCAACCTAAAGATGAATAAGTTGCATAGAAATTTATTGTATATCAAATAAATGTTATAAGCATTATTCATGGACCCGAGCAATATCAGCTAGTTTAATAATAGATCTCTTACAAGCACACATGTACCTTGAAAGCTCTACATAGAAAACTAAAGAAAACAGAACCCAAGTCAGCAACATGCAGATCACTAAGATAGAAAGAGTAAAGAAAAGAACAAGTAATAGAACGATTTGCAGAAATTCTGAATTCAGATCTTTTATTCTCATTGGCAAACAGAGGTAGTGCTGGTGGAATTGTAACCATGGAAACAGCTGATCAGTGGCATTCATGCCAGCAACTGAAAGAAAGGAAAACAGACAAACTGCAAATTGTGAAGAAGTAACACAAATTAATGGAGGTCAACAGCAGGATCGTCAGGAGAGAG
Source organism: Elgaria multicarinata webbii (assembly GCF_023053635.1). Taxonomy (NCBI): domain Eukaryota; kingdom Metazoa; phylum Chordata; class Lepidosauria; order Squamata; family Anguidae; genus Elgaria; species Elgaria multicarinata. The sequence goes on from NC_086173.1 coordinate 1,027,798, forward strand.
AATCTGTCCTGCCACCTGGCCTGGGCGGGGGGAGAGGGAGAATATTTCAGATCACCCACCCTACCTCAATCAGGGAATTTACACACTGTGTTGCTGATTCTCATTCTGCATTGCTTTAGGTATACACTTAACTGTAAAATGGAGATCAAAATGTAAAGTGTGAGCAACATTTCAAACATATGTCATATTCCTTAGGGAGCTGGGATTGACTGTGGCCCCATTCAGAAGGCACTTTAAACCATGGCTTTAACTACAGTGGTTAAGCCAGAAAGCTGGGCTGTGTTCAGAAGACACCTTAAACCATGGCTTTAACCGTGGTGAATAAAACAAAAAGCCTTATTCATCATGGTTAAAGCCATAGTTTAAGGTGTCTTCTGAACATGGCCTGGCTTTCTGGCTAAACCACCATGCTTAAAGTCATGGTATAAGTTGTCTTCTGAATGGGCCCTGTGGCACCCTATTGGGTGTTGTGTCATCCAGTTGTCAACCTTGTTTTTTCCTGGGTAATGTGTGAACAGTTTCTGATTCAGTGTCCTCCTATTCTGATGTCATGACTGATAATTGCTGGAATATTTTAGTTCTTTCTTATGGTTTTGGATGTGTGGTACTTCCAGAATATTTTTGGGGGTTGGGGTTCCCATGAATGTTCCTCTCGAGCAGACACGTCAAAGTTCACTTCAATAGTTTGCGGTAGGTGACGTTTAGTGGCAAATCCAGTTATGATAAAGAAGTCATTAAGTATCATTTACCTGGATCACACATTAGATCAGCCTTCCCCAATCTGGTGCCCTCCAGATGTAACTGGATTACTTCTTATAGGCTGCATTAGATGTATATTCAGATATTTGAGGTGTGCACCAAAAATGTAGAGTGCATGTAAAATAAGCAGTTGTTTTGAAATGTAGATGTCAGAGATTTGGGATTCCTCACAATTAAGTGTCAAGCAAGCACTCTATGGCAACTCTGAATTTGCCCTGCAGAACGGGTGAATGGTCTATGGAAGCGATCCATGCATCCAACAGTTCAGTACTGGATAAGACGAAGTCCAAACAGACCCCCTAACTTTGCAGCTTCATTTACGGGCTGCACGAAGTTGGAGCCTCCTGACCCACCCATTTGGTCGATGCTTGTAAGGGTGCAGTGCATCTCTATGTCACCTAGCAGGTGTCTCTGTGTTGCCTAGGCAACGGAGCAATGCTGGCTCTCTTTTGGTGGAGGCTCTGCAGCACACCATCGGAGGACGGGGGAGAGCTTTGCCCAGTTTCCTAGGCAATGTGCGGCTGCTCGCTGAGCTTCTGTGCTGTGCTGCAGCCTTGCAGCACATATGATGGAAACTAAGCAAGCATGTCCACGTTGCCTAGGAAACTGGGTAATGCTGGTTCTCTTTCTGCGCTGGGTTACTGTAGCCTAGCAGCACAGCGTGGGCAGAGGACAAGAACTGCTCAGTTGCACAGGCGACACAGGGATGAATTGACTGGTAACCAGGGTGGATTCACATAACCGTTTTTGCACCAGGCAATCAGTTGTTATTCATTGATGATCAATTATGACATCGGAATACCGCTGTTGTAGTTAGTCAGGTATATTTGCATAGGACAGCTCTGATTCATCCGGTTCATTTATACTGAACACTACTGTGCCTCTGTATTGGCACTAGGGCTGTGCTTCGCCTTGGTCCCGAAGCTCAAATTCAAGTCAACGTGGGTCGATTTGGCCCACCTCAGCCTGAATCTGGTTCAAGGTCAGATTGGGCTGTCTTGGCCTGATCACCCTGCCCACTCAACCACCTGCAGGACTTACCTGAGGCCTCTGCATGCACCAACGAGCCGCCCAGCCTCCTCTTTGGACTGCCATAGATTTAGTCCTCACTGGACTGCTGTAGTTACAACACTAAATATATGGCAGACCAGAGAGGAGGCTGGGTGGCTCGTCAGTGTCTGCAGAGGCCTCAGGTAAGTCCAGTGGGTTAGCAGGAGGGCGAGCAGGGGGTAGCAGCTAAGAGGAGGGAATCCAATGGACTCCCTTTTGGGTTAGGGTTAGGGTTAGGGTTAGGGTTAGGATCTGAGCTGATGGTGACTAAACAAGAAAGAGATTTTTGGATTGTGATGGACAGCTCGATGAAAACGTCAATCCAGTGTGCGGCAGCTGTAAAGAAGGCAAACTCCATGTTAAGCATTATAAGAAAAGGAATTGAGAATAAAACCATCAGTATCATAATATTTATTTATTTATTTATTTATTACATTTCTATACTGCCCAATAGCCGAAGCTCTCTGGGCGGTTTACAAAAATTAAAATCATAGTAAAACAATCAACAAGTTAAAAGCACAAATACACAATACAATATAAAAAGCACAACCAGAATAAAAACCACGCAGCAAAATTGATATAAAATTAAATATATCAATTTTGATATATTTAAATATAATGCCTTTATACAAATCTATGGTGCAACCACACTTAGAATGTTGTGTACAGTTCTGGCCACCACATCTAAAAAATGATACTATAGAGCTGGGGGGAAATGTGCAGAAATGGGCAACTAAAATGGTCAAGGGGTTGGAGCACCTCTGTTATGAGGGAAGGTAACAACAGCTGGGATTGCTTATCTTAGGAGAAAGAAGGCTAGGGGGAGACATTAAAGAGGTGTACAAAATTATGCATGGTGTGGAAAATGTGGATAGGGAGACATTTTTCTCCCTCTCTCAAAATACTTGAACCCAAAGTGGTCATCTCATGAAGCTGATTGGTGGGCGATCCCAGACAAATAAAAGGAAGTGCTTCTTCACACAGTGCGTAGTTAAATTATGGAACTCACTACCGCAAGATGTAGTGATGGCCACCAATCTGGATGGCTTTGAAAGGGGGTTGGATCAATTCCTGGAGGCAAAGGCTATCAATGGCTACTAGCTCTGATGGTTATGAGCTACCTCCAGTATTTGAGGCAGTAATCCTGTGTGCAACAGTTGCTGAGGAACATGGGTGGGAGGGTGCTGTTGCACCATGTCCCGCTTTGTTGATCCCTGGCTGATAGCTGGTTGGCCACTGTGTGAACAGAGTGCTGGGCTAGATGGACCCTTGGTCTGATCCAGCATCAGAGCCCTTCTTATGTTCTTATGTTAAACACATTGTTTCATTAAAAAAGACATTCAGACCTTTCTGGTGGAAGATGCAAAAGTTTGCTTTCAAGGGGAGGTTATTAGTTTGAGGTTTTTGGGGTTTTTTTAGATTTCAAAATGTTCCCTAAACTTTCCCTGGGTAAGAAGAATACCAGAGCTAAATATTGGGGCACTGCATAGGCAGCAAAATGGGGGCCAGGCATGAAGGTATGGTTGGGCATGTGTAGAAGTCCTCCACCCCAGCAGTGGTTCCCTGACAAGAGCCCCCTGGAGTTGGCTCCTCTCATTCACCACTGCAACCTGCTTGCTTGCCTGCCCGCCTTTCACCCTGGTCCAAATGGCAGTGGAGGTGAGTAGTAGTAGTAGTAGTAGTAGATGCCACTACCAGCTTGCTCAGTGGTATTCTACTGGTCCAGCAAGCAAGTGGTGGCAATGATGAAGAAGAGGATGAGGAGCAATAGCATCTGGAGACAATGACTGAGAGAAGGTAGATTCACTGAGGGAGGGAGGAATTGGTAAAATGCTCCCTGTCCTTGACTCAATGTCCGTATCCCAATATTCTTGTGCATGAATCAGGTCAAAAATTTTGAGAAACCATATGTGCACAGGCCTACCTGATATGAACTAATTACTCTGACTCTTGGCATGTCCACCTCAGCTTCCCAAATCTAAGGACAAGAATAGGTAACCTGGTACCCTCCAGATGTTTTGGACTAAACTCTCATCAGCACAAGCCAGCATGGTTGGAGCATGGTTCAACTGGTACAAAACAGGGCAGCACGGTTACTAACAGGGACTGGCTGACGAGACCACATCACGCCAGTCCTTTTCCAGCTTCATTGGCTGCCAGTCTAGGTCCGAGCCCGATTCAACGTGCTGGTATTAACATTTAAAGCCTTAAACGGCTTGGGGCCAGGCTATCTGAAGGAACGCCTCCTCCCGTATGTACCTGTCTGGACCCTAAGGTCATCCTCAGGGGTCGTTCTCCGCGAGCCCCTGCCAAAGGAAGTGAGGCAGGTGGCTACCAAAAGGAGGGCCTTCTCTGCTGTGGCACCCTGGCTGTGGAATGAGCTCCCTAAGGAGGTTCACTTGGCACCTACATTATATGCTTTTAGACGCCAGGTGAAGACCTTTTTATTCTCCCAGCATTTTAACAGTCTATAAATAAATTTTAACTTGGTGTTTTAAATTTGTAATTTTGCATTGCTGCTGTTTTTATCTGGTTGTTTTTATCTAATTGTATTTTATATTATGGTTTTATACTGTTGTTTTATACTTTGAATGTTTTTTAATTTTTGTGAACTGCCCAGAGAGCTCCGGCTATTGGGCGGTATAGAAATGTAATAAATAAATAAATAAATACCTTAGCCAGGTGATGTGAGCTCAGGGATGACATGTTCGATGGAACATGGATCAGGTATTAATTTGATCTGACAGGGAATTGGGTTTACCCTTCAGCCAATAACTACAAGCCGTATTTCAAGCCTAGGCAAACACATAGAATCATAGAATAGTAGAGTTGGAAGGGACCTATAAGGCCATAGGTCCCTTCCAACTCTATAAGTCCAACCTATAAGTCTAACCCCCTGCTCAATGCAGGAATCCACCCTAAAGCATCCCTGACAGATGGTTGTCCAGCTGCCTCTTGAAGGCCTCTAGTGTGGGAAAGCCCACAACCTCCCTAGGTAACTGGTTCCATTGTCGTACTGCTCTAACAGTCAGGAACACATTGATTTATTCAGCCTTGAGCTGCCCTGCAGCGATTGAGGCCCATCTCAGTAACACGTCTAGTGAACATTGCTCCTGGTATTGCTCTTTTTAAATCCAGCTTGTCTGGAGGTTTTTCAGGGTGGCGAGAATGGAGCTCCTTGTCTAGGGTGGTCATATTTTGTAAACCCAAAAGGAGGACATCATGGCCGGCCCTCAAGGAGGCGTGCCCACCCCAACATGTCCAGCCCCTAAGGTGGGTCCCTCTTGACATGACCAACCCCCAAGGGGGCGAGGCCTTGGTCACATGGTTCTACAGCTCACCAGTAAGACAAACCTGTTCTACATAATATGTTAATGTTAAAATCACTGAAATAAAGAACAAGTGAGACAGTCAATGTTCCTGGAATTTACATGCATTTTAGTTGCTGTACAGATTTCTTTGTGATAGTTCTTTTTGTTGTCCTCATAAAAGATCAATAAAAAAGAAAATCTGTTATTTTCCATTTTTCTAAAAAAAAACCCAACAGGTCCTGGATTAGAAAAAAAAAATAGCTAAAGAACACTGTGGTTAGGAGGGGGTACACCAGTGCTAGACTAAACAGAAAATGGAAAATATGTGGTAAAGAAAGATTAGAGGGAGGCAAAAGGTGCAATGCTGTGTATGTGGAGAGAGAGAGAGAGAATCCTACAACTCCCAGCATCCTGCAGGCAGCATGCATAGGATTGTGCCCTATGCATGCTAAGTTCTACCCAAATCTGAAGCACAAGGACTGGGAAAATATCTAAATATTATCAATGAAGTTTGCTTACAATTTCAACTTTTAACACTCAGAATCATTTCTTCCTGTCCAATGCAGCCTGATGAAGTGAAACTTCATGCATGTCTAACCCAAAGCAAGCCTCACTATGTTTAATAGAACTTATTCCCAGGTATCTGTGTGTGTGTATAGGATTGCAACCCCAGTATGAAATATGTGACATTTCATAGTGTGTACTATTCAGGGAGTTGAAAGAGTGGGGAAAGAAAAGAGAGAAAGAATGATTGGGTCACTGTCGCAATCTTTTCTCAGGCCCATTCAGTGTGATTTAATATTAAGCAAGAAAGAGCAGCTCTCTTTAAAACATTGTAACATTTGAGATGTAACGTAAACTAGATTTTCACAGCTAAATTTCTATTAAAGGTCTTGCTCCAGGCATAGCCTTTTTTTCAGATTTTCAGCTGTACACTGTTGGAAAAACTGATAAGCACCCACCATAGGACCTCAGTGGTGCATTTCTACCAAACCCTATAACACTATCAAAACATCTGACTACAAGTTACAAGATTACAGAGTTTACATTTCATTTATTACATTTATATCTCTCCATTTTTCCTCCAAGGAACCCAAGACGGTGTACATAATCCTCCTCCTCTTCATTTTATCCTAACAACAACCCCGTCAGGTAGGCTGGGTTGAGACTCTATGACTGGCCCAAAGTCACCCAGTGAGTTTCCATGGCCGAGTGGGGACTAGAACCCGGATCTCCTGACTCTCAGTCTGACACTCTAGCCCCACTATACCACAAACCACAAGTCAGACATTTAATACATTAGCAATATTAAATGGATAGTCGATATGAAGTTCAGGTTAATTCTGGTTAACTTTGTAGTTATGACTAGCCATTGTAGCATAATCCTACTCAGAAGTAAGCTCAATTGAGTTCACTGTATTGAGTTTACTTCCAGGTAACTGTGCATAAGATCGCAGCCTAAATAATTTGAAGGGCACAAAAAGATAGCAAAGTGCACAGCATCTTTTCTTTTTTAAAAAGTCCTTAGCGCCCTAGTTTCTGTAATATGCAAATATATATACAACCAGTAAAGGAGCAGATGATTTACTCAACTAAAAAGTCTTTAATTTATTGCCAGGCCTTTTTTAAAAAATGAAGATCCCTAAGAAAAGAAAAGCCAGGTGAACAATGAGCAAGCCATACATGTGCCCTCCTTCAGTCATTCAGCCGGCAACGCAGCGATGACAGAGAAGGCAGAAAGCAGAGAAGGCAGAAAGTATTATCCTGGCTTTTGCTGCTTCTAAATAAGATTTTTGGTGATCATAAGCAGGAATCACACAGAGCTTTCTCTTTTTTCCTTCTTCTCTGTCTCCCCCCACATTTTAAATGATTTTTTCTTGCATTAATATTTACATATTTACAGCATAAATAAAATAGTGGCTTGGTCTAGGAAGATCATTACAAATAAAACAGTGGCGCAGAAGGAAAGTGACAAAGTCGATAGCTTTCTTTAAGTAACACAAAAGCCTGAGTGGTGCTAATAGAGCTGTGGATTTCAGAGGAACAGATCCGTGACATCCCTGCAACCAAGATGTTCTTAGATCCAGTGAATGGATTTGGCAATTGCACAAATGGTTTATTAATTTTTTTACCCCCAAAGTCCTTGCAAAACGGAGGTGACTTATCCTAAGTAGCTAAGCCATTGCTGCTGGTGCTGCTGCCGTGGTCCCAAGGCCAGGCCACACACGGCCACCGCCGCGCCCACCCACCTGGCTGATGCGCCAGGCCGGGCCCCAGCTAAAAGGAGGACCAGAGACCAGACCAGGCTGCAGCTCCAGGGCTTTCCTTGGCCGGTGACATTGCATTGGCCAAGGGATGGCCCAGAGGGGAAGTGGGAGGGGCTGGAGAGGCCCGTTTCCGAAGTACAGAAACGGATCTCTCTAGCCAGCCTTCCTCAACCTGGGGCGCTCCAGATGTGTTGGACTGCATCTCCCAGAATGCCCCAGCCAGCATTCTGGGAGTTGTAGTCCAACACATCTGGAGCGCCCCAGGTTGAGGAACGCTGCGTCTAGCCTCTCTGGAGCAGCGATCTGAGCTTCTTTGGGGTTGTCGCGAAGAAGCACATACAGGCCTTGGGGATGCCTAGAGAGGCCTGTTACCACACTTCCGGAAATGGACCTCTCTAGGAACTCACATGCGGTGATCTGGGCCTGGACAATTGGTCTCTGGAGTTTTCCTGGTGGTCTGGTCACCCTTGTCCAGACAGAATAGTGCCTCAAAGGATCACTTGTGACTCACTTTTGTGTTGCTGTGCATGGTAGTCATGATGACATCATGAATAAACTGCTTTTCCAAGTCACTGAAGCGGGACGACCCTCTGTACAACAAAATGTCTTCATACATTTTCTCCTTCTTCAGGGACCTTTATTTTATGGGCCATACAATGGATTCCTAGAAGAGAGGCCTGGCATTTGTGGAGAACTGGACACTGGAATCTCTCCTTTCCCAAAGTGATCACTCGGCCATACCTTTGCTTACAGTCCTCTAGTGTGTTAGAACTCATAGAAGATATTGTCACAGCATGTACTACAGGGACAATTAACCGCAGCTGCAAAAATGTTTCCGGATACTGCGCCAAGCTTCTGGAATAGTGAGGAAGTACAGAGGATGGTTGCTTTGCCCCCCACCCTTTTTAGTAAAGTTGCAAGGTGTGTTGTCTTCACTACCATTAGACTGAGCAGTGTGACCACCAGTTGATGACTGCCCAGTAAGACCCCAAAAGAAAACTACTTTGAATGGCTGCCAAGGGAGCTCATTGCAAGCAGGGGTAAAATTTGCAGTAGGGAATTATTTATATTTCCAATGTTTGTACTAATTATAGCCTGAAATGGTGAATGTGGGAGGTAAGATCAGTTCCTGGAAGAAGGAGTGGGCTTGTCATTTTTAATATGTTTGTTAAATGATGGCTTAAAACAGGAATGGGGGTGGGAATTCACTGCTGGGAAGGACACACACACACACAAAAGAACCATTTTTAGCTTCTTTTAAACTGTGTTCATTTCAGCTTCAGAACACCACCAGGGTGGAAATAACTCCAAAGTAAGTGGCTTTAATCAAACTCCTTTTACAATGTTAAATACAAAGAAACTTTTCAATTAATGTACAGTAGTGTGACCATATGACCGGATTTGCCCGGATTTGTCCAGTTTTTGGTGACAAATCTGGGAGGAGGGAGGGGAAATCCGGATTTTTCCAATCTTCCCCAGCCAAAGAGCAGCTCTAATGGGAACTCCGTCATTATAACTCCGTCATTTTTTTAAGATAAAGACATGAAACTTGGCACAATGGTAGCTCTTAGGAAGGGCTTTAGTCGTACCAAATTTGAAACAAATCCGTTCATCCATTGATTTTTTAGGAATTTTTTAATAATTGAGGTTTTAAAATTATTATTTTTAAAATCGCCATTTTTAAAGATAAAGAGATGAAACTTTGCACCATGATAAGTTTTAGGTAGAGCTTTAGCCATACCAAATTTGAAACATCTGTTCATCCATTGATTTTTTATGAATTTTTTAATAATTGAAGTTTTAAAATTATTATTTTCAAAATCATCATTTTTAAAGATAAAGAGATGGAACTTTGCACCATGATAGGATTTAGGTAGAGCTTTAGCCATACCAAATTTGAAACAGATCCATTCATCCATTGATTTTTTAGGAATTTTTTAAAAATTGAGGTTTTAAAATTATTTTGTAGAACAGATTTGTTTTAAATGTGTGCTGTAAAATCAGACATGTGACCAAGGCTATGTTCGGGTGGGCATGCCCCCTTGGTGCTAGACACGCCCCCTTGGGGGCCGACCATGTTGTCCTCCTTTTTGGTTTCTAAAATATGGTCACCCTAATGTACAGGGCAATTCTGGAGAGGCAGGCCAACCTGTGGACCCATCATTGTTTGGTTGATTAACACAAGCATCAGAGTTGCTTCCCATTTTGGACTTTAACAATGAAGTGTCCAGCTGAGGTTTTGATAAAGCAGCACCTGGGAGAAAATCCTTCTCTTTTGCCAAATAGTCACTAGAAGAAAAGGAATGGTAGGAAGCAGGCACGTTTTTTATTTCAAGGTCCCTTGATGGTGTGGTCGTGGGGATACTCTGTAATTGCCTATAACACTGCCGCTGTGATGCTAGAACCTTGCATTGCACTTCAGTGCTGCATTGCTGCCTTTCACAATATTCCTGATTTTGATTGGCTGGCACTATGGTCCTCGTCGGTGGGTCCCTCCCCTCCCCGCTCCCTTTAACATTTTACAAAAGTTGTGGCCTTTGCTTCCTAGTGCTCTCTGCGACAGTCTCCGTAAGATGTTTGCTTTGGGAAAAGAAAGCAAAAGGGCCGTATTTGCCGCCTTGCAGCACTTCGGCAGTCTTCACACCTCCCCACCAGGCGCAACAACAGATAAGGGATCCTCTTTCCTTAAAAAAACACTAAACAAAAACAAAATTGTTCGGAACTGGAGCAACATTCCTGATTCAGTATAACACAGCTGCCTATGGAACTGTATGTCCCTCTGTTTAGCACTGGAGGCAGATATGAATGATGGGTGTTTTTAATATTTTCAAAGAGGGAGCAGACATGGTTTTGATGGGACCACAGCAGAAGGAAAAGGGTTAATACAACCTCTGCCTCTCTCTCTCTCTCTCTCTCTCTCTCTCTCTCTCTCTCTCACACACACACACACACACACACACACACACACACGCAAAGCTGAACCTGATGTGGGAGACCTGCCCCTGCTGTTAAAATTTCTAAAACGTTTCATACAGCTTAGACACAGTTAGCATCATTTGACAGCACACCCAGTTTTTCCACCACTCCTGCACATCATTTGTTTCATATTGTTTTGCTTAGTATCTATAAGAGTTCCAAAACCAGAAAAGTTTGCTCATTCCTTCATCACCTCTTACTTGGTCCTAATGAAGTTATTATTATCCTACTGCTACTTCATGGATTTTTACTAATGATGATAGTCTCCTTAGTTTTAATGGCTCTGCTGTTTAAACTATTAAATGATTTGTCGAATATATTTGGGCAGTATCCAATGCTGTAACTTTGCTTATGCTGTTGATGCAGCGCTGATGTAGGCAAGCCCCTAGTGCAATGCCAATAGTGAACGCTGGCAGGACGGGTTTCTCCGGAAAACTCATTCCTCTGGCATACGCTGCCAGTGTTGTGCTAGACTCGCAGCCTTCCTCAACCTGGGGCGCTCCAGATGTGTTGGACTGCATCTCCCAGAATGCCCCAGCCGGGGCATTCTGGGAGTTGTAGTCCAACACATCTGGAGCGCCCCAGGTTGAGGAAGGCTGTGCTAGAGGCTGCTTATACAGGGGCTACATCAATGGCGTAAGTGAAGTGACAGCATTGGATATTGACCTCTGAAACCACCTCTAGGGTCTATATCACACTGCCCTTATGTAATCTACGGGGGGAAATGCAGTGAAATAGTTAATAGAAGCAAATATTGTATGGATTCTCCTCAGTTCTGTGATATTTTTATGTAGTCTTGAACATTGCCTGATTTTTCCTAAGCATGTAACAATTCAGTAAACTGAGTAGCACACACAAAAGCCTTTTAAGTCAACAGGCATCAGGAAAAGCTCAAATGTATCATTTGTGTACATAAAACTGCATATTTTTTCATGGAAACTGCAGCCCAAGATCCAATATAAGCCTGGTAGGTTGCAATGAGGTAGGCACTGCTCAATAAACACTGTGGTGGCTTGGGTGTGAACAGCTGCGTTGCTTGCCTGCACCCAAATGTATTCCATATGAGACCCTTTGTATCCCCTCTCTGCTGCCAGATTCTGATTTGAGATGTCATGTGATCACAGGCCCAAAGCCTATGACAACAGGTCTCTCAGAGCAAATCTTGCAAAATCTCTCTGGAAGCTCTTGCAAATTGCCAACTGCTGAGAATTCTAAGAGGTTTTCCTGCGTAAACCTGTATAAGATTGCACCATAAACCTATTAACGTGACATTTACCACTCCACTATCCAATGCAAATGCTACTTTTGCAGAAATAATTAACTACTAAGAGCTCCATTAGGCAAGCAATTTATTGCACGCTCGTTACTGGGCATTCACGGATTTTCACGGGTCCCTCTCAAGACGACATCTGCTTCCTGTGCACCTCCCACCCCTTCTTAGGCCTTGAGCCAACCATGTTATCAGTACCACTTGGGGGGATGGGTTTGAATATGATTTTTGGCAAGGTATGGATGCCTAGAGATGGAAAATATGTAATAGCAAGTCATAAGTCCATAATGCTGTGGACGTCATGTATCTTGACTTCAGCAAAGCTTTGACAAAGTGCCCCATGACATTCTGATTAACAAACTAGCTAAAAGTGGGCTAGATGGAACAACTATTAGGTGGATTCACAGTTGGCTACAGAATCGGACTCAAAGAGTACTTATCAATGGAACCTTCTCAAACTGGGGCGAGGCAATGAGTGGGGTGCCGCAGGGCTCAGTCCTGGGCCCAGTGCTCTTCAACATTTTTATTAATGGTTTGGACGAGGAGGTGCAGGGAACGCTTATCAAATTTGCAGATGACACAAAATTGGGTGGGATAGCTAATACCCTGGAAGACAGAAACAAACTTCAAAGTGATCTTGATAGGCTGGAGTGCTGGGCTGAAAACAACAGAATGAAATTTAATAGGGATAAATGCCAAGTTCTACATTTAGGAAATAGAAACCAAAGGCACAGTTACAAGATGGGGGATACTTGGCTCAGCAATACTACAAACTAGAAGGATCTTGGAATTGTTGTAGATCGCAAGCTGAATATGAACCAACAGTGCGATATGGCTGCAAGAAAGGCAAATGCTATTTTGGGCTGCATTAATAGAAGTATAGCTTCCAAATCACGTGAGGTACTGGTTCCTCTCTATTCGGCCCTGGTTAGGCCTCATCTAGAGTATTGCGTCCAGTTCTGGGCTCCACAATTCAAGAAGGACGCAGACAAGCTGGAGCGCGTTCAGAGGAGGGCAACCAGGATGATCAGGGGCCTGGAAACAAAGCCCTATGAAGAGAGACTGAAAGAACTGGCCATGTTTAGCCTGGAGAAGAGAAGATTGAGGGGAGACATGATAGCACTCTTCAAATACTTAAAAGGTTGTCACACAGAGGAGGGCCAGGATCTCTTCTCGATCCTCCCAGAGTGCAGGACACAGAATAACGGGCTCAAGTTAAAGGAAGCCAGATTCCAGCTGGACATCAGGAAAAACTTCCTGACTGTTAGAGCAGTACGACAATGGAGTCAGTTACCTAGGGTGGTTGTGGGCGCTCCCACACTAGAGGCATTCAAGAGGCAGCTGGACAATCATCTTGCTTTAGGGGTTATGTCTTCTGAATGATCCACAGACACCTAGTCCAATTGGGAGAGGGAGGAAGTTGGAAAAACAAGACGGAGCAGAGCAACTGGTACTGGACTGGATGGAGGGGCAGCCAGCACCGCAGGCTGTGGTAGATCTACTAGCTTGCAACTGCATTAGGAACTGCCAACTGCCAACATGTGTCTGCTGTCTAAATGGCCTCAAGTGCACTGATATGTGCAGACTTCCTGGCTGTGAAAATCAAACAGACACAGAGAGTGATGACGCCTATTCAGAAGAAGAAGATGATTATGACGAATGTGAATGATAAAATTGTGTTTATTTTCAATCATAACATACATTGCCTATGTAAGATGTAACAACTACTACTATTAGAAATTGTCAGTGAAAATTATGCATATAATCTCTATAAAAGGAATACAATAAAGTTCTATTGCTATTATTATAAGGACTATATTAATATTATTACAATTAATTATTATTATTAATAATAATATTATTATTTATTTATATAGCACCATCAATGTACATGGTGCTGTACAGAGCACCATTATAATAATAATTACTTTTAAATACTATTGAATTTAATTAATTTGGTGGAATTAGATTTATTTTTCAAAATATTATGATGAATTTGTATGCTATTTATCAAAAATATGAAAACCATTTTTTTCACCTATAGTTGCTAATCCAATAATATCAGACAAAAGGCAAAGAGTTACGGCTTGCTATCACATAATTTCCATCTCCAGGCATCCATACCTTGCAAAAAAAATCATATTAGAACCCATCCCCCCGAGTGGTACCAATGGCCTAAATGTGAGGTCCTGGCTCATGGCCTATCTAGACTTCTTCGCATGACAAATCCCAGTAAGTCCGATTTATCTTTAAAGATGGAAGTTGCCACTATCTCCTGCTGTGTGCACAATCAAAACAGCCACTGAATGGGCCATGGGCACATTGTTTACTTCCTCTTTTGAAAGAGGAAGTAATGAGGGACAATCACACAGGCAGAGAAGCGACAGTAAGCAAATTATTTATTATTTATTATTATTATTAATAATAATAATAATAATAATATATTTATTTATTTGTATTCCACCTTTCACCCAATACTGGGCCTCAAGGTGGTCTTACAAAGTTTAAAACATACATTTTAAAACATAGGAAAAGAAATGTAAAAAATAAAAAAGTTTAAAATACACAACAAAATTATAAGTCATTAACATAGATGGAGGACCAAATTACTCTCCAAAGGCCTGCTGGAACAAACAAGTTTTAGCCTGTTTCCAAAAGCCCATCAAGGAGGGGGCCAGTCTAGTTCCCCGGCAAGAGAGTTCCAAAGCAGCCACCGAGAAGGCCCTCTCCCATGTTCCCACCAAGCGCACCTGTGAAGATGGGGGGACTGAAAAAAGGGCTTCTCAAAGCACAGGCAGGCTCATAAGGGAGAATATGGTCTTTCAAATAACCTGGACCCGAGCCATATAGGGCTTTATAGGTCATAACCAGCACTTTGAATTGTGCCTGGAAACAGACTGGAAGCCAGTGGAGCTGTTTTAACAGGGGAGTTGTGTGCTCCCTGTAACCAGCCCCAGTCAACAATCTGGCTGCAGCTCTTTGAACCAGCTGGAGTTTCCGAACACTCTTCAAAGGCAGCCCCACATAGAGTGTGTTACAGTAATCCAATCGGGATGTAACTAAGGCATGTGTCACCGTGGCCAGGTCCGACATCTCTAGGAACGGGCGCAGCTGGCACACTAGCTTTAACTGTGCAAATGCACTCCTGGCCACCGCCGAAACCTGGGCATCTAGGCTCAGGGCTGAATCCAGAAGTACACCCAAGCTGTAGACCTGTGTCTTCAGGGGGAGTGTAACCCCATCCAGCACAAGCTGAATCCCTATTCCCTGATCTGCCTTTCGACTGACCAGGAGCACCTCTGTCTTATCTGGATTAAGCTTCATCCAATCCATTACTGCCAACAGACACTGGTTAGCACGAAACCACTTCCTTGGAATTGGGTGGAAAGGAGTAGTAGAGTTGGGTGTCATCAGTGTACTGGTGGAACCGCACCCCACAACTCCGGATAACCTCTCCCAACGGTTTCATGTATATGTTAAATAGCATGGGGGACAAAACAGAGCCCTGAGGGACTCCACAGGCCAACGGCCAAGGAGTTGAACAGGAGGCCCCCAGTACCACCTTCTGGGTCCACCCATCCAGGAAGGAATGGAGCCAGTGTAAAACAGTGCCTCCAAGTCCCATCCCAGCAAGACGGCCCAGAAGGATACCATGTTCGATGGTATTGAATGCTGCTGAGAGGTCCAGCAGAACCGTCAGGGACACACTCCCCCTGCCCAGTTCCCGGCGAAGATCATCCACCAAGGCAACCAAAGCTGTTTCTGTCCCATAACCAGGCCTGAAGCCAGATTGAAATGGATCAAGATAATCCGTCTCATCCAGGAATTCCTGGAGTTGGGAGGCCACCACACGCTCTAATTCCTTGCCCAAAAATGGAATGTTGGAGACTGGCTGGTAGTTATCCAATACCGTGGGAAGCAAGGAGCAAACGTGATTTCCCCCCCGTGTGATGACACTCTAAATAGCATATAAAATCCAATACAAAATTCCAGAATGAATTTAAGCTGAATAAGTTTTAAAATGAAACAGTGTTCATTCTGCTCACAAACAGGAACCTGTTTTGGTAAAGGGAAGTCCTGCCTTACCCGCCTTTAGAGCTTGTTGAGAGTCAACCGACATATTGTTAGGAATGAACTGGTTACCACTGGGGCTCCCAAGTGGATGTATATGAAGAGTATTGACTGTATTTGGAGTTTTGTGGTCACAGGCAATGTCCAGTTTCGCTTCGTATAGATTTGGCTCTGAATTACACTTCAGGAGAAATTTCGTGTCCCACTTGGGTAGAACTACTGAAGAATTGAGGGAATTTCAATGACTTGCAACAGGAGAAGTCTGCATATCCCTATATTGTCACCAAGTTTCATCTAAACGAACATTTTGAGGTGATTTTGGGGGTTCTTGTTCACACAAAAATCTGAGGAAATAAGAGAAGGAAAAAGAGTTTTAATAAGGCCAGTAACATTTCTTGGGGAGGCTCTGCGCATCCTTAACTCTATGGGAACTAGTCATATAGAAAAGAAGATAATGAGGAGGTTCTTACCTGTCCATATTTCAAGTCCAAATATGGACACTCAGGCCACTGATGACTTGCCATCCTCAATATCTCTCAAGCAGAGAGGTAGCCTGCAGATATTTGACAGAGAGATAGCCCAATTCTATACACATATCTCCCAAAGCAAGTTCTATTGTATTTAATAAAGATGCATGGAATTGCAGTCTTAGACAACCTGGTGCCCTCCAGATATTTTGGACCACAACTTCTGACCATCACATAGAATTGTAGCCTTAGACCAGTGGTAGGCAACCTGGTGCCCTCCAGATGTTTTGGACCATGAACTTCTGACCATGAACCGTGCTACCTGGGGTTTATGGGAATTGACGTCCAAAACATCTGGAGGGCCACAGGCTACCTCCCCTTGCCTTAGATCTACTTTCGCAGTGCTGGGATCTTTCCTCTCCTCTTCACCCCTCCCCTCCTGTTCTCTCCCCATGTTGTCTCCTCTCCACCTTGTACTGCAGTTCTTGCATTCATTACCCCTGGTTGGCTACTGTTCCTTTTCTGTCTTCCACCTTCCCTTCCTAAAATCAAATGTTTAAAACCCAGCTATAGAAATGATCAGTGTTGTCTATTTGCACATGTTTCAGAATTAAAAAGGAAGGCAGCATGTTCTTCGTTCATATCCATTAAAGATTCTTTCCGTTTCAAAACCACCCCATTTGACAATCTGTTCCTTATAGTATTCAAGCGTGTATGTTCTGTTCTTTCTTGTTTAGTTCTTGCTTCACTTAACGACAAAAAGGCATACTATTAAGAAGAGTACATGGGGAATTAAGTAGCTGAATGAATACTATGAGCCACCAATGGGCTCAGTTGCCCGTCCACCCTACCAGCAAGCACCAGCCGGGCTTCAAAAGCTTATCTCCACCACAAGGAGACCGCTTGAAAATCCCTGCCTGGCAATGCTAATCATGCTAATCATTCAGATGGTTATGAACTTCAAGGATCTCCGCAGTAACGCTGTGGTCTCATACAGCTGAATCAACCCTTGACTGAGCTCTGTTTTTATGTTGATGCCTGAACTCTGACAGCCCCAGTGCAACTGTTCTTATACCTGCAAAATGCTCACTTCAATTCTATGCAATATGACTCATGCCTGCAAAGCACAATTTGATTCTTTGCAGGGAATTGGAAGGTTAATTGTCCTTAAATACCCTCTAACAGCAAAAGAAGCTTGTGGGCCAGATGGTGAATCTGGGACACCACTGGCCTACTTGCACTAAGAAAGGCATCATCACTCAGGGGGGGGGGGGTCATGTTTGCTTACCGGCACTTCTCCACCCACACATTTGTCCCTCATTACTTCCTTTTTTGAAAGAGGAAGTAAACAACGTGCATGTGACACAGCAGGAGATAGCAGCAACTTCTATCTTTAAAAACAAGTTGGACTTACTGGGATTTTTTTTGTCATGCGAAGAAGGCTAGAAGGGGTGGAAGGGACACAGGAGGCAGACAACATTGTGAGAGGGAGCAGTGAAAATCCATGAGTGCACAGTAATGAGTGTTCAATAAAATGCTTGTCTGATGGAGCTCCATGGCAAAATTCAGCACCCTTTACTTTGGTCTGTTATAGTCAAGACTTCCAGAGAAATAAGCATTTTCCTCTCTAAATGTTATAAGGTCAGTTCCTCAGTACCACAGAACATTCATTGTATTTATGAAGTGTTTTTGACGAGAAGTCCTTTGCTAAAATTATTTGTTTTTTTCTAAGCAATGATGTATGTATTCCGGACATTCATAAAAGCTCCTGAAAATTGGCATTGTATAATAATGTCTTCCCTATTAGCTCAGAACGCAGCAGAATGTGCAGATAAATAGCTATGTTTACTAAACAAAATAACCTACAAGGATTCATTTTTATTCCTGTTTATTTATTTATTTATTTATTACATTTTTATACCGCCCAATAGCCGAAGCTCTCTGGGCGGTTCACAAAAATTAAAACCATCATAAAACAACCAGCAAGTTAAAAACACAAATACAAAATACAATATAAAAAGCACAACCAGGATAAAACCACACAGCAAAATTGATATAAGGTTAAAATACAGAGTTAAAACAGTATAATTTAAATTTAAGTTAAAATTAAGTGTTAAAATACTGAGTGAATAAAAAGGTCTTCAGCTGGCGACGAAAGGAGTACTGTGTAGGCACCAGGCGGACCTCTCTGGGGAGCTCATTCCACAACCGGGGTGCCACAGCGGAGAAAGCCCTGCTCCTAGTAGCCACCTGCCTCACTTCCTTTGGCAGGGGCTCACGGAGAAGGGCCCCTGTAGATGATCTTAAGGTCTGGGTAGGTACATATGAGAGGAGGCGTTCCTTCAAATAACCTGGCCCCAAACCGTTTAGGGCTTTAAATGTCAATACCAGCACTTTGAATCGGGCCCGGACCTGGACTGGCAGCCAATGAAGTTGTAAAAGGACTGGCGTAATGTGATCTCGCCGGCCATTCCCTGTTAGTAAATGGGCTGCCCTGTTTTGTACCAGCTGAAGCTTCCGGACCGTTTTCAAAGGCAGCCCCACGTATAACGCATTGCAGTAATCCAAACGAGAGGTTATCAGAGCATTGATAACTGTAGCTAGGCTATCACTGTCCAGATAAGGGCGCAGTTGGTATATCAGCCTAAGCTGATAAAAGGTGCTCTTTGCCACTGAGTTCACCTGTGCCTCAAGTGACAGTTCTGGATCGAAGAGCACCCCCAAACTACGGACCCGATCCTTTAGGGAGAGTGCAACCCCGTCCAGGACAGGGCAAACATCACCTATTTATTTATTCTGCATAAATTTATTCTGCATAAATTTCCACTCTTTTGACCATTTTTACAAATGAAATAAATTTCATTGTGTCATTTCATTGGGTCTGGAAACAAAGCCCTATGAAGAGAGACTGAAAGAACTGGGCATGTTTAGCCTGGAGAAGAGAAGATTGAGGGGAGACATGATAGCACTCTTCAAAGACTTAAAAGGTTGTCACACAGAGGAGAGCCAGGATCTCTTCTAAATCATCCCAGAGTGCAGGACACGGAATAACGGGCTCAAGTTACAGGAAGCCAGATTCCAACTGGACATCAAGAAGAACTTCCTGACTGTTAGAGCAGTACGACAATGGAGTCAGTTACCTAGGGTGGTTGTGGGCTCTCCCACACTAGAGGCCTTCAAGAGGCAGCTGGACAACCATCTGTCAGGGATGCTTTAGGGTGGATTTCTGCCTTGAGCAGGGGGTTGGACTCGATGGCCTTGTAGGCCCCTTCCAACTCTGCTACTCTATGATTCTATGAAGTGTTTGCCTTTTGTGTGTTACCACTCCACTGGAACCAGTCCCCTAGGGAGGTGGTGGGCTCTCCCACACTAGAGGCCTTCAAGAGGCAGCTGGGCTGGATCTACACTACTGCCTTAAAGCTCTTTATAACAGTTATAAAGCGCTATAAAACTGTTTTAAAGCGCTTTAAAGCAATAGTGTAGATCCGGCCCTGGACAACCATCTCTCGGATATCCTTTGAGGTGGATTCCTGCATTGAGAAGAGGATTGGACTCGATGGCCTTTCCAACTCTACTATTCTATGATTCTATAATTCTATTTCTCATATAAGACTTATATGGCTTATTTCTCATATAATATGGCCTATTTCCAGCCTTAGGCTTTGGCGACAGTCGAAGCTGTCAGATAGACCGCGGCAGAAGCAGACAACGAAGCCAAGTAAGCCCCCCTTCCCCACTTACCTGGCTCTACCACCATCAGCACACAAAGAACTGCCCATTAGTGTAGGAAATGTGTAGTAACTTAAAAATGCAAAAGTTATTGGGATCCCATGCGAATGGTGCCCTAATAGTTGAGCTTGTTAGATGAGCTTATTCATTCTACCAAACCTGCAGGAACAATGGGTTGTATTCAATCATTGTGTCATTGTCCCCCCACCCCCAGCCGTCCGCCGTCCGCCCCCGCTGTTGGTGAAAGCCACTTTGATCCAGCACCAAATCTGGTCCGGAGGATTTGAAGTCGCTTTGGAACAACATGAGAGGTGGTGAAGGGGGTGCAGGGGAAGGGGAATTACCTAAAATTGTCTCCCTCCACCTTCCACTGATAGAAGCCTCCATTGGATCACAGAGACTTTCATCAGCAGGAGACACCAATTACATACAACCCACTATCTGCCTGCCTTCTGCCTCTCTATCTGACAAAGATGACCCTGTCTGGATTGCACCACTCCAGTCATCTTAATTGTTGCTTCATAGAAATAAGAAAGCTCCGCCACATTGCCATCACACCAAGCTTCCTCCTCTGGCCCCACCTTCCCTGCTAGGGAGAGGGGAAAGTTCTTATCTCTGATAAGAGATAATTGTTTGAGGTTTATTGGAATCTACACCTTTTTAATAAGGGTTTGTCTAACTTGCATAGTTGTTGGAGATGCAATGCACCTAACGGTTCTTTAACGCATTTGTTTTGGCAATGCCCCATAGTCGCCCCCCTTTTGGGAGGAGGTTATAATAAGGATAAACTTTGTACTGAAACAATCTTTAATATGGAACTGTGTGCATGTCCTCCTAAACTACTTACCTGCTTCTTAGAAGTTAACACAGGGGCAGCACAAATAGATTTTCAGAGCCTTTCTGACAGCTAAAAGACCTACCATGTTGGAAGGATAATTTCTCACCTCCCATAATGGAATGGATTGAGGACTTAACAATACTATCAACATTTGAACGGCTGTTATATAGACATCACTTGCGAATGGACAAATATGTGGATATTTGGTCTGCTTTTCTTGAAACCTATGCATAACTTCCCCCCCCCTTTTAAAATGAATGGTAAAAGAGAAAAAAGAAAAATAATAATTAAAAAAGAGAAAAGGGGGGGAATAAGGACATTATTTTCTTAATGTGTTGATAAGTTTTTGTATTTAAAACATTTTAGTTTTTTTAAAAAATATGTATAAATAATAAGAGAATAGAATTTGTTTTACTGTGTTTTTCCTGGCTCCTTAATTTTAAATCAGATTTACCCACTCCCCCCCCCCATTTTGAACACTGATCTTGATTTGAACATATGCACGACTATACTGGTACACAAACACTTCTGTGCATAAGTAGAATGCTATAAAAAGGTAATATTGATAATCTGAGACAGTCACAAAGAAAAGCACAAAGGTTTTGTGCTGTGACCATCTGGGTCTGCAAATGACAGACTCAAATTCTAAAGTAGGAACACTCTACCCTGTGTTTTCAGCTTTGTGTTGAAATGTGTGGTTATGTTAAAAACTGTCCAATGCACCAAAGTCTTTCTGTAGCCACTTCAGAGTCTTATAGGCTGGGCAAACTGAATGGTACTTCCCCAGTGCTATACTACAGCCTTATCATTTACCTTACAAAGGAGACGTTCTTAGCATAATTATGCTGAAAGAACTCAGAAAGGAAGATAGTACACTGAATCAGTGCACTTCTGATGGTGTGAACATGAAGCAGGCATTTTCAAAATGAAGTACCAAATGAAATACTTTCCAGTGCATTAGATAACCCATCCTAATTTCTTTAGTAGCCTACATAATAGTTGTTACTTTGGTCACAGAGAATAGAGCATTGCTTTTCAAACCTTTTGATTTACCTGTAATACAGGTGAGTTCTCCAAAACTTCCTCAATCAACTGGGTGCATATGGATTACCGTTGCACTTTAGGATCTCTGATAGGGGCACGAATTCCTGTGCTGGATTCAGGACCAGCACAAGCCACTACTCCATCTGTCAGACCTTCCTCCTCCTCCCACTTCTCCTCCCACCCCACCCCACCCCACTCCTTTTTTTGTCACACTACCAGCCCTACATTTTTTAACAGTCATCCTACACCTCAGTGACATGTTCTGAAGAATGTTTATTTCCTCAGAGTGAGACATTGTGGATGAGATGGCCTCGTAGAATGCCTACAGCAAGTCTTTGAGAGGTCCAAAAGTACCAGCAGGGACACCCTCCCCCTGTCAATACTCAAGCAAAGATCATCCACTAAGGCAACCATAGCTGTCTCAACTCTGTATCCTGCCCTGAAGCTGGTTTGAAATGGGTCTAGAAAATCTGTATCATCTAAAATGGCTTGGAGTTGGAAGGCAACTGCCCTCTCAATCACCTTGCCCAAAAATGGAAGATTTGATACTGGTCTGTAGTTATTAATGTCCAGGGGGTCCAGGGAGGGCCTTTTTAGAAGTGGCTGTACCACTGCTTCTTTTAAACATGATGGAAAACCTCCCCTCCCTGAGAGATGCATTAATGATATGCTGTAGTTGTTGTCTAACTGCATCTCCTCCTTGGACAACCAGCCACGAAGAACAGGGATCAAGAGGGCAAGTCCTCCTCCTCACTCTTCCAAGCAGTTTGTCCACATCCTGGGTATACACTAACTGAGACTGATCTAGTGTAATCCTACTCGCAGAGTAACTGGATACTACATTGTTAGCTTCTGCTATAATGACAGCTCTTATCCCAGAGATTTTATCTGTGATATGATCATTGAAGGCATCACAGCGAACTACCGAAGGCTCTAAGATTGGTTTTAGGGAGGAAGGTGTCTGCGTTCACCACCCTGAACAATTCTGTTGGATGCGATTCGCAGACGCAATGCATACAGAAATGACAGCTTTCTTCACTGCAATCATTGCCACCCCATAGGAACGAAGATGTTCTCTATGTCATGTCTTGTCAGATATGTCGAGTTTTCCACCATTGGCGCTCCAGTCGTCCTTCCCGCTTCAACTCCCCAAGATCTTCTTTATACCAGGGCGCCTGGTCAGAAGCGGGTCGGAGAGGACGTTTGGGGGCAATCGTGTTGATAGCCCTAGTCAGATCTTGATTCCATCTATTGACCAGGGTTTCTACAGGATTGTCGATGATAGAACCCTCCAAGGTTTTCTGGAATCCAAGAGGATCCATCAGCCTTCGAGGGTGGACCATCTTAATAGGTCCTCCACCCCTGCAGGGGCGGATGGTAGCCGTGATATTAACCCTGACCAGAAAATGGTCTGTCCATGACAACGTAGTATGTATGGATAGATATGCATGTATGTATGTACTGTATATGGTAAAAGAAAATCCTTGGTAATATTAGAACTGCTTAAATTCTAAGCAATCTCTCTAATCCTCTGAGCTTTTGAGTACCAGCTCCATGGAAACAGTTTTTTGCAAACATTTAAATTGTCACTAACGAGTGGGGGAGGGGGGTTGGGAATCTATTCTTTGAATGTGCAAGCAGTGCCCAAAATAATTTCTTAGGACCAGTACAACTCTGGTAGAAAAGCAGTATGTCTATCAGTGCAGGAAGTTCAGTATTTCAATGGCATTTAATGCCTGTTTGGCTTAATGAGATATATTCAGATAAGCAATTTAAAAGCTGGAAGTTTTGGGCCACTAATGCACTAATCCTTGCCAGCTCCCAAAAGGGCTTGGCTATTTCCTTGATGTGGAGGACTGGTTGGGGTCTTCTAGATTCATTAGACCCCCTTTGCTTGAATTCCTGATATGCCAGGTTGCCTGTTGACTTATACAGAAAAATTCCTGCCAGCCTTTAAATACCCACAGCAAGGATTCCATATAAAGCACTCCCATTTTTCAGCAATAATACCTCTCTGATGAATACCACTCGTCCTCTCAATTAACTTGTCCATTTCTGCTCAATCTAAACATTTTAGTAACTGCTTCCTCACTGAAGGTGCTTGAAGATTTTTATTTTCATATTTCATCCCTCACAACTTCTGCAGAAATTAATAAATGTATTTCTCCTTCTATCCAATTAAATAAAATTAACAAAGGAATTTGTCCTAGTCTGTATTCTGCATTTTCTGGTATTATATTTATTACTCACCTCCAATAATTATACAATATCTGCCAGCCCCACCACATACTTCCTGACTGTTAGACTGTTAAAATTCCTGACTGTTAGAGCAGTACGACAATGGAATCAGTGACCTAGGGAGGTTGTGGGCTCTCCCACACTAGAGGCATTCAAGAGGCAGCTGGACAACCATCTGTCAGGGATGCTTTAGGGTGGATTCCTGCCTTGAGCAGGGGGTTGGACTCGATGGCCTTGTCGGCCCCTTCCAACTCTGCTATTCTATGATTCTATGATTCTATGATATGAAATAGATTTGTATTAGTGGCCAAACACTTCCATCTCTTAAACTGTGTATCTGAATATATCTTATTAAGCCAAGCAGGCACCAGATACTATTGAAAGACTGAATTTCCTGCAGTGATACTTACTGCTTTTCTAACAGAGTTCTGTGACCACAGTCCCAACTGTTGCAAGAATGCACAATTGGATTGTGTGTGTGTGTGTGTGTGTGTGTGTGATATTTACTGGTAAATCTCAAGAACCATCAAGTGCCTTCAGTGAAGGACCCAGTTTCACTCATTGTTCCATTTTTACTGATAAATGTAGTGAAAGTATGAAAAAAAATCTCTGCAGATGCTATTGGTGTCTTTACCTTCACCTCTCCTTCTTTACCTGTGTCCACTACCCATTCCCATCTCTGCATTTGCTTCTTCTTTAAACCCCCCCCCCGCAATATTACATAATAAATAAAGTACCGCTGAACACGTAACTCATGCGGCAGCTTGGTTTAGCCTGTTCTGACTTGATATATATTTTACACATAAAAAATGTCCTTTACGGTATATTCAGCATGACATAGGTGGCATTTGTGAAAGGAAAAGAACACTGGGACTTTCATACCAAAGGAGACAGATGACAGAAATTCTGCATAGTTTGTAGGAACAAATACACCACAATGCAACTTGCAATTTGATACATTTCACAAGATCACTCACCACTTTGTGCGATTTAGAGTTGGGCCATTGC
Organism: Elgaria multicarinata webbii; assembly: GCF_023053635.1. Taxonomy (NCBI): domain Eukaryota; kingdom Metazoa; phylum Chordata; class Lepidosauria; order Squamata; family Anguidae; genus Elgaria; species Elgaria multicarinata. The sequence continues at coordinate 1,052,826 of NC_086173.1, forward strand.
TAGACGAGGGTTTAGCCCAGGCTGATACCTGGGCTCACCCCTGTGCATCCAGATGATGCACAAGGGATCCCAGGACAGGCCGGGTTAAACTCTCCCTTGGCCCGGGATAACCAGCACCGGTTGTGGCCCGGTATTTCCGCAGCCCCGGGCTGAGCCCAGAAGGTCTAGCCCATTCTGCGGCTTTTCCTGGCTATGCGGCTTACTCGCTGTGCCCATCGGGCCGGAGGGGGGGGGGAATTGCAGGGGGGGAGGGAGATCGGGGCCAGGGGGGAAATCGGGGGGAGAGATGGGGGCCAGGGGGGAAGAGCAGACCCGGGGGGAGAGATGGGGGGAAGAGCAGAGCCAGGGAACATCAGGGGGGAATCGCAGCCCAGGGGCGATGGGGGGGATTGAAGATCACGGCCGGGGCAGGCATCGGACTTGGCGGGCGGCAGGGGGCATTGGACATCATGGGCAGGGGGGCATCGGACATCGCGGGGGGGGGAATCAGGGGCAGGGGGAGTGGGGAACCCTTTTTTTAAAACAAAAACAAACGCCTACCTTATCATTGGTGCACTCCTGCGCACATGGCCCCTTTAAGCTTGAAAAAAATGGCCGACGCAACAGGGCTTTCCTTTACCCCATTGCGTGTCACGTGTCATGTGTGGACAGGAGTGACATCCCGCACTACTTCTAGCGCGGGCTGGCCCCTCCACACGCCAGGATTTAAAGGTAGGTCTAGCAAGGCCCTTGATTTATACAGTACTGTCCCTTGCTCTGAGGGGTTTAGAATCAAAATTTAGAAGGCAATAAAGAGAGCAAAGAGAAGGGAGATAGGGAGTAGAGAGTGCACATATAGCTGTGTTGTTGTTGAAATGTTTACTGCAGCTGATCACTTGGAAGAAGGGACAAACTGTTCCCACTTCAACCTGGATGGCCTGTTTATTGGGTGATCAGCTGCAGTAAAAATGTTCACAACAGCGCACTACCTAGGCATGTGTTTCTCTTTCACTCATAACATGGCTGTCTAGGATTGAGGCCAAGGGCAATGTGAGGGTGTGCAAGGTGTGCATGAACAACAGCCTTACTTATGCGAGGAGAATGGTTGCTGAGCAGGAAGAGGGGACGCCATCCTCCTTTCACAAGCTCTGTGCACTGTTGGTGGTGAGGGCTGTGCCCAGGCGGCTGTCTTGATGGCTGCTTTGCCCTGGGGTGTCTCAGAATCTGCGTGGTGACTGTTAGATGACGTAGCCACACATTCGAAGCCACCCCATGGCAAAGAGATGAAAATGCACAACTGAAAAAACAGGGACTTAACCTGACTTTTCCAGCCAGAGCGAGAGCCCTGGCAGGGTAGAGCAATATTGTTAGTGTTCATAATGGTTGGGGCCTTGAATTCCCCTTCCTCTTCACCTATCCATTGGAACACACTGCTGCCCACTTCCAAGGGCTGATCTACAAGGTCCTCAGAAAACATTTGGAAAGAGCACAGTTTTAATTGATACTTTAAATGCCTTCCTTCCTTGCTTGCATCCCATCAGACACATCCCATTAGATTCCATCTGACCCACCATCAAATGTCCCCCAAGAAATGCTTTCCTTCTCCCTTGCCCCCCCCCCCCCCCGTGCCACTTCTGTCTGGCCTGTTCTACTCCACATAAACCAGACTTGGGGCCTTGCTAGACGGATGACGCACAGGGGAATCCGGGCTCAAGGCGCACTGAAGCCTCCCTTAGCGCACCATAAGTGAAGTCAGGGCTGAGGCCGGGGCTGCGGAACGTCTAGGAAGGTCCGTGGCTTTTTGCAGCTACTCGCTTACTCGCGAGTAGCCGGGAAAAGCCACGGACTCGGCACAGCGCTACAAGCGCTGTGCCCATCGGGCCGGGGGGATCCCGGGGGAGGGGAGATAGGGGGGCAGAGGGCGACACATGCGACGGCGAGGGGGGGCGGAGGGCGACACACACGACGGCGAGGCAAGGGGGCAGAGGGCGACACATGGGAGGGCGGAGGGCGACGACGGGGACGGGGAGGGAGGGCGGATGGGGGGGCTTAAGTAAAAAAAAACACCTTACCTTGTCCGGAGTCTTCGGGGCGCACATGGCCCCTTTAACAACAACAACAAAAAAATGGCCGACGCTGCAGGGCTTCCATAGTCCCTGCGCGTCGGCCGTCTAGGAGGCGGGGCGGCGTGCGCTAAAGTTAGCGCGCCGTCGCCCCGCCTCCATGCCGGCTTATCCGGCAGGGTCTAGCAAGGCCCTTGCTTTGCTTGTTCCCAGCACGGGTCATTGCCACAAGGGAGTGGAATTCTCTGCTCTGGTTTCCTCCGCCTTGCATTTGATCTTGCATCACACAGGCCATTTCTACACCTGCCTTTTCCCCCAAGATCGCATCCAAATTACACACAGGGGATCCCATGAGCAGGCAGGGGTGATCCCTCCATTTTCCTGGGTTAATCCCTAGGTGTAGAAAGGCCCACAGTGTGGGGAGATGATGGACTCCAGAAAAGACACATCTTAAATTAATTCTGCTTCAAAATAACCTAATCTGTAGCCTTACCAAATCAAGTTCTGCTATTTTAGAATCCTCAACTGGCAGGCAAATTTATTCAAAGTGCATCAGTGATCAGCATGTTGTTCTCTCATTGAAAATGGCAACTCAGGGCAATAAAATGGCAGGCAATTAAGATGTTGGTTGGGCTACTACAAAAATATCACTGGTGCAGAATGTCTGGGCTTCAAGCCAGACTTTTTAATTGTTATAGAAGCATAATTACTTCTAAAATATCCATACATCTAACTATTGCAATAACAGGACTAGATCTTGCATATATGAAAATTTCTATATTAAGTTTTCTCACAAATTGTATTTTCTGTGGTTTGAGCAATCTAGGGTCCATCAGCACTTTCTCCCAAAGCTATTTGCTGAGATCAGATGCTTATTAAGTCTGAATCCTGAAATAATTATTGCAGTGAGTTCTTTGTTCCCTTTCTATAATGTCAAATCTAATAAAAATTACCTACTGACTCTTGTGTTTATTATGCTGATACTGTTGGTGGAATTTCTCCCAATTTTGTTGTCACACCAGTAACATGTGGTTTTGCAAAACTATGGTGCACCAGAATTCTTTGATATTTGCCCAACTCTGAGCATGCCAAAGAACCTGTGCTAGTGAGTCTACGTTTTGTGGATCCATAACCTCCTATCCTACATCTTCTAGCAGCAGAACCCTTTACCTTCTTCAAGACTGCAGCCTGGTGTTGTTCACATAAACAGCAGAGGAAGCAGTAAAACTATTACTGGACTGGACTTTGGCCTGTAGGTGGGGGCTCACGTGGAGTTGCCAACACTGAAAATACAAAGATAACGTACCTGGGTTATTCGTGGTTAACAAACCATAGTTAAGCCATAGTGCAGGGTTCTCACAGAACAACACCCCATGATGCAACAACAATCCATACTCAAACCATACTCTGGGTTGTCATTACATGCGAACCAGGCATTGACAGGAATATGGAGGCTTGAGAGATGAAAGCCATGTGAACATCTATTTTGGAGGCCATTTGTTAAAGTAAACTAGATTGATGAGAGATCTACTAATTTGCCTGGAAAATCTGATTTTTCTCCTTAACATTTCTCATGCAGTGTTATGCTTTTCTGTCTTCTACTCTTGCTAAATATAAAATACACTTTCCCATCAGGTGAGAGAGCAATTTGAAGACAGCTATAATGTAGATGCATCATATACATTTAAATTTCAAAAGCACAACTGTCTTTGTCTTTCAACTATTACTTTGCAAATTTGTCTTTGATGCCTGTTTCACTTAAGTCCCCTCTTCCATCGCCAGTGTTCTTTGGATCTGCATTAATTCTGTTATCTCTTACTATTTTATTTATGATTATTGTGACATGTTTTCATATTTATTTCATATTTATATCTGTAAAAACTGACATTTATATCCCCCCCATATTGCAATAGAAAGAACGATTAACGCTGCACTTTTAAGATCTGGATCATGATATCACTTGCAAAGCATTATTTGCTGGCGATGTCTGTTTGATGTTCTTATCTCTTCCTTCAGCCTTTAGTGTCTGCCTCTTCCCCTTTCCGTTTCCACTTTCCATTCTTATTTAAACTTATTTAAGCCCTTGAAGGAGACTCAGCCTGAATTGTATTTGTCTTGGCAGATAGAGCTTATAATGTTAAAACAAAGAGGGGGGGGGGGAACGAGCAGCCAGAGGGAGGAGATGTGTTCAGTCCCCATCTTGCATCCTCCTCTGCTGCCTCGTTCCTTTAACTCCCCCCCCCCCCCCGGTTTTTCTCTTATATGAATCTGCAGAGCTCCGCAGATAACATTTATAGCTTTGCTAGTCTGTACTCTGTAGCATCGCATGTGTGCATGTGTGCATTAATAACTGCACTAGGAAAAAAATTCAGGAGATAAATCGCTGTTGCTGCTACTGCAGTGTTATGCTCTTTGCCTAGAATTGAATCAATGAAAATTCAGGTTTATATTCAAAGAGGAGCAATGTTTGTGGGTCGTTTTGACAACGCTGTGAGCCTCCTGCACGTCTCACGCTCCTTTTCTCAGTTTTAGCATCATAAAATAAACCTCAGAAAAGCCAAATCTTCTGAGACTTTCGGGTTTGTCAGGATTTCCTGCCGTGTGCAGGAGAGATTGTGCTATAAAATGCCCACTAGAGGGCACTGTCCCATTGAAATATACAGGCCACGCGGTCGCTGGACTCTTCGCTAGGTAATTCTGCTCACTTCATGGGCAAAAGACAGCCACGCTAAGGAGATGTGGTTTCCCCCTGTCTGAAAGTCCTCTCTAATTCAATTTCTGATTCTGCTGTAGGACAGGACATTGGGCATATTGACCACTGGGTGCAGGAGACCAATTCTAATTAACTTCCAATTGATTGACTGATGGATTTGAATTAGAATCATAGAATCATAGAATAGCAGAGTTGGAAGGGGCCTACAAGGCCATCGAGTCCAACCCCCCTGCTCAATGCAGGAACTGTCCCCCATCTTTCAACCAAAAATGGCATTCAAGGTAGCACCTGCCAATTGCTAAAACATTCGCATTTTCAAATGTTATTTGGGTCTTTGTATGGTGAGACACTCAAGTATGTTGAAGAAACACTGGATTTTTTTGCTTATGTTTTATATTGCTTGTATTTTTTTAAGTGACTTGTGAGTGTGGTTATAATGTGAGTGAGGAGGTCAGAAGCCTCGTTCAGACTCTGTTCAGATGACACGCTATGTCAGGATGGTTAAGCATTTTGATCTAAACATGATTGAATAGCATGTTATGTGAACCATAACTTAGCATGTTGTGTGGACTATTCCTAACCATGGTGGCTACATTTATTTATTATTTGTTATTTCATTTTATATCCCACTATTCTTTCCTGCAAGGAACCCAAGGCGGCGTACATAACCCTCCTCTCCATTTTATCCTCACAACAACAACCCTGTGAGGTGGGTTGGGCTGAGAGCCTTTGACTGGCCCAAAGTCACCCAGTGGGTTTCCATGGCTGAGTGGGGATCAGAACCCGGATCTCCCGACTCCCAGTCCAACACTTAGCCACTACACCACACTGGCTCTCATAGCAATGGTTTAAACACATTCATTAACCATTTGCTGCAAAGGGGTGAGCAGCCTAATCACTGCGTAGCATGTTGTTGCCTGAACAGTCCCTTACTGTGTCCTGGGTATACGACAGCAATGGCTGCTTTGGTTACGGTTGGAATCGAAGGGAGGTTCAAGCTGACAGACTGAAAATGTCTAGGTCAGGGATATGCTATATCGGAGGTCTGAATGGCATTTTACCGCCGCACCATCCCACCACCCCAGACCCCTGGCATGGAGGGACACCCACTCACCCTCCCCAAAAGAAGTGTCACAATTTGTCTGCAAACTGCTTCACAGCACTAAAGAGTGTTAAAGTAAATGTAACTTGTCTTCACGCCAAATTTAACCCTTTTGGTGCTTATTGCATTTAAAAATGTCTTTCTAAAAATCTGTTGCAAAAGACCTGTATTTGGCCATTTCAGTGCTCCATAACTACTATGGAAGTCATTCTTTTAAACAGCTTTTAATATTCAGGGGAGGCCGCAAGGGCTGGCAGCAGTCTCCACAGGGATAAGGGGGTGGTAGGAAGGGCCATGTGTAGCAAACATGTTGCCCATCCCTGGTCTAAGGTGAGAAAGCTGCCTTTGTTTCAATAAGGACCACAAGTTAGTAAAGTACAATTTGAATTGGTCAGGAGGCAGAGTGGTCAACAAGTTAGATTGGTAGCTAGAAGGGCTCCTAAAGAACATGATTGGTGAGAAGGTCTGGCCATGATTGGTGAGAAGGTCTGGCCAGTGCAAAAGCAAGGAAAAACCCCTGGGGGAGTAAAAAGAAGCCAAAGGCAAAGGTAGAACCAGGCAATCTTCAAAACAAAATATTTACAAAAGTTTATTTACAGTGCCAAGTTTGCGTTCGAAACGCGTAGGCGGCACCTTGGCACTGTAAATGTTGAGCTTGTTCTGACTCTATACTGTTAGCCTCACCCTACCCGGTGCCTGTTTACACTTCCCTGTGCCTGTTTGCATTCTCTTTCCCTCCTTATTGTTTACTACAACTTTATTAGATTGTAAGCCTATGCGGCAGGGTCTTGCTATTTACTGTGTAATCTGTACAGCACCATGTACATTGATGGTGCTATATAAATAAATAATAATAAATAATAATAAATAATAACATACATACATACATACATACATGTAGAGAAATAAACAAGGGCAGGAAACACCCTAGAATAAGTTTGCTGTTGTCTTGTCTTCCCCCCTCCCCATAGCCTGAAGACATTTCAAAGTATTCTTTTTTTTTTTTTTACATTTCCTTCCTGAAGCTGGTAGACACGTACACCATTTTCAAAATAACATTGCATAGAATTACTGATCATTATTCTGTTATTATCACTGACCTTAGGTTTTGGTTTGGAATAATCTGCAGACTGAAAGAAAGAAAGAAAGAAAGAAAGAAAGAAAGAAAGAAAGAAAGAAGAAAGTAACTGTTCCATAAAGATGTTCTTGATAAAATCTTCAGCAGACAGTTTCAATTATTTTAACTGAAAAATTGAAAACAATTTAAATTCATTCTTCTGAGCCTTTAGAACAAATGAATAATGAACCAATTACAGCAGGCTTTTTTATGGTGCTATTAAGTGATCTGGTAAAAATTGTACTTGTATTAAATGAAAAGCGTTCTTTCATATAATCTGCAGTTTAATTTTCACTGGGTCCAACCCTGACCATGCCATTTCCTCCTAGACATAGGATCAAAGTGCAGGACACGGAATAACGGTCTCAAGTTAAAGGAAGCCAGATTCCGGCTGGTCATCAGGAAAAACTTCCTGACTGTTAGAGCAGTACGACAATGGAATCAGTTCCCTAGGGAGGTTGTGGGCTCTCCCACACTAGAGGCCTTCAAGAGGCAGCTGGACAACCACCTGTCAGGGATGCTTTAGGGTGGATTCCTGCATTGAGCAGGGGGTTGGACTCGATGGCCTTGTAGGCCCCTTCCAACTCTGCTATTCTATGATTCTATGAAACCAGCTTTGGAACCTGGTGTCCAGGAATGGCTGAAGAAAGAGCTTTTGGGATGACCTGGCTGTTGTTTACTTACTGTACAATTGCTGAAGGTGAAAAGAGAGAGAGTGTGTGTTCATTGCATTGAAAATAAGAATCAAAGCTCAAATGCTCTCCAAATTTGAAATGTACTAGACATATAAGTTTTGAAGTTTCTGTATGTCTTCTTATTTTTAAATGTTTTTGGTCTCAGTATTTTGAAAAAAAAAACAAATCTGATAAAATATTACCAAGTCATGAGGACTGTGGAACATTTCATTTGCTGCAAAAGCTGGCCCCCAACTGTCGTTTTGAGTTTGTACACTTTGCAGGGCAGTGTTGGGTGCTGCCCATAATTAAAGAATAGAGTTCTCCTGCATCCCTTCTGTGCCCCAAAGCAATAAAGATGCTAAGTTTATTTCTTGGTGGTTACCAAAGGGTTTAGAATTACTGTTTAGCAGCCTAACCCGCTGCTCATTTACCCAGAAGGAATTAGAGTGCATTCAAATGGGACTTGCCATCACGTTTACCCAAGGATCGGATGCATTTAAGTGGGGACCACTTCTTTCCCATGAGCCAGAAGGTTCCCCAGCCCTGAAGAATGTGATTGTGAAACGTGCCTCTTTCCAAGGTTTTATATAATAATGAATGTGTTGGTTTTAAATAGGAAAGGGGGAACGGAAAAGTATAGTTACATGCTGGTCTGTTTTTTCTGCTTCATTAGAAAACTATTTGCTCCCACATACTTTTTTTTTTAAAAAAAAAAATTAATTGGTTTGTACTTTTATATACTGCTGCCTCCAGCAAAGTGCCTCGTGTGGTACAGAGCGGTAAAGCAGCAGCTTCTGCTGCTGAAACTCTTCCCATGGCCTGAGTTCGATCCCAGCAGAAGCTGGTTTCAGGCAGCCGGCTCGGGTCGACTCAGCCTTCCATCCTCCCAAGGTCGGTAAAATGAGGACCCAGCTAGCTGGGGGAAAGGTAATAACGGCCAGGGAAGGCAACGGCAAACCACCCCGCTATAAGGCCTGCCAAGAAAACGTCAGCGAAAGCTGGCGTCCCTCCAAGAGTCAGTAATGACTCAGTGCTTGTACGAGAGGTTCGTTTCCTTTTCCAGCAATGAAATCTGCCAGCTTGGAGGGCCCCATCTGCAACCTAAAGAACAATTTTATGTGATAGCAATAAATCATTCCTGGAGAAGGAATGATTTAATCTGTTCAGCTTGCACAAGTTTCCAAATCAACAACAGGAATATTAAAGAAGTTTCATTATGTCTCTCAGCACTTGACAGCTGAGTCTGTTGGGAGAAAATATACTTCTCAGCATAAAGGAAGATACATCACACATGCTCAGAAGTACCTTTTCCCAGGCCAAACTAGCAGTCCCCCAGCATGCTGCCCTTCAGATATTTTAGACAACAATTCCTATCAGCCACAGACAGCATATCCTATAGTCAGGAATGATGGGAGTTGTGGTCTAAAACATCTGGAGGGCTCCATGTTGTGGAAAATGGCACAATAGGTTTACAAAGAAGGAAAAGAACCTCTCGTACAAGCAATGAATCTGCGCAACTTAATCTGTGCAGATTAAGTCTTTTAGAAGGTAATCATGGGAAAGGATTATTCTAATGGTAAAGCAAAGGCCTTCTAAAAACATTACTCATGAAAATACATGTTGGGAGCAAAAGAACCTGATTTCAATTAACCGTTTTATGATGAAAACAGAAATTCAGCTTTAAATTAGAATATTTTACTTGCATCTGTTTCTCCAAGGAGTTCATAAAACAATAGATAATCAAAGTATATTATCATTCTGTAGCTTCCTAAGTCCCTGTAGAAATTACTCTTTCTTCACACTTTGAATAGAAGTAATGTAATTACACCAGGACACAATGATTTAATTTGTAGTTATTGTGGTTAAGTGTGTGTGTGTGTGTGTGTGTGTGTGTGAGGGGGGCTCCATTAGCACAGTGTGGAACTAAACAATCTTCATACTATTTCCAGGTTTATGATGTGACAGAATCAGATGCATCTGTAGGCATAATCTGGGCTCATAGCAATTTCCTTTTACCCTAGTACTAAGCATTTCTGCCAGCGTGCCCATCTGACTCACCAGTAATATCAGAGCAATTCCAATGTAACAGATGTGTGATGTTGCACTGGTGAAGTTCTTACATACAAGCCTAACTATTTATGTGCCTGGTGCAACAAGACATAGGTTATCACACTAGCAGAACAGCCACCGTTTCCTAAACCTGTGTAGCTAAGGAGAGAGCAGAATACAAAAGCAGAGAAATCCAGAAAAGGCATAAAAATGGCTGACAAGCCCATATTTTCCGTGGAAGCACAACTAAAGCCCACTAGTTAGGGAGTCTGGAGGGGCCACTGGACGGAAGACCATCAAGCTTCCTACCTGCAACCTCAGAGTCCAATCCAGGGGGGTGTCTAAATGCTCAGAAAGCCCCGGGGTGGCTGTGTGGCCGAGCACCGATTATACAATGCCGCTGCAATCCTGCACCCACCCTGGGGCTTTCTGCCAAAGCTGCAGAGAGAAAAAGTCAGGGACTCACCCCAACTTTTTTCTCTGGAGCGAGGCGAGAACACACAAGATGATGTCAATACAGCCCCTCGCCTCACCCCAGAGTCACAGAGGAGGCATGGCTGGGCAGTGCCTGGAGGAAGGCAACCTGCAATTGGTCTCCTTCCACCAGGAAGTGGGTGGGGGCAGCTCTGGTCCTCGGATGGCCAGCCAGAAACCCTGCGCTCCCTCCTCGGCATCAGGATTACCGATGCCACCCCAGGGGAGGGAGGGTGCAGGGTTTTCAAGAAACGTGGTGCCAACTCAGCACCGTGAAGACACCCCCCTGATGCCAGCTGAAGCCACATCATTTCAGGGTGTGAGAGAGGGATCCCTGGCTACTACTCCCTAGCAACAAAGACCATTCAGGATGGAAGAGATCCTGAAAATAAGAGACATGTGTGTCATCCCAGCAGAGCTCTGGTGCCTTGGACTGCAGACAGAGGGCAGTGCAGTGGTTCCATTGGCTCCAGCTCCATGTTAGGGACATCTGCCACTGTTGCATAACGGCCAGTCATGGAGCTCACAAGCTTGCTGGAGCAAGAAGGTTGGCAACGCCACAGAGTAAGCACTGAGAACTGGACGTCATGGTGCTGTTCACGGGCTGGCCTTCCTCAAGGCCTGCATGGGACAGGCTGTGGGACGGTGGTACCGATGGGAGAGAGCACCCTGTGGAGAGCAAGGGGAGATGGTGGGAGGAAGGCACGAGCAATCGGCAGTAGCTGAGCATCCCACCCCTGGACTTGGATGCACAGGAGGAGTTTGTGAGGGAGGGGGAGAGGAGAGGGAGGGGGCCAGCCGCATGCTCAGGTCTCAGCCTCCTCCTGCATGGGGAGGAGAGACTGCAGGATCTGTAGGTATGGGGGGGCTTCCTCTTTGGGGGTCACACTGGAACGGGGTGGGTGGGTGGGTGGTGGCAACTCCATGCATCCTGGCTGTGATGCTGCAAGGCAAAAATGCTCATCAATATTGGCCGGTTCTGGCAATGGTTGGAGTGAAAGGTCTGCCAACAGAGAGCTTACCCACATGTGGGGATGTGTGTACCTCCTCTGCATGGAGGACACTCCTCCCCATTGCTGAGTGATCATTAACATGTGGTGGCTATTTATTCTTCTTCTTTACCTCCCATTGAAGTCAATAGGAGGAAAACTACTTTTGCTAGTTCTAGGGCTGTACAAAAAATGCACTGCTGACATGGTCATGGCCAGGAGGGCAATTGGATATGGAGAAAGTGTGCTCCTTCCTTGTGCTGTCCTTGACCCGGCCACAACTCTGACCCATTTTAGTCACTCTGCTGACCAGTGAAACCATTCTGCTGACCATTCTTTCACCAGTACAATAGCTACACCGGCAAAATTCCCACCAGTGTATCTGTCATGGAGGGGCTGTGCATCTCACATCTAGACGCTGCACCAATGCTTCTGCTAAGTTCTGAAGCCTCTAAGCCAGCGGAATTCAACCATTGGAGTGCACCCAAAGTACGTGACCTTCGGTGGAAATAAACAGTATCTTACAGGATTTCTATTCTGAGACTGTAGCTATATTGCCACCTTGTGGGGATGTCAGTGCAATGTTAATAGCAGGAAATAGGACTGAATTTCTTGTAAAATCATTGAAAAATTAGCAAAATTGTCTCTTAAACTGAGGGGAGGGGGAATGCAAATCCATATAGTTTCTAGTAATTATGGAGGAAGAATCGCCCCTGAATTCCTCAACAAGTATTTCCTTCTAGTATATTGGACTTTGTTTCATTTGAATTTAGAAATGCATCCTCAAGTTAGAAATTTGCAGTTTTTTAGACTATGTAATTTAACTGCTTAAATTAACTACCCTCTGATTGTCCCAGTTTGCCTGGGATAGTCCTGCTGTGCAGACTCCTATCACTGGAGAAAATCCCACCCTCTAATAGTTCTGATTTTAAAGAAACAGCTGTTATTTTTGTTTGGGCACTGGTTATGGATATGTCAGCTAAAGCCAAAGTTCTGAGAATAATAATCTACTGAAGTTGTATGTACACTTTAGAAATATTGATGTATTTCACCTTATGGTTATGCCAAAAAACTACAAGTTTGGTGAAATAGGCAACAGAACCAAATGAAGTCGGATTTGTATGAATCTGATCTGCAGATTCTGCAGCAGACCAGGGGGGATTCTACACGTCGTACTGAGGGCGCTTCCATGCGCCCCCAGTGCGGCCCCAAAGCGATCGTGTAACTTGCCTGGTGAAGAGACGAGGAAGACGACGAAGAGACGAGCTCTCCGACCCAGCCGGCGAGGAAGTAGGTGGGTGGCGGCGGTGGCGGCAAGGACGCCTCTTCCTCGTCTCTTCCCAGGCAAGCTACACGATCGCTTTGGGGGCATACTGGGGGCGCATGGAAGCACCCTCAGTACGACGTGTGGAATCCCCCCAGCTTTTCCCCAGTTGGATGGAGTCCACACACTTGTGGGCCATTTTCCTAACCTTCAGTAATTTTGTGCAAATTTTGTCATAGAAAATACATTTTTTTTAAAAAAATGATCAAAAGCATGAAAATGCACTAGATGCAAAATTAAGGTTGAATTAGCCATATCCTCTCTCTGCCCTGGTCCTGTCACTGATTTTGGCATTATTCTTCTCTGTAATGATTGCAAACCATTTGGATAGGGAGCGTACAAGTAATCAGAATATTCTACATACAAACTGAGAAATCTGAACAGAGGAGCAAGTTCAACAGCTTAGGCAGTTGGCTAATCTACAGGCCCCATCCAGACAACATTAAGCAGCATGGTTTAGTGTGTTGTCTGAATGGGGCCACAAAGAATAGGTGTGAATGTTCAACAAATACTAGGGATGTGCTCCACTTCTCGTCAGACCGGAGAAGCAGAAGCAGACTGGGGGGCTTCGCCTCCCCTTAAGGCGGAGGCGAAGAGGATCGGGGGAGCAGCGGAGTGTTGTGGAGTGTATCAAGGTGAAAGTGGATCCTTCGCCTCGATCCGGAGCTCCGCAAAAAAGGTAAGGGGGGGTTACTTGGCCCTGCTGCTGTCGCTGTCGCCCATGCGGCGACGGCGGCAGAGCCAGGTAAGGGGGAGGGGTGTCTTACCTGCGTCCGTCGCGGCCTGTCACCACCTTCACTAGAGCCTGCGGCTCAACCAGGAAGTGTAGGCCGCAATCGGGGCCTACAGTTCCTGGTTGAGCCGTGGGCTCTAGTGAAGCTGGGATGGGCCAGGACGGATACAGGTAAGGGGGAGGAGGGAGGGGGCCTTACCTGGAGCCACTCCCTGCCGCTGCGGAGCTCTGATTCAGAGCTGGAGCTCCGCAGCAGAGCAGAGCGGAGCAGACCCTAGACGGATCGAGGCGGGTGAAGTTCTGGACCGGGCCCTGAAGCGGTTTGGGGTGGTGGTGCACAGCCCTACTTTATAGGTCATAACCAGCACTTTGAATTGTGCCCAGAAACAGACTGGAAGTTGTCTGCTCCCTGTAACCAGCCCCAGTCAACCATCTGGCTGTAGCTCTTTGAACCAGCTGGAGTTTCCGAACACTCTTCAAAGGCAGCCCCACGTAGAGCACATTACAGTAATCCAATCGGGATGTAACTAAGGCATGTGTCACCGTGGCCAGGTCCGACATCTCTAGGAACAGGCGCAGCTGGCACACTAGCTTTAACTGTGCAAATGCACTCCTGGCCACCGCCGAAACCTGGGCATTCAGGCTCAGGGCAGAATCCAGAAGTACACCCAAGCTGCGGGGCTGTGTCTTCAGGGGGAGTGTAACCCCATCCAGCACAAGCTGAATCCCTATTCCCTGATCTGCCTTTCGACTGACCAGGAGCACCTCTGTCCTGTCTGGATTAAGCTTCAATTTGTTTGCCCTCATCCAATCCATTACTGCCAACAGACACTGGTTTAGCACAGAAACCACTTTCTTGGAATTGGGTGGAAAGGAGTAGTAGAGTTGGGTGTCATCAGCATACTGGTGGAACCGCACCCCACAACTCCGGACAACCTCTCCAAACTGTTTCATGTATATGTTAAATAGCATGGGGAACAAAACAGAGCCCTGAGGGGCCAATGGCCAAGGAGTCGAACAGGAGTCCCCCAGTACCACTTTCTGGGTCCGCCCATCCAGGAAGGAATGGAGCCACTGTAAAACAGTGCCTCCAAGTCCCATCCCAGCAAGGCGGCCCAGAAGGACACCATGGTCGATGGTATTGAATGCTGCTGAGAGGTCCAGCAGAACTAGCAGGAACACACTGCCCCTGTCCAGTTCCCGGCAAAGATCATTCACCAAGGCGACCAAAGCTGTTTCTGTCCCATAACCAGGCCTGAAGCCAGATTGAAATGGATCAAGATAATCCGTCTCATCCAGGAATCCCACATATAACAGATCTCTGTAATAGACTGTGGTATAACTCTGCTTTTACGTCTACCCATGTAGTGTAATGTTTTGTTATTGGTTATACAATCCATAAAGCAAACTGTTTGAAGACAAATAAAGCTATGATATATTTCATGCATCTGATGAAGCGGGCTATAAATTCATCAGAACTGATGCCACAGTAAATATTAGTCTTTGTAATCTCATGTTTATTTTGGAGGGGTGGAGCCCAGATATTAAAGTATTGATGTAGGTTTTCCATCAGATTTCAGCATGGGCTTCTCTGAGGAAAACAGAAGAGTGTTAATAGCCCAGTGATGTGTTTCCATGGGAGCTAAAATTGCCATGGTGGTTGGAGATTACTCATCCTTATCCTCCCACCCCACCACAATCTAGCCTCAAGGGGGGGCAACCTATTTCTGTGCATGAAAGGAAAGGACCAAAACAAATGAACACCCATCCTTGCGATTTAGATGAAGACTGAGAGACTGGAGTTTGCGAGAGAGACAAAGAGGCAGAGAGCTGAGTGTGGGCGAGCGCTGTAAACATCCTCCGATGCTGGCTGTCGTCCTGATGTGGGCACAGTGGACTTTGGCTTTCTGTTGGACCATATGACCAGGGGGACCATATGACCAGATTTGCCCGGATTTGTCCGGGGTTTTGATGGCAAATCCAGGAGGGGAAATCCGGATATTTTTTTTGCAAAGAGCAGCTCTAATGGAGATTAACAAAAATGCTTACAACTCTGTCATTTCTTAAGATAAAGACATAAAACTTGGCACAATAGTAGCTCTTAGGAAGGGCTTTAGTCATACCAAATTTGAAACAGATCCGTTCATCCATTGATTTTTTAGGATTTTTTTTAAAAATTGAGGTTTTAAAATTATTTTTTAAATGGTCATTTTTAAAGATAAAGAGATGAAACTTTGCACCATGAAAGGATTTAGGTAGAGCTTTAGCCACACCAAATTTGAAACAGATCCGTTCATCCATTGATTTTTTAGGTATTTTTTAAAAATTGAGGTTTTAAAATTATTATTTTTAAAATCGTCATTTTTAAAGTTAAAGAGATGAAAGTTGGCACCATGATAGTTTTTAGGTAGAGCTTTAGCTTTTTGTTCTTTATTTCAGTGATTTTAACATTAAATGTGTCCTGTAAAATCAGACATGTGACCAAGGCTATGTTCGGGTGGGCATGCCCCCTTGGTACTGGACACGCCCCCCTTGGGGGCGACCATGTTGTCCTCCTTTTTGGTTTCCAAAATAGGGTCACCCTATGTTGGTGTACTTAAGTTCTGCCTCCACGCTCATATATTACAAAATGCTAATAAGCCCCCAGTGACCTCCTTCTAAATGGAAGCAAACCTGGGTAAGCTCTTTGACCCTGAAAGATTTCACCACTCAGAAGTGGGGTAAAAGGAACAGCATGTATTTAAAAATGTTCAGTGTATGTCTTAAACCTGTCTTCTCACGAGGGGGTTGAGATTAGACATTGCAAGTCAAAACTGCAACAAAATATTGCAGTGGGGAGTGCTCCCTGTTTAGAATCCCATCTGCCCCATTCTACTCCCCTCCTCCGTGATTTTCTGTCCTCCACCCCCACACAGTCAGTCTACATCCCATTGGCCTACGGAACATACGTTGGGGGGGCACCATTGGCCTGTTTTGGAGGGCAGGTTGCTCTGATGATGGCTTGTTTTTTCTCTAAAGGTGGTGGGGATGGGCGTGTTTTGGTACTTTTGCAAATCTCAGAGTTTGCCAATACCTCCCTCTTGATTCCTCGCTCTCCTTTATTCCTCATATCGAGGCAGTAGCTAAATCTTGTCGTTTCTTCCTGTATAATATTGCCAGGATTCGACCATTTTTGTCTGTCTCTTCTGCCAAGACTCTCGTTCACGCACTGGTTATCTCTCGGTTGGACTACTGCAACCTCCTTCTCTCTGGCCTCCCCTCATCTCACATCAGTCCGCTGGTCTCTGTCCACCACTCTGCCGTTAAGATCATCTTCCTGGCCCGCCGCTCTGACCATGTCACTCCGCTTCTGAAATCTCTTCATTGGCTCCCAATTCACTCCAGAATCCAATATAAACTTCTCCTGTTGACTTTTCGAAGCTTTTCACGGTCTAACTCCTGCCTATCTCTCCTCTCTCATCTCACACTATTGCCCCGCTCGTGCTCTTCGCTCCTCTGATGCCATGCTTCTCGCCTGCCCTAGGACCTCCACTTCCCTTGCTCGGCTTCGTCCATTTTCCTCTGCTGCCCCTCATGCCTGGAATGCTCTTCCAGAACACTTGAGAACTACCAACTCAATCACAGCTTTTAAAACTCAGCTAAAAACTTTTCTTTTCCCTATAGCGTTTAAACTTTGAGTTTGTTCTGACTCTATACTGTTAGCTTCACCCTTCCCGGTGCCTGTTTACACTTCCCTGTGCCTGTTTGCATTCTCTTTCCCTCCTTATTGTTTACTACAACTTTATTAGATTGTAAGCCTATGCGGCAGGGTCTTGCTATTTACTGTGTTATCTGTACAGCACCATGTACATCGATGGTGCTATATAAATAAATAAATAAATAAATAAATAATAATAATAATAATAATAATAATAATAATAATAATACACGGGCTATGCTCTTTGGACAATATAAAGACCCAGGTGCTTCCAGAAAAATGTGGAACTTCCCCTCCTCATTCCTGGAATTTTACTGGGGGAGGGGAGGGGTCCAGAGAATGACATCTTCCATTTGTCACCTCCCCTGGTTTCTCACTGCTTCTTCTGTCTCTTTACCTCCCCCTCCCCCCCTGCAATATATTAAGGAGGAAGAGACAGAATAGCTAGACAATGTCTTTCAGTTGGTAGTGCTAGGAGCCCTCTGTCTGGAAGCATCCCTAGAGAATTGAGATCACTATTAGAATATTAGATAGACATTACAAAAAGCACGAGTCTGGGAGGGCACAGCCCAGCATATACGCAATGCTAAGGGGGAAAGGGGAGGAATGACAAGTAAAGAAATTCCAGGGAAAGTACCAATACCTCTGCCACACCCAGTAAATAATGTGCATTAAATAAACATTGCATCCTTTTGAGTTCCACAGCAAAAATCCGGGGGTGTGACAGAACTCCGACAGACCCCTGAAATCATGGTCCGGTTAGAGGGTGGTTTTAAAACTGACAGAAACTGAGTAGTTAGATCATTCAGAGCCCCAAATGGATCTATAGGCATCCGAAGGTTATTTACGCGATGTGAGGGCTCATTTCATGTTGATGGACAGCTAACTGAACACTTCCATATTAGGAAGGCGACGAGGAGTGAAGGGGGGATGTTTTGAGATTGACTGTGACTAGCCAATAGCCACAGTCTCCTCCCTGTCCCACCTCCAACCACGTTGCTTAGGGGGAGGGAATTGCAAATGATAAAACCCATTCTGAGTTCTGTGTTGTGTTTTCTACAGTCCATCTAGTTTGAGTGTGTGTTGCAGCACACATTTTTTTCATAACTCGTGCACAAGCAGCACACATTTTTTCTCGATTAATAAAGGTTTATTACTCCATCATGAGGCGTGCAATTGGTGCTGCTGATGGCTCTGGCCATTTTTTAAAAAAATGCTAAAAATCAGGATCTGCTTTAAACTTGGCATGGCTAAAGCCCTACTTAAGACCTACCAGGGTGCCAAGTTTCATCTCTTTATCTTTAAAAATGTAAAAATGACAGAGATGTATGCATTTTTATCCATTCCCATTGCCGATAATAGAGCGATTTTCCCACAAGTAATCTGGTGGTGCAGAGAGACGGACCAACTCAGAAAACTGGAGTGGAGAACCCACTCAGTGGAGCTCCACCCCAAATTTCAGTGTAGATAAGAACCGCTCTGCACACCCCTAATCCTTTATCATCAGAGTTAATTTACTACAGTATGATGGCACATCTGGGATAATGAGATCACTTAACTTGAATTAGTCACCAATTATGTAATCTGAGGCACAGCTCCAGTTCATATTCTGAATGGCAGAAGCATGGAGGTAAATAATAATTATAACTTCCACATACATGTAAGCCTTAATACATTTTAGAAACCATTGTACCTGAAGTGTAAATAGTGGGTATCTGTAACACATCCTTATAAGTAAAAAATGGGATCTAATGTTATTTGGACTGCAGTCCTAAATCCAGATAACTAGGGAGTAAACCCCAGTGAACACAGCAGGAGTTACTGCTATTGATAGGATTGCACTGTATGTTTCAGAGAATTGTAGTTCCTCTAATCCAATGAGCAAATGTATAACACAAATAGATACACAAGGATCTGTGTATGTGTTCACGGTCCTTTGCTCAGTCACTTTATATAGATTCAATCATCGAAAAACCTGCCAATTTAAAAGACCAGAAGCTAAGGCTATCTCATATTGGTCCAAACTTCACAAAGCCAGGAATCTGGAAGCCAAGTCTGGTGCCTTATCTGATATGCCCCATGATCAGATATACAATGCCATAACTTGTGCTTCCTTACAACCTACCCTCCATGCACCCACACTTGTCCTGGGTCATTCACTCCCAAGTTGGGGGAGACTAATATTCCTACTATTAACAAGATTGCCACTAGCGAAAATTTTCCTGGGGTAACCAAAAAAAAAATTATTGGCTGGTTGCCAGAAATGGAGGATGCTAATCGAGTTAAAAATAAATAAATAAACTAAGCCATTCTTGCTCCTGCCAAGGCAAGAGACTGAAAGGGAGGGAACAAGGCTAGGAAATGGATCTGCCCCACACCCTTCCCAGAGCAGGCCATACTGAAGGCATCTTCTGGTGCAACCTCTCTGCCTTGTCTCGTTTCCCCACCCCACCAACCCACTCCCCCACTTCATGTTCTACAGACGTGTCTGCATTTTGCCTGAAG
Organism: Elgaria multicarinata webbii; assembly: GCF_023053635.1. Lineage (NCBI taxonomy): Eukaryota > Metazoa > Chordata > Lepidosauria > Squamata > Anguidae > Elgaria > Elgaria multicarinata. The sequence goes on from NC_086173.1 coordinate 1,072,248, forward strand.
AAAAGTGCAGTCATACAGTCAACGTGTGTTGCTTGGTTACCATGGTAATCGAGACTGAGGGAGTATAGAGGACTTAAAAGGAAACCTACCTGTGAAGGTTGAAATCTACTGCTTGCAGTGGCGATCTCTCTTCCTGGCAGGATCCAACAATCAAGCTCAGATTTTGGCTATAGAAAATACTTCAAAAGCAGCTGTTTTCTCCTGCTGGGCTGCAGCTACTTTTCTTGGTATCCTGTCGGATATAAAGCCAACTGGAGCGGGAGGACAGCTGCACCCTCAATACAGAATCCCAAAAATGGATTCCACAGCTCATGACCGTATAAAAATCTGATGGTTAAATTGATGTTTTATTGAATGGGCTGGATTCAATAAAACCCTCATCCAGACCTTTGGTGGGGTGCACTTTTGGCTGCTGAATTTACCCAGAAGCAGACCAACCTTTTATTACTTGCACAGTAGTAAAAATTAATAATACGTCCTCACATTTCAGCTATGTAATATATACAATTTTCTTACTGTACCCAAAAGTTGCCTGGATAAAAAAAAATACACACACACACACACCCGCCCCAAACCCAGTTGAATCTTTGGTAGAAGGATGCCTTTTATTATCCCAATCAATGTTAACATATTAAAATAGCACATGTCCCATGTGAGTTGAAGAAAAAACTGTTCTATTCCTCTGAAACCACACTTCTGCTTTTGTTGTGGGACATTTTACTGCCACAATATAATTGGAATTTAGGCAAGGCTAGAAAAATGTCTCAAAAATATTTTTTGTATAGTAAGTTCATTGATCTAGATGAGTTTGCTAACTAGTTAGTCTGGATATTCTAGGTCAGGAAAGTTCCAAAATAATAGTTTATCTGTGTAGCTATTTCATGCAATTTGTGCTGATATTAATAATTAGTTTTTAATATATTGTTCCCCTTAGGCTGGGTGAAGGAGTTTTAGGCAATCAATCAGAATCAGATTCTGAAGCAGAAGAGACGGTGCCAGAAGCACACCAGCCTATACGAGGAGTGGGGGACATGACTCTCATGGGCTCTTCGCCAGCTGGGAATGAACCTTCGCCAGACCTTATCTCTGAAAACTTTAACAGCACACAGTCTGTGGGAAATCAGTATTCTTCCGGGGGGGGGGGGGGACTGCAAGGCTAGCTGATCCTAGAGTACGCTGCAGACTAAAACGGGTGGAGCTAAAGGAAGGTGAGAGGTCAGCCCGGCTAGGTTCTCTATGAACATCACCTCCCTATGAAACCCTCTAGATTTGTGTTATTTGAGAGTGACTGTGTCCCTTCGCTAGCAAGCACAACTGGTAGGTTGGGGGCCCTATACTATGGAATATTGTCCAAAAAGAGGTTTGTTATGTTTTTGCTTTTAAATTAGTTTTTAAGACTATTTTTTGCAAGTGAGCAAGTTCTCTCTGTGGGGTATGACAGATATCTTAATGGAAATTTTGTATGTGTTTCTGTATTAGAATTCTGTTACTTTTGTAAAAATTGCCCAAAATCAATGCTATTGGGGTGGCTTTTCCATTTTCCAGTAAGTCATTGTGGTATACAGGAGACCGCTGATCAAATCATTGCTTGGACATAAAGCTCACTTTGCATGACCTTGGGTCAGTCACTTCCACTCTTAGCCTAACCTGCCTCCTGTGATGATAAAAATGAAAAAAATCCCACATACACCCCCCTGAAAGGATAGGATACAAATGTAATAAACAGAAATACAGCACTCTTCACATGTATCCCTCAGTACTCCAAATACAGCAGCCAATTAGAATTATTCAAAGCTCTTTGGCAAAATTAACATTTAAATAAGAAGTACCAGTCCAAGTCCAACGCATTATCAAAATACCATTCCATGCTGTGTCTCGGATTTTCAAGTGTGTGTTTATTGATTGAGCTTATGTAACATGAAGTTTTTTTTTATCTTACAAGAATCTGAAGCTGGATGTAATTAATGACACAAAGAATAATCAACACTGCCTTCTACAAACAGGAACAGAACAAAAATGAGAAGTAATTGCCACATTCCAGTTAAAGTAAAACTTTTAAACATAATCATTCAAATGCACAAACAGGTATGTTGAAATCCCATTAACATTGCTTGAAGACCAGCAGCAGCATGAGGGTAACTCCAGTTCTCTTTCCTCATCGCATCTCCCCCTGTGCTTGGGCGAGTGAAAGAATATACAGGTGAGCACTGAAGCTCACATGGGAGGTACTGGACTTGCCTGAGTGGAAAGAATTTGAAACATGACTTTTAATGACAGCCTCAAAGATAGAGAAGGCTGAGCAAACCGAAGCAGCGTAAACTGGAATTTGCAGTGGAAGGAATTTAGTACCCTGCGCCAAACAAGGTATATCTAGCCTGGACCTAGACAGAAAAATAGCCCAGCCTTCCTTTCTCGTCTTTCATTGCCTGGTTATTATTGTTGCTTATCCCAGTCATTCACTACTGGCACACCTCTGCTTATTGGCATCAAGAAGACCCCCTCAGCTCTGCAATTCTCCCTCACCTTCATTTTTAAAACTTCCCTTTCTATCCTGGGCTCTTCTGATATCACATCATGAAGCATTGCACCCCTTGCTATCTCAAGCTCTTATTAGAGGAATGACGTTTCCAAGCTATACACAGAGGAATTCAAACAGAGAAGCAGAGACTAACATGTTGTCCATTTCCATAACTCCATAGACACACCTAAACCATAGCCATTACTCAAGAGTTCAAGATCCCCGAGGCAAACGTTTGCCTCCCCCGCCCCCCAGCGCCTACCTTTTCTAATGAGTTCATATTATGTACTTCCCACCCTTCTTAGATTTAGCCCCAAAGTTGCTACAAAACTAGGAAATCTATTACAATAATTAAATCAATATACGCCTCAACATAACATGTCCTGAATTGCACCAGAACTCCTTGATTTAGAACTAATGTCAAAACGGAATTCCATTATCTGCGGCATTAAAAAATATGCTTTGGCTTTGCAGCATAACAATATGTTTATTTAATGCATTTCTTCACCACCTTTCAAGACTACAGACTCCATAAAAATATCATTTTACACAAGGGGCCGCAAGATTGAAAGTTAACTCCAAGTTCCCCCCAACCCATCCCATGTTGTACTGATAGCAAAAAAGGAAACATAGCACAGATTTCAGTAGAGTGATGGTGACCTAGAGGGGAACCGCCTTTGAGGGCTAAAGCAAGGACACATAACATCAGAAAACACGCATGCAGTTGGTGAGAACGTATCGTTATGCTGGATGGCCAATTCACAGGTCATACCTCGAAAAGGGCCGTGTGGTCATTGCAAGAATTGGCTGAACCACTTGGGAAGCTACTGTGCAGTTTCCCTCACACTGAGTAGCATCCACATGGTTCTGTTGACAAGTGACTATCAGGTTGCTACTGGAGTATATTAACTGGATAAAAGATGCTACAGATGGAGGAGTGTCACACACATGGCCCTGGGGCCAAGGTGAGAAGGGGCAGAAATGGTTTCTGAAAACAGGAATTTATATTATGCCTTCTTCGTGCATGGGGTGCTGGGGGAGGGAGGTCTACTGCCTTAAAAGCTAGGTAAGTTAAAAATTAGTTATTGATTGGAGGCCCAATTGGGGCTGGAGGTCTTGCCATTAATTCCCTAGCAGGGAAGAGCAGAGAAAATATCATCACAGCTTCTTCCTCTCCCTTCACTGGGCACTCATGGGAGTGCCAGTTAGCCAAACAGAAGGCGAGGGAACTTGGCAAAAAGCACCAACCATCCTTCCCCTCATGGTTAAATAAAACAATAGCAGTAATGAATAATAAAGGTGCAAGAAATGAGGGCATGAAATATGTAGTTTGTTGTCCCGTTCTTTCTCCCTCTTCTTGCTTCTGTCTGACACAAAATTCCTCTCCCAACAGTCCTTTCAGTCCATCACACCTGTGAGGCCAGCAACTCAGGAGTTCACTTTCCATACACACTTTCATCGCTGTAAGCCACATAGAGAAAATAATCTTCCTCATGATTATCCTGGGGAAAAATTGGGGGGGGGGAGAGAGAAGAAAGAGCAAGAGGTCATCACCATCTATATATAAAATTGTTTCAATCGTGCCAGCCTAGACTCAACTGGTTCTCAGGTTCAAAATTCCAATTAGTTCCACTTTAACTGGAAACAGAAAGGTGGGATAACCTATAAAAATACTATTTATTTCTTTAAACTTCCAGTCTATCCTGTTCTTAAGGATTTATTTGTTATATTCATGTCCCGCTCTTGCAGATGATTTCCAGATGGTCAGCTGCCTGGATAGGAGACTAAGGGTGCAATCCTATGCATGTTTAGACAGAAAAAAAGTCCTAGAACCTGCCTGGCTGGGGAATGCTGGGAGTTGTAGAACCTTTTTTGCCTAAACATGCATAGGGTCGCACCCTAAGTTAGTCTGCTTAGCTCCAGCAGTAATGTGCTTACCGTTGGCTGAATGGTGCCAATTGCTTCTAGCCTTCAGCTTACAGTGGCCTGTTTGAAACGTGAGGCAAAATTCTAAGCTATAAAACCACTGGTTCTTGTCAACATTTTGTTCAGTAAGATCAATCTTTGGTTGGCTCAAGACTCAGGGAAGGCCAAACTGAGAGTGCTCCTGCTAAAGTAAACTTCATGAAATATTAATATTATGATGAAATTGTTAAGCATAGCAATGGGGTGTATACAGCTGGAGAAAAGGATCTCTAAACACTTACCCACCAAAGAGATGGTTTGTGCAGGATTGACACCTTGTACTTGAAAAAAAGCTTAAATCTAGAGACTAGACCTGGAAGCAAAAACAACCAAGAATCCTGTGGCACCTTAAAAACTAACACATTTCTTTATTCTGGCATATGCTTTCGTGGACACTGTCCACTTCATCAGATCATGAGGTGTCAACCTGAAGTGGACCATCTATATACTGTATGCATCGGGCAGGGGAGGGGGAAGAGATGTAAACAGTAATGTCAAAGGGGACAGTCTGGGCAGGACAGGAGATAGTGGCTAGCAGAAAGAAATGGATGAACACTAGGAAGCCTGCTGATTGTCACTGATATCCCTAACCTAGCCAAGAGTATTAACATTTTTCTTGTATCTGTATCAAACTCTGAGGACTAGCACAGGATGGAAATGATCATAGATCACCAACCTCCCTAAGTTACTTGTCAATTCTTATGTTCTTAGGACAGCATTTATCTGGTGTGGCCTGCTAAGACCAATGAGTAGACCATTTCTTCTTCCTGATGGTCACATGACATATAAATGTACTGCACGTGGAAGAGATGCTCTTCATGCTTTATGAGTCATCAAGGTGCTGCAAATTATTTCCCTCAGGGAAGCTTATAAACTTCTTTTCTCATTGGCCCTCTGCCATGACACAATAGGATAGGTATTACGTGGGTGAGTTTGTCAGAAGCTGATGCGTAATATGGGGACAGGAGGTAGAGTTGATGTTCTTCCATTCCTTTCTCTCTCCCTATGATTCCATATATACAGGATGTGAGTTCTGCTTAACCAAAACATGCCAATTAACATTCCCTCCATGGCTTATTGTGTTTGCGTAGTAACATGAGCTGAATTCCTCTCTCCTATTCTAGAACATCCCTGCTCCATAAATTGGACAATAGTAACCTGGTTTTCATTTCAAAATATTCCAGCCCCACCAAATTGGTACCACAATGTTACAGTCTCTAGTTATTTTTTAAATCGTTTATCTGAAAAACCCTAATGGAAACGAAAGACTATTATCTGGAAAAAGCTTCTCCTTGAATACTCTGCCATTGACAAAGTTCCTCCTCCTCCTCCTCTATATTTTTACTACATTTGATCTTCAGTGGAACCTACAGACATTACTTTTGGAGGAGGTCAGCATTGCTGCAGATATCAGACATTATTAACTGTTTTGAGGAAGGCTTTGAGTGAGACAAACTATTGGCTGCAGTGGAGTTTTGACAAGTTGAGGACTTAATTCAGAAGTTTATCCTAATCATCTCCAGGAATTGACCTTAATATCTTGTCCTGCAGGATGACACCTTCTTATGTGATTAATAATAAAACATGTCCTTCTTTAGGCAGGAAAGATGGATCATTAATGAGTAACTAGGTTTCTGAAACTCATCTTCCTCAGAGCTCATGGAATCACTTTGGGAATAGAATTTCATACAGAGGAATGTAGAACTTGCTGCATTAACTCCTTAAAAATACATTTCATAGGACTCTCCATCCTCTTACCAGTTAGCAACTCCAGGGGCCTTTTTCCACACATCCCACAAAGACACCCAGCAGATTCATTAACAGCCTACACTCAGAGCCACTGAGGACTAGAATGAGTTGAAATAATAATGATGATGATGATGTATTTATATCCCACCTTTTTCCCAATATTGGGCCTCAAGGCATCTTGTATATGTTTTAATTTTGTAAAGCCACCTTTTAATTTTGTAAAGCCAGCTTCTGGCTATCAGCGCACGTCCGCCTGCTGTTTAATCCAGACTTAAATCTTGGGAGACAGCATAGTGACTAAGAGACTAAATTTTGAACCAGGAAGACCCCAACTCAAATCTTGCCCTAGTCCACCTCTTAGTGCCCCAACTACAAAATGGGGCTAATAATTCTGGTCTATCATACAGGCTTGATTACTGAGATAATTAAGTGTGAAACATTAGAATACTAATGTTTAGAATATAAATGCTAAATATTCGAATATAAATGCTAAATGTTTTTATTAACTAAATCACCACCACATAGGCCATCTTACAAAGAGAATGGCCAGCCAGATGCCTCTGAAAATCTCAGCTGGGAGCCAAAACAGATGAAAGGCTGACTCCTGTGGTTGGTTCTCAGCACCTGAGTTATTCTGTGTGAACATGGAGGATCAATTCACCCAATACAACTCATTGCATTGAGAGACGGATCCTCTTTAATCTGCCTAATCCTTTTTCTAAAGACACCTAGACTAGCAGCCATCACTACACCTTGTGGTAGAGGATTTCATAAGATAAATCACACATTGTGAAACAGAAATACTCTGTTTTGTCTGCCATGACTCTACTGTCAATCAACTAGGTGACCTTGGGTTCTAGTATTATGATGGGAAACTTTAGGTATGAGAACAACCTCTCTTCCTGTCATTGTATAAGAGCTGGAGGGAGCAAAGCTGGCCAGAACCTGTCGTCAGATATTCTCCGCTATTGAGTAAAAGAAGATAAATTGGATAATGTCCAATTTTCAGACTCAAAGCCATCGTAAGTGTTGCCTCAGTCAGAATTGCCTCTATTTCGTTTTAGCAAGTGATGAGTTGTGAGATTCAGTATAACCCGCTACTTTGGACAGCTTAGTGTCCCAGTCCTGACTTCCAATCCTGTATTTGTCTTTCTTTAGGCAGGAAAGATGGATCATTAATGAGTAACTAGTTTTCTGAAACCCACACTAGAGGCCTTCAAGAGGCAGCTGGACAGCTATCTGTCAGGGATGCCTTAAGGTGGATTCCTGCATTGAGCAGGGGGCTGGACTCGATGGCCTTGTAGGCCCCTTCCAGCTCTACTAGTCTATGATTTGTAGCACTAGGAAACCCTGGTGGTCTTCGGAGAACCAATGCAGAAGTTCCATTATCTACAACACAAAACTGATGAAAAGGAATGGAACATTCTGAAATGCCAAAGGGGGGAGGGGGGAAATCAATCCCTGGACAACTGTGCAGGTGTTTTGATTAAGTTAGGGCTGCAGCACTCAAATGGATCTGAGGGCCCCTTTCAAGCTAAGTGCCGAGGAGGAGGATGTTCCTTCCGACATAAAGATGGGAGTGGGCTGGCAGCTCTGGATTCCTCTGCTGGGCACCAAAGAGGAAAGACCCCTCTGCAGCACCCAGGCATTAACACAGGAAAGGGCTGGTGCCAGGGAGGGGTGGGGGTACACTGGCAGCTGCCTGAGGGCGTTGCCAGTCCTGTGCAGGCCTCACATCATGTGTCTATGAGTCACATGCAACACTTAAGAGTAAGTGTATGAATCTTCCGACTAACGTCTAGAGCGCCTTGGAGATCCCACAGGATGTTCCAAAGAAACCTTGCAAACCATGCTTGAAGGTGTAATGCACCACGTTGCAGCTGGCAGCGTCCTTCAAACTGTGTGCACAAGTGAACCAGAATGATTTAGTTTCACACCAGGAAGGCATGTGCAAAATGCAGAGCTATACTACTGGTATGGTTCTAGCCATTCCACTATTTGGAAGGAGTGGCAGCCTCTACTTACCTCATACAACTGGCCCATAGTAGCACTGGTGGGAGGAATGGTATTGTTGACGAAGAAGAAAAGGGCGTCCTCTGGCCTTAAGTGGATTCGCTTTCGGATCAAGAAGTAGAACTGGCCAACTAGAATTGCCAGGGTGGGGAAGAAGCAGAAGGAAAAACAAAACCAAATTGGCAAAACTTCAAGCTTCAAAGTCCGATACAACTTGACCTGCAGAGCTAAGAGGTCACCTTTTCCTACGCACGTCCGCCCATGCATGGAGATCTTTATCAGGGGCTGTTCTCGGATTGCCCTGCCTTCTGAAGTACGGTGGGTGTCAACCCGAGAAGCCAACTTCTCAGCTTCGGCACTTTAATTGTGGGACATTCTTCCCAGGGACGATTATCTGGCACCGACGTATATGTCTTTTCAATACCAGGCAAAGATGTTTTTATTATCCTTTTGCTGGTCTTGTGACCGTAAATAAAATTCATTCATTATCCTGGGTTTTTAAAAATATTAGTGCATTGAGTTTTAAATCTGGTTCTTCATTATTCTGTACTGCTGCTATTCTGTTTTATTTGTGATACTCAATTCTTGTTATTATACCAGATGTCCTGGACTACAATTCCCATCAGGCTCAAGCAGCACAACCAATGGTCAGTGATGGTGGGATCTGTAGTCCAAAACATCAGGGTGGGGGGAAGGTTGCCTACTCCTGGCTTGTTCATCCACAGCATTAAATTTCAGGGTTGATGCATTCCCATCATTCAGTGCTGCAAATAGGGGAGAGAGGCATTCCCTGTTTCTGCCTCTAGACAGCGCTTGTTGAAAACATTCCTTGAATAGCAATACAGTTAGAAAGTAAGAAACAGGACTCATGTACCTGTGAGATCAGATGGGACAAGGTACTTCCTCTTGTCCAGATCAGGTACTCTGGCTTTGGGCGCCTTCTCCACAATAACCTGAACAAAAAGATAAGGTGAGAAACACCTCTTCACAACCCTTTTCACAAACACCTTGTGAAGGGGCACCATTCTACCTGTTCCTCCCCAGCAAATTCTCCTGGTTGAGCCTAAGGAGGAAAATGGGTATGACAAATGGTAAGGAATGTGAAGCATAGCTATGGAAGGACCTCCAATGAGAGGACGAGGAGGGTGTCGCGATGGCCGTGTCCTGCCCTCCAGGGTCAAAGCAGTAAGCCTCTCAATATCACTTGCTGGGGGACATGGCTGTGAGGGTGCTGTTGCGCTCATGTCCTGATTATGGGCTTCCCTCAGGCATCTGGTTGGACACTGTGGGAACAGAATGCTGGACTAGATAGGCATAATCCAGTAAGGCTCTTCTGAGGAGGTTACTCTGATTTCATGACTACGTTGAAAAAGCAGAAAGTAAAAAGAGTTATCCACGGTTAGGCTAATAAGGTCTACTGTAAACCCTAACTCTGGCTTTTCCCCTCCCTTTCATCCAAGTAGATGTGAAAAGAATACTTTGTTAACTTTCCACTGGTGCCAGTCCTTCTAAATAAGGAATGATCAGAGTTGACTGTTCTGCAGATTGTGAAATCAATCACCATTATCTACAGCAAGGATGCAAAACCTTTTCATCCACATGTGATGCTGGTTCAGGAGAGACCCAAGGGGAGCTTGTTTCAGTGGATCGTAAGAAGTGGCATTTGTCGGGCCCCCAACTATGGCAAAGGGCTCACTGCTTCCACCATTTCCACATGGCTTGGAACCCTAAAGCAGGTCAGAGGCAGAATGAGAGACTTCTCACATTGTAGGAGAATTAAAACAGCTCCACTGGCTTCCAGTCTGTTTCCGGGCACAATTCAAAGTGCTGGTTATGACCTATAAAGCCCTATATGGTTCGGGTCCAGGTTATTTGAAAGAATGTATTCTCCCTTATGAGCCTGCCCCTTGCTTTGAGATCTTCTGGAGAAGCCCTTCTTTCAGTCCCACCTTCTTCATAGGCACGCTTGGTGGGAACATGGGAGAGGGCCTTCTCGGTGGCTGCTCCAGTGCTCTAGAACTCTCTTCCCGGGGAAGCTAGGCTGGCTCCCTCCTTGACGGGCTTTCGGAAGCAGGCTAAAACTTTTTTGTTCCAGCAGGCCTTTGGAGAATAATCTGGCCCTCCATCTATGTTAATGTCCTATAATTTTGTTGTGTATTTTTTAATTGTTTATGGTTTTGTTTCCCTCCGCCCCATGTATATTTTAAACTTTGTAAGGCCGCCTTGAGGCCCAGCATTGGGCAAAAGGCGGGATACAAATAATAATAATAATAATAATAATAATAATAATAATAATAATAATAGGCCTCCATTTCTTCTGAAGTTAAGTGGCCCCACAGAGAACGCCTTCCATGAGAGCCCCCAAGACTCCGGAGCCAGTACTAGATTATACATGCTATGGGATGCAATGTGAAAAAGGGGATTAACAGAGTATTAGTTAAGAATTAAACACTGAATTAAAACGTTAAACATTCTTTGTCACAGTTTCAGTGATGCAGCCCTTATGAATTAGTAAAAACATTAAAGGGTCATGGAGTTATTTAAGCTGGGCATCCCTAATCTCATTTCTCTTTTGCCTCCTTGCATTCTTTTATCCCCGACTTGAAACCCAAGATGTTTGGTTTTATAAACACAGCTGTGGAAAGTAATCATCATATAATCCAAATGTGAACTCAATTTTTCTAATGCAGACTCTTATTTAGCCAAAATGTCGCTGTCCTCACACCAGTGGGAGGTATCAGCAGCCTTAGGGGAACCCCAAGATTTGCAGAAGCACAAAAAACTACAGGGGGAAAAACAGCCTTGGAAAAAGACACACACACACACACACCCCGCCAAACAGCTCTGTGAGATCCCAGCTTGCTCAGTGGGCACTGGCCGTTGCTGACAGGCGGGGGCTGGGTTGTGCTCGAAGGCCAGGACAGAAGCCGGGAAATGAAACACTGTGTCCTGTAAAAAAACATGGCTGACTGATTTGGCTGCAATCCTGAACAGGAGCACTCCACACTGCCAGGTCCATTTCTTTGCAGGTCCCACTCGTTTTGTAGAACAGAAAAACAAAGGATTATGTACAGCTTCTCTCCAGATATGGCTGTCACTGCGTAGCATCTGCTGTAACCGTGGACCTGTGCCAGCCAGACTTCCCTTCTGTGAGAAAGCTGAAAGGTTGCATGCTGGGTGCACTGCAGTGTCAGCTGGTGGAACTAAAATCAGCAGGGATTCAGCTGCCAGGGAGAAGACAGGAAATGCAGGAATCCTCTGGTCAAATCACACCAGTTGTTAATGTTTACCTCCCCAACACACTGTGGTCCTGTGACCTCTGAAGCTGACACACACAGTCAGAAGACCACTGGTCCTACTACTATCACAGTACCACCGACTCTGACTGGCAACAGTTATCCTGGGCGCCTGGACATGCCAGGTTCAGGGATGGAACCTGGAACTTTCTGCATGTGACGCATGTGCTCTGCCACTCAGCGATGGCACTTTTCTGTGGGGTGAATTTCAGAGGCAGCCGTCCCACTTCCCTTCTAGCACGCTATGCATGAAGCAGCAAGCTCAGAGCCACCCAATCCTGGGCAAAATGTCTTTGGCTATCTTTGACGCTTTCTCGAAGCGCAGCTCCATCCTCAAACAAATGGCACTCACAACGCCACAGCACAGAGCCCCTGGCTGGCTATTACTCCACTACGGTATCCCCACTTTGATAAATCTATCATTCAAGCCCTCCGTTCCACCTACATGGCTCTTCTAATGCCTCAGAACTGTATTCCGCAGCACTGGCTGCTCTTCTAATCTTGGCATCACCTGCACAGATTTGTCATTTCAAAAATTTATTTATTTATTTAAAACATTTTTATCCCACCCTATATCAAAAAGATCTCAGGGCAGCGTACAGATAAAAGCATACAGTATAAAAATGCCTCCATGGAGCCTGAATCTTGGGCCTGACATATACTGCAATTGTCACCTGTTAATGGCGCACCACACCTTCCACATTCCCTGCCTCTGTGTTGTGTCTGGTTTAAATATGGGATCCCCCTGCCCCAATATCCAACCGTAGCTAAGGTGTCGCTAAGAGCATCAGAAATTTGGTGGACATTGGCACATACAAGCATCATTTAATATTAGGAGGCCCAGAAGGAAATGTCTAAAAAATCTGACATGAACCAGTAAATCTCAAAGCCAACTAATTGCCTTAAGTAAATGTCCAAGTGCCATCCACATTTCTGCCATTTATAAATATATCATATTCAACGTTGTAAACATTCATGGCATGACACACATATTTCTGCCATTTCCTGCCAGGCCACCATTTATTATTATTTTTTATAAAAAACACACACCAGTAAATCACAACATACAGAAGTGCTGATGTTTTCTGTAACAGATTATTTGCTTTAGGAATAACACAATGCCATAATTTGCTGTATAGCAGCCTTCCTCAACCTGGAGCGCTCCAGATGTGTTGGACTACAGCTCCCAGAATGCTGGCTGGGGCATTCTGGGAGGTGCAGTCCAACACATCTGGAGCGCCCTAGGTTGAGGAAGGCTGCTGTATAGGGATCCTGTGAGGATGAATAAGGAACTAACTGGAGAAACAACACGCCACAGCATGGTAAGACGTTACCATTCAAGTTTGGTTAAAAGATTTGTACAAATAACTTAAAACATAGTAAATGTGCTAAAAATATATAGGGTGCAAAATTGTGACCTAGTAAGAGTATGCAGGTAGGAAGGGGAGAATGTATTTCTATTCCCCCACCTTGGCTATCTTTTATGCTTTCTCTAAGTGCAGCGCCATAGGTCCCACCCACCCCGCCCCCCAGGCTGGCTTTCCCCCCTTCCTGTCCTGTCTGTTACTGTGTTTTTAGAATGTAAAGCCATATGGCAGGCTGTCTTGTCTTGTTTTATTCTGTACAGCACCATGAACATTGATGGCGCTAAATAAATAAGTAAATAATCTATGCATACTCTTCACTTGGAAGGAAGCCCTATTGAACTCAGAGGGGTTTACTTCCAAGTAATCATGGATAGGGTTGTGCTGTGTACATGTTTCATTGGAAGGCATCACTTGAACATAAGGCACAGTTCTTTACCATACTAAGGTGGGGGAAGGTCACCATCCCTCTTCGCCAAAGAAGGCCTAAAGGTGGCCCGTCAGGAGGCGAGCGAGGCCCCATGACTTGGCTTTCCTGTGGTCCCTCCCCAGCCTCAAGAGTGGGCCATCAAGGAGGCTGCCTGCTGAGTCTCTCTCTCTCTCTCTCTCTCTCTCTCTCACACACACACACACACACACAGTGGGGAGGGAGACCCCGCTGGCAGAGGCCAGGTCGGAAGGGGGAAAGGCGACTCCTAGAATCATAGAATAGCAGAGTTGGGAGGGGCCTACAAGGCCATCGAGTCCAACCCCCTGCTCAATGCAGGAATCCACCCTAAAGCATCCCCGACAGATGGTTGTCTTGAAGGCCTCTAGTGTGGGAGAGCCCACAACCTCCCCAGGTCACTGATTCCATTGTCGCACTGCTCTAACAGTCAGGAAGTTTTTCCTGATGTCCAGCTGGAATCTGGCATCCTTTAACTTGAGTCCATTGTTCCGTGTCCTGATCCTAGGGGTGGGGGTGGGGGTTTAAAGCTTGCTCTGAAGGTGATGTCATTAACGCAGCCCTCGTCCTTCCGCCTCCATGTTTGTTTGGCGGGGGTGGGGGTGGGTGTCGAGCTCCTTCCCCTCCTCCAGATCTGAAGCCGCACATGCACACCTCCAAGGGCGAGGGGGCTTTTGTTCGGACACAAACAGCAGCAGCAGCAGTTCACATGGAAGGCAAGAAGCGCCCAGGGGGACCCCACCCCCACCCCCACGCCCCGGGAGGCGTTCAGGGGGGCACCCCCCTTCCCCACACCCCCCGTCCAAACGACAGGCGTAAAAGCCACAAGGGCCACCCAAAGTCGCCACTCACAGGCACCCGGTCCGGGTATTTCTTCCGGATTTTCTCCCCTTCTTTTTTCCGGTACTCGAACGGGTGGTCCTCCTTGTACTGGAACTTCATGGCTCGGCTGGATGCGTCGCGTCTCCTCTCCCAAAACGCCTCCGAAGGCTCTCCGCGGCCCCAGCGGCGACGTCGTCCGGAGCGAAGCGGCTGCTCTGCGGCTGCTCTACTGCTGCTGCTCTGCTCTGCTGCCGCTCTCTCGCCCCGCCCCCGCCCAGCTGATCAAAGGATACACAACAAACACCCGCGGTCCAAGCCGGGCATTGTGACGTCACGGGGGGAGGAAGCGGGGAGGAAGCGAGGGGAGGAGCTCTGCCGCCCGCGCCCGAGACTGCACCCTTGCAGCGCCGGAGCGGGAGGGAAGGGGAGGAAGGGAAGGGGACGGGGGGACGGAGGGAGGGCGGCCGCCCAATGCAAGCGCCGCCTGAGAGGGACACGCGCCACGAGTGGAGCACGAGCGCGTGGTGCCTTGGGCTTCTGTGTATGATATTGCAGAAAAGGCCAACTACAATGAACAAGGAGAGACTGGAGCGTCATCCTCCCCCTATGAAGGAAGGTTACAACACCTGGGGGCAGGGCCGGTGCCAGGCTATTTTGCACCCTAGGCAAGAAAAGGTGAGCTACTTTCACCCCACCTCCCAAAAGAAAATGCCGACTTTGATTTTTAAGAACAGATGTTTCCTGGAAAAAATAAGAAGCACAAAACTTGAAACTGCTAAATTTATTTTAAAGTGCAAGAAATACGTCATGCCGATTATAGCAAACAAATTGGAAAGGAACGTCTATGGGTCTAAAATGCATTATTTAATAGGAATATCACCTCCAAATCATCCCCCCCCAACTCACACACGTGCACACACACACTCAGCATCACTCACTCCAAACACACACATGCATGAACACATGCATTCACTCAACGACCCCATGCACCCCATTCAAGTTACGGAAGTCCAAATGTGGAGCCTCACACCCACACCCCAGCGTCCCTGGCTTCGCTTCGGCGGGCGAGATGGCTCGCCACACCCGTCCAGCCAAAGCAAAGCCAGGGACGCTGGGGTGGGGGGCGGCTCCACGTTCGGACTTCCACCCGGAAGCAATAGCAGCTGCCAGAAACAGATGAGCAAGCAATAGTTTTTTGCTTGTTTCTTACAGAGGCAGGTGAGTAAGCAAGCGCGGAGGACGTGTCCCCATGTCCATTTCTCCCCTGCAGCCCATTTGAATGAAATGGAGGCAGGGGTTGGTGGCCCCAATCTCTCCCATCGATTGGAGCATGCGTACACATACTGATGCCTGCAGTGGGTTCTCTTTTTCCAGAGAAACACAGGGGGATGAAGGGCGCAGCTCCAGGCCTGTCACTGACACCAACGACCAAACTAACCATCACTCAGCCAGTCAGCCAGCTGGCCGGCTCCCTCATGGCCTAGCTATGGGCACCACTTGCACGGTGCAGCATGGACCGGCTCAGCCAGACGACACTTCCCATGAGCCTCAGCAGCAGGACTCCCATTAGGCAAGCCAGGCACCATGGCAAAAAGCATGCCAGGATATGCAGTTTTCACTATCTGGGGGGGGGGGGGGGGGAGAAAAATCATAGCAGTGACTTTTCCTCAGGCCCAAATAGGCCTGACAGAGCAGGGCAAGTGCAAGTGCCCAGGCCGGCCCCAGCACTTCAGTCTAACCTCCTGCTGGAGCACTTGGTGGGCGAGAAGCGCGGGACAAGGCAGGTGCAGGCCTTCGACCTGGGCACCCTTGGGGGCTTCCCAGCACCCGAGCAGAAGACGGTCAAGCAGGCCGTGGGGAGCTGGGGCCTGTGTCCAGAGTGTGTGAAAGGGGGGGGGGAACAAATTTAATTTGTTTAAAAGTTAGCTCACCGACCTAGCACTGGCCTACTACTTTAATAAGATAATTACCTTACACACATATATCTTAGGGTGTCCAAGCAACGCTGGGTGTATCAGCTAGTTTTATATACAAACTTAAACTTTAATGTAATTGTCAAAGCCTGTACATGTGCAGAGGAGACTCGTCGACTTGACAGTCTAGTAGCATTCAAGAAAGCCATCAAGACTGATCTCTTCCGGCAGGCCTATCCAGGGGGATTTTAGAATGTTTTAACAATGTGTATTATGTTCTTAATTCAGTTTTATGTATTTTATATTTACTGTTGTTCCCCGCCTCAATCAAAATGGAGAGGCAGGTAAGAATTATTATTATTATTATTATTATTATTATTTGGTTTTCCTCTGACCTCACTGCTTATAATCCCACTACACACACCCTGGCACAAAACTTTTGAGTATTGCTGCCAATTGAGGATAATTCATACATCAATAGACTCTAGTCCACAACAGTGTATGCTATGAGAATTGTGTCTTTCTTATGACATAATTATGATTTATTATAATACATTTTGATAAACTATAATATACCTTCAAGGTACTGCAAGACTCTTTTATTGTTCTAGCATCAGGAGAAACCAGACATTTCAAATGGGTCATCATCACCTCTCTCACACACACACATACACGCCTTTGCAAGCATCCTGGATTTGTGAGACTTGGAACTTCTGATGTTCCTGCAGCACCATCATCCTGCACAGAGAAGACGGGTGGATTTGTTTGTTTCCTGCTGGTCTGGCTGCCTCTCTCCTGTTCAGCCACAATCCCCTCTATTCATGCAGATGTGGCCGGTGGTAAATCAACGCAAGGCAGTGACCTCTATGCGGCAGACACCATCCTGCTGTGTGACTCAGGAGAAAGAAGACCGGAACCGCTCTGCAAGACAGGGGAGGGGGAGGCACACAGCAGCAGCGTGACTCGGGGAAGCGCTTCCCCAAGCAGTGCTGCATCCTGAACGTGCCTCTTTCGAAACACTTCGTGGTCGCCTCCTCCTCCCCTCTCTCCGTCCTCGATATGAGCGGCCTGGCTAATTCTTAGCATAGCAAGGTCTTGTGATCACCTGCCCAAGGCCGAGCCCTGGTGTAAACAACAGCATC
This sequence comes from Elgaria multicarinata webbii, assembly GCF_023053635.1. NCBI lineage: Eukaryota > Metazoa > Chordata > Lepidosauria > Squamata > Anguidae > Elgaria > Elgaria multicarinata. The sequence goes on from NC_086173.1 coordinate 1,089,475, forward strand.
TGATGATCCATGAAACTGGCAGAACTGCGAGCAGTAGGCAGGGAAGGAGACGTGGACGCTGTTGGAATTAAAGACTCATCCACGCTCGTTACTGGGCATGCACGGAGTTTGCTCAGGTTCCTCCCATGACGCCAAAGCCCCTGGTTGACCTACATTCCCCCTCAGCCATTTACAGGGCTGCAAAACTCAAATGGCCTCCAGGGGCGATTTTTATGCTAGGTGTTGAAGAGGAGGGCACTCCCTGGCATCCATAAAGGTGGAGCACTTCAACAGGGAAAGGGCACTGCCAGCACCAGAATCATAGAATAGTAGAGGTGGAAGGGGCCTATAAGGCCATCAAGTCCAACCTACTTTACCTTAATCTACCTTAAAGCACACCTGACAGATGACTGCCCAGCTGCCTCTTGAATACCTCTAAGGTGGGAGAACCCACGACCTCCCTAGGTAACTCATTCCATTGTCATACTGCTCTTACAGTCAGGAAGTTTTTCCTGATGTCCAGCTGGAATCTGGCTTCCTGTAATTGATTCTGTGTCCTGCACCCTGGGATGATCGAGAAGAGATCCTGGCCCTCCTCTATGTGACAACCTTTCAGGTATTTGAAGAGTGCTATCATGTCTCCCCTCAGTCTTCTCTTCTCCAGGCTAAACATGCCCCGTTCTTTCAGTCTGTCCTCATAGGTCTTTGTTTCCAGATCCTTGATCATCCTCGTTGCCCTCTGAACATGCTCCAGCTTGTCTGCATCCTTCTTGAATTGTGGAGCCCAGAACTGGACGCAATGCTCTAGATGAGGCCTAACCAGGTCCGAATAGAGAGGAGCCAGTGCCTCACGTGATTTGGAAGCTATACTTCTTTTAATGCAGCTCAAAATAGCATTTGCTTTTTTTGCAGCTACATCACACTGTTTGCTCATATTCAGCTTGTGATCTACAACAATTCCAAGACCCTTCTCGTTTGTAGTATTGCTGAGCCAAGTATCCCCCATCTTGTAACTGTGCATTTGGTTTCTTTTTCCTAGATGTAGAACTTGACATTTATCCCTATTAAATTTCATTCTGTTGTTTTCAGCCCAGCACTCCAGCCTATCAAGATCACTTTGAAGTTTGTTTCTGTCTTCCAAGGTATTAGCTATCCCACCCAATTTTGTGTCATCTGCAAATTTGATAAGCGTTCCCTGCACCTCCTTGTCCAAATCATTAATAAAAAAGTTGAAGTGCACCGGGCCACTTTGAAGGAAATGGGTTCATCTCCTGATTTCTAGCGAATTTTAAATGATTTAACCCTCAACCATTCCCCCCATTTACAAAACTGCATTCATCTCTGTCATTTTTCAAGATACACACATGTAACTGGGCACCATGATAGCTTCCACATAGGAACTTATGCATGCCGACTGAAGGAAATCGGATCATGCCCTGATTTTTAGCGATTTTTTAAAGTTAAACCTTAACCACAATATCCTTCAGAAATAAAATGTGTATTGGAAGGAGATATGTTTGAAAACAGGAAGTAAACAAGTAAACAAGGAGCAGGAGGCCCATTCAGTCCAGCATTGTGATCACGCCGCTTCTCCCACACACAGCAGGAGAGAGCAGCAACCGGACTTTTTCTGGTTTTTCTTGCAGCACAAGGAAAGCCAGAAGGGGCAGAAGGCGTGTGAGAGGCAGACGATGTCATGGGAGGGATCTCTGAGAAATCCGTGAGGAGTGCCCAGTCACGAGCGTGCAAGAAAACGGTCCTCGCATGGAGCTCCTTGTCATTCGTGTAGTTCCCATTGATAGGGTCTTTTCCCTTCAAAGTATGTATGGATTCCTTTCTGGTTACCACAGCAAGAGTAATTCTGCTGCACAGGACTCAAGATCAGTGTGTGAGAGAGAGAGGCCATGTGACAAGCTGCTAATAATATAATATACACGACTAACAAAGGGAGATCACCACAGGTGTCTCTTGGTTTGATCTCCTTTTTCCAGATGGAAATATAACGCACACCTGAAGAGAAAGAATTAATAAAGAAGAGGTCTGCCAGAGTCTTTAGTGTGTAGGCTCCAGACTCTCCCACCAAGCTGGGTGCATCTGATGTCATTGAAACGGATCTTCCACCCCACAAGCCTCTTGACTGCACGCACGCACATGTGCACACATCCTGCTGAGGAATTTGGCCATCCCTGCTCTGGACCGGTTTTGGCACCAGCACTTTATAGAGTAAAGAAAAGAACCAAGAACCAGACAAATGTCTTCAAGAGAAGTGAAATGTGCCTGACACCTAGTGTCCACTTTACTTCACTGCAAATGCAACATTTCATATCTGAGCTGCTCTAGAACACAATGGAAGGAGTTGGTGGGGGGGGTGAGAGGAATGGTTGACTGAAGCTGGAAAGATCTGTGTCTATTCTTGGATTTTTATGTAGTTTCCATCATTTGCAAATCCAGAGGTCCCAATGCCTCTTCGGGAATTCAATAAGTACAAACTTTCCAAGAAGTGCTCAGACATACGGCATACCCAGATCTGATTCAAACAGTATTTTCTACACTTTGGGTCATGCAGGTTGAAAAACACAGATCTACAAAAGCCAAGATAATGTATTCGTTTCCCAGAACATATGGAGCAGTGTGCCTAATGATGTGCAAAAACAGGTAGATCAAGCAGAGTAATAACATTAAAAAATAGTGCAACAGCATTAGGGACAATATCTAGTTTTGATCAACATTTGTACAGATGTTAATCCATTAACATGCTGATCTATGAGGCATTTAGTGCTAGCATAAGCAAATATAGATCTTAATAGCTGCACCATATTTATTTATTTAAAGTTGCCACAACCCAACAAGAGAGAGCCATGAACTAAGGTAGAAGTGTATTCGCACTGTGTTCCTCATCTGGATTGCACTGAACTTGATGAATGCATTTGTTAACACAGGTGGATCCGTGTCCTGGCTCCTGATCCACTAATTGCACACAACATGTGTGAGTAAAGGTGAATCAAGGACTAAAGCTAAGAGTAGATTTAACTTGAGTAGCTTTCTACTCAAAAGTAATTCAGTGGCATAGACTCCCTCAAATAGGCATAAAACCCGCAGGCTTCGTGATTTGCAATTCAACATTCAGCTTTTATCCATCTCCTCAGGCATGGAAAAAGAGCCATGTGACCCAAAGAATCATACACCATAAAGAGGAAGTATCCAAAGCTTAACTCATAGCTTAACAAATGATTCATCCACATGTACTTCTCCCCATCTCCACCAATGCTTCAGCTGTCAACTTCAAATCATTCAATAATGAATAGCAGTAGTTTAAGAACTCAAGGTCAAAGAGGATAAAATGCTCCACGTACATTGTTGAGAAGAAAATGCCATATTAAACTCAACATGGAATGAAAAGTCCATGATGAAATAATGGAGCAAAAACTAGATTATTTTGATTTGTGGCTATAGTTTGTGTGTGTGTGTTATAAGCTAGTTTATGGGGGCGGGGAGTCAGTACTTGAGTAAATGTATTTATCTATTACTAATGTAAATCCCATGTTGCCATGGAGTCTAGTAGCGTGAGAGTGATTGGACAAAAATATGTTTGCCTGTTTCCATTTCAACTGGAAGTACTGTACAATTTTAAAATAACTCTACTGCAAATAAACTGGCAAAGGTGGGGGGATTAAAAGGGAAAGGCCTTAGCTAGACCTACCTCATAGTCCACGACGGAGCAGGGAAGATCCTGTGATGTAATTATCGCGAGATCCCTCCTCCATTTACACATGAGGCGTGACGACCTCAGGAGGAGAGGCGTTGCATCCGCCATTTTTTTAAAAAATTAAAGACAGAGGAGCGCACAAACGCTCATGCGCAAAGGTAGGTGCTTTTTTAAAATTTTAATTAGTTTCCCTGCTCCCCCCACCCTACCCCTGATGGGTGCACCGCTCCTGAGGAGCACTGCACCCCATGTGCGGCTCCCAGATACGCACGAGGAATCACGCGGAGCCGGGTCAAGCCACAGCAACGGGCCACACGTTCCGCGGTCTCAGGCTCAGCCCAGGACCGTGGAAAAAGTGGCCCCAAAGGGGAGGGCAAGATTCCTCCCTAATCCCGGGATCCCTTGTGGGTCCCCGGGATTTCGCCCGGTCTAGCTAAGGCCAGAGAGAGAGAGCATGTTTACCATTTCTTTAAGTTGAAAGGCTAAATCTCCAAAACCACAGTTATTATTATTATTATTATTATTTATTTATTTATTTATTTATTTATATAGCACCATCAGTGTACATGGTGCTGTACAGAGTAAAGCAGTAAATAGCAGGACCCTGCCGCATAGGCTTACAATCTAATAAAATCAAAGTAAAACAATAAGGAGGGGAAGAGAATGCAAACAGGTACAGGGTAGGGTAAGCAGGCACAGGGTAGGGTAAAACTAACAGTAGAAAGTAACAGTATAAAGTCCGCACAACATCAAGTTTTAAAAGCTTTAGGAAAAAGAAAAGTTTTTAGTTGAGCTTTAAAAGCTGCGGTTGAACTTGTAGTTCTCAAATGTTCTGGAAGAGCGTTCCAGGCGTAAGGGGCAGCCGAAGAGAATGGACGAAGCCGAGCAAGGGAAGTAGAGGCCCTTGGGCAGGCGAGAAACATGGCATCAGAGGAGCGAAGAGCACGAGCGGGGCAATAGTGTGAGATGAGAGAGGAGAGATAGGAAGTTACCAGAGTTCTTTGTGCACGCCTTGACAGAGGATTACTCACCACCACCACCAACGCAAATGGGATTTTTTTTTGGGGGGGGGGTTGAAGCATGTTTTCCCATTCCATAAACCTCCCCCATCACTACCCACCAAAAGCTACAACTCTCCGAGTGCTTTGTGCTCACTCGCTTGCTGAGACAGCTGTACCTCACCCTCCCCAGCTTCTTCTCTGGCTAGGCTCAGGGTGTCAGGAGGGCAGCCCATGAATCATCTGAGGAATTTCAGGGGATGCTAATGAGCTGCGATAAGACTAATGAGCAGGGTTCTGTATATTTCCTGTCCAGAATATTGATTTACATAATGCAGAACAGGAGCAGCTCCGGGTAAGACACAGAAGACCTCTTTGGTTATTAAGTGCATTTATATCTTTCTTGAACTACCATGCTATAAATTCTCACCATGCAGGAAAGCAATATTAGATATTTAAGAAAACAGCATTTGTTTGAAGTGTTCACACAGTTCAGAAAAATGAAAGGCAAACAAAATGGGATTTCATATTAAAATTGTCTTTATTAGTTCTCGTTGAATTTATTCCAATGATAAAACAAAATCAATAAGACAATACCATTGTTCATTTCTGTACCTTCCCATATCTGATTTTTTTGCTTCACACAATTAAGCTCATATGACTGCAGATATAAACACTTCACTTCAAAGCAGGGAGATTGTCTGGACCGTTTCATGATGTTCTATTGTTATGGTATTATGATCCTTGTACCGAGGACACTGTAACTAAACTTCTGTGGTGTTTGAGAGGGGCAGCAGAGTTCGGCAGTTTTTGCAGAATTCCTACAAAAGTAGCTGTCTGTATTCCAGTGCAGCAAAAAGGAAAAACTCTAGCAGTAGTTGACAGCTGGGGGAATCAAGCCCCCACTTGAACCTTAACTATTGGAAGAGTCAGGGAGTCTCTGGAGTTTTGTAGAAGAGGCATTTATCATGTACTCTACTCATGGATGTACACAGTTATTTTAGACAATGTTGTGACCCTCCAGTTTTGCTTCTGTGTTTAACCAGTAGTCTCAGAGAAGTTACTTCAGGACAGAGAAAATGTGCCATTTTATTGTGAAAGTGAGATAAAGCACAACGTCCTCTTTGGTATTTGCACTATCCCACAGTGCCACTTAAAGGTTATATAGCAAAAAAACAGGAAAGGAAATTCTCCTCGTGTCATGCTTGGATTTCAGTTCTGTGACAAAACCGAAAGTAGATACAGCAGATTAACAGCCTCATGTAGAAAAGCTCTCTATGATTGACCAATAATAATAATAATAATAATAATAATAATAATAATAATAATAATAATAATATAATCCTAAAAACTGCAACTGAAGCACATATAAGCCACTTCTTCCTTCTCCCTTTGGGCACAATTGACTGAGATGTTCTCCAGAGCAAGCCAACTGCAATGAATGGGTTGCAACAAGAGCAAGCTGCCTTCCACAGCTGCCTTTATGCGCATGCGTGCGCGCACACGCACACACACGGTCATTAATATTCCTTTTTTACAGGTGTAACAGGAAAAGTCTGAGAGATGGTCCCGGTATAATAAGCTAATTCTGACCTGCCAAAATAAAGCCTAGAATAGCCTTCTGGGATGAGCAATGAAACTTAGCATACCCTCAATTCGCAGTAGGCCTCACTGCAAAATTGCAGAGACTTCCTGTGCGTCAAGCAGTCAAGGGCATCCAGCGATCTTGAGACATCCCTAGATTGCACTAATCCTTGCCTCACATTCTGTTCCCAGTCAGGACCCAGAATTTGCAAGAATTGGGTCGGTTCTAGGTCAGGTGTGGAAATTACTCTGTCCTAACCACATTTGTAATTTCAACCCAAATTCATTGTGTTGGATTTTGGCACCACTTGCAGCCAATCTACTCAACCTCACTTCAAGTAGCACATCTATTACAAACCAGGCTAGAAAAATCCCAGGCTATCAATGAAGAATTTCAGTCGTAAGAACAGGAAACATTATTCTGGGCCTGATTAGAAAAGCCACTAACATCTGTCACACAGTTATTGGCCCAAGTCTTTGTTTTTCTTCTGTGAAGGTGAACCCATTAGCATGCAACTCTCCAATGACAGTAAAAAATATTGTAAGGCGAAGGAATTGTGCATCATGGAATATCTTTTAGGGTTTTAGTGATAGGTGGGTCTAGAAGAGAAGATGCATACGAACACTGGAAACATCTGTGTAAGTCTCTGCTCTTGGATCTTTGTTTCTTGGTGAAATTCCACTTTACTACAAACATTTAGGTAGCATTTAGTGCATGTAATGTGTCTCTTGCACTATACAAGTCTGGGAAATATGGTATTAGAAAACAGAATTAGCTACCAAAATGAGAACAGTCTGATTACTTCCCAGCATATCAATGTACATTTCTGAGTCTCTCTGTGGACATCAACCTTTGCAGCACTTGCTGAGGTTTGGCTCAGGCGCCTTTGTGGCTTCATGGGCAATTTGCTTGTGAATCTTTTCCCGCATCCATTTTCTGTTTCTCCTCTGGCACCGGCTCCAAATCTGGGCCTCTTTCCCCACTTCGAGCCACTGTGAATCTACTCATGTGTACAGCCTCCTCATAAATGGGGGGTGTCTCCATTCCGGCAGGGTGATGCATTGCTGGCACAGCACTGTGGGAGTGAGCTACGGCTAGTATTCTCCTGGCAGCTGGGCCAAACACGGAATGGAGGGCTGAAAGAGAAGGGAGTAGATGTGTTTAGGCTACTTTCAGAACCACAAATGCCAGTAATGATGGAGATTAAGAATAATCTTTGTGCTCTGATTGATGGATTGATGGATTCTGGCATTTAAAAAAAAAACCAGCAGAATTGTGCAAGGTTTTCACAAGGTTATGTAGAAAGTACCCTGACAAATGTGCTTGTAATATGCAAAGACAAACCACAATAGCAAACAAAACCCACCTCAAAAGATTAAGTAATGCTTGTCTAAGTTAAAGGAATAAACAAATACTTTCACAAGTGTTCTAAACGGTTGTAAGGTTTTGGGAAGGAGTTCCTGAACTGCAGCATCACAGCTTAGAGTGACTTCGGATGTTACACCTTACAAGGGAACAGGAAGTATGAGTGACTAGCAATTCTTGTTTTTATTTTTCTGGAGAGGTGCCTTGTTGTGGTAAGATGAATACAGTCTCTATACATCTGGAGCTCATTTATCTTTCCCCAAGGGAGGAGCATAACTCCCTCCCCCATTAGAAAACAGGAAGTGAAAGTCACACTTCCTTTTCCCATGATGAAAAATCCAAAGCCACCGTAAGGAACTCCTGCATCATGCTATTGCTGCTTTTGCCTCCAGGGCAGATGGGAATTAGAGTAGGGCCTCTCCAATAGATCTTAATTGGTAGAGTGGAGATTCATATGGGGAAGTTGTTCCCTAAGATATGCTAGGCCATAGCTATATCCTTAGAACAGAATTCTGGTTGGGAACTTCCTCAATTGATCCAGCAAAGTTCCAGGGATGTTCACAGCTCTCTGATTCTTTGGGGCTAACATTGTCACTCTACTCACAAGTAATGGTGCTTTGAAGGGTGCTGTCATGATCAAATGCGATGACTGTGACCTCATATGGCTGGGGGCTCATGTCATCCCCTGCTGGATGGCAGTTAAGGCAACAGCACCTCACGCAAACAGAGACAAGACCACAGAGGAGGAGGAGCCCGCCAATCGCAACCACGAGCCTAGAAGTGAAGAAGGAGGGTCAGCGTCAACGCCATTTATTTGTGTGCTGTGAAGAAACCCTAAGAGGTGATTATCATAAAGAAATAAGCCTAGAGACTTCTACAAACTCCGGTTGCTGGCCCAGCTACACCCCTGTCTAGACAGGGATAACCTGGCTTCAGTTGTCCATGCTCTGGTAACCTCCAAGTTAGATTACTGCAATGCACTCTACGTAGGGCTGCCTTTGAAGATGGTTCGGAAGCTGCAGCTCGTGCAAAATGCAGCGGCCAGATTGATTTCGGGAACCGGAAGGTTTGACCATATAACACCTGCTCTGGTCCACTTGCACTGGCTGCCTGTATGTTTCCGAGCCCAATTCAAGGTGCTGGTTTTGACCTATAAAGCCTTACACGGCTTGGGACCACAATACCTGACGGAACGCCTCTCCCGACGTGAATATACCCGGTCACTACGTTCAGCATCTAAGGTCCTCCTCCGGGTGCCTACTCCGAGAGAGGCTCGGAGTGTGGCAACGAGGGATAGGGCCTTTTCGGTGGTGGCCCCCAGACTGTGGAATGATCTCCCTGACGAGGCTCGCCTGGCACCAACGCTGCTATCTTTCCGGCGCCAGGTTAAGACTTTCCTCTTTGCCCAGGCATATGGCGGCACATCTTAATCACCCACATGTTCAGTTTTTAATTGGTTTTTAATGATTTATGTGTGTATGTTCTGTGTTTTAGAGTTTAAAATTTTGTATACTTGTTTTTATCTCAATTTTAGAATTTCTGTAAACCGCCCAGAGAGCCCTGGCTATGGGAGCGGTATATAAGTGTAATAAATAAATAAATAAATAAATATAGAGACTCACAGATTTCCCCATTCCATCCTTTTATTGGACTGAGAGTTCTAGTTTAGCTACTTCTGTATATTGGAAATGGCTACACAAACCAGATGTCTTCAATCTCGACAGCTATTTTTTATAATTCACAGAAACAGAGAGCCACCTTCTTTGAGGAGCATGAACAACTCAAAAGTTGCCCCTGGTAAATGGTACAGTTACAGAAATCCAGGTTTGTCCCACTGCCTCAGGAAATTACACAGGCCAAAGCATTCCTACCGACTTCTGCCCAAAGTGAAAGCCTTCTCTTCTAAGCCTCTCACATGGCCTGCTAACACTGGGCCTTCTGGGCTGGCCTCTCAAAGAAGCAGTACACAACTGCTACACATCTAAAATTAACTCCAGAATTAGGGCTTTTGGTTCCTTCCATTTATTTCTGCTTTTAGTTCCTTCAATTTCTTCCCATCCTCGCCCATATTACCGATTCACATTGATAAAACTGCAAAAAGCAGTCTTGATGTTATTGTACATATAATTGCATCAAGGTTCTTTTTGTGCAGTTTAATCAATGCACATATACACATTGATAATCTAGAAGAGAAAAGATACAAAGGAATTTCTGGGCACCACACTTCCAGAAGGATGCAGACAAGCTGGAAACAAAGCCCTATGAGGAGAGACTGAAAGAACTTGGCATGTTTAGTCTGGAAAAGAGAAGAGAAGGCTGAGGGGAGACATGAGAGCACTCTTCAAGTACTTGAAAGGTTGTCACACAGAGGAGGGCCAGGATCTCTTCTCGATCCTCCCAGAGTGCAGGACACAGAATAACGGGCTCAAGTTAAAGGAAGCCAGATTCCGGCTGGACATCAGGAAAAACTTCCTTCTATGATTCTACGAATTGAAAATTGCAGGAAACTGAGCAAGTGCAGTTCTCTGTACAAAATTTGGAAATGCACACACATGCACTCCTAATGTATCGGATTCACTTTAGAAACATGCATAGGTTACAATTTCAGACATGTTTGGATAAGTAACTGGCAATTGAGCAAGTTAATTTTTGTGAACCGTCCAGAGAGCTTCGGCTATTGGGCGGTATAAAAATGTAATAAATAAATAAATTAATTAATTAATAAAATAAGTTCCCACCGTTAAGCTAGTTCACCCTTAGCCCCAACTAGAAACTTGTATGGGTGATGGAGCGGTGGAGGAGAGAGGCTTCGCCTCCTTCCCCAAGGATCTGACGTGAAATTTCAGAGTTATAGCCTCCTTCTCAGAGTCTCCAGGGAAAATCAAATCAAATCTCAGGGTACAGGACACAACCAAGAGAGCAAGTTATTTGCGCTTGGGTTGAGAGGTTTTGCATTTTCTCTGCCCCCCCCCCCCTTCACCCTGCCTTTCAGGCCCAATTCCTGAGGCACCAAGCACAACCAAGCTCTTTCCCTAACCCGCCCTGTGCCATTCTCTGCCCCCACCAGGAGTTGCTAGGCTTGAGCTCCCACACTTGAGCTCCCAGGCTCTCCTCCCTGCACCTGTGGGGCTGTGCCTGGTAAGATTACATCACACCATTGCATATGTATAACACATACGATTGCAAAATCAGAAGTACAGACCTACTGCCTGTGCCATAAGTCTCATAACATGTGCAGTTGGGGCATGGTCATGTAGCAAGGGCTGGCGGACTTCAAGCTTGTGGGATTTATTTTGGGTTTCACTAGTACCCCGAGGTCTGCCTTCCAAAATAGCATCTGGGAGGGGAGAGCCATGCACAGATAGAGCAATTCACTGGGTGTTTACTCGGGCGCAATCGACAGCAGTGATTTAGTGCAGAGGGAGAGCACGTGCCACATCAGGGTCATTCGCGACACATAACACTGTGTTGTTTGACCCATGAAAGCGGGTTTTTTTGGTAATAATAATAATAATACTTTATTTATTACTAGGGTGACCGTATTTGGGAAACCAAAAAAGAGGACACCGTGTGTGTGTGTGGGGAAGCAGCTTTCTGAGTCCTGCAGAAAGTACGTTATTCCCCCGCCACCTTAAAGAACCCGATTGGAGCGGAGGAGGGGAAAGGATTTCATTCTGCACCACCACCATCCACTCCAATTGGGGCCTTTTCTATAATGTCCACCAATGACCCACTTTCCCCTTGAAGACCTCAATTGGAGCTCGGGGTGGGGGAATGATGTGCCTCAAGAAAGCATGTCATTCCCTCCTGCCATGCTAATGTCAGCCTTAAAGAGGAAGGTGTGTCACTCCAGGACATTATTGAAAATTATAGAAAATCCCCCCTGACACCATGGAAAGAACAAAAACCAGGACAAATCCGGGGAAATCCTGGCAGTTGGTCACCCTATTTATTACCTGCCTCTCCCTTTGGATCGAGGCGGGATACAACATTAGAACAGGAATCAATACATCTTAAAAAATCATGATTTAACATTGATCTGGATAGGCCTGCCGGAAAAGTCTAGTCTTTAAAGCTGCCTTAAAATCACACAGAGAGTTAATTTGACAAATCTCCTCCGGCAGGCCATTCCGCAATCTGGAGTGTGCACTCTGCTTTTCTTGCTTAGTTTGTTCCTGACAGACCAAAGCGATTTCATGAAAATGCGGATATAAGCAGAAAGCGCTTCTTTCTGCTTATATCCGCATTTTTATCCTGGTTTTATCTTGGTTGTGCTTTTTTATACTGTATTTTGTATTTGTGTTTTTAACCTGTTGGTTGTTTAATTATGGTTTTAATTTTTGTGACCCGCCCAGAGAGCTTTGGCTATTGGGCGGTATAAAAATGTAATAAATAAATAATAAAAATAAATTATGCAGTTTCCATGTAGATTGGACCTTGGAAGCAAAACCCGAGCAAGTGAATTTCAGATTACAGCCTAGAAAGTAAGAAACACTGAACCAATGTTCATCCAGAAAAATATTTCCAATAACGAAACTGAGCTTCCATACGTCTCATATAAAAATCCAACCTGTTTTCCCCCAAAATATTTTTTGTTTTTGTTTCAGCAATTTAATTTTTGGATGGTTGTGGAAAGGATTAAAAAAAAAAGTTGTGTGAACCCTGGAGAACACTGACATAATTCATCAATAGAAACAACACAAATGACACAGTTATTTGTACAGGATGTGTTTCCCTAAACTTACCAGATGTACCAGAGATGGACCCAGTTTGTGTTTGAGCAGCTTCAGGGGGAAGAAAGGGTTCAAGAAAATATTAATGTCATTGAAATAAAGGGTTAGTTTGCAAATAGTTCTCACTTCACTTTGTTACTCTAGGCTTAATAACTGGCACCTGGATGTATGAAATAACTCCATTGAAAAACATTTGGCATTTGAAGGGCTCTGAAGAGAGATGAAAGTTCTACCAATGGTGCTATTTTGTTTATTTCCTAAGTTCCTACCATACTTTTCAGCAAAATTATAAACAACAAACAGGATCTCTTAAAATAAAATCCATCATGGTAGGTAACACAGCCTTCCCCAACCCTCCAGATGTATTGTACTACAACTCCCATCATTCCCAGCCAGTGTGAGCCATGGCAGTCTAACACATCCAACACATCTGGATCAATCTAGAGATGTGAGGGCCCAGGAAAAAAACCTGGAAAAATTCGTGGGGAAACCCAGTTTTCCCTGTTTTCCCTGAAGTCTTTTGGGGTGGGTTTCCAAAAAATTGGGAAAATGGGAAAAATGAAGAAAAAAACAGATTATGAAATGTTTTATTTTACCATAATGGATAAAATGTTTAAGACAAGATGTTCAGATATTACTTCTCCAAATGTTTTCTAAAAACTATGTACAGTATCAGATTATTACAGTTTCTGTATGCATTGAGAACAAGCAAGTCCTAGGTTGCAAACTGAGCCTACAACACTCAAATGCAAGAGTTTTAGTTTTTGTGAACCGCCCAGGGAGCTTCAGCTGTTGGGCAGTATAAAAATGCAATAAATAAAATGAATAAATAAGATGAATTTCTGCCTCCATGGGGCACTAACATTGAAGCAGAGACTGAAACTGATAGAGATAGCTATAGCTCAGGAAATGAGTCTGATTAAATTTCATGCATATTCATTGAATCATCAACTTAACAAGTCTTCCAGAATTTAAGAAAGCCATAAAGACTGATCTCTTCCGGCAGGCCTACCCAGTTGAATTTTACGATGCCTTTTTTTAATGGTGTGCTGCTCTTAATGATGCACTGGTTTTAAACATTTGAATTAGTTGTATGTATTTTATAGTGTTTTTGTTTGTATTGTACCCCGCCTCGATCCAGAGGGAGAGAACTACAAGTTCAACCACAGCTTTTAAAGCTCAACTAAAAACTTTTCTTTTTCCTAAAGCTTTTAAAACTTGATGTTGTGCAGACTTCTACTGTTACTTTCTACTGTTAGTTTTTCCCTACCCTGTGCCTGCTTACCCTACCCTGTACCTGTTTGCATTCTCTTCCCCTCCTTATTGTTTTACTATGATTTTATTAGATTGTAAGCCTATGCGGCAGGGTCTTGCTATTTACTGTTTTACTCTGTACAGCACCATGTACATTGATGGTGCTATATAAATAAATAAATAAATAAATAAATAATAATAATAATAATAATAATAATAATAATAGAGAGGCGGGTAACAAATAAATAAATATATTATTATGATTATTATGATTATTATGATTATTATGATTATTATGATTATCTTGGTCCTTTTTTCCCTCAGTTCTTTTTATGGGAAGGCTGCTTTATGTCTGCTTGACACTGTGGAGGACAAGCGGAGACATAAATATTTTTCTTTGTTAGTAATGTTGATGGCTTCTTCTTCTTCTTCTTCTTCTTCTTCTTCTTCTTCTTCTGTTGTTGTTTTTAATTGTTTTTTGCCTGCTCCTCATAAACTGGCAAAACCAAAGAGGTTCCCTACAGTTCAGGAGCTTGTAGCTCCATTTGTTACAAAAATTTTAAAAGTAAATTCAATTTGTAATAATTGTTTGACTACACTGTACTTTTAATATACCAATTGTGATCATTTTATACCAAACCACCTTGTACATAATTACATTTTATGTTCCTAAAGTACAAAGTGACTTTCAATCTGTAAAAAGTGCTACTATTGCATTTTTTGCAATCCCCCCCCCCCAGTTCATTTTTTTCTGTGGGGGAAACGGCCCCCATGGCTTCAAAATTTCTGGAAATTTTTACATCTCTAGATGAATCTAGGCTGTTGAAGCCTGCTGTAACATAAATGTTAGGGTTCATTCAAGTCGTCATGATACTGCAGCCATCAAGCCCAGACATGATCAGCCCAAAGGAAATAAAAACAGGCCAAACTTTGATGGAGATTTTGAAAATGGGATGATTTTCCTACTCCAAATTAATGGAAAAAGCAGTTCCCTTTCATAAGATCATTTTACATAGTGAGAGTCATCACACAGGGAAAATCATGTCCGCCCACGTGCTTGGCCCTCATTACTTCCTCTTTCGAAAGAGGAAGTAAATAATGTGCACGTGGCCCATTCAGTGGGTTTTTTTTTTATCTCGCTGCTTCTCCTGCACACAGCAGGAGATAGCGGCAACTTCCACGTTTAAAAATAAGTCGGTCTTAATGGGGTATTTTTTATTCATGCGAAGAAGGCCAGAAGGGCAGGGCAGACGACATCGTGAGGGGGATCTGCAAAAATCTGTGAGTGCCCAGAAACGAGCGTGCAATAAAATGCTCGTCTGATGGAGCTCAGTATATGTTTTTAAAAAACAGGAAGGAATGTTTCCCCAAATCCAGTCTGAAGGTTTTTCTTCCTTTAATCCCATTCCCCTCACTAGGGTCTTCTCCTCCTCGCCTTATAAACTGTTAAACATATATATTAATTTACATCCCTTCTGTATAGGAAGACCTCTGAGGTATGAAAACCCCAGGGAAATGTTTGCAACTATCAAATGTTAGCCCCCCTCTGCTCCCCTGTAATCTCGACACTGGGAAATATTCAGGATCACAACACCAAACTCTGCAGTAGCATTTCTTTCTCCTGCATCCAACTTTCTGCACCTCCCTCTCCTGACCTATGCAACTCTAGAAGTTTCTGTCCTGGCTCCAGACTATATCATGAGGAATTCCCTGCAATCCCACCCCCACCCCCATTCCCCCAAAATATGCTCCATATGCATAAATGGGAGAGCAGTTTTCTACTGATTTCTTGATGGTGGTGGGGAGAAATGTCACCAAAATTTCCAAGGATGTGGAATAAATATCTTATTTAACCTTGGCTGTGGAGGGTTATCTATATATTTTTCTTGCTTTTAAAACTTCTTCTCTCTTTTTCTTTTTACAGTGGCACAAGGCTCTCTCCACAGGTTCTCAGCAGCTGCACTTCCCAGGTTGCCTTGTGAACGGTGGGATGCAACAGGATGTCACTCCCAGGACATTCCAAGAAGGGCAGCTGTCGTGAAGCTGTGGCGAGAGTCTCATTTCACTGTGAGCAATGCAGGACCTCTCTTTTTAAAAAAGTTAAAAAAAAACAAGAGAAAATAGAAAGTTCTCGGCTATCTTGTAAGGTTAAAGAATGAAAGTGACAACCGCAACCACCGAAAATTTCTTCCCCTCATGATCCTTTGGGGTGGGAGTAATTTCATCCCCAGGCACCCAACAAATAGTTGAAAAAGAAAATTTGGGCCCAGGCCAAAATTCCCAGCATTCCTTTGTCCATCCACGAAATAACATGCATCTTCTCTCCCCAAATCCTCATCATTCCACAATGAGGCAAATTTTCATTCACATCTGTGACATTTTATTGGCTTATAAGAAGCAGTTAATTCTGTGTTTATACTCACTGGGCTGTGTTTGTACAACTCTCCTGCAGTTTTACCTGCGGAATCTTCAAAGAGAAAAAACATCAAAGACACTGATTTCATTCCTTCATCCATCTCAATTTTACCTTTCCCCTAATGCCTATAACATTAACCACTGTCACCCACACCCACATCGTCTAGTCGGACATTTGAATCTCCTCTCTCCTCTCTCCTTTGCACAACTGAGATACGCTTCCTACGTTCTCTTTTACAAATCGATCCCAAACCGTCTTCCTGTTCTCCCACTGGCTCCCCACTACTCTGCTTTCACTTCTGTCTGGTCTGCAAGGGGGATCCAAGGTAGCTTACCTGAGATAGACATGTCAAAGCAGAGACGGTCACAACACGGATACACCTTCCCATCAGTAGATGTGTTAATTCTTCTCTTTTCTAGAGCTGGGACCTCCTTCCTAACTCACATTCGTCATTCATGGTCTTCAAGACAGGATAGGGGACAAATGAACTGTCTTGGAGCGTCCATGGCTCACAACTTCTCTCCACTCTTATCTTTTTCCTATCATACCAACTTTATTAATTTCTCAGATGTTCTCTCCTCTTTTGTTTCTGAAAGTGTTCCATCAATCTCTTTCCCTTATATACAGATGTGCACAGATGCATGCACATTGTCCACACACTTTTTCAATGTCTGCTCCTCTCTCTCTCTCTCAGCATCTCAGTGGGTAAAGTCACTGAAGCCAGAGGGAGAGTGCAGCCCCCTTGCTCCTGCCTCTTTTGAGTGGTGTTACTTCTCTCCCCGCCCTCTCTCCCAGAGAGTCTAGTTCAGCTTGAAGGTCGCAGCGTTTGACCTTCCGCTTTACCAAGGACGTGAGCTCTACTGCTTTGGCACCTATGTGCCTAACCTTTTGCAAGTGAAGTGCTCCTTCAGGGACAAAGGGTGATACCTGCAAAATAACAAAAAAAAAAAAATTCCCAGTATTCCAGCTATGAGATGCATGAATCCCACATGGTCTCCCTTGCGCCAAAGCTCTGCTGAGGCATCATAAATGATAATACATTAATAGCAGCAAACTGCTGCTATTTCAGTGTTGGTCCCCCACAGTTCTCCACTCTTTTCCCTTTAATGGGGATTGTTTTTCTGCTTTCAAACTACAGGTATTCTCCCTCAAGCTGTTACATTAAACAGAGACTCTTAATGACCTGTTGTTTCTCTCTTGTATAACTATCGTGGATTGCTATTACATTCCGGCATCTATTGTGTGCATATATATGAGCTGAGCATAATTTCCATAATCTGAGATATAGAAAACATTCCCGATAAATGTCCATCAAATGTCTGCCAGTTAACAGCAATATCGTCCTTTTTTGTGCTTCACAGTTCTTCTTTGGGGACATATAATGTCCTTATCTGTGAAAGACTGACCGCTGTTAGATCGAAAAGGGCTTGTTATCCCCTGCTACAACCATGTTCTCGCAACAATTAAGCTGGTGAATCATTTACTCTAGCATCGCTCTTGGAGCCAGCAAGCAGAACCAATGGGTTCTTGGACACAGCACACGCACGCAACTGCCATTATTTAATCAGGCATCTTCCACTCTCAGCTGTCTATGCACCAAGGGAAACAGCATGCAAATAAACTCATGGCTTGTGGGTGCATTTAGTGGATCCAGAAACTGGCTTTCATTTGGGCATCTTTAGGCGCTCCTAAGCCTAACATTTCAATATCCAAACTGAACTGAGTATTGTTACACATTCCAGCTTTGTGAGTGGTGAGACGTTCCAAGGGTGCGGTGCTTATCCAGAGTTTTTTTTTCCCTTTGTAAGGAGGCCACTGGAAGCTTATTGTCATTTTATAGTATCTGTGTTTATTTACAAATATAGAGGTTGAACACAGATGGAGGCATAAATTAAAGCAGGGATAGGCAACCAGGTGCCCACCAGATGTATTGAACTACAATGGCCATAATCCCTGACCAATGGCTATGTTAGCTGCGGCTTATTGGTGTTGCAGCCAAAAACATCTGGAGGACACCAGGTTGTCTACCTCTGATAAACCGACATCTAGAGTCCTCTGGTCCCACATGAGAACTCAAGACAGTCAGCCTCCTAAGATGCCTTCTTCTGTCTCAAACTGTAGTCTTCTCTTTACACGTCCGCACTTTTCCTTTTTCCCCTGACTAGAGGGGTGAAATTCAGAAGAGATCAATTCCGACCGTCACCAAGCCTTCTTGGGCCATCTTACTTACTATGGCCTAAATATCACCAGAATATTACGGCTATCAACAGTCTCTTTTAACAAGCCTATGAGCTTTATTTTGAAACCCCATTGAAGTGTTCCAGCTTTGATGCAGATGATCAATATTTTTGGTGATTTGTCTGGCTGTCCAATCAACTGGTCAGTCTGAACTGATGCACACTGGCTAATTGGCAATGGTGCTCCAATCCAACGACTTATTTGGGAATACTTATTCCCAGAGACACATCTCAAGTAATCAAGCTAAATTTTAACAAATTAATTAATGAGATATAGATAGATATCTCATTAATAACAAGATATATAACTATCTACAATAAGATATAGATAGGTACGCATCTTAAAAGTTGAGTTTATTCACTTAAGATGAATATTATACCTCAGATAGTTTTTGATATATGTGGGATTCCTTTATTTATAGTTGGGATTTTTTTCCCCAAAATTTGTTTCATAAATTTGAGGGGGGCTGTCCCTTCCCTCAATGAATATCCTTGAAATTGATGCAACTTCCAATTAAAGAAAGCTGGGCCCCAATTTACCGGGGAAAAGGCTCAGAGGATGCATTCCGGACTTCCTTGGAATTGACACTGGGAGGGCCTAGAACGACATGTTCCCGAACTTCTAGGAACACATCCTCCCTTGCCACCACCACCACCCAGCGCCAGTCGCGCCAGCCAAGGAGAAGTCCTGGATCAGCTCTGGGGGAATCGAAGGAAGAAGCAAGAGGAAGGAGGAAGCAAAGGGATGAAGGAAGAAGCAAGAGAAGAAGCAAGTAAGAGATAAGACTGAGGTGTGTGTGTGAGAGAGTGTATGGGTGAATGGGGTGCCTGGGCTGCCTGGTTGTTTGAGTGAATGGATGTGTGTGTGCGTGTGTTTTGGAGTGAGTGATCCTGAGTGTGTGTGTGTGTGTGTGTTGGTGTGCTGGCAGTGTGTGAGTGTATTGATGTGTTGATGTCTGAATGGGATGCCAGGTTGTTTGACTATGAATGGATGCATGTGCATGTTTGCAGTGTGTGTGTGTGGGGGGTAGTTTTCTGTGTGTGAGTTGGGGGGGATGATTTGGAGGTAATATTCATATTAAATAATGCATTTTGACCCATAGACCTTCAATTTGATTGTGCAATTGAAGGATGTAATTTGTTCAAAAAGAACAGAAGAAATAGAAAGGGAGGCAGAGTTGACTATATGTAAAAAATACCTATCCCTGCACAGAAATACAGGCGGATGAGGCTGGGAACCCCATCAAGAGCATCTGGATTAAAATAAATGGGGCAAGGAATAAAAAGAACATGATAATCAGAGTCTACTACCGACCACCCAATCAAGGAGAAGACGAGGAAGAAACCTTTGAGAAACAAATTGCCAGTGTTTCAAGGAAGTCTGATGTAGTAGTGATGGGGGACTTCAATTACCCTGATATCTGTTGGGAGACCATTACTGTCAAAAGCGGCCCTTCCAAGAAATTCCTGACATGTATGGGTGATAACTTTCTCCTACAGAAAGTGGTGGAAGGAACTAGAGGATCGGCAATCCTTGACTTGTTATTGACCAATAGGGATGACTTAGTGGATAAAGTGGCGGTTACAGGAACTCTGGGGGAAAGTGACCACGTCATACTTGAATTCTTGATTATGAAGGAGACAAAAGTCGAGCGTAGCCGTACACGTACTCTTGTTAGCTGAAACTGGGCTAGATGAACCAACTAGTAAGTGGATACATAGTTGGCTACATAGTTGGCTACAGAATTGGACCCAAAGAGTGCTTATCAAAGGTACCTTCTCAAACGGGGGGAGGTAACGAGTGGGGTACCACAGGGGTCAGTCCTGGGCCCGGTGCACTTCAACCTTTTTATTAATGATTTGGACAAGGAGGTGCAGGGAACGCTTGTCAAATTTGTGGATGACACAAAAATGGGTGGGATAGCTAATACCCTGAAAGACAGAAACAAACTTCAAGGTGATCTGGATAGGCTGGAGTGCTGGGCTGAAAATAACAGGATGGAATTTAATAGGGATAAATGCTAAGTTCTACAGCTAGGAAATAGAAACCAAATGCACAGTTACAAGATGAGGGATACTTGGCTCAGCAATACTACAAATGAGAAGGATCTTGGAATTGTTGTAGATCACAAGCTGAATATGAGCCAACAGTGTGATATGGCTGCAAGAAAGGCAAATGCTATTTTGGACTGCATTAATAGAAGTATCGCTTCCAAATCGCGTGATGTACTGGTTCCCTTCTATTTGGCCCTGGTTAGGCCTCATCTAGAGTATTGCATCCAGTTCTGGGTATCACACTTCAAGAAGGACGCAGACAAGCTGGAGCATGTTCAGAGGAAGGCAACCAGGATGATCAGGGGTCTGGAAACAAAGCCCTATGAAGAGAGACTGAAAGAACTGGGCATGTTTAGCCTGGAGAAGATAAGATTGAGGAGAGACATGATAGCACTCTTCAAATACTTAAAAGGTTGTCACACAGAGGAGGGCCAGGATCTCTTCTCAATCATCCCAAATTGCAGGATACGGAATAATGGGCTCAAGTTACAGGTAGTCAGATTCTGGGTGGATATCAGGAAAAACTTCCTGACTGTTAGAGCAGTATGACAATGGAACCAGTTACCTAGGGAGGTTATGGGCTCTCCCACACTAGAGGCCTTCAAGAGGCAGCTGGACAACCATCTGTCAGGGATGCTTTAGGGTGGATTCCTTCATTGAGCAGGGGGGTGGACTCGATGGCCTTTTAGACCCCTTCTAACTCTACTATTCTATTATTCTATGATTGATATAATTGGCATGATGTATGTTTTGTAAAAATGGGTAATAATTGTTCATCCTTCTTAAAAATCTTTTTAAAAAATTAAAATCGTTGCCATTATTATTATCATCATTATCATCATCGTCATTATTATTTATCTCTCTGTTCTTGCTTGTGGTGGTTATTCTAGATGAACATGATGGGCTTTGCTAAGTCATGCTGTCTTTTACTGATTCAGAAATTTTTTGACTATTGAACATGTTTTAAGTATGACTGCTTTCTGGATGTTGGCATGCATGTATTTTGGTAGGCCTAATTTCTGAAGGTTTTCTGCGAAAAAATAAATGATGTGATGCTCGTGACTGATGTGACTAATGGAATAATTGTAATTTTTTCATGTTGCCATAGTTCTTTAACTTCCATTGCCAGTGGTATATATTCCTCTGTCTTTTTCTCTTCCTTTTCTGCAACATTTTTGTCATTAGGTATTGCTATGTCAATGAGGTAGGTGTGTTTTTCTTTGTTGGTTTTGACAGATATGTCTGGTTGAAGTTGAAACAAGCTAAGAGGTGCTAGCCTTTAGTCCATTTTGTTCCATGGCTAATGTTTGCAGGGCAATAGTATTTTATATTCTTTCTGAGTGCTTGTTTGCTTGTTTGTTGTACTAGATATATTTTTTTGTACTTGTCAACTGCTTCATTTGCTCAGTGGTAGCAGTGTGCTGAATTTGTGAGTATGGATATGAGAAAGGTGATGGGGGAAGAATGATAAATGTTAGGAAACGTTAGACTATGATCATCCAGTGAAGGATTTGCAGTCACAAAAGATATTTGAGTGAAGGGGAGACTGTATCACCCAGACTATAGAAAAAGCTTCAAAGTACAGCAAAAGCTACAAAAGTAGGAGTGAGTGAAGTTAATTTCAGATACATTGAATCTCTCACTTGTTCTTTATTCCAGTGATTTTAACATTAAGATGTTATGTAGAACAGGTTTGTCTTAATTGTGTGCTGTGAAATCATGCTGTGAAGGCCATGTTTGGGTGGGCACGCCCCCTTGGGGGCTGTGCATGTTGGTGGGCACGCCCCTTTGGGGCTTGTCAGGTTGCTGGTAATGCCCCCTTGGGGGCAGGCATGGGGTCCTCCTTTTTGGTTTCCACCCTACCTTTGCTGGCTGGAACTTTGGCTAGTTTGAAGAAGCTGATTGGAAGCCTTGCGGGCAGACTGGCTGCTGAAGCTGCTAAGCCTTATCTTCCCATTTGCCCAGGAAGAGCAATACCAGCTCAGGTATTGGTATGTAAGGACCAAAGCAAACATTACTCGTTTTACTTACTCCAATGTCAGCATGCATGACCCCGATTTTGACCTGGATAGTGGAACTCTGGGAAGGGGGGTGTTAAACTTTTCTCCCACCCATTTTTGTTCTGAATCTCACCCCCCTCTGTCGGATTTTTAAAAAGTGCATGGATGAGGACTTCCTTTTTTCTTTTTTTAACCCCTTTGGGACAAAAACAGGTGCAAGGGGAGGTTTAGCACACACACACACACACACATACACGGTCACCATGGCCCCAGCCTGAATCAAGACTGTGTGCCCTTACACTGGAGTAAGTAAAACAAGGAATGTTTCGTTTGGCTCTGTGTGAGAGGGAATGCCTTGGGATTTGCGTATCTAGTCTGTGTGAGTGAATGGGGTCATGGCCATGTGCAAATGGGGGTATGGGTATGAATGAGCCCTGCTTTCCCAAGGCTCAGGGTTAACTGACAGACCGAAGTCAATAACCAGGAGGTCCTTATTATTATTTTTATTTATTTATTTATTTATTTATTTATTTATATAGCACCATCAATGTACATGGTGCTGTACAGAGTAAAACAGTAAACAGCAAGACCCTGCCGCATAGGCTTACAATCTAATAAAATCATAGTAAAACAATAAGGAGGGGAAGAGAATGCAAACAGGCACAAGGTAGGGTAAGCAGGCACAGGGTAGGGAAAAACTAACAGTAGAAAGTAACAGTAGAAGTCTGCACAACATCAAGTTTTAAAAGCTTTAGGAAAAAGAAAAGTTTTTAGTTGAGCTTTAAAAGCTGTGATTGAACTTGTAGTTCTCAAATGTTCTGGAAAAGCGTTCCAGGCGTAAGGGGCAGCAGACGAAAATGGACGAAGCCGAGCAAGGGAAAACTCCGAGCAAACTCCTTGGGAGTTCCACACAGATTAGGAATAAGCAGAGGCAAGGCAAATTGGGTTGAAGCCACAAGAGGGCTAAGGCACTATAGCAAGTAGGGTTAAGGCAGGAAGAGAGAGTGTTAGGCATTCCCAAAAGGGACTCCCAAGTGATTCAGTTCAAGGTGGAATTAGATAAAGACACCACAGCCAACAAGGTGGATGTGGATGGAGGCTTGTGTGTATGTGCGAGTATGGGGGGGTTGTGTGTCTGTGTCTTGTGCAAAGGGATGGATTGTGGATGCCCTCAGAACTAGCTTCCCCTGCTTACTCCAACTCCCTTGTTTGTATATTCTAAGCTACAAGACTGCATTCCTGTTCTTCCAGTCTTCCTCCCTTCCATTGTGGGTGGTGGGGACATTTGTGATGTCATTAATCACTGTTTAAACCCCTCCTATAATTTTCCAGAATGGAACAACCTTCCCTTCAGTCTGCCTTTGCCCCATGGTTTGGGGAGGACACGGATGTGTCATACAAGTCACAGATTCCATATGTGTGTGCATCATTCTCTTATGACTATAAAGTATCTGTCTGGATGAATTCCTCTCTGTAAAGCCAGACACGGCTGTAGTTTGCTTTGAAATCTTGTCAGAAATGGCTGAAGAAGTGACCTACGCTGACTTGAAGTTCAATACTTTAGAGCAGAACAAGGAGGAGGAATTCCAGGAAACCAAAAGCAAAGGTAAATCCATGTTTGTGGGATCGTTTTCATATCTAGAGGCCTTTCCAGAATGGATCTTGTATTTTACTCATCCTGAATGTTTCAGTAGGATAATTTCTAAGCTCAATTCTGCAATTGGAGCGTTCTCGTTTTGCCATATCTTTCAGTTCATTTGTTACCCCACCCAACCCCTCTATGTTTCCAAAGTGCTTCACATGTGCTTTGAAGACATTCTGTAAAAAGAGCCATCATGAATGTGCTTGTAAATATGATTATATTAATTGCTTTTTTCAAAGTGTTTTTCAATGATCACACAAAGTCTCTGACAATGATAAAACACAACTTCAACAACAGCAAGTGCATCAAGATTGCTATTTATTTATTTGCAGGTCTGTTAAAAGTCATGTGCAACAATAATGTGGGGTAGGGGGAAGATGTGAATGAATGGAAACTTGCAGCAACCTGCATGCACAGTCCACACTGCACTGTACAACTATTTGAAAGTAAAAAAAAACCAGAACAATGGAGCTTTCCTAATGCATTGGGGAGGGGGGAGGGTTGGGATCCAAACCAGGTATTTGGAACTCCAAAATGTGGGTAGAAATTTGGATGAGTAGAATTTTGGAAGTACTCCTAGATGGATCAGACTAGAGAGTGGTATTTGAAAGTCTCTAAGGCTGCCCTCAAGGGGGAAAGATAAGGCTGTCCACAGCCCCCCTGATTCACCTCGGAGGCTGCTTCAGAGGTTCCAAATTGGCCCCAATTTGATTTGGGGCACCTCGGAATCACCTTAGTACACTTCCCATTCAGTTCCAAATCCAAAGCAGGTTGGCTGTTGCGGTTCCCTGGGTGCCCATGGGTGCTCAGGGAGCCGGGCATGAGGCTGACTGAGAGTCCATACGACTCCCCTCCCACTCCCCTCCAAACCCAGAGAGATGTTACTTCCTGCCCACTGCTGCTCCCATTTCCGGCTGCTGTAGTTTACAACAGTAGATATGGCAGACCAGAGTAGCTCTCCTGGAGGAGATGCCAGCATGAGGGGAGGCTTCAAGTAAGACCTGCAGGTTGGCGGGCAGGGGGGGTAGTGGCTGGCCATTGGGCCGAATCTGCCCAAAGCGCTTCAGCTGCTTCGGAATGAGGCAGCCCAATCTGGCCCCAAACCAGATTTGAGTCAAGGCAGGCTGAATCAGCCTGCTTTGACATGGCCCAATCTACACCTACTGCCCTTTCCCAAGGGAGGAGGGATAATGGTGAAGTTTCCCGCTTCTGCGATCGACCCTCATGGGGCACATGCGAGGGAAGTTTCCCACAAGTAAAGGAGAGCCCTTGCAGGAGCATGAGCGCCCCGTGATGGTGCCTCTGAAGGTGTATCGGGAGAAGTGGGCAGGACTGGACCAATGAGTATGAGACATGGAATTTTTTAAAATAACTCCTCTGAGATGTGCACCAGCGCGCACACACACAAACGCGGGGGGTGGGGTAGGTATTGTGTTGAAGCTGCGCTCCTACGCATTGATACGGTTGTATTAAAAAAAAACCATGGTCTGTGCCAAACATGCCGATAGCCAAACAAAGCCTGTGCCAAAAATGGTGGCCACCCACTCCCGCACATGTCCAAGACCGTTGGACACACTCCTGAAAGTGGGTTGGCTGTTCACCCAGACAGGAGCTCGCTCCAAACAGCCTCAGATGCTCCCTCCCAGACCGTTCCCTAGGCCATGCTGTGCCTTTATTAAAGAAGGATATCTACTTTCTGCAATCAAAGCTGGGACACAGAGCAGTTTTACTTGTTAAGTAAAAGATAATTGCCACAATCCATGAGCCATCAGGCCTGCTTGTGCCATGCTGGTAAAAGTAGTTGGACTCCTGCCATTCCTGCAGAGGAATGGCAGGAGCAACCCAGCCCCATTCTCCTCATCCCAAACTGCTGGTGGATGGGATGCCAGCTCTTTGGAAAGGGCTATGAACATGCCGTCATCAGCTGCTGATCAGGTTGGCGAACACCACATCTGTTTGCACGGTGCCGTATCCTGCATCCATAAGCATATAGCAGCCCTTAGGTTAGGTCAGGACATGTACTTAAGGTAACAGAGTCTATTTTGTTTTATTATCTGACTGATCTCTTCCGGCAGGCCTACCCAGTTGAATTTTAAATTTGCCTTTTAATAATGTGCTGTTTTTAATAATGTATGAGTTTTTAATGTTTTAATTAGTTATATGATGTTTGCATTCGTGTTGTACCCTGCCTTGATCCAGAGGGAGAGGCGGGAAACAAATTATTATTATTAAAATTCTGAGAGTGCCTTGGACTGCAAGAAGATCAAACCAGTCCATACTCCAGGAAATAAAGCCAGACTGCTCACTTGAGGGAAGGGTATTAAAGGCAAAACTGAAGTACTATGGCCACATAATGAGAAGACAGGACACCCTGGAGAAGAGGCTGATGCTAGGGAAAGTGGAAGGCAAAAGGAAGAGGGGCCGACCAAGGGCAAGATGGATGGATGATATTCTGGAGGTGACGGACTTGACCTTGGGGGAGCTGGGGGTGGCGACGGCCGACAGAAAACTCTGGCGTGGGCTGGTCCATGAAGTCACGAAGAGTCGGAAGCGACTGAACGAATAAACAACTATTATTATTATTATTATTATTATTATTATTATTATTATTATTATTCCTCCAAGGAACTTAGGACAATGTTCAAGTCTTAATTGGTAAATTGTACTGGTAAATAATGAGCTTGTTCTGCAAAAAATGGCTCAACTTTTTCTGCCTATTTCAGACCAAATTGGCAGTCCCTTTGAACCCGTAGGAGCTTTCCACTCAGAATATATAAAATAGAATTCGGGGACGGACCCAAATGCACAAGTAATGTGTGGCTAGGAAAGGTCCTTACTGGTGTCTTCATTCTCATGTGGGGAATCTACATGACGATCTGATCTCAGGCATAATTGCTAATAAAATGTTTGTTATTTGAACATTGGGTGGAAAGAGGAATAGGTTACACAAATGAGTTCCTTATAAACAGTCTACAACGATCGGTGAGAAATACAGAATCATAGGAAAAACAGAGCAGGGCGTGACTGATGGACTGCATGATCCATCAATTCCGTCTCCTTCTGGAAGCTGGGAACTTACCCAAAGTAATCTTCGCCTTGTGATGGTAGGACATGAACCTCTAGGCCAGGGGGACAGCTTAAATCTGAGAGCCTGTGAGGTGTTGGACTGGGTCAGGGGAAACCAGGGTTGAAATCCCCACTCAATCACCAGCTCACTGGGTGACCTTGGGCCAAACACTGGCTTTCCATTTTACCTACCTTAAAGGGTTGGTGTGAGGATAAAATGGAGGCAGAGGGGACTGTGTATGCTGTCTTGAGCTCCTTGGGAATAAAGGCAGGATGCAACTGTAGAAAATGAAGAAATAATAAATCTATCAGCTTTAGATTTTCAGATGCCAGCGTACACAGTCCATGGCACAGCAACTTCCTTCTCAGAGTTTAGGCTTCTATATATTGATTTAAAATATTCCTAGGCTACCTCAGGACAGGAGCCCTCTCAAGGTGGCTTTGCCTGCAGGTTGCTGTCAGGAGCAGACTGGCTACAGAGGAACCGATGAAAGTAAATATAAGAGGGCATTTCTCTTCAGTTCTTAGTTAATAAGTTATGTGCCTTCAAGTCACATGGTTCTTATTGTCTCTTATTTACTTCTGAATCTCCCTCAGTATCTCATCACTGGCGACCTGCAGCAGTGATTCTTGGGATGGTCTGCCTGGGTCTGCTTGGAGCAGCTGCCACTATGGGATTCAAGGGTAAGCAGCAGTGAGGAAAGTCTTCAAACAGTGGTTCGTGGCTTGCTTTAGGGTTTTTTAAAGACCCAATTCATCAAGCCGAGCATCTCCAAACTAATTGTGGCTTCTGTAATTTTTTATTTTGCTTCTGGACTCAGTTTTTTACCATTTGAAATGGGAATAGGAAGTCTGTGGATTCCAGAACCACAGGAATGTTGGTAAACAAGAGCAGAATTGGTGAGTAGTAGAACCCCAAGGCCTCTTCCTTATTCTAAGAGCCTTTCTACATGAGGCTTTTATTGTGCACTAGTAATTGCTTGCTCACAGTACTTTGTGGGTCCTTTATCCGAGTTGTCATCCTCCAAAACCGGAAAAGTCTGGTATATCCCGAATGGCGCTATATCACAGTGCCATCTAGTGCCTGTATAATAAAACATATAGCAAGGCAGAGAAAGAAAGCCCTGAGAAAAAAGCAAGTGTAAAGGAGTTGATCTTAATCCTGCAAAGAATCCGGAAGCACAAGCCCCAGTGTGGGATAAGGAGGAGGCCCTACTGACTATTCTGAGATGAACAGATTGCTGCTATGAAGAACCATAGTGGTGGCCCTTCTCTGTGGTGGGACCCACCCTCTGGAGGACTCTCCCTCATGTGGTTCGGGAGGCGGAAAACATAATATCTTTTAAATGTCTCCGGAAGACATACCCTTTTACACAGGCTTTCCCTGGTCTTCAACGTAGCTGGTTTTATATTGTCTTTTAAACCTTTAATATTTTAAATTTATACTTGTATTTTATGTTTTTTTAATTGTGTACTGCCCAGAGAGCTTTGGCTGATGGGCAGTATAAAAATGTAATAGATAAATAATAAAAGCCTCATGTAGAAATGCCCAAATTTTCTGAAGCAACTTCAATATAAATTGAGAGATTGGCTCAAAGCAGCAGCAGCATCCTTTCAATATACAAGCCACAACCATGGCTTGTCATGTTGTCCAAACCTGTGTGTGTGTGTGTGCGTGAGAGAGAGAGAGAGAGAGAGAGAGAGAGAGGGAGGGAGGGAGGGAGGGGGAGAGAGAGAGTTAAACAACCCTTGCATAACCCTATAACAAACCATGGCTGAGAGTTGTTTAACCCTTGGACAATCCATTTCTGCTGGGTTCAGATGGCACAACAAGCTACATCCTATTCTGGCTTATATAAGCCCCAGTGCCTTATTTGATTGTGCTAATGGACCCTAGATGTGAATATTTCTCCGCCTCAGATATCCACACAAATGAGAAGCTGGTGGGGGATGGGACTGTCATGTGCTGTAGCTGCTCAAGGAGTCTTCAAGGAGTCAAAACTAAGGAAAGTTCCTAGGCTAATTTACAAAGCTTTATTGCAAACAATTAACACTTCTGTAACACAAATTAGGCACCTTTATGGGAAAATCCCCCCTAGGCGACGCTATGCAAACTAAGCAAAAGAATTGACTGTTCAAAGGAAAGAAAAAGCTTTTCAAATGTCTCAAGCTTCAAGGTGGAGAAGGATGCGTAGACGCCTTCTCATGCAATCTCTCCAACTGTCTCTTTGCTGCTAATCTTGCTGAACGTTTTAACTTCTGGCGATTCTTAGCATCAAGAAAAGTTTTGGGATGTTCACTTCCC
Organism: Elgaria multicarinata webbii; assembly: GCF_023053635.1. NCBI lineage: Eukaryota > Metazoa > Chordata > Lepidosauria > Squamata > Anguidae > Elgaria > Elgaria multicarinata. The sequence continues at coordinate 1,118,816 of NC_086173.1, forward strand.
GAAGTTGACTCCCTGTCTCCTGAAAGCATAGGATCTGGCCTTGAGGAGACGGACTCTGGGAGGGGCGCATTCACAGCTGGAGGCTCTCCCGTGTGAACTTCCTCCCCCACTGGCTCGGCATCTTCTGAATCAGAATCTGTTTCTGATTGATTACCTGCGTCAGCTGCTCCCAACACAGGAGCAGTAGGGGCATACATGACAGGGACTGAAGAGGAGTGGTGGGGTGCGTGCGTGGGTGGGTGGGTCTACAGGTGCTGCCCTGCAGTCTCTCTGGACACACTCTGCTCCTTCTGGCTGAGTGGGGACCAGAACCCGGATCTTCCAATCCAACACTTTAGCCACTTGCACCATACTGGCTCTCTTTAAATGATTATAACTCAGAAGCACCTATATCTCTAGCCAGCTTCACTAGTTCTACAGCAGCCTTCTTCAGCCTGGTGCCCTCCAGGTATATTGGACTACACGTCCCAGAATTCCCAACCAGCATGCTGGCTGGGAGTTATGGGAGCTTCAGTCCAACACATCTGGAGGGCACCAGGTTAGGAGGAGGCTGATAGACAGGAATGGCTATGAGAAACAATTAAATGGGCTTATGGGCCAGCAGAAATTTATGCTAAAGGCAAAAAAATAAAAATAAATCCTTGCTTCAAAAGTAAGTAAGTAAGTGAGTGGTCCTGAGTTGATAACATTATTATAGTCATATGATATAAAAAAAAATGATCACAACAAATGCTCTTAAAATACCAAGTAATTTTGCAAATTAAGCCTTGAATGTATTCAAGAGTAGTCATTACCATTCTACAGCTGAAAACTGAATAGCTCAGAAAGCTTCAACACAAGCAAACAAGACCAAACTCTGCTTTTTCTTTATTTTATTTATTTATTACATTTTTATACCACCCAACAGCCAAAGCTCTCTGGGCGGTTCACAAAAATTAAAACCATTAAGAACATAATAAAACATCCAACAATCTAAAAACCCAAATACAAAATACAATATAAAAAGCACAACCTGGATAAAACCACACAGCAGAAATTGATAAACGGGAAATTGGCAAGACTTCACTGCCACAATCTCAGTACAATGGAAGATGATGATGAAGATGATGATGATGATGATGCTCAATGTAACTTTGTTGTGGATTCAAGTTATGCAGGCCTCCCAAAGAGTAAGCAATCAGAATGAAAACCTGACCCTGCAGAAAGAGATGTTAGAAACCCTATTCACAAAGCTGAATGTTCTTCAAGCCCAGAATCTAAACCTTTCGGAGACTGTGCAACGGCTGTCATACTACAGAGGTAATTGGCAATGGAGGCTTGGGGTTTAGCATGTGCTTTGATTTTTTTTTTTTTATTGCTTATAGATCAAACTAGTACATGTCAAAAAATCATCCATCAGCTTTTCTGAATAAGGGATGGGTGAAGCGGTCCATTTTGCTTTCTCCAGGGGGATTCCACACGTCGTACTCAGGGTGCTTCCATCCGCCCCCAGTGCACCCCGAAAACGATCGTGTAGCTTGCCTGTAAAAGAGACGAGGAAGAGGCGTCCTTGCCGGCGCCGCCACCCACCTCCCTCCTCGCCCGCCGGGACGGAGAGCTCGGCAGAAGAAGGCCCGCCTTCTTCCACCGAGCTCTCCGTCCCGGCGGGCGAAGAGGGAGGTGGGTGGCGGTGGCGGTGGCGGCAGCAAGGACGCCTCTTCCTCGTCTCTTTTACAGGCAAGTTACACGATCGCTTTGGGGTCGCACTGGGGCCGCATGGAAGCACCCTGAGTACGACGTGTGGAATCCCCCCTGCATTCAGTGCTTCAAAATCTCAAGTTCTTTCTCTCCCCAGTATGAAGAAATGTGTAAATTTGGGTAAATTACTATAAAAAATGAACTGAAATGAAATTCTCACCTATCTGTACCAGCTAAATTCAATAGGTACAGCTATCCCCACCATGAGGAAGACTGTGATGGACCTGCCTGCCATATACAGTACCCTATTTCTTCGATTCTAAGACACACTTTCCCCCCCATATAAAAATCTCTAAAAATGGGGTGCGTCTTAGAATCGTGGGTGTGTCTTAGGGTTTTTTTTTTCCTGTTGGTGGTACTGAAATTAGTGTGCGTCTTACAATCGAAGAAATATGGTAGCTGCTAGAGATGAGGACCCTGGCAGAAAAAAGAGGCAGCCATTGTAATGGTTGAAGACTCAAGGATTCCAATCCAGACCTCTAATTGCTAAGCACTCAGCCCCTTGGGCTCAGATGGACAAATCTGTCAATTTCAGTTTCTCCCACATTCAAATTTTTTAAACCTCAAACTTTTATTAAAACCATACTGAAATTCTCACCTACCCCTATACTAAATGCAACCTCTTCAACAAATGCAAAATCTCCCACCAAATGAGTTATTCAGCTCAATATGGATAGGCTCTCTCCGCTCTGTTACAATACTTGTATAATACTTTTGCGATCCTTTGAGCAGCACTGTTTCTCTTAGTGGTTGGGAAATGTTTGTGGTCTTTCATTTTGTTTCATGCCGTTCCATTTTAAAGGCCTTCAATGCAGCCCTTGCCCAGAGAGGTGGCAACAGCGTGGAGAGAAATGCTACTTCTTTTCAGCTAAGTGGAACTCTTGGGAAGAAAGCAAAGCTCAATGCACTACCCTTAACTCCAGACTTCTTAAAATAGAGAGTAAGGAAGAGCTGGTAAAGACTGAATTTCTTTCTCCACCCCCACCCCCCAACATTTTGTGTGCATGTTTGTGTGTGCATTATTCGAAGTAGGCATTCAAGGTCTGGCTGAGGTTATGTAAAGCAAATGTGCCAAACTCAGATGTTTGCCAGGCTCAGCCAGGGCCGGCGCCAGACTATATTGCGCCCTAGGCAGGCGCGTTCTGAAGCCGCCCCCCCGCTCGCTCGCTCACCGCTACGGCTCCCCCCTTGCTCGCCCACTCACCGCCCGCTCCCTCCCGCTCCCGGCTTTGAAGCCAGGACGCTGGGGTTGGGGGGGTGGGGCAGAGGCTTTGAAGCGGCGCACCTGGAAGTGGCTTCCTGGCACGCCGTACTGAAGCCTCCGCCTCCAACCCCAGCATCCTGGTTTCGAAGGATCCAGGACGCTGGGGTTGGGCGGAGGCTGGGGCGGCGGCTTTGGAACAGCACCCCCGGAAGCCGCTCTAGGAGAGCAGCTTCCAGGTACGCTGTTCGGCGCCCTCGTTTGCTTGGCGCTCTAGGCGGCCGCCTGAGTTGCCTCTATGGCAGCACCGGGCCTGGGCTCAGCACATGGCCAAGAGCCACAGCTGTTCATTCTTTTCACCAGTTGGATGTACTCAGTCTTAGGGCTTCTCTACATTGAAGCAAAAATTCTGCATCCTTGCTAGGGCTTTGCCTTTCTGAGCCACTGCGGGATTACAGTCAGCACAATACACACTCTCCTTCCCACTTTTTTGGGTGCGTGTGTGTATTGACTTTGAAGGCAAGTTCCATATGTTCCATTTATACAGCCAGTAGATAGCACTGCAATATTGCACAATTCTGGAAATACACCACCTGTTTGATGGTAGTTTATATTTATTACTTCATTTTTGGCGAGTTAAAAAATGATGGAATAAAGCTTAAAGACCATTGATGACATCGTGAAAAGGACCTGCAAACTTTTTATTTTTATTTACAATATTTCTATACCGCTCCTTATTTGAGGATTTCGGAGCAATGAACAAATGAGGCAAAAGAACGAAAACAGAATAAAAAATAAAATTAAAAATACATTTTAAAAGAACAGGTGCAGATTAAACCTGCAAACTTCTAATGAAGAGTATATTATACACAAAACACATTAGGCATATTTAGAAATTGAATGCAACTATAAAGAACGCAGAGTTCTTCAGCGCCTTTTGAGGTGTTCTCCTTGTGTGTGAGTGTTTTTAAAATGTGGAACAGAATTCCCATTGGCTCCTAAAAGAATTCCATCGTAAAATCCAGGGGAAAGAACCCTGAATCCACACCTGAATTGTTGTTCAGCCAGTGAGGAAACTTTCTCCAAATCAGGTTCCGTTTTATGTCCCCAATGTGTTCCCAGAACAAATCACCTGTAGTTCCAACTTTGCCTCTCCAAATTAGAAGCACAGAATGATAACAGAATGTTCTCTGGCTTGTAATTAATTGAAATTATCATATGCTGCTCCATCGTACTGGTCCTTGTTTGGTTTTGTATTTAAAGTAGCTGAAATAGTTTTTAATAGTGTATTTTAAATGTGATTTTTAATATTTATATGTGAACCGTTTAGAGATTTTATTACATTAAGTGGTATTTAAGTATTACAGAGAGAGAGAGAGAGAGAGAGAGAGAGAGAGAAATATAGATAGGCCACCTTTTTAACCCTGGGCTTCAGTAGCTCTCAGTCCACCTCCAGTGGAGGAACTGAATGATTTGCAGTCTCTGGTAGGTCCTAATGTGGCACCCGCAGACGCCATGGCACCTGTGGGCACCTCCAGTGGTGCCTGAAAAGCTCTTTGCCCCCTTCAAAAAATAATTTTAAAAATGAAAAGTGTTAGGGCACCAGGTTCTCCTTCTTGTTCCTGAACTTGCTGCTGATCAGCTGTTCAGTGGGAAGAAAGACAGTGAGCTCCATCACAGCTACTTTTTTTTTCCTGTTAAGCACCTGCGATTTTGACCTCCATTTCTTTAACGTGGCAAGTGCTGGTCCCTTTCACGATCGTAGAGGGTGAAGGCTAGAAGGCGGTGACGAACCGTGAGGTGAAGAGAAGCAGGGGACAGAAATAGTGAGTCTAGAGACTGGGAATGGAGAGAAACGCAAGGCAAAGTGGTGAGAGGGAACGGAAGAGCCAGGCTAGAGGCTAGGAAGGGAGAGAAAGGCGAGGGACAGGGAAAGGGCAGAAATAGCAAGCAAAGGGGTTGTGGGGGGGGGGGATAGCGAGGCTAGAAGCAGAGAGAGGGAGCAAAGAGAAAGGATCGATGGGGCCGAAAGAAGATTTGCCAGGCTAGGAAGCAACTCTTCCCAGCCTCTCGACTCCCTCCTTCTCTCCCCGCCCACACACACACCTCTGGATTAGTCGAAGCTCCCCACAGCAGCCATTATCTGAACAGCCACATGGAGCCATTTTGTGGTGGTGCCCACAGCAGTTTCTTATATTCCCAAATGTCCCCACGGTCCAAAAAGGGGGTTGGGGTGGCGGCACTGTTTGAGATGATGCAGTGGCTTTGCTACAGGAGGTGGGGCTGCCCTCAAGCTCTCATCCTCATTCATCATTGCATAAAATCCCTGTCTTGCTTCCGTGCCCTGCTTTAAAGACTGAACGCTGCATCCCTGCCATTTGTTCACGCACCCCTTACTGCAATTTATCAGAAAAGAGGAGGCCATTCTTCTGCCTCTGTTTGCCCGTCATGTTTCAAGTGGAACGTCATTTGGGCCCTTGCTTGTGTTTCCATGCAGGAGTTCATACTTGCATCAGCACAGGCCTATAATTCTTACTGGATTGGATTATTCCGCAGCAGAGCTGGTGGGCCGTGGTCCTGGGAGGACAATAGCACCTTGGTTACTGACTTGTAAGTTTTTAGTATTTGAAAAAGCCATTCAGAAGTGTCAAGTGGGGTTTTAATTACATTGATCTTGCATGTTTTCTATGCCTATGATATATCATTAAATTTATATTCTAGTATTTATACGCTATCGTCAGATAGGATATGGTTACTGCAAGGGGGAGAACCACCGACCCCTTGTTTGTTTTTAAACAACAGAAGACATCATCGACCCAAATGGGGCTTTGCCTGGGCTTATTACTGAAATGATACTAAACTAAAGGCATTGATGGGCGTGGCCTGATCCAAGTGGGTTTGACCAAGGGAAGAATGCGCAGTGCCAAAAGTGTCATTCTTATCCATTTTAAGCGAAGCAGGGACCTTTTCCAGTGATCCGTGGGGGGGGGAGAGAGAGCTCTTATCTCTGCTGATCAGAGATAAGAACTTTTTCCTGCCAAGGGAGGGGGCAGAACCGGAGGAAGAAGCTGGTGGCCCAAAGGGAAAATTCCTCCAGGCTGTATCTGGCCTGTGGACTGGAGGTACCCCATGCCTGCCCTAGAGGGAATCTACACGTCGTTGTGAGGGCGCTTACATGCGCCCCCAGTGCGCCCCCACAACGACTGTGTAGACCGAGAAAGAAGAGGCGGAGGAGGAGGTGGCTGGGGAACCGGCTGCGTCCTTGCTGCCGCCACCTCCCTGCCGGCCTCCTGCTGCCGAGCTAAGAGCCACCCAGGTCGGAGAGCTCTGAGCTCTCCGACCTGGGTAGCTCTTAGCCCAGCAGCAGGAGGCCGATGGGGAGGCAGCGGCAGGGACGCGGCCGGTTCCCCAGCCTCCTCCTCCGCCTCTTCTTTCTCGGTCTACACAGTCGTTCTGGGGGCGCATGTAAGCGCCCTCACAACAACGTGTAGATTCCCTCCTAGCCCCTGAGCAGAACATGACATGTAGTCTTTTTGATCATACATCCCCTCTATTTCCATAACATGTCCTGTGGCCTTAGGACTGTCCCTAATTGGGAATACTGTAGATAATGTAGAATCTTGGATCAGTGCTGAGGGGTTGTCCAGCTAAGCTCTGAAGTACATTTGGTAATACAGACCTGCAATTCTAATGAAGCCCGTATGCTTTGTGTGTACCTGTGATTACTTTCTCTTGTAGGTTTAACATTCCAGATGTTGGCTCCAGTAATTATCCCATCTGTGTATCGATTCAGGGTGGGAATCTAATTGCTTCTGATTGTTTGGGGTACCGGTTCTGCATCTGTGAGAAAGTGACAGATCCAGCAAATCCTGGCCATCATTAAACTACAGAGTTTCAACAACATTCCTCATTGATTCTAATCTGGCTGTATTGATTGGCAATACCGAGGGGATGTACACAACCCTCTTCACAAGCTGAATGGATGTGTAGAGGGATTGGCGTCGTGGGAGTTGTTGTTATTATTATTATTATTATTATTATTATTATTATTATTATAGCACCATCAATGTACATGGTGCTGTACAGAGTAAAACAGTAAATAGCAAGACCCTGCCACATAGGCTTACATTCTAATAAAATCATAATAAAACAATAAGAAGGGGAAGAGAATGCAAACAGGCACAGGGTAGGGTAAACAGGCACTGGGTAGGGTAAAACTAACAGTATAAAGTCAGAACAAATCAAGTTTTAAAAGCTTTAGGAAAAAGAAAAGGTTTTAGCTGAGCTTTAAAAGCTGCGGTTGAACTTGTAGTTCTCAAATGTTCTGGAAGAGCGTTCCAAGCAGAAGGGGCAGCAGAAGAAAAGGGACGAAGCCGAGCAAGGGAAGTAGAGACCCTTGGGCAGGCGAGAAACATGGCATCAGAGGAGCGAAGAGCACGAGCGGGGCAATAGTGTGAGATGAGAGAGGAGAGATAGGAAGGAGCTAGACAGTGAAAAGCTTTGTAGGTCAACAGGAGAAGTTTATATTGGATTCTGAAGTGAATTGGAAGCCAATGAAGAGATTTCAGAAGTGGAGTTACATGGTCAGAGTGGCGAGCCAAGAAGATGATCTTAGCAGCAGAGTGGTGAACAGAAACCAACGGACTGATGTGAGAAGAAGGAAGGCCAGTGAGAAGAAGGTTGCAGTAGTCCAACCGAGAAATAACCAATGCATGAACAAGAGTCTTGGCAGAAAAGACAGACAAAAATGATCGAATCCTGGCAATATTATACAGGAAAAAATGACAGGATTTAGCTACTGCCTCAATATGAGGAATAAAGGAGAGCGAGGAATCAAATATAAAGCCAAGACTACGAGCTTCCTTGACTGGAGTAAGCATAACATCATTGACAGTAAGAGAGAATGAGAGATGAGGAGAAGGTTTAGGAGGAAAAACAAGCAATTCAGTCTTTGCCATCCAACACAGGCAACTGGAGGGCACAAGGTTGGAGAAAGCTGCCCTGCTGTTTCAACTAAAGAAGCTCATTGTTACGTTTTGGTTTTAAGCAATATCAAAACTCCAATATGTTGCATCCTGCCTATACCAGCTCTTTAGCAATACCCCGAAGCCTTCCTCTTGTCTTCTCCTGCCCCTCGCTCTTCCCAGAAGATTCTACCCGGGAAACTTCAGGAGAGGCCATGATTTATACTACTCATGAATCTGTTATCAATGAAAAATTGTGATATTTTGGTGAACATTGTGGTAACTTGTTTTGTACTCAGAACATGGTACTTTTGCTCCCTTCTGAGAGAGCTCCGGCTATTGGGCGGTATAGAAATGTAATAAATAAATTCTGATATTTATTCTGTCTCCTTTAAAAAAGACACAATATTTAAAAGGTAAATAGCAGTTACTGTTTCTGGCTTTTGTTATTCGTGCATATACAACATTTACAAGTTGTCTCTCTGCCTTAAGGCACCTGCGATGTGGTTCAACATTAAAAACCAACAGAGTGATGTAGCTTTCAGTCTTGTGGACACTTTCCTTCCAGTGAGCCCCATCAAATATAGGGTGTCAAACATCCGATTAAACATGCATAGCACTGAGCTGTGAAGCCATAATATCACAGACACATGGTTTCTAGAGTCCCATCATTTCAAAAGGGAAGCCGTTCCAGCGGGGTCATCCTATACGGACAGTTCAGCGGCTGCCTTCTCACATATCCACTGATATTGATGAGAATTACACTCTGCTGTGGTATACACGCTCTCTCTGTAGTACAGATAAGCACATTCCGCTTCCTTAGAGCCTGGGTGAAACCTAGGGGAGCAGGGAGGGACAAAGGTTACCTAATGAAGGTTTGCGTCTGCAATAGCTATTTTGCACAAACACGGCCATATAGGAGGCAGCTCTATGTTTTAACCACAGTGACTAATTAGATCAAAGCCTTTTGAAAAGTATACAGGGCAAAGATCTGATCTCACTGGTGGGAGAGTCCCTTGGAAGGAGGAGTGGGAGGGCTGCCTCAGAGGTAAATGCGTGGGGGTCTTCTTGCAATACAGCCTGGGAGCTGAGACCTGTGATGAAACGGATGGCTGTATGGTGGGCAGGTGAGCAACGGGCTCTCCTGCTTTCCTGCAGTTTTTGTGGTGTGTCTATCCCCCCCCTCCGCCCGTTCCTTCTTCCAACAGTCTCTCAGGGCATCCATGCTTTAGATCCAGTAAAGGGTCTTAGGTTCTTGGGGGCGGGGGGAATGAGCGCTTGCGGGGCAACCAATACTGTCAAGAAATACTTTTGTAAGCCGCCATGAGAGCCTTTTTTGGCTGAATGGCGGCATAAAAATACTTAAATAAATAAATAAACCACCATCACTGCTGCCTCACCTCCCTCACTTTGCTCTCTTTGGTTCTATTTAAAGCGAGGCAACCTACCCAGCTCACTACCCAGCTCTCGACGCGTCCCAGGTGCTTTAATTTCCCCTTCATCACACCTAGGACATAGCCCCTCCCTTCCCCCAGATGCTTCCAATCTGAGATACTCCAGATTGTAGAAGAAGCTGTTGGGCTCATTGATGAGGAGCAGGTAGGCCCATAGTTGTACTTATTTGATATATGCCCTTGTGATCACTACTGCTATGTACCAAATTCATACACAATTTATGGGTGTGCTCTAAAACAGAGGTGGGTGACCTGTGACACTTCAGAGGGTTTGGCCTACCATTTCCATCAGCCCGCACCAGCCTACCCAATGGCAAGGGATGGTGGGAGCTATAGGCCAAAATCTCTGCAGGGCTACAAGTTGCCAAGCCCTGCTCTAAGAAGACCTTGACGATGTGTAGCATAGCATCTTTCTTGCTTGATTCCAGACCTAACCATTTTTGCGGCATATACTAGAGCTGGGCAAAGAATGATCTCCTACTTTCACAGCCCCATCTGCAGGCAGCAAAAGTGGAAGGGCATTTTTGGCGGGAAAGGACATAGCAATTTGGAGGAGAGGATTTAGTACTAGAAAAGCTGAGGCAACTGTTACAGCACTTTTCTTTCCTAGGAGGATTCTACACGTCGTACTGAGGGCGCTTTATGCGCCCCCAGTGCGGCCTCAAAGCGATCGTGTAGCTTGCCTGGCGAAGAAACGAGGAAGAGGCATCCTTGCCGCCGAGCACCCCGCCTTCTTCCGCCGAGCTCTCTGACCCAGCCAGCGAGGAGGTAGGTGGGTGGCGACGGCGGCGGTGGCAAGGACGCCTCTTCCTCGTCTCTTCGCCAGGCAAGCTACACGATCGCTTTGGAAGCGCCCTCAGTACAACGTGTGGAATCCCCCCTTGTTTTGTTTTAAAATATTTTCCAGCTTCTACAAGTGGCATAGAGGTGCTGCAATGTGTAGGCCACACATGTGTGGGTCACTATATTTCCACACAATGCCCTTGGAACAGCACTGTATTGTGACGTTCCAAGGGAGAAGGGAGAGACATGCAGCCCGACCAGATACACTGCATTGTGTCATGCAAGACGCCTTCCTCTAGTACCCGCCTTCCTCAACCTGGGGCGCTCCAGATGTGTTGGACTGCATCTCCCAGAATGCCCCAGCTGGCTGGGGCATTCTGGGAGTTGTAGTCCAACACATCTGGAGCGCCCCAGGTTGAGGAAGGCTGCTCTAGTATGTGTTCAAGACTTGAAGGAACAGCACTAATATATTCTCCTTCTGCTCTTGGTTCTTTGGAACCAAGTCATTATTTTTCCTTGGACTCAAAATGCTGGAGAGGCAGATTTCAGATTCTAAATGTTAAGCTGTAAATCAGTAAACTTTAAAAGAACCCAAACGTACCATTTGGGAGTCGTCACAAAAGGTGTTCCGTTGACCCAAAACCACTGGCCACTTTTATCCTTATATATTCCAATCCAAAGATATGTGTTGGGTGCATCTAGAAGGGATTCTTTTATCTTAATTGTGGTTGAAGAAGAAAATGCAGGTTAGGTAAAATTAACTTCATCTGTTTTTCATTTATATAATTTTGTAAAATAGAAACAAAACTAAAGAATGTTTGTTTCAGCCAGGCTGGGCAACCTATCAGCCAAGGGTCGCATCACCTTTAAAATCAGGACTCTTAAAGGATACGTGGACAGCAAACAGAAAGGAATTTGGGGTATGCTTTTCCTACAAGAAAATCACCTTAACCATAGAATTACCTCATGGGATGCTCTGGTAAATTCCAGGAAGTGTCAACCCTTCATAGATGTGCAGCCCTTAAAGGCCCACTCGCCGCCACCCCTTTAGTCAAGGATACTTGTACGGAAGATTTCCCAATGGCCTGGACAAGGCTGTGTGAATGTGTATGCTTGGTTTGGGGTGGGGGGTGTCTCCTCTTAGCCACAGACACTCTAGGACCAATGCCTAAAAATTCCATGGTTTAGCGAGTGTGTGCGTATTTTTGAGCATATGGGCAGGTTTGTCCACATGTCTGCAAGGAAGCAGATTCCCCTGCCCACTTCTCGATGGCCCGGTTCAGATGACACTTCTGGTTTTGTGGTTAATGTAACCATGGCCAGCTGTGGTTACACTGACCACATGCAAAACAGGTGCAGACGACACCATTAACCCTTTTGTGGTTAATTTTTCCTTAACCACAAACGGGTTAATGCAGCACCTGAGTCCTCCATCAGGAAGAAATCATAGAACCCAAAATATGGAGTGGCAGAAATTGCCACAGCTGCTCTACTGCGGGCGCCGTGCCCATTGGGCATGAGTTGGGGGTGGGCGAGGTGTGTTTCTAAATAAAAAAATGCCCATTGGGGCGGTGGCTGGCCTGGGCAGAGGACGAGGGTGTTTATTTTAAAGTGCCCATGAGGGGGTGGCTGGGCTGGGGGGAGGGGGAGATTTTTTTTTAAGTACTCACATTTGCGCAGGAGCGCTCCAGCGCAAATGTGAGTACTTTTTTCAAAAACAATAAAACTCGCCCTCCCTCCAGCCCCCTGATGCGCACTTTAAAATAAACCCCCTCGCCCTTCCCCCAGCCCATCCACACACACACTGATGGGCAATTTTTTTAAAAAAAACCTCGCCCCCCCCCCCACAGCACATGCCCCTGATGGGCACTTTATACAAAAAACCCTCGGGCCCCCCCCCAGCACCCTCTGATGGGCACAGAGCCCGCAGTATAGAGCACCCGCGACAATTTCAGCCGCTCTATACTTCGGGCTCTATGATTTCTGCCCGTTAACCACAGACATGTGTCAGATGACACTTTTAGCCATGGGTAGTGGCACTAACCATGTTGCAGAACGTGGTTTGGCACCCTAACCACAATGTGGTTAACGGAAGAAAATGTTAGCGAGGTTGCGTGTCAGAAAAACACCGTAAACCATGGCTAAGGATTCCCTTAACCACTTTGTGATTACGCAGCATGGTTTAGCATGTCGTCTGAACCAGGCCAGTGAGTCATGACCCCCCTAAACAGGTGCACAGCACTACATTTGCTTGTAACGTATTACTTGGGCCTCCTCAATATACGTGCAGGTTTGTTTCTGAGCCTTTAGTTAAAGTATCTCCTTCCAAACGTCTCTCTGCCATCAGAAGAGCTGGGAACTAATGGCCTGTCAATGAAAAAGAGAAAAAACGAACGAAGGAGGCACATACCCATTTTTTGTTTTCCTCGTTTAGGATCAGGAGGGTGGAATTCCTTGCATCACAGAACATCTTACTTTCTTGCCAAGACTTTGACCCTTTTGAAATGTAGTAGCACGTGCCTCCAATCAAATACCAATTTGTGGGGCAGAGTGCACACTTTACATCTAGAAGAGAAAAGAATTGTCCTACTATTTAATAGAAACAGACTGCCATCCCATCCCAGGTGTTGCCAGAAAGTAGATCTCCAGATATTTTGGACTCCCAGCATTCCTGACCATTGGCCATGCTGGCAATGGTGTCTCAGAGTTGAAAAAGAACTATTTTCTGCCTACCTCTGGTTTACCCTGTCTTAGAGAGGTAGTGGATAAGAGACATCAGCTTTCCCCAACTTGGTAACCTCCAGATGTATTGGATTACATCTTCCAGCTGGGAATGATGTAAGTTGCAGTCCAACACGTATGGAAAGCACTAGGTTGAGGAAGGTTGCACCGGCTGGCCTCTCTCTCAGACTCAGTCCCCATATCTGCAACATGGGGAATAGTATTACTATTTGAATTACAGGGTTATAAGGACAAGTAGATAATGGCTCAGTTCAGACAACACATTTCTCAACTGTGGTTTTAGAACTCCACAGTGGAGTTTTTACATCACTGTTGAGAAATGTGTTGTCTGGAGAGAAAGGTCCATCCCATAGTGGAGTTTTTTGTTGTTTTTTTGGAAAACACTCCACACTGTCTGACTGAAGAAATAATACTATGGGGAAACATCCTCATTAGTCTGGTTTAGACCACCTCCACTTTGTTAGCTTTTGAACAGCCTGTGCAGTAGGGGGGAAATGGTCCAACACAGCGTGATCCACCTGATCCTGTCAGAGCTATAGCATCATCCTTACTGCAAATTGCGATTGACTTTGCACATCTAGGGCAGTATCCAATACTGCCGCTACCCCTCTGCTAGTTCCATTACACTTGGGAACCTACTGCTGGTGAAACAAGAACCAGCACTTCTGAAAGAAACCCCGGAAACGAGTGGAAACACTTGTTGATGGAATGGGACACAGGTCAGTAGAGCTCCCTTCTGAGAGCACTGTTGCAAGAGGAACCACTAGCTTTCAGTTGCATTAGAGGTGGGTTCCAGTAAAGTGCAGGCAGCATTGGATATTGCCCCTAGTGTGTAGTAAGCCAACAGTACATTGCAGATTGCATCAAGGTACAATCCTGCTGTGAGTTTGCACTAATGGGGATATTGCCTTAGTGAACTGCCACAAATTAACAGTTTATAGATTGGGCTGGTGAAACTTAGTGTTTGTCTCTTTATGTACAGAACTAGATTATTGCTGTTGATGTTGTTAATTTATTTAATTTATATCCCAACTATATACAAAATTCGCTAGGTGGATGATGGATTTACCTAGAAAAGACAATCCTCTTACCATTCTTCATGTTTGTTTCTTCTCCTTTCAGACACAAATATGATTTCAAGTTTAACATTTTCCTTGATGAATTAGTTTTCAGCTCTTCCCAAGTTAACTTGAGGTTTCCATACTGTTTTTGCAAGCTCATGGAAACCTGCATAACTGAAGTTAAGCAAAAAGCCATAATAGAAATCAAAACTTATGAAGTTTTAGGATCCTTTCGAACTAGAACAAGAAACTGCAGAACATTTGAAACTCATGATTTCTATCCTGTTCTTCTTAAGTAAGGCTTAAAAGGGACATAAAATGTTCTAATTCAATTCATTACTTATGAAATTTTACTGCAGATATTTTCTTCCAATAGGGCCCGTTACTCTCCTCCCCTGTTTTTTTATTTATTATTTTCCAGGGGGCACAGGGCTCTCCTGAGGTCCACCCCCTTCCCTGTGCAGCCCATGGCGACCAATCAGGGGGTGCCATGGGCTGTGACAAGCTTCCACTGCCAAAAAAAAAAGTCAGGGTAAGTGCCCAACTTTATTTCAGCAGAGTTTCCAGAGTTTGCCCCAGATGGCTTCACAAATGCGTCCTGCCACCCCGGGGTAAACCCTTTGTGTAGACATGCCCAGGGTTAAATCCAATGTTAGTCCTACTTAGAGTAAATCTATTGAAATGAATGGCATTGGTTAGTTGGATTTAACCAAGAGTGGTAGACCTATTTAATAATTTAACATGGGGAGATGCATGACAAAAGGTTGCCGCGCATCCCCAGCCCCTAAGCCTGTTCCAGGCTCCAGCCACCCTTGAGTAGCAGCCTTGTAAAACCATCTGGAGCGCACGGAGAGGCGGGCGGTGGGGGTCTTAGGAGCTGGGAAGGGATACCTTTTTTTCCTTTTCCATTCTCCTGAAAACTTCACCCACTGTGCACTAAAGGACTCATGTTTGGGGCTGACTGACAGCCGTATCCTGACTTTTACTACAACATAGCAGTGGAAAAGACAGGTTCCTTTTCCCGTTCCCCCACCTAAAATCTCCCTATTATGTGCAACACTTCATAGTATGCATCTTTCTGCCCCTAATCTCTCCTTTAGCAAGGGTACTGTAAACCAGGGGTAGGCAACCTTTTGAGGGTGTGGGCATATTTGAGAAATTATCCTGGGCACCACCACAAAATGGCTGCCATGGGAAGCTTGGCACAGCTGCCCCTTAGACTGTGTACAAGACAGAGCTGGGGCCTGAGCCCCAACACGCTAAACAACTGCTTTGAACCCACAGTTTTCAGCAACAACAAAACCCATTTCACTGTGATTCCAGCTGCCAGTAAAAGAAAAAGAAAAAAGTGTTGTTGTTTTTTACAAAAAGTGGGAGGGATCCAGGGCACCTCAGCTGCCACCAAGAATGATGTCTGGGGTGTGCACACATTGCCCCCTCGCTCTGCCCAAAGCTGTGAGGGCGCTGGACCACCCAAGTTCGGTATTACAGCTAAAAAAGGTGAGTTTTATTGCTTCTGCTGGTGACAAACAATGTCGGGTGGAACCCAATGGGCTTCTTTAAATGAGCGTTTTACTGCACACACGTGACTGGCCACTCACGGATGTTTGCAGATTATTCTGACGATGCTGTCAGTGTCCTGTGCTCCATTTTCGGGTTTTAGCGCCAAAAAAATAAACCTCAGAAAACCCACATCTTCTGAGACATATCAATATTTGTCAGGTTTTCCTGCCCTGTACAGGCAAAGTTGCGCTATAAAGTGCCCACTAGAGGGCGCGGTCCCAACTGCATTGAGGCTGTACAAGCCACGGTCACTGCTGACTGCTTTGGGTAATTACAGTTCATTGCACATGTGGAAGAGAAGCAGAAAGCAGAGCCACGGTAAGGAAATGCAATTTTCCCCCATCTGAAGGGGCTCCATGAAAATGAGCCCCCAGCTAATGAGATCTAGCTATGTGGTGATCTCAGGCAGCCAAATCAGAGGGCAATGCTATTCAATTATAAGTTTTATGCAAATATAGAAAATATAGATTTGACAAGAATCACTAAAAGATAAAACTGGGGGTGCCATTTTGGTTTCACCATAATTAGGAGTAGAGCCAAATCTATTTTTTTTAATGAATGGTTTAATTCAGATCTTTTTGTGAAATATCCCCTGTCAGAGTTTTGATCTGTTTTTTGGATAACTGCTCCATTATAGTCTATGGAAATTAACAAAAATACTTACAGTTCTATCAGTTTTAAGAAGAAAGACATAAAATTTGGCACCATGATAGCTCTTAAGTAGGGCTTTAGCCATGCCAAGTTTGAATCAGATCAATTCCCTTGGTTTTTATGATTTTTTAAAAAAGGTGGAATAACTGCTCCATTATGGTCAAGGGGAATTAACAAAAATCATGCTTACATCTTTTTTTTATTCTTAAAGATAAAGAGATGAAATTTGTCACCATGGTAGCTCTTAGGTAGGGCTTTAGCCATACCAAATTTGAATCATATCTGTTCATCCTTTGTTTTTTAGATTTTTTTTTAAGTTCTAGGTTTTAAAATTAATTTTAAAACAAACAAACAAATGCTGGAGCCATACCCCAAACTCAGGTTGTCAAGCCTCCTCTTTGGGGTCTTGCACCTTGAACTTTTTTTTAAAAAAAAAATCTTAAAATCAAGGGACAAATGGAACTGCTTTGAATTTGGCATGGCTAAAGCTCCATTAAGGTTTCATCCCTTTATTTTAAAAATGACAGAGCTGTAAGCATTTTTGTAAATTTCCATAGACTACAATGGAGCGGTTATCCAAAAATGGATCAAAGCTCCAGCGGGGCTCCTCTCTGCTCCATGGGTATTCAACGTTTTTTTAAACCATACCCTCTCCACTCCAAAAACTCAGAGCTTTGTCGAAGCTCCGTTGAAGCCTTGAATTTTCAGAGCAGAGCACACAGCCCTAATATTTATATCAAGGTTGAATCCTTTGCACAGTTTCCAGGTAGTAAGTCTCACTGAAGTCAATGGGAGTTACGTCTGACTAGACATGCATAGGACTGCAGTGTAAATTAATTAAACAGAGACATATTAGTATTTACTTACACATAATACCCAGCACAAGCAGACTCATCAACAGCAGTAGGCACAAAGCTAATAAAGAAAAGGAGCGGAAACGCCATCTAGAGGATGGTGTGGGAGTATCTGGAAAGCAAGAACAATAAATGAAACAGCTGCAATTAATCTTCCTATTTTGCAGCTCTCTGGGCGGTTTACAAAGATTAAAACTACAACAATATTTAACAATATATTAATCACTGCAGGTACAAGCTTACTTAATATAATACCTCCATATAAAAAATTCCTGCATGTAGAACATCAGCATGTCATGGAGAAGGGTTCTAGCCTAGCCTTTCCCTTCACATCCTAGTTTGCCATGCACGGGGAATTGGGGTGCGCATTCAACGGTTTGAGCCCCTTCTTGAAATCTGAGGTTGTGCAGGGCACCTCAGCTGCTGTTCTGTTAGGCCCTCTGAAGAGTTGTTGGGGATGGACTCAGAGGAGGAAACAGAACCTTTACAGGCAGAGTCTAGTGTCACGGCTGCTGAACTGGTGCCAGCTGGGAGTGGGGCCAACTCAGAGAATGAAGTGGAAGCAGAGCCAAGTACCAGCGTGCCGGTGATTAAACCAGCAGGGAGCTTGGCCAATTCAGAAGACACAGAGACAGACGCAACAAACTTACCTACACAGTTGTTTAGACAGCATAGGGCAGAAAAGGAGGCCCGGCGCAGGTCTCTGCGTATTTATACTAGACGCCAACTCAATAGGGAACACCTGTAGCTGCCAGGGAGGGGTATTTAGAGAGCTGGGAAGCAACAGGAACTTGCCAGAGATTAACTGAGCATCCTGGTGAAAGCTCTTGATTCCTGCTTCGGATCGTGGTGACCTTGTATCCTGATTGAACTTTGGAATTCGTGACCTGCTCCTATCCCTGGACCTCTGGACTGTTTCTTGGACTCTCTCTGCCTCTCGTAAGCCCTTGACTTTTGGAATGGAACTGGACTTTGCTTATGTTTAAAACGTCTTGTACTCTGACATTAAAGAGTTAACTGTGTTATTTCCTAGCACAGATAAAGACAAACTCCACCGTTTGTTCGCTAAAGTTTGTGGCCGAATTCTTGGAGTTTGTCTGGGCACGCTGCCCACGTTTGGATATCTCTCTAATTAGCTGGTCTATCGGCAGCTTTCCCGGACATGTTCGTGAGAACTGGGGTCACGGGGTTTTATTTACAACAGGAAGGCGGGGGCCTTTCTTCTGCATTCAGAGGGAGAGGCGGGTAACAAATAAATAAATATATTATTACCCTATTTCTTCGATTCTAAGACACACTTTTCCCCCCATATAAACATCTCTAAAAATGGGGTGCATCTTAGAATGCTCTCTCCACAGTCAGTCACCTGACATTGACCCCGCTCTCTTTTCAGGGGTAGACTGTCCATCTTTTAGTGTACCATTCCACATTTGGAGATGTATATGTTTTTAACTGATTGTGCTGCTGGTTTTAAATACGTATTGTGCTTTAATTTTTTATATTTTATTTTTAAAACTATTTTAGAAATGTAAGCTGCTTTACAGTTGTAAGATGGAAACTCCTGGACCCATAGGATATACATCATTTTAATAAATAAGTAAACAAACAGGTAAAGTCACTACCAGGATGTAAACGTAGCACTAAAGTTCCTGTAGTTAAATTGCAAGATCATTGCGCTGGTGACATGAGGGATGTTTTAGGGTGACCATATTTTGGAAACCAAAAAGGAGGACAACATGGTCGCCTCCCAAGGGGGCGTGTCCAGCACCAAGGGGGCATGCCCACCTGAACATAGCCTTGGTCACATGTCTGATTTTACAGCACACATTTAAGACAAATCTGTTCTACATAACATCTTAATGTTAAAATCACTGAAATAAAGAACAAGTGAGAGATTCAATGTATCTGAAATTAACTTCACTCACTCCTACTTTTGTAGGTTTTGCTGTACTTGGAAGCTTTTGCTATACTCTGTGTGATACAGTCTCCCCTTCCCTCAAATATCTTTTCTGACTGTATCTTCACTCATTGCAAGCTGCTGTTGTTGTTAACAGGGTTTGCTACTGGCCCCAGATCTGTTTCAAATTTGGTATGGCTAAAGCTCTACCTAAAAGCTACCATGGTGCCAACTTTCAGCTCTTTATCTTTAAAAATGACAGTTTAAAAAATAATAATTTTAAAACCTCATTTTTTAAAAAAATCCTAAAAAATCAATGGATGAACGGATCTGTTTCAAATTTGTTGTGGCTAAAGCGCTACCTAAATCCTATCATGGTATAAAGTTTCATCTCTTTAACTTTAAAAATGACAATTTTAAAAATAATAATTTTAAAACCTCAATTTTTAAAAAATTCCTAAAAAATCAATGGATGAACGGATCTGTTTCAAATTTGGTGTGGCTAAAGCTCTACCTAAATCCTTTCATGGTGCAAAGTTTCATCCCTTTATCTTTAAAAATAACAATTTTAAAAATAATAATGTTAAAACCTCAATTTAAAAAAAAATCCTAAAAAATCAATGGATGAACGGATCTGTTTCAAATTTGGTATGACTTAATCCCTTCCTAAGAGCTACCATTGTGCCAAGTTTCATGTCTTTATCTTAAAAAATGACGAAGTTATAAGCATTTTGTTAATTCCCATTAGAGCTGCTCTTTGGGGGGGGGAATCCGGATTTTCCCCTCCCCTCCCGGATTTGCCATCAAAACCCGGGCAAATCCAGTCATATGGTCACCCTACATGATGTTTTCAACTGTTTTGTATCTGAATTCAGTTATATCCCGCCCTGCACTGCACCCATTTTAAATAGCACTGAGTATCTGTTGAAGGAAAGAGTTAACCTTTTTGTCCTGTGCTCTTGCAAAGAACCCTTATAGCATCCAGCCAAGAATATATGGGTTACATATGAAGAGTTAAGCCTGGTCTTCCCACTGTCCAACTGAAAACCTGTCTCCCCGTTGAATTTATAGCCACTAGTTTACATCAGAAAATAAAAACACAGAGATCATACCTTTATCTTCCATGGTGTTACATTCTGGGAGACTTTCTTGTTTGTAAGGTCTTTGAAAACTCAACTCTGCATATGCTACTCCCTCTGTCATTGCTGAAGAGGAAAATTGTATCTTTTTAAAAAGAAAAATGCTGAGCAATTCTCAGCTTTAACCAGAGAGCTATGAACCATAGAACTCTCCTTGGAGAGAAGATTCCCTTTTAAATGAAATGTTGGGGCCCTGTGGCTGTACACCACTTCCTGAGCAGTTTTAAAGAACAACCTAGGTAACATCCTCTTTGAAAGGGAACATTCTGCTGTGGTTGATGACATCCATGCTCCTTCTGCAAGCTCTAAATATATGTTTTTTATGATTTGAAAAGCATTTGCGAGGGCTGGGGAGATCTCCCATGTGTGACTATAAATTGTGAGCATATGGAGAGTCTCAGAATTGTGAACATCGATAGAACATCATTTAAATATAATCAATTAATGGAATGCTTCCAGGGGAGGCTTTTTTGTGCATCTGCCTTATTTTAGGGAGGGGGGAATCCTAGTGACATCATCTTCAATTTGTAGTCCTCCCATGTTTGTCCACCGCTTTGTCTATCCTTTTTTCTTACCAACTACACAATGCCTATTAATTTCTCACACTAAGTGCCCCCCCTCCGGGGTCTTGCATCCTTACCAAGGGCGTCTCTACACCAGGGTTTTATTCCACATCTTTACTGGGGCATCTGCTTCCATATCGTTTGTGAGATTAAGATTGGCTCCTTTATACGTGCTTTCCCCCCCCCAGCGATTTCCTTTCTCTGTAAATTATATATGTTTCATTATTCTGCCACGAGATGGCGCTGTTGTATAGCACAATTGTGCAATTACATGCAGATGTTGGGCTAAATAGTGCCAGACTTTTCCTGATATTAAAAAAAAGGATAAAGGTTAGAAAACACAGGGGAGGTCCTGGAGGTTGATGACATCATTGTAAAGGAACCACAAACTTCCATGAATGATCAATCACAAGCACGCCATGAAAGCCTTGTGTAGAGATGCCCTTAGACTATTTTCACACAAGATGGGAGGGGGGAGCTCCTCATTTCTATGTCACCGTTTGCTTCTAGCACCAATATAAAAACAATATATATTCTGATTCCATGCTGAATAAAGCTTGATAGCATCTAACTCTCTCTTGTCCTATTCAGACATTCAAAAAGTGGGATACAATCAGCATCAGAGGGGAGGGAACCCTCCAACCCCACCCCTCTCCTCATTGCCATCTTCATGGCTTTCTACCCATGGGCGACTGTCTGGAAAGCAGAGCATCCTCTATCCACCCCCTCGCAAATGCTTTTCAAGTCTTAAAATACAGGCAGAGGATACTTGGTGTGAGCAATCAAAAGTTGTCATGTAGTTGATAAGAAAAAAGATAGACAAAGTGGTGGACGAACATGGAAGGACGACAGATTGAAGATGATGTCATTGGGATTCTACTGCCGCCACCACTGAGCAACTGTGTGGTTGCTCACTGGTAGTAGTCACTCTTCGTGCTCTCATGCCTGGGATAGGCTCGTAGGAAGAAGAGGTGCTGCGAGCTCTTGCCAGGCATCCATGGGCCATTGTGCAGTGCACCTTGCGCACCAAAAAGCATCAGGTGGCCAGCTGGAGTTTGATGAATGGTGCGCGGGGTGGGCATGAATGAGTTTGCCAATCTCTACATGATGTCCCATCTCCCAGACAGAGGAAGCTGGTGGAGATTTAAAATAGGGCATTTTGTGTAGCTGTACCCTGGTTATGGAATTCCCTCCTCAGGAAGGTTAGGTTGGCTCCCTTATTATTTGCCTTCAGTAAAACCTATACTGTTTCACCAAGGACTAAATGATCATGCAGAACAATTTTCTTCGAAAACTCTATACTCCCTCCCATCCGGAACCCCTGCAGCTTTTTTGCATACAGAATCTGGATGGCCATCAATTAGGACAAGAATAGAGAGTGCTCAGTTAAAATGTTTTAAACGAATTGCCACCTTGCCAAATGAACGTCTTCCAGCTATGTGCTACCAGGAAACGAACAATTGTTATTGGATGGCAATACTCCAAAAGCTCCTGTATAGCAACTACTTTCCTGAGCTGAAGCCCATCCTTGATAAGGATAAGAAGCAACTAAGGGATCGGCTATTTTGGATAGATTCTAGCAGGGATCTGCAACTAATTAAAAGCTCTAAATTCTCCCGGTGGTTCCCCCTTTTGAAAATGGAACACTTCAGAACCAGCTATTTGTCCAAACTGAGGACTCTTTCCCTAAGAAATGCTTTTATTGAACTGAGATTCCAAGTGATGCCAACTGCAGTTCTGGATGGACACTATCACAAGGTGCAATTTGAATGCAGACTCTGCATCTGTGGCCAACATCAAGTGGAAGACATTGTTCACTACATGTTAATTTGCCCTCTGTATGGGGACCCAAGAGGGATTCCTGAAACCCTTGTTAGCACACGGATATAGGAATGCCTGTGCAGAAACAAGGCCTCCTTGATGAGGCTCACCTGGTGCCAACGCTGCTATCTTTCCGGCGCCAGGTTAAGACTTTCCTCTTTGCCCAGGCATATGGCGGCACATCTTAATCACCCACATGTTTAGTTTTTTAACGGTTTTTAAATGCTTTATGTGCGTATGTTCTGTGTTTTAGAATTTTAAATTTTGTATACTCGTTTTAATCTTAATTTTAGAATTTCTGTAAACCGCCCAGAGAGTCCTGGCTATGGGGGCGGTATAGAAGTGTAATAAATAAATAAATAAATAAATATCTGAGTGATTGTTGTTGTTGTTTATTCGTTCAGTCGCTTCCGACTCTTCGTGACTTCATGGACCAGCCCACGCCAGAGCTTTCTGTCGGCTGTCGCCACCCGCAACAGTTATGTGACACATAAAGTGGCTCTGTTTGCACTGGCAGCAAAAAGGATAAGGAAGAGAGAACTGGACAACATAAACTGCCATTGAGATTTTGCTGAGTGAAAGCTGAGTTTTAGTTAGGGTAAATTTCAAGTTATCTGTGTATTTTTGAGGTATTTGTATTACTGTATATATGGATGAATGCTTTCTTTTGATGTATTTGTCATGGCCTTTGGCTAGTACAATAAACTTTGGATTGATTGATTAATATTGTTCCCTATCTCTAGAGTTGTTCCCCAGTTTTATTGTAAGGTATGCATTTTATCTGCCTTTTTTTAGGTTTTTCAATTGTTACATTTTATTTTTCTTTTCTTTTCTTTCTTTCTTTTTTGGTTTTATTGCAAATCACTTCAAGCACTCATTGACTAGAGAAGTGATTCAAAAATATATAAAATGCAATAAAATCAATCAATTAATAATAAAGGTCACCACAATGATTGCCTCCGTTACTTGTTTAACGGGGTCATGTGCCCTCATGACAGCATTTCTAATATTTCCTTTTGTAGGTATCCTCCTTAGTTCTTCTTAATCTCATTTGGTTACAAGTTCTCCAGGGCAAAAAAAAAGTCTCTCTAGAGTGGCCACCAACACCAACTCTCACTACATAGGAGGGGAGCATCAGAGTGCTCATTTGGCTGCTGTCTGCTTCTTCAGAGAGCTTCTTCTTGACATCTGAACCTTTTTAGTTTCGGTGGCTTAGTGATTACTAGAGAAGGGGATGGACCAGGATGCCCTCCCACAAGAGATATGCCCGGGTCCCTCCCTTGCTCTCTTTGTGCTGATTCTGCTGTTTGGGAATTATCCTTGGGGCAGGTATGGGGGGGACTCTAATTTTTAAAACTGATTGTATTGTTTTTATGCATTTCAAATTAGTTACATTTTGCTTTGATTTTTTTTTTTTAAAAAAAAGCAATGCAATGCTTCTAATAAGCAAATAAACCAACAAATATAGGTGTTGACATACCTGTGACTAGGCTTTGCCACTTCATACTGCAGGTTTCCCTCGAATTATCCCCTACAGCACTAAACTGTTGCCATTGTTGTTTTTGTTATTGCTAGCTAAATCACACCATGGGCAGCAATGCTCCTAAGATCCTTTGCATACCAGGAAATGGGTTTAAGGGGGGAAATGTAAAAAAATCATTAAAAATCCATGGATGACCCAACCCAATTCAAATTTGGTATGCTTGAAGCTCTCCTTAATATCTATTACTGTGCCATTTTTGATGTTTCGATCTTTAAAACCTACACAGATGTAAGCTTTTGTTTAATTTTCCTTTAAACATATCAAATCCTGCTCCTGCGCCCCCAGTGGCTGCTAGGAAAACAACAAATGATTCACTCCAAAAGTAGTAGCAAAATAGGTCGGTTCTTTTGCCTTTGAAGCACAATTAAAGCAGGATGCATGGGAGTACTTCACAATAAAAGCAGATTATAAGCTGGAAAAC
This sequence comes from Elgaria multicarinata webbii, assembly GCF_023053635.1. Taxonomy (NCBI): domain Eukaryota; kingdom Metazoa; phylum Chordata; class Lepidosauria; order Squamata; family Anguidae; genus Elgaria; species Elgaria multicarinata. The sequence goes on from NC_086173.1 coordinate 1,143,210, forward strand.
GTCGGAGTCCTTTGCACGCAATTCGCAGTGATTGCACAGTATAACACTGGTGTGATAAAGCTCTTAATATAACACCTCCATATAAAAATTCCTTGCCTGTAGAACATTAGTATGTCATGGAGAAGGGTTCTAGCCTAGCCTTTCCCCTCACATCCTAGTTTGCCATGCACGGGGAATTTGGAGGAGCAGTCAACTGTTTGAGCCCCTTCTTTAAGGTATCCAGTCACAGGTTTCCCATATCACATCAAGTTGAGCCTGGAGATATTATTTCTGCCGACATTCTTCTGTACGGAGTGCTCATAGGGTGTTCAATGTGTTCATTGCTGTCTGATGCAATTTTATGATACACACGCACATCTCTGCAGAAATGAGGAACTGTCAAGACAGTGAAATCAAACCCCACATGCTCATTGCCAGGCTTTTCAGCAGCAGTGAGTCACTGCACTGAATCATTGCTCTAAAGAGCACAAGACCGTTGCTCTCTGATAGACACATTTTCCTCTTTCCCTTTCATAAAGGGGACATGACTAGCTTAGCCCAGCCAGAACTTTGAATATTCCATTCTAGGCCCACAATCCAGCAAGTATCCTTTTCCTGGGGGATCCTGGAACTGCTTCGAAGGTGTAGGTGGGGTGGGGTGAGTCAGAACCTTGCCTACTTTTCAGGTGCTTTTTATAATCTAATGAGAAAGTACAAAAGTTATAAGATCTTTTTGACCTAGTCCTGAAATACAAGCAATCTATTATTTCCTTACAAAGATATGAATGCTAAAAAAGGGGTGCAATTTTCTGTTTTCCATATAATGTATTTTCATGTGCTTCCTTTTTTCCTGACAATCTGAAGAAAGAACAGTGAGAAAAGCACAGGCATTTACTTAATTAGCTAACTGTATCTGCACACTTCCCTGGGAACAATCCTGCTGAAGTGGGTTTTACTACTGAGTAAATGTACACAGAATTTTGCAGTTAGATTATGGGCCTACTCTGTTTTGAAAGGTGATCGCTGGTTTTAAATGTATCCAAAGCTAAAGATAAATTCAAAAGGAATGCCAAATGTACAAAAAAGATTAAGTTCATGAAAATGATAGAATGATAGAACTAGAAACTCACTGTTCAGATTAAGACACAATCTGGGGACCATGGGACTTGTAGTCCAACACATCAGGAGTGCACCAGGTTGGGGAAAGCTGATCTAGGATTTATTTCCTCACACACTGTGCTACAAAAATACAATACAACCTTTTGGGTCACATTTTTCCCCAAATGATTATCTTAATATCTAGACAGAATCATAGAATAGCAGAGTTGGAAGGGCCTACAAGACTAGGGTGACCAACTGTCAGGATTTCCCCGGATTTGTCCTGGTTTTTGTTCTTTCCATGGTGTCAGGGGGGATTTTCTATAATTTTCAATAATGTCCTGGAATGACACACCTTCCCCTTTAAGGCTGCCATTAGCATGGCAGGAGGGAGTGACATGCTTTCTTGAGGCACATCATTCCCCCACCCTGAGCTCCAATTGAGGTCTTAAAGGGGAAAGTGGGTCATTCGTGGACATTATAGAAAAGGCCCCAATTGGAGTGGATGGTGGTGGTGCAGAATGAAAACTTTTCCCCTCCTCCACTCCAATCGGGTTCTTTAAGGTGGCGGGGGAATAACGTACTTTCTGCAGGACTCAGAAAGCTGCTTCACCACACACACACTAGGTGTCCTCTTTTTTGGTTTCCCAAATATGGTCACCCTATACAAGACCATTGAGTCCAACCCCCTGCTCAATGCTAAACCCTGCTAAAGCATCCCTGACAGTTGGTTGTCCAGCTGCCTCTTGAAGGCCTCTAGTGTGGGAGAGCCCACAACCTCCCTAGGAAACTGATTCCATTGTCGTACTGCTCTAACAGTCAGGAAGTTTTTCCTGACGTCCAGCCGGAATCTGGCTTCCTGTAACTTGAGCCTGTTATTCCGTGTCCTGCACTCTGGGAGGATCGAGAAGAGATCCTGGCCTTCCTCTGTGTGACAGCCTTTTAAGTATTTGAAGAGTGCTATCATTTCTCCCCTCAATCTTCTCTTCTCCAGGCTAAACATGCCCAGTTCTTTCAGTCTCTCGTCATAGGGCTTTGTTTCCAGACCCCTGATCATCCTGGTTGGAAATACTACATTACTATTAGATGTATTCTTGGTCCAGATAGCTAGAAATATGAGCTGAGTTCCATGATTTCTCTTTAAGATGATTATTTATTTATTTATTTATAATATTTATACACCGCTCCGCATTGAAAAATTTCGGAGTGGTGTACAAGATAAAATGAAAATAAAAACAGAATAAAACAGTTAAAACAAAATTTAAAAGAAGCAAAAACAGAGATTTAAGGCTGCATATTAAGGAAAGGTTTCTTGGAATAAAGATGTTTTCAGGAGGCGTCGAAAGGAGTACACGGTTGGCTGATCATGATTACTTCCCCATCCGCCCCCATGAAGTCCCTTCATTCTCAGATTCCTTGGGTGCAGGCGCTTTTGCCAAGGGCTTTCTTGAGTGCTATTTGGACATCTTTGTTTCTCAGGCTGTAAACCAGGGGGTTCAACAAGGGCGTCACCATTGTGTAAGAGACAGAAATCAAAGTGTCTTCATCCAAAGTGTATCTGGATTTGGGCCTTAGGTAGATAATGGAAGCACATCCAAAGTGCACAATGACCACAATAAGGTGAGAGGCACAAGTAGAAAAGGCCTTGTGCTTCCCAGCTGCAGTGGGGATTTTCAAGATAGCATTTAGGATTAAAATATATGAGAGAAGTATGAACAGGAAGGAGCAAAACACCACCAAAAAACAAATAATAAAAATGACAATCTCTCCTATATAGTTTCTGTCACAGGCTAGTGCAAGCAAAGGTGCTAAATCACAAAAGAAGTGGTTGATTTTATTTGGTCCACAGAAAGGCAAAGTAAATATGATTATTGACTCTGATATGGAAAAAAGAAATCCAGTTGTTGCTGAAAAAGCAACTAGTTTGGTACAGAATCTTTGATTCATGAGAACCTGATAATGTAAAGGCTTGCATACGGACACATATCTATCGTACCCCATCACTGCCAGAAGCATACAATTTGCACAGCCAAAGCCCAGGAAAATGCACATCTGAGTGGCACAGCCCACAAATGAAATAGTCTTCCTTTCTCTTAGAAGGTTTGCAAGCATGTTAGGGATAATGATGAGCGTGTAGCAGATTTCTGAAAAGGAGAGGATGGAGAGGAAGAAATACATGGGGGTGTGAAGACTGTGGTCAAGCCTTATTGTAGTGATGATGACGATATTTCCAGCTAAAGTTACCACGTACATGAGGGAGAACAATACAAACAACATAATCTGTAGCTTTGGGAAACTGGAAAAGCCAGCTAGGATGAATTCTGTCATCACCACTGTTTGGTTTTCTCTTCCCATTGATGTAGAATCTGAAAAGAAACAAATCGCAACACTGACAATTGACGAATATTTTTTTGGGGGGAGGAAACTATTTGGGATATGGCTGCTGGTCAGTGAGGCATAAGACCTGGGCAGGATCTACACTACTGCTTATAACGGTTTATAATGGTTTTGACAACTGTTCAGACCCAGGACACGTTACCTATGCCGTTTTCAAACCATTTTAAAATGTTGAATTCTGCTTGGTGTAGATCTGGCCCAGGTTTAAAAATGACAATTTCTATAGAAATAAAATGCCAGCTATCAGAAAACAACTTGGCACAGTTAATTACCTCCAGTGGAAGTTCTCCATACTTAATTTATTAATTAAGAAGTTCGTGAAGCTAATGGATGCCTGGCTACAAGTCACCAGTTGCCAAGCATGTGCAGAAAGTTAGTCTTACCAGGTGACATGGGGGGGGGGCTGTGTAGTGAGATGAAAAGGTTGTGAGGACTTCCCAGTATTCACATCATTTCAGCATTAACACCACCACAAAGTATTATAATTTTTAAGTTCAAGTTCTACCAGTACATTTTTGTATTGACCTAATTAGAGAAAAATTGACCATTGAGAACACCATGGAGAAAGTTTTCTTGAGTTTTCCTATATTCAAAATACTTATTCCATATTTAACATTCCTTCCTTGTATAGCAATTCAGTATTGGCTCCGCAATAATGAACGCATAAAACTGCTTTAAAAAAATAATAATTATCAAGTTCAGCAATGGCTGTTCAAGCTTGAAGTAACTTCTAAGAGTCTCAGACAGTGTTTTCCTCCAGTCCTGCTACCTTAGAACTTTTAATACAAGGGTAGCCTTCCAGATATTGTTGGACTACAACTCCCATCATACCTGACCATTGGTTGGATTGATGGGAGTTAGAGTCCAACAAATGAACTGTGTAGTGATTCAAGAGTGCTTTAATCACTACACAGTGATTTACACAGTGCTTTAAAAATCACTACACAGTACTTTAAAAATGTTGAAGAGCCCAGTGCTCTTCAACATTTTTATTAATGATTTGGATGAGGAGGTGCAGGGAATGCTTATCAAATTTGCAGATGACACCAAATTGGGTGGGATAGCTAATACCCTGGAGGACAGAAACAAACTTCAAAGTGATCTTGATAGGCTGGGCTGAAAACAACAGAATGAAATCGAATAAGGATAAATGCCAAGTTCTACATTTAGGAAATAGAAACCAAATGCACAGTTAAAAGATGGGGGATACTTGGCTCAGCAATACTACAAATGAGAAGGATCTTGGAATTGTTGTAGATTGCAAGCTGAATATGAGCCAACAGTCCGATATGGCTGCAAGAAAGGCAAATGCTATTTTGGGATGCATTAATAGAAGTATAGCTTCCAAATCACGTGAGGTACTAGTTCCTCTCTTTTCGGCCCTGGTTAGGCCTCATCTAGCGTATTGCGTCCAGTTCTGGGCTCCACAATTCAAGAAGGACGCAGACAAGCTGGAGCGTGTTCAGAGGAGGGCAACCAGGATGATCAGGGGTCTGGAAACAAAGCCCTATGAAGAGAGACTGAAAGAACTGGGCATGTTTAGCCTGGAGAAGAGAAGATTGAGGGAAGACATGATAGCAGTCTTCAAATACTTAAAAGGTTGTCACACAGAGGAGGGCCAGGATCTCTTCTCGATTCTCCCAGAGTGCAGGACACGGAATAATGGGCTCAAGTTAAAGGAAGCCAGATTCCAGCTGGACATCAGGAAAAACTTCCTGACTGTTAGAGCAGTATGACAATGGAGTCAGTTACCTAGGGAGGTTGTGGGTTCTCCCACACTAGAGGCCTTCAAGAGGCAACTGGGCAACCATCTGTCAGGGATGCTTTAGGGTGGATTCCTGCATTGAGCAGGGGGTTGGACTCAATGGCTTTGTAGGCTCCTTCCAACTCTGCTATTCTATGATTCTATGAAAGTATTGGATTGGGACTTGGGAGACCTGGGTTCTGGTCCCCACTCGGCCATGGAAGCTCACTAGGTGACTTTGAGCAAGTCACAGACTCTCAGCCTAATCTACCTCACAGGATTGTTGTGAGGATAAAATGGAGGTGGAAGGGGACAAACATGACACCTTGGGCTCCTTGGAGGAAAAGGCAGGATATAAATGTAGTAATAATAATAATAATAACAACAACAACAACAACAACAACAACTTATTACTGCTTCTCCCTCTGGATTGAGGTGGAGAACAACGTTAAATAATTAAATAATAAACTAACAAACGAACACCTGGTGGGTGACAGATCCCCCACCCCTGTTTTAAGGGAGATGCTTCTCATGAGGACCTTCTTCATGAGCAGAGCAGGTCCTCTAACATTGAGGCAGTGGGGCCTTCAGAATATAAAATACATGCCCATAATCAGTGAAATCAGGGAAGAATGTGGCTGACTATGGTTGCTTCCAGAAGAGGCATTTATTGTTCAAAGGCTCATTTATGACATTTCACACAGGTTCCAGGCGTCATTGTTTGCCACTTGTAACCCTCTAATGTTTCCCCACTGCTTCTTTTATCTTTTTTCCTTACCAGAAAAGATCTGTAGAGGAGGAAAAGATGGAATAGCTGCATAGTGCCTTTTGACTGGTCGCACCAGGAGCCCTCCATCTGGAAGCACCCTATAACTACTTTGATATTACTCTCATCTTTCTTTGAACTTAAAGTACTATAGACCGGAGCATCTGAATGCAGAAGCACCTGCAGGTCGGCCAAAACCAGTTGAACCTCAAACTGCAAAAATGTTCTTCAGCTATCAATCAATAAGATTACATAAAGTACATTTCTTACATAGAAGTTGATGGGCTGTTCCAAGTAATAGCAATGTGTCACAATATCCTTCTTATAAGGTTTGTATCCAGCTTGGAGCAAAATAAATAAGTTTCTAAATCCCCCTGGATAATATCTCAATGGTGTTTCAAAGCTTAAAATATACCAACCATGATATTAGCAATGGGAGCTGTTAACATTTACAAATAATAATTAACAATACAATACAGTTCATGTAGCTCTTGGGAAAAGCTCTACCAAAGATTTTTTAAAAAGGAGGAACAACCCTATGCTGGCTTTTATGAAAATGTGGGGATGGTTCTTCTATGTCGTTATATCCATGGCGTAGGCACAAAGAACTTTAACAACAAAACTGAAATTTCACATTGCTTATGACAATTGGATTGTGGGCAGGGACTTCAATGAGGTCTTAGACCCTTTGTTGGATAGGAGTATGCCTCCCGCCAAAGCCAAACAGCTGTGAGGGACACATCCCAGGCTTACATGGTTGAATTTGGTTTGACTGATGCTTGGACCCAATCTACACTGGTGATTTAGTATGGAGGGAAAGCACATCAGGGTATTTATTTATTTATTTGCAATATTTATATACTAGGGTGATCATATGAAAAGGAGGACAGGGCTCCTGTGTCTTTAACAGTTGTATTGAAAAAGAAATGTCAGCAGGTGTCATTTGTATATATGGGGAACCTGATGAAATTTCCTCTTCATCACAACAATCAAAGCTGCAGGTGCCCTGCCCTCTTTTAAATCTGGTCACTCTAGTATAGCTCCTGCAGCTTTCACTGTTGTGATGAAGAGGGAATTTCACCAGGTTCTCCATCTATACAAATGACACCTGCTGAAATTCCCTTTTCTATGCAACTGTTAAAGATAAAGGAGCCCTGTCCTCCTTTTCATAGGGTCACCCTATTATATAGGCATGTGCTCCGCTCCGATTAGGAGCGGAGAAGCAGTAGCGGATTGGCCTGCTCCGCCTTACCCAGAGGCGGAGTAGAAGCGGACCGCGGACCCCTAGAAGCAAGGCGAAGAGAAGCGACCATTTTTCGGAGCTCCTAGTTCAGGCGGAGCGCTCCGATCGCCATCTTGAAAACATTTCACCCATAGGATTGCATTGCGGGAAATAATCGTGGATAACTGGGTTGTTTTTGAAGCTATCATTCTTGAAATTCTTGTGCTCAGAGAGTCGTGGATGGCGGTCATTTTGAGACTACTCTCACCTCTCTGTGTCATGCGGGTCGCGTGCTAGAATTTTTTACAAATCGGGTAAACAAACGGACAGCGTGGGTCAAACGGCGGTTTTCGCCCATAGGATTGCATTGAGGAAAAGAATCGGGGACAACTGGGTTGATTTTTAAGCTATCGTTCTGAAAATTCTTGTGCACAGAGAGTCATGGATGGGGGTCATTTTGAGACTACTCTCACCTCTCTGCGTGGTGCGGGTCGAGCGCTAGAATTTTTTAAAAAATCAGCGGGAAAAATACCTTTTTCAAAGGGCTGAGGGGCTGAGTCAGCTCCCGGTCATGATCACATGATCCCAAAGTTGGAGGAGGGCATAGGCAAAATGGGTAACTTGGGATTCTGGGAAACTTCTCTTTCTTCATCTGAACGGACTTTTCCCAGGGTTTTTTAACACAGTAGCCCCACCAAATGCACAAACACAACCTGAATTCATATACTAAGCCAATAATAAGAGATAGAAACACAGCACTGCTACCCACCCTAACTTTGGGGAACAACTGAAAAGATGTGGTGCAAGGGGATGAGCTCCCCTAGGGCATCTCATCGTGGACGTGCCCCCACTCTCTCCTGCACTGGAAGGCCATTAGAGCCTTCCAAAGAGAGTAACCCGGTGGAGCATTGCCTATCATGAGTCGAAGTGAGCGTTCTACTTCTCTCTTAGTGGTGGAGCGATGCCTATTATGAGTTGAAGTGAGTGTTTACTTCTTAGAGCTGTTGGTGAAGCAATGGCTTTCTTGAGCTGAACTGGCAGCTGCTTCCCTCTCCCCCGGGCACGTCCCCCTATTGCTGGTAAAAGACAGATATAGCCTTTTTAAAAAAGTTCTTCTTGCTGTTTATTCAGCAACACTGCTGCTTTTAATTCCACCCCTCCTTCGTTTATTTATTTGTTTATTTATTCCATTTTATATGCATTACTGGCTTATCCTTGGCTCACTTCCTTATGCCCCCAGAAATGCCAGCTGCATACATGCCTGCCTTCCCTCCATCCTCCCCTGCCCACCTCGCAGGGATGTTGTGTGTGTGTGGCTTTGACTAAGGGGAGAAGTCCTTCCTGCGCTCACTTGGTTTTGGAAGTTCCAAATTTTGCAGGTTTAAGCCCCGCCAAAAATGATGGGACTGCCTTGAGTCTCGGCGTGTGGCGTATATATCCCTGGATAAGCTGTCATGGTGGTGAGTTTGAGGGTTTTTTAACGTGCAAAATTGACGGAGCTATGGAAAGGGGTGTTGGATTTTCATAAATTCCCCAAAAATCAGGGGATGATGGGACTGCCTTGAGTCTTGGCGTGCGTATGTATCCCTGGATAAGCTTTCATGGTGCCGAGTTTGAGGTTTCTAACGTGCAAATTGACGGAGCTATGGAAAGGGGTGTGAATGGGGTGCCCGATTTTCATAAATTCCCCAAAAATCAGGGGATGATGGGATTGCTTTGAAACTTGGTGTGCATGTGTATACCCCCATGAGGTGTCATGGTGCCAAACGTGAGGTTTCTAACTTGAACAGAAAAAAAGTTGTATAATTTTTTAGCTTTCAATGCAAGCCTATGGGGGGGGGAAACGGAGCTCTGATCCGGATCCGGAGCTCCGAGCGGAGCGGAGCGGAAGTGGGCGGAGCGTGGGCAGGGCGAAGCGGCCCGCTGCAAAAATCGCAGATCTGTAAGTGAAGCGGAGCGGGGGGTCCGTGCACACCTGTAGTTATTAGTCATTCATTAACTTTAAAACACCTATAATTTCTTAGGCGCTGTAGATTTAAAAAACAACATTTTTTTTTTAAGGCAGACATTTTGTTAAGTGGAATTATAGAATTTCTTCTCTAATCTATTTTGTTAGGAATCTGTGATAGAGAGAAGAATTCATAACTGCATTTCTTAAAACTAAGGATATCAGATAGAACTTCAGATTTTTGTGTAGGTTCCTCATTCAAGGGTGCATCTATTTCCCTTCCCATTGTCCATATGCAAGCAATAAAATAAACTCTTGCCTTGCAATGAGGTGTGTGTGTGTGTTTAGCCTTGAAATCTCGTGTTTTTCTTTTCAGCCAAGTTTTGATACTGATGTGTACTTAACTGTGAGAAAAGTGCCAAGGTAATACAGGTGCAGTGAAATATGCTGCAGGACCCACTGCATATACAGTTTTCAAAACATTTTCAAAGTGCTTTAAATTAAAAGCAAGAGTGTAGATCCCCCACATGACTGGGGCAGCTAAGCATTTAAATACACAGACCTGCTGTCATTGCATCTGGCTTAATTTGTGGAGTCTGAGGGAGGTGTCTTGTGAAGGCTTAAATGTGAGAGTACTTAAAAATGAAGTAGCAACGAAAATAATTTTATGGTTGGGGGTCACCACAACATGAGGAACTGTATTAAGGGGTCGCAGCATTAGGAAGGTTGAGAACCACTGCCCTAGACAAAGGATGTGGGAAGGAGGGCAGCAACAGGAAAGACCATTTTCTGCTCTGAACCTGGTTCACTTTAAAAAGCAACAGATACTAATAATCTCTCCTGCTGTCCCTAAAGTATAAGGCTTTGGAAATATTTCAGAAGGAAGAATGAAAACAATTATTCCCAAAGTGCCTTGTTTACTCAAAAAAACAACGGCAGAGAACTCAGATGGGTAGATACAATTATAAGTTCAGTCTCCCTCAGAAATCATTTATTTGAAAAGTGCTGACTTCCTAACGATGCCCTGAGCGGCTTTTGTCTTCTGTGCTCGGTTGTGGAACAACTCATCTCAAGTTGGCGCTGAGATGGGAAATGATGTAACAGTCAACTTTGTTTTACTTAGGCCTTAGCTAGATGGGATGGAATCCCGGGATCATCCCTGTGTGTTCACATGATACACAGGGGATCCTGGGATCAGGGAGAGATGATCCCTCCCTTGCCCCGGGATCTCACCCTACACTTTAGGCCCATGTGGGCGGGCATCACAGGTTGTCCCGGTTCCTCGCAGTTCGGGGTTGGGGTGGAGGGAAATTAAGTTTATTTTTTTTTAAAAAAAAAGCCTGCCTTCCTGCGCATGAGCATTCCTGCGCTCTTCTTCTTTAAGAAAATATTAAAAATGGCAGCCGCGATGTCCTCGTCTTCTGATGTTGTTGCACACCACATGTAAACAGAGGGGGAGATCTCACAATAAAAATATTGCGAGATTCTTCACCCCTCTGTCCCGCTAGACCAGTAGCTCTAGCTAAGGCTCAGTCTCAAACTACTTGCAGTGCAACACAGTTGTCCCCTCCATATGCAGCTTGAACTGTGGAAATGGATTCATGTGCTCAATTCTGCCCCCAGCATTAGCCACTCTGCCTGGTCCCACCTCTAGGCATGTACACTTTTGTGTGGTCACCCAGAGGAAAGAACCCCAAGGATCAGCAGCTGCTTTTGTGTGTTATTTATTTTATTTATTTATCTGAAATTATTGAAACCACCTTTTAGGGTGGAACCCTCTGAACGCAGCAAAAAAAATGAAAGGAACAGTACAAAAATAAATAAATAAAAGCAGCAGCCTAAAAAACTACTAAGAAAAAGCCAGCGAGAAAAAGTGGCTTTTCTGAGCTTTCCTGAATGCTGGCAAAGGAATAGCCTGATGACCCCTTCCGGAAGCTCCTCCCAGTGGCCCCATTGAAAAGGCTCCCTCCCTTTTACTCATTAACGTGGCAGTGGGGAAACGGGAAGGGCTTCTGCTGATGACCTCAGTGCAGAAAGGCTGGTACAGAGGCAGATGTTCTTTCAAGTAACCTGGGTCCAAACCACTGTTAAAGCAAGGGTGGGCAACATGCAGCCACGCAGACCACGTGTGTCCCTAGCAGTCCAGAGAAAATGGGTTTTTAATTGTTTACAAAAGGGGGGCAGCTACAGCACTACAAAGCAACAAAAAGGTCAAATTTAGCCCATTTACGTGCTAAATCTAATACATTTGGTGCTCTGTAGCAGCAATGGACATCATTTTATTTCTTTTAAAATTGATTTAAACTTCTTCTTTTATTTATCTATTTATTTAAAACATTTATATCCCGCCCTATATCATTAAGATCTCAGAGCAGCATACAGATAAAAGCATACAGTATAAAACAATAAATATGCACAGTCAAAAACAAATTAAACCATGAACCAAGTTAAAACAATATATAATTTTAAACCAGTTAAAACAGTTAAAACAATGTGCCATCTTAGTGGATTTAACCATCAAAGGCTTTGTTAAAAAGCCATGTTTTTTCTTGGAGTCAAAATAAAATCAGTGTTGGCAACAGTCGGGCCTCCAAGGGGAGGGCATTCCAGAGTCTGGGTGCCACAACAGAGAAACCCCTCTCCCTTGTTCCATCATAGCATGTATGTTACAGATCACAAGTCTCGGGCAGGCATATATAAGGAGAGGTGCTCCCTCTCGTATCAAGGTCCCAAGCCATTTAGGGCTTTAAACGTCATTACCAACACCTTGAATTCCGACCAGAAGCGTATAGGCAGCCAGTGCAGTTCCTTTAAGACCAGTGTTATGTGGTCTCCGTAAGATGTACCCGCCAGCAGTCTAGCTGCTGCATTTTGCACTGGTTGACTGCAGCCTGCAGGGGGTTCGGGGGGGGGCAATGTCCCCCAGACCTCCCAGAGTTGCCCAACCCTGCTTTAAAGATTAAAACCATCACTTTAAATGGAGCTTGGAAGTGCACTGGTGTTGCTTTGATGTCACATGAGCCAACTCAACTGCCCAGCCCCACGTACTAATTGCTTGGAGCATGTTCAGAGGAGGGCAACCAGGATGATCAGGGGTCTCGAAACAAAGCCCTATGAAGAGAGACTGAAAGGACTGGGCATGTTTAGCCTGGAGAAGAGAAGATTGAGGGGAGACATGAGAGCACTCTTCAAATACTTAAAAGGTTGTCACACAGAGGAGGGCCAGGATCTCTTCTCGATCCTCCCAGAGTGCAGGACACGGAATAACGGGCTCAAGTGAAAGGAAGCCAGATTCCAGCTGGACATCAGGAAAAACTTCCTGACTGTTAGAGCGGTACGACAATGCAATCAGTTGCCTGGTGAGGTTGTGGGCTCTCCCACACTAGAGGCCTTCAAGAGGCAGCTGGACAACCATCTGTGAGGGATGCTTTAGGGTAGATTCCTGCATTGAGCAGGGGGTTGGACTACATGGCCTTGTAGGCACCTTCCAACTCTGCTATTCTATGATTCTATGATTCTATGACCCTCACCACTTACCAAACTCTGGCATGCATGTGCAGTAAGCTACCAGACTGTCCACTGGTGCCCGGCACCATGAGCTGCCATTTTCCCTCCTCCTATGAGCCGCCATTTTGCAGAAAAACATAGGAATGCTATTTACGGCCACCATTTTACACAAAATTGTGATTTCTGTAAATAGCTTCCACAAAATGGTGCTCACCGGTAAGCAGAGATCCCTGGGCTTGCTTGAGTCAGGCAAGCCTAGGGATCCACAAGTTGGCATCCAGAGGAACGATGTATCAAGAGCAAAGAAAGGTGAAGTCCTTAACAAACAACCATGTAATACTCAACAAAAAGTTAAGGATATATATACAGTAGACCAATAGTATTTAATGTACAAGACTAGAATTAAAATTAACAATAATATTTCATTAAAAGTGCAATAGCATATTGCACAGAAACAAATGTCTAGCAGAGACAATGTGAAATAAAAAGGCTAAACACGTTTCAACATGAAGTCTTCGTCAGTGGCCAATGCGGGCTGCTATATACTCCCTGGAGACTTAATTGGGCTGACTTTTTATGGCATATTTATCTAAAGACCACGATCTAGGCGGTTTGAAAAGGCTGAGGCCCTGCATTATTTTCATAACTGTGAGAACTATAAAGTCAGCCCAATTAAGGGCCTTGCTAGACCTTCCTTTGAATCCAGTTGGGAGGAGGGGCCAGCCTGAGCTAAAAGTAGCACGGACCATTGCCCCTTTCTACACATGAGACATGACAGGCTTCAGGAAGGACCCGTCGCGTCCGCCAATTTTTTTTTTTAGTTTAAAAGGGCCATGTGTGCAGGAGCGCACCAACGATAAAGGTAGCCTTTTTTAAAAAAAGGGTTCCCCGCTCCCCCCCTGCCCCTTATTTCCCCACCCTGGCCACAATCTACCCCGCTCGTGATCTCCGATCCCCCCCGAAAAAACGGCTGCAGGAAAGTAAGGGTGGCTGCGCAGGACCGTGATTTTCCCGGGCATTTGGGGGGATTTTGAAATCTCCCCCCAGATCCCGCTTGGGGGCGGGATTTCCGGCCATGTCCGGGCAAATCCGGGCATTTGGTCACCCTATTCTCTCTTTTTTAAAAAAAAATTTTTTCCAATACTTAAACATACATCAGTACAATTAAAAGAAAAACAACATAGTACATCATAAATGCTAAGTAACATTAATATCATATATTCTCGCTTAATCTATTTAACATAATCATACTTAACATAAAAGTGCATCCCCCACCTCGGGATCTCATTCCTGTTTCCAAAATCTCATAGTTTCTTCTGCTGGTGGTTTCCCACGTCCCTTAGAAAATACAAATATTAGGAACTGTTTCCAAATTCCTTCAAAATCATTCGTTTTTGCTATACCTCTTCTCACATTAATATTACATGTCAATTTATCATTAATAGCAATCTCCCATACTTCTTTATACCACTCTCCAATACAATAATCAACTTGAATCTTCCAGTTCCTAGCTACAATCAACCTTGCTGCAGTCAGCAAATTCGTTATCAATTCCTTAATTTCTTTACTACATTTAAAATCTTCTTGTAGTGAGAGTATTGCAACTTTTGGTGTTTCTTCTATTTTCATTCCAACAATTTCTTCAATCTCAGAAAACACCATCTTCCACAACTTTTGCACATATTTATATTCCCATATGTAAATATGTTCCTTTTTCACCACAACCTCTCCAACAATTTGCTGAATGCTGATTATTTATCTTATTTAATCTAACCGGGGTTAGGTACCACCTCCAAATAATTTTGTAATAATTCTCCTTTATTCTAACTGACATATTTCTCAACACTCTTTGTCTCCAAAGTCCTTCCCAACTCTGTTGTCCTATCTGTATCTTCAGATCTGTCTCCCAAACTGATTTTCCCACACTATCCATCGACCCTTTCTCAAGTAATATACTATATATTTAACTCATTAAACCTTTTGTTATTGTAATTTCTCCCTTATCAATTTCTTTTTTATCAATTAATTTCTCAAACCTCGACATCTCTCTACACTCTCCATTTTCTCTTACCCAATTTTTAGTCCATTGTTCCAATTGCCAATAATTTAACCAAGTTAATTTTTTATCTTTTAAAACCTCTTCCATCTTTTCTCTTGTATTCATCCCTCTTAACCATTCTCTTCATTTCATTTTATTTTTCTCTATTAAAACTTTACTTAATCTACTTTTTAAGTCTTCAGGGAAATTCTTTAACATTATTACCGGTGTTAAACGGGAGCTGCTCGGAAGCAACTCCTTTTTATATTTGCTCCAAAGTTCCCAATGGAACTTCAAGAGCGGATTACCTATATTTTCAGCCCATTTTTTACCTCCTTCCTTAAAAAATACATTATCCAAATTTAATTCTATATTACTTATAGTTTTATCCTCCATCCAATCTAAATCTCCTACTCCTAAAATTGCTTCTACAATATGTCTTAACCTATTTGCTGCATAGTATAAGTTAATGTCTGGGAGTCCCAATCCTCCCTTTTTTTGGCTTAAATACCATTTACTCTTGTTTATTCTGGCTTTCTTTTCCGCATTACAATAATTATTTATAATGTTCTGCCAACTTTTTAACTCTATATCTGAGATTTTTATTGGTAGCATCCTAAAAACAAAATTAATCTTTGGTAAAATCTTCATCTTTATTAATGCTATTCTTCCAAACCATGATAGGTTCAATCTTTTATATTTTTTCAATTTTACTAATATCTCTTTTTTCAGACCACTTAAGTTCTCTTTTTCTAAATTTTCTAAATTTTTAGTAATCCTAATTCCCAAATATCTAATCTGTTCTTTAATTCTCATTTCTGTTTCTTTTCCTTCCCATTCCTTTTCCTCCTTTTTAGTATAATTAAATAACATCAACTCCGATTTTGCCCAATTTAGTCTTAACCCAGTAATTTCTTCAAATTCTTTCAACTGCTGTTTAATTCTTTCCATCTTTCCTACTGGATTTTTGATAGTTAACAATGTATCGTCCGCAAACATATTCAGTTTTTTTTTTATTATTACTACCTATCCCTTCTATCTAGGGGTGTGCACGGACCCCCCGCTCTGCTTCTCTTCCAGATCCGCGATTTGCGGATCGGGTCACTTCGCTCTGCCCCCGCTCCACCCATGTACACTCCGCTCCGCTGCGGAGCTCCGGATCCGGATCGGAGCTCCGTTTCCCCCCCCCATAGGCTTGCATTAAGTTAAAAAAGTATACAACTTTTTTTTCTGTGAAAGTTAGAAACCTCAAGTTTGGCACCATGACACCTCATGGAGGTATACACATGCACGCCAAGACTCAAGGCAATCCCATCATCCCCTGATTTGGGGGGAATTTATGAAAACCCAACACCCCATTCACACCCTTTTCAATAGCTCCGTCAATGTGCACGTTAGAAACCTCAAACTCGCCACCATGACAGCTTATCCAGGGATACACACGCACGCCAAGACTCAAGGCAGTCCCATCATCCCCTGATTTTGGGGGAATTTATGAAAATCCAACACCCCATTCACACCCCTTTCGATAGCTCCGTCAATGGGCACATTAGAAACTTCAAACTCGCCACCATGACAGCTTATCCAGGGATACACACGCACGCCCAGACTCAAGGCAGTCCCATCATCCCCTGATTTTTGTGGAATTTATGAAAATCGGGCACCCCATTTGCAGACGTGGACTGTTCTCTGACATTTGGACAGATAAAAAAAAGGGAAGTGAGCACACTCACAGATGCCATCTAGACCCACAATCATGCCAAGGTATAAGGCAATCCCATCATCCCCTGTTTTTTGGCGGGGCTTAAAGCTGCAGACAGCTCAATGGGGCCATTTCAAAGGAAATCCCAACATGCCATGAATTGGGGAGTAGAGATAAACCTATGAATCTTCTTCCACACTTGAAAAATGGATTTGGAACTTCCAAAAGTCTAATTGAGCGCAGGAAGGACTTCTCCCCTGAGTCAAAGCCAGACACACACAACATCCCTGCGAGGCGGGCAGGGGAGGAGAGAGGGAAGGCAGGCAGGCAGCAGACATTTCTGGGGGCATAAGGAAGTGAGCCAAGGATAAGCCAGTAATGCATATAAAATGGAATAAATAAATAAATAAATGAAGGAGGGGTGGAATTAAAAGCAGCAGTGTTGCTGAATAAACAACAAGAAGAACTTTTTTAAAAAGGCTATATCTGTCTTTTACCAGTAATAGGGGGACGTGCCCAGGGGAGGGGGAAGCAGCTGCCAATTTGACTGGTCCTAGTGACCAGTCTTTTAAGAAGCAATGCTGTCAGTTCAACTCATGAAAGACATTGCTCCACCACGAGAGCTCTACTAAGGAGTAAAGCTCTCACTTCAACTCATGATAGGCATTGCTTTACTCTCTTTGGAGGGCTCTGATAGCCCTCCAAGTACAGGAGAGAGTGGGGGCACGTCCACATGGCATGCCCTAGGGGAGCTCATCCCCTTGCACCACATCTTTTCAGTTGTTGCCCAAAGTTAGGGTGGGTAGCAGTGCTCTCTTATTATTGGCTTAGTATATGATTTCAGGTTGTGTTTGTGCTTTTGGTGGGGCTACTGTTTTAAAAAAAAACTGGGAAAAGTCCGTTTAGACTAAGAAAGAGAAGTTCCCAGAATCCCAAGTTACCCGTTTTGCCTATCCCCTCCTCCAACTTTGGGATCATGTGATCATGACCGGGAGTTGACCCTGCCCCTCAGCAATCGAAACAGGTAACCTTTTTCCCGCCTTTACCCTACTTTTTAAAAAATTCTAGCACGCGAACCGCACCACGCAGAGAGCTGAGAGTAGGCTCAAAATGACCCCCATCCACGATTCTCTAAGCACAAGAATTTTCAGAAAGATAGCTTCAAAAACAACACAGTTATCCCCTTTTCTTTTCCGCAATGCAATCCTATGGGTGAAATGTTTCAAAATGGCGATCGGATCGGTCCGCGAAAAGAGAAGCGCTCCGAGTATGGCCGCTTCTCTTCACCGTGCGTCTACGGGTCCCCGGTCCGCTTCTACTCCGCCTCTGGGCAAGGCGGAGCAGGCCAATTCGCTCCTGCTTCTACGCTTCTAATCGGAGCGGAGCACATGCCTAGTTTGCATCCTTCTTGAAGTGTGGTGCCCAGCATTGGACACAATACTCAAGATGAGGCTGAATAGAGAGGAACCAGTATCTTGTGCGATTTGGAAGCTATACTTCTATTAATGCAGCCCAAAATAGCATTTGCTTTTTTTGCAGCTACATCACACTGTTGGCTCATATTCAGCTTGTGATCTACAACAATTCCAAGCTTGTTCTCATTTGTAATATTGTTGAGCCAAGTATTCCTCATTTGTAACTGTGCATTTGGTTTCCTAAGTGTAGAACATGACATTTATCCCTATTAAATTTCATTCTGTTGTTTTCAGCCCAGCGCTCCAGCCTATCAAGATCACTTTGATGTTTGCTTCTGTCTATCCAACCCAATTTTGTGTCATCTGCAAATCTGATAAGCATTCCATGGTGGGGCTTTGAAATTGTATAGATAGCCTCATGTTACATGAATTGAAAACTTGTGTTGCACATTTTAGCCACTAGATGCCACCAATTCTCTGTATACAATAGAAGTAATATGAAAGTACATTAAATGGATTTTTTTTAAAAAAAATTCAGTATTGTGGCCTGAAACTCTCTTGAAGTTTGTTTGTTTGTTTGTTTACTGATGTTCACATGTGAGAGAAGAAAACTGGAATCCTGGGGCTAAGGAAATTATCCAGTTAAATGCATTGGAGCCCACTGGTTTCAACAGGAACATTAGAGACAAGTTTAATTTTCTCCCATTACCATTAGGCAGAGTGAGGCAGTTGCCTCAGGCGGCAGAAACTGGGAGACGGCTGCAAGATGCTGGAGGATAGAGCTGTGGACTCTTCAGCTAACCTGCTGCTCCCACGTGTGGTGGGGGATACTGTCCCAATTCAACTGCCAGTCCAGTCAAATTTTGTATATGGAATGGGAGGAGGTGTGATCTTGTACATCACCTCAGGCAGCAAAATATCTTAGGCTGGTCTTGCTCCCACTGAAAGTGTTAGGATTGCACCTGAGGAAGCCTCCTCAGATGAGGAGGAGGCAAACTTACAAGAGGTAGAGGGCGTTTCCTCCCCCACAGCCAGACCAGACACCGGTGCACAGTTGGAAGGGAGTCGTTCAATGGAGGAGGATGCAGGTCCCGTGGAGGAGCCACGGGCCAGTCAGTCGCTTCCTCTGCCTGTCTCTCCTGAGGCCCGCGAAAGGAGACGTAGGAAAAGGGCAGAACAAATGCAGGGGGTCAGGCGAAGTATGCGCCTGCAGAACAGGCAGGGAAAAGACGCCGAGCTGTAGTAGGGGGTTGGGTCAAAGGGTGGAGGAATGAGGCGCAGCTGGGATCTGGGTGGGGTCATGCTGGCAGGGCTTGAAAAGGGAAAATCTGACCACAGGTCCAGTGTAGCAAACACCTTTCGTTCCTCCGGTTGCTACTGTGCCCCCATGCCTTGCCCCTTGACCGTGACTTTGGATTCCTGACCTGGACCGGCTTGATTGACTCCGCTTGAACGTTTATCCCTGGGATTTTGGACGACTGACTTGGCTCTTGACATAGGACTGGACTTGACCTACGCTTGCTCTTGGCTCCTTGACACCAGCACCCTCTGTTTGGCTCTTCGACCCGGATCGGTAGGCTTGCGCTTCAGAACTTGTCTCGGGCTAGAACTATTGGACTCTATGTAAAGGACTGTGTTTCTCTTAAACAGCAGCAGTCCCCTCCTGCATTCTTGGCCAGAGATTTATGGCTGAGTAATTGGCAATAAAACCCTAAAGCAATAAAGCATTTAGCAGAACGCTTTGACTCGCGGCTGGTCACTGAAAGAAATCAATTGACCTTCATCACCATGTTTTTAGGCAGGGAAACACAAGCTCTTAGGGGCAGGGTGACCATATTTTGGAAACCAAAAAGGAGGACAACATGGCCGGCCCCCAAGGGGGCGTGCCCACCAACATGGCTGGCCCCAGGGGGCGTGTCCAGCACCAAGGGGGCGTGTCCACCTGAACATAGCCTTGGTTACATATCTGATTTTACAGCACACAATTAAGACAAACCTGTTCTACATAGCATCTTAATGTTAAAATCACTGAAATAAAGAACAAGAGAGACATCCAATGTATCTGAAATTAACTTTGCTCCAGTCGTTTGCTGCCATTTGTATGCTGCAGTAATGCATCAATTTTGGCTGTTTTATTTCCCACACACACACGCCCTGCTTTTTAGTTGGCTCTATAGCTCTTGTTTTAGCAGAACGTCTCAGTGCCCCTCCCCCAGACTCGGATTACAAATCAGCCCCATTTTAAATTTTTCCTCCAATACTTTTATTTCATCAGATGAGAATTGGGCAAGTACTTTTTAAATAAATAAATAAATGAAGAACTAAAGAAAATATTACAGTAAAATCCTTTAAGTAGCTAATTCCAGAGGGCGGGTAGGACAACAAGGAAGGTTCCAAAAGCAACCCTTTAAGGGGCTGCTAAGAGCCATGCAGAAAGGCGGCACCATTTCCCCCATGCTCACAACAGAGGGAAGCAGGTGCATATCCTCATAGGGCCTTGCTAGTTGAGGCTTTAGCCTGGTGCGAGCCATGGGCTCACCCCTGTGCATCCAGAAGGACAAAGGCAAAAGCTCTTTAGAGAAGTTGCCAAGCAGGATATGAGAAGATGTGGCAACTGGAAATGCAAGTCAAGCAATAACACATCCTTCCGCATTCTCCAGGGACAGCTCCAATCACACATTTTCCTATCTACGCCAGCCACAGAGGCGTGCGTAGCGCATTTCATTAGGGTGTGCACCCAGGGATTATTATTTTTTAATTTATTTATTTTTATTTATCACATTTCTATACCGCCCAATAGCCAAAGCTCTCTGGGCGGTTCACAAAAATTAAAACCATAGTAAGACAACCAACAGGTTAAAAGCACAAATACAAAATACAATATAAAAAGCACAACCAGAATAAAAACCATGCAGCAAAATTGATATAAAATTAAAATACAGAATTAAAACAGTAAAATTTGAATTTAAGTTAAAATTAAGTGTTAAAATACTGAGAGAATAAAAAGGTCTTCAGCTGGCGATGAAAGGAGTACAGTGTAGGTGCCAGGCAGAGCTCATTCCACAGCTGGGGTGCCACAGCGGAGAAGGCCCTCCTCCTAGTAGCCACCTGCCTCACTTCCTTTGGCAGGGGCTCACGGAGAAGGGCCCCTGTAGATGATCTTAAGGTCCGGGCAGGTATATATGGGAGGAGGCGTTCCTTCAAATAACTTGGCCCCAAACCGTTTAGGGCTTTAAATGTCAATACCAGCACTTTGAATCGGGCCCGGACCTGGACTGGCAGCCAATGAAGCTGGAAAAGGACTGGCGTAATGTGATCTCGCCGGCCAGTCCCTGTTAGTAAACGGGCTGCCCTGTTTTGTACCAGCTGAAGCTTCCGGACCATTTTCAAAGGCAGCCCCACGTATAACGCATTGCAGTAATCCAAACGAGAGGTTATCAGAGCATAGATCACTGTAGCTAGGCTATCTCTGTCCAGTTAAGGGCGTAGTTGGTATATCAACCAAAGCTGATAAAAGGTGCTCTTTGCCACTGAGTTCATCTGTGCCTCAAGTGACAGCTCTGGATCCAAGAGCACCCCCAAACTACGGACCCGATCCTTTAGGGGGAGTGCAACCCCGTACAGGAAAGGGCAAACATCACCTCACCGGACAGATGAACCACCCGCTAACAGTACCTCCGTCTTGTCTGGATTGAGTCTCATCTAAAGCAAACATTTATGGAATACTCAGTCATAAGGGACACTATTTTTATTTATTTATTAAACACTGATGCCTGACTCTGTGTTCAGCTTGCCTGACTACAGGAAGGCCGTTGCAGGGGTGTGGGGGGGCATGAGGAGACACTCCTCAATCCGCAGCATTGCTGGGCTTTGTGGTGACGCTGGCCAGAGGAGGGGCTTACAAGGTGATATTACACTTTGGGGCCCTTCTTCCTGGCCTCTTTGAAGAGAGGCTCCCGGCAGAGCAATTCTTTTTCGCTCCTGCCGGGAGCAACGGCAGCAGGGTACGGGAGCAGCAGAGCGATTGGGGTGGGTGGGCATTCCCACCGCGTGGGTGACATTTTGGTGTGGCATGCGCCTGGTACTATTTACACATGCTTCTCTGGGTGTGAGGTGAGTTGGCACAGCCGGTCCAGTAGAGGCCTAGTGGCCAAGGGGACGCGGCTCCGAGCAAAGTGATTACTGTGTTGCTCCCGTTGCTTTCAGTGTGGCGGCGGAGCAGCCGGAGGACCATTCATTCCTACTGCGTCTGGGTCCCCCTCTGGACCCCTACTCAATGCCCCGCTCAATTCGGTGCTTATTGCTTGAGACGTTAGGGTGAGCCTGGGCACACCCGGCCTAGCCCTTGCGCACGGCTATGACCTGCAAAATGGTTGTGCGTCTATTCCACTCCTTCCCTACGTAATGGATTTTCTGCATTAATAGAAAAGATTGGGGATGCGGTGGGAAAGAATGGGAAGATTACAGGAGAATGACAACATTGTGCGAACCCCTTGTAAAATGCCATGCATGAGACAGGGGGCATGGCTAGACGAGGCGGGTGGAGGGGGATGATCTTGTGAGATGATGATCGCGAGAGCCTCCGCGCACACCATTCTTTTTTAATCAAAAAAGAGCGCGGGAGCACTCCAGTGAAAGAGTGAGGTGTTGTTGTTGATGTTTTAAAAAAAACACCTCCTGCTCACCCCATCCCACCCCTGATGAGCATGGAGCTCCGTGCCCCATGCCCAGTTACAGCTCACGAGGAGCCAGGACAAAAATGGGACGCTCGGCCTCAGGGCAAGCCCGCAGGAAAAGTCAGGATTAAATGGTAGGTCAATATCCTGGGGGAAAGGAGGGATCATCCCTCCTTGCTCCTGGGATCCCCTGTGCATCATGTGGACGCACAAGGATGATCCCGGGAAGACCCCCGGGATATTGGTTCATCTAGACATGCCCAGGGAGATTGCACCATAAAACCCTCATTTGGAAGCACCCAGTGTGTTTCAGTAACCAAAATGGGAAGTCAACTGGGCATGGATGACAAAGGCAATATCTAGCTCTCAATGGAGGGATTGCAACAGGTTGTGACTCAAGCAGCAAGTCAGGGTTCAGGACTACACCCAAGTTGCCTGATCATTCAGAGTAAGTGTGACTCCATATAGAACAGGTAAACATGCCACTTCAAGATCACATTCACAGACCAGACCCTCCCACCCCAGCACTTCTTGTATTGTCTGAATTTAGCCTTGATGTATTATCCTTCAACTAGCCTATAACCAACTGTCAAGGAAGTAATTGCTGCACTTGGGTCAAAGAGCTTTATCACACCAGCATTATACTGTGCAATCACTGTGAACTGCATGCAAAGGACTCTGAAGTTTTCCAGTTTATAATCTGCTTTTATTGTGAAGTACTCCCATGCATCCTGCTTTAATTGTGCTATAAAAGCAAAAGACTCGCCGTATTTTGATACTACTTTTCGAGCGTATCATCTGAGTGGCCACTGGGGCGCAGGAACAGGATTTGAAGAAAAATTAAACAAATGCTTACACCTGTGTAAGTTTTAAAGATAAAGACATCAAAATTGTCACAGCAATAGAAATTAAGGAGAGCTTTAAGCATACCAAATTTGAATCGGATTGGGTCATCCGTTGATTTTTTATGATTTTTTTACATTTCCCCCTTAAACCCATTTCCTGGTATGCAAAGGATCTCGGTAGCAGCAACAACAACGCCGACAGCTTAGCGCTGTAGGGATAATTCGAGGGAAACAGATACGTGGGATGAAGCTCAAAGGCAGAAAAAAAATAGTGTCAGCATGTCAAGGATGGCACACTCCAAGTGGCCATGGGATCACTACCAGCCCCCGTCTTTATGGCAGTGCTTTGGCGCCACAAGGCCCTTGCACCCGCACTTGTGTTCCTTTCTGGCATCTGCACGGGAAGGATGGAAAGTGTGAACTTTCTGGCCCTGCACCTCTGGAAAAGTTAAAATAAAAACAACAGGGGGAGGAGAGGAATGGGGCCATTCCTCCCCCCTTCATTGAATTTTATAATCTGTATCTGCGGAGCTCTGCAGATACAGATAATAAAAATAAAATATGGGGGGAAGGAACGAGGCAGCCAGAGGAGGAAGTGAAAGGGACTGGGCGAACCACGACTCCTTCCTCTGGCTTCTTGTTCCTCCTCAACCACCCCCACTTCTTTGTTTTTATTATTATCTGCAACTGCGGAACTCCGCAGATATTATTATTATTATTATTATTATTATTATTATTATTATTATTATTATTATTATCCCACCTTTTGCCCAATACTGGGCCTCAAGGTGATATTACAAAGTTTAAAACATACATTTTAAAACATAGGAAAAGAAATGTAAAAAAAAAAGTTTAAGATACACAACAAAATTATAAGTCAGTAGGGGGAGAAAACAAAACAAAGAAACAAGGGGACGCAAAGGGGTACGCCCGGGGACCCGCCCCCAAAGGCGCCTGCCTCTTAAGCTCCCAGTCCCAAAAAGTTGTTGCAGCTGGGGGTGAGATGGTTCCGTGCTGGGAGCCTGAGTCTGCTAGGAGGCCGTTGGAAGGTTCCGCAGACAAGATATAGATAATAAAAAAAAATTAAAAGGGGGTGAGGAATGGTCCGTTCCTCTCCTCCCCCAACCTGTTTTTATTTTTTTAAAAAACTTTTCCAGAGGCACGGGGCCACCCATGGTGACCAATCAGGAGGCGCCATGGGCTCCGCTACCAAAAAAGTTGGAGTAAGTGCCGGACTTTTTTGGAGCAGTTTGCAGGATTTGCCCCTGGAGGGCTTTGCAATGGCGGCTGTGTCATGTAGTTGACATGCCGCTGCTGCGAAGCCACCCTGTCGCAAACCCTTCGTGTAGACGTGCCCCTGATCCAATGTAACTGGATGAACGAGCAGCTTTTGGAACCTTCACAGGAACTGCGAAAACAGTCATGTCCAAGCTGGATCAGAAGCAAGTAATATTATCTGCAAAGTGCTTTGCAAACTGCTCACAGCAGGCTGGTGAACTCCTAGGATATAACAGTCCCATAGAAACAAAGACAAACAGGAAACACGCAAATACCTCTCCACAAATATGCACAAAGCCTGGGGTGGGAGAAGATGCATTGCATAATTCACTTTCTCAGAGTTCACAACCTTAGATTTAAGTTTCCTTTGGTTTTGTAGTGCTGTTAACTCTGCTTTCACTTTAAGTTCCATAACACCAGGGAAAAAATGCTGGCTACCGTGGCGTCTCCACTTCTCCGCTCCTGGTTTCGTCACTCGGTTACTTCCTGTTTGAAGGCAGGAAGTAAACAAGGGAGGGGATCTACATGTCGTACTGAAGGCGCTTGCATGCGCCCACAGTACACCCCCAAAATGATGGTGTAGATTCTGCCTAACTGCACCCCAGAAGAGACGGAGTAGGAGGAGGCGGCGGCAAGGACGCAGCCGGATTCCCCAGCCGCCTCCCCGCCGGCCTCCTGCTGCCGGGGTAAGAGCGACCCGGGTCGGAGAGCTTGGGTCGCTCTTACCCCGGCAGCAGGAGGCCGGTGGGGAGGCGGCGGCGGCAAGGACACGTCCGGATTCCCCAGCCGCCGCCTCCTCCATCTCTTCTGGGCTGCAGGTAGGCAGTATCTACACCATCGTTTTGGGGGTGTACTGGGGGTGCATGCATGCGCCTTCAGTACGACGTGTAGATTCCCTCAAGGAGCAGGAGGCCCATTCAGTCCAGCATTGTGATCACGCCGCTTCTCCCACACACAGCAGGAGAGAGCAGCAACCGGACTTTTTCTGGTTTTTCTTGTGATGCAAGGAAGGCCAGAAGGGGCGGAAGGCGTGTGAGAGGCAGACGACGTCCTGGGAGGGACCTCTGAGAAATCCGTGAGGAGCGCCCAGGAACAAGCATGCAATAAAACGCTCCTCGGATGGAGCTCTTTGTCTTGCAGTGTCATCTTGGTGTTGATCCATTGGCAAAAACATGACCTGGCTTATGTTACTCCATTAGTTTCAACCAGAGAACAGACCACAAAACAAAAAATCTCCGCTTGCAACTATGTTATCTATATGATTTATGTTACAGCTGAGACAACACTAGCTTCACAGCCTTGTTCGCTGAGGCATTGTGGGGACAGGAAGTTCACCCACTGCCCTCTCTGCCTGCTCCCCCCGCCCCTGATTTACCTTCAATTTAATTTCTTCTATGGCTGTTCATAGCCACAATGACCGTTGCCATTTTGTTCTTTGTCAGGAGGTCAGCAGGGTCACCCAGTTGCTTAGGCAACAGAGGGGCACTCTCTTCTCTTCCACAGCACCAAAAGACAGGAAAGTATTCCCCACATTGTCTGCATAACAGCAAAATAGAACTGAGTAATGATTGTGACTGCAAAACTGTCATAGAAGAAATACACGGGGTGGGGTGGGGTGGGGTGGAGGAATTTCACACATCTGAAATCCCCAAAGATCTCCATCTTTGAATCTCCACTTGCTGGAGAGCCAAGTTGTTCTAGCGTGTCCTTTGCCTTCATGAGTGGAATGCTTAATGCATTTCACCTATCAATAGATGACCCTCACCCTGCATAGCTTAGAGTTCCTAGGATAAGGCTGGGCACCTTGCAGCCTTCCAGATGTTTTGGCCTACAACTCCTGTGCTCCCTTACCAGTGGCTACACTAGCTAGGGCTGATGGGAGTTGTAGGCCAAAACATCTGGAGGACCACAAGTAATTGCCTCCCTTTCTCCCCAGGACAAGGAAATCGGTTGCCCTCCTGCTGCTAGCCAGCACTGTAAAAAATTCTTTGGTCATAGAAGTATGCAACGTTTTCTCTGCCACATTCAGACTTTCAGGATTTGTTTGAACATTATTTATATCAAATGCAATTAATCTGTGATGAGGTTTAGAGTTTGGAGCACATAAAATGAAAGCATTAATTGGTGTGTGTCTGAAAGGGCAGAAACATTAACTTCAGTCTGCTGATCTTAGCCAGTTTTAGGGACAGTAGTTGTGACTAAGAAGATGGGGTGGAATGCACAACTCCAACAACGAGCACTGACCAGGGTAGGGGAGAGGGGCAGTGTGCTTACTAGACAGCAGGGGGTGGGGGCAGAAAGAACCCAATGGTGTCCAGTATGAGTCCGTTGTACCCTTGACCTCTGTTGGATTCCAATGACTATTTTGTGGCATCTCCATTGGCAGCAATGGTCCATCCCCTTCTTCCACCATCTCTTATTGGCTGTGTCTTGAAGGAGCAATAGTGGGACAGGAGGATTGGCCATGTACTCGGTTATTAGATCATGAAACTATGGCCAGCTTACTGTTGGAGCAAGTTGTCCCTGTCTTTGAATCACAGGACACTCATGTTCTCATGTTCTCTAGTCCAATGTTGCAAATGCATGACAAGGCCACCGCCTCTAGCTCAGTGGCCATGCCTCTGCTGACGTCTGTCCATGTTTGTGCGAGCCATTGTGCATGCCTGGCAATATTAATGTGATAAACTGGTCTGATAAATCTGCTGAAAACACGTGTGTCTGTCTAAAGTAAGCTGAAGAGCATCCCTTGAAAGGGCATTTCAAAGAAGCATGGCCAAGGCAACAGTTGTGTTTGCATTCAGTAGCTTGCAGAGCAAGTCATAGTGAGATGACATGCAAAGTGTAGTATTGCGATGAAATCCAGGAATCCCCGAGTTCCCAGACACACCTGGGATGTTATTCTGCTTGGGATCCACCCAGCAACAGAAGCAAGTCTCCTAAACAAATAAATATTCTGGAGATAATTGCAATGTGAAGGCATAATATAATACACCCTGCACACTCTGGTCTTCTGGAGAGAACTTCCTTCAGTCAGCCAAAACTAGGTAGACAACTGTTACCCAGAGGACCTTTTCTTTGGTCACCCCCAGACTGTGGAAGGGCCTGCCGGAGGAGATTAGTCAACTTAACTCTTTCTCCAAGTTTAAGGCAGCTATAAAGACTAGCCTCTTCCAGCAGGCCTACCCAGATGAATTTTAAACCAATAATTTGATTTCTACTTGCCAAGAGGAATATACTAAATGTGCCTCTGAACACAGGAAAAGTGCCTTTCTCCATCCACTGAGCATGTGCGGCCTCCCCACCACCACCTCTCTCTCTCTCACACACACACACACACACACAAAACCTGTCTTGGCTTTTTAAAACTCCTGACCTGAAGTTCTTTTTTTATAATACTTTCTTGCACAACACACCAACTCCCTTGCCTTAGGCAGGCTTAGTTCTTTGCCCTCGCCCTCTTCTTTGCCCTGTTCTGGCTTAATTTTTGCCTGAGCACAGTCCAGGAGGAATCTGTTTTCACCAGGGCAGAAGACCCTGGCAGTGTTGTTTGTTAAATTATTAGCAATGCTGGAAAAACTGTTGTATGGCAACAAACCATTTAATGTGATTTAGTGCACGCTCCTCTCCATTTCAGTTAACCTTGTGACTGGTTCTTTCCCTGTCTTTGCTGCTGGCAACTCCCCTTCACTTCTAATATATTTCTTCTCATTCTCCCTTAAAGCCATCTCTTAAAAGAGCCTTGCCTTCACAGTGGCCACAGACGTAGATGGCTTTAATAAAGGGTTGCCTAAATTCATAGAAGATCCATCTGTCATTAGTGATCAGCACAACTGCTAAATGGAACTTCCCGTTTCAAAGGCAGTATACCTGTGAATACAAGCAGGGAATTTGTTCACGGCCTGCTTGAGAGCATAGATGGGTGCAATACATTTCATTAGGGTGTGCACCAAGGGATTTTTTTTTCCTTACGGTGAACATTTACTGAATACTCAATCATAACGTAGGGTGACCATATTTTGGAAACCAAAAAGGAGGACAACATGGTCGGCCCCCAAGGGGGCGTGTCCAGCACCAAGGGGGCGTGCCCACCCGAACATAGCCTTGGTCACATGTCTGATTTACAGCACACGTTTAAGACAAATCTGTTCTACATAGCATCTTAATGTTAAAACCACTGAAATAAAGAACAAGTGAGAGATTCAATGTATCTGAAATTAACTTCACTCACTCCTACTTTTGTAGGTTTTGCTGTACTTTGAAGCTTTTGCTATGCTTTGTGTGATACAGTCTCCCCTTCCCTCAAATATCTTTTCTGACTGTGTCTTCACTCATTGCAAGCTGCTGTTGTTGTTAACAGAGTTTGCTACTGGCCGGCCGGATGGCTGGCTTTTTTTAATTTCAATTTTTTAAAAAAGCTTGTATATAATTGTCACAAGTTTCTCCACTCTAACATTAGGGTGGGTGTTGTAGCAGTTTACCTAAAGATTGGAGATCCCCTTAATGCCAAGGGCTGAAACTGCTCAATATGCAAAACCCCAAAGAGGAGGTTAGACAACCTGAGTTCGAAGGATATGGCTCCAGCAGTATTAAAACACAATAATTTTAAAACTTTGAACTTTTAAAAAAATCCTAAAAAAACAATGGATGAACAGATCTGATTCAAACCTGGCATGGCTAAATCTCTCCTTAAGAGCTATCATGGTGCCAATTTTCAGCCCTTTATCTTTTAAAAATGTCATTTAAAAAAAATAATTTTAAAACCTCAAACTTTTTTTAAAAATCCTAAAACTCAATGGATGGACAGATCTGTTTCAAACTTGGCATAGCTAAAGCCCTTGTTAAGAGCAATCATGGTGCCAAGTTTCATCACTTTATTTTTTAAAAAATATTTTTTTAAAAAATTAAATCCTCAAATTTTAAAAAATTCCTAATTTGGTATGGCTAAAGCTCTACCTAAAATCTATCATGGTGCCAACTTTCAGCTCTTTATTTTTAAAAATGACAGTTTAAAAAAATAATTTAAAAACCTCAATTTTAAAAAAATTCTAAAAAATCAATGGATGAACGGATCTGTTTCAAATTTGGTATGACTAAAGCCCTTCCTAAGAGCTACCATCGTGCCACGTTTCATGTCTTTATCTTAAAAAATGACAGAGTTATAAGCATTTTAGTTAATTCCCATTAGAGCTGCAATTTGGAAAGATCCGGATTTCCCCTCCCCCTCCCGGATTTGTCATCAAAAACCTGGACAAATCCAGGCAAATCCGGTCATATGGTCACCCTACATAACGGACATTATTTTTATTCCAGTTCTTGCATTGAAATCACCCACAATTATAGGATAGGCTCAGGGGAATTTAACTGACTGCTCTAGAAAATAGCTTTCAGCTTTAAGCCAGCTAGCCCGAACAGTCTCTTTGCAAGCTATGGTGGACGTGGGTGTGTGTGTGTGTTAGACATTGAATAATAGCAAAGTCAGCCAAACCCCTCAACTCCAAGGCCAGAGCCAGCCCAGACGAGCAGTGATTGGGGAGCTCTCTTATTCTGGTGTCAGGAGAGGAGGAAACCTTGTCTGGCTCTACCCTTCCCTTTAGTTGGTAATGCAGGGAGACAGTAGGACACAAAGCCATTTACGTAGATATGGTCATTGCACCAGGTCCCTTGAAGTATGACCATATCAAAGCTGTTAAGGTAAGTTAGAAAGATTTAGATTTCCAGACAGCAATATTCCAGGAGAGGATTTTTAGAGGGCTGTTGGCGTGCCCCAGGCGGAGTCAATCTAGTTCAACAATTGTATCCATTCCTTCTTTCTGATCTCTCAGAACATAGCAATTAGATGAAAAGGCATGGGAGTTGAAGGGTGGTGCAATTTGCCAAGAAGAGTTGTTGGACTTAAGTGAACCAGTCTCATGTGGGTCCAGGGATTGCATTGCGATTGAGTCCGGTGTGTTATAGTTGGAGCATTTCTGCTTTACAGGAGAGGTTCCGGCTGCAATAGGAGTGTTTTCAGATGGAACAGAGATATGCCCTCACTTTTCATAGTTAAGGAAAATGATGTGTTGGCCCAGATTTGGTGGATGTCTGACCGTAATCTTGGGACTTAGGACTGGTTCCCCTTGCAGGTGAGGTTTCTCTGATTATTGTCTGAGGAGCTTCCTCAGAGACTGAAAGAACTGGGCATGTTTAGCTTGGAGAAGAGGAGATTGAGGGGAGACATGATAGCACTCTTCAAATCCTTAAAAGGTTGTCACACAGAGGAGGGCCAGGGTCTCTTCTCTATTATTATTATTATTATTATTATTATTAATTTATAATTATGTTTACATTTAAATACCACCCCATAACTAAAGCTCTCTGGGCGGTTTACAAAAGTTAAAAACAGTGGCTCTCCCACACTAGAGGCCATCAATAGGCAGCTGGACAACCATCTGTCAGGGATGCTTTAGCGGGGATTCCTGCATTGAGGTTGGACTCGATGGCCTTGTAGGCCCCTTCCAACTCTGCTATTCTATGATTCTATGATTCCTACACAGCTTCTGCACCCCTTCTTAGCCCAGGTATTTCACTCCTCTTTTGGGCAATCAGAGTTGAGTTGACAGTTGTTGTGTAAGTTGAGTTCAGAATCCTGTTGGTGGCTGTTCAATAATAACCCTGTCAGAGCTGAGAGTCTGGATACAATCACGTTCTGTTCCACAGATTCTGTGCTCCTCCTTAAAAACTCTGGCAGCACGATACGCCCAAGAAAGAGTAGAAATGAATGGTTCGATGGGAGTGCATAAATCTTCAGAGCTGTGTTCAAACAGCTAATTCTTCATATTGTGCAAACAATGAGCACATTCATAGTTTGTGCTTAGGAGAGAATAAAAAAAACTGTTACAGTGCAAAAAGAATGAAGCAACCTGAGAATCCTGGCAAATGTTGATAGCTGCATCCGTAACTCGCAGTTACAAAATTTTCTGGCAGCTAGTATCGGGTGCTCTAAGCAATAGTAGTGGCAGTCCAGAATGCCATATTTCAGCTGGTATTTGGGGAAATCATTTCTGTGTTGTTTTCAGTGATAGCAGTCACTCAAATCCCACTCCCTGCCTACCTCCTGCTGCTCCTGAATGGCCCCCTGTTACTCTGGAGGACTTACTTCACCAGCTAAAGCCAGGCAAGGCTCCTGGCCCCAATGATATTCCTTCAGAGCTTATTCAAAGTAACTTCAGTTGGTGGTCCTCACTGCTGGCCTCCCTATTCTCTTTAATAAAAACAACCAGGCATTATCCCAGCAGCTTGGCTGAAAGCCTTCATAATTCCAATCCATTAAAAAAAAAGGCCCTAAAGATGACCCATTTAACTAGAATCATAGAATAGCAGAGTTAGAAGGGGCGTACAAGGCCATCGAGTCCAACCTCCTGCTCAGTGCAGGAATCCACCCTAAAGCATCCCTGACAGATGGTGGTCCAGCTGCCTCTTGAAGTCCTCTAGTGTGTGAATGCCTATACTGCCCTATTAGTCTGCAATCGATAGTAGGGAAAGTTCATGCTAGTTATTTAGGTCTCAGACTAAAGGCATGGATCAATGATTATAAAGAAGTCAATCTGTAAACACCTTGAAAACAATGCAGTGATTACTAGAAGCCAACATGGATTTGTCAGGAACAAATCCTGTCAGACTAATGTGACCTCATTTTTTGATCAGGTAACCTCCCTTGTGGACTGTGGGAATGCTGTGGACATCATATATCTTGACTTCAGCAAAGCTTTTGACAACGTTCCACATGACATTCTGATTAACAAACTAGCTAAAAGTGGGCTAGATGGAACAACTATTAGGTGGATTCACAGTTGGCTACAGAATCGGTCTCAAAGAGTACTTATCAATGGAACCTTCTCAAACTGGGGAGAGGCAACGAGTGGGGTACCGCAAGGCTCAGTCCTGGGCCCAGTGCTCTTCAACATTTTTATTAATGATTTGGACAAGGAGGTGCAGGGAACGCTTATCAAATTTGCAGATGACACAAAATTGGGTGGGATAGCTAATACCCTGGAAGACAGAAACAAACTTCAAAGTGATCTTGATAGGCTGGAGTGCTGGGCTGAAAACAACAGAATGAAATTTAATAGGGATAAATGCTAGGTTCTTCATCTAGGAAATAGAAACCAAATGCACAGTCACAAGATGGGGAATACTTGGCTCAGCAATACTACAACAGAGAAGGATCTTGGAATTGTTGTAGATCACAAGCTGAATATGAGCCAACAGTGCGATATGGCTGCAGGAAAGGCCAATGCTATTTTGGGCTGCATTAATAGAAGTATAGCTTCCAAATCACGTGAGGTACTG
The DNA here is from genome assembly GCF_023053635.1 of Elgaria multicarinata webbii. Taxonomy (NCBI): domain Eukaryota; kingdom Metazoa; phylum Chordata; class Lepidosauria; order Squamata; family Anguidae; genus Elgaria; species Elgaria multicarinata. Next base: position 1,176,153 of record NC_086173.1, read on the forward strand.
GTTCCTCTCTATTCGGCCCTGGTTAGGCCTCATCTAGAGTATTGCGTCCAGTTCTGGGCACCACACTTCAAGAAGGTGCCCAGAACCCACCCACCTCCGATCCACCTTGGAGGCAGATCCGGAGCTCCTGAAGCAGCCCCGATCTGCCTTGGTGCCAAAGTTGAGGTGAAATTCGGACCCTCCGAGGTGACTCGGAGTTTTTTGGGTGCTGGCTGTGCAGCCGGCACCCAGAGAACTCTCCCCACTTACCTGGTGCCTCTGCCGTCCACCACCGTGGATGGCAGAGGCCCCAGGTAAGCCCCCCTCCCCCTTCCTCACTTACCTGGGGCCACCGCCGCCAGCTTGCGTCTGGCGGCTTCCACTCTAACATGCTGAAGCCAGGAAGTAGGCTGCAGCCTACTTCCTGGCTTCAGCATCCTCGGTAAGGGGGGAGGGGAGCTTCAGGTAAGGGGGGAAGGAGGGCTTACCTGCTGCCTCTGTCGCTGCTGCCATCTTTCTCCTGGCAGCTTCCGGTGCTGCTAGAAATGAAAGGGAGTAGGCCGCGCGCGTGGCCTATTCCCTTTCATTTCCAGTGGCAGCACCGGAAGTCACCAGGAGAAAGATGGCAGCGGTGAAGGAGGCAGCAGGTAAGGAGACTGGTGGGGGTGCGGCTCCAGCTCCCAGCTCTGATCTATTGCACCGGACAATGAGAAGGCCGGGGTCAGCACTGGGAGGGCCTAGAATGCCCCCGCCCCCAGTGCCAATCTGACCTTCTCCTTGGCTGGCGCTATTGCAAGAGGAAGAAGCAAGAGAAGAAACAAGAGAAGAAGCTTGTGGTGGTATTTCTAGATGAACATGATGGGCTTTGCGAAGCGATGCTGTCTTTTACTGATTCAGAAATTTCCTGACTATTGAACATGTTTTAAGTATGACTGCTTTCTGGATGTTGGCATGCATGTATTTTGGTAGGCCTAATTTTTGAAGGTTTTCTGCTAATAATAATAATAATAATAATGTGATGCTGGTGACTGATGTGGCTATCAGAATAATTGTAACTTTTCTGTTGCCGTAGTTCTTTAACTTCCATAGCCAGTAGTGTGTATTTTTCTCTCTTTTCCTCTTTCTTTTCTGCAACATTTTTGTCATTAGATATTGCTAAGTCAATGAGATAGGTGTGCACAATGCTGCTACACCACAGTGCCACCTAGTGCTTGGGTAATGGAACATGAGGAAAGGAAGTGAAAGAAACACTCAGGTCCCCTGGGAAGAATTCAGTCAGCGAAGACTAGGCTGACAACCATTACCCAGAGGACCTTCTCTTCTGCCACTCCCAGACTGAAGAATGGCCTGCCGGGAGACATTCATCAACTGAACAGTCTTTCTGAATTTAAAAAAGCTTTAAAGACTGATCTTTTCCGGTAGGCCTACGCTAGGGTGACCAACTGTCAGGATTTCCCCGGATTTGTCCTGGTTTTTGTTCTTTCCATGGTGTCAGGGGGGATTTTCTATAATTTTCAATAATGTCCTGGAATGACACACCTTCCCCTTTAAGGCTGCCATTAGCATGGCAGGAGGGAGTGACATGCTTTCTTGAGGCACATCATTCCCCCTCCCTGAGCTCCAATTGAGGTCTTAAAGGGGAAAGTGGGTCATTCGTGGACATTATAGAAAAGGCCCCAATTGGAGTGGATGGTGGTGGTGCAGAATCAAATCCTTTCCCCTCCTCCACTCCAATCGGGTTCTTTAAGGTGGCGGGGGAATAACGTACTTTCTGCAGGACTCAGAAAGCTGCTTCCCCACACACACACTAGGTGTCCTCTTTTTTGGTTTCCCAAATATGGTCACCCTAGCCTACACAGTCAAATTTTAAGATGTCTGGCTGTTATTTTAATAATGTATTAGTTTTATATGTTTTTAATCAGTTTTATGTACTTTATAGTATTTTTGCATTTAGTATATTTAGTGTATTTTTGTATTTAGTATATTTTTTAAAATAATGTACTGGTTTTATATATGTTTTAATCAAATATGTATTTTATAGTGTTTGTATTTGTGTTGTACCCCGCCTTGATCCAGAGGGAGAGGCAGGTTGTTGTTGTTGTTGTTATTATTATTATTATTATTATTATTATTATTATTATTATTTGTTGTTCTCCACCTCGATCCAGAACGAGGGGCGGGTAAGAAATAATAATAATAATAATGATGATGATGATGATGATGTAGTTCACCTGTGCGCTAAAGTGGGTTTGCTAAATCTAAGTCAAATACATTAGGCAAATGTTTGCTAACCAAAACGTTCAAATTCCCAATCACTGCTCATTGGAAGTGTAGCAACCCTCCAGCTGTTGCACTACGGTGTGACAAAGGCAGGGATTTTCTAATTTGGGATATGAATCCTATTTGGATCAAAGGCAACTTGAAAGCTTTGTAACAAGGATCTATTTTTGGAAGTATGGTTTCTCTTCCACAGAAGAAGTCATACTCCAAAGCCAAGAGATTGGAATGCATTCTTATTTTGAAATAAAACCAATGCAGGATCATTTGTAGTAATTCTGGTAGCTGAGATAGCGTGATCTGCAATATTCTTATATGTGGATCACAGTCTGTATCAAGCAGTTTGAGGTTGTGCTTCCTTCTCTACAATCCTGATAATTTATTCATGGAGTCTGAAAAATATGCCAAGGCCAATGCTGAACAAAATCTGGGTGCGCTAACCTGGTTTTTCTTCACAAAGGGAGGGAAATTTCTGCCAGCAGCCACCCGGGTCTTTAAAGCCAAAACAGTGACTCGGGTTCTTTTGGGGGCTCCAATCTGGTTTCCCCTTTCCAAGAGTTCTCTTGAAGGAATTCAATGCTTTTTCCTCAGGCTAATATTTGGTGTCCCCAGATTTGTTTCCGGAGCTGCCCTCAATCTGGGGGCTGGGCTAAACTCGCTAAAATGCTTAGCGTGGATATATTCTATACACTTCTGGCTCCGTTGCTGCCTTGTGCTCACTCCCAACTCTCTGGCCTTCAAGGCACTGTCAGATTCCTTGGTATCCCTTTGGATAAAAGCAGTGGTGCAAAATGTCACCATAGTAGGGCTTTCTCCCTCCCACATGCTATCTACGGACATAGAAAATGCCAAATCGACTGTTCAACAGAGATTACTGGACACAGGCTACCAGGAGCTCCAAGGAGCTGCATGGGGACCATGTTCCCCTCAGTCATTGGGTCTGCTAGGCCATCCTTGCAAAGATGGAATGCCATACCTGGGATGGCTAACTAATTATCCCTAAATATAGGAAGGCATTCTCCTTAGCAAGGTTCTATGTTCTCCCCCTCCAAGCTATTAGAGGGCAGATTCAAGAAAATCCCAAAGAATATTAGATGCTGCCCCTGTAATGACGTCGAGGTGGAGTCCATCTTGCATGTACTACCGTATTTCTTTGATGCTAAGACGCCATTGATAGTAAGACGCACACTAATTTCAGTACCACCAACAGAAAAAAAGAAGCTTTGGTTCTAAGAAATAATAAACGCACCCGCAATTCTAAGACACACCCCGTTTTTAGAGATGTTTATATGGGGGGAAAGTGCGTCTTAGAATCGAAGAAATACGGTATTTCGCTGCAGTTACTATCAAGAGGCCAGGAAAGACCTAATATGCCCTATTATACAGTGTTTCCCTGGTCTCTCTCCTGAGTCTCTTATGATTATTTTACTGAGCAAGTGGCCAAATTTTTGAATCTGGCTATTCTCAAACCTACTGATTAGCATTTTTACAGAATTTGTATCCCTCCTTCTTTACCAGCATGTATTTATATTACGTCTGTGTATTTATATGTTGGAATGGTGGTCTGTTGACTGTAAATAAAGATTGATTGCTATTCATGGATTCATGTCATGTTCATTATGCTTTTACTTTTTAGTTATATAAAAGAAAACCTGTTTTTAAAGAACAGGGAGTTTGCCAAGTACATGACAGGCCATGACTCATTCATTAAGTGTGCTTAAAGTTGCTGTCTAAAATCCTATTCAAAAGTTCACCCCATGAGATTAGAATCAGGGAAAGTGGAGAGTCGAGATAAGGCCACAGCCTTAATTCTGAAAATATATCCAAGCACAGGCCTCTGAATCTTGCTTACCCTCTCCCCGGAATCTCCAGCTGTTAAATATGTAGAATGCACTTCTACCAGTTTTGCTGCTCTCCCTCAGAGTAACCCGTAGAACGGGGGGGGGGGGGGGGTGGCTTTCCTGAAAGCACATTCCACCATGATTCCCTACCCTGAAATGGAACTCTGGGGATGTGTTTATGCTTCTAGCTTCCCAGCAGGAGGGATTATAGGTCACTGCCTAGAAGGAAGAAACTCTGCTGACATTTTAGGTGTAGGTTAAAATTGGTGATGTTGAAACAGCAGTCAAGCAACAGAGTCCAGTTTGGCTCAGGGTTCAGCTCGGAATAAATCCAACTACTTTGCAAATTTGGGAGGAAATGATTTGGTTTTCTGATTCTGATTATTTCTCTTTACTTTCCTATCTTTCCTGATATGTGTGTCTTTGCCTAAGGTTCTTAGGATAACAGAAGGAAAATAAGCCATAACGGCTTATTTTTCCTCTCTGTGTGTGCTGGTCACAACCTGCATAATGATCATAATCACCATTTCCAGGAGTGGGTTGTTGTGATGTCTGAACCCAGCAAGAGCCTTTGGTTTACGAGCCACCCTAAAACCCATGGGGTTTGTTAACCACACCAACCAGCCACCTTCACTGGGTTCAGACATTACAACAACCCATACATGGCAAGTGGAATTAGGCTAATTAGGTAACTTGCAATCAGCAGCACACATGGAGGGGGGAAATAAACCACCATAGCTTATTTTCCCTCCATGATCGAGCAAATCGTATTTATTAATTTATTGACAATATTTATACACCACTCCTCACTGAAAATTTCAGAGCGGTGTACAAGATAAAATAAAAACAGAATAAAACACTTTCAAATAGGTTTTAAAAGAAGCAAAATGTACAGTGAACCATGGCTGGTCATTAAGGAAAGGCTTCCTGGAATTATGATGTTTTCAGGAGGCGCCGAAAGGAATACCAAGTTGGTGCCCGCCTGACCTCCAGAGGCAGGGAGTTCCATAGGAGGGGGCCACCATGCTGAAGGCTCTTCCCCTGGTGGACTCCAATCGGAGGATGGGTCAATGTGGAACCATCAGGATCAGGCCCTCGGATGACCTCAGTGACCGGGCAGGTTGATAGGGGAGAAGGCGCTCTCTCAGGTATCCTGGTCCCAAGTTGTTTAGGGCTTTGTACACAAGCACAAGAACCTTCAACCTGGCCCTGTAGCGAATAGGCAGCCAGTGCAGTTCCCTCAGCAGAGGAGTTACATGCTGGAAAGGGCAGCTCCAGACAACAGCTGAGTTGGAGCATTCTGCACTAGCCACAGCTTCCGTAGCAGCTTTCAGGGCAGCCCCACATAGAGCGCATTGCAGTAACAAGCTGGAGCGTGTTCAGAGGAGGGCAACCAGGATGATCAGGGATCCAGAAACAAAGTCCTATGAAGAGAGACTGAAACAACTGGGCATGTTTAGCCTGGAGAAGAGGAGATTGAGGGGAGACATGATCACACTCTTCAAATACTTAAAAGGTTGTCACACGGAGGAGGGCCAGGATCTCTTCTCCATCCTCCCAGAGTGCAGGACATGGAATAATGGGCTCAACATACAGGAAGCCAGATTCCGGCTGGACATCAGGAAAAACTTCCTGACTGTTAGAGCAGTACGACAATGGAATCAGTTACCTAGGGAGGTTGTGGGCTCTCCCACACTAGAGGCATTCAAGAGGCAGCGGGACAACCATCTGTCAGGGATGCTTTAGGGTGGATTCCTGCATTGAGCAGGGGGTTGGACTCGATGGCCTTGTAGGCCTCTTCCAACTCTGCTATTCTATGATTCTATGAATCCAATCTTGAGGTTACCAATGCCCGTACCACTATGGCCAAGCTATCCCTGTCCTGGAGAGGCCGTAGTCGGTGAACCAGACGAAGCTGGTAAAAGGCACTCTGAGCCACCGCAGCCACTTGAGCCTCCAGCGACAGAGATGGATCTTGGAGTACCCCCAAACTATGAACCTGTTCTTTCAGAGGCAGTGCAACCCCATCCAGAACAGACAATGAGCCTGTCTCCCAGACTCGGGAACCACTCACCCACAGGGCTTCCGTCTTGCTAGGATTCAGTCTCAGTTTATTGGCCCTCATCCTGCCCATTGCTGAGTCTAGGCACTGTCCATGACCTGCACAGCCTCACCTGATTCAGTTGTCACAGGGAGATAGAGCTGCATGTCATCAGCATATTGATGGCATTTAGCTCCAAATGCCCTAATGATCTTCTCTTTATCTTGAGATTATAACATTGTATTAAATTCTTGTACAGGGCTTAGAAGTTTTAAGTTTGTCTTATAAATAATCCACTCTTACTATTATGAGCTGACAAAAGGGCAGGTGCTGCTCCATAACTTAGACAAATTCTGGCTCAGATACTGCTGGAAGGCATAATGATAAAGACTTTGCATCTTTAATGTCACGATAACAAAGTAATATTGGCTGTCCAGAGTGGAAAAAGCAAAGTACAATTAAAAGAAAGTCAATTAAAATGTAACTGGGCCTTGGTAGTCCTTTCTTTGGACGAACAGAGGAATTTTCTTCTGCCTTAATTGTCATCCAACAAAACAGTCACACTAGGTCTTGTGTAATTTGGCTTTTCATGACAGCAGTAGAACAAAAGCTGGACATGAATCACTGAAGCATTCAAGGATTAACAAACCTTTTGGCAAATAATGTAGATAGGTGTGACGTACCTGGAAGAAAAGCAAGCATCTTAGCAATACAGGAATCTCCTGAAACCACTGCAAAAGGCAGAGTAAAACCCAGAGGAAGGAAATGAATGATGGCATGCAAATCTCGTTCCTGGCACAAGTCATCGGGTTTCTAGAAGAAGAGGAGGAGGAGGAGGAGGAAGAGGAGGAGCAAGCTCTTGAAAGCAGCTTAAAAGACAAGGAACTCAGTGCCCTTTCATAGTTTCCACAGCAGAGCAGAGATGGGCTCCTGGATTTTCCTTGTGGCCCTTCTCTTTCATTTAAGTACTGCAGAAACTCCAAAGCCGTAAGTAATTGTATTTATATACAATGTTCTCTTGTTTGGGATTCAAACACCTAGTGGTGGTAATAGCTAAAACCTAACTCCGGTGATGGTTCATTAAGTGCAGATGTTTCTTAGGATGTATGATAAATGATTTCCATCCGGAGCATGACCTCTCCGCCTAGAAGCCCCCAATTCAAGCTTTATCTCTTACATGAATTCACTGGGCGAGTGAGTGGGTTTATTTAAGTTATTTATGTACTACTTTTCTACTTTATTTCTAAAGTGCCCAAGGCTGCTGACATCACTGAAACGTAAAAACCACTAGCTCAAAAAATCCTGAACTATTGCCATAAAAATTATCCTCATCCTCATCTAATTGAGCACCATCAGTGTGCTTTTCAGAGTGGAGCCTGCTTAAAAGCATAACACAAAGGAAATAACAACAACACAATACAATCCATGGCAGACTTAAGAAACTGCACATTTAAAGGAAGCCTCTCTCTCTCTCTCTCTCTCTCTCTCTAAGCTTCTGAAGATACTATCATTTTAAAAACTTTATTGATGGGTTAGATTCATGAAGGTGTCTCAAATCAGACTAAGGGTTTCTGTACTCTTATTTATCTATTTACTTACTTAATTATTTTTATACAGCCCACTAGCTGAAGCTCTCTTGGAGAGAGGCAGCAGGACAGACCTTGAGGTTATTGCCAGACATTGCCCAAAACACAGTATTAGGAGCAGCTGTGAGTCAACTTGAGGAGCTGACTTACAGATTTAGAGACATTGCCAAAGTCCTGTTTGAGGAGTGGTTCTTATTGCTACAAGGAAAGAGAAAGCTTGAGGCCCCACCCAGGGGAACGTACAGCTTATTAAAGCAGGGACACAATTCATAGAAAGCAAAAGGCAAAAGCAGGTGGAAGCAGAGCTGCAATGAAACCCTGACATTACCAGTTTATGGCCAGATGCAAGAATCAAGAGTAAGCACAAGGGGCCTGATCCAGATCAAGACTCTAGCATGGGGGTTAGAGAGGCTTTATTCCTCCAGATTGGGACTGGCATACTTGCTATTTCTATTGCCAAATAGTAATCTGTTTGCTTTAATGGATCACTTTTGGCAATAGAAATTGCAGCTGTGGGCTCCCAGCAGTAACAGAAAGAGTTAAAGCCCCATACCTCCAAGATAGGGTCCCAATCTGGATTGGGATCACTATGCTTACTCTAGAGGAGCACAGGAATTAGAGGAGCACTATAGAGGAGCACAGAAAAAAGAGTTGCATCTTTAAAGTAATGTTTGCTTTGGCTTCTTTACCTTCACACTGAATGCATGTAAGTTGGGGGTGGAGGGACCGGAGACGCTGGCTTTGGACCAAGCAGCTCTCATCCCTCCTGTTCATTGAATGTTCATTCGGAAATGCCATAATAAGGGCTCTGGTGTGTAAAGCAAATGGTAGTATTTACATTTTTGGTGCTTTGTAATGCCCAGTTTCATAATATTTGAAATTTCCTGGGTATTATTACAAGGCAGGGAGACACAGGCCCAATTCAGACATAACAACAAACCATGATTGTTATTACATGCATGACCTAAGGTGACCATATGAAAAGGAGGACAGGGCTCCTGTATGTTTAATAGTTGTAGCCTAGCATAGCTAGACTACAGTGACCAGATACAAAAGAGGGCAGGGCTCCTGCAGCTTTAACTGTTGGGGTGAAGAGGGAATTTCACCAGGTGCTGCGTGCATATGAATGATACCTGCTGAAATTCCCTTTTCTATTCAACTGTTAAAGATACAGGAGCCCTCTCCTTCTTCCCATGTGGTCACTCTACTATAGTGAGCCTCAGGCTGTCACCCTCTTCCTTCCTTTATGTATGAAAGGAGATGTCAAACTTCCAATCATGGTTTGTAACAAACTGCATTTTTATCCTGGTCTGTTAACTAACCATGGTTTGTTCAAATCACAGTTTCCCATATTCAGATGAAATCAGAAACTGGTTTGTTACTACAATAGAAGCTTTAAATGCCTTTCCCTCCTGCACAAAAGATCCCTTTTATCCCAAGGAACATCAATTGCATCCCACAGGCCAGATTCTGGTTCCAGTCAGGCTCCCTTTTTCATGCTTCTTGTTTTATCTTTCCCTTCTTCTGCCCCTCCTTTTTTCCATTCCAGGTAACTCTTTTTTCAAGCATTTCTAGTTATTTGTTTATTGCACTTCTATACCACCCCTCTCTGGGTGGTTCACAAAAGTTTAAACCATGAAATACATAAAAGTACCATATAAAAGCACAACCAGGATAAAACTGAGCAGCAATGCAGAGATTTATGCAGATTTTAAAAGTCAAAAGATGATAAACTGTTAAAATACTGGGAAAATAAAAAGATCTTCACCAGGTGTCGAGAAGAGTATAACATGGGTGCCAATCAAACTTCTCTAGGGAGCTCATGGGAGGAACGGAGCTCTAGATCCGGATCCGCAGCAGAGCAGAGGCGGATCAACCCAAAGCGGAGCAGACACGATCCGAAGGGAGCAGATCAAGATCCGGAGTGGATCTGGGGGTCCGTGTACAGCCCTAATAAATAAGAGTGTGTCCTTTTCTCTGGATGCCTGATATCCCTTATAATACATTTCCTGTCCCTGAACAGAGGAAAGAAGAGGCAAGACCTAGCTTCTCATATGTGGTTGATAGTTTTCATTTTGACTGGTGGGACTCTGCCCAACCTACCCCACGTAAGGCGGATTAGAGTGCAGTGTGACCTGTGAAAGCCATTGGTTTGGGAGGGAAATAGTCGGCTTTTTTCAGCTTTGTGTGCTGCTAATGGACCAAAGCCGATTTCAGGGAAAAGTGGAGAAAGGCTGAAGGCGATTCTCAGTGCATTTCAGTGAAGATTTCCCCCTTGTCAATGTCCTTGTATGTGACCTCTCCACTTTGTGGCTCCCTTTGACATCTGAAACATACCAGGAGATTGACTACACATATCAAACTTCTGTAAGTGCACACTTGCCAAAGACGACGACGACTACTACTACTACTAATAATAATAATAATAATAATAATGCTAATAGCACGTTTTTGCGGTAGCAGAGGGGATCCAGGAAACAGGTGGCAGTACTTCCAAAGTTCTCTTTTCGCATTGGTGGAAGGGCAGTCACTGGACAGATGGTGAAGAGGCAGTGGCCCAGGGTTTCTGCTACTCGTGCTGAGCAGCTCCGTGCAATTTGTTGCAACCCACAATAAAATCAATCTCCTGGGTTCAGATGACATGACAACCTGCTATGGGCACAAACAGCTCTGCCTAAAGTCATGGTTTCTTGATGTGACTTATTCACACAAAAATAAGTCACCCTGCAGAAAATGCTCCCGTTTCAGATGACATGGTAGGTTGTCATGTCATGCAAACCCAGAGTATGAGTATAATTTTTTGAGTCTCAGTTTGGGGACAAAATGCTCTGGATGTAAGCCCCTGCCAAAGGAAGTGAGGCAGGTGGCTACTAGGAGGAGGGCTTTCTCCGCTGTGGCACCCAGGTTGTGGAACGAGCTCCCCAGAGAGGTCCGTCTGGCGCCTACACTGTACTCCTTTCGTCGCCAGCTGAAGACCTTTTTATTCTCTCAGTATTTTAACCCTTAATTTTAACTTAAATTTAAATTTTACTGTTTTAACTCTGTATTTTAATTTTATATCAATTTCTGCTGTGTGTTTATATCCTGGTTGTGCTTTTTATACTGTATTTTGTATTTGTGTTTTTAAACTGTTGGTTGTTTTATTATGGTTTTAATTTTTGTGAACTGCCCAGAGAGCTTTGGCTATTGGGCGGTGTGGAAATGTAATAAATAAATAAATAAATAAAATAAAATTTCCCTATTGTAAAGCCCATGTTGCCATGGGCACTAGTACTCCTGCTGCTTTTCCACCTTTTTGCCCCTCTGTCCCCTCAACGTAGAGAAGCTCACAAATAATGCAAATGTGGCTTAATTTGCATGTGGCGTGGCCCTGCCCCCTCCCTCACCCGAATTGTCTCCCTCTGTCCTGTTCCCTCCCCCCACTGGCAGCAACAGCCTAACTGGGTCATTGTGCTTGGGACTCACCTTTGCACCACACTGATTGGCTGAATAGGGTTGTCTGTCATCCCGCTTGCAAAGGAGCTGGCCTGCCTGTTTGGCATGCAGGAAATTAATTGCTATTAAAACACAAGCTTTGAACTTTTTTGAACTTTCAAATTTTTCTGCACATCTACACTGATCAACTTCAGTTTAAAACAAAAATGAGCAAAATCAGGCTTGTAGAACTCGAGTTATAAGCCTTACATTATAACATTGTTATAGAGTTTTATGAAAATTCCATTCTAGTCATCTGGATTATTTTAAACTGCATGTCTTCCTAGTCACTTGTGATCTTCTGTTGTTGTTATTATTATTATTATTACAGGCAGTACATCCTGGTAGTTCCGGCAGTAGTGCAGAGCGGCTCCTCAAATGTGGCCTGCCTGGAACTCCAGAACCTCAATGAGACAGTCTCTGTGAATGTTACACAGCAGTACAACACTGAACAATATCTTCTGTGGAGTGAGTCTGTGACCAGGAAAAACTCCTTTCAGTGCATCAGTTTCACGGTACGGAATCTTTATTCCTCCTTACCTTATCCTGCATTGCCAAGAAGAGAGAACAACCTGTAAAAGGGGAAAGATTACTTTATCGTTTGAAAATCTTTGCATTCATTTAGGCTGAATGTTGGATTCAGATTAGGCAAAAGTTTAATTTAACATGTCAGTTTGATCCTAGCTGTGGAAACAGGGAAGAAGAGAGAGCCAGGTTGAACCCACAAAAGCTCAGAAACATTTTCATTGCCAGAAATACCAACCTGAATAGAACCAAGAATAAAAGCTTAATTTATAAATAAATGGTTCCCCACATACATGCTGTTTTTATTATACCATAGTTCTAAACTTTTAAAGCTTTTTATTGTATTTTATCATCTATATGTTATCCTTTGATATTTTATGGCTTTAATTGTTGTGAACCACTCAGAGAGCTTCTAAATATATAAATACATCAATATGTTAAAACTTGACCTTTTTTCTTAGCTGGCCTGATGCTACTAAAGCTGTCTGGATTGCAGTCAAGGGGAATGTAAAAATTAATACACCAAATGGGAGATATTGTGTGTGTGTGTGTGTGTCTCTCTCTCAGGGTGTGTGATGCTGAGTGCTCCCTCTTCCTGTCAATTTCCCTGCCTGGAAATAGCCCAGATTGTATCCAAGGTTCAATACCCAGACATCAAGCATATCAAAGTCATATGACGCCAATTAAAATCGGGAGATCTAGCTGTTGATTGCATGATGCACAAACAAGACTGTTCACCTGGTACAGAATCACTTTTTGTACATTTGTAGGGTAACAGGAGAAAGAGGTGGCAAGTTTTTTTTTCATATAGTGGCCACTTATTCATCACCAAAAAAGTGGACAAAAGATGACACATCTGCATAAAGTTTGCATATCCTTGTGTGTGTGTGTTTGTGCGTGTGTGTCTGTAGAGATGGAAATTTAGAAATCCTGTAATTTAAATAGGAATACAATCCATCTAGCTATAGTGAGGAAGATTATGACCAGTGTGCCTGCTTAATCTGCTGTCTAGGGACTGTTGGCGGGCAATTTCAAGGTCCACCTCTCCTTTCTTACAGTTCTTTGTCTTAAAACCAGACTTGGACTGGATACCCTTCAAGTAGAGGAGGCCTTTATTCCGAGGACAGGCAGCATTTCAAATAAAGGGCACATGGCCACCCTGTTTCCTTAATTTCTCCCCTCTTAAATGTGTTCTTGTCCACAGGTTCCTCCAGCTTTGCCTAACCCACTAGCTTTCATAGTTATTTCTGTCAAAGGCTCCTTCATCAGCTTCTATGAAAGGAGGTCTGTGGCTGTTCGGAACGTAACTACAGCAGTCTTTGTCCAGACAGATAAACCTGTCTACAAACCTGGCCAGAATGGTAAGTAAAGAATGCGTTATAAATCCCTGGGAAGGGTCACCACGAATTTATAGGCAAACAGTACAGAATGAAGACTTTCCTTCTCAGGTCTGCAGTGAGCAAACACTGTCAGTCAAGATTTCCAAAACACGTCTCTTGCAAAACAAAAAGCAAACAAAATCCCTGCATTTGCTTTGTCTTTGAACGCCTTGCTGGGTTTTTAAGATGCCTTGTCCTCTTTTCATCATGAATCCTAAGCTTGTAATGGATAAAGTAGATATTAGGGCTGTACTCCGCTCCGTTTTGGATCATAGAAGCGGCATCGGAGCAGCCTAATTCACCTCCATTAAAGGTGGAGGTGAAACGAGTCAGGGGGGTTAGCGAAGCATCGTGAAGCAAACCGCCCACTCGCGGAGCGATCCACTTGTCACGAAGCTTCGCCCGCCATTTTGGAACTTTCCCCCCATAGGATTGCATTGTGTGAAATAAGCATGTATAACTTTTTTGTTTTTCAAGCTACATCCCTGAAACTTACTGTGCTTAGAGAGTGATGATTGGGGGTCATTTGTGTCGATTTTCAGAGTTTTTTTGTCATGCGGTTTACTTGCTATTAATTTTTATAGAATGGGTAAAACGGGAGGGGGAAACTTTTTTTGAAGTGATGAGAGGCAGATTCAACTCCCAATCGTTATGAGAAGTGATCGCCTCATGTGAAGCATCCTCCAATCCCAATGTTGGAGGGGGACTAAGCCAGAGCCACCAAGAGACAGTTTTCCTTTCTCTCTCTTTGTGGGTTGGAGTTTGTGGAGAGAGGAGGCTAGTTAGATAATTCTGTGAGAAGCTACCTCACACTTCAACTCGTGCCACTCCATTACTTCACCAGCGCTTTAGGCTTGGGCTGTTCTCCAACCTGAACAGGAGGTAACCTGAGAGGAAGATTCTTATTTAGGTTTGTCTTTAAAAATTTGCGAAAAACCAGGGCATGCTTGGGTTTCCTTCAAAATGGGCATGAATAAGGATCAATGTGGAAGCTCTGATGGTGCCCACTTAGAGGTCTGTATGAGGAAAAATGACGGAGATACATGCATTTCTGTAAATGGGGGGGGAATATTTTTAAATATTCCCCCAAAACCAGGGCATGCTCACATTTCTTTCAAAATGGCAAGTATCTGGATACATTTATAAGCTGTCATGTTGCCCATTTTGATGTTTCTAACTTTAAAACTAAAAAAGTTATAGGTGTTGATATTTTCAATGCAAGTCTATGGGGGGAAAAACACGGAGCTCCGATTCGGATCCGGAGCCCCACAGTGGAGCAGAGCAGACCACAGGCGGATCGACGTGGGGCAGAGTGGACCCGATCCAGAAGTTGTGGATCGGGATCCAGAGCAGATCGAGGGGTCCATGCACAGTCCTAGTAGATATCTCTCTGCAGAGGCTCCGGCTGCAAAATGGGTGCAGCAGGGAGAGGGTCAGGGTCAGATTCTAAATTCTGAAGACACCTCTGAGTTAGGCATAGTGTTTAAAATTTTGTTAGATTGATCCCCCAGCTCCTCAAAACAACCCTCATTCTGAGACGTGACCCAGCTGCCCTCACACTTTCTCAGAGTGTTGGCAGCTGTGTGGAAGCAGAAGCCCTCAAGCACCAGAACTGGGAATTGGGCAGGAGGGAAGCCTTGGTTTCCTTCCGCCTGAGGCCTCTGAAGGGAGAACTGGGCTTGAATCCAATTTAGAGGGCCCAGTGTGGGAGAGAAGCTGGCCTCAGAAGCACGCCCAGCACACGCCTCTGCGGCAAATGCCCAGGGAGGGAGCGAGCTTCCCCCACCCTGCGGGCCCTTAAGGTGCTTCAGTTCCTTGAGCTGCTAGGAGGAACACAGTTTGCTGTGGTCATCCTTTGAGCACACACCTGTGGAGCACCCCAAGTGTGCCTGCCTCTTCCTCTTATCACAGGGCCTGGAGAACTGCCCTTTGGTTTGAGCTGTGTGCTTCACATCTGGAGCAGAGGAATGGCCGAGGGGCTGCCCACAAAGCCAGCTCCATGGAGCTGGGTATCCTGATCCAATTAAAGACATGGGTCCTGTGGATCCACGTGGATCCTCTTAGTGGAACAAGAGCAGGTGTACACAGTCTGCTGAAAGTCATGCAGAGTTAATAGTCATTTGTACTTGGAAAGTACATTCATGTCTCCTCCTAATTCAAGTAAGGAGATCCACAGTTGTTCATATCTCCAGATGCATATTTTAATAGGAAAAATCAGGAGCTCAATTGTAATCACCAGGGGAAGAGCCTTCATATATATTCCTTTCAGCGCCTCCTGAAAACGTCATTATTCCAGGAAACCTTTCCTTAATGACCAGCCATGGTTCATTGTACATTTTGCTTCTTTTAAAATCTATTTTAAAGTGTTTTATTCTGTTTTTATTTTATTTTATCTTGCACACTGCTCCGAAATTTTCAATGGAGAGCGGTATGTAAATGTTGTAAATAAATAAATAATCATATATGTATTTTTAAGATTGATAAATAACCAGCTGAAAGGATTGGGATTGCCAAAGGTATTTCTGCAATAGCATAGAAGTGTTCATGAATATTGCTGTCAGAAATGTGATTTTTTCAACATACCATTAAAAATATATATTAAATGGGCTTTTTATCCCTTTTCCTTTCAGTGATGTTTAGAGTTGTTACTTTGGATACCAATTTCAAGCCAGTTAATGAAATGGTGAGTGTAATTGAAAGTATATAGGTTTTTAAGCAACTGAAATCTTTAAAAAACTAAGTTCGTTCTGTTGCTGCCTTCCAAGTTTAATGTTCTTTTTCTTTCTTTGCTCTCCAGTATCCATTGATCTACATCCAGGTAAGAGTAGCACCTCATTATTTATTTATTTATTTTGGTCTTGCTGAGCTTGGTTCAACTTTGATCCTTCTGGTCTCTCAGTTATGACACATTCTGTGTATAGCAGCACACCTTGCCAGCTCATGAGCAACAGGAAACATAACATAAAAAACAGCAAGCTGTTTCTAGATATAAATATGTTATATGAACACTGACCGAACCTAATCACCAGCTTGCTAGCCTGATTTTTAAAAAAAGGAATGCTCTGTTTTAAAGGTCTTGTAGATATTATGATATCCAGAAGGTATATCTGGGGAACTAGGGTTCTACTATGACCTCAAGATGTATTTCCCTCGCTGGAACAAGGGTAGAAGAATCTCCCTAAGTGCCAACCTCATCAAATTAATTCTCCATAAGGAGAATTAAGGACTGCACGGCAGATATAAAATATTTCCATAGCATTTAATTTTCCATTGTAATCTGTAGGGGTGTGCATGGACCCCCCCCCGATCCTCTTCGCGCCTGATCCACAAATTG
Organism: Elgaria multicarinata webbii; assembly: GCF_023053635.1. NCBI lineage: Eukaryota > Metazoa > Chordata > Lepidosauria > Squamata > Anguidae > Elgaria > Elgaria multicarinata. The sequence continues at coordinate 1,192,589 of NC_086173.1, forward strand.
CGGATCGGGCCCGCTCCGCCCCGCCTCGATCCACCTGGGGGCCACTCCGCTCCGCTGCGGAGCTCCAGCTCTAAATCGGAGCTCCGCAGTGGCGGGGAGTGGCATTAGATAAGGCCCTCCTCCCCCTTACCTGTGTCCGTCGCGTCCCATCCCAGCTTCACTAGAGTCCGCGCTGCGGGCTCTAGTGAAGCTGGGATGGGCCGCGACGGACACAGGTAAGACCCCCGTCCCCCTTGCCCCCTTACCTGGCTCTGCCGCCGTCGCCGCACGGGCGGCAGCAACAGCGGCAGGGCCAGGTAAACCCCACTTACCTTTTTTGCGGAGCTCCGGATCGAGACGAAGGATCCGCCTTCACCTCGATCCGCTCCGCAACGCTCCGCGGGTCCCCCAATCCTCTTCGCCTCCGCCTTAAGGGGAGGCGAAGCCCCCCGATCCGCTCCTGCTTCTCCGGTCCAAGGAGAAGCGGAACACATCCCTAGTAATCTGCTTGCAGACAATGCGGTGAAACTATAACTGCGGTGACACTATATACATTTAAAACATTTAACCCAGCTCATGTTATTTTATTAATTTATTTATTCCATTTTTATACCATCCAATAGCCAAAGCTCTCTGGGCAGATCATAACATTTTACAAAAATCCAAGGAATATCAGACATGCATAAAATATTTTGCTCTAAGTGCTGATCTAAACCAAATTAAGTTGTGCTAAGTTACGCTACATGATACATTAAATACGTAAATAAGTGCAGGCAGCCCCTGTCTGGATCAGGGTCACTGCATGTGGATAGGGAAGGTTTAAACATTTTCCCACACCCAGCCACTTGCTTTGTAAAGTTTGCCCCTCATGTGCGGGGGCTACAAAGAAGTAAAAGCCTATTCCTGTATCTACTGACATTCTCCGTGAAATTGTGCTAAATTACAACACTATACCATTTTAAAACTATTTTTTATGTCAAGAGTTTAGTTTCCGTCTGAGCTACTATGGAGGTTACGTTGACTGTGATAACACCTCAGGATTCCTTTTTCCATGTCTAAAGTGCATAAGGGCCAAACTGATCCATCCTATAATTGGACACCCAAATCCTGTGCTGAAATTACATGGGTTTCAGGGATTTCTAAAAAACAATAAATATGATGTTAAATTAAGAATAGCCTGTATATGGGGCATATTCAGGGATGGCTGGCTTGTGGTAAAAAATAATTCAAGCAGTTCCTTCTCGTATGGTCAATACCCAGTTGAACTCTACATTGTATTATGATCTTTCATAAAGATACTGAAAGATGCTGGCAGATTGTCAGTGAGGTGTTCCAACTGACATTGAATAAATATCAATAAGACTTTTCTTATCTTGGTTTCATATTTGACTCATCGCTCTCCTTTATTCCTCATATTGAGGCAGTAGCTAAATCCTGTCGTTTCTTCCTGTATAATATTGCCAGGATTCGACCATCTCTGTCTGTCTCTTCTGCCAAGACGCTTGTTCATGCACTGGTTATTTCTCGGTTGGACTACTGCAACCTTCTTCTCTCTGGCCTTCCTTCTTCTCACATCAGTCCATTGGTTTCTGTCCACCACTCTGCCGCTAAGATCATCTTCCTGGCTCGCCGCTCTGACCATGTTACTCCACTTCTGAAATCTCTTCATTGGCTTCCAATTCACTTCAGAATCCAATATAAACTTCTCCTGTCGACCTTCAAAGCTTTTCATGGTCTAGCTCCTTTCTATCTCTCCTCTCTCATCTCACACTATTGCCCCGCTCATGCTCTTCGCTCCTCTGATGCCATGTTTCTCACCTGCCCGAGGGTCTCTACTTCCCTTGCTCGGCTTTGTCCATTTTCCTCTGCTGCCCCTTACGCCTGGAATGCTCTTCCAGAACATCTGAGATCCACAAGTTCAATCGCAGCTTTTAAAGCTCAGCTAAAAACTTTTCTTTTTCCTAAAGCCTTTAAAGCTTGATGTTGCTTGGACTTTATACTGTTAGTTCTACCCTACCCTGTGCCTGTTTACCCTACCCAGTGCTTGTTTGCATTCTCTTCCCCTCCTCATTGCTTTACTATGATTTTATTAGAATGCAAGCCTATGCGGCAGGGTCTTGCGATTTACTGTTTTACTCTGTACAGCACCATGTACATTGATGGCGCTATATAAATAAATAATAATAATAATAATAATAATAATAATGGACCTTATGAATCATCCAGTCATAAACTGAATCTCACTAAGGAAGTTTCAAAGAAGGAAGACGATAGGAAATGAAATAGTTGTCCTCCTCTTCCCTCCCAAGGATCCTCAAGGAAATCGGATTGCTCAGTGGCTGAATCAAAGGCCTTCCTTTGGCATCCTCCAACTGGAGCTCCAAATGGTCCCAGATACAAATCTCGGAAGCTACCAGATCGTTGTTGAGAGTACATCAAGCGAGGAAATACCAAGCAGGAAGATCTATCAGTGGTTCAGTATAGAGGAATATGGTGAGTGAGTACCACAGTGAGGTTCACCCAGATTAGAATTTTTAGCTGTGACTCTGTTTCAGTACCAGTATTTTGGTCCAATGAGAAATACTTTCCTTTAAATGTCCTAACACCACTGCCCTACAGAATCTGCACCTGTGGGCACCTGATTGTTGCGCAAAAATATGAAGTTTGGTAGACCTGTACAGATAAGACATGGCCAAGAGTGAAACTGAGCGCTAACAAGTTTTACCTAGGGGTAAATAAGCTAAGTAATAGTCCTTTTCAAACATCACATGAATATGTGGAAGGTGAGAGGTGTTGTATCACATGTGAAGAGCTCTCTTCATGTGAATGGGAACCCTGAAAGGGAACGGTTCCCAACCCCAGGGAGGAGTCCTGGCAACATAGTTACAGTATAACGCAGGGTTCTTTCCAGTAATAAAATACATGCATGGCGGTCGGGTGCAGGTGTGTGGTCCTGCCCCTTCCTTCAGTGCATTAATATAATGAGCTCCATCACACCACAGTTTTTTTCTACGGGTTGTCACCGCACTACCCACTTCCGTTTCGACAGCATGTCAAGCGCTGATCACTTTCTCGTGTCTGCGTTGTTGCGCCATTTCAGTGCGTGCATCCTTTGACCTGTGCAGGCTCGCATCGCTAACCTACTGCCCTGTCACCTCCCTTCTTCTTCCCCTTGCAGTTCATTGGTTGTTGTGGCTGGGAGGGACTTTGAGATGGGATGTGGGACGTGGGTTCCTTGCCCCGCCCTAATTCTTATTTTCCCATGTTTTATTTTTTATTTCTGCGCAATTGCAACTGAATGCAATTATGGTAGGCTGAAATAATGTAATGATGCGATGGCGTAATTAAGGAATTATGGAAAGTCAACCCCTTGCATGTGCATGGACTGTTCTACCTATCCTCCGTTTCAACAAAGTATTGTTGCACTGTAAAACTTAGGAGAAAGTGAGGTGGGGGGAGAAATAGAACACACAATGCTTTCCCTAAGGTCCTTTTAAATCACATTGGGGAGTTGGGCATTCATGTATACAACCAGTTTAGCCTACTTGACCAGCACAATGTGCCCGCGTTCCCTCCCCTTTCCCAGCTGAGCGTCCCTATGGACTACAGTACCCCCCCGCATGAGAATGAGGAAAGCAAATAGAAATGGCACGCTGGAGGAGAACCACCCTGGTCCTCTGCTTTCGTCAGCAACGCTGCCCTACACACACGCCCTTCCACAGACACACATACCCAGCAGAAAAATCAGGACTATCCGAAATAGCATAAAAAAGGAATTTAACAGCGATGTTATCGCGCACGGAGAGAAGAAACTGGACTTTCCTCATACCAAAATAAAACAGAAGAGGAGGGGGAAACAGTGTGATCACAGCAGGATAGGTACAAAGTCATGTGAGTACCGTGCTGCAAAACCAGACACCAGGCATGTCAAGCGTGTGTTAAAATGCTGGTGTTATGGAGTTCAACGTTTGAATAGGCCTAAGTAAGTAATAACAGATAGGAGGAAGTGAGTGACCAGTAGACAAATGTCAGGCCTGCAGGCCTGAAAGGGCTGGCTGTGAGCAGAACTGCTGCTGCCCTACAACAGAACAACTTGCATATCTCAGCTATATCGCAAAACATTAATCCCAAATGATCCCATTTGATATTTTCCTCCAATGTAATTTTGTCTGGATTATTTAATTTTGATCGATGTACACATTTAAAGTGTGTGCGTTTTATCCTCAGAATTAAATGATACACATCCTTGTTCCTTATAATGTGTTTGCCCTTCTAACACTTACTCTTCATCACTGTGCAAGCATTTGCTCCAAACTGACCCTCTTCGCCATGATATATTCAATCTGTTATGTGACCAAGCTAACACTTGTCGTATTTACATTCACCAAATATTTCCAGAGTTGCCAAGGTTTGAGGTGAACATCAAAGCACCAGAGAGACTCTCTGCGTTCGATGAAGAATTCAAAGTAGACATTTGCGCTCGGTAAGTTTTGAAGCTAGGAGAAGTGCCTATGGTGCTGCTTTTAAGCTTGCTAGGCCTCTTTGGAAATGCCTGGAATGGATTTCAGGAATCTAGACTTTGCTGGAGTGGAATGGATCTATTCTGCTCACTGTTAGAACTTTGTGGAGAAGACCCATTTGGTCTCTCTCTGCCCTGGCTTCTCATTGAACCTGTGGTAGGGGGTGACTTGAAACCCAGTCTGCATCTTCCCCTATCTCAACTGTATTTATTGGTTTATTTATTTCTTAGGTATACCTATGGCCAGCCTGTCCAGGGGAGAGTCCAGCTCAGAGTGTGCAGACAACGCTATTACCATCCAAGATGCAATCGAGATTCCAATGGGATTTGTGAAGCTATTAGTGCAGAGGTATAACTGTAACAGGGCAACTACTCTTTTCCTATAACTTTGGTCATTCAGGCCACCGTAGGAGTGTTGGAGTAAAAAGAAAATAAAAACTGGGCTGTCTTCTGAATTTTGCCAGGATACATTTGAACAACATTGAAAGGAAAAGGAGGCTTTCTCCAATTGTCTTTATTATGGCTACATGAATGATCAGAAATACTATCCCTTACGTGCTTCAAACATATGTGGTCTTTTATTTGGGTATTTAGCTGCTACAGAAGTATTCTGTAAACATATATAGAGCCCATAAAGTATGTTAGGCCTCAACTAGACCAGGGGGGTTTACAGAGATGATCTCGTGATATTATGATTGTGAGATCATCGCCCTTGTCTACACGCAGTGCGTGACATCGCACCTGCCATTTTGTGTTTTTTGTTAAAGGCAATGGAGCGCACGAGCGCTCATGTTTTTTTTTTTAAAAAATACTTTCCCCGCTCCCCCCACCCCACCCCCAATGGGCACAGAGCACGTCTCATGGCTCCTCGTGTTTACTCGCAAGGAGCTGGGACAAGCCGTGACGCCTGCCCACACATTCCACGGTCTCAGGTTCAGCTCAAGACTGCAGAAAAAGCAGGCTAGAAGTGTAGGGCGAGATCCCGGGGAAGGGGAGGGATCATCCCTCCCTGCTCCTGGGATTCCCTATGCGTCATGTGGACGCACAGGGATGATCCCAGGGTGATCCCTGGGATATTGCCTCGTCTAGCTATGACCCCAGTGTGTTAGTGTTAATAGTGCTTTCTTGCATGACGTCTTGGTGGAATGAAGTATGTAGGACAATGCTGTTCTGAAAAAAGACAACTAGTCTTTTTAGCCAAATAAGACTTATAGTAGTCTTATTTAGTAACACCAATTTAACTACATAGCTTGTATGCAGTTGGCCAATTTCAGTAGGCAAAGCATGAGATTCACTAGCAAACCTTAGGCCCATCATTAAATGTAAGTTTCATGAAATGCTGCGTATGTGCAATTAAGCCCAGTTTGAATATTGCTTCTGTACTGGGGTGATGGGACAGGACGGGACGGGGGACACATTTGGTGTATGCTTGCTTTGACACCATTTAAAGTGTTTGATCGTCTCTTGTGCACATAAAGGCTACAATGCTTTACTCGGTTAACTGGAAGTAAGCCTCACTGAACTCAATGGGACTTAGCTTTGAGTAGAAATGTATAAGAGGCAAAAGCCCCATCCCATCTAGCTAGAAACGTGCAGCTCCTGTCACTTCTCCGACGTTGCTCCCTGAAAACAGGAAGTAACGAGGCCCGTTCAATCCGGCAGGAGAGAGCAGCAACTGGAGTTTTTCTGGGGTGGGGGTAGGTCGGGGGATTGCAGCGCAAGGAAGGCCAGAAGGGGTGGAAGACGCGCAAGAGGCAGACGACGTCATGTGAGCAATTTGTGAGTGCCCAGTAACAAGCATGCAGTAAAACGCTCATCGGATGGAGCTTTTAGAGTAAATAATTACAAGAAATAGACCACTTCAAGAGGTGTGGGGCTTGTTGTATGTTTTTTTATTGACCACTAATGCTCTCTGATGGAGCCAGCTAGATGGGCACTAGTTGACGATGATCCTGTAAGCCTGATCCTTAAAGATAAGATCAAAGAAGAATTTGTCAAGGCCTTTTAAAGAACAGTTATCATACTCACTGAGCTTAATGCTGAACCAGATTACATTAGTACCCTTTGATACTGTAGGGTGGCATCCAATGTTCGTCTAACTTGAGTCCCTTTCATTTCAATGGGTCTGCTCCAGGAAGGGCTCACACTAGATACAACCCCTAATTACAGAATCCTTTGTGATTGGCAGACGTTGCTTCTTCACTACAGAAAGCGAAGATTGTTTCTCTTTAGATCTTAATGTTTTCTCGCTTGCTATGCAACCAGTCTGAAAAAGCTCAAGCCCATAAAAACTTATGTCACAACCATGCTATTAGTCTTCCTGCTTTGTTGTTGTTTTTGCTACAACAGACAAATGGGATGACCCTCTGAAATTCAACATGCTTACCATAGTTTTTCTTCAATTTCCAGCTCGGCAAAGATGGCTGCATTTCCAAAATGATTAGCACTAAAGCATTCCGCCTTTATGCAAATCTGGATACAGAACGTTTTTTCTTTTTGTCACTCCAAGTGGAAGGAGTCGTCACAGAGAATGGAACAGGTGATGGCTATGGAACAGGGCATGGCAGAATCTGGTTAGCAATGGGGAGTCTTGAAACGACTGCTCTGGGAGTTGTTGTCTTGAGAATAGTCCACTGTGGGTGTCCTGTGCAACACTCCAGTACTCCGTGTACGAGCTTATTTGCTTTTTGAAACAGCTGCTTACAGGTTCTTTCATTTTCATGTGACTTGCAGGCATCCAGATATCATCCTCTAGCTACATCTCTGTCTACCAAACAAGGAAAAGCATAACATTTGAGGACGTAGAGCGATACTATAAAAGAGGGCTTCCTTTAACTGGAAAGGTAAGGAACCGGGGAAGATCTAATCTGTGAGAAACAAAATCTTCCTAGTAGGAGAAAATACCTTATTCTGGAGCATCTCATGATACATGTTCATCCAAAAGCTGGATGGATGTGCTAATTTAACAGCTCGGAAGGCTGGTTAATAAACCTCTTGAAAGAAACATGAAAAAAGTAAACTTGGTATTGTTCTTCATTGCATGGACAGGCTTCTTTAGGTCTCTAATACATGGCCATGTTTTGACAGTAGCTATCCTTTCGGTATTTTACTATCCATTTTTATTTCTCAATTTTGTCCAGTTCGTTACTGCTTTCAGTTTCTTCAATTAATATGTCTTTCCTCCCTCAACACTGATGCACATGTGAAAGTATTGATATTTGATAAAACACTGCAGAAAAACAAATATTGCTGTAGTAAAATGCTTCATTAATTTGTGTAATGGCATCAAGCTTTTCATATGGTGTTTTACCAATTCACAGGATACCATACAAAGGCCAGATCTATACCCAGTAGGATATGACACTTTGAAAACAATTTGAAAACTGTATAGGGACTGTGTCCTGGGCCCAACAGTTGCCACTACTGTTATAAAACGTTTTAAAGCACTAGTGTAGATCCTGCCAAAAGGAATCTTGTATACAATCACATCAAGACTGTGTTTAACCACCACTTTTATCAATGCATGCATTCACATCAGTACCATAGTGAAATGGTGGAGGGGAGATGCAAAGAAACTGAAGGAACAGAAAGCTACAGCAAACTGCCCATGTGCTAAAACTGCAATTAATTTAAACGTCTTCTAGTTAAACTAGAATTCAGGAGGACTGGAGTGCAGAGCAGAGTGAGCCCTTGAAATAACCAAAGAACAGAACAAGGGAAGTCTTCTTGTCTTCTGAATCTACCACTAGCATCAACCCCCGACTGGTTTTGACAAATACTGTATTGCCGTGCACCTGCTGTACTTGTTCAATACGCTATTTATTTAATAGCAACAACCGCTGTAACCGTGATACATGGGACAGTATTTTCACACAGGAAATGCTGAACAGAAGAGCTGATGTACTTTCTAAGCGATATTTCTGAGTTTCCAATAAAGAATACGTGGCCGTTTATGAATCACCAAAAAAGAGAAGTACCGTAACTCCCACACTTTGTGGGGAAGACTGGGACCAGCAGGGCCTGTGCCTGCCTGTTTAGTCTGCTGGGACTAACTGGTTTTTGTGGTTTGTTACCTTTAACTGGAATTGGAGAGGGCAGCCTTTCAGATAGAGAATCTGTAAAAGGAGACACCTGGCCACCCTCACAAACTGCTGGGCTTTGAAAATCAGGGACAGCCCATGTGGATTTAGCGTGTGTGCATGTCTGAACAGACACTAGCATCAAGGGTCTTAATGGGCTGCAGGAGATAATCTCAATGGGAGATCACACACACACACAAACATGGCTGGATTGTCCCTCTGATATGTTGATGCAGATGAATGATGTCATCAGACGGTGCATTTGTGCAGACTGCACCTAGGGTTAGCAACACTTGTCTAACCATTACTGCCATGACTACCACCCCAAAAATAGTGGACAGGGCTCATCTTCTCTTCCTCCACAGGCTCAGCTTAGCTCTGCCCTTGTCAATGTATGGCATTTCATTGTAGTCTGATGTAGGAATGCTTGAGGAATTCTGTATTTGCGAACTCCAATGTGAAAGAAACAGGCCCAGTTCAGAAGACACCTTAAACCACGGCTTTAACCACAGTGAATAAGGCAAACGGCTTTGTTCACAGTGGTTGAAGCTGTGGTTTAAGGTGTCTTCCGAACAGGGCCACAGATTAAAACTTAAGTTATTCACTGGCTTTTGCAATTCCTGAAATTCCAGTGTAGTTCTCTCTCTCCCTGCCCCCACCCCTCTGTGTGTGTATCAGGCTGCATTTTAAAATTGAGAGAAAATATACATTTATACATGTGTACTTTGAGAAAATAAATCTGTTTTAAATACATCTATAAAAGATTAATGCAGAAACAAAATGGAATAGATCCACAAGTGAACGCGTGTGAATGTGACATGGGCTGGAAACGGATCCCTACTTCTCGCCCCCTCAGGTCATGCTGAGAGATGAGGATGGTTTGCCCCTGGCAAATGGACTCGTCTTCCTAGAGTTCAATGGGAAGACTGTTGCTAACTTCACCACAGGCAAGGATGGCAGTGCTCCGTTTTCAATTGACACTTCTGACCTCTTTGAAGCTCGTTATAAACTGAGAGTAAGTAACGGAAGACTGAGGAGCAAAGTTTGCCAGGGAATATGGCCGTGAAAGAAGCTGTCATTTCTTAGCCACTCTGCTGGGTCAGGGCGATGTGCTTGCTGCCCCATTGCTGCCCAGACATGCACTGCAGCCATGTCTGTGGAACCACCTGGGGGTGTGTGACTGATCCCCTCTTTCTTCCCCAGTGGGTGCTGGATGCTGTGCTTAAGTAAGGGAAGGAAAGGAACCTCTCATGCAAGCACTTGAGTCATTACTGGCTCTTGGAGGGACGCCAGCTTTCGCTGACGTTTTCTTGGCAGGCCTTAAAGCGGGGTGGTTTGCCGTTGCCTTCCCTGGCCGTTATTCCCTTTCCCCCAGCTAGCTGGGTACTCATTTTACCAACCTCGGGAGGATGGAAGGCTGAGTCGACCCGAGCCGGCTGCCTGAAACCAGCTTCCGCTGGGATCGAACTCAGGCCGTGGGGAGAGTTTCAGCCACAGAAACTGCTGCTTTACTGCTCTGCGCCACACGAGGCTCATACTTAAGTAAACCCTCTGGTATATTTTGCTTTCCTTCCTGCCCTTCTCTTAACAGGCTTTCTATCAACCAGATCAGTGCACTGACTATGGCTGGCTAGAAACATACCAACCAGAAAGCGTTTACTACATCCAGCGCTTTTTCTCCCGGACGGACAGCTTTGTGAAGATAGAACCAGTTTTGGAGGAACTGCCATGTGGTCAAGAAAAGCCAATCACTGTGCACTACATCCTGAATAAATACCAGTATCAGGATACGGAGCCAAACGACATTATCTTCAGTTATATTGTAGGTGCAGAAAGGCAACGTTGCTTTGCTATGACGCTTCTGCTGGCTCTGAATCCTTGTTGAATGTTAGATAAGTAAGAAATTGCCTGTAGCTTAACAAGTCCAGGTAGCATTTCACTAAAGATTGTGAGCTGAGAAATGGGCTTCATGGGACCGCTAACCTTCTTTGTATTGCTGATACATTCGTTAATGCATTAAGACCGTACAAAGTCTCATATATATATATATATATATATATATATATATATATTTAATTAATTATGTCACAACTGTTTTATGACCATGAGAAGTCCCCTCCCCCAGATACAGAATTATTTAGCTCAGATGAAGCATTTCAGAATAACAAACGCAAGCATGTTATAACCTCATTTCTTGGTTTCTTTTTTACACACAGCTGATGGCCAAAGGTAAAATTGTTGACAGTGGTAAACAGCAAGTCAGCATTAGGGGTAAGAGCTTCAATTTTACTACCAGAGAGTGGGGAAATGAAGGTGTTTTCCTGCCAGAGTGAGGTCACTCTGGCTCTTCTACAATCTTTCCTTGCTCTGGTGTCGCGCTGCGAGCATTCCCAGGCGGAAGGTTACCTCTGATCATAGAATCATAGAATAGCAGAGTTGGAAGGGGCCTACAAGGCCATCGAGTCCAACCCCCTGCTCAATGCAGGAATCCACCCTAAAGCATCCCTGACAGATGGTTGTCCAGTTGCCTCTTGAAGGCCTCTCGTGTGGGAGAGCCCACAACCTCCTTAGGTCACTGATTCCATGTTCGTACTGCTCTAACAGTCAGGAAGTTTCTCCTGTTGTCCAGCTGGAATCTGGCTTCCTTTAACTTGAGCCCGTTATTCCATGTCCTGCACTCTGGGAGGATCGAGAAGAGATCCTGGCCCTCCTGTGTGGCAACCTTTCAAGTATTTGAAGAGTGCTATCATGTCTCCCCTCAATCTTCTCTTCTCCAGGCTAAACAGGCCCTGTTCTTTCAGTCTCTCTTCATAGGGCTTTGTTTCCAGACCCCTGATCATCCTGGTTGCCCTCCTCTGAACACGCTCCAGCTTGTCTGCGTCCTTTTTGAATTGTGGAGCCCAGTTCAAGAAGGATGCAGACAAGCTGAAGCGTGTTCAGAGGAGGGCAACCAGAATGATCAGGGGTCTGGAAACAAAGCCCTATGAAGAGAGACTGAAAGAACTGGGCATGTTTAGCCTGGAGAAGAGAAGACTGGTTGCTGGAAGCTGGGAAGGGCCAGGGGCCAGGCCCAGCGGGCTGAATGGCTGCTGGAAAGCCCGCACTGCCTCCTCCAGTGACGATTACTCACCGCCACCCTGCAGCAGCGAGACTGTGGGTTTTGTCGGCAGAGCGGTGCCAACGCAGCGCTTTGAACGCAGGGTCCTAGTCACAGAGTGACTGCTGGTCATATAGCTCAGCTCCAAGAATAACAACCAGAATTAGAGCTTCCATGTGTTTTTACATGGCCCAAAGTCACCCAGTGGGTTTCCATGGCCGAGTGGGGACTAGAACCCGGATCTCCCGACTCCCAGTTCGACACTTTAGCCACTACGCCACACTGGCCAAGGATAAACCAGTTTCTTTTGGTCTATCCTCCTGTCTCCTCCTTTAATTTCATGTTCTTCCCCACAGCTGGACAATACAGCACCACCTCGATCCCACTGAAGATTGATCAAAAGCTGGCCCCAAGGGCAAGGCTGCTGGTCTACTCCCTTCAGCCGCACGGTGAGGTGGTTGCGGATAGCATCTCTTTCCAGGTCGAAAAGTGTTTCAGAAACAAGGTAAGAATGGAGCCATTCGCTCCCCACCAGCAAAGCTTGTTTCTCTTCATATCTTGGTAGTCAGAGCGCAATCAAATCAATATTAGCAATTTTTTTTGAAAGTAGAATGGATAAATGGCAGTGGTCAAGAAGCTATGGGTATGCGCTTCTGACATTAACCTTTGCCCTCAGCATGAAAGCTTAGGACGCTCTCAGAAGCATTATTGAAAGTTTTCCTTTTAGATTACATCACGCTATGCAATGATTCTGATGACAAAGCCTCCAGCAGGGAGAGCTGTGCTGCCCCCTAGTGTCCCAGAGTAGAAAGGCAGGCAGAAAACACATGTCTGGGAAAGGAGAAGGCAGGGGACAGACAGAAAAGGCAAACCAAGTTCAACCGGAGTTGGGCCAAGGGGAAGAAGGGTTGGAAGAAGGACTAGCCCAGAAGAATGGCATTGAGAGGCCCTAGAGGAGTTTGGGTGGGCTGAAAGCAGAGCTAGATCTGGGAGAGAACGCACAGAAAGACGGGCATCTGGCTAGGAACCGGACAGCAAAATAACTTGAGAAAGCCAGCAAATTGTTGGCTTTGGAAGGTGATCTGATGTCTCTGTTCAATTCCAGGTCAAGCTGCAGTTCTCTGAGCAGCAAGTGCTGCCAGCCTCCAAGGTGGGCCTTTACCTCCAGGCTTCCACCAATTCCTTCTGTGCCTTGCGGGCGGTGGATAAGAGTGTCCTGCTTCTGAGACCTGGAGATAATCTGTCACCCGAACAAGTAAGCCCTAAATTTCCCATTCAGAAGATCAGGGCTCTTCCTTCAGTGGAGGTGGAATCCTCCAACCTCGTGTGTGAACACAAGGAGGCGGGACGTGAAAGAACTTCAGGGAAAGCCAGTTTATCATTTTGACGGGATTTGGGGGCTTGTTTATACAATTGAAATGACCTTGAATATCTCCAGAGACTGTTGTCTCAAACCAAGACAGAGTGGACGTGCCCCATCTCTTCACTGGAACCTGGGAAGGAAGAGGCACATTAATGTAACAAAATTCCCTGTGCCCCTGTGTGTGTAAACACTACTATGAAAACCAGTGGAATTTGAAAATTGGGCTGAAAGAGGGTCGGATCTGCATCCTGGGGGATGCCTGTGGATCCAGCGGCTTCTGTGACACAAAGTGCCTCCTCATCAGCCTTAGCTGGTGCATCAATTCCACCGTACCTGGATGGCGATAGCTTGGTCACAGTTATCCATGTTGTGGTCACCTCCCATTTAGACTAATGCAATGCATTTTGTATGTGCCTTTTTTAACAATAACTGACGTTTGTCCAAATCAGGGCCACCAGGTTCACTGGGACTGGGTGTTTCGGCCACGTTACGCCTGTGCTTTGGCTGCTGCACGGCTCCCCAGTCTGTTTCTGAGCCCAATTTAAAGTGCTGCTTTTAAACTTCAAAGCCCGTAACAGCTTGGGACTAGGGGGGATTCTACATGTCGTACTGAGGGCGCTTCCATACGCCCCCAGTGCGCCCCCAGAGCGATCGTGTAGCTTGCCTGGAGAAGAGACGAGGAAGAGGCATCCTTGCCGCCGCCGCCACCCACCTACCTCCTCACCGGCCGGGTCGGAGAGCTCGGTGGAAGAAGGCGGGGTTCACCCAGCCGGCGAGGAAGTAGGTGGGTGGTGGCGGCGGCGGCGGCAAGGACGCCTCTTCCTCGTCTCTTCTCCAGGCAAGCTACACGATCGCTCTGGGGGCGCATGGAAGCGCCCTCAGTACGACGTGTGGAATCCCCCCCCAGGTTGCCTCAAAGATCACCTTGTCACATGTATGCCTACTTGATCCTCGAGATCCTCTTTAGATGCCCTGTTCCAAGTTGCCTGGCTATGCAAACTGGGGTGGTGGTGGGGCTAAGAGGAGAGAGGCTTCCTCTTACCAGGGTTTAAGGCCGCGTGAAAACCTACCTATTTACCCAAACTGTCTAATCATCTAGGGTTTTTTTTGGGGGGGGTGTTTTTTACAATCTGGGCATCTCAATGTATGATGCATGTCTTGCCATCTTATCAATTGTTTTATTTATTTATTTTTTCCTGCAACAGAAATAACCATTTTATGCTGCTTTTTAGTATCTTACAATTGTACTTTAATATTGTTTTATTTAAGCTGCCCAGAGAACATAATTTACTGGGCAGCCACATAAATGGCCTCCTGAAATGGCCTTCTCTGCCCCAATTTTGGGAAGTAAATTTGGGATGATGACTTTGTTAAATATCATCTGGTGAGGAGTGGCGGAAGGCAAAAAAGGAAATGACTCAAAGTTCCCACCTGAGAAATTGCAGCTCAGTTAATACTGAATGAAATTCTGTTCTCAGAATATTTATCAGAAATGTCTTCATCTGAGAAATTTTGGGGCAGTTCAGTTCTGAATAATCACTCACATATTTCATCAACAACCCTTCAGCATTTTCATACCTCCCTTAACCGAGTTATGGCCATCTTGAAGTTTGCTTGTAGCAAATCACTGCTGGCAAAGGATGCGTTTTTATGTCCCTCCACGGCTTCCCCTCATTCTCAGCTAAGTACAATTCCCTTTTCCTTACCAGGTGTACAACCAAATGCCTTATCTAGATCTTTATGGTTATTACTATGGTGGGCTGGACCTCGAAGATGATCCTAAAGAGCCGTGCATTGAGCTGCAAAACACATTTTTTAATGGCCTGTACTATATTCCCGTGAATGTTAGTAATGATGGGAGTGTCTATGATATTTTCCAGGTATGTTTGTCTGTATATATACTTCTCTTTGGCCTGGCATTGCTTATATCTATTTTGTGGTCAATGGGTTTATTGCCAGAAGCCATACTGAAAATCTAGGAAGCCACAAGCAATTTTCTATATAGAATTTCTCTTCAATTTCCATGTCTAAGTATGCAAAGACTAAGTCTGTACTTCCAGTATAATTATGTAGCAGGAGTAAACAGATCTGGAAGCTGTAACAGTGTCGTAGGAGGCCACTGTAGGGAACAGGTGGCAACAGAGTTTGGGGTGGGGTGGACTGATGAACGCTGTGAGACCGGGGTGAATCTGAGAGAGCGTGCACAGGAATGTCGGAAACCCAAGTGGAGGCAGCCAGTGGTGAGTCCAGCAGGACGAGAAGGAGGTGGCTGATGGGCCAACCCCCTTCCTTCTTTCCTTCCCACTGAGCTTGCTGCAGCCCTATGGCCCAGCTGGCAGGCACCCCCTTTCCCCAGCAAATTATGCATTGTTGTCTATGTCAAAGAACTATTTAAACGGTATCCTGAAAGGCAGGGATAGGCAATCTGGTGCCATCAGTCCCAGCCAGTCTGCCCAGTGGCAAGGAATTATTATGGGAGTTGTAGTCCAAACCATCTGGAGGACACCAGGTTGCCTACCCGTGCTGTAAGTACTTATGGTAAAGGTAGATCGTTCTGCCATTCATGTAGAAGTAGAGTCTGTCGCTTGCATATTTATCCACTGGGTATCACCGCACAATGCTATGCCTGTGTACTCAGAAGTAAGTCATGTTTTCAGTGGGTCTCACTTCCAGGTTAATGGGGTTAGGATGGCAACCTTGGTCATCCACAGCCTCTTGACACATCGTGGATATGTGTTTGGGAGAATGCTCCCACAGGGCACAAGGCCTGTATCCCTGCTTGCACACAAGTGCATAAATATGACAATCCCACTGCCTTGAGCCATTCAGCCTTCTGAGCAGAGGTGGACTTGAGAAGCCTTTTATATTGTATTTGAAGCACGAGATTAAGTTTTCACAAGCAAATACCTGTAGCAATGCAATCAACAACACCTTTTTTGCAATGCAATACCCCTTGGTTTTGGGGTGGTGTTTTTTTTAAGGAAAGAGAGTTGTGACATTTGCCTATGTGCCTAGTATGAAGGCCCAGTTAATAATTAACAGACACTCTGTATCCAGGGAGATAGCCGTGTGCTGTAACTGAGAAATACTTTATAAGTAGTGTGGAAAAGGGTGGTGCCCATTCTACCCTCCCTAAATGCCCCCCCCCCCCCCATTACTCACCAAGCAAGAAGCCTTGCTGGGTCCAGGAGCAAATTGCCAATGAGAAGGTCTTAGAAAGTGTGGTTCATTTTTCTAGTTAATGAAGAAGAAATTAATTAAGTAGCATTTATCTATCCATTTTAAGAACATGGGACTCAAGGTTTACACCAACTCTACGCTGCGAAAGCCCGTTGTGTGCCAAGGTGACTTTGAGTGCAAGAAACTTTCCACTGATGATCCTGATGGTGGAGTTGGTGCTGGTGGTGCTATCGGTAGGTATTAAGGTGGGAGAAGAATTAAAGCCTTCCCCAACCCAGTGCTGTCCAGGGCAGTTCCCATCATCCCAAGCCAGTGTGGCCATTGGCCAAACTAACTCAGGACTACGGGAATTGTAGTCCAACTAGAGGGCACCAGGTTCGGAAAGACTGGATTGAATGAAATTATATGAAGGGAGTGATAGACTGCCATTATTTTACCTGCCCATTCCAATCCTACTTCACATGTAAAGTGAAAGAACCACTCAGTCAGTCTTTTTCGAAACTAGTGCAAATCCCATGTTGCCAAGGGGGGGAAAGCAACAAAAAAGTTATTCTTAAAAAAAAAAAAGATTGCTTACTATTCCTTAAAGTTTGAGGTCTTGTATCCTTTCAGTCCTTTCTCCTCGGCTTCTCTTCCTCCTCCTCTGACTATCACCAACCACCTTTCCTTCAGCCCCTTTCTCAACATGAAGCTCCATCGAGCATGAATGGTGCCGAGCGGACTTCTCCACACACACCCCACCCGCAACCGGGTGTCTTCCAGATGTGTTGGGCTGTGACTCTCACCATCCCTACCCTGCATGGCCATTGGTGCCGCACATCTGGAGGGCAGCAGGTTGGGAAGGCTGTTGTGGAGAGGAGTCTACTTACTTTGGCAGCTCTAAGTACTGCCTTGTGCCAATATGGAAGTAGGTATAGTTTAATGCAGCGTTCAATAAATTCTGAGTATCAGATGCAGTGTTCTGAACAAATACTGGACTTTCTCCAATACCATTCTATTAGAACAGCTAGTTTCCCTCTTCATTGTGTCTTTCTTCTGCTTTCCAGCAGAAAAGGGGATTGCTTATGGTGCTTCTGCTGACCATCTGATAGAAACTGTGAGAACATACTTTCCTGAAACCTGGATTTGGGATCAAGTTCCAGTCAAGTGAGTCTTTCTACTATTCCTCTTGGTTATTGTTTTTTTCTATATTCTGAAATACTGCTTCTATTAGGAATATTATCTCAGACCATCGATAGACCTAAGGTTTATCCCTGGATCGTCCAGGGGTCAAACCTGTTCATCTAGGTGCCACACAGAGGATCCAGTGCTCAGGCAGAGGCGAACCCTGGATGATCCCAGGATAAACCTTAGGTCTAGCTGTGGCCCCAGTCTCATTTAGCTGGAAACTATTTCTAGAGCAATCATCTTTATCATTATTTTGCTAGTTTCATGATTAGATGTGTGTTGAGCTCTTGAAGAAAAATCCCCAAGTACCTAGGTTTTGAAAAAGTGTACTACAGGTCATTAATGACATGTAGGTCAGCCTTCCTCAACCTGGGGCGCTCTAGATGTGTTCGACTGCATCTCCCAGAATGCCCCAGCCAGCTGGGGCATTCTGGGAGTTGTAGTCCAACACATCTGGAGCACTCCAGGTTGAGGAAGGCTGATGTAGGTATTAGTAAAATGAACTCAGAAGCTGGTGGCAATGTCAGCTTTCAGTAGGAAATCCATTCAGGGTATCTAATGGGAAATGCAATTATCTTTTTTGTCAGATGCACTCCAGGGAGCTCTTATCCTCTGTGATGTGGTCTGTGGCTTGTATTAGTAACTAACTTCACCTGTAGTGGCCAACACACTTTCCTGCTCTTATGTTCCATTTCCAGCGGGAGCGCCACCCTCTCCTACACGGCACCTGACACCATCACAGAGTGGCAAGCCAGCATGTTCTGTGTGGAAAGCAGCACTGGGTTTGGCATGTCTGCACCTGCCACTCTGAAGGTTTTCCAGCCGTTCTTTATTGAAGTGACCTTACCCTACTCTGCTATCCGAGGGGAAACATTCCTCCTTAAAGCCAATGTCTTCAATTACCTGGACTCCCCCATTGAGGTACTGCTTCCTCTTCTGCCTCCACTTACCACACTTCTGATCTGTTTCAGAGTGTGGCATCAATGCAGATATAAACTGTATGATCCCATAATGGTAGCACTGCCTCTGCAAGCAAAAGTAAGGGTGACATTTTAAACTATGTCTGGCATTATGACCCATCATCATCATCATCATCATCATCATCATCATCATCATCTATTTATTTCTTCCCCTCCTCTCCCTTTGGATCCAGGCAGGGAACAGCATTAGTACAACAATTGTTGTTTATTCGTTCAGTCGTTTCCGACTCTTCGTGCCTTCATGGACCGGCCCACGCCAGAGCTTTCTGTCGGCCGTTGCCACCCCTAGCTCCCCCAAGGTTGAGTCTGTCACCTCCAGAATATCATCCCTCCATCTTGCCCTTGGTCGGCCCCTCTTCCTTTTGCCTTCCACTTTCCCTAGCATCAGTACAACAATACAATACAATATAAATCAAATACATAAAATTAATTAAAAGAGCATATAAAACAAATCAAGACATCTTAAAATTCTTGGTTTAAAATTCATCTGGGTAGGCCTGCTGGAAGAGGCTAGTCTTTATAGCTGTCTTAAACTCGGAGAGAGAGTTAAGTTGACGAATCTCCTCCGGTAGGCCCTTCCACAATCTGGGGGCGACAGAAGGAAAGGTCCTTTGGGTAACAGTGGTCAGCCTAGTTTTGGCTGACTGAAGGAAGTTCTCCCCAGAGGATCTGAGTGTGCAGGGCGGAGTGTATGGGAGAAGGTGATCCAGCAGGTAACCTGGACCCAAACCATGTAGGGCTTTAAAGGTGATGACCAACACTTTATACTTCACCCAGAAACTAATTGGCAGCCAGTAGAGTGATTTTAAAGTTAGTGTAATACGCTCACCCCTACATGTACCAGTGACCAACCTAGCTGCCATATTTTGAACTAATTGAAGTTTCTGAACTAGGTACAATGGTAGCCCCATGTACAGCGCATTGCAGAAGTTGAGCCTCAAAGTCACCAGCGCGTGCACAACCGTCTTTAGGTCTTCCAACTCTAGGAAAGGGCACAGCTGGCATAACAGCCAAAGCTGGTAGTAGGTACTCCTGGCTGTCACATCTATCTGGGCTGTCATTTGGAGTGCCAGACCCAGGAGCACCCCCAAGCTAGAGGGAGTGAAGCCCCATCCAGAGCTGGTTGACACACCTCCAAACCCAGGTCGGGGCCCTTGACAGCAAGCATCTCCATCTTGTCTGGATTCAGCTTCAGTTTGTTTTTCCTCATCCAGCCCATTACCGCCTCCAAGCATTCATTCAGAGGAGACACACTAGCCTTAGCTGATGCTGTTATTGAAGGCATAGAGAAATATATTTGGGTGTCATCAGCCTCATGCCTCCGGATGATCCCTCCCAGCGGTTTCATGTAGATGTTAAACAGCACTGGGGATAGGATAGTGACTTGTGGTATGCCACACAACAGCTCCTTCTTTGAGGAGCAGCAATCCCCAAGCATCACCATCTGGAACCTACCCAAGTGGTAGGACCGGAACCACTGGAGCATAGTGCCCCCGATTCCTAAACCCCTCAGGTGTTCCAGAAGGATAAAATGGTCAATGGTGTCGAAAGCTGCTGAGAGGTCCAAAAGTACCAGCAGGGACACCCTCCCCCTGTCAATACTCATGCGGAGATCATCCACTAAGGTGACCATAGTGGTCTCAACTCCGTATCCTGCTCTGAAGCCGGTTTGAATTTATTTATTTATTTATTTCATTTCATTTCTATAACGCCCAATAGCTGAAGCTCTCTGTGCGGTTCACAAAAATTAAAACTGAAAATTTTAAAAATTAAAAAAAATCTGTATCATCCAAGACTGCTTGGATTTGGAAGGCAACTACCCTCTCAATTACCTTGCCCAAAAATGGAAGATTTGATACCGATCTATAATTATTAAAGTCCAGGGGTTCTAGGGAGGGCTCTTTTAGAAGCGGACGTACCACTGCTTCTTTTAAACATGTGCAAAACTCCCCTTCTTGAGAGATGTATTAATAATATGTTGTAGTTGTAGTCTAACTGCATCTTCTCCTTGGGTGACCAGCCAAGAAGGACAGGGATCAAGAGGGCAAGTTGTGTTCCTTACTTGTCCAAGCAGCTTGTCCATATCCTGGGTACTCACCAACTGAAACTGATCCAGTTTCATTGTCCACTTCTCTTATAAGGACAGCATCTAAACTGGCTCTTATCCGGAGATTTTACCTGTCAAATGATCATTAAATGCATCACAGTGAACGACTGAAGGCTCTAAAACCAGTTTCAGGGGGGAAGGTGCCTGAGTTAGACCCCTCACCACCCTGAACAGTTCTGCTGGTTGCCACTTCACAGACGCAATGCGGGCAGAGAAGAAAGCTTTCTTCGCTGCCCATATTGCCACCCCATAGGAACGAAGATGTTCTCTATGTCGTGTCTTGTTGGATATAAGTTGAGTTTTCTGCCATCAGCACTCCAGTCATCATCTTTCCTGCTTCAACTCCCTGAGGTCTGCTGTACACCAAAGTGCCCAGTTGGAAGCAGGTCAGAGAGGACATTTGGGGGCAATCATGTCAATAGCCCTAGTTAGGTCTTGATTCCATCTGTTGACCAGGGCTTCAACAGGATCATCAATGATACCAGCCATAGAACCCTCTAAGTCTATCTCGAATCTGAAAAGATCCATCAGCCTTTGAGGGTGCACCATCTTAATAGGTCTGCCACCTCCGCCCACAGATCCAATTGTTCAGAATTAAAACAGCATCGAGGGTGTGACCTGCTGAATGTGTGGGTCCATTAATTCCTGAGCTGCACCTGACAAACTGGTCTCAAATTGGATGTTGAAATCGCCCAGGACCAAAAGCCTAGGTTACTCCAACACCAACTCCAAGACCAGTTCTGTGAGCTCAGCCAGGGAGTCTGATAGTCATCACATATTATTTTTGAAATGTAGAATCCACTACCTTTTATGCATATGTTAACCACATCTTCCTCGGAGGATGTGTTTAGCCACGTAATGGCTGCTGTGGGGATCTGGCTAGTCAAAGGGGGGCTAAAAAAGTGAGGGAGGGCAGAGAAAAAGGAAGACTAGAGGCTGAACAGGAGGGAGAAACAGGAAAGCAAAGTGACTGAGACCTTCTCCCGTCAAATGGGCAGAACTAGTCCAGGGGTCTGATTTGACGTATTCTAGCTCATTATTTCTATTCCCATTGGTTTTTCCTGTTGCAGATAACTGTTACACTGCACGAGTCTGAAGATTTCAAAGCAGAACATCTGTCACAGAACCATATCTCAAGGATAAGTGCAAATGAATCAAAATCCTATACCTGGACAATTAGTCCTCAAAGGCTGGGTAAAGATCTCTGCTCTTCTTTTGTAGTGCTTTGCAATGTTAGCCTTCCTCTGATGCTTTAGAACGTTTTCCCCTGAATTACAACTTCCCCTCGTAAACAATCTGTCTTTATGTTAAAAACATTTGGGTGCTCGGGATGTGTCTGTCTGTGTTATGGACCCAATTGCTTTGAGCAAACCTTGGGGGACTTTTGTATTTATAACACTTCTTAACCATCTTTTCATTAGAAATGCTCAAAGCGTGGTATATAAGTGACTAGTATTTCATTTATCTAAAACTGCCTGCCCCAACCTTGCACCCTGCCAGTTAGGGCTCATGGCAGGTTAGGGGCAACGCTGGTCTAGAACATGCGGGACGACACTGAAGAGGTCTTTCTCGTTTTGCTTCTGGGCCATGCCTGGGATCACGAGTACTTTGGAGATCATAAACGGTCTTTTCATGTGCATTTGGGTTTTCTTTCAGGTACAGTGAATTTCACTGTTACCGCTGAAGCCAAAGCCGGGGACCAAATGGTGGGACGAAGGGACACAGTGACCCTGCCGCTTTTGGTTGAGGTGAGTATGAATCTGCATCTGCTGCAAGACGTGAAAAAATGTTTTGGGAACAGGTAGGAAGTAGCCTGTGAGCCTACACTCACCTTGGGAGAGGAATGCCCATTCTGTTAATACAACAGGGAGATGGGAGGCACACGTCTAGGTTCGTCATGGAAGGGAGAGGAAGGACCTCGAAGATCCAGGCAATGGGTGGGGTGAGCAGACACTGACCGACCCGGTGTGCTGGACCAGGAAGAAAAGGGAGGAAACCATTATTCCAGTGGTGGGATTAATGGCTTCATTAGGAGTTGCAGACTGCAGAGACTTAAAATAACGCATAGCAGCTATTTAAAGTTATAGATGTTTTGTACAAACGTTCTGCACAAAATACCCAAAGAGAGACATGTTGTCCATAAGAAAAAAATCCAAAATCCTTATTGGGTAATACCTTTATTAGGCCATCACAAAGGTCACAAAAGAGATCTTCACCAGGCACGATGTTGCAGAAAGCCTGTTGGTGGCTTCCATGTGCTACTGCTGGGATTGCTGCTTTGCTTCTTAATGGTGTATTCATATTGTGTTGCCTATTTTTCCATTTTTTGCATCATCCAGCCAGAAGGCATCAAAAAAGAGGTCACCCAGAGCGCTCTCATCTGTACCAAAGGTAAGGGGGAATTTTGTGAGCAGCATGCAATGAAGATGCAAGCTTTCTACCATCACTTTTAGACTTTGGCATTAGGAATTTAGGAACAGAGGAAGCTGCCTTATACTGGGTCAGACCATTGGTCCATCCAGCCCAGTATTCTCAACGCTGACTGGCAGCCATGACTCTCCAAGGTTTCAGGCAAGAATCTTTTCCTCACCCTGCTTGGAGAAGCTGGGAGTCGAACCTGGGGCCTTTTTCATGTGCTCTGTCACACTGAGCTATGGACATTTCCCCAGATATTCTGTAACGGTTTTTATTTTGGCAGCTGCAAATATGAAATATGCTCAGCTGCCAACTGCTAAATATGTGTTTATTATATTCAAATTTTCTACTAATTGTTGACTGCCTTGAAAATCCTTTTTATGAAAAGGCAGAAGAGAAATGCTGTAAATAAACATTAATACCATTTCAGTTATGGCTGCCACAGAATAAGACCCTGATCACAACAGAGCTAGGCACTAAATACCTTTGCACACAACAATGTGCAATATATTTGGATATTTGGCTTCATTTCACTTCTCTTTGCCAGTTCTCTCACCAGAAAGCAATATGGCTTTGGCTTGTCTGATATATGCTTTGCTCTCATGTTGTATAATGAATGTTGAAAGGGGACCCTGCCACGACACAGGCTCTGAACACCAGACCCGGCCGCGGCTGCTCCCTGCTCAAGCCAAGCACCACCGCTTGATATGCCTGAGGCAAGGGATAAAGCCCACCTTCCTCCAAACTATGTGGAGGAAGCAGATGGAGAAGGATTTCACTATATAAAATTAAAACACTGTGAGTTATATGTGCTGAGGTGAATGATTGTCAGAGTAGGTGTTAAATGAGTAAACTTTAGATGATAAATGCCAAACAGACACGTGGGATTTTTGTGGTAGTTTATAAACAAAACAATCAAAATTTATTTTCAAAAGTTCACAAGTTTTGTTTCAAATAAAACATTTTAAAAACCTTTTTGAAACCTTTCATACAATCCTTTCACTCACTCACATACGCACTTTCCTTTTTCTCACACAATCACTCTTGAACTTTCTTTATTCTCAGTATTGATTAATATACATCAACTATGTGCACACCACAGTCTAAAGACACCACTCTCTACACTGACCCTCAAATTTCCCAGAACTTAAGTACCCTAAACACAGAGAGCACTAAAGACTTTAAGAGTACCTAAAAAGTCTCTCACAATCCCCTCACTCCTTCCCTTATATATCACTCCCCCCCCCTCCCAAGACCTTCTCACTCCGCCCACTCAGGCCAACATACTAAACTCATCACAGACTTACAAACTGCAGACATACATTTGGAAACTGACTTGTAGGGTGTAACGCCACAGACCCATATTCCCATTATCTATATCTGTAGTAGGCACGCCAGTCTCTGAATCAGTTGCATTGAACTTGCCTGAAAACCTGGTGAAAGGATCAGCCAGAGCCTCTATTTCTGTCCTTGGTAAGTTTTTAAAATGTGCTCATTTTTATTATTTCTTGTCTATACTTCGTGTCTGAGGGTGTGTCCAGGCGAAGCTTTTATTGGGCAGTCACCCATGCCTTCCCACGCCTTCCCACAACCACTTTTGTCTTTTATCTTATCAGGAAAAAAAACCTGTCATGTAGAAAAAGATAGAATAGCTGCACAATGCCTTTTGATTGTTAATGCTAAGAGCCTGTTGTGGCGTTTCATATTGATTGTGAATTTCCTAGTATTGCACTGCTCCGTGAATGCATTGGTGAGCTTTTTTCAAAGCCCAACTGCTTTACCTCAGCAGACACTGGAGCACTGGAGTGTGCAGCAAAATGCAAAAGTTGCCTCTCATCCTTTTACATCCACACCCAAGATGGTTAATAGTGCAGAAATATGTGCATATAGAACTTGAACTGTGAATTAAAATGGTTGAATGAGAGTATAGCCTTTCTTGAGCTTGTGCCTTCCCTTACCCAATGTTTAGGGCAGTGGGCCTGTTCAGACAACACGCTAAGCCATGTTTAGGCCCCTAAGCCTTTTGCAGCAAATGGTTAGTGAATGTGTTTAAACCATGGTTATGTAGCCACCATGGTTAGGGATGGTTCACACGACATGCTAAATCATGGTTCATATGCCATAATATTCAGCTCGAAATGCTTAACCGCATAGCTGAGCGAGGTCAGTGTGGTTATGGCAGTGTGGCTGGGGTGGGTGTGGGTGAATTGTCTTGGTTGTTTACATAAATGTACTGTTTCAGCATGCCATACTGGGACACTGCCAGAAGCTTTCATAAATGAGCTGATATTGTCATGATCCAAGGAATGGCATAATCCATTCCTTGGATTATGTGACTGCAAGGAAATTACGTTAAAGACATGCTAAGATGTGGAGAGCGGAGCACCTGATGCCAGGTTTATGCTCTTTGAACAAGGCAAACCCAGACAGTACATATCAGCTCCGGAATTTCCAGCAGTGCAGAGTATAAAATAGAGTTTGTGATCTAAACTGTTCTGATTGTCCTAGATCTGTGAAATATTTCATATGAATGCATGGCAAGTTTGAAGTTCATTGAAAGAAAATGGTTTGTTCCCTAGTTCCGTTTTTCCATTGTATATTGCTCCACAGGTGACATTTTGGGCACAGCCTTAAGGAATGTTGAGAATCTTGTCCAGATGCCCTATGGCTGTGGAGAGCAGAATATTGCCATGTTCTTGTCCAACTTCATCGTTTTGAACTACCTGAACAGCACAAAGCAGCTGACGGAAGAGAAAAGGTCCAGGATTGTTGGGCATTTAAGCGGTGGTGAGTGGCTTCTAAAACTGGCACCCTGAATTTATGCGACTGGGTCTGCGATACCTCCTTTCAGTGGCTGGAATGTTACTCATTCAGGTCCACATAGATCAGCCTTCCTCAACCTGGGGCGCTCCAGATGTGTTGGACTGCATCTCCCAGAATGCCCCAGCCAGCTGGCTGGGGCATTCTGGGAGTTGTAGTCCAACACATCTGGAGCGCCCCAGGTTGAGGAAGGCTGACATAGATGTAGCACGATGAGCACAAAGAGGGCATTTGCCATTCGGTATTTACCTACTTTGTTGAAGCCACAGACAAGCTGTTTGACTTGGGCCATAAGTAGACGGGGCTTTATCCCAGGGCAAACCCCGGGATTGTCCCTGTGCATCCACATGACGCACAGGGGATCCCGGGATCAGGGAGGGATCATCCCTCCCTTGCCCTGGGATAGAGCCCTCCCCTTTGGCCACGGTTTTTCCACGGTCCCGGGCTGAGCCCGACACTGCGGAGCGATTACTCGCGCAGAGCTGGGAGCCGCACACGGGGCGCAGCGCTCCTCAGGAGCACTGTGTCCATCGGGAGTAGGGTGGGAGGAGTGGGGAAAATAATTTAAATTAAAAAAAACCCACTTACCTTTAGCGCACGAGCGTTCGTGCGCTTCTGGTCCTTTAAAAAATGGCGGACGCGACGCCTCTCTTGCTGAGGTTGTCACGTGTCACGTGTCAGAGGCGTGCCATGTCTCCATCGCAGGATAGCAGGTAGGTCTAGCTAAGGCCTTGGAAAATGGAAAATATGAAATTAGTTGAATATAACACAGAAATTCTAAAGAATAAAACACATTTGTTTAAATATATATAGGGGGGGAAATCAAGCTAAACTCATTGATTCCTTCGCTTGAAAAATGGGTCAGTTTGCACCTAACAGCCTGTGGAGCAGTAGAGGGTGGACATGCTGCCCCCTCCCCGCAAGGCTCCACGTCCACTTTTACCCAACCACCTGTCATTGGCGTGTTCATAGATTGTTGAGCATGATGTGCTTTTAGTTTTCTTGCTTAGTCAATTGCTGGGTTCCTTAGTCCCTAAACAACTCAGTGCTCTGAGTTCACACATCATGCTCAACAACCTCCAAACAAGCCAATCATAGGTTGTTGGTTAAAAGTGACAACCCGTGGGTTGTTTGAACCACAAGCTGATGTTATTTATTATTATTAATTATTTACAATATTTATATACCGCTCCCCATTGAAAATTTCCGAGTGGTGTGCAAGATAAAATGAAAATTAAAACAGAATAAAACACTTAAAACAGATTTTAAGTGGCTGGACATTAAGGAAAGGCTTCCTTGAATAATGATCTTTTCAGGAGGTGCCAAAAGGAGTACAAAGTTGGCGCCTGCCTGACCTCCAGAGGCAGGGAGTTCCACAGGAGGGGGCCCACCACGCTGAAGGCTACATGCAAACCGAGTCCCTGAGTCATTGGACTTTGCTCTCAAGCTTGGTCTAGTTGCATTTTTCGACATTTTTCGCCCAAAAGAGATAAAATCAGAACAGTGATGCCTGCTGCTGTAGGGGGATGCGAATTTTAAGTGATGTAGAATTCTTGGAAATTCTCCAAACGAACCTGCATTTGGTATCCTTTCTTCTGCTTTAGGATACCAAAGGCAGCTCCTGTACAAACTCCATGATGGATCGTTCAGCACATTTGGCAGCAGGAACGCAGAAGGAAGCCTTTGGTAAGAGCTGTGAAACTGCTTTAAGATTACAAGTAGAGAGAAGAACCTGCGGCGAATTGGGCAGAGGACTGTTCCTTTAAACAGGGGTGTGATCGGCTGCTACCAGGGCTGAATATCTGAAGTGGCTTCAGATAGCGGGTTCCACATTGACTTCATGGCGAGCACTTGGGATGGGCAGAGGGAAAATGTACAGGTTTTAATCTTGTAAAACCACCTTGAGTCCCAGTACTGGGGAGAAGGGAGGAGGAGGAGGAGGAGGAGGAGGAGGAGGAGGAGGAGGAGGAGGATAATAATAATAATAATAGTTACTTTTCGCT
This sequence comes from Elgaria multicarinata webbii, assembly GCF_023053635.1. Classification (NCBI taxonomy): domain Eukaryota; kingdom Metazoa; phylum Chordata; class Lepidosauria; order Squamata; family Anguidae; genus Elgaria; species Elgaria multicarinata. The sequence goes on from NC_086173.1 coordinate 1,220,298, forward strand.
TCCAGACTAATCCTGTTGCCATTGCTGAAGCTGTATCCAGTTGTGCATGAATCATAGAATCATAGAATAGCAGAGTTGGAAGGGGCCTACAAGGCCATCGAGTCCAACCCCCTACTCAATGCAGGAATCCACCCTAAAGCATCCCTGACAGATGGTTGTCCAGCTGCTTCTTGAAGGCCTCTAGTGTGGGAGAGCCCACAACCTCCCAAATCAAAAGAATTGTCTTGCTAGATCAGACCAAGCATCAATTTAGTCCAGCCTTCTCACTCCATCAGTGGCCAACAATACGTTGTGTTAAGCTCACAGGCAGGGCATGAAGGCCCCCCCACACACACACACGCACTGTTTGCCCCTCAGATTTAGAGGAATACTATCTCTAATCCATTTGGATACACCAGAACTATCATGGCTTATATCCATTCCTAGACCTAATTCCCTGTGACTTTAGCTAATCCCTTTTTTTAAGACAGCCTCTTCTACTCTCTTTACTTTCAGGCTTACTGCCCTTGTCTACAAAACCTTTGCTCAGAGCACACCCTTCGTATATATAGATGACAATGTCCTCAATCAAGCACTTATCTGGATTGCAAGCAAACAGGAGGCCAATGGCTGTTTCAAACCAGAAGGGAAAATCTACAACAACGCCTTACAGGTATAACGGAGAACTATTTATTTTTATATTTATTTATTACATTTCTATACCACCCAATAGCTGAAGCTCTCTGGGCAGCTTACAACACTTAAACCCCTAAAATACAAGACAATGAAATGCAATATAAATGTTTAAAAATTTAGAACTTCAGTATAAAACGCAAAATATTAACTAAATAGAAGCTACCAGTAGTGCAAAAATACAATACCAGATATAAAAGAGAAATTGAAAATCTAAAATGCTTTAGAAAATAAAAAGGTCTTCACCTGGCAATGGAAGGAGCACAAGGTACATGCCATGCAAGCCTCTCTGGGAAACCCATTCCGCAACTTGAGTGCCCCAACCACAAAGGCCTCTTCTTAGTAGCCACCCACCTCACTTCTTTTAGTGGGAGCTCCCAGAGAAGGGCTGCTGGAGATACCTTCAGGTCGTACATGTGGGAGGAGACAACCCTTCAGATAACCTGGCCCCAAGCCGTGTAGGGCTTTGGAAGTTAATATCAGCCTGGAAATGGACTGGTAGCTGGAGCAGATGGGAAAGTAGTGGAATAATATGATCATGTTTTCCAGCCCCTGTTAATAATTTGGCTGCCCTATTTTGGACCAGCTGACATTTCCGGACCATTTCCAAAGACAGCCTCACATATAACACGCTGCAGTAATCCAAACGAGAGGTTATCAGAGCATGGATCACTGTAGCTAGGCTCTCTCTGTCCAGATAAGGGTGTAGTTGGTATATCAACCTAAGCTGATAAAAGGTGCTCTTTGCCACTGAGTTCACCTGTGCCTCAAGTGACAGTTCTGGATCCAAGAGCACCCCCAAACTATGGACCTGGTTGCACTCCAACTCTTTATCCCTACTCGTAGTACTTGACTCCCCCCCCTCACACACACACACACACACACACACACACACACACACACACACATTCTTATCGCTCTTTACCTGCTGGTAGCAGCAGCAGCAGGGTATCATGTAGGCATGGAAATGATGCTTGCATGCCAGGGCAGGGGTAGATGGCTTAGAGAATACCGAAGCACCATTTAAAACATTATAAACAATTGCTGTTCTGATAATATTTTCAATCTAAACCACAGCAACTAAATTTAATGCATTTATTGTGGGGTTCTGCAATGACACAAGAGCAACAATGGATCTTTATCGACTTCCAGAGTAATTTGTGAAGCTGTTCACACCATGCTTAGGACCGCCTCTTTGTGGGGCTTGTCTTCACGAAGGGTTTGCCCCGGGGTGGATTCCGAGTGGCAGCAGGTCATCTACATGACGCAGCTGCCATTGCGAAGCCATCCAGGGGCAAACCCCCGAAGCTCCGCTTTAGAAAAGCCGACTTTTCCTCTCAGCAAGGCTCAGGTGCACATTTGCTGTCTGCCACCTTGCGTTGGAGCTGCTTCCGAGGCGTGTCTGGGCAGATGCCGAACCCTGATTGGTTGCCATCTGCCCAGACTGGGGGGGTGGGGGAGATGGGCCAGCACAGGGAGAAGCCCCCCCCCAAGTTTTTCAAAAGAAACGAAGAGGGATGCCAGGAGGCGCGGCTGTCCCCTGCACGCCTCCTCCAAAGCAAAGAAAAGCAAAACAAAATGGGGAGGCGAGGCGGCACGGGCGGCCTGTGCATGGGCACCCCTCCTCACTTGCAAAGCCCCACACTCGCACTCCTTCCCATGTGGATGATGAGAAGGAGAGCAGGGCTCTGGGGGCTTGGCCCTGGTCTCGAGGCATAATTTTTGAAATGGTGCTAAAAGCCGTTGAAATAGAAAAGCCCTTGCGTGCGCTCTCTCGCTCTCTCTCTCTCTCTCTCTCTCTCTCTTGGGGCACTGAAGGCCAAAAAGCTAAACTTTTTGAGGAGGGCTGAGTCGCAGCTGACCTGCTGGGCACTGGTCCACACACCTTCACACAGGGGATAGCTGGGCAACTTCTTCCTTTCCTTATTGAGAAAGGGATCCTGTGGGCTGTCAATATGCAGAGAAAGCCCCACGGTGGCTGCAAATCTGCGGTGTCAGCTATATCCTGCAGCTGCAGATTTACACTCACTGCAGGGCTTTCTCGCGAAGCTGCACTTTGAAAAAGTAAGGGACTTATCCTGCTTTTTCATTGGGAGTGGGTCCATAGGGCTCTTCCGCCATCTGACCTCACTCCAGGGCTGTTTTGGGGGGGCGGTCCTGGTGGAAGGCAACCGATGATTGGTTGCCTTCCACCAGGAAAGGCGGGGGAGGGCTCAGGTACCTGGATGACATCTGGAAACCCCTCCCTCCTCCCTTAGCATTAGAATTACCTGACACCACCCCAGGGGGAGGCAGCGCCAACTTGGCACCACGAAAACGGCCCCCAGGTGACTTTGTGTTGTCTTGAGATGCCAAATTCTTTCTAGTACAGAAGGCGGAAAGAGTTGGGGATAGGAGTCTCCCAGGATGTATACAAAGTGCGTCATATTTTTAATTTGTGGTAATTAGTAAGTTGCTGTCACTGAATTTCACCTAAAATGGAATCCAAATGAATTGGGGAGGAGGGGGGAGTGCTTCAGTAATGTTTTTATTTTAGCAGTTTGAAACAAAATATAAAATATGTTCAGCATAATTTCTCATGGGTGGGAAGGTGTGTTTTTGCATCCCTGTGGTCTGAACTGGTTTTTCTTTGCAAACAGGATGGAGCAGATTATACCATTCTCTTCACGGCTTATGTCACTGCTTCTCTACTGGAAAGTGGACTTCCCAACTCGGTATGAAATTACTGTGAATCTAGTTAGTTCTCACTGGCAGCTCCTCTAAAACCGTGCAAATGCTGTGCTTGCTCATTCCACAGTGAAGTGGAGCAACAGAAGAGGCCCTCTTCTGAATAGCCACCCGCCTCAATGGGCAATTTTCCCTTAGGCAGAAATAGCTTGGTCTATTTTCTGAATGAGAAATCAGCGATCACCCTGCTGCTGAAACGGCAATTGCCCTTCAGGGAAACGGCATTTTCCAAGGGCCAACCAGGCTTTTGTACTAATTCACTGCTGTGCAGCCGGCCAGGGTTCCCCAAGGGGAAGCCCTCCTTCTGAGTTCTTTCTCTGCAGGGCAGGAGCATAGTGGTGCTCCTACTTTTGCCGCTGCTGCCAACCCAGCCAGGTAAATTGGATTTAAAGAGAAGCAGGAGTGGCAGAGGGGCTGGCTAGGAGGGAGGGAGAAGGAGTTAACCTAGAAATTATTCTTCATAGAACCATAGAATAGTCCTTTATTGAAAGGGAGCAAAAAGGCCATCTAGTCCAACCCCCTGCTCAATGCAGGAATCCACCCTAAAGCATCCCTGACAGATGGTTGTCCAGCTGCCTCTTGAATGCCTCTAGTGTGGGAGAGCCCACAACCTCCCCAGGTAACCGGTTCCATTGTCGTACTGCTCTAACAGTCAGGAAGTTTTTCCTGATGTCCAGCTGGAATCTGGCTTCCTGTAACTTGAGTTTGGGTTTTATTCTGAGCCAGAGATTTGTCCTGCTTGACTCTTCTTTGAAGTGAGTATTAAAAGCCCCCAATCCACATTTCTTGGCTCAACCCGGTGACCTTCATTGGCATCTCTCCAGCTTGGTTCGCTCTTTGCTGGAATGCTGGCCTCACTTCTGGGATAAATCTCTGGCTTCATTGGCATAAAAATGTCCCATCTTGAAACTTTCCTAGTGACCAATGTGACTTAGTTTGTGAGTATACCAAAGCTAATTTTTGTAGGTGGCCTGCAAGTAATTTAACCGTTTGGATCTTCATTTATTGTCTCCATTTCTAGGGAAACACTTCCAAATACCTTTAAAATGTTTTGAGTAATAAAGGGCTCTTGTCCTGTGTACAGCTCAACCATTTTGGCATACATCCTCCTTCTGAGGGAGTGATATACAAATGCACTGTTTTCAGAGATTCCTAGCACTAATTCTTAGGTCTTTTCCGTATGTGCCTGTATCCTAACGATTTTGATACCCTTGTAAGTTAGTGTCTGTCTGTATATAAGTATATCATGTGTAAATAACATGCATCTTATACTGTAGTATCCTGTGGTGAGGAATGGTCTCTCCTGCTTGGATGCTGCTTCCAACAGGGATATGGAAAACACTTACGAAAATGCTCTCTTGGCCTACATGTATGGTTTAGCTGGTGAAATGGAAAAACAGAAATCTATCTTGAATGCCTTGATGAAATCTGCCACCAAAACTGGTAAGTGGCCTGCCCTTAGACCAGGAATAAAGAGACCCAACGCCATTGTTTGTGTTTAAATGAGAGACATACCTTTGTTGATAACCCAACATCTCTTCAATAAGGCAATCTTTGCAAAGTGACAAGTGCCGGTATTACTACCAAGGTCAAGCTGGTGGGTGGTGGGAATAGCCCACCCCTGCTGGCATCAGTAAGAATGTAATTCCAGCTCCTTCCAGCCACATCTGAAGATGTATGGAGGGAGAATCTAAATCATATGTACCACTTTCCACTTCACCCTGGGAGCAGGACAAGGAAAATTAGTTGGATTCCACCCTGGACTGCTGCCTGCACCTCCCCTCAGTAAATTCAAAGGAAAATTATTTCAAGGCAGCATTTGGGTGTGGCTTGCTCTTCTACGTTGGACTTCACTTGTGCATGCATCGGTTGCAGCTGGTCGAGATGAAGGACAGGAAGTTAGATCTAGAAGTATATGCAACCAGGCCTTTTTTCCCTACTGATTGATAGTCTCTTTGCCATTCTCAGGAGGTCTGGTGCACTGGGAAAGGAAGAAGAGGCCTCCAGCAGAGAACGTCCCATCTTTCTATTCTCGTGCCCCGTCTGCTGAGATTGAGATTACAGGCTATATATTGTTGGCTTTCCTTGGTCAAGAAAACCTAACCCAGGAGGACCTGACACTGGCCTCACAAATCGCGCAGTGGATTGTCAGGCAGCAGAATCCCAGTGGAGGCTTCTCCTCCACCCAGGTGACGTTTACCTGAATTATGTGCTGTCTGCAGAATGACTTCTATTTGTCCTGAGTCTCCTGCCAGCCAATTGCATTGGATGACCCTGCAGGCAGGCTGGTATTAGGGAGGGAAACGTCTCTCTGCCCACTTTCTCTACATTATGCATAATTTTATAAATCTCTATCATTTCCCCCCTTAACTCTTTCTGTGCTTAAAAGCCCCAAATGACTTATTACTTGTATGACGTAAACCCCCCATTTTAAAGCAATTGATTCTGTTCCGTATTTGGAAGCCTTTAAACCAAAACCCCCAACCAGTTAATTGGCAATGGTCATCATAGCTTCTTATTTACTGCTGTGTGTAGCCCTATTTTCTTTCCCCCCCTCCTTTATTACTTTGTACTTTCTCTTTTGAGTCTTAGCACATACTGGGAGGAGCCAGGGGTGATGCAGTGGAGAGTGTTGAAACTGGACTAGAGAGTCCTGGGTTCAAACCTCTGCTTAGCCGTGAAACTCACTGAGCCTCACTTGGCTCTCAGGGTTCTTGTCAGAAAATCGCTCAATAATCCCCATTGCTCATCGCCCTGGGTTACGGGAAAGAAGAGTGGGTGTCCAGGCCGAGAAGTGAGAAGGCCTCCGTTGCTTTCTAACCCAGAGTTGTATTGTGCTCTCCAGGACACTCCTGTGGCTCTCCAAGCTTTAGCTCGGTATGGGGCCCTCACCTTCACAAAAGACGCTCAAAGCACGGTAGAGATCAGTGTCGGGGGATTTTTTCAGGAGCTTTTCCAAGTAGACAGAAGCAACAGCGTTCTGCTGCAACAAGTTGCCTTGCCCAACCTCCCAGGGATCTACATTGTGGGAGTGAATGGCTCCGGATGTGTCTACACACAGGTAAATGGCAAGCCATGCCCTTCAGTGAACACCTTTCCTACGTATTAGAGCCACAGCTCCATAGCTATGGATGAAACAGTTGCCTCTGCTATATAAAAGCACCTTTTTTCTTCTTTCAGACAACCCTGAGGTACAACATCATCCTGCCTGAACAGGCCTCCGGGTTTGCTCTGACTGTGCAGACAAGAAATGCTTCCTGTACAGGTGACTTCCTGCCCAGATTTGAGGTTGTGCTGACAGCCAGGTAATGTCCCATCTGAGTCAAGGAATGGGAACAGACATAACGTTCTCCCTGGCTGATAATTTTGCAAATGCACCAATATAAATGGCTCTTGTTGTTGCTGGTGTGTGCTGAGAATCCATTTTGTCTATATGAGGTAGAATGTATGAGCTCATTGCTAACGAAAGCAGACTGCGATTGGCAGAGCTCTGTGTATGCTATGATTCTGTGGAAGCAGAATTCAGCTACCTACAATGCTCCAGTTTTCATTTAAAAATAAAAGCGAGTCTCTAGCACTCATGGTTGTAAAGAGACGCTTGGAAATGTAAGGGTCTTGGAAGTGAGAGGGAAGAGGCTGAGGAATTGTTCCAGTGCCTGGTATAATGCCCTTTTCTTCTAATTCACAGAATTATTATTATTATTTTTAAAAGAAATGGTGGGAAATGGAGATTAAGTTATACATAATTCTGAATTTTGTGTTTAGGCCATAGAAGGGAAAAGGAAAGGAACCTCTTGTGCAAAGCACTTGAGTCATTGCTGACTCTTGGAGGGACGCCGGCTTTCGCTGACGTTTTCTTGGCAGGCCTTATAGCGGGGTGGTTTGCCGTTTCCTTCCCCAGCCGTTATTACCTTTCCACCAGCTAACTGGGTACTCAATTTACCGACCTCGGGAGGATGGAAGGCTGAGTCGACCTGAGCCGGCTGCCTGAAACCTGCTTCCGCTGGGATCGAACTCAGGCCGTGGGGAGAGTGTCAGCTGCAGAAACTGCTGCTTTACTGCTCTGCGCCATACGAGGCTCTCTTAGGCCATAGAAAGAACCCCCAAATTTAGTGAACGATGTAGGGTAGTGAATAGTATGTCATATAAAGAGCTCCTCAGGATATATTTGCAGCTTGCTTTTGACTGGGCTCAGTGAGAATACAATAACCCAGGTTTTTTTTATTTTATTTTATTCAAGTTACACTGGAGAGCGCAACACATCCAATATGGCCATCATTGATGTGAAGATGCTGTCTGGTTGGGTTCCCATCCCATCATCCCTAAAGCAGGTAAAAGCTAAGAACTAAGTGAATGGTTCTATCTGGAGCAGGAGTGAGCCCCATAGCTCAGCACATGCGTTGCATGCAGAAGGTCCCAGGTTCAAGACAAGAATCCTGCCTGAAACCCTGGAGAGCTGATGCCAGTCAGTGTTGACAGTACTGTGCTAGAAGGACCAATGGTCTTCCTGGGAATAAGGCAGCTTCTTATGTGCCTAACTTGTAGCACTTCAGATGTTTCACTCTACAAGTCCCATCAGCCTAAACATCCTAGCCATTGATGAGGGCTGATGAGAATTGTAGGCCAAAACGTCTGGAGTGCCACAAGTTGCCCACCTCTGATCTAGATAAAGTGTCAAGCCTGAAAAAGTGATTGAATAAGCTACACTATTAAGTAATAGGAAAGGAAAGGAACCTCTCGTGCAAGCACTTGAGTCATTACTGATTCCTAGAGGGACGCCTGCTTTCGCTGATGTTTTCTTGGCAGACTTTGTAGCGGCGTGGTTTGCCATGGCCTTCCCCAGTTGCGGTTCCCTTTCCACCAGCTAGCTGGGTACTCATTTTACCGACCTCGGAAGGATGGAAGGCTGAGTCGACCTGAGCCGGCTACCTGAAAACCAGCTTCCGCTGGGATCGAACTCAGGCCGTGGGGAGAGTTTTGGCTGCAGTAGCTGCCGATTACCACTCTGCGCCATACGAGGCTCTTAATTAAGTAATAGCATAGCAGAAAGAACTTGAATCCATATCCTGAACATGATGGGCAGAAGTTGCAAAGAAGGTTGCTACAAATGTATGCCATTCTGCTTCCCCACTTATTCTACAGAAGAGTGAATTATCCTCACATTGACTGGATAAAGGCATATTCCAGTCGTGACAAAAGAGGTTAAATTTTTGATGTCCTAAATGACTGTGCCCTGGAACAGTTGGTCATGGAACTTGTCAGAGGGGAGGCAACCCTGGACATAATCCTAAGTGGTGCTGCCCAGGACCTAATACAAGATGTAAATATTGTTGAACCAGACAGTAACAGCAATCACAGTGCTTTCAGATTCAATATATACTTAAGTGGGAAATTGCCCCAGAAGTCCAACACAGTCACGTTTGATTTCAAAAGTGGAAACTTAAAATGAGGGAACTGGTGAAAAGAGAGCTGAAAGGGGGAATCAAGAGGGTTAAATCCTTGGAAAATGTATGGAGCTTACTCAAAAGCACAATAATAGAAGCTCAACTAAAATGTATTCCACAGCTTAGGAAAGATAGTGCCAAGTCCAAGAGGTCACCAGCATGGTTAACAAGCAGTGTCAAAGAAGCTATTGTAGAGAAGAGGGCTTCCTTCAAAAAATGGAAGTCTTGCTCAAGTGAGGAAAATAGAAGGGAGCACAAGCTGGCACAAGGGCGGTGCAAGCAAACAAGAAGAGATGCAAAAAAGCATTTTGAAGAGCACATCGCTAATAATATCAAGGCCAACAATAAAGAATTCTTTGAATATTTCAGAAGAAGGAAACTAGCGAGGGAAGCAGTTGGACCAGTAGATGACAACGGAGTTAAGGGAGTACTAAAGGAGGATAGGGAGATTGCAGAGAAGCTGAATGAATTCTTTGCATCGGTGTTCACTGCAGAGGATATAGGACAGATGCCTGTGCCTGAACAGATGTTTTCAGGAAGGGAGTCTGAGGAATTGAGGCAAATAGTGGTGACAAAAGATGAAGTTCTCAACCGTATTGACAAATTGAAAGCAAATAAATCACCAGGCCCAGAGGGCATCCATCCTAGAGTTCTCAAAGAACTCAAATATGCTCAGACATGCTACCCAAATGTGTGGTGTTTGCATCTCAGCAGTACCAGCAAAGTCCAGGGGAGGCTTCTACACGCCGTACTGAGGGCGCTTCCTTGCGCCCCCAGTGTGGCCCCAAAGCGCTCGTGTAACTTGCCTGGAGAAGAGACGAGGAAGAGGCGTCCTTGCCGCCGCCGCCGCCACCCACCTCCCTCCTCGCCAGCCGGGATGGAGAGCTCGGTGGAAGAAGGCGGGGCTCTCCACCCCGCCTTCTTCCGCCGAGCTCTCCGACCCGGCCGGGTCAGAGGTAGGTGGGTGGCGGCGGCGGCAAGGATGCCTCTTCCTCGTCTCTTCTCCAGGCAAGTTACACGAGCGCTTTGGGGTCGCACTGGGGGCGCATGGAAGCACCCTCAGTGTGGCGTGTAGAAGCCCCCCAGTACTAGCATGGGAATCTCCAGGTGTTGGTGCAAGGGTATGCAGTAAAAAAGCTTTGAAATTTCTGCCTGGAAGGACCCTGAAAAGGACGAGCATTTCAGCATCAGTAATGTTTCAAACAGCTAGAAACTCTACAAAAAGAAAAAAAGGAAGGAAGGAAGCCATCTGAATTGCCATGATGCTGCATGAAACTATTTTTCTCACTTTGGTGTCATTTGCATGACGTGCCCTCTTTCCTATAAGTAAGTAAATTCCTCCTTGCTTTTCTTCTCATTCAGCTCCGGGACCAGGTAATGCGTGTGGAAACCAGGAATGACCATGTCTTCTTCTATCTCCTAGATGTGAGTTTTTCAGGAATAAAAGCTTTTATTGTAAAGGTGCAACATCAAACACTCTCAAAAGAAGCTCTCTCTGATCCTTTCTCTCTTCCTGTGTTCAGGTATCATCAAAACCAGTTACTTTTGCATTAACTTTAGAACAAGCCCATCCTGTGACCAATAGCAAGCCAGCTGAAGTTAAGATCTATGATTACTATGAAACAGGTAAGACCTCTGGAAGTCCTTAGAATAAGAATTCTATAGAGCTAATGGCAAGTAGGTTGGTGACCCTCTGTGACTTTTTGTATTAATCAGCTGACATGCTTTGTCCATTTTATTTGTACTAACAGGTGAGGAACTCTTTTTTCTATCCTACATGCTGGATCCTTCTTATCACTGGCAGCTAGGATGTTGTTTTTTACAGTTGCAATTTTCTTTTGAAAAGAAGAAACGTCAAGTTTGCACCACTTGCAGTGAAGATGGGGGTTGTGGATTTCTCACCAGATAGCCTCTCTACCTCCCTGTCTGTCTTAGCAACAGCACTATGCTGATTTGTAAATGGTTTTCTTTCCGACAAACAGTTAAAAATAACTGTTTTAATAATACTTGGCATTTATATAGTGCATTCCAAGCGTTTCCTATATAAGCACGTCTGTAATCTTGGAGCTGCTGGGTAAGGCAGGCCAGTGAGATTCACATGTTGCAGTTGGCAGATCTGAGGCTGAGGGGTTGTAGGCTGGTTTAAGGCTACCTAATAACCAGTTTATGACCCGAGGCGCTTAACGCTCACGATTCAGACTCTTAGCCACTGCACAACACCCTTTGTAACCCTGGCATCTATGTCCACTCTGTCTCTGTAGTCCCCAGAAGCCACTTTTAATGTCACTAGGGTTGCCAGATGTCTTGTTTCTACTGCTCCCTAATCTGCAGATTCTAGTATGCAGCGAAAAGCTTCATCTGATTATTCCTGCAGCGCAACTGCTGTAAAAGACACTGGAGAAGTTATGCTATAGTTTTTGTTTTACTTTTCAACAATTGGCAATCCAAAGATTCCTTAGACCAATGAATATGCCGATCTTATGTTTGTATTTCAAAGGCGTTTCAATTACTTCTCCTCAAATTAAAGTCAGCTGTCTTTTTCCTGAATATCTGAAAAAGGAAACTGGATCCATGCAGTATCTGATTTATACTTGTGTGACCTATCTTTCTTTCCCCCTTACCAGATGTGTTTGCCTGGGTAGAATATAACACACCGTGCCAGCAAACTTCAGGTTGAAACCCAGAAAAAGAACGGTAAGAGATGCTAGCTAATAGTAGGTGTAAGGTGGGGTGGGCAGAAGGAGTATCTCCAGGTGTTTCAAATTTTCAACTCCCAGAAGTCCCTGCCAACATGGCCAATGGTCAGGAATGCTAGGAGTTAAAGGCTAAAACATCTGGACATCTACTTTCTGCCCATCTCTGATGTAAGGAAGAGAAAAATGGGTACCATAAGGGCAAGGAAAAGCAAAAATTGCCTAAATAAAGAACAGTGTAGGTGTCTCTGCTATGGCTAAGGACTGCCTCTTGGTGTTAAGTGCTTCCAAAAAATATAGAACTTCTATAAGCACCAGTAAAGGTAATTTAATTTATTTAGAACAGCCTTCCTCAACCTGGGGCGCTCCAGATGTGTTGGACTGCATCTCCCAGAATGCCCCAGCCAGCTGGGGCATTCTGGGAGTTGTAGTCCAACACATCTGGAGCACTCCAGGTTGAGGAAGGCTGATGTAGGTATCAGTAAAATGAACTCAGAAGCTGGTGGCAATGTCAGCTTTCAGTAGCAAATCCATTCAGGGTATCTAATGGGAAATGCAATTATCTTGCTCCCAGGCTGGGGCATTCTGGGAGTTGTAGTCCAACACATCTGGAGCGCCCCAGGTTGAGGAAGGCTGATTTAGAACAATATATATCTTGCTCTTCCACTGGAAAATACTGCACTCAAGGAATTTCTCTGCTTACAGACAGTGAAGCAGAAAAAACAAAATATAGTGAGAAGTAAAGTCAGGCTAGTTAACTTGCCTGCCCCATGAACACTAGTTTGAGCAGACATTGGGAAATTTAAAAGCAAGGGGACTAAATGGAACTCCTGTGGAAGGAACACCCGCAACTGGGGTGCAGCCACAGAGAAGGCTGTCTCTTCCCCACCAGTCTTGCTTCAGCCACGAGTAGAAACACAGAAGGGCTCCCCACCAGGTCTTAGGCTGTGAGAAAGATAGTACAAAAGGATGTGACCTTTCAGGCAACCTGAACCTAATGTAGAGCTTTAGAGTAATTATCTCCACTTTGAATGGTGGCTAGAAACATATTGTAACCAGTGCCAGCTGTTGTGAAAATGGTGTAATATGCCGGTCTGCTCCAATATCCAGGCCTCCATTAACACTGCTGCTGCCCCCACATTATGGGGCAATGGAGACTTTTCCGAGGCAGCCCTATGTAGAGTGCCTGACATTAGTCCAATCTCCATGTAATTATGGTCTTTGTTACCATGGCCTGGTAGCATCTAGACTGCATATGGGGTGGTCGCTAAGAGTGGTTGAAATTTTAGCTCACCCAATCCCAAATGTTGAGTGTACTACAATAAATCTAAACACAATGGAAACAAATTTAAAATTAAACAAGAAAATATGGAAGTGTGACCCCTTTTTCCATCTCCTTTCCCACTATTCCACATGAAATAGTGGAATTATTAAGCAATTATTTGCTTAAAATTAAGCAAATTTTGGCTCAGCTCTGTTTTTGTGTCTGTTTAACTGTTGAACAATTTTCACAGAAAAAGATAGTGTTTCAATTATTTCAGTACAACTGCATCTTGTTAGCTTTGTCTGATGCATTTTTCCGGGTATTGGTGTGTCCCTGGGGGAGTCTACACCACACATTTATTGCAGGATTGTATCACAGTTGTCACCAACGGCACATGACGTTCAACTGCTCCCATAGTGATCTCAGCTCCACCTCCCAGTTTTCCCGGAATATCCCTGACTGCTTTTGTTGTGATTTTTCCAGCTCTCTCACATTAATTCTGAAGAATGTTTGCGGTGTGTCCCCCTTGGTGGGGTTGCTGCTGTTCACCAGGAGTTCTGGGCTCAGCGAACAGCCAATCAGCTGTGAGGGGCGTGTGCATGGGTATCGGAGTTGTGTGGGAGTGGTCCTGTCCACCATTTCCATGACATATTTTGGATGGCTATTGGCATGTTTCATCACCAATTGTCTTTGTTTTTTTAATACAAGCATACCTCTGTGCAGGAGCGCATATTCGAAGGAGTTCCTATCCTCCCCATGTGTGCGCTCCTACGCATGCATCCCTCACGAGTCATTAAAAAATCTCTGCCCCATAACCATATGCCTAGCCCTACCCACTTCTAGCGATACACATGTGGGACCGCCGTAATGGGGCACCCGTGCTCCCACAATGGCACTCCTGTAATTTTGTTGTGAAAAATCAGTTGTGTGATTTTTTGTGTGACAAAAAAAATCAGTTGTGTGTGCCCCATGAGTGGCGATCGTGGAAGCAGGAACTGTCAGAAGCATTCGTCTTCCATAGCGAAAGGGCTGCAGGTGTAGATTAGCCTCCGGTTTATAATAATAATAATAATAATAATAATAATAATAATAATAATAATAATAATATTTTTGTTACCTGCCTCTCCCTCCGGATCAAGGGGGGGGGGGTACAACACAAATACAAACGCCATAAAATACATATAATTGATTAAAACGTTTAAAACTAATACATTATTAAAAGCAGCGCATTATTAAAAGGCATCTTAAAATTCAACTGGTAGTATACTTCAAAAGTAGTATACACCACGACAATGGCAAGTGGTGCTCTGATAGGAGGCAGAAGGGAAAAAAAGTTTGTTCAACATGTTGACACAGATGAGGACCAAAATCACATTTTTTAGTTTATGTATTCTTTTCTGTCCTTTCTTTAAAATGAGAATATTTATTTCAGCAGGAAGATCTGAATCTGTGTCCCCAAGTCTGATGTGGAAGAGAAAATCACCATTCAAGCAATTGCCCTAAAATGTTACAGGACGCTGTTTATGTTTTGGCTCTAGCAGATTTATTTTCCAGTTCCTGATCAACAGTTTAAATGTCTCATTTACAAAATAAACATAATCTGATTGCTGCAGCCATTTGGATGGATCTATTTTTTTGCTGTAGCTTTTCATTACGATTTCACACTCCAAGAATTAAAATGCTGGTTGATCCTCGATTAGCCGGTCAAGTCAGTGGAACAGAGAAGAAAAAAAGCAGTGCACAACGCTATTTTTTTTTTCTTCCATGGTGGCAGAAACACATGAAGCTTTTATTTTTAAAATTTATTTAATAATGTATGTTTTGCTTTCCCTTACCTGAAGGCAAGCCCAAAAGCAGTTCACAAGTTAAAATCAGCTTAAGCATCGTGGAGGTAACACACATCAAAAAATTAAAAAATGAGAGCAAAACAATAATCAACATACTGTAGAAAACGCCTGTCCGTAGAAGCAAAATAGTTCAACAGATTACTATAATGAATAACATTACAAAATATTGGGTTAATATCTAAAAGCAGTGCTGAATCAGCCAAATACTGATGTGCCCCTTTGTGACCCCAATGTTATGAAAAGCTGCTGCTCTTGGTGAATGCCTGCTGAGCTTGATTTGGCTTTCCCAGAGCAAGACATCAGATGTCGAACGCTTCCAGTGGCCCACGCAAGAGGCAAACCTGACCTAAGGTGATCCTTGAGATACCAAGGGTCTGAACCACTGAGGATGGGGTCCCTGGCCTTTTGGACCCATGGGCACACTTGGGAATTTAAGAAACTGCTGTGGACACCACCACAAAATGCCTCAACGGTGAATCACTATTTGGCATCTACCCGACGTGTCTAGATTTATTCCACAGACAAAAATAATAATAAGGGATTGTCTAATTCAGCCTTCCTCAACCTGGGGCGCTCCAGATGTGTTGGACTACAACTCCCAGAATGCCCCAGCCAGCTGGCTGGGGCATTCTGGGAGTTGTAGTCCAACACATCTGGAGCGCCCCAGGTTGAGGAAGGCTGGCTCTAATTCAAGTAAATATTGGTGGTGCAATACAGCTAACGCTTCTTTTAAACATACATTTTGTCAGTGCCCAGTAGTTGCTTCTTTCTGAGGGAGAAGTTATTGCGCAAATAAATTTTGTATTGGAACAGTGTTTAGTACTTATTGATGTACACCCTCTTTTCAATTATTTACCTACTTCATGGAGATTAATAAATGGTCAATGTAAATTGATTCTCTGCACCCTTTTGAGAGCTAAAAGACATATTATGACATTGGAAGAATAAACACTCACCCCCTATAATGAGGACCTTATAACACTTTCAATATTTGAATAGGTGGCACACTGAAGTGTATATTTATATTTATTTATTTAAGCATTTTTATGCCGCCATTCAGCCAAAAAAGGCTCTCATGGTGGCTTACAAAAGTATTTCTTGACAGTCCCTGCCCACAGGCTTACAAGCTAAAGGTCATGACACAAAAGGAAAGGGGATTGGGAGGGAGGAGGGGGGAAAAGGAAAGCAAATTCAGGCACTACAATCTTAGTTGGAAAGTTCAGCAGTTACAGTTGACGGTAGCAGGAGGAAGGGGGCTTTCAGCTGGAGCTGGACTCAGGCACGATGGAGAGGTGCCTGGCTGCTGCTTCCTCCCTCACTGGTGGTCTCTGCAGAGACAGTTGGTAGCAGGAGGAAGGGGGCTCTCAGCTGGAGCTGGACCCAGGCATGATGGAGAGGTGCCTGGCTGCTGCTTTCTCCCTCACTGGTGGCCTCTGCAGAGACAGTTGGTAGCAGGAGGGAGGGGGCTCTCAGCTGGAGCTGGACCCAGGCATGATGGAGAGGTGCCTGGCTGCCGCTTCCTCCCTCACTGATGGTCTCTGCAGAGACAGTTGGTAGCAGGAGGGAGGGGGCTCTCAGCTGGAGCTGGACCCAGGCATGATGGAGAGGTGCCTGGCTGCTGCTTCCTCCCTCACTGGTGGCCTCTGCAGAGACAGTTGGTAGCAGGAGGGAGGGGGCTCTCAGCTAGAGCTGGACCCAGGCACAATGGAGAGGTGCCTGGCTGCTGCTTCCTCCCTCAATGGTGGCCTCCATAATTGCTTGGAAGTTGTAAGCATTTCATACAAATCACTGCTCATATATTTTAAAATGGGGGAGGGGGATCGGGCACCCTTGGGCATCAAGTTGGGGATGCTTTCATTGGTGGCATTGGAAGTGCCTGTGGGCGCCACATTGGGGACCACTGATTTAGGAATTTAAAGGTCAAATCCATTGCCTTAAATTAAACTTGGAAACAAACAGGCATCCAATGCAGGTAACACAAAGTTGGAGTAATATGCTCCAGTCTCCAAGTAGTAGTAGCAGAGGGTGGGTGGGTGTGGGTGTGATAACCCAGCCCCCTCTCTCTCAGTATGTGGGACAAAAGTGGAAGTAAGTGCTTAATTAGAAAAGTGAGACTAAAAGGTCAACAAGTGGAGCCCCGCAACAAAATACTACAGTGTGTTATATTCAAAGGGTCAGACACCCAATTCCATTCTCCCACTATCAGTCAGCATCTGGTGCCAACTGAACATGCCCAGCCCTCATTGGCACGTTTTTGTTTTTTTCGTGCCAATTTGGAGTTTCCCTGGGGGTTTGGGTAGACACACGCCTGCCCAATGTCAGCCACATAGATCTTTGGTTTCTCCATTGATGACAACATTTCATGCCATTGAGTGATCATAGACTATGTGGGGGTGCTCACTCCCTTAGGATTCTTAAAATTGTTCATATTCCTACAAACCTCAGGCTTAGCCCAAGTCTTTTGATACCATTTTCTTGTGTGTGGCTAGTGTGGTTTTTGGCAACATTTGCACAAGCATAGGAAAATATGAATTGGTATTGAAAGGAATAATTATGATAAAAACACACAAAGCAAAGTCACCAATGTGAGCCAAGAGTCAAAACGTTTTGGAGTTAACAAGCGAGGTGCAGGTTTATCAATGCCCATCATCCAGCCCTTGAAGCAGTGTTCTATTTGCCTAATGACACTGCTGAGAGATATGTACTGTAAATTCTGAATCACCCAATCAAAGTCCTAATTCAGACCAAAGCAAATGGCGTCAACGCTGTCAGTTTTAGAAACTTCACTTATGCTCTTTCCTCCTCTAAAATATTTTTTCTTGGGTACAGTGACCATTTGAAATGGAACGGCCTGGGATGTTGAAACCTCTACCCAGGGTTAAATTATCTTTGCTTTCTTGGGTAGGCCCTTAATCTGTGGATGGAGCACTCCACCCAGGTGGAGGAACTTTCTATAGCTGCATTGTCTATTGTCATGAACAGATCACTATGTAGCAGTAGGGCTCAGAACCTCTGCAGTAGTGGAAGACTGATTAAGAAGGGCCATCCCAGGGGGATATGTAGGTTGCTTACCTGTAACTGTAGTTCTTCAAGTGGCTATCTATGCATTCACACATATGGGCTCTGCACCAACGCGGAGCCCTGTACTGGAACCTCCAATAGCTAAAAGAAACGTTTCTGGCGGGAACCATCCCCCCAACGCTACTGCGCCTGTCGCTGTGGTTCCCGCCCATACCTTAGTTATCAGGAGTCCAAGATTGTGGCCCCATAAAAGCAGGATTAAATAAATACATAAATTAATAAAAGTAGCACAAACCACCTAGAGGGGATAGTGGGTGGGTTGTGTGAATGCATAGATGACCACTCGAAGAACTACAGTTACAGGTAAGCAACCTGCATTTCTTCTTCATGGTCTCTATGCATCACACATATGGGCGAATAACAAGCTGACGTACCTGGAGGTGGGTTAGTGTGTCATCTGAAAACTTCCGAGAGGACTGCTCTGCCAAATGAGCAATCTTGCCATGCTTGGACATCAAGGCTGTAATGGCGTATGAATGTGGATGGAGTCGCCCACGTCGCTGCCTTGCAGAGGTTCTCTAGAGGGATTCCTCTTCGAAAAGCTACAGAGGTAGCCATCCCTCTAGTCGAATGGGCTTTAACAGGCTCTGTTAACTGAAGTCCTGCTAGTGCATAAGCCAACTCTATGGTCTGAGTTATCCAATGAGATAGGTGCTGACAGGATACAGGGAAGCCCTTGTGTGGTTCACCACAACACACAAATAACTGTTGCGTCGGTCTAAAGTGCTCAGTTCGTGACTTATAGAAGGCAATAGCTCGTCTTACGTCGAGTAAGTGCAAGGTGGATTCTTGTGGTGATGTTGGATTTTGAAAAAAGGCAGGTAAAACGATGTCCTGTGTAGTGTGAAAGGATGACACCACCTTAGGCAAAAAAAACAATATCAGTGCGAAGCACAACCTTCTCCTTATGAAAAATAAGGTAAGGTAGGTCTACTCTTAGTGCCCTAAGCTCACTTGAACGGCGTGCTAATGTTATCGCCACTAAGAAAGCGATCTTCATTGATAGTAATCAAAGGCCTACAGTGGCTAAAGGTTCAAAGGGTTTCCTTGTGAGCGCTTGTAAAACTATGGACAGACTCCAAGTTGGAACTACTTGTCGAATTGTCGCCGTGTTCTTTACACCATGCAAAAATCCTTTTGTTGTAGGGTGAGAGAACGACGAAAATCCTCCGAATCCTGGGTGTTTTGCAGAGATAGCTGTGAGGCGGATTTTTATAGATGACAATTTCAAACCCCCTTGATGTAGAGATAGTAAGTATTCAAGCATATTTTGCAAGTTGCACGAGGTTGGCTGAAAATTGCATTCCTGTGTGAATAGGGAAAACCGTCTCCACTTGTAAGAGTAAGATTTTCTAGTGGACATCTTACGTGAGGCTTGTAATATCTGCCTGACTGTTACTGGTAACGAGTGTTGTGGCTGTGAGGGTATATCTTCCAAGCTGTCAACTTCAAAGTTTTTTAGTCCGGGTGTTGAACCTTGCCCCCATTCCGAGTCAATAGTGTCAGTATCGAGGGGAGCTTTATGTACATCCTCTTCGATAGCTGTAGGAGGTGGGCAAACCAAGGCTGGTGCGGCCAACATGGGGCTGTCAACACACAATCTAACTTGTGCTGTTGAATTTTTGCCACCACTCTAGTCAGAAGCAGGAATGGTGGAAATACATACAGTAGAGTCCCTGTCCACATTCTTGCAAAAGCATCTCCTAGCGACTGTCGTCCCCAGCACGCTCTGCTGCAATATTTGGGGCAAGCTGAGTTGATGCCAGTCACAAAGAGGTCAACCTTCGGGTTCCCTCAATAGCGAAATAGATTCTTCCTGATCTTCACATTCAGTTCCCACTTGTGAGAAGTGTGGAAGGACCTGCTGAGAGACTCCGCTATGGTGTTCTCCTTTCCCGCCACATGGATGGCAGTAAGATGGAATCCTCTCCTTATACACCAATGCCAAATACGAAGGGTTGACCGAGTCAGTGGATGGGACCTTGTGCCACCTTGCCTGTTGATACAACACACAACTGTGGTGTTGTCCGTCGCGATAAGAACATTGTGTTTCAGTATTATGGACGCAAAAGCCTTCAGCGCTTTCTCAACTGCTAAAAGTTCGAGGTGGTTGATATGTTCCCTGGTCTGTGCGGGTGACCACCAGCCCTGAACGAGAAGGGGTCACAATGTGCTCCCCATCCTATCATGGACGCATCGGTTGTTATTGTTTTCAATGGTGTCGTGATGTGGAAAGGTACGCCCTTGAACAGGTTTTTCATTGACAGCCACCAGATTAGGGAGGATCGGACTGAGATCGGTACGGTTAGTTGGGATTGTCAGGCATCTTCATGTAGGTCGAAAATCCTTAGAAACCAGTTCTGAAGGATCCTCATGTGGAGCCTTGCAAATTTGATGACTGCTGTAGTGGCTGACATTAGACCTAACGGCCTCTAAATAGTTCACGAGCTGACTGAACATTGATTGTTGATCTCGTGGATCAGGCTGCATAACGTTCTTGCCCATGCTTTGGGGAGGAAGGCTCTTCCATCTATGGAAGACAGGGTGACTCCTATGAAGTCTATCCTTGTTTGTGGTGTTAAAATGGATTTTTTTGTGGTTGATCCAAAGGCCCAGTCTGTGAAGGAGTTGTAGTGTTATGTTGATGTTCCCTTGCAGAGTGTGTCTGTCGTCTGCTACCAAGAGCCAATCATCGATGTATGGGTAGACTGCTATGGTGTGTTGTCTTAGATTTGCACAGACTACCGACATACATTTGGTAAACACTCTGGGTGCTGTTGCGAGTCCAAACGGAAGGACCACAAACTGGAAGGGTTGGTCTCCCACCATGAAGCGAAGGAAGCATTGGCTGGATTCTCTGATGGAGATATGAAAATATGCATCCCTTAAGTCTATGACCACAAACCAGACACCCTTGTGGAGAAGATGGAGTATAGATGCAATGGTGGTCATCCGAAATTTTTTGGGGGGTGATGAATGAGTTGACTTGCCTTAGGTCCAAAATCAGTCGAAGCCCCCCATCCTTTTTTGGTACCGTAAAGTAACGGGAATAAAAACCTTGATTCATCTGGGATATCGGTACAGATTGGATAGACCCTTTGTCAAGGAGTGTGTTTATTTCCTGCAGAAGTATTGGTGATGGTGGTATAACTTTCGGTCCCCAAAAAGGAGGGAGGGTATCGAAGTCGATATGGTAACCATTGTGTATGATTTCCAGTACCCACAAATCTGTGGTTATGCGTTCCCATTCATGGGCAAAACTGCAATCGATTGCTGGAAGGTGGACTGTGTTGGAGCGGGGGGCGGTCAAAGGTGCTGCTTCTTCCCAAAATCGGGTTGTCAGTGGGCAGGTTGATAGCAAGGAGGATAAGAATGTTTCCTCCGCATCTGCTGCTGTTGACGAGGCGGCTTGTCATATTGGAACCTTTGTTGTCATGTAAACGGTTGTTTATTCCATCAACTCGGTTTGTACTGAGGAAGTGTGGTGGAGAAACCCGTTCTCTTGGCTGTGGTATGTGCCTTATGGATTGAATCCATAGCCTCATCGGTGTTTGAATTAAAGAGACCTAGTCCATCAAATGGCAAGTTCTCAATACGTGTCCTGTTTTCTTGACTCAATCCAGCTGCCTACGCTTAGCAATGGCTCCCATCATAGCCTTGGCATTGCCGTCCGCCTGATGCCTAGCGGTATTAATTTGCTGCCTGGCAATTGCCATAGCCTCTGCTTGGAAAACTCTCACCAGTTCTCTCTAATCGTCCGGTAAATAGTCACATAATAAGCCAACTTTCTCCTAAAGGAATAACTGGTAGTGCGACATTGTTGCTTGGTAGGTGGTGGCATGCAAATCTAGTGATGTGGAGGAGTAGACCCTCCTCCCCCATTAGATCTAACTTTCTCCCCTCTTTGTCCACTGGTGCTGAGTGGGCCCTGTGGGATTTACCCTGGGATGATTCAACAACAACTGAATTAGGTTTCAGGTATTGAAATAGAAATTCCGCATCTTTCTCTTGGATCCGGTACATAGATTCAAGGCATTTAGAAGTTGGTGCGACTGATGAAGGCCCCTTCCATGAAAGCTGCACCATTTGCAGTAAAGTAGGTGGAAAAGGAATAGTGACCAGTGCATTGACTTTGGTATGGAGAACATTAAATATAGGGTCATTGAGTTTCTCTATCAGTTGTTGGGTCTCCAATCCCCGTGACTGTGCCATCCGTAATATATGACAGGGATGAAGAGTCTCGAGAAGCCACAGAGCCATCAGGAGATGGCGTGGATGGTGCTAACGATGCTGATGATGCAGAGTCTGATTGGTAATCTTCCTCTGGAGAAACAGATTGTGGTGCTGGGGTCGGTGATGGAATCTGAGGCTGAGGCTGTTTTTCTGGCTGACGAGGCGGTGCTGTCGGTATGGGCACCATATTCAGAACCATGGTTACTTGCTCTCGGTATCGACATGATGTCAATGGGACATTGTCAATGGGACATGTCAATGGGACGTGATGTCAATGGGAGTGGCGACTCTCGCAGAGATGGGGCTGGAGGCTCAGGGAATTCTCTCGACACCGGAGGCGGTGGATGGAATGAGTCTCCTGTAAGTTGTCGGTGCCAATATTGATAATCACCATATGGAAAGGAGTGGTATGGTTGGTAATAGTCCCAGCCACCCCATTCATAGGGTCGTCGTTGAGAAGACGTCCAATCCGACCTCCTGTCCCACTCAGAGTGTGGTGAGCGTGACCTATCTCTATAGGTTCTTGGACAAGGTGATCATTCCCTAACTGGAGAGGTTGGAGGGGGTGTTAACCTGTGGGATCTTCTAGTGTCTGATTGATGTTGCTCACACTGAGTGAGTGCTCGCTGCTCACACCTAGACAGCGTCGAGTCTCTTATCTCTCCCTCAGAGATAGATTCCAAAGGTCTCGGTAGCAATGGCAGTTTTTTGTATGCTCTCATAATCCAGTGTAAAAATACAAAACTAACATGTTGCATGTTTAAATAGTGTATTTTAAACACTGATTTGTTAAATGTAAACTACTTAGAGATTTTAATATATTAAACAGTATATAGGTATTACCAAATAAATAAATGAGACTCTGGTCCTTTCGCACAACAAATGTGTGTGTAGAATCATGGCATGAGGTTCACACTCTCTGGCCTCTCTCTGCATTGATGCGTGTTCTCTGAGCTTCTATGCTGTGCAAGCACAGTGTGTACACGTGTGGGTGAAGTTCCGTGATTGATCCTATTGGGCACCAACCGTGATTCTGCACCAACCTGTGTAAAACAACAAATGGCACTTGTTTAAGGCAGAAGAACTTCTACCAGCATCCAATGAAAACTAGACATTTGACCCTCTTATAGTAACTTGTTCTCCTATCTATTCTGTTTAATGCTCTGAGTTTATGAATCAGAGCAACAGAGCCTGGCTTCACTGCCACTTCTATGACCTCAGTTGTGTGAGTAAAGTTCTGAGTGTATTATTGCCCTTGACGTGACTGCCTCTGCTTATCCTCTTAACTTCTTAAGCAAACTTTCACAAGATGATGAAAAGATGTCTTCAATACACAAAAAAGCAATGCACAATATGTTTACTTAACTTGGCTTTTGTTCGCCCTTGGTATGTGCAAGTGGCAGTAATTTATAAGCAAATATTACAAAACAATTGTAGTACGCAACTGATCTTGAGTGGGTTAGCCTGACAATTGAGCTGCTCAGTTATGTACAATTTTTGCCTGAAATCTCATTTTTATTTATTAATAAAAGGCATCTGGAAAGTCTGCAACTGAACACTTTTCCAGGGACTGTGGAAATACGAGCGTCATCACACAGGGGAAAATCACTTTTCCTTACCGTCACTTCTACACCCACGCTTTTGTCCCTCATTACTTCCTCTTTTGAACGAGGAGTAAACAACATGCACATGGACCATTCAGTTGGGCCATTTTGATCATGCTGCTTCTCCTGCACACAGCAGGAGATAGCGGCAAGTTCCGTCACAAAAATATTTTGGATTAACCGGGATCTTCTTTTGTCATGTGAAGAAGGCTTGAAGGGGCAGGATGCAGCCAATGTCATGAATAGGATCTGTGAAAATCCGTGAGTGCCCAGTAATGAGTGTGCAATAAAATGCTTGTAGATGACACCCTACATGTTGCTGTTCCTCAACTCCTGGAAAATACATATATTGGCTGCATTTTGGTTTTTTCATGAAAACCAAGGGTGGGGGATACACATAATTGAGGCCTTAGCTAGACCAGGCTATATCCCGGCGCTTTTTCTGCAGTCTTGGGCTGAGGCCGAGACCGCGGAACATGTGCCCCATTTCCGCGGCTTGATCGCGTGGCGCCGGGAGCTGGGTTCTGGCATGAGACTTCCTACTTCCTTGTAAAGATGGCTGTGCCTGCCAGGGAAATAAGGCCCAATGCAGCTGGGGGCTGGGGGCGCCCCTGTTATCCTGGTAAGTGGGCCCCCAGCACCGGTTGCACCAGTCAGGCTTGCTTCTCCGGAGGTCTCCGGGGTTCCCCGGTGGTGACGGTCAGCCTAGCTGCGGCCAATTCTTTTATTTTCAGGAAATGGTAAGTAAGTGGGAGGGGGGAGTTAGAATGGTGAGCAGTGTGAATGGCGTCATCTGATTGGTTGGTTGATTGGAATGGAGAGAGAGGAGGGAGAATGAGAGGGCAGTTTTGACAGTTGGACAGTGGGAGAGATAGAGCTTTATCACACCAGCATTATACGGTGCAATCACTGCAAATTGCATGCAAAGTACTCAGAAGTTTTCCACCTTATAATCTGCTTTGACTGTGAAGTACTCCCATGTATCCTGCCTTAATTGTGCAACAAAGCAAAAAGATTTGCCGTATTTAGCCCCTACTTTTTGAGTGTATCTTCCGAGCTGCCGCTGGGGCGCAGGAGCAGGATTTTAAAGAAATGCTTTCATCTGCGTAAGCTTTAAAGATAAAGACACCAAAATTGGCACAGTAATAGATATTAGGGAGAGCTTTAAGCATACCAAATTTGAATTGAATTGGATCATCCGTTGATTTTTTATGATTTTTTACATTTCCCCCCTTAAACTCACTTCCTGGTATGCAAAGGATCGCCCAGTAGCAAAAATAACAACCGCGAAAGCTTTAGCACTACGGGGACAATCTGAGGGAAGCAGGTAGGTGGGATGAATCTTTTAGTTAGAAGGAAGGAGTTAGTTAAGGAAAGTTAGAGGGGTCAGTCAGGGTTTTGTGGAGTCAGGGTTGAGGGTAGGAGTGAATGATATTTAGTGGAATAATTGTTAAAGTGTCATTTAAAATCTGTTTCTATGTGAATAAACTTTGTTCTTAGTTTGTTTAAAAATCCATATCTGTTCTATCATTGGCATTACCTCAGGTATACAATACACTCTCACCCTCACAAAAGTATATTATTCCCTCATTCTTTTAGAAAATAAAGAATAGGGTGGTGGCAGCAAAAGAGAGGTTGGATAATAGGTGTCACTGAGGTAGGTGACGCCACACTTGCCTTTTATTATGTACTTAAAATTTACAGTGCAATGTTACATCTGTTTACTTGGAAGTAGGTGCCCCCGTGTCCAATGGAATTATTCCATAGTGAGCATGTTTAAGATTGCAGCTTTAATCTCGGTGTGTGCATTTGGTTGAGGAAGGAGCTGCCTTAGTTTTTGCTTCCAAACAAAACTCAGGTTTCTGCCCAGTGTGACTTCAGAGTGACAGTAAAAACTCATCAAGAAAAGCTTATGTCTTAAAATGCCTTTTAATGCCATTGTAGAATAGTGAGATTGTGTCCATGCAGAAATTGGTATTGGGGGTGTGATGAAGGTGAGTCTCTCCTAGGTTGTGCCACCCCCAAACTGGCAGGTGGCTACATGCCAGATTTGCATTCCTTAATGGTGGAAACCATGTGCTAGCAGACAAAGGGGCAAAACTTTCAACAAATGGAGCGTTGAATGTAACCTATGATTCATTGAGATTGTGCACCTTAACTTGAAAATTGAACGTAGCTTAACTTGCTAATCCAGAACTGACCAATAGAAGGGTTAGAAAGAGACTAACACCCTCTTGTAGTCAGGGCCTATATATAGTGAGATTCCTTTGTTCTGGGTGCCACCATTTTGTAGAACCAGAGAGCACCCCCATACTGCAGTATCAGAAGTAAATGAATTAAGAGCATTCTCCAGCCTCGTGTGTTTGATTGACTACTAAAGCGCCGGGGTAGCGAGCCTTTAACCCCTGGTTGAGGGGCAACAGTATTACTTTAGAGACTGTAGATTGAGTCCAGTGTTGAGTAAACTGTACCCATTGGGAAATGGAAATTCATTTATTCTTATCAGACTGTTTCTGCTATTGAAAAGCAAAGTAAACTGGTAATCTCTGCCACCGTTCAGACCTTTCATGTCATCTATAATTTTGTGTGGGATGTCTGGCTATTTTCAGTTACAAACTATTTCAGATAAATATTAATGCTGCATCATTTTCTGGCAAAATTTCAGTTCCATAAACTCAAAAACAAGAGCAAACAAAACTCTAGGAAAAATTAAGAACATCCAAGAACTGCCACTCTATGGAAAATACTTCAGCCATGTCCAATCCAGTCCAACTGTTCACCGCTAAGAAAGTCTCTAGTCTAACTGGCACACTATCATAAGAGCTTTGCACAGAGTGACCAGATCTACACTTCGTGTGAAATCATTATGATCCCATCATGGTAGTGCTACATACCTATTGTTGATATTATTATTATTATTATTATTATTATTATTATTATTATTATTATTATTGTTACTGTTATTTATATCCCGCCTTTTCCCCAGTATGGGACAAGACAGTTTACAAGATTAAAACATGTACAATTTATTTACTTATTTATTTATTTATTTATTTATTACGTTTTTATACCATCCAATAGCCGAAGCATGTAAATATAAATTGCAAAAGTTAAAATAGAATTAAACCTACAGTGAAATTAAATTCAGGCCCGAACTCCCCCCCAAAATGGCAAAGATCCTGCTGAGTTACCTGATAACTTTGTTTTAAATAGAGGGTTTACACTTACTAGTAGGAAAAATAAAGATTATCAAAATAGAAATATGAATACATCTGGAGGATTTAAGAGAGAAGTTGGAAAAGGGGGGTGGAATTAACAGAGCTGTGGAAAAAATCCACAGATCTGAGAATCCTGAGAGAGAATTTCAAGTAAACCCTTTTTTTGGAATACAGACAAAAGTTGTTATAACTGCATTTTAATGGATCATATTAAACCTAATTGTCCAAGACTGGGAGAGAAGAATGAAAAAACCCACCTCAGTCCGGCGTGTTCAAATACGGAGGAACACAGAACTTGAGCAACCTGAGGCTTCACTTCGTTAAATGTTGAAGTGGGATCAAGTAAATGAATTTGATGACACTTTAAGGAAGAAAGTGACCCTAAATGAATATGTAACTGTTCTTGACCCTGGTGCTGCAATTTACCTAATATGTTCAGATCTATTAATCCTGAGAATATTTTATTCCAGAAAACCATTAAAACTAAAGGTATAAGAGAGGAACCTGTTCAAATTCCTAGCCCTAACCCTAACCTATAGAGATTCTGAGGAAGAATTTGAAGTTGGGGTTAACTCTGAACAATGTGAATTATTTATTTTGGGGGAAGATACTCACAAGAGGCAAATCTACATTGTGACCAGGAACATTACTGCTGTCTATAACCTTGGCGGTGGGAATCCGAACAACCCTATGGCCCCCACAACACTGTCTAGGGGCATAGGACTGCTGTCTAAGTTGATGTGATCCCCAACAGCCTTGGGGATAACACCAATCCTTGTGGTACACCACATGACATCCCTCATTTGGCTGGCCAGGGCAACATGAGAATGAATGAATGAATGAATGAATACATGAATAAAATAACTAGATTTCAACAAGCAGGATAGGTAGGTCTTACCAGAGGTGGCACATGGTGCCATACACACACACACACACACACACACACACACACACACACACACACACACAGTAGCCAGTCCATGTCCTCAA
Source organism: Elgaria multicarinata webbii (assembly GCF_023053635.1). Lineage (NCBI taxonomy): Eukaryota > Metazoa > Chordata > Lepidosauria > Squamata > Anguidae > Elgaria > Elgaria multicarinata. The sequence continues at coordinate 1,248,071 of NC_086173.1, forward strand.
GGCTTAACAGGTTCACAGTGATCCAAGCAAAAGCAACAAGTGTCTGCCTTCAACCCTTCTCTTGTAGTTTATGCATCAATGACAATAGCCATGGTCACACTGGATGTGAGTGACTTGACTCAACAAAAAATCTAGCAAAAGTGTCACAGTGGGCTGCAGGTATTCCTTACTCAGGTGAGAGAGACCTTAGGTGTATCAACCCATTCATCACTAAACAGCTCCACAGCCCTTTTCAGGAGTTTTGAGGTGTGCGACGTCTCCATGGCCATTCTCATCAATCTCTCGACATGGTGACTGCGTGAAGAGAAGAGCTTCCTGTATCAATGGAGACTCTCCAAGGGAGTCGGAACTTTGAGTCTAAGTCACATGAAGAGCCTCCTCAGCAAGGCCAGCCCTCCCCAAAGGTGGAGTGAGTCTCCTGCGCCAGGCAGCAGACCACGGAGAGCAGCAAATTGCACACTCCCCCCCCCACTAGGAGGGCCCCAGAGCCTCACTCCAGTGGGTGCTCCATGGAGCCCTGTCAGCCACTCTCCCAGAGTGTCATTTGCCCATTTCCACAAGGTCTCCAGAGCTGCCAGCCATCTAGTGACACTAGAGCAGGTGCTTTAGGGAGTCCCACCAGACATTCTCCTGCTGTGGCCTCGGCTGCAGCAGGAGAGTTGGGCCAGCAGGACTCTCTGGAGCTACCACCCACTCACAGCACTACAGCAGGTGTTCTAGAGAGCTCCACCAATCCCACTCTTGTGCCACTGCCAATGTCACAGCCAGTGGGCCTTTCCAGAGCAGCTGCGTGCCCTCTATTTCCTACTAAGGATGCCCTCGGAGTGAGACATAGGGTGGGCCGGCAGACTCTCCAGATCAGCCACCCACCGTCAAAGTGAAATGGAGAACAGGTAGCTGCTCTCAGCCACCTGCCATCTGGCTTGTTCTGAAGATCTTGTCTTGCCCTCACTAGAGGAATCCTCCTGAGAGGAAGAAGTAGAGCCTCCAGAAACCAGGGGCATGCTACATCAGTCACTGGCACCAGACCAGGATGATCCTGGGCCTTTAGGGGAGATGGCTTCAGGCCCTTCCCGGTCACAGGGAGGGGAATCTGACCCTGGAGCAGACGCTGAGCAATCCCCAGCCCCAATCCTCAGGAGCACCATTGCCTCAGGTGACAAGCCAGTAGGCCTCCTGCAAAAAGGAGGGCTGACTTACAAAGATGTCTCCTCTGGAGATAGGGACTCCTCTTGAATAGAGCTCTAGCCAGAGAGCTCTAATGGACAGCAGCTGAGCCTGGGTGGGGGCTCAGCAGCCTTTGTGATTAAAAGCCTGCTGTCAGAACTTGCTAGTTGCTGGAAACAATGGCTGAGTTTGGTCCACACGCTAATCAACGGGGGCGGGGGGGTGGTAATAGGAACACAATGGGAAACAACGGTTGATTAGCGTGTCGTCTGAACTCAGCCAATGTCTTCCCAGCTTCTCCTGCCTTGGCTCCTGGTTTCCTGACCCTGCCTGTGCTTGAACCCCTCTGTGATGATCTTGGATTCCTGCTTGACTCTACTACTGAATTGTGTTTGCATTGGATCTCTTAACTGTGCTTTGCCTATTTGACCACGCCTGTTTTGCCTGAATGCCCTTGAACAAATGCCTGTCTGCTGGAACGCTGGGCTGGGTTATTACTTGGCCTTGTGGCCAGCCCTATCATTGGACTGCTACAGATCCTCTCGGTGCAAGCCAGGGGGAAGGGGCTCTCCGTAGAGCTCTGTTGGCTGCAGGAAGTGGCCAGCATGGCTCTTCAGAGAGCAGAGCAGACCCAAATACTTCCTGAGAGCCAAGCACTGGGGGAGGGGAGGGGAGGGGAGGGGAGGGTCAGAGCAGCAAAGCTTGTGGTGCTGCTGCTCCTCAGATACAGGAGGCTGTCCGCTGCACACAGCTACCCTCCATG